>NC_092656.1:10701760-12081760 GCF_032118995.1 Asterias amurensis
CTGGCTTTTAAAAATACGGTCTCTGCCTATTTGTACTTCCTGAAGATGCGCTGTTTTCAACATAGACCCGCTAGAGTAAATGTTATAAGAGCATGCACAGCTACCTCTGTTGACACGAATGAGCTACACTCGAAAAACGTGAGCGACGTACACAACTGACCGCGGCACACGACTCTTCTCGAATGACAAAAGGGAGATGCAAGACGCATGCTCTACGTATACACACTGCGCCTGCACGCTGCCTCGTATGTGCAAGGAGGAAATTCTGGGCCTACTACTGCGCAGCCGCTGTACTCTCTGACTCATCATTATCACAGTTCGTCTGTATCCCCAATCTACATCATTATCATCATCAAGCCCATCTAACTTATGAACAGGCACTAACTAGACGGCTCCTTGCGTTAAGAGAGGACGAGAGAGGCTCGATGTAACCATAGCGCACGGTGCTTACATTATTAATATTTTAATATGTATGCACGGGTCTCAAATGGGAGATCTACCTCACTCCTATGAGAGGGGGGGGGTAAGGATAACAACCCTCAAATAACGCAGCTCTTCTCAAGCTCCTGGCTTGTCACTCAGCTACCCTCTGACACCATTCACGGTAAAGTGCCTACAGCTATAAGTCTTTGGTTCTGAGTGATGATGAGAGTGGCGGTGGTTGATTTACGTACGGGGTGGACGCAGGGGGCGGGCTTCAGAATGACTGGGACTGGGACTGGCAAGGCACTGCATTGTGTTTAATTAACTCACGTTCTTCGGTGTATATGGTAATTATTAATATCTTGGAACAGAAGTGGGTCGTTGGTGGGTTTGTTTGACCCTCGCAAAATAACATTATAATTTCAAGATATCTCTTGAAACTGATTCAGACAAAAAGTCATATTGTTTTATGTCAGACTAGGATCAGCCCAGATAATCTCTTTATCCTTACCAAAATACCTTAATAAAAAAAGTAAACCCCAAATGTACAATTTGTAAGTAAATTCAATTTATATTTTATATATTATTTATTTTAATGTTTGCTTTACTACACATACATCAGAACAATAACAGGATTAGGAAACGAGAAGATCAGTTTTAGATATTGGAAGAAGAACTGGGACACCTAGGGGTAGGGACCAGGGGCCAATTTCATAGAGCTGCTTAAGCAAAAAATTTGCTTAAGCACGAAAATAACTCGCTTATTTTACACATGTTACTGGCCAAAAATTCATGCCATATACATTGCTTATGACTAGTATTTAGCTGTTGTTTACTTAGCATAACAATTGAGTGGAGTCTTGGCCGGTAATCTGATTTTACTAAGCAATGAATTTTTTGCTTAAGCATTTTTTTTTTGCTTAAGCAGCTATATGAAATTGGGCCCTGGCAATACAAATGCAGTTGACTCCCTGTCCGAGGTAGAGTCTGGTTCAAACGTAGGTCAACATTGATAGCTGGGACAGAAACCACTGAGCCGATCTGGACCCAATTTCATAGGCACAACACGTAGCTAAGCACAGCAACATTATGCTTACAAGATTAAAGTTACCAGCCAAAATACAGTGTCACATCATTTACTGCTAACTTCTGCTAAGCAGGAAAATGTTAAGTACTACTTTCTGCTTAAGCAGCTTTATGAAACTGGAGCCTGATGCCACAATACTATTCATATTAATTATCCACAATATTCAATGCGCTAGTATAACCCCCATGTGAGATCTCTGTACAGTAAAGGACGATGATGGTGATATTAATGATATAAAATTTGGTTTGCGGTAATAGTGATGATTACATAAATAAGCTGTTGCAAAATAAAAATGGAAGGCAAAGCAAAAAAAAAAATACATAAAAATAACAGTTGTAAACGGTTATTTGGAGCTTATGTAATTCAACAACAAAAGCTTTGGCTGCCAATGAAAGGCAAGATCTAACCACAAGCCAAGCTGTATAGATGCAGCTGTTCCATTGTACTAAAACATGAGCCAATCCAGTTGGAACAAAGGGGCTAGACTAACAGTACGGTTGCGATCTTAACAAACAATTATACGCCTTTGAAAACATTTGGTTAATTTTGGCGCTATATAAATTGATTGATTGGTTGATTGATTGATTGATTGATTGGCTGATTGGTTGATTGATTTATTGACTGATTTATCGATGGATTGATTGATTTAGTAAGGACAACGAGAAATTGTTAAGCTTTTATGGATTTTGGCTTGAAGATGTTCTCTGACTTCCACTGTGTACCTCTATTTGACAATATGATTTGTGTGACACAATTAAAGAAAACTACATTAATTTGTAAAATATTATTATGATTTATACATACTTAATTAACAGTTTGCACACTTCCAAAACATATTTAAAAGACTTTTTAATACCATGTTAGTGCTATACCTTTCACAAAATTTAAGCAGACTTGGAGGAAACAGCTGTACCTGTCCATTACATTTCGTTACCTTTTTTTTACGTACAGTATTATTTGCCTCTCTTCGAGCTGATAGGAAATTCATTACACGCTTCATCCATTTTTAATGACCTCAGATTACTGAATTTTATACTTATGACTGCCTTTTAAATTTTGATAGGTAGTTAAATGTGGGACGGTTTGAACTGCAGAAACCTTTTGAAACTTTGTAAAACCTTTTTGTAAACAAGGATGCTTGCTATGTGAACCAGAAACACCTCGATTGTCAATTATTTAGTGACTTTATTATTGCTGTGGAGTAATGTTGTAATTCGTTAATTGTACAATTGCATGCAAACGTACTACCCCGACTAAAGACAAACGAACAACGATTACACCTCACCCCAAACACGCACCACACCAACAAATACGACCAAAAAACAGCACGAACTGTAAAGAGACGTTTGCGGTTACACCATGTGAATATCTTTTTTTGAGTAGTGTTGGCTCTAATAAAAAATTAAAATTAAAAATTAAAATAAACAAAATCGGTGGTTAACGATTCAACGTTTCGATCAGAATGCTCTGATTGTCTTCGGGAGAATGCTGGACTTTGTTTTTCACAAAACAAGCACCAAACAAATAAAATTAAAAACTTTCAATTTCATGGCGGTCTGACAGCAAAAGAAAAGAGATGCCCGACCTAGCGCAAAAATATCATCCCATATCAGCCGTTTGTATCTGCAGCGGCTCTAACTGTGATTGCAAATCTGTCATCGTAAGACTTTAGAATATACGCGTCACATCTTGAAAAATTAATCAAAACTCGTACCCTGGGATTTTCTAACGACGTCTTGGAGTAATCCCCACTCGTCTATAATCATCATACTCCGCCAAGGATTTTACCTTCGCGTGGAGATATTATTATTTGGTTGTCATAGTGATTTTTGATATTTTGATTGGTTAGCCCATTATTATCTCCACACAAGGAGACTGTTTCTGTCTCTACAACCAAGCGACAGGAAAAAAAATAGAAAATAGGTTAATTTTTAATTTAATTATTTCATTTTTGTTATTCTGTTCAGCTTACAGTTAAAAAATTGCTATCGAAAAAGAATTGTAAAGGCAGTGGACACTATTGGTAATTACTCAAAATAATTATTAGCAACAAACCTTTCTTGTTAACGAGTAATGGGGAGAGGTTAATGGTATAAAACATTGTGAGAAACGGCTCCCTCTGAAGTGACACAGTTTTCGAGAAAGAAGTAATTTTCCACGAATTTGATTTCGAGACCTCAAGTTTAGAATTTGAGGTCTCGAAATCAAGCATATGAAAGCACACAACTTCGTGTGACAAGGGTGTTTTTTCTTTCATTATTATCTCGCAAGCAACTTCGACGACCGATTGAGCTCAAATTTTCACAGGTTGGTTATTTTATGTACTCGTTGAGATACACCAAGTAAGAAGACTGGTCTTTGACAATTACTTCAATAGTGTCCACTGTCTTTAAGAATAAATTTGTTGTTTACCATTACTCCGATCCGCCAAATTGTGAAAAATTTCTCTATATTTTATGAATCATTGTAATGTATCTAGGCTACTTAAAAAGGGGATACATTCCACTTATTTGTTGGCGGGTCTGTTTACCCGAATCTTAGTTTGTTCTCCCAAAAGTAGTAAAGAAAAAATCTTATTTTTTGTTATCAAAGTATACATTGCCTATTAATGTAGGTTCAGCTTGTTATATGCTTTGTAACCTATATCCGAGGATGAGCTTTCTCATCCAAAAATATTTATTTATTCCCTTGTTGTTTTGAATTCTGATTGCTTATCGTAGCTATAAGACCGTCCTCCGGCACTTTAGCGATAGGGAAATTCCCCATGCTAGACCCTAAAACCCTTTCTATGTTTCAATTATTTTTTTTAACATGCCATTTAAACCTAAAAGTCCTGAAAAACTTGTTTTTCTGAGTTTGATCTCTTTGACTAACCCCATGAGATGTTATGCGAGATAATCCACACGTGCGACCTATACATGGTTTAGTATTAAAGCGCGGTCACTGACCTCATGAGCCTCCGGGGATGATTTGTAAGTGTCCTCAAACCTGACACAGAGGAGGGACTGTCACAAGTCTATTTACCAAAGGATTCCACCTGCGCATGAGCACCCACTTCACTTAAGAAATTGTCACCTTAAAATGGAATATGCCCCGACCCTGTTCTTTCTAAAGACTTGGGGACTTACGTTGACGGATCAATATTTCAGCTTCCACACAACCAATTTACGATGAGTGTTCTGTTCAACCAGAACGCCGAAGGTCATCATCAACAGGTGGCGCTCTTTGTAGTTAGTGGTCGTGAAAAAAAAAATCGATTGAAAAGAACACTGGGCGGAGTGTTTTGAGTTGAGGCTCCGTGGTGACGATGTTGGGGGTAAGGGGAGTGGTTGATGGGCCTGAAGGCCAGCTTATATCGGTAGCATATTAAAGACACTGGATACTCATTGGCAATTATTCAAAATGCTTATTAGCTTCAGAACGTATTTGATAACGAGCAATAATCTGTCAGCTTTGTATAACTATTTATATTTCTCCTTCTAACAATGCCCGAAAATGGAGATAAGATCAAGAATGTTCAACTATACCCCATTGTTCAAAGCTTTATAATATTAATAATAAGAAGAAATAATTGTACAGCACAATTCAGTACTGCAAGTTCTCTCAATGGACTTTGCAAAACAAACAAATAAACAATTGTAAACTAGGGAAAGCAAATTATATACTAAACGATATAGGATTACAGAAAAGATTGAGTGAACAGGTGGGTTTTGAGATGTCATTTGTAATTGTAGAGGTCCGGTTTTATATGAGAACGTAGGGGAGCAGGAAGAAAGCTTCTGTTACTCGCCGACTGTCTTCTGCATACCAAGGCTTTCTTGCAAGACTTACCCCCTCTTCCCCTCAAATATTAGCCCATTTTTTAATGTTTTGTTAAACAAAAGTTGGCTTATCCCTTGGGGATTTCACCCGATTCTAGCCAAATTTCAACAAAAAATGCACGGCTTACTTCTTATGATTTTATTGCGTTACGGTTCATGTTTGCAAAGCTTGCCCAAAATTCCAACAAAGATGCCAGGCTTATTCCCCCTTTTGGATTTTACCAAAGTTAAGAAATTTTTGGCAAAAGTACAAGGCTTTGCCACTGTGCCATTTGCCATTTTGCTTACCCCTTGCGATGTCATCGGATATTAGTCCAATTTCATAAAAAATGCAAGGCCCCTTGCGAGTTTATCTAATTTTGGCAAAATTTCATCAAAGATACAAGGCTAACCCCTTGCAATGTTATCGGATATTAGATCCATGCAATGTTATCGGATCCAGTGCACCGTGTCGCCACAGTGCCCGTTGGTGTTAGGAAGTGATTTTAAACACTACTTAAATAATGCGCTGCTGTGACGACTTAGTAAAAAAAAAAAGGTTGGTGGTAGTAGTGGGGTTCGAACCCGGAACATTTGCATTGAAAGCGCACCTCTTACCGCACAGGCTACGGTTCTCTTCACTTACTCTGGGCAAATAATGCAATCTTATGCATCGGTATCGGTCCTGTTTTTATACGTCATAATTTAAGACGAGTTTCGAAAGGATGACGTACTTGAATGCAATAAATTACTTTTATTCTGGAGTTTCTGGTTACGTGCGTCAATTTGTTTTAGTTGCAATGTTAACTTCCGTTCCCCTGTTTTCGTGAGTAAATGATGAAATGATGACATTTCGCGGAAGGGGGCTGTTTACAAAACATTCGAGTAGGCCTAAGTCATCACATTGAAGCTAGTCTTTTATTCTAACGGATCAATACGATACACCAGACTTATATCTACTGACGGCTAAGGGTACCGCAGCCCATGTGGTAAAACGTGGGCTTTCAATGGTACTGAACCCATGTTCAAATTCTACTGCAACAAGTACTTTAATTTTACTGAAGCCCGGTTCAAACCCCTTGCAATTATATCTGGTTTTAGCCCAATATTATCAAAATTGCGAAGCTAACCCCTTGCACTTTTGTCTGATTTGAGCCCAACTAAATAACAAAATTGATTTCATCTGAGTTCAGCGCAATTTCATCCAAAATGCAAGGCTTACCTCTTGCGATTTAACTGATTTTAGCCCAATTTCATCAAAAAAGCAAGGCTTACCCCTTCCGATTTTATCTGATTTTAGCCCAATTGCATCAAACAGCAAGGCTTACCCCTTGCGATTTCATCTGATTTTAGCCCAATTTCATCAAAAATGCAAGGCTTACCCCTTGCGAGTTTATCTGATTTGAGCCCAATTTAATATAAAAAAAAGCAAGGCTTACTCCTTGCGATTTTATCTGATTTGAGCCCAATTTCATCAAAAAAGCAAGGCTTACCCCTTGCGATTTCATCTGACTTGAGCCCAATTTCATCAAAAAAGCAAGGCTTACCCCTTGCGATTTCATCTGATTTTAGCCCAATTACATAAAAAAATGCAAGCTTACCCCTTTCGATTTTATCTGATTTTAGCCCAATTTCATCAAAAAAGCAAGACGTACCCCTTGCGAGTTTATCTGATTTTAGCCCAATTTCATCAAAAATGCAAGACTTACCCCTTGCGAGTTTATCTGATTTCAGCCAAATTTCATCCAAAATGCAAGGCTTACCTCTTGCGATTTTATCTGATTTTAGCCCAATTTCATCAAAAAAGCAAGGCTTACCCCTTCCGATTTTATCTGATTTTAGCCCAATTGCATCAAAAAGCAAGGCTTACCCCTTGCGAGTTTATCTGATTTGAGCCCAATTTAATAAAAAATGCTAGGCTTACCCCTTGTGATTTTATCTGATTTTAGCCCAATTTCATCAAAAAGCAAGGCTTACCCCTTGCGCTTTCATCTGATTTTAGCCCAATTTCATAAAAAATGCAAGGCTTACCCCTTGCGAGTTTACCTGATTTGAGCCCAATTTAATAAAAAAAAAGGAAGGCTTACCCCTTGCGGTTTCATCTGGTTTGATCCCAATTTCATCAAAAAAGCAAGGCTTACCCCTTGTGATTTCATCTGATTTTAGCCCAATTTCATGAAAAAAGCAAGGCTTACCCCTTGCGACTTCATCTGATTTGAGCCCAATTTCACAAAAAATGCAAGGCTTACCCCTTGCGATTTCATCTCATATTTAGCCCAATTTCATAAAATAATGCAAGGCTTACCCATTGCGATTTTATCTGATTTTAGCCCAATTTCATCAAAAATGCAAGACTTACCCCTTGCGAGTTATCTGATTTTAGCCCAATTTCATCAAAAATGCAAGGCAATACCCTTTGCGATTTCATCTGATTTGAGCCAAATTTCATAAAAAATGCAAGGCTAACACCTTGCTATTTAATCTGATTTTAGCCCAATTTCATCAAAAATGCAAGGCTTACCCCTTGCGATTTCATCTGATTTGAGCCCAATTTCATCAAAAATACGAGGCTTACCCCTTGCGATTTTATCTGATTTTAGCCCAATTTCATCAAAAATGCAAGACGTACCCCTTGCGAGTTATCTGATTTTAGCCCAATTTCATCAAAAATGCAAGGCAATACCCTTTGCGATTTCATTTGATTTGAGCCAAATTTCATAAAAAATGCAAGGCTAACACCTTGCTATTTAATCTGATTTTAGCCCAATTTCATCAAAAATGCAAGGTTTACCCCTTGCGATTTCATCTGATTTGAGCCCAATTTCATCAAAAAAGCAAGGCTTACCCCTTCCGATTTTATCTGATTTTAGCCCAATTGCATCAAACAGCAAGGCTTACCCCTTGCGATTTCATCTGATTTTAGCCCAATTTCATCAAAAATGCAAGGCTTACCCCTTGCGAGTTTATCTGATTTGAGCCCAATTTAATATAAAAAAAAGCAAGGCTTACTCCTTGCGATTTTATCTGATTTGAGCCCAATTTCATCAAAAAAGCAAGGCTTACCCCTTGCGATTTCATCTGACTTGAGCCCAATTTCATCAAAAAAGCAAGGCTTACCCCTTGCGATTTCATCTGATTTTAGCCCAATTACATAAAAAAATGCAAGCTTACCCCTTTCGATTTTATCTGATTTTAGCCCAATTTCATCAAAAAAGCAAGACGTACCCCTTGCGAGTTTATCTGATTTTAGCCCAATTTCATCAAAAATGCAAGACTTACCCCTTGCGAGTTTATCTGATTTCAGCCAAATTTCATCCAAAATGCAAGGCTTACCTCTTGCGATTTTATCTGATTTTAGCCCAATTTCATCAAAAAAGCAAGGCTTACCCCTTCCGATTTTATCTGATTTTAGCCCAATTGCATCAAAAAGCAAGGCTTACCCCTTGCGAGTTTATCTGATTTGAGCCCAATTTAATAAAAAATGCTAGGCTTACCCCTTGTGATTTTAGCCCAATTTCATCAAAAAGCAAGGCTTACCCCTTGCGCTTTCATCTGATTTTAGCCCAATTTCATAAAAAATGCAAGGCTTACCCCTTGCGAGTTTACCTGATTTGAGCCCAATTTAATAAAAAAAAAGGAAGGCTTACCCCTTGCGGTTTCATCTGGTTTGATCCCAATTTCATCAAAAAAGCAAGGCTTACCCCTTGTGATTTCATCTGATTTTAGCCCAATTTCATGAAAAAAGCAAGGCTTACCCCTTGCGACTTCATCTGATTTGAGCCCAATTTCACAAAAAATGCAAGGCTTACCCCTTGCGATTTCATCTCATATTTAGCCCAATTTCATAAAATAATGCAAGGCTTACCCATTGCGATTTTATCTGATTTTAGCCCAATTTCATCAAAAATGCAAGACTTACCCCTTGCGAGTTATCTGATTTTAGCCCAATTTCATCAAAAATGCAAGGCAATACCCTTTGCGAGTTCATCTGATTTGAGCCAAATTTCATAAAAAATGCAAGGCTAACACCTTGCTATTCAATCTGATTTTAGCCCAATTTCATCAAAAATGCAAGGCTTACCCCTTGCGATTTCATCTGATTTGAGCCCAATTTCATCAAAAATACAAGGCTTACCCCTTGCGATTTTATCTGATTTTAGCCCAATTTCATCAAAAATGCAAGACGTACCCCTTGCGAGTTATCTGATTTTAGCCCAATTTCATCAAAAATGCAAGGCAATACCCTTTGCGATTTCATCTGATTTGAGCCAAATTTCATAAAAAAATGCAAGGCTAACACCTTGCTATTTAATCTGATTTTAGCCCAATTTCATCAAAAATGCAAGGCTTACCCCTTGCGATTTCATCTGATTTGAGCCCAATTTCATCAAAAATGCAAGGCATTACCCCTTGCGATTTTATCTGATTTTAGCTCAATTTCATCGAAAAAGCAAGGCTTACCCCTTGCGAGTTTATCTGATTTGGGTCCATTTTCATCAAAAATGCAAGACTTACCCCTAGCGATTTTATCTGATTAAAGCGCAACTTCATCAAAAATGCAAGACTTATACCTTGCTTTTTTATTTGATTTTAGTCCCGATTTCATCAAAATTGCAAGGCTTAACCCTTGCGAGTCTATCTGATTTTAGCCCAATATCATCAAAAGTGCAAGGCTTACCTCTTACGAGGTTATTTGGGCCGAATTTCATTAAAAATGCAAGACTTACCCCCTTGCGAGTTTATCTGATTTTAGTCCCGATTTCATCAAAAATGCAAGGCTATACCCCTTGCGTTTTTATCTGATTTAAGGCCAACTTCTTCAAAATTGCAAGACTTACCCCTTGCGAGTATATCTGATTTGAGCCCAATTTCATCAAAAATACAAGGCTTATCGTCTCGCCTTTAATTATGACGTATAAAACAGGACCGATACCGATGCATAAAGATTGTGAAGAGAACCGTTGCCTGTGCGGTAAGAGGTGGGCTACTCTCACACAAAAAAAATGAATAAAACGCTCACTAAACAATAAACTCCAAACGCAAAGGAAAATTATTTACTTCTCATAAAATACGACATGAAATGTTTCAACGGTTGTTTCCTATAATCATCATTATTAGACCGTTTAAGTTTGATGTAAATCTGTAATCTTCACGATCTTGTTTTCTTACAAATTATGTAACGTTCCTTTAAAAATAAGCGGAAACAATCCATTAAAACATTAAATAATCAATATCTTTAAAAAGGTTTTTTAAAGTTAAAACAAATTTGTGCAGAAAGTTAGTTAGAGTGAAGACCAGGCATTCAGGGGACTCAAAGTCTGATCGAAACCAGCGTGGTGATCACCCATTAGAACCCTTAAGGGATGGCTAGTCCCGGCCCCTCCTTTACTTTCCGACCCGGGATAATCATCCTACCCTAATTTGGGGAGAGACATGACGGACCCCAATCACTTACTGGTGCTAGCAGTAAAAGTCATGTCCCTATGGTACGGGGCGGGATTCGAACCGGGTCTCCCAGCTCTGGAACGCACGCAAGCGAACGATCCAGTGCACCGTTTCGCCACAGTGCCCGTTGGTGTTAGGAGGTGATTTTAAACACTACTTAAATAATGCGCTGCTGGGACGACTTAGTAAAAGAAAAAGATTAGTGGTAGTAGTGGGGTTCGAACCCGGGACAGTAGCATTGAAAGCGCACCTATTACCGCACAGGCTACGGTTCTCTTCACTTACTCTGTGCAAATAATGCAATCTTATGCATCGGTATCGGTCCTGTTTTTATACGTCATAATTTAAGACGAGTTTCGAAAGGATGACGTACTCGAATGCAATAAATTACTTTTTTTCTGGAGTTTCTGGTTACGTGCGTCAATTTGTTTTAGTTGTAACGTTAACTTCCGTTCCCCTGTTTTCGTGAGTAAATGATGAAATCATGACATTTCGCGGAAGGGGGCTGTTTACAAAACATTCGAGTAGGCCTAAGTCATCACATTGAAGCTAGTCTTTTATTCTAACGGATCAATACGATACACCAGACTTAAATCTACTGACGGCTAAGGGTACCGCAGCCCATGTGGTAAAACGTGGGCTTTCAATGGTACTGAACCCAGGTTCAAATTCTACTGCAACAAGTACTTTAATTTTACTGAAGCCCGGTTCAAACCCCTTGCAATTATATCTGGTTTTAGCCCAATATCATCAAAATTGCAAGGCTAACCCCTTGCGCTTTTGTCTGATTTGAGCCCAACTAAATAACAAAATTGCAAGTCTTACCCCTTGCGATTTCATCTGATTTTAGCGCAATTTCATCCAAAATGCAAGGCTTACCTCTTGCGATTTTATCTGATTTTAGCCCAATTTCATCAAAAAAGCAAGGCTTACCCCTTCCGATTTTATCTGATTTTAGCCCAATTGCATCAAAAAGCAAGGCTTACCCCTTGCGAGTTTATCTGATTTGAGCCCAATTTAATATTAAAAAAAAGGAAGGCTTACCCCTTGCGATTTTATCTGATTTGAGCCCAATTTCATCAAAAAAGCAAGGCTTACCCCTTGCGATTTCATCTGACTTGAGCCCAATTTCATCAAAAAAGCAAGGCTTACCCCTTGCGACTTCATCTGATTTGAGCCCAATTTCATAAAAAATGCAAGGCTTACCCCTTGCGATTTCATCTGATTTTAGCCCAATTACATAAAAAAATGCAAGGCTTACCCCTTGCGATTTTATCTGATTTTAGCCCAATTTCATTAAAAAAGCAAGACGTACCCCGTTGCGAGTTATCTGATTTTAGCCCAATTTCATAAAAAATGCAAGGCCTACCCCTTGCTATTTCATCTGATTTTAGCACAATTTCATCAAAAATGCAAGACTTACCCCTTGCGTTTTTATTTTGGTAAATCCCCAGTTCTCCAAAAATGCAAGGCTTACCCCTTGCGAGATTATCTTATTTTAGCGCAATTTCATCAAAAATACAAGGCTAACCTCTTGCGATTTTATCTGATTTTAGCCCAATTTCATCAAAAATGCAAGACGTACCCCTTGCGAGTTATCTGATTTGTGCCCAATCGCCAGGAGTAAGCCTCGCATTTTTTTTTATTAAATTGGTCTACAATCAGATGAAATCGCAAGAGGATTTTAGCCCAATTTCATCAGAAAAGCAAGGCTTACCCATTGCGAGTTTATCTGATTTTAGCCCAATTTCATCAAAATTGCAAGGCTTACCTCTTGCGGTTTTATCTGATTTTTGCCCAATTTCATCAAAAATGCAAGGCTTACCTCTTGCGATTTCATCTGATTTGAGCCCAATTTCATGAAAAATGCAAGGCATTACCCCTTGCGATTTTATCTGATTTTAGCCCAGTTTCGTCGAAAATGCAAGACGTACCCCTTGCGAGTTTATCTGATTTTAGCCCAATTTCATCAAAAATGCAAGACTTACCCCTTGCGAGATTATCTGATTTTAGCGCAATTTCATCAAAAATACAAGACGTACCCCTTGCGAGTTATCTGATTTGTGCCCAATCGCCAGGGGTAAGCCTTGCATTTTTTTTATTAAATTGGTCTAAAATCAGATGAAATCGCAAGAGGATTTTAGCCCAATTTCATCAGAAAAGCAAGGCTTACCCATTGCGAGTTTATCTGATTTTAGCCCAATTTCATCAAAATTGCAAGGCTTACCTCTTGCGGTATTATCTGATTTTAGCCCAATTTCATCAAAAATGCAAGACTTACCCCTTGCGATTTCATCTGATTTTAGCCCAATTTCATCAAAAATGCAAGGCTTACCCCTTGCAAGTTTATCTGATTTGAGCCCAATTTAATAAAAAAAAAAGGAAGGCTTACCCCTTGCGATTTCATCTGATTTGAGCCCAATTTCATAAAAAAAATGCAAGGCTTACCCCTTGCGATTTTATCTGATTTTAGCCCAATTTCATCAAAAAAGCAAGGCTTACCCCTTGTGAGTTATCTGATTTTAGCCCAATTTCATCAAAAATGCAAGATAATACCCTTTGCGATTTCATCTGATTTTAGTGCAATTTCATCAAAAATGCAAGACTTACCCCTTGCGTTTTTATTTTGGTAAATCCCCAGTTCATCCAAAGTGCAAGGCTTACCTCTTGCGAGTTTATCTGATTTTAGCGCAATTTCATCAAAAATGCAAGACTTACCCCCTTGCGATTTTAACTGATTTTAGTCCCGATTTCATCAAAAATGCAAGACTTACCCCTTGCGATTTCATCTGATTTTAGCCAAATTTCATAAAAAATGCAAGGCTTACCCCTTGCGACTTCATCTGATTTGAGCCCAATTTAATAAAAAAGGCAAGGCTTACCCCTTGCGATTTTATCTGATTTGAGCCCAATTTCATCAAAAAAAGCAAGGCTTACCCCTTGCGATTTCATCTGATTTGAGCCCAATTTCATCAAAAAAGCAAGGCTTACCCCTTGCGATTTTATCTGATTTTAGCGCAATTTCATCAAAAATGCAAGACGTACCCCTTGCGATTTATCTGATTTTAGCCCAATTTCATCAAAAATGCAAGGTAATACCCTTTGCGATTTCATCTGATTTGAGCCCAATTTCAAAAAAAAAAATGCAAGGCTTACCCCTTGCTATTTCATTTGATTTTAGCACAGTTTCATCAAAAATGCAAGACTTACCCCTTGCGTTTTTATTTTGGTAAATCCCCAGTTCATCAAAAATGCAAGGCTTACCCCTTGCGAGTTTATCTGATTTTAGCGCAATTTCATCAAAAATGCAAGACTTACCCCTTGCGAGTTTGTCTGATTTTAGCCCAATTTCATCAAAAATGCAAGGCTTACCCCTTGCGAGTTTATCTGATTTTAGCCCAATTTCATCAAAATTGCAAGGCTTACCTCTTGCGGTTTTATCTGATTTTAGCCCAAATTCATCAAAAACGCAAGGCTTACTTCTTGAAATTTCATCTGATTTGAGCCCAATTTCATCAAAAATGCAAGGCATTACCCCTTGCGATTTTATCTGATTTTAGCCCAATTTCATCGAAAAAGCAAGGCTTACCTCTTGCGAGTTTATCTGATTTGGGTCCAATTTCATCAAAAATGCAAGACTTACCCCAAGCGATTTTATCTGATTAAAGCGCGACTTCATCAAAAATGCAAGACTTACCCCTTGCTTTTTTATTTGATTTTAGTCCCAATTTCTTCAAAACTGCAAGGCTTAACCCTTGCGAGTTTATCTGATTTTAGCCCAATTTCATCAAAATTGCAAGACTTACCCCTTGCGAATTTATCTGATTTTACCCCAATTTCGTCAAAACAGCAAGGCTTACCCCTTGCGACTTCATCTGATTTGAGCCCAATTTCATAAAAAATACAAGGCTTACCCCTTGCGATTTCATCTGATTTTAGCCCAATTTTTAAAAAAAAAATGCAAGGCTTACCCCTTGCGATTTTGTCTGATTTTAGCCCAATTTCATCAAAAATGCAAGACGTACCCCTTGCGATTTATCTGATTTTAGCACAATTTCATCAAAATTGCAAGGCTTACCTCTTGCGATTTCATCTGATTAGAGCCCAATTTCATCAAAAATGCAAGGCTTACCTCTTGCGATTTCATCTGATTAGAGCCCAATTTCATCAAAAATGTAAGGCAATACCCCTTGCTATTTCATCTGATTTTAGCCCAAGTTCATCAAAAATGCAAAACTTACCCCTTACGAGTTTATCTGATTTTAGCCCAAGTTCATCAAAAATGCAAGGCTTACCCCTTGCGAGTTTATCTGATTTTAGCCCAATTTCATCAAAAATGCAAGGCTTACCCCTTGCGGTTTTCTCTGATTTTAGCCCAATTTCATCAAAAATGCAAGGCATACCTCTTGCGATTTCATCTGATTTGAGCCCAATTTCATTAAAAATGCAAGGCATTACCCCTTGCGATTTTATCTGATTTTAGCAAAATTTCACAAAAAATGCAAGGCTTACCCCTTGCGTGTTTATCTGATTTTACCCCAATTTCATCAAAAAGGGAAGGCTTACCCCTTGTGATTTCATCTGATTTTAGCCCAATTTCATCCAAAAAGCAAGGCTTACCCCTTGCGATTTCATCTGATTTGAGCCCAATTTCATCAAAAAAGCAAGGCTTACCCCTTGCGACTTCATCTGATTTTAGCCCAATTTCATAAAAAATGCAAGGCTTACCCCTTGCGATTTTATCTGATTTTAGCCCAATTTCATCAAAAATGCAAGATGTACGCCTTGCGATTTATCTGATTTGAGCCCAATTTCATCAAAAAAATGCAAGGCTTACCCCTTAGTATTTCATCTGATTTTAGCACAATTTCATCACAAATGCAAGACTTACCCCTTGCGTTTTTATTTTGGTAAATCCCCAGTTCATCAAAAATGCAAGGCTTACCCCTTGCGAGTTTATCTGATTTTAGCGCAATTTCATGAAAAATGCAAGGCTTACCCCTTGCGAGTTTATCTGATTTTAGCCCAATTTTATCAAAATTGCAAGGCTTACCTCTTGCGGTTTTATCTGATTTGAGCCCAATTTAATCAAAAATGCAAGGCTTATACCTCTTGCGATTTCATCTGATTTGAGCCCAATTTCATCAAAAATGCAAGGCATTACTCCTTGCGATTTTATCTGATTTTAGCCCAATTTCATCAAAATTGCAAGGCTTACTCCTCGCGTTTTTATTTTGGTAAATCCCAAGTTCATCAAAAATGCAAGGCTTACCCCTTGCGAGTTTATCTGATTTGAGCCCAATTTCATCAAAAATGCAAGGCTTACTCCTTGCGTTTTTGTTTTGGTAAATCCCAAGTTCATCAAAAATGCAAGGCTTACCTCTTGCGAGTTTATCTGATTTTAGCCCAATTTCATCAAAAATGCAAGACTGTCCCCCTTGCGAGTTTATCTGATTTGAGCCAAATTTCATCAAAAATGCAAAACTTACCCCTTGCGAGTTTATCTGATTTTAGCCCAATTTCATCAAAAATGCAAGGCTTACCCCTTGCGAGTTTATCTGATTTTAGCCCAATTTCATCAAAAATGCAAGACTTACCCCTTGCGAGTTTATCTGATTTGAGCCAAATTTCATCAAAAATGCAAGACTTACCCCTTGCGAGTTTATCTGATTTTAGCCCAATTTCATCAAAAATGCAAGGCTTACCCCTTGCGAGTTTATCTGATTTTAGCCCAATTTCATCAAAAATGCAAGACTTACCCCTTGCGAGTTTATCTGATTTGAGCCAAATTTCATCAAAAATGCAAGACTTACCCCTTGCGAGTTTATCTGATTTTAGCCCAATTTCATCAAAAATGCAAGGCTTACCCCTTGCGAGTTTATCTGATTTTAGCCCAATTTCATCAAAAATGCAAGACTTACCCCTTGCGAGTTTGTCTGATTTGAGCCAAATTTCATCAAAAATGCAAGACTTACCCCTTGCGAGTTTATCTGATTTTAGCCCAATTTCATCAAAAATGCAAGGCCTACCCCTTGCGAGTTTATCTGATTTTACCCCAATTTAATCAAAAATGCAGGTCTTACCCCTTGTGAGTCTATCTGATTTTAGCCCAATTTCATCAAAAATGCAAGGCTTACCTCTTGCGATTTCATCTGATTTGAGCCGAATTTCATCAAAAATGCAAGGCATTACCCCTTGCGATTTTATCTGATTTTAGCCCAATTTCATCGAACAAGCAAGGCTTACCCCTTGCGAGTTTATCTGATTTGGGTCCAATTTCATCAAAAATGCAAGACTTACCCCTAGCGATTTTATCTGATTAAAGCGCAAATTCATCAAAAATGCAAGACTTATACCTTGCTTTTTTATTTGATTTTAGTCCCAATTTCATCAAAACTGCAAGGCTTAACCCTTGCGAGTTTATCTGATTTTAGCCCAATTTCATCAAAATTGCAAGACTTACCCCTTGCGAGTTTATCTGATTTTAGCCCAATTTCGTCAATAAAGCAAGGCTTACCCCTTGCGATTTCATCTGATTTTAGCCCAATTTCATAAAAAAAAATGCAAGGCTTACTCCTTGCGATTTTATCTGATTTTAGCCCAATTTCATCAAAAATGCGAGGCTTACTCCTTGCGTTTTTGTTTTGGTAAATCCCAAGTTCATCAAAAATGCAAGGCTTACCTCTTGCGAGTTTATCTGATTTTAGCCCAATTTCATCAAAAATGCAAGACTTACCCCTTGCTTTTTTATCTGATTTTAGCCCAATTTCATCAAAAATGCAAGGCTTACCCCTTGCGAGTTTATCTGATTTTAGCGCAATTTCATCAAAATTGCGAGGCTTACCTCTTGCGGTTTTATCTGATTTTAGCCCAATTTCATCAAAAATGCAAGGCTTACCTCTTGCGATTTCATCTGATTTGAGCCCACTTTCATCAAAAATGCAAGGCAATACCCCTTGCGAGTTTATCTGATTTTAGTCCAATGTCATGTAAAATGCAAGACTTACCCCTTGCGAGTTTATCTGATTTTAGCCCAATTTCATTAAAAAAGCAAGGCTTACCCCTTGCGATTTTATCTGATTTTAGCCCAATTTCATCAAAAAGCAAGGCTTACCCCATGCGAGTTTATCTGATTTTAGCCCAATTTCATAAAAAATGCAAGGCTTACCCCTTGCGAGATTATTTGGGCCCAATTTCATCAAAAATGCAAAACTTACCCCTAGCAATTTGTTTTGATTTTAGCCCATTTCATCAAAAATGCAAGACTTACCCCTAGCGATTTTATCTGATTTAAGCAACACTTCATTAAAAATGCAAGACTTACCCCCATGCGAGTTTATCTGATTTTAGTCCCGATTTCATCAAACATGCAAGGCTCATCGTCTCGCCTTTAATTATGACGTATAAAAACAGGACCGATACCGATGCATAAAGATTGTGAAGAGAACCGTAGCCTGTGCGGTAAGAGGTGGGCTTCCAATGCTACTGTCACAAAAAAAATTAATAAAACGCTCACTGAACAATAAACTCCAAACGCAATGGAAAATTATTTATTTCTCATAAAATACGACATGAAATGTTTCAAGGGTTGTTTCCTATATAATCATCATTATTAGACCGTTTAAGTTTGATGTAAATCTGTAATCTTCACGATCTTGTTTTCTTACAAATGATGTAACGTTCCTTTAAAAATAAGCGGAAACAATCCATTCATTAAATAATCAATATCGTTTAAAAGGTTTTTTAAAGTTAAAACAAATTTGTGCAGAAAGTTAGTTAGAGTGAAGACCAGGCATTCAGGGGACTCAAAGTCTGATCGAAACCAGCGTGGTGATCACCCATTAGAACCCTTAAGGGATGGCTAGTCCCGGCCCCTCCTTTACTTTCCGACCCGGGATAATCATCCTACCCTAATTTGGGGAGAGACATGACGGACCCCAATCACTTACTGGTGCTAGCAGTAAAAGTCATGTCCCTATGGTACGGGGCGGGATTCGAACCGGGTCTCCCAGCTCTGGAACGCACGCAAGCGAACGATCCAGTGCACCGTGTCGCCACAGTGCCCGTTGGTGTTAGGAGGTGATTTTAAACACTACTTAAATAATGCGCTGCTGGGACGACTTAGTAAAAGAAAAAGATTAGTGGTAGTAGTGGGGTTCGAACCCGGGACAGTAGCATTGAAAGCGCACCTCTTACCGCACAGGCTACGGTTCTCTTCACTTACTCTGTGAAAATAATGCAAACTTATGCAACGGTATCGGTCCTGTTTTTATACGTCATAATTAAAGACGAGTTTCGAAGTGATGACGTACTCGAAGGCAATAAAATTACCTTTTTGTCTGGAGTTGCTGGTCACGTGCGTAAATTTGTTTTAGTTGCAACGTTCACTTCCCTTCCCCTGTTTTCTGGAGTAAATGATGAAACCATGACATTTCGAGGAAGGGGCTGTTTATATAACATTCGAGTAGATCTAAGTCATCACTTTGAAGCTAGTCTTTTCTTCTTTACCTCTTTGGGTGCGTTCGTTAAGCTCCCCTGGGTCGACCCCGGTGCGTGGCGTGTTTTTTTTTTACCAGGACGAACGTGGGTAATTATCTGCACACACTTGTCCTGGGATAAAAACCGCCACACACCGGGGTCGACCCAGGGAAGCTAAACGAACGCACCCAATATATGAAGTGTGCTAAGATAACGGCAGCCTATGCGGTAAGATGGTGGGTTGGTGGCTCTCAAGAATACTGAACCCGGTTCGAATCCCAATCCCATACTGAACCCGGTCTCTTACCAAACGTTGTATTTGACTGTAGCCCGGTTCATACTTCCTGCAAATGCCATGCGAATTTTGACGTGAATTGACGTTAATCATAAAAAATGCAAGGCTTACCCCTTGCAATTTTATCTGATTTTAGCCCAATTTCATCAAAAAAGCAAGGCTTACCCCTTGCGATTTCATCTGATTTAGCCCAATTTCATAAAAAAAAAACCAAGGCTTACCCCTTGCGACTTCATCTGATTTTACCCCAATTTCATCAAAAATGCAAGACTTACCCCTTGCGAGTTTATCTGATTTGAGCCCAATTTCATCAAAAATGCAAGACTTACCCCTTGCGAGTTTATCTGATTTTACCCCAATTTCATCAAAAATGCAAGATTTACCCCTTGCGCATTCATCTGATTTTACCCCAATTTCATCAAAAATGCAAGACTTACCCCTTTCGCATTCATCTGATTTTACCCCAATTTCATCAAAAATGCAAGACTTACCCCTTGCGAGTTTATCTGATTATAGTCCAATTTCATAAAAAAATGCAAGACTTACCCCTTGCGATTTCATCTGATTTTAGCCCAATTTCATCAAAAAAGCAAGGCTTAACCCTTGCGATTTCATCTGATTTGAGCCCAATTTCATCAAAAGAGCAAGGCTTACCCCTTGCGACTTCATCTGATTTGAGCCCAATTTCATCAAAAATGCAAGGCTTACCCCTTGCGATTTCATCTGATTTAGCCCAATTTCATAAAAAAAAATGCAAGGCTTACCCCTTGCGATTTAATCGGATTATAGCCCAATTTCATCAAAAATGCAAGGTAATACCCTTTGCTATTTCATCTGATTTTAGCACAGTTTCATCAAAAATGCAAGACTTACCCCTTGCGTTTTTATTTTGGTAAATCCCCAGTTCATCAAAAATGCAAAACTTACCCCTTGCGAGTTTATCTGATTTTAGCCCAATTTCATCAAAAATGCAAGGCTTACCCCTTGCGAGTTTATCTGATTTTAGCCCAATTTCATCAAAATTGCAAGGCTTACCTCTTGCGGTTTTATCTGATTTTAGCCCAAATTCATCAAAAATGCAAGGCTTACCTCTTGAAATTTCATCTGATTTGAGCCCAATTTCATCAAAAATGCAAGGCGTTACCCCTTGCGAGTTTATCTGATTTGGGTCCAATTTCATCAAAAATGCAAGACTTACCCCTAGCGATTTTATCTGATTAAAGCGCGACTTCATCAAAAATGCAAGACTTATACCTTGCTTTTTTATTTGACTTTAGTCCCAATTTCTTCAAATATGCAAGGCTTAACCCTTGCGAGTTTATCTGATTTTACCCCAATTTCGTCAAAACAGCAAGGCTTACCCCTTGCGACTTCATCTGATTAGAGCCCAATTTCATCAAAAATACAAGGCTTACCCCTTGCGATTTCATCTGATTTTAGCCCAATTTCATAAAAAAAATGCAAGGCTTACCCCTTCCGATTTTGTCTGATTTTAGCCCAATTTCATCAAAAATGCAAGACGTACCCCTTGCGATTTATCTGATTTTAGCACAATTTCATCAAAAATGCAAGGCTTAACCCTTGCGATTTCATCTGATTTGAGCCCAATTTCATCAAAAATGCAAGACGTACCCCTTGCGATTTATCTGATTTTAGCACAATTTCATCAAAAATGCAAGGCTTAACCCTTGCGATTTCATCTGATTTGAGCCCAATTTCATCAAAAGAGCAAGGCTTACCCCTTGCGACTTCATCTGATTTGAGCCCAATTTCATCAAAAATGCAAGGCTTAACCCTTGCGATTTCATCTGATTTGAGCCCAATTTCATCAAAAGAGCAAGGCTTACCCCTTGCGACTTCATCTGATTTGAGCCCAATTTCATCAAAAATGCAAGGCTTACCCCTTGCGATTTCATCTGATTTAGCGCAATTTCATAAAAAAAAAATGCAAGGCTTACCCCTTGCGATTTAATCGGATTATAGCCCAATTTCATCAAAAATGCAAGGTAATACCCTTTGCTATTTCATCTGATTTTAGCACAGTTTCATCAAAAATGCAAGACTTACCCCTTGCGTTTTTATTTTGGTAAATCCCCAGTTCATCAAAAATGCAAAACTTACCCCTTGCGAGTTTATCTGATTTTAGCCCAATTTCATCAAAAATGCAAGGCTTACCCCTTGCGAGTTTATCTGATTTTAGCCCAATTTCATCAAAATTGCAAGGCTTACCTCTTGCGGTTTTATCTGATTTTAGCCCAAATTCATCAAAAATGCAAGGCTTACCTCTTGAAATTTCATCTGATTTGAGCCCAATTTCATCAAAAATGCAAGGCGTTACCCCTTGCGAGTTTACCTGATTTGGGTCCAATTTCATCAAAAATGCAAGACTTACCCCTAGCGATTTTATCTGATTAAAGCGCGACTTCATCAAAAATGCAAGACTTATACCTTGCTTTTTTATTTGACTTTAGTCCCAATTTCTTCAAATATGCAAGGCTTAACCCTTGCGAGTTTATCTGATTTTACCCCAATTTCGTCAAAACAGCAAGGCTTACCCCTTGCGACTTCATCTGATTTGAGCCCAATTTCATCAAAAATACAAGGCTTACCCCTTGCGATTTCATCTGATTTTAGCCCAATTTCATAAAAAAAAATGCAAGGCTTACCCCTTCCGATTTTGTCTGATTTTAGCCCAATTTCATCAAAAATGCAAGACGTACCCCTTGCGATTTATCTGATTTTAGCACAATTTCATCAAAAATGCAAGGCTTAACCCTTGCGATTTCATCTGATTTGAGCCCAATTTCATCAAAAGAGCAAGGCTTACCCCTTGCGACTTCATCTGATTTGAGCCCAATTTCATCAAAAATGCAAGGCTTACCCCTTGCGATTTCATCTGATTTAGCGCAATTTCATAAAAAAAAAATGCAAGGCTTACCCCTTGCGATTTAATCGGATTATAGCCCAATTTCATCAAAAATGCAAGGTAATACCCTTTGCTATTTCATCTGATTTTAGCACAGTTTCATCAAAAATGCAAGACTTACCCCTTGCGTTTTTATTTTGGTAAATCCCCAGTTCATCAAAAATGCAAAACTTACCCCTTGCGAGTTTATCTGATTTTAGCCCAATTTCATCAAAAATGCAAGGCTTACCCCTTGCGAGTTTATCTGATTTTAGCCCAATTTCATCAAAATTGCAAGGCTTACCTCTTGCGGTTTTATCTGATTTTAGCCCAAATTCATCAAAAATGCAAGGCTTACCTCTTGAAATTTCATCTGATTTGAGCCCAATTTCATCAAAAATGCAAGGCGTTACCCCTTGCGAGTTTATCTGATTTGGGTCCAATTTCATCAAAAATGCAAGACTTACCCCTAGCGATTTTATCTGATTAAAGCGCGACTTCATCAAAAATGCAAGACTTATACCTTGCTTTTTTATTTGACTTTAGTCCCAATTTCTTCAAATATGCAAGGCTTAACCCTTGCGAGTTTATCTGATTTTACCCCAATTTCGTCAAAACAGCAAGGCTTACCCCTTGCGACTTCATCTGATTTGAGCCCAATTTCATCAAAAATACAAGGCTTACCCCTTGCGATTTCATCTGATTTTAGCCCAATTTCATAAAAAAAATGCAAGGCTTACCCCTTCCGATTTTGTCTGATTTTAGCCCAATTTCATCAAAAATGCAAGACGTACCCCTTGCGATTTATCTGATTTTAGCACAATTTCATCAAAAATGCAAGGCTTAACCCTTGCGATTTCATCTGATTTGAGCCCAATTTCATCAAAAGAGCAAGGCTTACCCCTTGCGACTTCATCTGATTTGAGCCCAATTTCATCAAAAATGCAAGGCTTACCCCTTGCGATTTCATCTGATTTAGCGCAATTTCATAAAAAAAAATGCAAGGCTTACCCCTTGCGATTTAATCGGATTATAGCCCAATTTCATCAAAAATGCAAGGTAATACCCTTTGCTATTTCATCTGATTTTAGCACAGTTTCATCAAAAATGCAAGACTTACCCCTTGCGTTTTTATTTTGGTAAATCCCCAGTTCATCAAAAATGCAAAACTTACCCCTTGCGAGTTTATCTGATTTTAGCCCAATTTCATCAAAAATGCAAGGCTTACCCCTTGCGAGTTTATCTGATTTTAGCCCAATTTCATCAAAATTGCAAGGCTTACCTCTTGCGGTTTTATCTGATTTTAGCCCAAATTCATCAAAAATGCAAGGCTTACCTCTTGAAATTTCATCTGATTTGAGCCCAATTTCATCAAAAATGCAAGGCGTTACCCCTTGCGAGTTTATCTGATTTGGGTCCAATTTCATCAAAAATGCAAGACTTACCCCTAGCGATTTTATCTGATTAAAGCGCGACTTCATCAAAAATGCAAGACTTATACCTTGCTTTTTTATTTGACTTTAGTCCCAATTTCTTCAAAACTGCAAGGCTTAACCCTTGCGAGTTCATCTGATTTTACCCCAATTTCGTCAAAACAGCAAGGCTTACCCCTTGCGACTTCATCTGATTTGAGCCCAATTTCATAAAAAAAATGCAAGGCTTACCCCTTCCGATTTTGTCTGATTTTAGCCCAATTTCATCAAAAATGCAAGACGTACCCCTTGCGATTTATCTGATTTTAGCACAGTTTCATCAAAAATGCAAGGCTTACCCCTTGCGGTTTCATGTGATTTTAGCCCAATTTCATCAAAAATGCAAGGCAATACCCCTTGCCATTTTCATCTGATTTTAGCCCAATTTCATCGAAAAAGCAAGGCTTACCCCTTGCGAGTTTTTCTGATTTGGGTCCAATTTCATCAAAAATGCAAGACTTACCCGTTGCGAGTTTATCTGATTTTAGCCCAATTTCATCAAAAATGCAAGACTTACCCCTTGCGGTTTTCTCTGATTTTAGCCCAATTTCATCAAAAATGCAAGGCATACCTCTTGCGATTTCATCTGATTTGAGCCCAATTTCATTAAAAATGCAAGGCATTACCTTTTGCGATTTTATCTGATTTTAGCCAAATTTCACAAAAAATGCAAGGCTTACCCCTTGCGAGTTTATCTGATTTTACCCCAATTTCATCAAAAAGGGAAGGCTTACCCCTTGTGATTTCATCTGATTTTAGCCCAATTTCATCAAAAAAGCAAGGCTTACCCCTTGCGATTTCATCTGATTTGAGCCCAATTTCATCAAAAAAGCAAGGCTTACCCCTTGCGACTTCATCTGATTTGAGCCCAATTTCATAAAAAATGCAAGGCTTACCCCTTGCGATTTCATCTGATTTTAGCCCAATTTCCTAAATAAAAAAGCAAGGCTTACCCCTTGCGATTTTATCTGATTTTAGCCCAATTTCATTAAAAATGCAAGACGTACCCCTTGCGATTTATCTGATTTGAGCCCAATTTCATGAAAAAAAATGCAAGGCTTACCCCTTGCTATTTCATCTGATTTTAGCACAATTTCATCAAAAATGCAAGACTTACCCCTTGCGTTTTTATTTTGGTAAATCCCCAGTTCATCAAAAATGCAAGGCTTACCCCTTGCGAGTTTATCTGATTTTAGCGCAATTTCATCAAAAATGCAAGACTTACCCCTTGCGAGTTCATCTGATTTTACCCCAATTTCGTCAAAACAGCAAGGATTACCCCTTGCGACTTCATCTGATTTGAGCGCAATTTCATACAAAATGCAAGGCTTACCCCTTGCGATTTCATCTGATTTTAGCCCAATCTCATAAAAAAAATGCAAGGCTTACCTCTTGCGGTTTTATCTGATTTGAGCCCAATTTCATCAAAAATGCAAGGCTTATACCTCTTGCGATTTCATCTGATTTGAGCCCAATTTCATCAAAAATGCAAGGCATTACTCCTTGCGATTTTATCTGATTTTAGCCCAATTTCATCAAAATTGCAAGGCTTACCTCTTGCGGTTTTATCTGATTTGAGCCCAATTTCATCAAAAATGCAAGGCTTACCTCTTGCGATTTCATCTGATTTGAGCCCAATTTCATCACAAATGCAAGACTTACCCCTTGCGAGTTTATCTGATTTTAGCGCCATTTCATCAAAAATGCAAGGCTTACCCCTTGCGAGTTTATCTGATTAAAGCGCGACTTCATCAAAAATGCAAGACTTATACCTTGCTTTTTTATTTGATTTTAGTCCCAATTTCTTCAAAACTGCAAGGCTTAACCCTTGCGAGTTTATCTGATTTTAGCCCAATTTCTTCAAAATTGCAAGACTTACCCCTTGCGAGTTTATCTGATTTTACCCCAATTTCGTCAAAACAGCAAGGCTTACCCCTTGCGACTTCATCTGATTTGAGCCCAATTTCATAAAAAATGCAAGGCTTACCCCTTGCGATTTCATCTGATTTTAGCCCAATTTCATAAAAAAAAATGCAAGGCTTACCCCTTGTGATTTTATCTGATTTTAGCCCAATTTCATCAAAAATGCAGACTTACCCCTTGCGTTTTTATTTTGGTAAATCCCAAGTTCATCAAAAATGCAAGGCTTACCCCTTGCGAGTTTATCTGATTTTAGCGCAATTTCATCAAAAATGCAAGACTTACCCCCTTGCGAGTTTATCTGATTTGAGCCCAATTTCATCAAAAATGCAAGACTTACCCCTTGCGAGTTTGCCTGATTTTAGCCCAACTTCATCAAAAATGCAAGGCTTACCCCTTGCGAGTTTATCTGAATTTAGCGCAATTTCATCAAAAATGCAAGACTTACCCCTTGCGAGTTTATCTGATTTTACCCCAATTTCATCAAAAATGCAAGACTTACCCCTTGCGAGTTTATCTGATTTTAGCCCAATTTCATCAAAAATGCAAGGCTTTACCCCTTGCGAGTTTATCTGATTTTAGCACAATTTCATCAAAATTGCAAGGCTTACCTCTTGCGGTTTAATCTGATTTTAGCCCAAATTCATCAAAAATGCAAGGCTTACCTTTTGCAATTTCATCTGATTTGAGCCCAATTTCATCACAAATGCAAGACTTACCCCTTGCGAGTTTATCTGATTTTAGCGCAATTTCATCAAAAATGCAAGGCGAGTTTATCTGATTTTAGCCCAATTTCATCAAAATTGCAAGGCTTACCTCTTGCGGTTTTATCTGATTTGAGCCCAATTTCATCAAAAATGCAAGGCTTACCTCTTGCGATTTCATCTGATTTGAGCCCAATTTCACCAAAAATGCAAGGCCTTACCCCTTGCGATTTTATCTGATTTCAGCCCAATTTCATCGAAAAAGCAAGGCTTACCTCTTGCGAGTTTATCTGATTTGGGTCCAATTTCATCAAAAATGCAAGACTTACCCCTTGGGAGTTTATCTGATTAAAGCGCGACTTCATCAAAAATGCAAGACTTATACATTGCTTTTTTATTTGATTTTAGTCCCAATTTCTTCAAAACTGCAAGGCTTAACCCTTGCGAGTTTATCTGATTTTAGCCCAATTTCATCAAATTTGCAAGACTTACCCCTTGCGAGTTTATCTGATTTTACCCCAATTTCGTCAAAACAGCAAGGCTTACCCCTTGCGACTTCATCTGATTTGAGCCCAATTTCATAAAAAATGCAAGGCTTACCCCTTGCGATTTTATCTGATTTTAGCCCAATTTCATCAAAAATGCAAGACGTACCCCTTGCGATTTATCTGATTTTAGCCCAATTTCATACAAAATGCAAGGCTTACCCCTTTCTATTTCTTTTGATTTTAGCACAATTTCATCAAAAATGCAGACTTACCCTTTGCGTTTTTATTTTGGTAAATCCCCAGTTCATCAAAAATGCAAGGCTTACCCCTTGCGAGTTTATCTGATTTTAGCGCAATTTCATCAAAAATGCAAGACTTACCCCCTTGCGAGTTTATCTGATTTGAGCCCAATTTCATCAAAAACGCAAGACTTACCCCTTGCGAGTTTGCCTGATTTTAGCCCAATTTCATCAAAAATACAAGGCTTACCCCTTGCGAGTTTATCTGATTTTAGCCCAATTTCATCAAAATTGCAAGGCTTACCTCTTGCGGTTTTCTCTGATTTTAGCCGATTTGAGCCCAACTTCATCAAAAATGCAAGGCAATACCCCTTGCGATTTTCATCTGATTTTAGCCCAATTTCATCGAAAAAGCAAGGCTTACCCCTTGCGAGTTTTTCTGATTTGGGTCCAATTTCATCAAAAATGCAAGACTTACCCCTAGCGATGTTATCTGATTAAAGCGCAACTTCATCAAAAATGCAAGACTTATGTCTTGCTTTTTTATTTGATTTTAGTCCCAAATTTCATCAAAACTGCAAGGCTTAACCCTTGCGAGTTTATCTGATAGTAGGTCTTACTAGGAACTGTGAAAAGAATCCGGTGTTTGCACGCAAGTTATGTTTTTTGTTTTTCCCCTCGTGTGCGCACGCGCGTCTGCGTGACAAGTTGCTAACGTCTCAGTCCATGCAGTCATGTCGTTCGTGCTCGTCGAGCAAAAGTAACAAGAATGGAGATTTTTGCTCCTAGGTGGACGTATTAAAAGGTGAGTTTCTCAAAAGTTGTTACGATCTACAGTCATATCTACTGATGTGTGTCGTATTATTATTTGTTAGTTTTTACAACCATTCTGACCTACATGTTTGCCATGAACTTGAAGATGTCTACAGCGCTATATAGTGCTGATATAGCAAAACAACATGTTGCAACACGTTACAACACATGCCCACTTTATAGCGCTGCAGACACCTTCAAGTTTATGACAAAAATGTAGGCCGAAATGGTTGTAAAAACTAACAAATAATAATACGACACACATCAGTCTGTGTATATGACTGCAGATCGCAATTGTTTTTGAGAAACTCACCTTTCATTACGTCCATCAAGGAGCAAAATCCCCATGCTTGTAACTTTTGCTCGACGAGCACGAACAGGCAGTAAGGCCTTACTCAAACGTTCAGACGGGAAAAGGGTACAACGGTAAAAAATATGTAATTGTGTACGACTACACACAATCCAAGTAAACATTTTACCTAAACAAACAGTAAAATAATAATAATTACACAGCTATAAGGTAAATTAAAGTTTTAACCCATACAAAGGGTAACGCGGAATAGTTTTACATGTCATAAAAGTGTAAGGTTTACACAATCAATGTGTAATATTTTACATATCTAGCGTTTACTTAAAATTTAGGTAAATATGTTTACTCCTAAACGAAGTAAGTTTGTAAGTATTTGTTGTGTAAGTTTTACCCTGCAACGAACTGGTAAAAGTTTACCTAACTGTTAGCAGGTTCACCCCCTGCCTCTAAAACATGGTTTTTTTTACACAACTTGTGTAAATATTTTTCTGAGTGTAGCGATTTTATCTGATTAAAGCGCAACTTCATCAAAAATGCAAGACTTATGTCTTGCTTTTTTATTTGATTTTAGTCCCAAATTTCATCAAAACTGCAAGGCTTAACCCTTGCGAGTTTATCTGATTTTAGCCCCGATTTCATCAAAAATGCAAAGCTATACCCCTTGCGTTTTTATCTGATTTAAGGCCAACTTCTTCATAATTGCAAGACTTACCCCTTGCGAGTATATCTTATTTGAGCCCAATTTCATCAAAAATACAAGGCTTATCGTCTCGCCTTTAATTATGACGTATAAAAACAGGACCGATACCGATGCATAAAGATTGTGAAGAGAACCGTAGCCTGTGCGGTAAGAGGTGGGCTTCCAATGCTACTGTCACAAAAAAAAAAATGAATAAAACGCTCACTGAACAATAAACTCCAAACGCAATGGAAAATTATTTATTTCTCATAAAAATGAAATGTTTCAACGGTTGTTTCCCATATAATCATCATTATTAGACCGTTTAAGTTTGATGTAAATCTGTAATCTTCACGATCATGTTTTCTTACAAATTATTTAAAAATAAGCGGAAACAATCCATTAAAACATTAAATAATCAATTTCTTTTAAAAGGTTTTTTAAAGTTAAAACAAATTTGTGCAGAAAGTTAGTTAGAGTGAAGACCAGGCATTCAGGGGACTCAAAGTCTGATCGAAACCAGCGTGGTGATCACCCATTAGAACCCTTAAGGGATGGCTAGTCCCGGTCCCTCCTTTACTTTCCGACCCGGGATAATCATCCTACCCTAATTTGGGGAGAGACATGACGGACCCCAATCACTTACTGGTGCTAGCAGTAAAAGTCATGTCCCTTTGGTACGGGGCGGGATTCGAACCGGGTCTCCCAGCTCTGGAACGCACGCAAGCGAACGATCCAGTGCACCGTGTCGCCACAGTGCCCGTTGGTGTTAGGAGGTGATTTTAAACACTACTTAAATAATGCGCTGCTGGGACGACTTAGTAAAAGAAAAAGATTAGTGGTAGTAGTGGGGTTCGAACCCGGGACAGTAGCATTGAAAGCGCACCTCTTACCGCACAGGCTACGGTTCTCTTCAATTACTCTGTGAAAATAATGCAATCTTATGCATCGGTATCGGTCCTGTTTTTATACGTCATCATTAAAGACGAGTTTCGATGTGATGACGTACTCGAAGGCAATAAAATTACCTTTTTGTCTGGAGTTGCTGGTCACGTGCGTAAATTTGTTTTAGTTGCAACGTTCACTTCCCTTCCCCTGTTTTCTGGAGTAAATGATGAAACCATGACATTTCGAGGAAGGGGGCTGTTTATATAACATTCGAGTAGATCTAAGTCATCACTTTGAAGCTAGTCTTTTCTTCTAAAGGACCAAACCGACGCATCATGTTGCATTACCTCTTTGGGTGCGTTCGTTTAGCTCCCCTGGGTCGACCCCGGTGCGTGGCGTGTTTTTTTTTACTAGGACGAACGTGGGTAATTTTCTGCACACACTTGTCCTGGGATAAAAACCGCCACACACCGGGGTCGATCCAGGGAAGCTAAACGAACGCACCCAATATATGAAGTGTGCTAAGATAACGGCAGCCTATGCGGTAAGATGGTGGGTTGGTGGCTCTCAATAATACTGAACCCGGTTCGAATCCCAATCCCATACTGAACCCGGTCTCTTACCAAACGTTGTATTTGACTGTAGCCCGGTTCATTCTTCCTGCGAATGCCATGCGAATTTTGACTTGAATTAGATACTATTTTATTTCATACTTCCTGCGAATGCCATGCGAATTTTGACGTGAATTGATGTTAATCATAAAAAATGCAAGGCTTACCCCTTGCAATTTTATCTGATTTTAGCCCAATTTCATCAAAAAAGCAAGGCTTACCCCTTGCGATTTTGTCTGACTTCAGCCCAATTTCATCAAAAATGCAAGACGTACCCCCTGCGAGTTATCTGATTTGAACCCAATCGCCAGGGGTAAGCCTTGCATTTTTTTCATTAAATTGGTCTAAAATCAGATAAAATCGCAAGGGATCTAGCCCAATTTCATCAAAAATGCAAGGCTTACCCCTTGCCATTTAATCGGATTTTAGCCCAATTTCATCAAAAATGCAAGGCTTACCTCTTGCGATTTCATCCGATTTGAGCCCAATTTCATCAAAAATGCAAGACTTACCCCTTGCGAGTTGATCTGATTTTAGCCCAATTTCATCAAAAATACAAGGCTTACCCCTTGCGAGTTTATCTGATTTTAGCCCAATTTCATCAAAATTGCAAGGCTTACCTCTTGCGGTTTTATCTGATTTTAGCCCAAATTCATCAAAAATGCAAAACTTACCTCTTGCGATTTCATCCGATTTGAGCCCAATTTCATCAAAAATGCAAGACTTACCCCTTGCGAGTTTATCTGATTTTAGCCCAATTTCATCAAAATTGCAAGGCTTACCTCTCGCGGTTTTATCTGATTTGAGCCCAATTTTATCAAAAATGCAAGGCTTACCTCTTGCGATTTCATCTGATTTGAGCCCAATTTCATCAAAAATGCAAGGCAATACCCCTTGCGATTTTCATCTGATTTTAGCCCAATTTCATCGAAAAAGCAAGGCTTACCCCTTGCGAGTTTATCTGATTTGGGTCCAATTTCATCAAAAATGCAAGACTTACCCCTAGCGATTTTATCTGATTAAAGCGCAACTTCATCAAAAATGCAAGACTTATACCTTGCTTTTTTATTTGATTTTAGTCCCAATTTCATCATAACTGCAAGGCTTACCTCTTGCGAGTTTATTTGGGCACAATTTCATCAAAAATGCAAAACTTACCCCTAGCAATTTGTTCTGATTTTAGCCCAATTTCATCAAAAATGCAAGATAATACCCTTTGCGATTTCATCTGATTTGAGCCCAATTTCATCAAAATTGCAAGGCTTACCTCTTGCGGTTTTATCTGATTTGAGCCCAATTTTATCAAAAATGCAAGGCTTACCTTTTGCGATTTCATCTGATTTGAGCCCAAATTCATTAAAAATGCAAGGCAATACCCCTTGCGATTTTCATCTGATTTTAGCCCAATTTCATCGAAAAAGCAAGGCTTACCCCTTGCAAGTTTATCTGATTTTAGCCCAATTTCATCAAAAATACAAGGCTTACCCCTTGCGAGTTTATCTGATTTTAGCCCAATTTCATCAAAATTGCAAGGCTTACCTCTTGCGGTTTTATCTGATTTTAGCCCAAATTCATCAAAAATGCAAGGCTTACCTCTTGCGATTTCATCCGATTTGAGCCCAATTTCATCAAAAATGCAAGACTTACCCCTTGCGAGTTGATCTGATTTTAGCCCAATTTCATCAAAATTGCAAGGCTTACCTCTTGCGGTTTTATCTGATTTGAGCCCAATTTTATCAAAAATGCAAGGCTTACCTCTTGCGATTTCATCTGATTAAAGCGCAACTTCATCAAAAATGCAAGACTTATACCTTGCTTTTTTATTTGATTTTAGTCCCAATTTCATCAAAAATGCAAGGCTTACCCCTTGCGAGTTTATCTGATTTTAGCCCAATTTCATCAAAATTGCAAGGCTTACCTCTTGCGGTTTTATCTGATTTTAGCCCAATTTCATCGAAAAAGCAAGGCTTACCCCTTGCGAGTTTATCTGATTTTAGCCCAATTTCATCAAAATTGCAAGGCTTACCTCTTGCGGTTTTATCTGATTTTAGCCCAAATTCATCAAAAATGCAAGGCTTACCTCTTGCGATTTCATCCGATTTGAGCCCAATTTCATCAAAAATGCAAGACTTACCCCTTGCGAGTTTATCTGATTTTAGCCCAATTTCATCAAAATTGCAAGGCTTACCTCTTGCGGTTTTATCTGATTTAAGCCCAATTTTATCAAAAATGCAAGGCTTACCTCTTGCGATTTCATCTGATTTGAGCCCAATTTCATAAAAAATGCAAGGTTTACCCCTTGCGATTTTATCTGATTTTAGCCCAATTTCATCAAAAATGCAAGACGTACCCCTTGCGATTTATCTGATTTTAGCCCAATTTCATCAAAAATGCAAGGTAATACCCTTTGCGATTTCATCTGATTTGATCCCAATTTCATAAAAAAATGCAAGGCTTACCCCTTGCTATTTCATCTGATTTTAGCACAATTTCATCAAAAATGCAAGACTTACCCCTTGCGTTTTTATTTTGGTAAATCCCCAGTTCATCAAAAATGCAAGGCTTACCCCTTGCGAGTTTATCTGATTTTAGCGCAATTTCATCAAAAATGCAAGACTTACCCCCTTGCGAGTTTATCTGATTTTACCCCAATTTCATCAAAAATGCAAGACTAACCCCTTGCGAGTTTATCTGTTTTTAGCCCAATTTCATCAAAAATACAAGGCTTACCCCTTGCGAGTTTATCTGATTTTAGCCCAATTTCATCAAAATTGCAAGGCTTACCTCTTGCGGTTTTATCTGATTTTAGCCCAAATTCATCAAAAATGCAAGGCTTACCTCTTGCGATTTCATCCGATTTGAGCCCAATTTCATCAAAACTGCAAGACTTACCCCTTGCGAGTTTATCTGATTTTAGCCCAATTTCATCAAAAATGCAAGGCTTACCCCTTGCGATTTTCATCTGATTTTAGCCCAATTTCATCGAAAAAGCAAGGCTTACCCCTTGCGAGTTTATCTGATTTGGGTCCAATTTCATCAAAAATGCAAGACTTACCCCTAGCGATTTTATCTGATTAAAGCGCAACTTCATCAAAAATGCAAGACTTATACCTTGTTTTTTTATTTGATTTTAGTCCCAATTTCATCATAACTGCAAGGCTTAACCCTTGCGAGTTTATCTGATTTTAGCCCAATATCATCAAAAGTGCAAGGCTTACCTCTTGCGAGTTTATTTGGGCACAATTTCATCAAAAATGCAAAACTTACCCCTAGCATTTTGTTCTGATTTTAGCCCATTTCATCAAAAATGCAAGACTTACCCCTAGCGATTTTATCTGATTTAAGCAACACTTCATTAAAAATGCAAGACTTACCCCCTTGCGAGTTTGTCTGATTATAGTCCCGATTTCATCAAAAATGCAAGGCTATACCCTTTGCGTTTTTATCTGATTTAAGGCCAACTTCTTCATAATTGCAAGACTTACCCCTTGCGAGTATATTTGATTTGAGCCCAATTTCATCAAAAATACAAGGCTTATCGTCTCGCCTTTAATTATGACGTATAAAAACAGGACCGATACCGATGCATAAAGATTGTGAAGAGAACCGTAGCCTGTGCGGTAAGAGGTGGGCTTCCAATGCTACTGTCACAAAAAAATGAATAAAACGCTCACTGAACAATAAACTCCAAACGCAAAGGAAAATTATTTATTTCTCATAAAATACGACATGAAATGTTTCAAGGGTTGTTTCCTATATAATCATCATTATTAGACCGTTTAAGTTTGATGTAAATCTGTAATCTTTACGATCATGTTTTCTTACAAATTATGTAACGTTCCTTTAAAAATAAGCGGAAACAATCCACTAAAACATTAAATAATCAATATCTTTGAAAAGGTTTTTTAAAGTTAAAACAAATTTGTGCAGAAAGTTAGTTAGAGTGAAGACCAGGCATTCAGGGGACTCAAAGTCTGATCGAAATCAGCGTGGTGATCACCCATTAGAACCCTTAAGGGATGGCTAGTCCCGGCCCCTCCTTTACTTTCCGACCCGGGATAATCATCCTACCCTAATTTGGGGAGAGACATGACGGACCCCAATCACTTACTGGTGCTAGCAGTAAAAGTCATGTCCCTATGGTACGGGGCGGGATTCGAACCGGGTCTCCCAGCTCTGGAACGCACGCAAGCGAACGATCCAGTGCACCGTGTCGCCACAGTGCCCGTTGGTGTTAGGAGGTGATTTTAAACACTACTTAAATAATGCGCTGCTGGGACGACTTAGTAAAAGAAAAAGATTAGTGGTAGTAGTGGGGTTCGAACCCGGGACAGTAGCATTGAAAGCGCACCTCTTACCGCACAGGCTACGGTTCTCTTCACTTACTCTGTGGAAATAATGCAAACTTATGCAACGGTATCGGTCCTGTTTTTATACGTCATAATTAAAGACGAGTTTCGAAGTGATGACGTACTCGAAGGCAATAAAATTACCTTTTTTCTGGAGTTGCTGGTCACGTGCGTTAATTTGTTTTAGTTGCAACGTTCACTTCCCTTCCCCTGTTTTCTGGAGTAAATGATGAAACCATGGCATTTCGAGGAAGGGGGCTGTTTATATAACATTCGAGTAGATCTAAGTCATCACTTTGAAGCTAGTCTTTTCTTCTAAAGGACCAAACCGACGCATCATGTTGCATTACCTCTTTGGGTGCGTTCGTTTAGCTCCCCTGGGTCGACCCCGGTGCGTGGCGTGTTTTTTTTTTACCAGGACAAACGTGGGTAATTATCTGCACACACTTGTCCTGGGATAAAAACCGCCACACACCGGGGTCGACCCAGGGAAGCTAAACGAACGCACCTAATATATGAAGTGTGCTAAGATAACGGCAGCCTATGCGGTAAGATGGTGGGTTGGTGGCTCTCAATAATACTGAACCCGGTTCGAATCCCAATCCCATACTGAACCCGGTCTCTTACCAAACGTTGTATTTGACTGTAGCCCGGTTCATTCTTCCTGCGAATGCCATGCGAATTTTGACTTGAATTAGATACTATTTTATTTCACAAAGATAGAAAAAACGGTGGCAGGATACAGAACCGTTTCCTTTTTTTGTTTTTGCTGTAGGTCTACTTTTAAAAAGTGGTGGCGTTTTGTTACTTTCCCCGAAAATCCAGAGCGATCTTGTCCACGCAGAAAAGAATATTCCGAAATCGGAGTACATAATCTGAGAAATATTTCTCAACTTCCGATGTTTGGGGATGAAACATTAAACCTTTTTTTTCTCAACATTACTTCAAAGTGAACCGATTCTCAGCATGCGCTATATGTTATCGAAAACTGATGTACTTCTAACCATTGCCCTTTATGTTCTAACCGTCGTCGTCGTCGTCGTCGTCGTCCTACGAGTCATGCATGACCCTTTGTGACCCTGTTGATGATGGAGTTCCACTTCTGTCTATACAGTGCAGATCGATATGCAGCGTTTATTGATAACCAGTTATTGTTCTAACTTAGGGTGTCGTGGCCGAGTGGATAAGAACACCGAACTCAAGCTCTGATGCTTCTGTTCAGCAGAGTGTGGGTTCGAATCCCGGTCGTGACACTTATGTCCCTGAGCAAGACACTTTTAACGATAATTGCTTCTCTCCACCCAGGGGTAAATGGGTACCTGTGAGGGCTGAGATGGTTCTTGTGATTGATGTAGCCGAGTAGCGCATATTAATGTTGCACAGGCTGCATACTCCCCACCGGGGAGCTGAGATGGTTTAAGGAGTGATTTATGGCCCAGTGACCAGGGGTAAATGTGAAGTGCTTTGGGACGCCCTCCGAGTGTGAAAAGCGCTATATAAAAACGGGTTATTATTAACTAGTGACCATCAAACGTATACCTATACCCTTACCAAACGTACACCATTCCTTCCCATAAAAAAAATCAAACAAAACAGAAAGAAACCGTCTTGACACTGTAAGCCGAGTACAATCTTTGTTTTATTGATTAGTTGACTGTTTTTAAGCTCTTCATCTGAAGTATTGATTATTTATTACTGTACAGAAAGGGTGGGAATTAAATCAACCACTCACATCAGGACACAAGTTTTAACTAGTGACTATCTATAACAACAACGGACAAAATGCATTCATGGGCCAAGTTTCATAAAGCTGCTTAAGCACAAACAAAAGTAGCTAAGCACGATCAAATTATGCTTACTAGAATAAGGTTACCAGCCAAACTACAATGTCACGTGTACAATTTGTGGCTGGTAGCCTGCTCATTTCTGCTTAGCAGACAATGTTGTTAAGCAGTGTTTTCTGCTTAGGCGACTCTACTTGAAACTGGGCCGAGTACAATAATAAGGAGAGATCCTCGATGTCCCAAGTACCAGGGACACTCAAATTAATTAACAGATCAAGATGGTTACCAATGAAATATCCCACACTTTACACAATTCAGTTTGCTTATAATAAATCAAAATAAAAAGTGATGGAGAATTGGTGACTGTCTTCAAATAGGCTTACGAATGCAATGCGGTACTGCACAAGTTCCAGTAACTCGGGCACTGTACGTGTAGGCTACTATTTTTCTCATTTTTTGTTTTTTTACAAACGACCAAAGACCTTTAAATTTTGAAAAGGGAGTACAGCACCCCAGTAACTTGTTCTAATAGTAGAAATTGAAATTATAGTTCCCACAAAACAGTTCAAAGATGCGCAAAGTTTGCTGCCGTGTTTTGAATAGCAATATACAAGATGCATAAAACATCATTTGAGTAGGACGCCCTCGGTTGAGGTTCAAAAGAAGGTTGATCGGTTGTGCGTAATACTAGCCTTCACTTACTCCAAATGCTTCCTCAAACTATAAGGAAAAAAAGATGCGCGATTCGGATCAACTGACAACAGAAATTAACTGACAACAGAAAGACCTGGGATGTATTAACCAACGATTCCAATTCATGTTAAAAAAAATAAACAGCATTTTGGTTCTTAATGTTTAACTTCTGAATTGTTGCTTGTTAATATCACACTACGACTAGGCGGTAATTATTATTCATAGCTTATCGATCAAATTAGGTGAAATAACAATCAGCATTAATTAATTAATTAATAATGTGCAATGATTTCATTGTTTCTAAAACAAAAATTCCATTATACCTTTTGGCAGAAAGCACATAGTTTTTACCCGGTAGTTGTTGTTATTAATTAAAATTTTACAATGCTTACATAAACTCAAGAGTAAAAGAAGATTTACACAAAGAATATTTTGTCTGTTAAGCCCCAAAATAACGTCTCAGTCTTTCATTGTGTCACAGTTGGGAAAGCTAGGCAATCTGGACACCTACAAACAAATTTGTATAATCAACTTTCAAAACAGATCACCCCTTTTGCCCTTCTCCAACAATGTACAGGGCCCCATTTTCCATAAAGCCAGTAAGCAGTCAACTTGCTAAGCACAGCAAAGTACAGCTTAGCAGAAACAGGTTACCAGCCAAATCACATCAAGTTTGTATTATTGTGGCTGGTACCCCACCCAATTTTCTTTAGCAAAAAAATATTGTAAGCAGTATTTTCTGCTTAATATTTTTTTAATGAAATTGGGCCCAGATTCAAGCGGCCATTTCAAAGCTGTTTGCGTTGCACTTTTCTCAACCAAAACCATGATTGTAACTACACAAGACTGAACAGAAAATCTTATAGTATCTAAAGAATACAAACCAGTCCACAAGTCATGCACAAAATAATAACAACTGTTAGGTTCTATCAAACCTCGCCATCAGACATTGTAGTATTTTATGAATGCGTATACTGACCTATTGAGTTTATTACAAAAGTGACTTGAGAACAACTGCCTTTGCAATGAGAAAGAAATAAGGCCAGGTCCAAAAATCACAAATCATGGGTGGATTTCACAAAGAGTTAAGACTAGTCTTATCTCGAGTTAAGACGAGTTACACGTCATTTAGGATTAGCCTTGATAAATTTGTGACACCTTCTATATACGACTGTAGGACAAGTCTCAATTTTTGTGTGAATTCGCCCCTGCAGAGCTGGATACCAGTAACATCACAAGCAACCGTATGGCAATTTGGCTGGTAAGCTGTTCCTTCTCTCCTTGTTAGCTGACCCCCCCCCCAACTTTGAGCGATTGGTGTGGTTTTTTTGTACAGGAGAATAAACAATAAATTGGAGTACATTATTTTTTAGTTACGTGTCACCAAACATCGCTTCTACTCCTCTCTCTCGGTAAACATATTTACATCATTTTGACTGTTCCCTCATACAACATGGAAGCCTTCCCCCATCACAGAATCACAGAAATTAACATTTACAATTTCAGCATCATTTTAAATAGATAGTTGCCATTAAATAATTAGCGAGTTAGGGAGACTGCATGCTATAAGCGTATTCATTACAGACCCCCCGAGTTTTCATAAAAAAGGTTTTTGAAATTCTCTTTCCGTTAAACACCCAACATTTAAATAGATTACAACTTGGAGCTATTAAAGACTGTTAGATTTTTTTTGTTTTTACTTTACTAATAATTACAACATATTCTCAAAAATGCCTAGATAATACAGATTAACGACAGTCATTTTAATAACAATAATAATAAGAAAAACAATAATAATTATTAATAATAATAGTAACTGGGTCAATTGACCGCTCAAATAATCTAGGAATTGTAAATAATAAGCACCATTTTGTAGGGGGTGTAATACTCATGGTAAGAATATTTATAATGGAATTTATTAATCATTGTAGAATGTTCTAATTTCGCTTCACATTCAGAATCGTTAACAATCTCTTCACTGGTTTGATGTCCATACTGAATTACTGTGAATTACACCTTTATTCATTAAATATTCAGATCTTTTAGTCAAAATTTGTGGTTAGTTTATCAAGTAAAACGGTACTTGCACAAAAATATGAACCTGGGTACAACTTAAGAAAGCGTCGAACAAAGTCGACCTGTCATCAATACGACTGACGGTCACTGATTTAAACCATAAAATTGTCATCCGTTAAACGATGTACTTTTTTAAAACAATGAATACAATGGTTGCTTTGTTTATTGTGACAATCTTATAATGTTACAATGGAATATGATACCAATGTATCAATAAGCAACCTTACCTTACAAAACTTTTCAATAACACAATAATTTCGGGAAAATCTATTCATCGGAACATTTTAATTGGTGTATAAATTATCATACCGTCAACTGAACTATTGATGTCGGTTTTAAAAATCACTATTTTATGCAATCATTTTGTTTTCAAGTTTTGATTTAAGCACTTCGAAGGGGATCTGAGACTTCATTACCAGTGCCTATGCTTCGACAATCCCATGTTCTGATAACCCTTCATGATCTACCGGTATATGCTAGGGTTGGGGTTAGAAGCAGGAAAATACATCAGGGGTGTTGGAACTTAGGGGTATGGGAACTTAGGGGTGTTGGAACTTAGGGGTAGGGGAACTTAGGGGTAGGGGAACTAAGGGGTGTTGGAACTTAGGGGTATGGGAACTTAGGGGTGTTGGAACTTAGGGGTATGGGAACTTAGGGGTGTTGGAACTTAGGGGTATGGGAACTTAGGGGTGTTGGAACTTTGGGGTAGGGGAACTTAGGGGTGTTGGAACTTAGGGGTGTTGGAACTTAGGGGTGTTGGAACTTAGGGGTGTGGGAACTTAGGGGTGTTGGAACTTAGGGGTATGGGAACTTAGGGGTGTTGGAACTTAGGGGTAGGGGAACTTAGGGGTGTTGGAACTTAGGGGTATGGGAACTAATGGGGTGTTGGAACTTAGGGGTATGGGAACTTAGGGGTGTTGGAACTTAGGGGTATGGGAACTTAGGGTTGTTGGAACTTAGGGGTATGGGAACTTAGGGTTGTTGGAACTTAGGGGTGTGGGAACTTAGGGGTGTTGGAACTTAGGGGTATGGGAACTTAGGGGTATGGGAACTTAGGGTTGTTGTAACTTAGGGGTGTGGGAACTTAGGGGTGTTGGAACTTAGGGGTATGGGAACTTAGGGGTGTTGGAACTTAGGGGTATGGGAACTTAGGGTTGTTGGAACTTAGGGGTGTGGGAAAACAGGGGTTACTTCAAGTTAGCAAGTTACTTCATCAGAGAAGAGTTTGTCTGTGGAGACACAAGTTGCTAGTGCTCATTACTTAAACAATAAGAAAAATCATTAAAAGGTTTGTTCCAACTTGGGCCAACTTAGCTTCCTTACGCCCAATTAGTGACGTGGTTATGAGGTATAAAAAACAAGGCCTGAACATCACAACTATAATATAAATTACACAAATTGACATTATGGAATCATGTTCGGTTCACGGCCTCTGATCATACTTAATTTTTTTTTCACCATGACTAGAGGGATGGTTTGATACAGGAATGTCATGCCCGGTTCATACTTCCTGCGAATGAGAATGCAAAGCTAAATTTGACGTCACATGGCTATTTTGGCAGTGATTGTTTCGCAGGAGTTGAACACGGCTCAACTGTTGCAAATTATACTTGTTGCCAATTTGTGACGTCAAAATTTGTATCGCATTTGCAGAAAGTGTGAACTGGGCGTTAGGTCTTCATCAACCCTGTATTTGGTGTGTTACCAACTCTTACATGTATTGAGCCATGTCTGAATCAGTGGCTTCGGCTGTTGCTTCTGATCAAGCCGCTCAAAGACCTATTCCTCAATATTATCGCTACAGCCAATGGCCATACAGCAGTAGCTGCTTGATTTTGGTCACTTTGTAAGAGAAGGCCATATCCAAATTGGCGGCTACAGCTCAGGATAAGACTGTTGCGGTTTCGCTGTGGTCGTCCTTCAAAGCACGACGACACGGAATAGCTGTAGCCTTCAATTCACACACAACCTTGAATGATCGTATATGGCATAGCAATGGTCTGTTTACCGTTATCTGTGAACCTCAAATGCAAGTACATGTTGGCCAACTCACTCTAGAGAGTCGGTGAACCAGACATTCAAATGAAATTTACAAAAGTTTATTTACACTGGCCACGAAAAATTACCCTCGATTCTCTTCCCAGTTTTAAGTTATACACTATTTTGTTTTTAGATTGGTAGTTTTACATGTATACCAGATTTTACTCCTCTTTTTTCTTCTTCGCCTTTTAAAAATTTGATTAATATCCAATCGTACTTGGTACTACATGTAGTGCACGTAAATGCTCAACATTGAATCCCATCTCCTTGATATTGGAGTAGCTGTCGACTGTCTGTAGTCCTCAGATGTTGAGTAGTGTCACACTCGCACACAAATATCACTGGTGTACTCCATTGGGAACTCACTTATAAGACTGGTACCTCGTAGCTATCATATCCGTTCATGTTAAGATGATACTGGGTGCTAGATGGACTAAGCTTAACTAGACTGGTACCCATAACTTCCATATTCGTTCATGTGGAGATGACACTGGTTGCTAGAGGGACTAATGAGACTGGTACCCCGTAGCTTTCATATCCATCTATGTGAAGATGATACTGGCTGCTAGACGAACTAAGCTTAACAAGACTGGTACCTTGTAACTTTTATATTCGTTCATGTGGAGACGACACTGGTTGCTAGACGGAGGACTAAGCTTAACGAGACTGGTACCCCATAACTACCACATCCGTCCATGTGGAGACGGACTAAGCTTAACAAGAGTGGCACCCCGTAGCTTTCGTATCCGTTCATGTGAAGCTGATACAGGATGCTAGACGGACTAAGAGCAACACGACTGATACCCCGTAACTTTCATATCCCTTCATGTAGAGACGGTACTGGTTGCTAGACGAACTAAGCTACGGCTTCCACTTGTATAGGATGCCAAGAAGCTAGTGATATATCTCTAATGAATGGATATCACCGACGTCTACGTCCAACGTCATCATGGAATGTTATCTCGTACAATTATTGGAGTAACAGCACAGCGACAAACCTTTTATAATGTTGTCTCTTGTACTTTTAAACGATTGTTTGTTTGTTTATCTTTCATCTGATATTTACAATTGATTGGTTTGATTGAGTCTTTCTGGCTCAGATATAAACAGGTTGTTCCTGTCCCGTTAGGAGCTTGTACATCGACAATGGCATCGTCTTCATGCGGATCTGTGGACAAGTAAAAACATCAACAGTTAGAATAATAGATTGAAATTTTGCATCTGGGATGAAGAATATTGATTTTGATTTTTACCCATCTACACCGATGTGTGTAAGGCACTGTATACTCAGTACTTTCCCCGAGTCCTATGAAAACAAATCACAGGCATATTACTCGAGTGGTTTTCGAACCCACGACCTTTGCAATTCTAGAGCAGTGTCTTACCAACAAGACCACCGAGATTGCCAGGTAGCTAGAGGCAGTTCCAATCCAATTTTCTAGAAGGAAGTACTAACCAGGCAGAGCCCAAGCCACAGTATAAGCTTTTTAAAGCCATTGGACACTCCTGGTAAACAGTATTGTCCAAAGGCCCACACTTTGTGTATCACAACTTATATATAAAATAACAAACCTGTGAAAATTTAGGCTCAATCATTCATCGGAGTCGGGAGAAAATAACAAAAAACCCACCCTTGTTTCCGCACGTTTCCCCGTGTCATGACATGTGTTTAAAATAAATCCGTAATTCTCGATATCTTAATTGTTTTAATGTTTTCTCAAAAAGTAAAGTATTTCATGGAATACCATTTTAAAAGAAGTCTTTCACCATTACCTTCTGTAAACCCTGAAAGTTATTTGTAAATCTGTGGACTTTATTTTATTTTTTTCTGTTCCGAAAGTGTATAATGGCTTTAAAGCAAGAAGGTATCTGAAAGCACTCATTACTATCCCTGTTTGTTGCGTCTAAAAAGCATTCCTGAATTTATCTCATCTCCTTTGGGGTATGCAGAACCGGCAGCCAAATTTGCCCACAGGTTGCTAAATCATTCGCATCAAAATATCTTCCCTCACCATTAAAAAGTCACTTAAGTTTGTTTTTCTTGAGAAATAAAAGCCATAGCATGTTTTTTTTTTTGGGGGGGGGGATACTTGATGCTTTGGATGTTTACCCAAATAAAATTATTTGTTGAGATTGATGGCAATACGATTTTTTCAAAATCTTTCTCAAAATAATTCTCTTTTCCATGAAATCTACAAAAACAACACTAGATGTTGTAACAAACAAGTAACTGAAAAGCTCAAAACCTTTCAGTTCAACGCAATTTAATACTTCTATAAGCCAGACCAAAATAACATTTTTACACTTTGTATCCCCAAGAAAGAAACCTCTCTAATCCTCTTTAAAAAAATCTCTTCAAAACAAGTTGTTGATAAAATGTTTCAGGAAAAAAATCTAAACCCGTCTCTTGATTTGAGTGTTAGGTGTAAGAAGTCTGGCAGAAGCTGTCTGTTATTTCAGTGACACAGATTCAGACTACGCACCATCTCTCATGGGGTTTGCATACACCAAGTTGGCATTTACATGTAGTTTCAGTCTTAAAGGAACTGGACACCTTTGGTAATTGTCAAAGACGAGTATTTCGTTTTAGGTTTTGTGTCATTTTAATGAGTAGCTTTTTATCTTATTCCTGTGTGATAATATTATGCTTTGCTTGTATGATAGCCTTGCTCAAGGCAGTCGAATTATTCACTCCGAAAAAAAGACCGCCGCTGTATAAAAACCCACCCGTATTCACTGTGCGTAACATCGCACGACACGATGCCCCCGTACACTATCCGCATGCGTTGGCCGTCAGGCCGACAGCCTTGTAGGGTCTGTGTTGAAGCCACTGACCTCATTACTATAATAAGCGAAGAGTTCCCACGGTCAACTCATTACCATAATGCCCGGGAAAGACGAGACATGTTTACATCACACACCACCACCACGGACGCATGATAGGGTCCAAAGGTCGTGATAAGGGAAGTGCGTGATTGGACGTCAAAATGAATAATTCATTTGCCTCACATCCTGTGTTGTCTGATAGGTCTGACGAAAGATATACATATTCATGGGCTACATACTAGGATATCCGAGAGCCCCCCCCCCATTTTTTTCCACAATTTTTCAATACAACACATTAAACCCGGAAGTTACAGACCCGACAAGGCTGTCGGCCTGGCGGCCTCCGCATGCGGTTAGTGGTACGAGTGCGGATGACTTATGTGCACAGTAGTCGTCCGATGTGACAGTGTGTATACGGGTCATGCGGTGTGATCGCACGCACCACGCACAGGGTATATGGGTGGGTTTACAGCGGCGTCTTTTCGGAGCGAATAAAGCGACTGCCTTGAGCAAGGCTACTTGTATGAACACTATTAGTACCTTTAAATTATTATTGAACATTTGCTGTCTTGTAACATTTTCATACTTATATTATTTTGTGTATATCTTCATATTTTTAAAAAGTCTTTGCTATTGTGCAGTGGATTGTTATTCACTGTTTAATATAATAGTTGTTAGTAGATTTTGATTCCAAATTTATTGTAAAGTGCTTCAATCAATTGGAGAGGCGCTATATATAAATGTTGAATAATATCAATAATAATAATAATAATAATAATAATAATAATAATGGGGCTATGATGAGAATCTAAGGTATTTAGTTACCTCTCCGACCGATGTTGATAACATCTCGACAATCTTCTCATGTGCCGTTGCAACCACACTGGTGCCATTAATCTCAATGATTCGATGACCAACGCGTACGCCTCCTCGTTCTGCGATCCCACCTCGCATTAAACTACAGATCTAGGACAGGAAAGAAGAACTCAAATTATCCACATGTACAATTCAGTGGTAAACCTTTTCAGGGCACGATTTCACAGAGCTGCTTAAGCACAGCAAAATCATACTCTACCTTCCAAACTTTTTAGGAAGCAATAATTTAAATTCTCTTCAAAGTACACATACTTTTGTTTGTTGTTAAAGCCTTCCATGACCAGACGCCATTATATATCAAGGATTGCTTTACTTCTCATAACCCATCTGGCCCTAATCTTTGCTCTTCTCGAGACCCATTTTTGCTTACCCATTCCTAGGACCCGTAGCAAATCTGGCGATCGCACATTCACTGTAACAGCATCCACAGAATGGAACAACATCCCTTCTTTCATTATAAAGTCACAAAATCCACATACCAATTTAAAAAACTTCTGAAAACACATCTCTTCTTTGTTTAAGCTTTCTCTTTTTCTCATTCTTTTCTAACATTGTGTACATAAGCAGCTTTTCTGATAAAATTTTGTTGTTTACTCTGCCTAGTTTCAGTTTTTTTTAAAAACGCTGTGATATAGTTTTCTATTGGGAGCGTTCAAAATACTTGTTACTATTATTATCATTATCATTATTATTTTTAAGTCCTTTGCTCAAGGGCACAAGAGTCACAACCTGTACTCAAACCAAATCTCTGCTGACTCTGCTTGGGTCTATTGACATAAACCAGTCAGCGATGTTTTAGCTTTTCAGCATTTAGGAGACACGACCCACCTTGTCGTCTTATTTTTCTTTTTTAATAAACATTTCTGTTCAAGTCAGATTGTAAATATGAAATCATTACTTCCCTTAAAGAGAAAACATTGATCTATTGCATTGATATTAATATTTATTTCACTATGGATACGCAAAATTATTACATACAGGAAGTCACAACAAAGTAAACCTGTTATTGTGAAATTATTACATACAGGAAGTCACAACAAAGTAAACCTGTTATTGTGAAGCAAGGCTCTTCATTGATGAAAGGAGCCCTTGTGCGGTCAAACATACGGTTACCATGAGACCTGTGGTTGAGTTTGTAAACGACCCATTCGATCATAAAACTTACTATGCCATTTTGCACACTGAATCCAAGCTGGTACTTTGTATCTGGTCTCTTGATGAGTACTTGGGTTACCGGTGGACACGAGACAATGTTGAACTTCGCTAAGCTTTGGCTCTTCAAGGACTATAGGGCAGAAAGGGAAAGGAGATATGAGTTAAAGGGAAAGGAGATATGAGTTAAAGGGAAGGTATACATTTGGAAATCCCTTCAAAGTTTCTTGATATCCACAAGAAATTTATGCAAAACATTTTCTCAGGACCAACAGGGCTCATGACAAGATTTATAACATGGTGTCTCTGAAAACCTCAGTTTACCATGCAGAGTTTTAAAAAATGCTAAAAGCTCTATCCGAATTGGCAGCTACAGCTACAGCTAGAACTAGATTTCAACGCACGATGAAGCGGGGGAAAACTAGACTTGATTCAAGTCCCATTCTCGTGTGAGAGGTCCCTAAGCTATTACCTCAACTTACTATATAACAACACCGACGTAGCATACACAGTACAGTGCGCACTCGCCGTCAAAATGTGGTCCCGAGAATGGGACTTGACGAAGTCGTTTCTTACTCTGCACGTTGTTATTGGAAAATCTCCCCAAATGGGGAGATGTACAAAACCAATGGGAGCGTGGAAGCGCTGCCCTGCCGGTAAAATATTCATTATACTCTGTGACATCACAGTAGAAGACGTTGTAAGGCACGCGTCTATACGCGGCACGCACGTGGGGCGGGTAAACTCATTAGCAGGCAAGGGGGGTGTCGGTGTCATAAGTCGTTTTATTGCACTTCCCAAAATTCAAACTTTGCAAACAAAACCGACACCAATGTATGTTACAACGTATTACTTAAATTCAAATGAACATTTAGTGCTTTCTTTTTTATAATTAATTGGTTATTAAAAAATGTATTTCAATCATCAACTAAGTACTTAACCCACAAGTGACAAATGAACTAGTCTTCTTTTTGGGTGCGTTTGATTGGTCAAAATGTAACACGTAACATTGTTACATATTCATAAGTGAATACATTTACATACCAGGCGACTGCGACATCGTCAAGTCCCTGTCCCGCATGCTGAACAGGTTTTTTTCTGGGGATGGCACGGGATTGGGACTTGAGTCAAGTCTAGGGAAAAACCCAAAGCAGTAGCTACATGTATAGCCACCAGTTTGGAAATGAGTCGATCTTCTGAATTTTCTTTTACAATATTCTACTCGTAGGTGATTGCCTGAAGCTGGGGTGGATTTAACAAAGAGTTAAGACTAGTATTATCTCGAGTTAGGAGTCATCCTAACTTAGGTCTAGCCATACGTTTTTCATATCTCCTAGGACTAGTCCTAACTAAGGACTAGTCCTAACTCTTTGTAAAATCGATCCTGGTCATCTAGTATCGGCCTCATTCCACATGGGGCTTACCTTGATCATCTGCTGACACTGTGCTAAAGGAAGACCCACTAGACTGGTGCCGTTGATGGACATGACCTGATCACCAATGTTGAGTTTACCGGACCGAGCCGCCGCCCCAAACTGTGACATATTAGCTATGACTACTGTAGGGATGAGGGAGCCCCACCCTGATTCCACGATGACCACGCCCATGATCTCGCCACGCTCTTTCTCTATTAGGACCTAATGCAAGAATGAAGAAAAGTATAACGTTGTTACAAGAATATTAATTTTGGTTGTTTACCCATACACCGATGTGTGTTATCACTGTATACTCAGTTGTTACAAGAACTATTTACCACAAAAATGGTGAGTAATATCTGTTTAAAATATCAGTAAGTTTTTATGGCCGTTATTTTTGACGTAATTACCAATCTATGTATGACCTTACATGTACCTTTGAAGGGAGGGTAAATAGTTGGCAATAGCTTAACAAAATAACGACCATCGTAACTGACTTGGTAAGAAGAACTGATGCGGCTGTTGATAATGTATGACATTTTTGGAAACAATTCCCTGCAAAGGACAGTGGTTTTAGACAGAAGGATCCAAAAACATTTTAAACCTGAGAAACATTTCTGCATGAGACGTTTCTCAGATTGTGTTATCCAATTACGGATTTTTCTTCTTGCATGTACATAACCACTCCAGATCTTTTGGCAAAAAAAGCTTTTACGGTAAGCTTTATTTTATAATATCTACATTTGTAAAGGATTAAAACAGTTGATGGCTAAAAAAAAAAACTACAGTATATATTTTTCTAGTTGCAAAATGTAAGGAGGTTTATCCAAGGTCAACAATTATCATAAAAACCACTTTTGTCAAAACAGGTACACTTCGCCTTTAAAAAACAGTATAAAAGGTCACAGTCTACCTTTGATACTACACACGATTTTGATCGATTGGAGGCACGAAGGTAATTACATCTTCCCAAACATACTCTGCTCATAGGGTCTGAGGTTGCAAAGCACTAGGATGTATCCAACCAGAGTCAAAAAATCAAAATCAAAGATGGGCCAAATATAAACATCACTGTCAACAAAACATTTAAATGTCACTTTAAGTAAAGTACATGATAACTGGTCACGGTCTACCTTGGATACTACAACGATTTTGATCGATTGGAGGCACGAAGGCAATTACATCTTCCCAAACATACTCCACTCATAGGGTCTAATCCAATTAACCTCAATACTCCCCGTCTAACAATCCACCCACACTTTGGAGAATCAACGATTATCCAGCGACCGCTTTACGTCTTGTACTTTGTTATCAAATCAGACTGATCCGATTAGGGCATAACGTTTGAGTGATTAGCCGCGATACAACCAGAGTGTGTCCTCCAGGCTGTCCCTACAGTCAGCCTCATCACAATCACTGGTCTACCTGATGGATTGGTGAGGACTGAAGGTTGGCATCTACCCCTCAAACCCCCACTGGGAGAAACCTCTCTGACATAAAGGAGGAGCGCTAAGGAAACAAACCTGCCAACATTGAAAACCTCTCAGAAGTAGGAACGCCAGTTTTATGAGTCCACATATTGACCCCTTGCACGCGCGTCACATGGGCGACTGATGCCACACTCACCATGTTGGTGGTCAATAGGCTTACGTGTAAACGCCGCGTCACCTAAAAATGTGCACTTCACTGAATAACACACTTTGACTTTGACCACCAAAATGGCGCATCCAAGATTATTCTGTTGATGACGTCAGGTGAAATGGGTCAATAGCGATGCAAGAAGTAGTTGTCACTCCCCTAGTTGATAGTACTTGACGTGATTTGCAATACTTTGTTCATAATGAAACAACACCTCAGAATGTTGATACGCCAATCCAAGTGACAATCTTTAACTGCCGTAGTTGTGCACTTCATGTTTTTATATAAGGTCGATTTTCTTCTGCTATTGTATTCTTTATCTTCTTTGTTAAGTGTTATGTTGTTTCTTAAAAAGAGGTCAAGACGCACTACAACTTCTGATTTTGGGGTTTTTAACTTGTTTAACAGTAAATAATTGGATATCAAATAATAAACCACAAGGGAAACTGACTGGGTACATTTTTAAATGATTTAGGATTGAACAAAGAAAAATTGACTAGAGCGGGATTTGAACCAACGACCTCTGGTTTAACGTGTCGGCGCTCTACCAACTGAGCTATCTAGCCCTATGTTGGTGGTCTCCCAATTTTGTCAATATCTTTGTTCGGGGGTGCCTGTCAGAAGCCATTAAACCACAAACTGCCGTGTAGCCAGGGATCACACCCGGGTAACGATACAACCTGGGAAGCGGCAGACGGGGGATCACCTTAAGGGGATGCGACTTTTTATATCAGATATCAAATAATAAACCACAAGGGAAACTGACTGGGTACATTTTTAAATGATTTAGGATTGAACAAAGAAAAATTGACTAGAGCGGGATTTGAACCAACGACCTCTGGTTTAACGTGCCGGCGCTCTACCAACTGAGCTATCTAGCCCTATGTTGGTGGTCTCCCAATTTTGTCAATATCTTTGTTCGGGGGTGCCTGTCAGAAGCCATTAAACCACAAACTGCCGTGTAGCCAGGGATCACACCCGGGTAACGATACAACCTGGGAAGCGGCAGACGGGGGATCACCTTAAGGGGATGCGACTTTTTATATCAGATATCAAATAATAAACCACAAGGGAAACTGACTGGGTACATTTTTAAATGATTTAGGATTGAACAAAGAAAAATTGACTAGAGCGTGATTTGAACCAACGACCTCTGGTTTAACGTGCCGGCGCTCTACCAACTGAGCTATCTAGCCCTATGTTGGTGGTCTCCCAATTTTGTCAATATCTTTGTTCGGGGGTGCCTGTCAGAAGCCATTAAACCACAAACTGCCGTGGGAGACCACCAACATAGGGCTAGATAGCTCAGTTGGTACATGTAGAGCGCCGGCACGTTAAACCGGAGGTCGTTGGTTCAAATCCCGCTCTAGTCAATTTTTCTTTGTTCAATCCTAAATCAGTAAATAATTGGCTGAACAAATTATTATTTTATCCTCTTCTTTTCTTATAGCCATAATCTACATGTAAGTTAAACTGAAGTATTTGAAGACACAGAATTGCACAAATGTAAAACTCAATATGCATGGGACTAACTTGGTCCCATAAGTTTGAATATGCAGGAGACTTGGCTAGTCTATTGCTGGTTAAGCATCTTCCATACCGTATTGTTCAATACATCTGGGCCCAATTTCATGGCTCTGCTTACCGTAAGCACAGAATCGGTGCTTACGGAAGTAGGGAATTCTGTGCTTACGGCAAGCGTATTTCACGGGTTAGCGGCGAATTTGGGCTTCTGCGCGTGCGTACTCCACGTAACTAGGCATTCTACGCTTACAAGGCTAGCGCAGAAATTCGGCGCTTGCACGTAAGCGGGGAATCGCGATCGTAAGCGCAGAATTCGGCGGTAAGCAGAGCCATGAAATTGGGCCCAGTAGGCATTTCTGATCATTGATTTTGAAACGCCAGCGTGTACAACATAGTAAATGATATTCATACCCAAGCATACATGTAAATATGTCCCAGTAATGACCAAAAACACTGAGACAATTTTAGTTTGTTTCCACTTTGTAGAAATCTGTGACAGTTTTGGTTAGTTTCCACTGTGCAGAAATCTTGTTTTCGTACATGTAGGTACATACTTACACCTGTACATTAGAGTTGGTGAACACCCACACACAATTTTTAATGAATGTGAATGACACATTGATACCCCAACCATTTTGCCTAGCAACTGTCTTGATAGTCAAATGTAAGCGGTAACTCATAACTAAGCCAGTCAAATGTACATGCATATACCAGACATATTTTCAAATCTTACTCGCAAATGGCTTATTTATGCATGATCGTTGGCCGTTAGAAAACAGTATAGGAACAAAAATCAAGTGCAAGGGCTGACCTACAATGTACTGTATATGGAATAATATGCCTTATTAGACTTTTCATGTTATTTACATGTAATAACAATTCTGCTGATTTTTCAGAGGGTAAAAAGGCAGGTTTATGTAGGAAGAATATATTGCCTGCTTATTGTGAATCGTACATGCATGACATGTAATAAACAGGCATGATATTTGGTCTTTCGAAAAAAGGTAGGACAGAAAGTAGTACCAGTTTTGGCTTACATCTATTTAGCTAGCTTGTACGACTTTTTTGTAGACTGGAAGAATATCATACTTGATGTAAAATGTACTGTCCCAAAACACAAAAGACTTCCTTTAACATACAATGACGTGCCAGAGAATATATAACAGCTGAGCCTACCTCCTTCTCGCACTCCTTGTTGGAGAACAACATGAGATCGTCCCCGTAGATCTCCTGGGAATTCAGCACGTCGTGGTAGTCGAGCTCGTGAACGTGAGGGTCCTCGATCCCATTGGCTTTCAGGAACTCCAAGTAGGCCATAGCAAAGGCCTGGCCTATCGTCTGGGCTATCAACTGAGCCTGAAGAAGAAAAAAAAAGAAGAAAAAAATGGGGGGAACAGGAAAAAGTTTGTGTCAATCAACAATAACTGATTAGAATCAATCAACGTGAACAGTTACGGCTATGACTATTGACAAATGTAGCTATTTTTAAAGATACTTCCCTGTCTCTACCTCTAAAACAAATCGGACAGTCCGGTCTAGACTCACCACATGGAGTCTCCCATTTTAATTTTTTTGTCTTCTTTCGTTTCTTCAAAACAACGAAGCTATAACAAGCACGTTCTTCACATTGTTTTCATAGCACAAAAACAACTATGATACGTAGTGTGCACAACATAATTTTCCTTGGCTGCCCCGCTGCGTACAGGATAAATCAATGGGTTCCCATAAAGAAAATAGTCCATTAGGCGGGAGGAAGCCGTGTACGCTAAGGCAAGCCCCCCTGTCGTGCTGATAATAGTACCAGAGTGCCTCGTGTAAGTTTAATGTACACTGCTGAGGGGGAAGTGGGCAGTTAGGAACATGGCGTGTTTTCACAGGACAAATTTCCTGTCTCGACTCAGGGATATATCCTGTAAGGAGTTTAGAGGCTGTTATTATTGCTTCAACCTTTGCACTCTTGATGTTGTTATTTAGTCTGTTAGTGGAAGACAATTGTAATATTGAAGCTTAATGTGTAAGTCAAGTGCACTTAACGAGGCGTCCAGCATTAAATTCCTGGGGTGGGGGGGGGCATCAATGTTCAAAATTTAAACATGAAGTAGCTAGGGTATTAAGTTGAGGAAGTTATAGTTTTTCTTCAAAATAAAACTGATTGGGTAAATTTAAAAAATTATAAATAAAAATTGGGGGGACTAAAGAAAAAATAAAAGCAGAATGTAAAAATGTATGCTTCAAGTTGTCACACCATCATGACCATTGTTTTTTTTTTTTTTATTCCGTTAGAACAACCAAGGCGTGATATTTGGTCCCTGGAAAAAAGTAGGACAATTTGAGCGAGTACAAAGGTTGACCTACATGTACATGGTGAAAGATTTAGAACACTTTGCAGGCTATCTAATAACAATTTTTTTCAGAATTTCCCAAGGGCATTTTTCATAATTTCCCCAGGGGCAAAAAGAAAATCGGAACTCAGACGAAGGTAGGACAAAATATCATGCCTGGGACCACCACAACTCGTATGCAGGAAAACCATACATGGCGTGTCGTGGCCTAGCAGTTAAGAGCACCGCACTCAAGCTCTGGTGTTTCTGATCAGCGGAGTGTGGGTTCGAGTCCCAGTCGTGACACATGTGTCCTTAAGCAAGACACTTGACCACTATTGATGTGTCCATCGAATGGGACGTACAGTACATGTGTACGAGCGAGACACTTAACCATGATGCTTTTCGGGAAAGCACTGAGCATACAGAGCTAAAAACACATGGGGGTAAAGGGTAATAATCAAATAATATTCTTTATCCGTGACGCAAAAAATTAACATCTACTAAATCAATTATTAATTGCCATTGACTTTTCTGAACGGTCCCTCAGCAGGAGATTGTGTCACTTGCTTTCTGAGCCACAAATCACAGTGCTGCTTACCACAACGATTCTGCATTTACGGCCCACAGAATCAAGGTCCGCTTTTATGGCTCTACTAGAGCAAATTCTGCGCTTATCAAGCGGAGAATATCATGGGCCATAAAACAGAAAATTTCCCAGTAAGCAGAGCCATATTAATGGCCCACAAACTTTAAGTGCATAACTCCATGGAAAGCAGTGCTATAAAACAGGCTGAGATGATCATGTAGTCATCCATTAGGGACCTTTAATCAGTTAGGTTTGAATCACACCCATCAAGTGTTTGTTTAACATGGGAAACATTAGAAAGCCCTTTTCACATGAGAACCAAAAAACTTAACTCCAATCGTTTTGGGCGCCAGTTGTTTGTTCCAAAGGTTCCATGGGATCTCACGACATATTCACACAATCACACAAAAGATCTTTCGTTTATGCGAGATCACACTAGTGTTTATTTATAAGTTCACTGGTGCTCTGTTGTATTACGCCCATGCAATTTTGTTGCAAACGACCATCGTTTGAAACAGGCTGAACAGGGCCCAATTTCAAAGAGCTGCTAAGCACAAAAATTTGCTTAGCATGAAATTTCTCTCTTGATAAAAACAGGATTACCAACCAAATTTCCATTTGTTGCATGTTGCTTTCTTACTGGCATCCAGCTGTTGTTTGCTTGTCTTAAAAATCACGCGGAAATTTGGTTGGCATTCCTGTTTTTATCAAGGCAAACATTTCATGCTAAGCAAAATTTTGGTGCTTAGCAGCTCTATGAAATTAGGCCCAGGTCAATTCCAATCATGACCTTTACTCTGACCTTTTGGGTCGAGTAAAAGTAGGTCAAATCTTGTGGCCGCTGGCAGCTGCTATGGTTTCATGAACCATCATGAAGGACCACAGTTGTGTACAAACAGATGAGGGGAGGGGGGTTGAGGAACAATACTTGAAAACGTGACTGTTGCTTTACTTGTCCCTAGAGTCGTGTTGATTCCCTGATTGTAAAACAGTCAATATTGATAAAGTGCATTTCTAAGACAGACGCTTGCAATGTTATGTTTAATGTTCATTCTAAGCAGGTTAAACTAAACAAAAATACATTTTTGTTGTAACGATTCACATTGACTCCATGACATTTACACAGTATTAAATTCAGCATTTATCAAAAAAGTTATCCCGTCTAGAAAAGCTTCATCCTTAAACCTTCCTCATCTCCCCAGTGAACGGCTCATCCGAACAACATCCAAATCTTAGTCCAAAACCAACTTCGCTGAAAAGCCTCTTCTTAAGTTTCCAATACGGATAAAGCCTCAGACGTTTTTTTCTTTCTTCTACTCCCTTCTTCTATCTTATTGACTCGCCTAAAGTCTATGGTATTGATTTGAGGGATTGGCTAGCATAACTATGCCTCGCGGGTTAGGGGGCTCTAGCTGGCAAGGATAGCCATGTAGGCGCCGTACAGAATACACCATTGACATCTATTGTTAGCGCTCAAACCTAGCTTCTGGCATCAGGGTGCTTAACATGCTATGCTGATACACACAGTTCTTTAGCATGATCATCCTTTAAGATTCTGTTGTCAATGTAACTGCAATGTGGCTACGTCTCTAATTATTTCACCAAGCAACAATCCTTGAGCTCTATGTCCTACATTTTTGGAAGGGCAAGGGCACCAAGGGATTTTCTCCTTGTTAAAGGGCAGCCTTAGTATAATAATTTGGGGGGATAATCATTCTTACTCGCAGCTAAGAGCTGAATTGCGAAGGACGCTACAACGTGTTCGAGAAGAAGGCATGCAGGGCGCCTTTGGCTGCCAGCCACATCAACCCATTATGACCACGGAGCACAGTCAAGATTGAAAGTGTTTGATTTTTCCTGAGGGAGGAAAACCAGATGGTCTAGAAAACCCTTGTGGCACAGCAGAGAACCAACGCACAATTCAACTCACATATGGCCCGGCCGGGAACCAAACTGGGGTCACCTTGGTGTGAGCCCCTAAATATTTCACTCAAGATTAGGAGTTCGGGAGGTTGATAACTAAGTTTGATTATCTTGTTCATATAATGTTAATTATATTATACTAGTTCTTGTATAGCGCATTATACAATAATGTATCATTTTTATATTTAGTGCCCTGGTCATTAGGCCAATAACATTTCTGTAATCTTTCTCAGCTCCCTGGGGAGAATAAAGCCTTGAGCTGCCATGGGCTCCGAAGGCTTTTCCAAACACAATAGCAACCTCTTCCCTTGCAGGTACATAATTATACCCTGGGCAGCTGGGTGAAGTGAAGCAATTGTAGTAAAGCATCTTGCTAAAGGACATAAGTGTCATGATCGGGATTCGAGCCCACACTACAGTAACTAAACAACCAGGGCCCAATTTCTTAGCTATCTTACCACCAAATTCTGCGCTTACATGTACATTACGATCACCATTCTCCGCTTACTGGAAAAGCACAAAATTTCTTCACTAGCCAAGGAAGCGAAGAATGCCTGGTAACGTCGAGTACACTACGAGTAAAAAACGCTCAACATAAGCATGGAATTTCCAGCTTTTGCAAACGCGGATTATTTGCTTCTGAAGTAAGTAAGGTTTGTGTTGTTACATGTAAAAATCTCTTTAAGAGTTATGGTGGCTCTGAGAAGAGCTAGTGGTACTGCTCGACGTTTTGGTCAGTTTGCTCTACATGTAACCGTCTCCTAGAGAAGGTTTCTTTGCTTCTGGTGAGCAGAGCCGTAAAATTTGGCCCAAAACTTTAAGTTTGCAGCTCTAAACCGCTCAGCTATGACACCCCATTGCCCTGTCCTCTAAACCCCATTGCCCTCATCTCTCTTACTTACATCTTCTGTCTCAAAGACATGGCAGATGATCTTCCTGGGTTGCCGTCGTCCTTCTGAATCTACCAGCATCCCGCTGTCTTCCATGGCCTCGTCAAGTGTCCTAGTCACTCGCCTCCTGGCCATGATGACCACGATGTTTCCGATATCAGCAATGTAGGATATCGTCTTCAACGGATGGTCCATCATCGTCTCCTAAAACAGGAAGATTTCAATCCATCTTGTTAAAACTCAATTTTAAATGGTTAAAAGTACTGGGTCACCTTTGGTATTTGTCAAAGACCAGTCTTCTCACTTGGTGTATCTCAACATATGCATAAATAACAAACCTGTGAAAATTTGAAAATAATTGGTCGTCGAAGTTGCGAGAAAATAATGGAAGAAAAAACATCCTCGTTGCACAAGTTGTGTGCTTTCAGATGCTTGAATTCGAGACCTCAGCAGAGGTCTCGACTTGAATTCAAATATTTTAGTGAGAAATTACTTCTTTCTCAAAAACTAAGTCACTTCAGAGGGAGCCGTTTCTCACAACGTTTTATACCATCAACAGCTCTCCATTGCACCTTACCAAGTAAGTTTTTTTGCTCACAATTATCTTGAGTAGTTAACATTAGTGTCCAGTGCATTTAAGTAAGATTTGAAATTTTGCTTGGGGGAAGTTTAATTAGGTGAGGTTTGCGGTAACACCTGAACACCATGTGAAAATCTCTCATGAGTAGTGTTGGTTCTGAAAAGAACCGGTGGTTGACAATCAACGTTTCGATGCTCTGATTGTCTTCGTCTCTTGAAGATGATCAGAGCATACTGATGGAATGGTGATTGTCAACCACCACTTCTTTTTCGAACCAACACTACTCAAACAAGTCAAAGATTTGTACATGGTTTTACCACAAACCTCACCTAACTTTTAATGTTTCAGTTTCAGATGAGCAATTTGGTCATAGATTGGTAAATACTCCAATAAACAATGACCATAAAAACTTACTCGGTGAGAAGCACTGCAGCTGTTGATAGTATAAACTCCTCGTACTTTGAGATAGGACTCCCTCATGCCTCCATAAAGTACCAGACTCATGGGTGTTACACCTGAACCCAATTTCATAGAGCTGCTTATTTATTATAAGCAGACACTTTTGCTTACACCTTTTGTGCTCAGCAAAATATTAGCAAGATACCAGTCAGAAATGGTGTATGTGACATGGGCCCAATTGCATAAAGGTTTTTTAAAGGCAGTGGACACTATTGGTAATTGTCAAAGACTAGCCTTCACAGTTGGTGTATCTCAACATATGCATAAAATAACAAACCTGTGAAAATTTGAGCTCAATCGGTCATCGAAGTTGCGAGATAATAATGAAAGAAAAAAGACACCCTTGTCACACGAAGTATTGTGCGTTTAGATGGTTGATTTCGAGACCTCAAATTCTAAACTTGAGGTCTCAAAATCAAATTCGTGGAAAATTACTTCTTTCTCAAAAACTATGGCACTTCAGAGGGAGCCGTTTCTCACAATGTTTAATACCATCAACTTCTCCCCATTACTCGTCACCAATACAGGTTTTATGCTAACAATTATTTTGAGTAATTACCAATAGTGTCCACTGCCTTTAAGCAGAAAAATCTACTCAGTGAATTCCTTGGCTCAGCAACAAATTGGTGGGGTACACATCACAGCAATAGTAAATGTATTATATTTTGGCTGGTACCTATTTTTGTTAAGCAAGTTTTTGTGCTTGCATGCTTTATGAAACTGTAGGGTAATGGTATTTTGGCCGGCAACCTTAATCTGGTTAGCATAATTTTGTTTTGCTTTGCTACTTTTTTGTGCTTAAGCAGCACAGTGAATTTGGGGCCTGGAGCCAACTTCACAAAGAGCTAAGATTGATCTTAGACTGCAAAATCAATCGTAGTTGCTACATGTAGTTGCTACATAAGTAAAGATGAATCTTAGTGCCTTGGGAAATTGAGCCCAAGATCACTTTCTCATCAATCCCCCCTTTCTCCCCCGCCCTTCCCTAAACACCTTCCCCATCTCAAACATTATTTCATCTATCCTGACCTGCGTGTCTGCATTCAGCACTTTAATCTTCTCACTGGAAATGGCGAGGTCCACCTCAGTGCTTGGCTGCTCCTCACCCTCCGGTGCCTGCAAAGATATTTAAAAACAAAGAGAGAGAGAACCATTTAAACTCAGACAATCAAGGCTACTCAAAGTAACACAAACTACAGGACTACTTTTTCTAGTACCTTACCTTGTCTTGATACATGTACATGTACATGTATGTGATGCTAAATTTTTACCATTATAATCAACAGCTAAAAGCAAGAGGGAACTTTCTAGAAATTAAAAGTGATTCTCCAAACCATTCACAAGAGATTTTTAGACCAATCAAAACTGAGGATCTAAAAACAAAGACATTTTAGCCCAATCAAAACTGAGGATCTGTGAACAAGAGATTTTAGCCCAATTTTTTTGTTTAGCCCAATTTGTCGCTTATTACAGTAAGCAGTCATGAAATTGTCAGAGATCTGCATTGAATAAAAATTGTGCATAGTCTCATTTAATAGGGGCATGCATTCAAAAACATTGTTCCCAATCGATATTAATTTTTCAAAAAGCAGGTTGACTCAAGTGAAAAAGGGGAAAAACCAAGAGGGAGAAAAAAAACCAAGAAACATCATGAAAGCATTTCTCTGTCTGTATTATTAAAAATAAAATTTAAAAAAAAAAAATTTTTTTTGGGGGGGCAAACTTTATGATTTGATTTTTAATGAAAACCAAAATTAAATTGAGGATTTCCTCGATTAAGAAGTAAAAAAATAAAATTAAAATGTTTTGATGTAAATGGTCATTAGAGGTCTGTGTGACGTGGCGTGGCGGTGATGGTAAAGTGGTGATGTACAAAATTGTGACAAGGGAAGAGGATTTATTAAAAACAATAACGGTGGTGCTTTTAGGACTGGTTATAATGGGATTGTAGAAAATGGGACAACAATAGTGTCACACAACAGGAAACAAATCAGATGGGCTTGATGATAAAACAAATCAAACATTTCAATTATGATTTTAATTATAGATTTTTTTTATGCTTTTTAGGTATGAAAAATGTCTGGTACCATGACTTGCTTAGTCAAAACTCACTGCTTAAATTTTAATTCCTCAGACTAAAGAGACAGTTGCTATGTCTTTCGGGGCAAGCTTTTGAGTAGTTACGCAAGAGACGGTGAACACCCTTACACAATTTTGAATGAATGTGTATGGCACAATGGTACCAGGGTTTGCTAATCTTGAATTGCTATACATGTGGCATAGCAATTGTCTCCACACATGTAGTCTGATGAATTCGAATTTAAAGGCACTAGACACTATTGGTAATTGTCAAAGACTACAATAGTCTTCTCACTTGGTATATCTCAACATATGCATAAAATAACAAACCTGTGAAAATTTTAGCTCAATTGGTCGTCACAATTGCGAGATAATAATGAAAGATAAAAAATACCCTTGTCACACGAAGTTGTGTGCTTTCAGATGCTTGATTTCGAGACCTTACATTCAAAATCGGAGTTCTCAAAACCAATTTCGTGGAAAATTACTTCTTTCTCGAAAACTACTCCACTTCAGCGGGAGCCGTTTCTCACAATGTTTTATACTATCAACCTCTCCCCATTACTCATTACCAAGTAAGGTTTTATGCTAATAATTACTTTGAGTAATTACCAATAGTGTCCACTGCCGTTAAGTGATAACTTGTCACTAAGCAAGTCATTGTATCAAGTTGTAATCAAATCCAACTCGAAAAGTTGCGACGGTTTGGTACAAGCCTCTATGGGGTCGCTATTGTTTTCAAAGGGTTAAACGATGCATGAGGGCAGTTACATGCACAATATTAAATATACATGCATTAGACTCCCAACATGGCAAGACCAATGGGTGACATTACACATGGGGATCAATAATACTAATTGACATTAATTATTCTGAGGAACTAAGGAATCATTCAGCTCAATTGTAACTCAAAACAAAACATTCAAGCGTTAGAAGCTCAACTTCAAGCAACATGCACAAACATTCGTGTTCAAACAGGGCTTACAGTGTGGTGGTCACCACAGCTTGATATTAATGTGGACAGTGAGGGGGCCGCATGAAGGCCCTTGAAGTTTATTTTCAAGGCATTTCTTCAGCGTTCTTTTAAGGAAAGTGAAATAAGGGTGCTGTTTGACAGAGGGCATTCATCGGAATCATCTGGCTAGCCAGCAAAACTTTCATTGAGTAAGTGTCCATTAATTATTTCTGCATTTTAATACCCAAATAGTTCAACTGAGGATACAGATTGCTTAAAAATTTAGTTTCTTCGATATGTTTTTTTGTAATTTTTAAACATTTCTATTTTTTATGAATCTCTGTATTTTAAACTCAATTCAGCTTGTAGCTGCGATGTTTGAATGTGTTTTAATAAACCAATAATAATATGAAAGAGTGCTGACAACAAGGCTTCTTAGGAAAGCTCATAGCAGCAATTGTGGCATGGTGTTACCCCCCCCCCCCCCACCCCGGGGCCCCTCCTTCTTTCCCATTGTGTCGGAATCTTTCATGCTAGACTGAGCGATGTTAATTCTTGAAATAAGTGTTGGAGGTTCAAGAAACTTGATTAAGATTATCTCAGAGAAGTTCTGTTTTGAACAGCGAAAGAGGCACCTCAGCAAAAGACGATCGAGTGAAGTAGCCGATTGCACTAGTTTCCAAGTATGGAAGTCAAACCTAATTTAAAATACTGTTATCAAGTGCAAAATTTGGGCACCGGCAAATCGATGCTTTCATTAGTTTCCAAGAATGGAAGTCAAACCTAATAGATTTAAAATATTGTTATTAAGTGCAAAATTTGGGCATCGGCAAATCGATGCTTTCACTAGTTTCCAAGAATGGAAGTCAAACCTAATAGATTTAAAGTATTCTTATCAAGTGCAAAATTTGGGCATCGGCAAATCGATGCTTTCATTACCATGTACATGTACGTGCTATACAAACTTGAATTGTCACCGTTCTAAAGGAATGTATTTTTGTGCATGGCAAGTATTGCCGGCACATTTCCGGTGAAATCCATTGAAGCTTCTATGTACGCCAAACACAGACGCCCTAAAGTGCAGAAGTTGCCGTGCGTGCCATGTGTCTTGATGCCTTTATTTACGTGTAGGTGCATTCAATTAGTTTAACTTTGTAATACAATCCAACCGTTGAAGCCATCAAGTAAGTCAAAAAGTACGGCTATCCTGTAACAAAAAATCTCACTCCAAAATCTCACCCAATGCTGCTAATAAAAAAAGGGCATAAGGAGCAACATGCACAGAATTGCTTCCCCAAACTAACATACTTAGGGCGTCGCGGAACCCGCTTCAGTATATCTTTGCCTGTACATGTACATGCTCTCTCTTGCAAGTTACAAGAACTCTCTGCTTGGACAAAAGTTTCATCTACACTGCTGTCCTTCTTTGGAGCAGTCTTTCAGTCTCAAATTTGCAATTTATTATTATTATTTTTATACATAATGTTTGGATACACCTAGTGAAAAACTGGTCTATGACGCATACAGTACCAAACGTGTCCAGTGCCTTAAAAAAGGATAACCATTTCATCCAGCATTACAGAGTTTGAACCTGGCGAGGAGGGCCCCTAAACAGAACACCTTACCCATCGCCCCTTCATACTCTAACACCCGGCTTGTCAAGCTACACCACAAACATCTGCACATACACGTACATGTAATGCAAATTCAAGACTAGCTTGTGGTTGTGTTACTTATTAAATACATGCACATGCTTTAAAAATTCAGGTAGAGTTTGTAGTCTAGTCTCTCAGCCCAAAATGTCAGTCTCGGTTACACTTGGGTCGAGTTTCGAGTCAGTTCAAATCATTATGCAGTTAGTTAAACTGTGTGCAGTTTAAATGACATGATCAGTTGATTGAGATAATGGAACATTTTTGTTATTGTTCACCAAATTAAATGACACAAAAAAATGTTGGTGTTTTGTTTTGTGAACTGAGAAAGTGCTGCTGTATGCAATATTTAGTTTCATCATCCAAGTTATCCAGGTGTTGATTTAATTGATTCCCCCCCCCTTTATTTTCAAAGTTATTTTGCGAACAAAGATATTGACAAAACAGGGAGACTGCTAACATTGCAGGCATGCTAAACCAAGTTCCACCCCGGGGAGGACACAATCGGCCAAACCACCATCCAGTGGCCGAAGCAGGCAACAGCGCCACCAACCGACTGGTGGTGCCTCGTTCTGAGGATTACTAGTGAAACTAGTCAAAACGTAAACGAAAATTACAGGAGTATTTCGCTGTGTTTCATAAAAAAAATTCATTTATTAAGGATTAAGTCCTGCTCGAGCAATTTTTTCCTAGTTCAACCCCAAGTTATTAATAACTTACCCAGTCAGTTTCCCTTGCTGGTGTATTATTTGATATTTTGAAAACAATTTACAAAACTTTTGAATTGGATCAGTTTTTGTTATCTTTTTTTTTTTTTTTAGTTACAAAGTCTGTTACTATGTATTTGTGAACTGCCCACAATAGTGTTTAGTTGTTTGAAATTTTATTATTTATTATCTTTTCTGTACGCTTTTATTTTAATTATTTTTTATTTATATTTATTTATATCTAAAAATAGTTTCATTCATATTCTTTACTTGAAAGAGAGAGAAAAGAAACTTTAAAAAACGTTCCAAAATGCACAAGTCCAAAGATCATCCTTTTCTAAAATTCCTCACTGTTTCTGTTTTGATGACAAATTGCAGGTCAGCCCCTTCCTCGGTAGGAGTCAAGATCTGATGAAACAGCTATAAACCCAACAAAAAATGTGTTTGATAAGCTTCCCCATGTTGACCCCGCAGTGCTCATTCCGGTGAGCCCCTGACAAGAGCTAATCGAATGTCACTCGCACACTCGTAGTTACGTCATGCACCTTGCGGGCCAGCCCCAAGTGACCCGTTCCACAAGCAGGGCACTGGGGGCTGACCTGGCTGAGCCCCGGGAATGACGTAAAAGCTATTCGAACGTAACGGGGGCAAACCGGGGTCAACCCGGGGAAGCTAATTCTGCACCCATAAACAAAATAAACAGAAACACATTACAGACTGCTTTGAATTTTCAGAGCCTGACATCACAAAAGAAAAAAAACTCATTTTGCCACAGAGCAAGTTCCATTTCCTGATGGCAAATATCCAAATTCATCATTCATAGACTTTTCGTTTAAAACTGCAATTTCAGCTGCCTTCTGCAAACAGCAACTCCCACTACTACCTTTGTCAGCCGTTTTTCAAGCCATATGTCTTAAGGGTCTGTCAAACGTAAGGTAACTTCGAGTCAAACAACTGCACTGTATGCAAAAGGAACACACTTCGACAGCGGGACAAGGTATTTTTTTAACAGTGTTTCACTCACCTCAAGAAAAATTGTGTGAAAAATAAAAATATGAAAGACTTTGATACTTGAGATAGCCTGGAAATGCAGTTGTTATGTGCTTTGTGTGACATGGCTCTTTAGGCTTGCGGCTTCAAATAGTTGATGCTTACAGAACTGGAGCACATGGGGTCTTTTCAAAACCGAGATAATCAAGGCTCAGGCTTTTGGTTGGGCTTCATCGTCAATTTGGAGCAGTGTGCATTGTGCACAGTGCTTGAGCATGAAACAAAGCCAGTGCCATGGTATTAATTGTTATCAAACCCATGTGATGTTTCTGTATTTGCACAACATGGAACCACAGACACGCTACCGTCACACTACAAAAGTGCATTATTGTTAACACGACTTGTACAACAAATGTGACACACTCGTAGAAATTATAATGAAGCAGTAAAAAAAGCACACAACACAAAACCATTAAAAAATCATTCACATCAAATTAATAAAACAACATTATGGAATGTCACGGTGGAACATTAAAATGAGACGACATGAGAGATGAAAGGAAAGCAGTCAGGTGACACAATGGGAATACGTTTCTGAAGCACTTCCTGTTAAAAGTGGACAATTGTTAGGGGAATATTTCCATGCTTCACAGCGAATTTCATGGTGAGACGAGGCACAAAATGATAGGCAAGGTTAGCAAAGAGAAGATGGCTTCAGGAAAGATGTACATTTAACCAATTCCAATAGACCCCTTGCAATGGCCGCCATCTTTAAAGAAACATGCATGCGTGAGTTGAGTGCACAGTGAGTACACACATGCACTTTCAATTATACATCAAAGATGGCGGTCAATGGCGTCATGTGCCATCCTTCTTTGTATATATGGATGAGAAATGGAAAACAAACTCACAAATTCACAATTTTTTTTCAATGACATTTCACAACTATGTAACTAAAGGGAGAAAACCAGCTGTGATGAGTTGCCAGTCTGATGAAGCCACCTATTGTAGCGGTGAAACATCCCTGAAAAGTTTTGAGTTTGTTTTCCAGTTTTTCATCCATATATTGGAATTGGGTAAAAGGAACATCTTTACTGAAGTTTTAATGGACATTCCTAAATGAATCTATTCATGAATTTCAGAGATGATAACAATTCAAAAAAATACTTTCAGCGAGTGAAAAAATGTTTCTTAAGGACAAATTTGTTTGCTGAAGTCTTCACAAAAGTTGTCAGAATTGTTGACTAAATTCAACACAGTATTCTTTTAAATGGATCGATCCAGGACTATACCTTCATGGAGATTTTCAGCTAATTTAAGCTGTTTAAAGGAGCAACCCACAGAGTTCATCATTTATGTTTGACCACCCGTTTTGTTTTTTTTATTGTGTTTTTTTTTTTTTTTTACCAAAATTAAGTTTTGACTTCCTTTCGAACATTTTACAAACAAAATTAAAAAGTGAGCCACAATAATGAAAAACCACCATCACCATCACCACCACATTGACACAAGATTAAAAAATCAAGAAAGAAAAAAAACCACCAATTAGCAAAATAAAATCTCTCCGTAGAGAACGACTGAAAAGAAAAAATTAAAGAGATAAAAAAAAAAACTACAACAAGCGTTGAGAATACACTAAAATATATCCAGAGAGTGAAAAAACACGCCACCTTGTTCCATCTCCTCCGAATACGTGTCTATTTTGCCGGAATGCAGAGAAGAGAAAGATTAATCAATGTTAGGAGAGAGGGAAAAGGTCGAGGGAAAGATACTAGCCCCCAAAACCCCAGGCTAATCATGCCACCTACTACACGTACTACACAGCAACTAATAAACCCCACACTCCCTCTACCTTCTAAGCAGCTAGAAATAACAGTGGGTGTCTGACACCACTTTAACTTGCATCCCATTTGCAATGAATTTGTGCACTGACAAACTCTCTAGCCATTTGATTCTAAGGCAGAATCCTACATTGTAAATGTCTAACTCTATTCCCAACACAGGTCAAACACGAAAAAACATTGACTTTCTGCAGAGAGGTCTGTAAAACCATTCTGCAGAGAGGTTTGTGAAACCATTCTGCAGATAGAGAGGTCTGTGAAAACCACTGCAAAAGGGTAAGTGAAACCAATTTGCAGAGAGGTCTGTAAAACCATTCTGCAGAGAGGTCTGCAATACCATTCTGCAGAGAGGTCTGTAAAACCATTCTGCAGAGAGGTCTGTAAAACCATTCTGCATAGGTCTTTGAAAGCCATTTTGCAGAGAGGTATGAGAAAGCCAGTCTGGAAAAGGGTAACTGAAACCATTCTGCAGAGAGGTCTGTAAAACCATTCTGGTGAGAGGTCAGTTAAAAAAACTTGCAAAGAGGTCTGTAAAACCATTCTGTAAAGAGGGTAAAACCATTCAGCAGAGAGGTCTGTAAAACCATTCTGCAGATATATTTGTGAAACCACCCTGCAAAAGGTTAGTAAAGCCACCCTGCAAAAGGTTAGTAAAACCATTCTGCAGAGAGGAGTGTGAAAACCATTCTGCAGAAGTCTGTGAAAGCCATTTTGCAGAGAGGTCTGTAAAACCATTCTGCAAAAAGTCTTTAAAAAAAACCTGCATAAAAGACTGTTAAACTGCAAAGCTGAATAATTTGAGGGATCTTAAAATGCTGTTTTGTCAATTTGGAAAATGCTTCATCAGATAGCAACATCTTTTCCAGAGGATAGGCCTTTGTACAAGATTTATCATCAGCAATCTTTCCGATTTAAATAAATCAACTACTATTTCATGCTGAATGTCCTCCATATTTTATCTGTAATAATTTAATAACATGAAATAGTAGTCCAGAACACTGTTCAGCAGAAATCAATGATTCCATCACCAGTAGTCTTTTGATGGCTTCTGGCCTTGTTTAGTATTTTTGTGCTTCATGTCACGCTGGACCACTTAAATATTCTAGTCTTTGCGAGCAACTGACAATTTCTGAGTAAACAGAAATTTAATGGCATTGCTACATGTACATCCACAACCATCGACAATCGAGATAGAAGTCTCTTGGCCTCGCTCTTTCAGTCCTGACACATTAATGTAAGGGATGAACGTGTTCCATTCTCACGCACAAGAGACAAATTACAGGGCTTTTTGTTTTTCCAAGAGTCAGTTTTGGACGAGTAAAATTATTAAAAACTGACAGTAAGTGCTTGGTGTGACAGATTGAGAACAGAAATTAACAGCTGCTTACGAAACGACTTGTAAATATTTTAAGAGGTATAGAATTTGCATCGGGGGATAAAAGAATGTTAGTTTCATGAGTTTGATTTATACACCAACGTGTGTTAAGCACTATCAACCCATTACTTTCACCGAGTATTGTAGGGGGGGGGATTATTACTGCCTCTAGCTATACCAGGCTAGCTCCGTGGACTTGTGGTAAGAAATCTGCTCTTGAATGGCAAAAGGCGTTGGCTTAAATCTTACCCAGTAACATACACATTGTAGTTTTTTTTCATCGTATTAGGGAAAGTACTGAGTATACAGTGCTTAACACAAATCAGTGTATGAGTGAAGCCACTCACAGAAAACACTACATAATGAAGTGTGGACCTGAGAACAAAAGATGTCCACATAATGTAAGGACTTGAAACACTGTGTGGACTTACACACATTCACAAGGTGTTACTTACAGGTGTTGAGAAATATGATACTGTTACAATTCGCCAGGGGTTTTTTGCAAGTTTTGACTCAACACTTTAAAGAGAGTGTACACCTTAGCATTACACCGAAAAATTGATGACTATAAAAACTAACTTTAAGTGAAGAGCACTGGGGACCTGCTGATATTACAAAACATTGTTAGGAAAGACACCCTAAAAACAAGTTGACACAAACTTATACAGATTGAATGGCAAACAGACACACAGACAGACAGACAGACCAACAAACTGGCCATGACAGAGTGGTATAAGATATTGACCTTGATTCTGTTGACGGCCTCCTGCGCCTGCTGCATGCGTACTTTCTTGGTAGGCTGCTTGGTGGTGACCAGCTGCGTGGAACCCAGGTACGCAGCCGGGTAAATGATGCCTTTGCTGAGGGCTGTCTCATCATGAGGGCCACGAGCTACAACAAGAAAATATAAAACAAAAAAATACTCATAAGTCAAGAGAATTTGTACAGGTAATTATTACAGCTTGTATCATTGTTATATATTTCTGGTAATAAAACCAAAGATGCTTCAAAAGTGACTTTAATCACTGTAGCTCGCAAGCCGGCCTATGGAAACCTATTAAACGAACACGTTGCCTTGGATCGGTCGAGTTGGTCTTTGAAAAGCGTTTGTAACCGTTTTTTATAAAATGCATATGGGTAGAAAGATGTTGTAAAAGTAGAATACAATGATCCACACAAACATGCCTCGAAATTGCGTGGTTTTCCTTTTACCTCGTCGACTAACACGTCGGCCATTTATGGGGGTCAAAATTTTGACCCCCATAAATGGCCGACCATGTTAGTTCGCACAGTAGAAGGAAAACCACGCAATTTCGAGGCAAACTTGTGTGGATCATTGTATTCTACTTTTAAAACATCTTTCCAACCATATGCATTTTATAAAAAACGGTTACAAACACTTTTGTTTTGACCGACTCGCCCGATCCAAGGCAACGTGTTCCTTTAACAAGTGTGCTTGTTGATAAGTGTTCTGGGTTCTTCAATATGCACTACCAGTCCTAGCACATGGGACTTACAGCTTAAAGTCCCATCTGAAAAACAAGGCAATTATAGTTTTAAGTGTCCTGCTCAAGAACGCAAGTGTCATGACCAGGACTCGAAACCCACACTCTGCTGATCAGAAACACCAGAGTTTGAGTCCAGTGCTCTTAATTGCTTGGCCACGACAAGCCACGAGTCACAGAGACGATAAAAAAAATGAGACAAATGAGAATAACAAATCTAGAATCTTGTTTTGGGGTGTCCGGCTGGAAGCAAGGTGAAGAGGGAAATACAAAATGTTAATATGAAGATATGAAAGAAAAGCTAAAAGGGTGATGCTATGCAATGGTTAGTACGCATTAGTACACCAAGAATGAAGAATGCCAGTTGTAGTTGCAGCAGTGTTCTAATATGCGTTGAATGATAATAACAGTGAGTTTGACTGTAACAGGCTAGAGGGCATTTGACATTTTCAGAGACCATTTTGCTTGACACTTGTCTGTACTTTCACGTTGTCATCTCATCTCAGTGTGTCTTTATGTCATGATTTAATCATCCCGTATGCAAAAAAAATGAGTGTCCATCAAAAGGTTTGATCAATCAAGCATACACAGACACTCCCAAAGGAATATTAATTCAAAAATTATGTAGGGAGGGAAAAACATAACAAACGTAAAACAACAAGAGAAATGTCAAGTGACTTCAATAGCAGGAACAAAATTTGGACAACCCTGAAATACGCTACATGTTGTATTATTCTACCCGAAAAACATCGGTATTCTGGCACGGTCACTGACTTGAAGAGACACTATCTAGAGTTTCTTCAATTGCAAATCGAGGATGAAACATGAAGAAAACCGTCCTCTTAAAGGAAAGTTGAGGCAAAGGCAAGATTGACTACTCTACTAGAAAGAGTGACGGAGGAGGGTTTACTCGAGATCATCGGAAAGCAACCTCAAAGGCACGTCAGTCCCCTCTGGGAACGACGCAGCTTCAAATCTCCACTCTCGTTACAGCCGACTCAGTGTAATTCTGCACAGTTTAAAGATGGAAAGTTACTGTTTTTTGTTCTCCGGGACAAACTGCTTTGACAGTCATGCAAAGTTGTTGATATAGTCCACTAGATTTTTCCCCAGTAAATCCTTTATATTTTTTTGATTGGTTTAAAAACCCAGCAGCACAGCTAGCGCAGATAACAGGATGATAAGGTAACGAGAAGAAATGTCTAGTTTTAGATGTGTGTGTGGGGGAGGGGGCCCAAATGGGGGAATAGCCACGCAATCAGGTAGGGACTGAAAACCCAGTCGACATGAAAGGCTTTTGGGCCTTGGTGGGATTGGAATAGGGGTCCACTTCCTTTTGTTTGTCATCAAGTTTGCATCTTTTAAGAAAATCTGAAGGCAATCAAGAAAATTCCAGACAAGTCTCATCTCAGGAACTGAATCACATACAGTAAATCATCCTAATTGAAACATCACACCAACTTGTTGTAAAGAAGACAATGAAAAAGGACTTCACTTTGTTTTCCCTCAAAAACTTGACAACTACTTGAGCTGAAACTTCTACCGGTAAATTATACTACAAACATCTTCATTCACAGTGAATGGGGATTAATGTCATGGCCAAAAATTTGATCTACAAAAGGTATCAAAACCCTTTAACGTCTACAGGGAAGCAAAATAGTACTTCATCTGGTCCCGGCAGTCGAACACGAGCGAGACTCACACGGTCTCTTGTAATCCATGGGCATTATACAAACTATCGTCTGCCAGTCCTTGACCTACATTAAGCTGTCACGTCTCTCTGTCCCAACTGAGTGTCTAATACATTTTGATGGTGCATTTCAACTTCAGACTTAGCCACCTCTTTAAAGACGTTCGGTTCAGAAATTTTGTTCCCTGTAATGTTGAGTACGAACACCACATTGTGTAACATTTGAATTTCAAAACAGACCTCTTCTTCAGTCGCTAAATTATTGTGAACCAAACGTTTCAAGAAAAATCAATCTAAATAAAACAATAGTTGAACAACAAATTTTGCTCAAAGGAAAGAAAGGCAAAGGCTGCGTGCTCCTTACCGTTGAGTGCTTTACTGTATGTACTGGGATGCTTCCACACTCTAACAAAAAACCACCACCATATGGGAACTCAACACCCACACCATTTGACTCCGATCACGTTGATACCCTGACCCCAACGTTTACCAGTGCACGCCTAGATCCAACAGAATCAACCAAACCACACCAGGGATCTTTAAGAGTTGGGGGTGTTTAACTTTAACATCCAAATACAAAATTCCCGTCAACTCGTCTTTACAAAGGAACACAGAGCGTGAAACCTGACCCAACTTTGGATGAGTCTGGCTTCGATGCAAATCGCTAAACATGATCATGAGCCGTGTATTAACATGCATGATACACTGGTGTCACTCTACACACAAACAAGAGACACGTCCCCTAAAGGCGCTGTACACAGTCACACGATTTGAAAATGGCTTTGAGGGACGGGGGGTGACAAAATTACAAAACTAAGGAGAAAAAAACCTTATTCACCCCTAAAGATAGTTTTAGGTGTAAGCTTGAATTTACATAATATTTGTGCCCTGGAAAAAAGTAGGAAAATTTGATCAAGCACAAGGGGCTGACCTATATTGTACATGTACCTGCCGATAGGCTCTAGTATCCTTTTCTGGCTTTATTAACGGCAGTTTTTCAGATTTCTCTAAGGGATAAAAACAATCCAAAACAGACTTACGCAGGAAGAACATCATGCCTGCATGACAAATTTTAATATTGAAAAAATTTGAAAACACTTGAATATGATATCATCATGAACATGCTGTATGGATACACATGCAAGGTGTGAGCAATCACATCTCATTGTGCATTGTGGTCATTTATAAAAAAAAATCTTTATAAATGTTGTTGTTTTTATTATAAAAGATTTATATTTAAAGGCAGTGGACACTCTTGGTAATTACTCAAAATAAGTATCATCATAAAACCTTTCTTGATTACGAGTAATGGGGAGAGGTTGATAGTATAAAACATTGTGAGAAACAGCTCCCTCTGAAGTGATGTAGTTTTCGAGAAAGAAGTAATTTTCCACAAATTCGATTTCGAGACCTCAAGTTTAGAATTTGAGGTCTCGAAATCAAGCATCAGAAAGCACACAACTTCGTGTGACAAGGGTGTTTTTTCTTTCATTATTACCTCGCAACTTCGTCGACCGATTGAGCTCAAATTTTCACAGGTTTGTTATTTTATGCTTATGTTGAGATACACCAACTGTGAAGACTAGTCTTTGACAATTACCAATAGTGTCCACTGTCTTTAAAAATTTACCCACAGCCAGATTCTGTTGTGGTTTTCTACTTGATATTCCACAAAAAAACTTTAAAAACAATTGTTTATCAAATTGAACTCCTGCCTCCCCATATCTATTCTAACCTATTTCTTTAGCACAAATTAGTCCTCCCCTCTAACATCTCATATTTGCAAAATAAATACAAGAAACTTTAATAAAAAACCTAAAACCTTGCCTGAAAGAGAGAGGCCAGGCTAAACCAATCGGCCGAGGTATAAAGTTACATGCACCTCTAATTGAATCATTTTAATATCGAATTGTACTGGATCAGCTAGAAATCTAAACTGTTTTCCCTTCGATCCATTAGTACATCTGCTGGAAATTCTACATCCAATCATTTTTCATTCAAGAAAAAGATATTTCCCAAGTTTTAAGTTTCAGAATTTAAGGTTTGTGATACACCAGTGCTCAGGGCAGAGAGAGACTTTGAACACCGGGGCGTTTCAAAAAGGATTGATATTTAAAAAGCTAACTTTGTACAGAGTTACCTCGTTCTCAAATTACCAAATCATTCTTATTTAAAGAAGATGGCTATTGATAGTTTATCAATATTTACATTACACTATAAATCAATATCAATATCATCTTATTTTTGAAATAAGATATGTGATACCCCAAAGATTTGTGACTGGGCAGAGGGACTGTCAGGCACATTTTCCTCATAGAAGTGCCCTTTACCACAGAAAAATTCATGTGCCCCTACACGAACGAAATTCAAAGGCATGGATGGTCCATCAGAATTCTTAATTTCTTGGTGAATTCTCCCTCCAAAACAGTAGGCATCACTTCCGGAAGATTAAGTCAGAGATACAACACCTTGTAAGACAATACAAGGTGAGGTGGCACACCAGCCAGAAAACACTGGGGCGAGCCCCCTTCTTGGATTACCTCACTGTGTGTATACACTATACAGTTAGGAAATAAACAATGGTGAATTTTTGTTTTAATGATAAAAGGCCCTGCAGGTGTCATTTTAGAATTCAGGAGCTCAGTCCGGATTGTTAATTTATCCTTAAGCTCACGCCACGGTCACGCCACACACATGTAGCTTTCCTTAAAGGCACTGGACACTATTGGTAATTACCCCAAAAAAAAAATTATCATAAATAATAACTTGGTGACAAGCAATGGAGAGCTTTTGAGAGAATAAAACATTGTGAACAACGGCTCCTTCTGAAGTACAATGTAACGTAGTTTTTGAGAAAGAGGTAATTTCTCACTCAAATATTAGAAGACTTCAAGCCTGAAGCCTTTTATTATGCATCTGAAAGCACACAAAATTCTTGTAACAACTGAATTTAGATGTGTTTTTTTAATAGGTTCTAGATAGTTTTCCCTAGAATATGACAACATTTCAGAGAGAACTATTTCACAGACAAAATTTTTGATCTATTATCAGATTATGAACTTTCTAACCAGTATAGTTTCCACAGTAAAGTTGAACAATGATGTTTTTTAACTCTAACCAATTCTGCATCAAACCTTAAAGATGAATTAGTTTCTTCCAGACAGATTTCTCATCACTTCTTTCCAACCTACTTTTTTCGAGAGTCAACAGAAAGATTGTTGATGTTTCTTACAGAGGGTCTTGCATACATGTATGAGATTGAGAGTGCATTGACAATGCGTGGGTGCACCCATTCAATTCTGTTCAATGCGCAGAGACTTGGGTTCTGCATGGCGACTCAATCGCTCATTTCTTTCTGCTCTGGTACCAGTTTTCAAAGAAATGCATTTAGACGACGTATAAAGCGAAAAACGATATATGCTGATGAAAGCTTTGTGCTTCACTCCCCAATGGTCTTCTCAATGAAGTTTTTTCTTAATTTTGTGCGGCTTTTGTGGATTTCGGCAAGCCGAATAAAGAGCGGGGTTTTGTTTCCTCAACGTTCTTAATTATTCTGCAATCACCCATAAAATTCCAATCAGGTCTCCATCTAGAAGGTGTCCATGCGTCTTAGGGTGAATCAATGGAAACGTTAGCGCCTTGACACGAGACTATCACACCATCCTCCGCGTTGAGAAGAAATGCTTTCATCTTTAAGACGACATGTACATGAAAAGGGTTTGTGAGACCCGAGAGCCATCAATATATTGACATCTCTCTCTCTCTCTCTCTCTCTTAGTCATGAATTTTTATGGCTTTGGATTAAATGCAGAAATTAACATACTCCCACATGAGAAGGAAGTAACTTGGAAATTCAGAAGCTCTGTTTGAGGTTACTCCGTCCTGGCTCAAGGGGGTAGCAAAATCAATGTGAGGGGTCACTGTTTTTAATTGTGTTGAATGCAAACATACAATTTAGAGTAAACCGTTTTACTTTCAGATAGTGTTTGACTGAGATAAAAATCTGTATTTTGGGGGATAAATGTTCCTCAAACATTCTGTACAAAACAGATGTTAATAATACTACATGTGCTAGGTTCTTATATACCAGTACATGTATGTAGGGGCGTAGAGCTATGTTTGTGAGGTATGAGACCTATTCCTTTATGCAATGGTTTACAAAGTGCTGTGGCGCAATATGCTGCCGATCAGACCAGGAACACCGGGGCAGGACCCTTCTCTTTACGTAAAGTGTTCTGGTTTTAGGACCAACTGCTTTACGTCCCATCAGAATAATGCAGCAATAATGGTCACAAGTGTCTTCCTTATAGTGTCATGACCGGGACTCGAACCCACACTCTGGTGATCAGACACACCAGAGCCCGAGTTTGGTGTTCTTATCCGCTCGGCCTAGACACGCCAAGTGTCAGCAATGAATCTGTGTTGAGAATAACAGATGGATTCTCATCTGCTGCGATCCATACAATCAAGGAAAACTTAATCAAGACTAAGGGGTGTCACATTGAACACTGCACATTATTCATCCGCCGACCACAGGGCAGTCACCAAAAGAGTTGGAAAGCTTCAATCAGGAAAACTGCATGCATGACATTTTGAATCTGAACAACATCAAAAACTCAACTAAAGGCAGATGCGTACATTTGCAAAATGACTTTTGTGCCATTTGTTTCAACAACCCTGGGTAAAAAAGATTGCTTACACGTACAACCTCAACCTTATTTGGAAACAGTATCCTCAGACCTAGATAAATGAATCAGACCACATATTTCTCAAAATCTGAAGATAAAATAACACAAACTTTTTGTTCCCACAGGTAGTCCCAAAGAGATCTCAATACAAATAAAAGTCTAAAATTTCTCATCTTTGTGAAGGACGGTCGGAACAGGCAGATGGGTTTGTATGTTCTCAATAAATAGTCTTGACGGCACGAGCTACACTGTACCGGTCTCCACTTGCAACCCATACAAAGCAACACCTGCCTGTACGTCTCAACTTGTCTACCTTTTACTCCTGTCGAGTCTCCTCCAGAACAACAAAATATTAGCTCTGTCTTCAGGCCAGGCAATGAAAAAGGAAACAAACAGTCAGATAGAAAGAGGGGGGAGTAATCAAGAATGAACAGGAGATCTCACATCTCCTTCCCTGTCCATCCGGGCTATCTACCCCTAAAGTCACAATGATGACATAACGACAGAATGAATGCCGAGATGAAGAAGACCTGTAATGAGAGAAGTTTATCCTGGCAGTGTACGGAGGTACCAAAAGACCTTGTGTAGTTCATAACCAATCAGGCCAAGATTCAGTTCACATCCGGGGGATATTCCTACTCCAGGAAATTATTACTGCTCAGAGGCCAACCCCCCCCCCCCCTCACTTCCAATAATTCAAAACATATCCGAGCTTTGATAACAAAAACAATGTCTCATACATTTGTCATGTACTGCGACCGTTGCCATGTTCTCACTGGCAGTGGTAATTCCTCTAAATAATTATTAGCATAAAACCTTACTTGGTAATAAGTTATGGGAAGCTGTTGATAGTATAAAACATTCTGAGAAACGGCTCCCTACAAAGTGACGTAGTTTTCGAGAAAGAAGTAATTTTCCACTAATTTGATTTAGAGACCTCAGATGTATAACTTGAGGTCTCGAAATCAAGCATCTGAAAGCACACAACTCTGATGACAAGGGTATTTTGTTCTTTCATTATTATCTTGCAACTTCGACGACCGATTGAGCATATGTTTAGGAACACCAAGTGAGAAGACTGGTCTTTGGCAATTATCAATAGTGTCCACTGCCTTTAACACTGAGAAGACTGATGATCACTCCGTTTTCAAAAAGAAATCCAGTCTATGTGAATCGACCCAACTGTAACTCCTGATGTTGAGCAGCAAGTGTTCAAGTTGCTACCCCCTTTCTACTTATTCATTCAGAAAAACAAAAGTTAACAACAATGAAGAGCCTGCTTCATGTGAGTTCCTCTGAACTGAATTAAGGTTTTAGGTCTACCCGTAGAACTAACGATAAGAACGAAATGAGTATACAGTGCTAACACACATCGGTGTATGGGTAAAAACCAAAATTAATATTCTTTATCCCCGATGCAAACTTTACATCTCTTACATCGTTCCGGTACCCCCTGCCAAAACATAGGATTCGACCTGCCCCTAGCTACCGGGCAACCTCGGTGGTCTACATGTAGTTGGTAAGACACTGCTCTAGAATTGCAAGGGTCGTGGGTTCGAATCCCACCCGAGTAACATGCCTGTAATATTTTTTCACAGGACTCGGGAAAGTACTGAGTATGCAGTGCTAACACACATCGGTGTATGGGTAAAAACCAAAATTAATAAGAATGAAATGATTTGAATCTGGGAGAGTTTAACAGTTTGGTCAAGTTGATTCGATAAAGGTGATGATGTTAAAAGCCAGCTGGATGTACACATGTAGGTCACAAAAAAAGACGAAAGCGTAAACTTGTGTATAAAAACATACAATAACACAACCATGGAGAACAAAATAAAACGCTTGAAAACAGGTTTGTTATGACCATCCATTGTTTTCTTCTGCAGGGTTTCCGATAATAATCAACTTTTTTCAAAAGTAGAACAGAAAGATGTGGATTAAAGTCGGCAGATATGAGCATTATTATCGTATTAAATGTGAGGCTGCACACAGACACTGCACAAGGCACTTCCTGGAAACACTGAAAATCAAAACATCAAAACAATCGAAACATCAGCCGTGATTTCAATGTGATGCGATGGCGTCTTCAAACATTCTATATTATGTTGAGGAATACATGCCCTCTAGGCCCACTTGAAATCTCCTTGCCTCATCTATCTGATGAGCAAATCAACCCAGTTTTGGCAGGAAGTGTCTAGTTTTGACATGGATCTCCAGGAATACATGTACAGCATCAAGAGATACCTAATACAGACATAATGTTTTCCTTTGGAAAAAGTAGGAACATTTTATTGAATACAAGGGCTAACCTACATAAACACAAGGTGTTAATAAACAAAATCTGATTTTTTTTTTTCTGAGGGCAAAAAAAACCATTCAGATTTTTTCGAGGGCAAAACAAAATAGGAAAACAGCTGTAACCACTCATGCCTGTCAACACCTGTAATGGACCCTTCCTGTGAAATATGCTAATCACATTCACGCATGCGTACAGACCCTGTTGGTTGGCAAACGCCATAGAGTTGTGCACTAAGCAGCAAGCAATCGCGTCTGCGTCACGCACCACAAAACAGAGCGATGTTCCCTCATTTTGCCAACCGAAATGTTAGTGCGCAGGCGCTATGTGCAATTTACATATTTCATGGGAAGGGTCAATTATATGGCGACTAACACTTTCAGACATGTCAGAACAAAGCCTTTAAGCGATCAGAAGAACAACAACAAAATTACGTACATGTATATACAAAGAATTGTACAGAAATGTTATGAGAATACTCTTGAAATGTGCGACTCAAAAAAATTAGGCTGTGCGATAAAACTTGAGAAATGCGTTTGTGAATTGATACATTTGAAGCAATAAGGACAAAGAACAGGTGTGAATGACATACAGTGTACAAGTGCAACCATTAGAGACCATAGCTCCCATGTGAAGCACAGAGAACAAATATGGATTTTGAGGTTGAAAGTACAGTGTGTATGTAATGGAATGAGGGTTCAGCGTACTTTTATAAATGAAATGTTAGCTCAGTGATTATCACTGTGGCATGTGAAGACGGCAGACTGTAGAAAACTAAACCAAATACATGTAATACGACAATCATCAATTCCCCTGAAAGAATTGAAACCTCCTCTTATTGACCCATTTCACCTGACGTCATCATCAGAAAAATCTAAAATGCGCCATACTGGTGGGCAATTTCACTGTGCGTTTTCATATATAACTGTATGTCGTGCGTTATGCAGTGAAGTGTGCATTTTAGGCGACGCGACGTTAATACACGTAAACCTAACTGCCCACCAACATGGTGAGCGTGGCGCCAGTCGCCGCGTGTGACGCACTTGCAAGGGGTCAATTGGAGTCTTTTGAATAGTGGACAATAAAGCATCCACCGCTTTCATACATAGATTGGACAGATTCAAAAGTACATGCATGAAGTATATAGGAATGTTTCAATGTAAGAGTGCATACATGTAGATCCATGTTCCTTTGAAAAAGAGGATTAAGAAATTTGTGAGGGGCGAATCTACTTTTCGCTTCTGCATGCACTCTAAGCATCTTAAACCTTGGGGAAACATTCTTGGCAGCTCAAGTCTTGCCTACCAAATAGGCGGACTGTTACATGTACCTAAGAAACACTTACCTTTGGTGTGAACGACAGTACGTCATTGTTTAACCTCAAGTCATGAAGATCATGAAGGTCTTTGCAAGAGGTCAACATGTAGCGCATTAACCAATACCATGAAACATAGACAAACACTGAACTCAACATAGACAAGACAAATTTCAGCCGCATCCGATTCAAGCAACTTTGGTTACCGCTTTTAGCTACGGCTTCGGCGGTTGGATACAACGACAAGGTTTCAATGGAAGTGGAGCCAATTTCATGGAAGTGCTTAAAAATAAATAAGTTTGTGTGCTAAATATAATAGCAGAACAATGTGCTGAAGCGCAAGAGAATTTCAAAGGTTAGTGTTCACCACAGATTTGCACTGTGAAGTCTTTCATACAGTTAGCGCCGGAAGGTTAGTTTGGCTTTCCATGTGCTTACTGTAGCAGCGCTGTGAATTGGAAACTTGCGTTGTAAGCACAAAATCGGCCGTGAAAAGCAGTTCTATGAAATTGGGCCCAGGACTTTTTGACATTTGGGTCGTAGCCATAACTGTACTTAATTTGTACTCGGTCTGAATTTCTTACCTTCATTCATTCACATCTTGCATCACCAAATGACAAGTTACCCAAATCAAACTATGAGGTCGTTCAGACAAAGAGTTGGTGTACATGTACTACTAATGACCAGGCATGCAACTGACCGTTGAAAAAAAAAGGAAAATTTTCAAAGGCACAACGCAAGTGCGGAGTGAGGCAGCCGAAACACCACGGGACATGATACCCACAATGGTACCCTAGAAAATGTTGAGGTTTATTATGCTCTTAGGTGCATTGTTAGCATGTACTAGGCTTATTTAACATGATTGTAGTTGTACACTGTTGTTGCCAGGCATATATTAGGCTAAAAAAAAAATCTGAAAAAATTCTGCGGAAGAGTTGCATGCCTGAATGACACTGAAAGTATTGCTTCTTAACCAAATCTCTGAAAACACACTGATAACTTACATGTAATTATGCCAATAACACTTTTTATAACTTGTAAAACTGAAGGAGAGAATTTGACAGATCTCACAGTCAGAACCTATCCATCAATGAGCAACCAGTCACGAACAATGCTCATGAATATTTTAGCCAGATATTTGCAACATTGGTACAATATTCATTGCAAACTCAAAAAGCCAGTTGACAAGGTATGATTTCCTATTAAATATTCATTAGATTTATAGTGTCTAAATGCAAGACAATGTGTCAAATGAGAGACATACAAATTTACAATTCTACAGCTTACGCCATGGGGTTGAAACAAGCAATGTAGTCTTTTTCACCGAAACCAGGATAACTCTGCTTTTTCTAAGCAATGTTTTTTTTCTGAATTCTTTGTGTTTGTTAGTTTTACCTTAACAAATTTGCTCAAAATACCTGAACAAAATAATTGAAATTATCGCAGGTAACTTTAAGTTATTCTTCATTTAATACTCAAATCACCTATTGTATGCTACTTTTAATTTGAGTTGATACTAACATGTGTAACACAAGCTTAATGATAATTTTTCCAGGAAAATAAACTCACGACTGAAATTAAAATTGTAATCTGATCAAATTGAATACTAGAGGAAATTGACATTAGTCTCAGGCCATTCACATAAGAAACTGATTAAGGAACCGACTAGTCTATAATCCCACGTCGTCAGCGCCATGATTAAATAACCATCGACTCAAACAGGTTTCCTTAGATTTTATTTTTTAACATAATGACATCAAGATTATGATTTCAATACACAGTGATTACGATGACTCATCCCCCGACACAGAAAACCATGCCGAGAGTGAAAGCAGAGGGATAACCAACAAAAAAAAACCAATAATACAAATCTTGAGATACTTGTTATTGCCCATAATGAGGGCAACGAAGCTGAGGAATATGTCCAGCAGCGAACGTGATGCCTGACTATAACATGCAAACGAAGTAAACAGTCCCGTGTGCAAACCACATCCAGCCGCAGTATCTTCACATTAACAACACAGAGCCTGAAGGGACATCGGAAAAAAAGCTGAAAGAATACCTCGCTACATCTCCAAACGAAAACGACTTCATTGTCATTCCACAAAAGAAATCCACGACCAAGATAAGTACGGATTTGAAAGCCATGAAGACGAGATGATTTATTTAAACATGACCTGTTACTTACGTGTGAAGAAGGGGTAGCTAACGAAGCTCCGTCGAACGCGCACGCCGAGCATCGTGCCTGGGTCTGATAGCCGTCCCCCGGTATTATTATGATAAATTCATGTCCGCGTAAATTCCTGTGATTTGAGCGTCACAAGATATCAAGGGGAGAATCTTATGAGAGAGAGAGGGAGATGTTATCCGAACTGTACACATCCTGAGAATTACTAAACCCAATCTTCTACACCACGGGGCAGTATGGCAAAGCGTACGTGATTCGCCTGCCAAGTGGCTACACAACCCCGTTATTTTCCATCTCTCAGAAATCCTCCCCCTTTTTTCGGGGGGCCGGCGAATTTCCAGAGGCAAGATTCAATCCAATAAAGGGCGCTACGACCACATCCCAACATGGAAAAACACATCCTACAATTTTTTATATTAGATTTTGACGAGTGGAACAAGTAATTGGCGAGGGGTTAAAAATAAAAAAAAGGGAAGGGGTGAGAGTGATGGTATTTTGATTCCCCTCGAGGCGGTTAATGCATTAGCTCCGAGCTTTGGTTCAGCGACAGGTGGGAGGGGTGTCTTCCGGCAGACCAAGAAAAGACCATTGTATTTATCAGTGGGGCTGAGGAGGTCTTAATTTTAATATTTAGAGTACATGTATGTATTCAAAAAGTACATGTAGACCATTCGCGAATATGAGCGTTTGCATGCAAAGATGTTGTCTCGCAAAATCGAATAAAAATCCTGTATGGTTGTAAGACATTGTTAAAGAAAAACGGGGCTAGGCTGCATCACCAAACATGTCAATAAATCAAATCAATGTCGTCAGATGAAATTAAATCACAACCCTTTAAACATTTTGGAGAGAAAACACAACTAGTAATAACTGGTCAAAGCGGCAATACCATTGTGACAGTAAATCAAGAGAATGTCGACATCATATAAAATCTAATAAAAAATCTTTCATGAATGTAAACATACCGGACAAAAGACACGACTAACTGGTCTTAGCTGCACTATAAATATGTCAATAAATCAAAAGAATGTCGTCATACGAAATCTAATAAAAATCCTTCATGAATGTAAACATTGCGTGAAAAAAAACCTGACTAACTGGTATAAGCTACATCACCAAATTGTACACTGTACATTGCGTAGATCAAATCAACTACCAGCAGTCGTTTTGAAGCATCAGGAACGTAAACTACCCCTCAAACAAGGAGGAGACAACACTGCAAACCCCAAGTATCAATTTGAAAACGAAGATTGGCAGGGGAGCAAAATAAGCACAATCGGGGGTTACCACGATGGGGCCTAAAGAGCATTCAACTCAAGCATGGCGTATCCACGGAGACCACAGACGTCATTAGTCAGTCTATGCCTTCCTCTCCATTGGCGAGGAGAAACAAATTTTCTAAGAGTGTGGAGTTGAGTATACGTCAACAAGAAATGTTTGAAACTACTAACTGTACACACTCGTACTTGAGACTCCCCCCCCCCCCCAGTTTGGACTCATTACCAATCCATTAGCCCTTGAGGGCGGAACACGAGGCAGGTGTATGGGGGTAGGGGGGGGAAGGTGTTTGACGCCTGTACTGAATGTGTCTAACTCAGTTCTATTCACACTTGTAAGATTTCTAGGGGGAAATCCAGACGGACTTCTCACCAAAGCCAACGGTTAATACACTATCACGCAACTGGTTAAAGCTATGCAGCTGGTTAAAGCTGCCCGACTTGGAAAAAATAAAGATTCCACGTCTCTGTAAGTCTCCGTTTATTGATGCTGTCAGAAGCAACATGAAACATGGAATGTCAACATCGCCAAACCTCAAACCAAGCAAATTTTATCCAAAGACTTCCACCCGATGCTAACAATGTTTATAAAGTTACGTATAATTAGGATATGAACAATAGAAGTACAAAATGCAAGAGCCAATGCAAGCAATAAACAATAAATTAATAAGGAGTGGGCAATAAGATGTAAAAAAAATACACCAAAACATCCAATTCCATACTAATTACGAGAGAGGGACAATATACGTTCTCAGGCTGACCTTGCAATGACACAAAAACAGTATTTGACTGACTTTTCAGGAAAATACTACACCTGAGCATGGAGCTATTTATAGTTCCATGACTTGAGCTAAGACTGGTCAAATCACTCGTCAACTGTTTACGAGCTGTGTATAACTATGGTGATTGGCATGATGGTCGCTGTCAGGAAAAAAATTAATAAAAAATCACAATCTTGAGAAGAAAAATTCCTACTTGAGAGACCGCAATCATTGGTGTGTAGTTGTGTGGCGTTGTGTGTCCTAAAAAGTTGTCATGCGCAAAGCAATAAAATGGCAGTCACCTAATGGACTAGAGGTCCAATATACATACATTGTGTAAGTTTAGAAAATAGAATTAGCTGTTGCGAACTGCTTACCAACCAAAAGGACCTATGGTAAAATGCTAAAAATGCTTAAATGAAAGAATGCTTGAATGCTACAATAGATGTATTGTACATGTATGTAAATTGTGTACAAACCATATTGCATGTCTGTAGATCATGTATGGTTGGTCCTACAATACACATGTATATAGAATGGGTCCCTGTCGCTCCGAAAACACATCAAAGACATTTCCTATCGCTGCTTATTACGCGAGGGAACATAACAACATCAAAGAAAACAATCGATGGTCGCCTCGAAGTCACTCCCCAAGACGGGATCTTGCGATGTGCACACCTGCGGTCAAACAACGAGGTACAATCCATTCACCTTGGGGAGGAAGCAGGATTGTGAGACGAAGTCCGAGCAAGGCCTTCAGCAAGGCTGCGTCTAGATTAAAAGGGTTTTGGGGGACAAAAATGTGCAGCAAGAGCGATGGAAAGTAGTGTAGTCGGTCTTTGTTTTTTTCCGAAACAAAAGACAGAAGGGCATTAAAGGTGAGGGTTACAAGGGCAAATTTAGAAAAGTTAGGACGAGAAAAGAATTGTTGATGCTTGTGACGAGACAGGACATGAGATGCATTCTTGACAAGTTATTTTATAAAGCTTGCCTTTAAAAAGGCAGGGTATACTTTCTGTTAGTTTCAAAGACCATTGTCCTCATTTGGTATATCCCAACATGCATAATATAACAACCCTGTGAAAATTTAGGCCTGAAATGTTCTTCAAACTTGCAAGAAAATAACGAGAGAGAAAAAAAACCTATTTAGTAACTTAAAAGTGTGTCTGAAGCCTTTTCTCAGAAATCTTTCTAAGATTCAAAAGTTTTTCTTAAGTCTTTCTTATGTTCAAATTTGGGGATGAAAAATTATCTCTTTCATTAAAACTACATGTACATTACGCCAAAGGGGGTAATTTCTAACAAGGTTTTATCACATCAACAGCTCTCCAGTGCTCTTCACCAAGTAAGTTCCTATGGTCATTGACTTGTAGAGTAATTACCAAACGGACACCTGGCCTTTAAACTTGACTCCACACAACTCTCTCCAATCCAGTTGAGCTGAGATCAAATTACATACGCCTTTTTACCTATTCGACATGACATAAAAATCCCTATGAAACCGATCCTGTGATGCAAGTCAATTATCTCTACCCTAATGAATTTGATCCGCTATTTCAAAATTGAAATTAAGCAATTTTTCATGTGTATTACAATTAGACTTACAAATATACAACAGGTGGGGAGGTAAGCACTGCAAATAGAGATGCTTTATTCTGGTGCTCCTTATCTTATACAAGTGCTGGATTGCTACGTATTACGCAGGAAGTAGTCCAGTTGGCATATACTTCACTAGAAATATCATTATGATTAATATTATTGCTATGTATTTCTATGGATGAAACCAAGGATGCCCAGTTCTAAGCCCTCTGTGGTTTGATTGGACAAAATAAAAAGTTATCAATATAAACCACAAGGGAAACTGTGACTGAGTAAATTTTGAAATTATGTTGGGGTTTGAACAAAGATCTTGACAAAATAGGGACACCGCCAATATAGGGCTAGATAGCTTAGTTGGTAGAGCGCCGGCACGTTAATCCGGTAGTTGGTTCGAATCCCACTCTAGTCAATTCTTTGTTCAAACCCCAAATTCTTTTCAAAATTTACCCAGTCAGTTCCCCTTGTGGTTTATATTGATATCTGAAACAAAAAGTTGCATCCCCTTAAGGTGATCCCCTGGCGGCCGCTTCCCAGGTTATATTGTAAGTTGGGTGTGATCCCTGGCTACACGGCAGGTAACGGTTGTATGACTAATTCTGACTGGCACCCCCAAACAAAGATATTGACAAAATAGGGACACTGCCAATATAGGGTTAGATAGCTCAGTTGGTGGAGCGCCGGCACGTTAATCCGGAGGTCATTGGTTCGAATCCCACTCTAGTCAATTCTTTGTTCAAACCCAAAAATCAAAATAAAAGTTAGCACACCTGAAAGCCTCCACAGAATCCTACAACAAAACATAAAATCGCGGTGGTATTTCTTAAAAATATTACCGCCTAATTTTACGATGTTGGCACAGACTGTACTGAAGCAAACACGAAAATGAACGCACGCACTCTCCCCAAAACTAATGATGTATTTTACCTTCAAGTTAATGCGGGGCTAGGCTGCAGGCAGAGAGGTGCGTCAATTCTACAGTCGAGTGAATAAACTAATTACTTTATCAGGGGTGCAAATTGAAGTGTGTAAACAAGCAGAAATCTTGACACATTGGGTTTTTTCCTTCTCGCACAGATTAATCTTCTGGTTCTGACAAAATGAATATTATTTTAGAGAAAAGTAATCACCTCAGAGACTGGACTAATGGGGAGTTGTGGTGACACGTTTATTTACATGCCAAAATAGATTACCACTACTTGTTAATAAATCTTTAGCTCGTGTGCAACCTTGCTCCCAGTTGTGTACGAACTCGCCCACTCGATCATAACCCCATGGAAGTGTGACTTTGAAATATACAATTAAATTGGATGTTTGTTAATTAGTCCTGATCCATTCTACGAGGGCGCTCGAGTATGGCAGCCTGCAACAGAGGAATCAAGTCACAGAGCCACTGGTCCACTCTAATTCTTCTTTAATCTTGTGACACGTCAAACTTCTCACATAATGCTACATGTACATGCTATAATCCCATCACTCCAAATCAAACCGTATACGTAGATCATAACGCATCAATATAGAGAAAACAACTAGCTCCACAAAGCTGCCTGGCAATTTCAAGCAGTTTCCTTGACAACCTGCATGTTTAAATTTATATAGTCTTCGCGGAAAACGGAGAGAGAGAAAAAAAGTGGAAAATCTAGGTGAAATAAATGGCTACACAAAAAATTCCCAATGATGGATGTGACACCTGATACGCGCCGAAGTGAAATAAAATGGGGGGGGGGTGTGTAACTGAAAGCCCGGACTCCAGGCTGCTACAAGGACTATGGGGAACAATTCCCCCATTGAAGGGTGATAGTTTACTCAGTCCGAGTGCAAATTATGAAAATTGAAGCACGTCGCCGCGTTTGGCAACGGAGATTGGATTGGTTAAGAACGCCATACCACTTGTAGGAGTGGAAGATTGTCTTCTGTACTTAGAAATCGTCTTCCCATTAACTGAGGCTCTCACAACGACGGATCAATCAATTGCAGTGATTAGTGACTGATTTTAGCTGCGGACACTCAGGGTTGTTCCCAGTCCGGTTAGCCAGAATTATGTAAAAGGGCATCTAAATTTGCTTGAAATTTAAAAAGTGGATGTCTAAATTGTTCACTTGACTTGCCTTACTTTACATATATGTACATGTAGGTAAATAAGAGATACAACATGCTGTCAAAATTCAAAACAGGGTGTAAAAAAGACACACTACACACCTCTGGCTCACACCTTTAGACATTAGAAGGCTCCCCAAGTTTTGTTTAAACTATGGAGATGTCTGAACCCATGTAGATTTACTTATTGGCTTAAGCACGCTGATTTTTTCTTTCTTTTTTTCCCCTCCATTTTTGATTAATTAATGTTTATCTTGGTTTAAAAAGCCCAACTGCCCAATCTGTGAAATATCAAATGGTTTAATCTTTATTTTTTGTGAAATGAATTGATTGATCTAACTTTATAAAAACAAAATTTTAATCAACTTTAAATCATGACAGTCTTAATTCCATGAAAATACACACAAATCCGTGACGATTTATATTTTCAATCTAACCCAATTCCATGAACAGAACTCCATCAATTTTAGAGTATTGTCATCGTGCTACGACAGGTATGACTCAGTTTTAAGTCCCCGCCGCTGGCGTTTGAATAAATTTCATACATGACTTACTGAAGTGCAGTGACAACAAAGACCCTTTGATTCCTGAAAGCCTTTCCACACTGTCAGATTTGAGGCTTAACGTGGTAGAGTTGGACATTACAGTAAGTCCTTTACACTGCATATTTTTATTTCTACGATCAAGAAAAGCTGGCTCTGAAAAAAACCGAAGGCTCCGGCAAGTTGTGGCTATGGCTGTTGCTAAGACTGCAAGTTGCTAAAGCTAGCCTATAATCATCAACAATTATTTCTGCATGTTAGCAGTGTCTATTAGGTACTTTCCAGAGTCCTGTGAAAAAAATCTACAGGCATACAACTCCTTGAGATTAAAACCCAAGACCTTTGCCACTCTTAGCTAGATCAGCTATCTTACCACTCTACCACCAAGATAGCCATTTATACATGTAGGCAGCTTGAGTCCTATATTTCAGAAGTGGGTACTGCAACATCTATGTTACATCTGTATCAGGGATAAGGAATATTGTTTAGTTTTACTCTTACACCCATGCTTGTAAAGCACTGTAAACTAAGTACTTTCCCAAGTCCTATAAAAAAAAAGTGGGGTGGGAACATACTCAGGTAGGATTCGAACAGATGTCTTACCAGTACATGTAGGTCATGGGTTTTAATCCCAATTGAGTGATATACATGTGGGTGTTTTTTCTCCCAAGACTCAGAAAAGTTCTTAGTACTACACACATCGGTATGGGTAATACATACATGTACATATACCTTAGAATATTCTCTTTCCTTAATACAAATTTAAAGGAACACGTTGCCTTGGATCGGTCGAGTTGGTCTTTGAAAAGCGTTTGTAACCGTTTTTTATACAATGCATATGGGTAGAAAGATGTTGTAAAAGTAGAATACAATGATCCACACAAACATGCCTCGAAATTGCGTGGTTTTCCTTTTACCTCGTCGACTAACACGTCGGCCATTTATGGGGGTCAAAATTTTGACTCCCATAAATGGCCGACCATGTCAGTAGAAGGAAAACCACGCAATTTCGAGGCAAACTTGTGTGGATCATTGTATTCTACTTTTAAAACATCTTTCCAACCATATGCATTTTATAAAAAACGGTTACAAACGCTTTTGTTTTGACCAACTCGTCCGATCCAAGGCAACGTGTTCCTTTAAACATCTATCAAACATGTTGATGCAATGATTACAGCCTTAGCTGTAACCTGGGCCCGATTTCATAGAGCTGCTAAGCACAAAAATTTGCTTAGCATGAAATTTCTTCTTTGATAAAAACAAACAAATTTCTATTCATTGCATATTGCTTGTTACTGGTATTCAGCTGTTTGTTTGCTTATCCTGAGTATCACATGGAAATTTGGTTGGTAGTCCTGTTTTTATCAAGGAAGAAATTTCACGCTTAGCAAGTTTGTGTGCTTAGCAGCTCTATGAAATTGGGCCCAGAGCTGTAGCCATATTGCCATGGCCCTAATCACCAACTCGGAGACAGCTCAGCTCTTCCTGAAAGATATTAATACACGGTGTTCCTTAAGTGCCTGACATAAATTTTCCTTTACAAAGGAGACAAAGAGATAAATCTAGACAATTGATAATGCTCAACTATGACAACACTCAAGTCATCTCTATAGGAAGCAGAGACCTTGAAGTAGAGATGTCCTCTACAAAGCAATATTAAGTCCTATACTTCAAAGAAATTATCTAATTCTAACGCAGGATGGGAAGAATTGCTGAAGGTTTTCGTGCTATTTTTATAAAACTGGGTTGATGTATTTTTTATGCATAAAACGTTAAATCCTTACTTCAAAGAAAAATCCAATTCAAGATGGAAGAATTCCTGAAGGTTTTCATTCCAATTTATAAAACTAGGTCAATGTATTTTTTATACAGGTGTATAAATAAAAAAAAAAGGCTGATTCTTAGAGTTTGCGAAGGCGGTGGAAACACGCACGGCGGGGAAAGCTTTCTTACAATGAATCATTGAATTCTCATGTGATCCTTTGGAAATGCGAAACATAAATGATTCGTAGGGTTGCTCTCAGCTGCATCACACAAAGAAGAAGCGAAAAAAAAGAAGGGAACAAAATGAAAACGTCTGCAGGGACTTGACGATGACTTGCCAAACCTTGCACAAAATTGATTCTCCTGCTATTTTCTTCTGGTCAAATCAGTCAGCCTGGTCTAATTGCGAAGGAGGAAGGTATTGCAGATGAAATGAGGTCCAGGTTTTTGTGAAGGCTGTCCAGCATTTTATAAAAACCCATTCCCGTTATTCACGGATGATTTGAAATCGAGGCTGCCATAAATAAGCACTCTCTAATGGCAAACACGTTGCATAAAACATTGAAAATAACTGATAGTCTGATAGTTACAAAACATGTAAAAAGCACGTTTCACCCTGAGATCACAAATTAAAACAGGGTTGGACTATTTGCAATGTTCACACAAATAAAAAAAAGTTGTGTTGAAAGCTGCCATAAATAACCATTCTGTAACGCAAACACGCTGTAGACTGATAGTTAACTAACACAATTTAACGCCGGCATCAAGATTAAGAAACAAGATTAAACTCTTTTCAGTCTGCTCACCCAAAAATACTGAACTTTGAGTGAGAGATAGTTTCCCTGGACAAAATTAGTCTGGTTACCTATTTACTACTTTAAAAATACTTCCCATGCACCAACAGGATTGCACACATATAACACCTTTGTATTTCGGGACTTAGACTCAAGATGAAAAAAACAGATGAATAAGGGCCATTATCACATCACTAACTACAGGAACTATGCCCACCCATCATGGTGCCATCTTGGTTAATATTACACCAAAATGGACTATAGAGGATGATTAATGACCGCGGTTCTAAATACAGACAAAATGTGTTAAAAAATTGGTCGCTCAGTGTTAAAGACAGTGGACACTATTGGTAATTGTCAGAGACTAGTCTTCTCACTTGGTGTATCTCAACATATGCATTAAGTAACAAACCTGTACAAATTTGAGCTAAATTGATCGTCAAAGTTGTGAGATAATAATGAAAGAAAAAATACCCATATTACACAAAGTTGTGTGCATTTAGATGGTTGATTTCGAGACCTCAAATTCTAAATCTGAGGTCTCGAAATCAAATTCGTAGAAAATAACTTCATTCTCGAAAACTATGGCACTTCAGAGGGAGCCATTACTCACAAAGTTTTATACCATCAACCTCTCCCAATTACTCGTCACCAAGTAAGGTTTTATGCCAATAATTATTTTGAGTAATTACCAATAGTGTCCACTGCCTTTAAGTGAAGGGAGACTCTGCAGTACCTCCTGATTTTTATGCAGTCTAACTTTTTATCATGTGTGACATGTACTTAGAAGCATCACCATTTCCCTTAAGGGAAAATGTCAAGTGCTGGCATACGGATTGAATATAGACTCCCTCCAAAACAAAATATAAATAAATACCTTCATCCATGTACGCAGACTAGCCATCCTTGCTCTATGGGCTAAAAAAGAAAGGTTTGCGTTTGCGGTTGGTTCAGAAAATTAAAGAACCGGTGGCTGACATTTAGAAGAATTTTTTTTTCAACAATTACAATTCACATGGTGTTACCGCAAACCACTTTCACCATGCAAAGTTTCATCCCACAAACATTCGCAGAAGCAAAAATGGCTTTTGTAACTTTGCAATTGGTGCATCAGAGGAAAAAAATGCCTGTTCCACAATTTTAAAGGTAGGAATACAAAGATGGTTTGATTCAACATTTTTCGCTCCCTAGAAATAGATCATATAAAAAGTATGGTTCACACCGCTGTAATGACATCACAAACTAATAAAGGGGTCAAAGGTTACCAGGCTCAAAGTGTGCACAACCAAGCAGAGGGGATACATTTGAAATCATGCACAGGCAGTGCAGAGAAAATATGCATACAAAGTATGTAAAAAGTGCAACGGGTGAAAAAGAAAGGGAAAAAAGTGCATACGTTGCGCATGCCGGAAAAATATTCAATAGTTTTTAATAATTGTCGGTTGCTGCAGCGACGAATTGAATGCCTTCACAAGAAAAGTGTTAAGGTTGATTCCATGCAGTCAACTTGTCTCCTTAGTGTAGTGTAGGTATGCGCATAAATTTACATTCATGTACAGTTATGAATTAGTGTCACAACGGAAAGACATCAGTATTACTTATCACAAAGGAAGCTGTAAAAGGGCAAAGTATATGCTTGGTTTTTGGAATCGCTCAATTGTTTTAAGCTTGTATGATTGTATTCAATAAAACTAACCTGTGAAAATTTCATTTCAAAGGTGGTTGTGCTTATGCGATCCGGAGCGGCTAAATGTATGTCCATCACGCAGGCAGAATAATAAATAATTGGAATTACACAATCTGAGAAAAGTTTCAGGCCTTAAAGACACTGGACACTATTGGTAATTGTCTAAGACTGAGTCTTCTCACTTAGTGTACATGTATCTCAATGTATGCATAAAATAACAAACCTGTGAAAATTTGAGCTCAATTGGTCATCAAAGTTGCGAGATATGAATGAAATGTTGTCACATGAAGTTGTGACGTCACATGAAGTTGTGACGTGCTTTTAGATGCTTGATTTGGAGACCTCAAATTCTAAACTTGAGGTCTCGAAATTAAATTCGTGGAAAAATAAACTTCTTTCTCAAAAACTACGACACTTCAGAGGGAGCCGTTTCTCACAATATTTTATACTATCAACCTCTCCCCATTACTCGTTACCAAGAAAGGTTTTACGATAATAATTATTTTGAGTAGTTACCAATAGTGTCCACTGCCTTTAAACATCTTTCAGATTGAATTTTGTTTCTCAAAAACCACAAGGGAGTCATTTTTCAAAATGCTATCAACCTGTTGTAAATCTGTAAAACACATTTGTAATGCAAATAGTACATAATTATGGACATTACATGTATATTATATACCAAAATGCACCAAAAGTCTGAAAAGTCACGTCTAAAGTAAAAATTTCTTTGTTATACTTTTAAAAAGTATATCTTAGTAGAGTCTGCTTATAATCACCGCCTTATGTACAATGACTTAGCGAAACATTCCAAAAACAAGTGTTAGAAACAAATTTATAAGCCACGCATGTAAAACACTACATTGCACACAGTTTGCCTAACTACAAAAGTAACTTAAATAACAGAATGAGACAATTTCCTATAAACTTACAACCTCCTGGTCTCTTGCGACACCTATACCGTAGTAGATAGTTATCCTCAGTTCTTAGCGCCTTGGATGCAACAACAGCCATCCTTCTTATAAGTCCCCCTCCGACAGTTTCTTGAAGGGAGTTCCAGTGGGTCCGCTATACCCACCAATTCCCCACTCTGAGTCGACTCAAAGTTGGGTTCCAAAATGTGATTGACGCAGAGTTGCTATTAAAAGGATCCATGGACATGTGTGCGTGTGTACACACACATCGAGCTGCGATTACTACAACGTGTACCTCAATGCACGATGGTGACTCACATATTACTCTCCGTTCACAACAAGTAACCACTCTGTGCATAAAGTCTGCGACCAACTGCTCCGACAGGAAAAGGGATCTCTACTGCTTAAAATTGTTGTTGGGAAGTCCCAAGCTGTGTGCTAACCCGCTAAATTCTTGGCTTGTATGTAGCTACAGAGTCCTTGACTGGGTGCACTGCCGGTTGCTGTACGGTGTGCTACTTGGCTACCGAGTTCACCAATGCTTAACATAAACAGCTTCCTGTTTCACTTTGATGGGCCTGCTTTAATGCACGTTTTATTTATCGGTTGAAGAGAGAGAGAAAAAACACATCCCAACAGAGCTGTAGAGAATATAAGGCACAGTCTGATGATGGTAGTTCGGGTGTCATCATCATCACCACCTTGGCTTCTATCTAAGAGCAGTCGACGACGACAAAGACCAATCCAAAATGAAGAGTCCTTAGCGCTGTAAGCTAATAAGCTGGTAATGGAACATTTGCCACATCCATGCAGTCATCGATGTTAACCATTCGTAACTGATCTGTGGTAATATCTACGACTACTTCAAGAAACAGCCAAGGTGTCTAGTCTTGTCAGTAATCTACGAAATGAACAATTAACATCATGGTGTCGTACCTCAGACGGCTGAGAAGATAGACTCAGACACACCTTGAAGTGGCCTTTGGTATTATACCAGCGCAGCTCACAGCATCCTGACCTCACTCCGTGGCCTTTTTCAATCGTTACACAGTTTGAAGCCAGTCACACGGTGCCTACTGAATACTGGCTCTATGTTTATTCCCAATTAGGTTTGTTGAACCTTCTTAAAGTCATCATAGAAGAAAAGACAATTCTCTGTCATTATTTTCCTAGTGCACACAGGGTTAAGTTAGAAATTGTTGACGAAAAGTTCCACCTCGTTAAAACCTTCAGTGGAAACCTCGTTAGAACAACTACAACATCAAAATCAAAGTTGATCAAAATATTCTGAACTGACAACTAAAAGATGCAACATCAAAAGATGATGATATTTGGTGATTTCAAAGTATTTCAAATAACAATTTTTTTGTTTTCCTTCAACACCTGAACAAACTTTGCATCTCCTAACCAAAAAGCTATCTTTCATTAAAATAAGCTACACCCAAGACAGACCAGTGGGGTAAAACTTCAATAGAAAACACCTTCAAAGCCAATTGATAAAACCACAATGACTTGATTTGACTTGATGAAGAACATGTACATGTTGCTTCAACAATCTCCACTCCGATTATTTCTTGTCAAGAAACGAAGTAAAGAGCAACATTCCTCATGTCAATTTCATCTTCCAAAGCATGATCCCCATCGGTACGAGCAATGCACTATAGAGTAGTCTCCTCAATGTTGGGATGGTGTCAGTAGTCACAATAATAAAAAAAAAAACTGTTGGTCCTTATAATCCAAGACATCCACCGAACACTCTCATCCCCACATGAACGCCCAAGCCAGGCCAATGTGAAGGCTGGATATAGAGAAACAATTGTATACCCTCAGCGTCTCCACACACTGTGTTTACTCCAATTGACACACAAAGCACAGGTGAGTCCCAAGAGACTATTACCGCAACGTTCACATCAATTAATCCCCGGTCGTGCTGTACTCCAAACTCGGCCAGCGACGGTGAAGGCACGCAGTTTATCGTCAATGGCAGTGATCCTTTGCTCCGTCGCGGACAGGCACAAAAGATCAACAATCTCCGGGTATTGTATCTTTTATTTAAATCAAACAATGCGTGTCTAAAAAAACGGAGGGTAGAGGCAGGGGTGTGGAAACAATGTCGGATGACTGGCTGCGAACCCAGACTGACAACCTCCCTCACGTATTCCGAATAGATACAGGAAATGGTAAATATTCACTCGAGTGTCGACACAAACACGCAAGAGGCAATGCTAATTCTGCAACTTTACCCGGGGGCTTTTTTTTAAAATTGGCTGTGTTGTTTAAAGACTGGTAGAATTACCCTGGAAGCCCGTGCTGGTTCACCTGTAGATTGTGAATATTATGTTGAAAAGCTGAATGGAATAATTCTCCAATCTCGCCGTCCCGGGCAGCTGATATTCTATTCACGGGAGAATTTGTTTTTAAGATACTGTGTGTCCGCGGCCCCTTAATGTGCCTCGGCACCGGGGAGGAAGAAGTACAAGCTATCCAGTCGTGATAAATTCTCATAATGTACTGTCAGATCATTGTGTGCACTGTGTTAAACCCACACAACCTGACATAACTTTAATAAAGCGCATTTTTCCAAGCGGGTGTTTATTCAGCATTGGCCCAGCTGCCTTCCACGAGGAGAGGGATCCCAGCACCTTCTCCGTTGCCATCACTGGGGAAATTAACACTCAGCACACCGTGTGATTATGCCTGTGGGACGTAATATGGGGGGGGGGGGCAAGCGCAGGCAGTACATGTAGATAAAGAGTTAAGACAGAGAGACATGAACACCCACAACCAACTTAGATGAGAAATCCAGCAAGAATCACGTACAGACGAAGGCGGGAGTTAAACGCGATGCCAAATCGTAGAATGCAATCGTTGAGAAGTTTGTGATGTGACCCGCGAACAATCAATAGTACGCTAGCGTGTCGGGGGCTCAGCGTTAACCTGCCTGTGATGGGGACATTACCATCTCTCCTGCAGGGGATAGCTGGAGCATGACCAAAAATAAATTATCTCCTTCTGCCGAGCTGTGAAGAGCCACAGCCGCAGCGACACACACAAAGAAAGAAACCAAGTTTGGTCAGGTTGGTGACTGTAGACTACATAGGTGCTGATGAGTTAACAATATACCACGAACAAATCAAGGTATTTAGGTCGAGCATAAATTAAGTATAAACATCTGGAAAGCTCCAGTTGACTTTTATCAAAAATTGCTGGGAACTCAGAAATGAAATACATAATGTATGTAGGCCCCTATGTTACTAACGACACTTTTGCATATCCACTGAAGAGTATGACATTCAAAGAATTTTACTCCCAACCTCTTCATTTTTTGTTTGTCAATATCTGTCAGTTGTAAAAAATAAACAAAAAGGGAAGACGCCAAAAAGGAAGTGCATGATGATCTTAATTTATACTTTCACTCATATTGTGTCTCTACTTTCCACAGCGATTAACCTATTTTAAGCCAGCACTTGAAACCACCATTTACGATGGACTGTTCCATTTAAGTCAATAACAGGGGGGGGGGGAGAGGAAATTGTCAAGGGAGACATAATTCATGTGTTGCTTTGTTTTATCATTAATTTAATGGAGCAAAAAGCTATTCAAGATGGCAAGATTGTTTTTTAAATGGGCTTAAGTGTCACGATTAAAGGAATTCAGCAAACACTAAATAGCTCCCCTTCTCTTTAAATTACGCAGGCTTTATTTCTATAGTGGACTATCCGGTTGGTCCGTAAACCCACAGTGACAACTAACAACAGGAGGAGGAAAAATACTCATCCAACCTTTGCCTTTTATCCATACAGCAGAAAGTGATGAAGACGAGCATTGACTAAACAGTAATTGCCGGCTACACGTGTAGCATGACAAATTGCACCGGGAAGCAACTTAAAGGCTAATGCCTTGTAGTTCATGTCCTGTCCTGTTTACACCCACTGAATCACTTCAGATGCCGTCACCAACTACGTGGTAGTCAACTATATAGAATTGAGGCAGGAAACGTAAAAAAAAATGGGAAGGAGGGGTAAGTCAAGTGCCACGTGGCCAGCGGAAACTCGACATATGGGAAAAGAATGGCATGTTAACATGGAAGGGGGGTACTTTGAGTAGCGAAGTTCAACATATGGAAAAAGAATGGCATCTTATAATGAGCCAGTAGGTATAACATAATGTACAGTTATAATGTAAAGATAGGGTGAACTGGTAGTAACCCTCCCCCCCCAAAAAAAAAAAAACCACTGCAATCCTCCCACAGGCAACCTACGACTGTCAAGCAAAGCTTAGAATAAAACCTAAATCAGTCCTATGAAGTAAACAAACTATCAACAAGCAAACAGACAAGCAAACACCCCAACAAACAAACAAAAACAAACATCAAAGAGTTAAACAAACATTTCCAAGGGAGCAATGACATCACAAACATTTCGAGCGCACACATTTGGTAGAAAATCTCGACGCCTTGGACTATTTTTCCAGGAGAACCCATATCACTCCGGTTTTAAATGCACTTCACTGGCTCCCTGTTCAATATCGCATTCAATACAAATTACTTCTGCTTGTTTTTCATTCTTTACATGGTTCTGCTCCTCAGTATAATTGTCAATTAATTACCCGTTACAATCCTTCCAGATGTCTTAGATCATCCACTTCGTCATTACTGGTTGTTCCCCACACCCACAACAGTTGGGGTGACAGGGCTTTGTCTCATGCTGGTCCTTTACTTTGGAATAATCTGCCTCTTAGTATCCGTAACATGTCCTCTATTCATAAGTTCAAAGAGGCCCTCAAAACCCACTTTTTCACAGCTGCTTTTCATTAATTTTGTGTTTCTTCCTTGCGCCATGAGCATCACTTGTGGTGGATACCGGCGCACTATAAGTGTTCATATTATTTTATTTAAAGATTAACGAGAGTCACCAGAAAGCCTGATCTAATTAAGACCTGTTGTAAATGATGGCATCACGCCTGGGTGAGTTTTTCTCAATTTTAGATTTCTCAGTCTCACCGTCACGGCTCAGTAGAGACCAGGGTGGTGCGCGCAACGCGTGACGAACTGGGAAGAACTTCATTATGTATGGGGTCTGCAGCTGCGACCACTACGATGTGAATTTATAATGTCGGCAAAATGGTGTAAATCGTGCGTCAAAGAAAACCCCTGCTGTTCTCTTGCGTCCTGAATATTTGATGACTTTCTTCCAAGGCTCCCGTTCATTTCAATTATTTGGTGGTTAAACAATTTACGAAAGACTAATACAACGGGGAATATGTAAAAATCTGAAGACTATAGGCTACAGGTTTGTATATCCATACTAAGATTTTACATTTTGTTTTGCCTCAAAAACTATATGCAAGGTTAGACTGTAGAGAGCTCAGTCCGTTAAAATTAATAAATAAAATCAAATAAAAACCCAAGAAGCTGTGGCTCATCTTGTACATTAACTTCTCAAATTATGTGTATTTGTTGTTACAAATTAACATCATGAGTGCATTAACAAATCTTTGCCACATGTATACCTTAAGTGCACAATACACACACTAAATTTCTTATCTGAATGAAGAAGAAGACAAAAACACAAACAAGAAGCTGCGGATCACCGGTGGTGTTCTAATAACAAGACAGATTGGGATCTAGTATCACATTATTAGTTTCTGATGTGTCATCATCACTAATTGCATCATTCATGCTTGGTTTACAGTGCTATATTACACTCTAGTCTGCAATGCATACACTCCAGTCTGCACTGCATGGAGTAGAGAGAATAATGTTTATCTACCACCACCCCCCCCCCACCCAATCGCTACCTAGTCTAGTCAGTGTATTTTCTTTTTTTCAAGTGTATCTACCAAGAAATAAAGAAAATGTAGTTCTAGCAAGCAATAATTTGTGCAAACATTGAGACCCGCTAAAGTGTGGAGTTTGTTTTACCTTCACGCATTAAAGCAATGTACACATGTACGTTGGACTAAAGCAGATCAGAAGACAATTGCTTAACCATTTTCTGCTTAGCAGAAATAAGCAGAATACCAGTCACAAATCAAATATATGATATTTTATTTTGGCTGGTAACCTTATTTTAGCAACATAATTTTGTTGTGCTGATTACTTTCTGTACATAGTATGTATGTAAGTCCAACAATTCTAAGCATCAGCATCAGAGCAAGTGTTGCAAATGTTATAAGTTACTCATCTTAAGTGTTCATCTTTAGTGATGAGACAAGGGGTTTTGTTTGTTCTACATGTACATGTATGGACTCCCCACCCCTTTCCTAGTCAAGCTTATGACGACACTCAAGATATGCCTTTAGACATGTTATAGACACTGCCAATATGACCTTTGGTGGATGACCTGTGGTCAATAAAGACTCTAGCTCGATCCCACCTGTCTCTACTAGCCATTATTGGTTAAAGCATGGTAAGAGTCTAGGTACGTTTTGTAACACAAAACAATTTGTCCACAGATTTACATTTAACTTACACCGTTCAAAGATTATGGTGGTAGAAAGCTTACCTTAAAATATTACTTGCTGATGAGGTGATGTAGTTTTTGAGAAATTAGTGAAACAATGTCATAAAAATATGTTTTACCTGTGCTAAAATAATTTGTGTGACTTGTGTTACTCATTTCTCAAAAACTTAAGCACCTTAGCAATTAATATTTTAAGGGAAGCTTTCTACCATCAATAATCTTCAAACTGTGTGAATTTAATGTAAATCTGTGGACATTGGGTTTTGCGTCCTACAAAAAGGCATCCAGACCCTTTAAGGGGTTCATTCGGGTAAAAAATGATGATCAGACTGAAGGGCGATTAAGCACCTGTCGAGAAAAAAACAAGGTCGGCCGGAGCTTACAAAAACAGGTCAAATGGATGCATCGTCAAACACGATCAATGACAAGCAGGAACTTACACCGAACTAGCAACTTAGAATTGCGCTTATGATTTCTTAGAATTTCTCAAGATGGATTTAAAAAAATAAAGTAAAAACTTCTTTTTTTTTTAATTGATGTAATAATGTTGTAGGACTTAATTAGTCTCAGAAGTTGCAAGTGAAACATGAAAGAAAAAAACATGTCACCCAAATTGGTGTGCTTTACAATGTAGATGCCAAAAAAAAGGTTTCAGGTTTGAAGCCTATTAATATTTAAGTGAAAAATTACCTCTTACTACAAAAACTTTGCTACTCCAGAGGGAGCTATTTCTCACAATGTTTTATGCTACCAACAGCTCTCCATTGCTCATTACCAAGTAAGTCTTTATGCTAACAGTTTACCAATAGTGTCCAGTGCCTTGAAAGGGTTAAACAGCTTTCAGCATAACTTATTTTAAAAACTAAATACCACACTATGTCCCTCATACTTATCTCCAACAGTAAACCCTCCCTCATCATTCAACGGTGTTTTTAAGGTATGCAGAGGTTTTTAACTTCAGGACACCTCGCCGTGAATGACCGAGTACAATACACACGGTATGAATCTCACGTACGTCATTAAAGGTCAACAACTCTGTGTTTCCTGTAAGCAGATACAGATCCTAGTCTCTATCTTTGGGACTATTTCTTAATCAGTCTCCGTAGCTGGCTGAGGAACGAGAACGGAACGAGCACCCTCTCAGAATGACCAACTTTAATGGGAGTTGATGAAGAGACAAATTGGGACACTACAGATGCGTGACGCCCCAATGCCAAAATCAGGGCACTTCTTAGAAGGAGGGAAATGACAACTGAAATGAAGACGATTTCAGACTAAACATTAGCCCTGTATACATACTACAATAAGCCACTTTGAGGTATGACGGACACAATACAACAACACTAAGGTTTGGGTAAATTTGTCTGTTAACACCCAAACCAAACAGTACACTCCTTTCACGTCCGCCATACCTCAAAAAGGCTAATATCCTGTTATTTAGTGTTATTGCAGGTTTTCTGACGGCCCCAAAAACTGAAATCTAACTCATGCACATCAACTCATGGTGTGTGCTTTTTTAACCTTAGACAAAATCAGAAAAATTATGTTTGTTAATGCGTGATTTAAAAATGTTAAATGTACTCGTTATTAGACATAATTATGCTTCATTTTTATATAAAAAATAAACCTCAAATTCTAAATAATATGGGGTTTAAAAATCAAATTCGTGGAAAATTACTTCTTTCTCGAAATTTACGTTACTTCAGAGGGAGCCATTTCTCACAATGTTTTATACCATCCAACAGCTCTCCATTACTCATTACCAATAAAGGTTTCTAACAAGGCAATGATCCTAAATTGTAAATACATGTACATGTAGTAATTATACTAAGCATGACAATCAATGTTTTCATTCCAGTCCAGCATTCCCTTCTTATTGAAGACGTCAAATCCAAAAAACCTAATCCATAAACCCAAATAATTCCTCAACAAAACTGCCTCAAAATAAAAAATAAAACATGCAACATCATCAGAAGAAAGAAAATCCTCCAGTTGGCAAGAGCGGAGCATTGCTAATGAAATTCCCCTTCATTTATATCAATGTACAATAGACATCATCCAACGTTCAATGCCAATATAAAAGATCGTTGACCGTGTCAAGAAGTGTACTCCATAAATTATCGCTCCCCAACCAGAGAAAGAGAGCTTAATAAAATTTCATCCAAGAGTCTCTTTTGAGAGGTCTAAGAATTCACGGAGTCAATGCCGAGACCCAAATTCATACAGCCACTGACAAATCCCACCAGATGGAATTTCACACCTCCCTGTGTCTAAAGCCACTAGTCCTCTTCTAAGACTGCATCACCATTTCACCTGCGCAGTGTCGTGGGTGACTAATAGCTTAGGGCTAGTATTCACTGGCAGGAGAATATCAATAGAGGGCTCTGTTGCATATTACGGTGGGGAGATCAGATTGGAGATTTGAGACCTCTGTTGATCAAGAGTGGTCTATTTTTTCAGCAGAGGGGGCATGAGGCATGGAAGTTCATCATTGTCAAGAGGATAACTTCATTTATGAAAAGGTTACGCTTCTACTGGATGGGTGCTACATGTATTACAGAAGGCCAGTCCAATTCGCTGGATGTCACCCCTATTCGTGCTGTATTTTTTTCAATGTATGATACATTCTGTATTGACCATTGTTCATTATTTATATTGTATGAATGGAAATAAAACAAACAAACAAACAAATAAACAAACAAACTGGAGAGACTGAAAGTCTGCAGGAATATTTCTGGACAAGTATGATTTGTCAGTTGGGCATAAACTATGTTTTTTAGAAACAAAATCGCACACACATAAAATTCAACATCAGGTTGGACCCACTTGGTCTCAGAAGTTTGAATAAGCACAAAATAATAATTTGATTTTCCCCCCCTTTTTTCCCCAATCATTTTGCTATGAGCATAAATAAATAGCTTTAAATACTGGAGAACTTCCTCATTATAAATTCCTGGCCTATCATTTCTAGACTAGATTACCCTACAAACCTCAATAGAAATCTCACTCATTCTGCTTTGTATTCAAAGTTCCCTGAAAATTAAACGGCCGTGGGTTTCCAAGAAGAAAAATGAAATTGCAATAAAACATCCGGCGGCTTTCCAGGGAACCAGGTCAAGAATACAACTCAAAAGAACCCTCAAGGATCTCATGACACCACTGGGGTTTAGAGTCAATTCAGACAAAAAAGGTACAAAAATAGGAACCAAAATGTAGGCGATACATTGAAGTGATGGCTTTCCACATTTTGGTAACCCCTGGAGTTTTCAAGGAGCTTTTGTTAACAAGCAGCTGGTGTAACAGCAGTGGCAGTGGCGTTACTAACAGGGCATAGGGGCACAATAAAAAAAAAACAAGAAAACCTGCTGTATGACAGTGTATGAGTTCACTATCACAACAATCACGCCACGTTTTTTGGCACACAAGGGGAGCAGCCAAAAATGATAGCAATAATAGTGACATGCTATATGTAGTGGTTTTATGTTACTGGCGGTAACTTCAAAAAATTTCAAAAAAGAGGAAACAACAAAACTTCAATGATTTTGTATAGTATTTTTAAATTTTGAGTGGTAAAACTGAGATTTAAAAAAAGAGGAAATCGGGATAAAAGAGGGAAAAAATGGAAAGTTGCCAGCCTGTAGAATAATAATAATAGTGGCTGAGACTCCAACATTTTAACATCCTGGTGTACTGAACCATCTATTTCATTCCTTTAAACCTTCACAGCTCCCATGGAAGTATACAGCCAAATGTGTAGCACATCAACCTAAATCAATCACAAGAACCATCTCTGCCCTCATCACAGGTACCCATTTACCACTAGGTGGAAGAGAAAAGCATTTTTAAAGGTCTTGCTCAAGGACAAAAGTGTCATGACTGGGATTCGAAATCCACACCCTACTGACTTCACAAGAACAATCTCTACCCTCACAGGTACCCATTTTACCCTTGGGTGAAGAGAAGCTATTATCTTAAAGGGTCTTGCTCAAGGACACAAGTGTCATGACTGGGATTTGAACCCACACCCTAATGACTTCACAAGAACAATCTCTACCCTCACAGGTACCCGTTTTACCCTTGGGTGAAGAGAAGCAATTATCTTAAAGGGTCTTGCTCAAGGACACAAGTGCCATGACTGGGATTTGAACCCCCAACATGATGACTTAAACACAAGAGCTTGAGTCTACTGCACTAATTACATAAGCCGTGCAAAATGCCACGCCAACCAAGGTTCATGTAAGAGGACGACATCAGAAACCCTCAGTTATTAAAGTAAATGTGGATAGACACGTAAGTAAGTAAATTAAAAGAGTTTGGAGTGATTGATTGTTATTATCTTCAAGGTAGTTGACTAATTCCGTCCTGTAATTCCCTCATGTGTCAGTCAATTAACTTTGTCATTATTGACACACAATCGCAATCTACAATCACAGCAGCGAGGCACTGCATAGAATCTGCATACATTTACATCATCAGTTTAAAAGGATTAGGTATGTGTTTGGTAAGCAGTCTTAAAATTTGTCTTAACTCAATAAAGGCTCCAAGCAATGCAGACAAACTCTGCATTGTCCTATGAAATCTGGCTTTGAATATGACCAACTGAAAACCTAAGTATAAACAGAAATGATGCCCACTATACTATCAGAAACTCTATAAAATTGCTATAAAATCACCCCCATAAATCAAGTTAATGGAAAGGTACTAAACTTAATGGTAATAAAAACTTACTTGGTTAGAAGTACAACAGCTTTCGATAGTAAAAAGCCTTTTGAAAATCATTCCATTCCAAGTTACGCCGTTACAAAAAAATATATCAGTTTTTGTCCCCAAAATTTGAATTTGAGAAACGCTACTGTCATTACCTTTTCTCAGATTATGTATTCTAATAACAGATTATTTTTCCTGCGTCGACTAAACTGCTCTGCATTTTCAGCAATATCTCAAAAGCACTACCCCCTTTTGAAATGAAATGTTCACAGGTTAGTTCTATTGTATAATCTACATTTTATAGGATTCAAACTAACGAACAGTTCCAACAACAAAAGGTATTACGTTCCAATTAGTAGAGAGTCAGTATGGCCGGCTCTATTCAGAGAGTGGTTTATATTACAAATAGACTGTGCAAGTCGAACGCTGTGACCTTTCTCAGTGTTAGAATTCTCCACACGTTAATGGCGAGACACGCTGGAACTTTAGATTTCCAATATTTTAAAGCAATCCTCCTCCATAATGACTTTATCTGATGTGAGACAAACGATCCTTGCCGAATTCACAATAAGCCATTCAGTTTGAACATAATACAGGAAGTAACATTGCTGGGATGGCAAGATTTAAAACACATCATGTAATTTTGAAGCTTATATTTATTTATTTGAAAAAATTATCATCATCACCCAGCCCAAAACAAAATTAATAAATTCTGCTCGTCCTTAAACCAAATAATAATTGAGATGTAATGTATGATTTCAGACCATACCAAATGCGTCAGTATTTTTTATTTTGTTTTGACCGTCAATTCGTAGGCAAAAAAAATCTCTGGAAAGGGAATAAAAGTGGAGAAATATGTCAAGCGAAAGATCGTAAGATGTCCCTAATTTTTGGCTTTTGGGTACATTGGGGCGGAGACCACGCTGTGCAAGATTTATGTGTGCATCGCTGGTTACCAATTGCCACAGGGTACCAACGCGCAAGCCCTCCCTTCCCCCTACCCTTTTCCCAATAACGGAGAGTAGAAGAAAATAGTCCATGCCGTTTCGTCTTGCTGGACAATAATTGACTAATCAGCACGCCGAACGACCGGCCGTAACGCTCCGGGGTATGGGGCCCTGGTGACGTGACTGTGCATGCTGAGCAGCTGGGGAAAAACTGCATTTTTTTTGTTCCTCTTCTTTTTCTTCTTTTCTTGTCATATCGTGGGTGTATGATCGCGACACGTATACAGACAATGGAAACGGCTGAATATTACACCTGCCTCTCCAAACAAGCCAGAAATCCCGACATGATCTATCGACTGATTGAAGATAGAGTAAGAAATCACATTGGTTAATGTGTAACCCCCCTGGCATATACCAATTAGACTAAAGTAAACAAGAACCGAGAACAACACTTTACAACGACTTTCATGTATGCTGCAAAAATTATAAGGAGCTATCCCTGTTTACTGTGGAATTAGTCTATCCTATGCATCAATATGCCCGGACATTCCATAAGCTAAATTTTAACACATTGTCTACAGAGAAACAGTGTCTATTTCACCAAAATAATTACAAGGACTTTTATGCATGCCATTAAAATTATTAGGAGCTATCCCTGTTAACTGAATTAGTGTAGCATCAATATGCGTGGATAATCACACACATTCCAAAAGCTAATAAACAGATTAGCAAAACACTATCAATTTAACAGATTACAACGACTTCCATGTATGCCATAAAAAAATTCCTATGTCCTACATGTACATTGTACATTGTACATGTGTATCCCTGTCATAGCTTTGTAGAATTAGTCTTACTCATGCATTATTATGCGAGGATAATCACGCACATTCCAAAAGCTAATTAACAGATTGTCTACTACAGAGAAATTGAGTAAATTTAACAAATTACAACAACTTTTTTTAGGAGCTCATGTTTTGTAGAATTAGTCTATCCCACACACCAATATGCGTGGATAATCATGCGCATTCCAAAAGCTAGTTAACAGATTGTCTATGAGAAAAGGCGTCAATTAAACAAATTACAAGACAACATCAACGTTATTGATTCAAAGGAAATTAGAAGGACAGAGTAATCCACACTGTCACAAACAATGTCCAGAAGCTAATTCTGAAAACCATGATGCGATCCAACGGTTGGAAGATGTCTGTAGTGTTTTTAAACATGAGCGAACACAGGGCTAAGTTTTAAAATTCCAGTCACATCATATTATAATGCATGAGTGATGGCGGCCATGTTGCAGGATGTCATCCACACATTATCCAGGTTAAATATTAACATTTCCCGCCCGTTCTTCACCCCTTCTTCTTCCTTCTCCCCCCCCCCCCCCAGCCTCCTCCCAATGACTGCTGTCACCTCCAGCCATCCTTGACTTCACAGAAATCTTACCTCACTTGTAATAACAAATATGGAACAGCGGCAGCCTGCATAATAAAACCATTTCCTCTCTCCTGTCGGACCCCGTGCCCAGGGGCACTCCGGGGCGAAATGTCCATAATGCATAGTGTATAACTCGGGCCTCTCAACCACTTTTGGTGGGAAATAATTCACTGTTTTGTAAGACATCCTGTCCCGACGACAAGCCGAGGAAAGAGAGAAAGCGAAATCTGATATCGATTCACATAATAAAAAAATTGTTCTTTGACAGTTTATTGGACACTTGGGGGGAGCAACACATTTCTTGGTGGTCCCTTTTGGTTAAATTGAACAGGTTGTCTTGACTCTACCGTCTTAGATTCCTTAAAAGAGCTGACTAACCAGAGGGAAATGGGGTGGACAGGACAGCACTGCCATTGCATAGGACATCAGATTAGTTTAAAGGCACTAAGTTTGACTTTCGTACATTTTCTATTAAAGACACTGGACACCTTTGGTAATTGTCAAAGACCACTCTTCTCACTTTTTATATCTCAACCTATGCATAAAATAACAAACCTGTGAAAATTTGAACTAAATTGGGGGTCGAAGTTGCGAGGTAATATACAAAGAAAAAACACCCTTGTTTAGAAAGTTGTGTGCTTTCAGGCTTGATTTCGGGACCTCAAAATATAATTCTGAGGTCTTGAAATCAAATTCAAATATTTTAGTGGAAAATTAATTCTTTTTCAAAAACTACGTTACTTCAAAAGGAAGCTGTTTCTCATGATGTTTTATCAACAGCTCTCCATTGCTCGTTACCAAGTAAGTTTTTATGCTAACAATTTGTTCGAGTAATAACCAATAGTGTCCAGTGCCTTTAAAGGCAGTGCTCAATAAGGGGCCGTTCAGAATAGTCAATGTATAAAAAGTAAATAGATTTTTGTAATAATTATCATCTTTACAACACTGAGAATGAAAAGGAATACCTCAGGTGAAGCCCATATTTTAGAAAACAAATCTCAAAATTCATTCGTTTTCAATAGCTTATTCTTTTTTTAATAAAACAACAAATTTCAAAATCAACTTGGATCAACTTCAGATGAGAGTCAGCAAACTCAACCAACAATCTCTAAATTTAACAGGCCTTATAAAAGGGGCCCATAGTACCCACATCAACTGCTACATGTATGGTGCACTGTACTATTGCTGTGGTGTCATTTGCACAGTTGTAACACAAGTTTAAATTTTCATCATAGAAGTGCCCCCTTATCAAAGAAAATTGCCGAGCCCTTTCAAGAGTGAAATTCAAGGCCTCGTTTGAGTTATGAATAAATCGTAGTCTAGCATGCTTAAAAGCAGTGGACACTATTGGTAATTACTCAAAATAATTATTAGAATAAAACCTTACTTGTAAAGAGTAATGGGGAGAGGTTGATGGTATAAAACACTGTGAGAAACGGCTCCCTCTGAAGTGCCATAGTTTTCGAGAAAGAGGTAATTTTCAACGAATTTTATTTCGAGACCTCAGATTTAGAACTTGAGGTCTCGAAATCAACCATCTAAACGCACACAACTTCGTGTGACAAGGGTGTGTTTTCTTTCATTGTTATCTCGCAACTTCGATGACCGATTGAGCTTAAATTTTCACAGGTTAGTTATTTTATGCATATGTTGAGATACACCAACTGTGAAGGCAAGTCTTTGACAATTACCAATAGTGTCCACTGCCTTTAAGTCAGCAGAGAACAGCATTCATTCACATTATTAGACTAAGAATTTTAGCTCATTTGTTTTATTCCAAATAATTTATTGAGAAAATTTAATATTTTCAGTACCAGCCACACTGTTTCAGTCAATTATAATTTTGAATAAATAAATAAATGAATAAATTCCACATGAGTGCTTCTGTAACACAAGTATACTTGTATTGTCATTTAGCCTTTGGGAAATATTCTGCTACGGGTTGAGGCGTCAGGCCATTAAAAACAAATTTGCACTTTAATTTATTTGCTTTTTTCCCAATACTGCAGTTCTTGGCATACTTTTTCAACCGCATGTGCAAACACAAATTGCTTGACGTGAAATTCTGCTGAAGTGAATTACTTTCCCTATCTTTGAAATTGGTCCAGAGGGGAGCATTCGTGATGTTTCGTTTTCAAAGAGCAAGGGCGTTAAAAGGGCACCTCTAAGAGGGAATTACATGAGGTAAATAGGACATTTCTGTTGGAACATTTTAAGGAAACTGTAAATTTCTGATTACCTTTTTAGGGGCACCAAGGCAACTGAGGCACTGGAGGCAATTGCCTCCCTTAAAGGGTGTATGTACTTTTAGTAAGACAAAAAAAAACACAATGTCCACAGATTTACACTAAACTTACACAGTTTGAAGATAATGATAGTAGAAAGCTTCCCTGAAAATATTACGTGCTGAGGTTCTGTAGTTTTGGGGTAATGAGTAAAACAATGTAATGAAAATAATTTTGGTCTAAGCATTTACACACGTATTTTCATTACACTGTTTAACTAATTTGTCAAAAACTACAGCACCTCAGTAAGTAATAGTTTACAGGGAAGCTTTCCACTATCATTATCTTCAAACCCTGTAAGTTTAATGTAAATCTATGGACATTTTGAAAAAGTAGTCAAATCCTTTAAGTACCTGGTCATTGAGAACAGCGACTACAACAACACCAAGGTAATGACCAGAAACACGGACGCAATTCCATTAAGTATCAGGACTGGAGAACAGCAAAAAAGGTGCAACATTTGCAATATTGTATCAAATTTGAACTTATCAAGGAGCAATAGGGCAATAACCAGGACATAGTTGCACGTAAAGTACCATGATTGCAGAATAACAACAAAAAAGTGCAAAATTTGCAATATGGCACAATATGGGAGCATTTCAAGGGGCGCTTTGGCATACTTTCCTCCATGGAAAGTGCAAAATTTGCACGCCTAAAATGAACATGAACAACAAAAAGTGCAACCTTTGGAATATGGCATAATATTAGAACATTTTAAGGGGCACTAAGCCAAAATAATGGGGAATAATTGCTTCCATGGAGTACCAGGCCTGCAGAACAGCAAAAACAAACGTGCGACATTTGCAATATGGCATAATATTGGAGCATTTCAAGGGGCACTAAGGCGTAATTTCCTCCACGAAGTTATATCAAACCTAGAGAGACCATCAACAACAAAAAGTGCAACCTTTGGAAAATGGCATAATTTCTCCACGCATCTTTGAATTCCACCCATGTAGCGATGCTACTCAATGCAGAGTTAACATCAAGCGATACAATTCTCTCCCCACACCTTCAATGATAACTCTCCTTATACTGTACCCCCGGACAAAGATGCAAAGGAAATGCTTGGTCACTGTTATTGCAACTTCTGTTGAGAACCTTACGGGCCCAAACCTGAAACATTATTAAAACTAGTAGAGACGCTTGTGTGGTGCAGCTGTAGGCAATAAACAGTTCTCAGTAACGACACAAAAAAAGGGTCGTTAACGTACAGAACCTAAAGTAATTTATTTCTAATTTGGAAAGACTGAAAACACAAGAAAAGAAAGAGAGAGAGACCGTGGACAAAATGAGCTGCATTCGTGTGAAGTCGTAGTCGTAGTCTGATACTTTGATTAAATCCTTCGGGCCTTTTGGATATATGCTGATGGCAGGGTTGGCTTAATAAAAAAACCTAAGCACTACCTGAGCAATTTGCTGTACAAGGCAGATCGAGAATTGGTTTTACAGTGTGATGTACGGTGAAGTGACATTAAACTTGACATCAAATTGGATGTGAAATCTTCAAAAATGTATGCAAAGAATTTGTCGAAACGGGGCCCAAGTTTGCTGGGAACTTAAAAACTGGATGTCCAAATGGTTCACCTACAATACATTTTCATGTAAAAGACAGATATAACAAGGTGTCCAAATGTAAAAACAGTGTGTCCAAAAGATACCCCTCTGGCTAACACTATGATGAAATGCAAGGGAATTACTCTATGGTTACAAACTCTCTTTAAAATTTAATTAGAGACAAAAACAGTTTTACGAGGCAAATGCAGTAAACAGCCACGCCAGGTTTTTTTCCTGCAGTGCGTCATTCAAATAAACTACTATACAATATCATCCTTTAACTTACTACATTTCGTATTATGAAAAAAAAAAAATGACAAATTGGTCAGAAATTACGCGAATTGGTCATTAAAGTTCACGAAATATATGTCAGTAATCAAATGATCAAGGTTTTTTTTTTTTGGGGGGGGGGGTAGTTTTGTTTCTGTACATACTTTCTCAAGACAAAGTTTAAATAGAAGGTGTAAGTATGTCACAAAATGGCAGTCTTAAAAACAACTTTAACTCTTTTCTTTTGTCGTCTAGCATACTTCAAGATTTTATAGTATCGTGCCAGTCAAGAAAAGACTAAAATGTATTAAAAAAGCTGGCTCCTTAGTTTACTAATTAGTTTATCATCACTTGCACAAAATCTTTGGTAACTGTTGAAGACCAGTATTTCTTTTACCCAATTGGTCATCGAAGTTGCAAGAGAATAAGGAAAGAAAAAACACTCTTGTTGCACAAATTGTTGTACTTTCAGATGCCTAAATAAGACTCTAGGCCTAAAGTCTTTAAATATTTGAGGCAGAAATAACCTCCATCACAAAAACTATGTTACTTTGAAGGGGAGTCGTTTCTCACAATGTTTTATAGATGAACTATCAACAGCTCTCCATTGCTCGTTACCAAGTAAGCTTTTATGCTAACAATAGTTTGAGTAATTACCAATAGTACCCAGTACCTTTAACACAGTTGACAAACCCCTTGTGCTGTCCACAATATCTGTGCACAGCAAAAAACTTTGCTAACTTTATTGAGATTGCACCGGTGACATCAGTCTATTGATCCAAAAAGTTATTGCAGTTTTGGTGTGATGAGAGTGCATGCCTTGGAATAAAGCGACACCATTATAACACAGCAGAATTCTCCTGAGGTAGACTCAATCTACTAAGGAGCCTATATCCATCCACAATTCAAGCATGTCGATCAATCACTCTGGATTTATATCCTCGGGCCACAAATATTTAACCGAATGGTGTACTGATTCTTCAAATGGTACACTTGTTATTCCCTGTAAACACTGCTAAACACTGTAAATCTTTAACCTGAACTAATCAATGAGCTATTTAAAGGGACTCGGTGCACGTTTGGTAATTGTCAAAGACCAGTCTTCTCACTTGGTGTATCCCAACATAAGCATAAAATAAGAAACCTGTGAAAATTTGAGCTAAATTGGTCATCGAAGTTGCCAGAATATGATGAGAGAAAAAACACCCTTGTTGGACGAATTGTGTGCTTTCAGATAGGAATAAAAGACTTCTGGCTAGAAGTTTTTTATTATTTTAGTGAGAAATCACCTCTTTCTCAAAATCTATGCTACTTCAGAGTTTTTAAGTTAATATTTGTTTTGAGTAATTACCAAACGTGTACCTTCCCTTTAAAGGGAAGGCACATCTACGTTTGGTAATCACTCTTGAAAATGAATGGCATCAAAACTTTTGGTTGGAAGCCTACAGCAGCTGTCGATAATATAAAGCATTTTGAGAAACATTTCACTGAGAAGTAATATGGTTTATGTAAAAAATATTTAAGTTTTGATGCCCGGAAAGTGTTAATCTAAAAAAAAATAATGCGTAATGTTCTCAGGTTGTGTATTCCTGTTTGAGGATTAGTCTTCCAGCCTGGACATATTTGCTCTGGATTTTTGACAATATCTCAAAAACAACCACCTTTTGAAATGAAATTGCAGATTAGTTATAATGTAAAATACAGTGTATAAGGACTATAAAACAATTCAAACAGTTCCGAAAATCTAGCGTTGCCTTTGAAGTCAAACCCATGTAGCCAACGAACAGTCTTCAATACAAAAGCTTCAATACAAAAGTCAATACTTTTTGCGAAAACGCTTTGAAAAAAAAAATGCCACTTTGAACTTACTTGTTCTGTCCAAAAGATTCCTGGCCAGAGAAGAAGTAGTATAATAAAATACAATAATCTTAAAAACAAATAGTCCACAGCTATCAAAATAAAAAAGTGACTATTTCAACAAGGTTATCACAGTCTACTTTGAAGGACGGTTCCCTGCAATTTGAGTTGGTTTGAATAAAGAACTCTCACCAAAACAAACACTGCACAATTCTTTCAATAATGTCCAAAATGTTCTCAATTTATAGACAGCCAAAAAAACAAACAAAGAGAAGGGGGAAAAAATGAAGAAAAAACCATGTCAGAGCGACTGTCAAACTCAAGGATTTCCAGGAAGCTAAATAAAAGCTCAAAATATCAGACGAAATATCAACGCTCGCCAACAACTCAACAGAACTGAAATATGAAATTGGGTTAAATGACTTTGAGTTGCATGATGTGAAGAGTGACCCAATTTCTATGATTTATTAACGCCCCATTATGACAGATTTACATTAAACCACACTCTTCCTTTTTTTTTTTTTTTTTTTTTTTTTTGTAATCTTCTCTTTTTTTTCTCCATTTATAACTGCCATCTTTGAATCTTTAAAAAAGTCCACACCGATACGCATTATTTTATCGCTCCAAGAAAAGAAAAAAAAAGCCATGCGTGAATAAACAATTCCGCAATCAAATTCTTCCGGGAGGAGTAACGGGGCATAAAAGGTAGAGCTTATGCTCAACGGAGTGCTTGGAGAGGCCAATAGCTTGCTCCAACAGCCTTGTTTAGAGTCAAGTCCTCAAGCACGACGGCAACGACGATGTGGGTAATGGATGTAGGGGAATCTGGGCAGTGCGAATGCCGGAGAAAAGCCCAGCGATTTCTCATGGATTTTATGGTCTTCACACATCACCTGGTTTAATGGTCTTATTGTTGTGACTCAAGGAAACACAACACTATCGAGGGGGAAATCTTTTTTGCTCATAAGGGGGGACAAGCTCATTTCCTTCTCATATTTTTTTTTTTTTCTGTTTTTTTTTCTGTGAACACATTCTCCTTCACCTTTGTGCCTTCTTGAAAATAAAAAGCATAAATTGGAGAAATAAAAAAACTTAAGAATAAACTTCATCATCGCCCAAGCCTTGACAACTGACATATACATAATGTCAAGAAAGACACATCAGGGGAAATGGAAAATAAGTCCGAACATTTTTTAAGAACGTTTTAAAGAAATATTTCCATGACCTACAATTTGAGAAAACTTGTTTATTTTTTCTTTCCTACACTGGTGTGTAATGAGCACTATGCACTCAGATGCTTTTTCCCAGTCCTGTACCCCCCCCCAAAAAAAGCTACTCCAGTGGGATATCTTAAGCGCAGATATCTTAACCGCAAGACCAGCGAGTGCACCCAGTGACAAAATGCCCAGGCCTGATACTTCAAGGAGGTAACAAAGGCAATTGCCTCTATGCCCCGATGTCATTGCTTCGGTGCCCTTGAAATGCTCCAGTAGAAATTTGTAGTTTCCTCAAAGGGTGCCCTTTAACCACGAACAAAAAATGCTCTGGTGCCCTTGCTCTGACTGCCAGTTAGGGAATCTTATACTTTGTAACCCTAAGTGGCGAACAAGAAAAAAAGTACGCTCCCCTGATTATGCACTTTTCTGAATTAAACATAATCCTACAATTAAATCAGACACGCGTCCACTCTTTACGTTCAGTCCACGATCCCCTTAACTTCATCAATTCATTCAGACAGAATAAATGTAATAAATACACTAAGCCTTATCTGCATTAAGAGAAGGATAGTGGCAAACAAACCTGGCTACCATAATTACAGGCGGACAATATTGGCTCAGGTTTTCAAGTACTAACGTTAAAGGGTTTTGATACCTTTAGCAGATCAAGTTTTTGGCCGTGACGTGTATCCCTACTCACTGCGAATAAAGATGATGTACGTAATGTAATTTACCTGTAGTAGATTCAGCTACTTTAGTCCTAAAGTTTTTGAGGGAAAAAATCACAGAGCAGTATTTTCAGGAGAGTCGTGTAATACATTGTACATCATAGGCATGCTAAAATCATTTTTGTCTCCTGCGACATTGTTCATGACAATGTTTAACTCATTTATCTCAAAAAACGACGGCACCTCAGCAAGTAATATTTTCAGGGAAGCTTTATACGATCATTATCTTCAAGTAAGTAATGGTATTAATATTCAAACCATGTAAGTTTATTGTAAATCTGTGGACATTGTGTTTAGTGTAACCAGACCCTTTAAGAGAAGGAAAGTGGCAAACAAAGCTGGCTTCCATAATTACTGGCGGACAATATTGGCTTGGGGGTTTCTTCAAGTACAAACGTTAAGAGACAACGCTTGACATTGGCAAACCTTGTCATGTCACATATCCCCTTGAGTCTGACTGGCAACTTCAAAACCCAGCTTAAGAAAAGCAGGAAAAGAAGCAAATTCTTTCCCTTGAGAAATAGCTGCGCTGGAAACAATAAAATGCGTGCAGCGAATTGACTTTTTTCTTTTTTTACATAAAGGACAAAAAATTCAAATGTTGATTAACTTGATGTTTTTAATGCACATTCAAGGTTTTATCTATTGTAACGTAATGTACAGCAACTTGAAAAGACATTTTTTGAGTGTCTCAGAAACAAATGAGTGCTTCACAAAACTGAGTTTGACCTTGGGGTCCATCTTTAAATAAGACAACTCCACTTCTTAGCAATGCAAAGGCTGTGGGTTCGAATCACACCAAACAAAAATTAACATAGCTCAGGAAAGTACTGAGTATACATGTACATGTACAATGCTTAATAGACATCAATGCGAGGGTTAAAACAAATTATACCCCTTTATATAGATATTTTTTATATACTTTGTTTTCCCCAATTGTCTGGGAGAGCAATCACTGTTGATGAAAACTGTGGTGAAAGGATTACAATAGAGATGTAAAATCAAATCAGAAGACCCTGTCTGATTGGAGACCATGCAAGTCTTAGTTTATATTTCTAAACGTCTTCAAGAAAACTTGGGTATTCACAGACATTGCATTAGAATGTGAAGGAAACAAAATTGCGTACGTCAAGGTTCAAATACGAGCAAGACTTGCAGACACTACTATCTGCTGACCTGTATGCTTCAGTTTCGAAAGGGCAAGGGCACAAAAGTATTTTCTCCTTGGTAAAGCCTAAGGGCATCCTTTGAGGAATTTGCAAACTACTACTGGAGCATTACAAGGGCACCAAGGCATAATGGAGTCAATCACCGTCATTGTCTCATATATAGGAAGATAGTGATAGCACTTAAAAACTGTAATAGGAGACTTGTGAGCAATGGCGGCAGCAGACATACTGGCCCTATTTTGCAAATCTGGACACACATGCTTAGTATTGCATATGTTATGTACAAATGTAGTTCTGAGCACGGGCACTCCTGGCGAGAACTATAAAAAAGGTCCGTTTACAAGTCTCCCATTGCATCCACACAAAAATGCATGAGCTTTCGCAGCAACAGCTACTTCATGAGATGCAATGAAGGGGACAAGCCAAGTGCTTACTATACATGTAAATACAAGAAAGTTACGGGTGAATGAATCCAATAACACAGGGTGGAGTAGGTCACCTGAAGAGCATCTATTCCTGGTAGTGGGACAGGAAACCATAGTCCCCTACTAAGTCCTTGATCAATAAAGTTCAGGTTCTTGACGAGTTTTGGTTTATCAGAAAGCAAGATAACCAAGACTAGCAGCCCCACTCATTGGGAGAAAATGTTCGGAAAACACAAATACACACTTAGGTAATGATTCCAAAAATGACTGACCATAAAAACTTATTTGGTAAAGACGGACTGAGAAACTATTCCATTCCAAGGAAAGTGGTTCAGAGGAAGGGATTCAAACAATTTTAATCTGATAAACCTTTACTGCATTAGATTAGATTAGTATAGATTTTTTATTCGTCATGCCCAGCATGAAAATCACTTTCTCGATTTGCACATTAAAATACAGTTATTAAAAATAGCACAAAACATACATGAACCGTAGACATTAAAACAGCAACATGAAACGTTTCTCAGATTGTGTACTCCAATTAAGGAATTCTTCCTGCATGGACGTAACCACTCCAGATTTTTTGAGATACCTCAAAAACACTATTGCCTTTTGTAATGAAAGTATCCCAGATTACCGAAGTATGATTCCGATCTAGGTATACAGTATGTACTTTACCTTTAACACGGTAAAAGTTGAAAACATTCAATTGAGGATATGACATTTACTTTTTGACCTTTTCATTAAGGGATGGGGGGGAGTAAGTCAAACCTTGCAGCTGATTTGCCGCTGCCTCGGGAATTTTGGGACAAGCAATTTTTGCGGCTGATGTGGCCTACATGTATAAAGGGTTTACAAATGTATAAAGCGATCACTATTGCCGCAACTGCCATTACGATGTACACAAATCACTCCCTGATTGATAGACGGATTTATAGACCTTTCTTTGTATACAATGTATTATTCAACATTACGTCAAATGCGCAGCACTTGAAACTGCGGGGCTGAAAATCTACACTAACACCAAAGGACCGAAGACAGTGAGTTTAGCATCAGGCCTGTGTTAACTTATAACTGGACAAATCAGGCAGTCTTGTGTATTTTGTTCAAATACTGACCTTTAATCTGATAAACATCCTTCTACGATACAAATGAGATAAATCTGCTCTTCCTCTTTGTGCTTGTTCAATTGAAAACAGTTCAAATGCTAAATGGAGTACATCTACTTTATTTTCATTCTGGTCTGCAGGCCTGTACAGTATGTGCCATTTTTGAAAGAGCAAGGTGAAGGGCACCGTATGAGGAAATTTCTACTGGAGCATTTCAAGGGCACCAAGGCAATAAGCCATTTTGAGATATGGCGGACACAATACTACAACACTACATGTATAAGGTTTGGGTAAATTTGTCTGTATACATCCAAACCAAGCAGTACATTCATTATCACATCCGCCATGCATTGTACCTCAAAAAAGGCTAATTATGACATGGAGGCAATCGCCTTCATTGCCTCCATGAAGTAACAGGCCTGGGTCTGATAAAATCCTTGCCCAGTAAACAATTAAGGCTACAAACACTGCAGTCTTGAGGATTCAAACCTCCCCCCCCCCCCCCCCCCCCGCTTCAAATGGAGCCCTGAATTGCAAAAGTAGTCGACCAACACAATCAGTGTCTTGCTTGCTTTTGATTCACAGACAAACACGGAAATCAATCATCAGGTACTAACAAGAAAGTCAGATCGACCACATCCTCATTAAGAAAATAAGATGCATGCTGGCAATCAAGAGATGGGACAAACAGGATGAGCTGCCCCAACAACAAAAATTCCTGCACTGTCAGAAAAATAGGGACATCTGTTACAGACAGTAAACAATGCTGCAATCAGCGCGACCCAGCTAGATAGCTCTCTGAAGTGGAGTAAGTCTGTCCTCATCTTTTATCCAGCTCTTTTCTCTAGCTCTTGTCTCCCGCTCTTTTCGCAGGCTCTTTTCTCTGCTCTTTTCTCCCGCTCTTATCTCCCGCTCTCTTTTTCTGCCGCTCGATGACTGAAGTGACAATTCTACCTCAAGACGCGCCGTGATGTATGGCCCTCAACATCAACATGGACAGAGCAAACACCAAGGTACTCTCTTCCAGCCAAACTCTTTAAATATCACCTTTATGATATATAAAAATTCATCTGGCACTCCTGTCCTCTTAAAACGTTCTAACGGAAGACTTAGAGCGAAAGTGAGTTTTTTTTCTTCTTTTATATAAAAGGAAATAGGAAATGAAGTTTTCAATTTCACTGAGAAAGCATACACGGAAATGATTTTGACAGCACAAGTTAAAGTTTATTGTTTTCATCGAGGGAAGTTTAGGAGTATTAATCTTCAAAGGCGTCCACCATCTTTACCCCCTTTAGAGTCCATAGCAGCTGGGAAACGTTATCAGATTTGTACCAAAATGCTCGTAACGCCTGCAAAGCTTTGACCTACTTTCACTCAAATTAGAGGGTCAAAGAAAAGGTATTAGACTCAATTGACATTTTCCAATGTTTCCAATGATAACATAGAATCTACAACTCTAAATCAGAACCATAAATTTCCGTTTCCTAAATAATTTTCATGCTCTTTTCCCCCCTGAAAATAACAGGTCAAAATAATCAACAAGATTCGTAAAATCTAGGCGTATGGTGATGATAATACAGAAGTGAATGGTCTCTGAAGACATTCTTTTCTTGATCTCCTGAAGACGAGCAAGAGTCATAGAGTTATATATAAGAACTAGAGGGCGCACGAGTGATACTTCGTGCACAAACGCCACGCGACCGCATGATGACAAGCGCGTCATTCTGCACGCACGTTGAATATGAAATACACGTTTGAGGTTTTTTTTATTGAACACTCACGCGATGCTGTTTGTTCAACTTACAAAATGGCCGCACAAACACACGCTGTGAGATGCCAGTTTTGTCAACTTAGAAAATGGCTGCCTGCGCGCATGCCGGAGCGCGTATATAGGCCAGTGCGCCCTCTAGTTCTTATATATAACATTATGAGCAGAGTATACTGTTTGATTGTCGAGACCAAACCGGCTCTTTTCAAAGCCAACACTCCCTCAGCAGAAAATTATTACGTTGTGCACCCGCAAGTTTACTATTATTAATAGTTTATTCTTCTGGTCTCTAAAGACTTAAACAATGCCATCTTAGATGTTGTCCTGATATTCTTTACAACTGTATAAGGCCGAAAGCCGAGATTACAATACCCTCGACTAAAACGTGTGACCCCAATACTTGAATCATCCGTTATCCTTGCTTTCCAAGGCTCGTTGTCCCACTCAGTATTCCATAAATAATTCGGCATTTGAGAGGAAAATAAGACGGTGTTAGATTCATTTGTCCGTCACCGGCGTTTACCGCAACTACCAGCTGCAAGACTACCTCAGCGGTGTTGATGATGTACGATGGCGGCATGACTAAGAGTAGAGAGAGGTTCCTTTACTTCTTAATGTTATGCAGCGCCACTTTAGTTTACTTAAAAGTCCAATCAGTATAATTAGGGGCTGGGAGTGGTATTGATTGAGTGATAGTTCATACATGTAATATGATTATGACGGAGACAGAGGAGGGCTGTATTGGAAATTAATAGCCCTCCCGAGACGGACTCGTGTCTTAGTATTGAGGGCGGAACGTAGTGTATTTGTCCCACTGCAAGCAGATAGGTCAAATCTTCTTTGAGTCGTTTTTTTTTTTTTTTTTTTTTTCCCCACTTTGTGACCTTTTACTCTTACCATGTCTTCGCACTGAAAATAATCTTGCTTTCCAAACGCCACTTGTTCTACAGGAATTCCAAATGAGACGCGTGTTCAGAATAGTGAGACACCTTGTCTACAGTGACAATAGGGTATGGGGAAGTGTCAATTTAGCGATTGGTAGAAAGCAACTGCCGTGGCTAAATACATAGTGCAAATCTTGAGTGGCAGTTTTTGTTTGTTTGATGTTACATGTACATAGTATGAAGTCAAAGGGTTGACATAGATGGTTGAATAGGGGTTACATTTTTTTTTTTTTTTTTAAGATGTGAGAAACCCCGACTCCTCATCATTAAAAACTTGTACTTTAATTAAATCAGTGAGCTAATAATTTGTTTACACATTTTCTTCCCCCACACTCATTTCCAATTTCACAATCATCCAAATCTCCATTTCTATTTATAAAAGCACATCGCTCAAGCAATTAACATTAATGCCGGATTAACAAGAAGCGGTTTTCAAACTGTGCCAAATACCTCAAAAATCAGACTTCATTAAACATGACCCCTGAAGCTGTTACACAAAAGGAAACTGTGCGTCAGCGTTCAGAGCACAATATGCAGTAGGGGTGTTTACTGGTTAACAGCTACATGCTGAGGAGTACAGCGACGACAGGACAGGGACACAAAGAGGCTGGTTGTGTCTGGAACAACGATCGTGTCACACTTTCATCCTTAGCTAAGGGACAGACAGATAGATAGATAACGGATTCAATCGGCATACTTGTCAACAACAACAACAACAACAACAAAAACAACAACAAATCCTCATCTGGTACACTTTTTCTTCCTTGATAGACATGCCATTTACAATTAATACAGGTGTGAGAGTCATTACTAACGAAAAAGTCTGAACATTGGATACAAATTCAAAAAGGTATGTTGAAATGATGCCATTTCTACTGTTTGGTAACCCCTGGGGTTATAGAATACAAGGAGCTTTTGGAAACAGTATCCAAAGCACTAGAGAAGTAGACCAATGAGCAGGATTTCTTTATTTGTGGGAAAACAAAAAAATGATTTTCTTCATCAGGCCGATATAAAAAGTCTGAGTTCAGCCAAAAGTCTGAACAATCTCATCCCTGTTAATAACACATCAGAAATATCAAATTCCGTTCTCTGAATGTGTCAAACTACTGATACAAAAAAAAAGTACACTCCTCCTTTGTTGTAGAATTCATGTCAACAACAACAACCACAACAACATCCTCATCTAGTACACTTTTTCGTTCTTGATAGACATGCCATTTACAATTAATAACATAGCAGAAATATCAAATTCCATTCTGTGAATGTGTCAAACTACTGATAAAAAAAAAAGAGTACAGCCCACACTCCTCCTTTATTGTGGAATTCATGTCAATACGCGGCCTTGTTTGCCGAATGAAGATGGCCATAGTACAGCCCAGGACAACCAACCGAAGCAACGGCGGAGGAGTGATGGCAGATAAATACCGAGCCCTGTTTTGACCAAACAACTGACGGATTGATATTCGACACTCGTAGTCGATCACAAGAGTGGGTATAGACTCGGCCTACCATGGGAAAGTTTAGAAGACCCAAGACTCTATCTCTCTGATCATGTGTCACCCGATGATGCACAGGATCGTGGTCTTCGTCTTATTCTACTTCTTCTTTAAAGGGTTATTACATCTTCTGTAGATCAAGTTTTTGGCCATGACATGAACCACTGTAAATGAAGATGTATGTAATATAATTTACCTGTTCAAGTTTCAGCCACATTAGTAGTCAATTGTTATTTGAGAGACAAAAAAGTGAGAATCACAGAGCAATGTTTACAGAGAATCACGTAAATCTATTATACTACCAAAATAATTTTCGTCTCACTGAGGACAAAAATTACTTTCATTAAATTGATTTACTCATTTCTCAAAAAACTCAGCAGGTAATACTCTAAGGGAAGCTTTCTATTATCATTACCTTTGAACCGTGTAAGTTTAATGTAAATCTATGGGCGTTAGTGTTTTGTGCTCGTACAAAAAGTAGCCAATTGTTTTGCTCAATTCTCAAAAACTAATGCATCTCAGCAAGTAATATCTTAAGGGAATCTTTCTACCATCATTATCTTTCTACCATCATTATCTTTTTACCATCATTATCTTAAAATCGTGTAAGTTTAATGTATATCTATGGGTGTTTGTGCTTTGAGCTCGTCCAAAAAGTAGCCAAATCTTTTGCTCATTTCTTAAACACTACAGCACCTCGGCAAGTAATATTTTAAGGGAAGCTTTCTACCATCATTATCTTTAAAGTTAAACCGCGTAAGCATAATGTAAAACTGTGGGGACTTATGTGTTTTGTGTCATACAAAAAAGTTCCCAAACCCTTTAAAAATCTCTATCTCTGCATATCTTTCTTTTCTTCTCTCTTCTCGTGGTTACCGTCTCCCGCAACGACTCAGGATACAGTTAATGGAAAGCATCCCTGATCTGACTGATGGATCGAGTAAACCAATACGCTGCCGGGACGGAAGACGCTCCAATTTCTTGGGGAGGGTATTCTCTTCAGAAGAGGCCATTTACTTGGAGGAGCAAGTCAAAGATCGTTCATCAAAACACAAGACGCAATTAGTTTAAAAGGCAGTCCTGATCTTAAATCACATCCGATGCACGTTGGTCCAAACAATGACAAAATATCCATCAACATGTTAAGTGTGTACGTACACTAAAATAAAATGAAGATATGAGAAGCTGAAAGAAAGTGTATGGCTGCAGGCAAAGTCAGCTATGTTTATAGAGTGAAGTTCGACTTTAAACTGGGTTTAAATAGAGGTAAACTGGGTTTGAAGTGAAATAACCTGGGTTTAAGTGAGGTAAACTTGCTTCTTTTTTTTCTTTATGTTCCGATTTGTATATTTATGTTTTTATGCCAGTGTAAAGTTTAATTAAGGGCTGTAAACTAGGTTTAAAGGGCGATAAACTGGGTTTAAAGAGAGATTACCTAGGTACAAAGGGAGATAAACTGGCTTTAAACAGACAGAGATAACAGATAACCTGGGTTAAGGTAAACTGATCAAACACTGACTTTAAAATGTACAAAGCAGCATTGAAAAGGCCACTTATTGTAAGTTAGCACAAGCCTTCTTACCATAAGAAATGCATCAATTTTAAGTAAAACAAAAAAAAGGGGAAGTGACCAATATATTGGTAACTGTCAAAGACCAGTATCCCCAAACTATGTGTGACCCAACATAAACATGAAACAATGAACCGGTGAAAGTTTAATCTCAATCAACCATGAGAGACACAAAAAAAGTAGTGGGAAAACACGATCCCAGTTTCAATCATCGTATTTCTCCCAAACTATTTTTCAGCATGGACTATTTCAAGGTAATGTTTTCCCACCGTGACCATCTTTTATACCATGCAAGTTGCGTTAAAAAATGTCTGTCTCTTCGTAAGAAGAAAAACATGCTTTGATTTTTGAGAAATTACCTAAAATAAAATCCCAAACTACTTAATCTTGAGTACAAATGTTAACGTCCGCAGAGACCTTTCTTGACTTTTCCTCAAAAATTGAATCACTGATACGAAGTTGACCTTGGGTTGTTATGACAATTTGTAATCAAAGCTATGGCATTTTTTCCAGTAAACAATGTTGGGAAATGAGCAACTTCAGAATAAGAAAAAAAAACAGCAATGAAACCAGACAATGGGGATTGTACGCACATGCAGTAATATTAGACATAATATTTTAGACATGCAAAAATTTTCAATTTTTATATTTTTAAAGACTGTAACAATAAAGATTTGAATATTAAAGGGAGAGAACACCTTTGATAATTGCTCCAAAAATTAGTGAGCATAAAAACTTACTTGATAAAGATCATTGGAGAGCTGATGGTGTTATAAATCATTGTCAGAAACGGCACCCTTTAAAGCAATGTAGTTTTAGAAAAAGAGGTAAGTTTTCAAGAGGTAAATTTGAATCTGAGAAAGTTTTGAGGCACTAATCCTTTCTCAGGCATCTGCAAGCATACAGTTCTATGCAACAAGGATGTTGTTTCTTTCATTATTTTCTTGCAACTTCGGTGCCCAAATTAGCCAAAATTGTCACAGGTTTGTTATTTTATGCATATGTTTGAATACACCGAGTGAGGATACCGGTCTTTGACAATTACCAAAAGTTTACCCTGCCTTTAATGACTAACAAGATTCCTCAATGACAAATACATTGTAAAGCATGGAACCCGCAGAACTCCTTGCCTCTCAAACACATCTCCCAATTCATGTACACACATCATTGAAAAGGTATAGATTACCTATTCAACATTGAACACCAAACACATCATTGAAAAAGTATCCATTACCTATTCAACATTGAACAAGTATCCATTACCTATTCAACATTGAAAAAGTATTACCTATTCAGCTAAATATTGGTGTTTAAACTGTACTGTAGCCTAATGGCAGTCCAGATGAATTCCCCATAAATTGTCACATAAGAAATACAACATGTGTTAAAACGAAGGCAGTGGTTTCTTGCTACATTATTTTGCATCCAGAGCATGAAGAGAGGATAAGACACTAGGATACCAAGACCCAACCTCATTTCCTGACAGAAAATCACATGTCCGTCATAAAGGTAGCCCAAACAGATTGAATTGTTGTCAACACAATGGTTGTTTATAGACAAAATTTACAATATGATACGATAAATGTCACATGTGAAAGTTCCAGCTGAAGACAGTGTATAGTTGCTGAGAAAACAAAATGTAAAGGTATTTTGAAATGAATCCATTCACATTTAGTAAGGTGACAGCGGGTACCATCGGCAAATATGGCCAAAGCATTCGTGAACAGAAAACCCTCAAAATCTGAGAATGAAATGCATGCATAAATCGTTTCTCAGATTCAGATGTTTTGGGGAAAAAAAATTGTCACAAATATTTGAAAGAGAAATTCTTCACAGAGAAATTCTTTTTCAAAAATGGTTTAAACCATCAATCAACAGCTGCAGTGTTTTTTTCCAAGCAAGTTTTTTTTTGGGTCAATCATTTATTTATTTTTAACCATGTACCCTACTCTGAGCGGGGGTAGCTTTTTCCACCGAGTTTGGTGGGGTAGGCAATTTAAGTTTGAAAAGGTCAACCACTTGACTATCAGGAGATCTGTTTCTTTTCCTTTTTTCCCAAGTAAAGGCAAACTAATCAACAGCCAAGGATTTCCAAACAATCATAACCTCCTTACATAATCATAAATTGTCTGCCTTTGGAGAAGAAGTTGTCCAGACAAAAGCATAACCTTAAAAATGAAAAGGCAATGTTTGTATTCTGCCTAAGTGGCACTGGGACAAACCGACATACTTGTATCATCACTTGAGAGAAGACACAACTTATCCTTGTTATTTTAAATGCTATGGTGAGTGCAATTTGTCTGCAGTATTTAGCTGTTTCCAAATATTTGTCGGTGAAGTCCACACACATTCGATTAAAGACCCGAGTACAACAGGAAACTTTCCCCGCGACACACTGACACTAATAAGCGACGCGGAGATCACTCAAGCGTTCACAATCTTCCACAGCCACTAGCCAACGAGCGGGCATTTTGACAAAATGTATAAATAGAGTGTCTCTAAATGGGACATAGAGAAGACTCGAGAAATCCTCTTACCGTAAATTTCAAGAACGTCACACGTGTCCATGCGCACGTATTAAATCTGTCGCCGACATCCAAAGGTGATAAGATAAAAGATACAGGCGTTCTTTCCGACTTTTTTGAAAAAGAAATCCAGGCGATGAGAGCACAAGGGCGGACAATTCCTTGCCTTGCTCGCTGATCACTCCTTCTTAGTCGATAACAATTTCCTGTACTTGACAAATTAATGGAGCCGTCGGTTCAACACGCATGTAAATTGCCGTTATTATTTCCATAACAGGATTAAGTAAAAACCTCTGCAATCATGTTATGGAACGATGTAATGCATTTTTGTGTCCAATCCTCCACGTGTTTTTTCTCTTCTCTGAGCAATAATACTAAGACTATCTTTAAGATGGAGAGTTTGACATTTAAAGAAGGATGAGGAAGATGGTTTGCAAATCTGAGTGTACTTTTTTCCGTTTGAGTAGAACAGAGTCTATCAAGTGCCTTCACCTCACTTAATACGCCAATTGTGGACACTTACTGCAGATTTCAAGTCGGGATGAAATCCGTTCTCTTAAAAAATGCTGATTTATTGGAGGGTGATGATAAAACTCTACATTATTCACCAGGTTTTGTTTGAATAATGTAGCCGCCAGGTTTTTAAACTCACTTAGAAATAGGGAATTTTGAGATGCCAAAAAAAAACTGGTAAGGCAAAAGCTTTCAGTGGGTGTCTGTAAATTATATTACACTGGGGACATAAAAAGAGAAATTATGGAAAAATGGGGACAGTAAACTGGGCATTCTGCCCATGGATGAAACCTTAATTCCATTGGCTAAAAGGAGGCAACTTTGTTGTTTTGATCTGCTGTGAAACAAGTTGACAGATAACTAATGGACCCAAAGTCATGGATGGTCAGTTCAAATTCATGGGAAGAAATACAAATTCTAAGAGGTACATTTTTGTTTTAATGATAGATCTTAAAATGATTTATACAGGGAGAGGTACCATTTGGTCAACAAAGGATATTTACTAGAAGTTCAAATCCTACTCATTTGTACCTTTCGTCTGTCTGCCACCAAATCATACATGTAGTGTTTTCCAGAGGGATGTCTGCGTGTGTTTTGAACATCCTGTTTTAAATTTTGGCATCCTGTTTTTATCTGTCATTTACATATAATTTTGGACACCCTTACTAGATCCTGGCTAAAACCTTGCACTAAATAGCTTAGACATCGGACATGTACCCAGACTTTGAATTCTCCAAAAAGATCATCTTCATATTGTACAAAAACGAACGAAGACACACACAATCAGAAAGTTAAAAAAAACTATATAATGCCTCAGTCATCTTTCAAAAGAAAATATTCTAATACGTTGTTATTATTCCTTATAGCTTAAAGTTGATTCGTTTTTAAGAATAATAATAATACACTGTAATAGTCTTAGGGCGCATATTTGTCACTATGTAACATACAGTATTTTGCTGCACGTTTATGTGGGACTACATTTGAATTATGAGACCTACATGTACTCCTTTTATAAAGCACCATGTAATGGTTTACAAGATGCTGTGGTGCAATATGCTGCCAATCAACCCAGGGAAAAAAAAACACGAAAAAAAAAAAAAAAAACATTTTAATTCAGAAGCTTGACTCTACGACGAGATTCACAGAGTAAAAACAAGGTAGACATATCCTAAGCATAATTCTTTCAAATGCGACCCGGCAGCTGGGTCAACAGGACTGGAGACCATGAATGGTTTAAACAAACAGATGAGCGGGTCGTATAGGCTACGCTTCATTAACTAGAAAACCCTACCCACATTAAAGGCGACTCCATCCACGACAAAACTCTACAACGCGCCCTCCTCGTCCATCAGATGGTGATCTGAAGCAACAAACTACGCGCCTAACGTAAATAAATAAGGGAGAGATTAGACTGTATCCTCACCGAAAAGGAAATACAACAAACAGCGTTGTGAAGGATAGAATGATATGTGAGTTACGACACGCCTGCGACAGCAACAAACAATAGGATGACAAAACAGAACGGTTGATGAGGGCATGATGGCTATGCTAAAACAGGACTCGTATTTTACACTGGGTCGGAGGATAGGGGACTTTAGGCAACGGGCCAGTAAATGTATAAGTCTGGTTTATTTGCTTTTATATATTGAATACCGTAATAATAATACCCCACTGTGCAGTTAAAAACAAACGGGTGCATAACTGTTGACTTTTGAGTCTGATAATAATCTTTCAAATCTTTTTTTTGAGTATCCATAATCCAAGTATGTATTCTTAAAATAATTGGCTATGTGAAAAGCAGTCTTGAATTTAACACTGGGCCGCAGGCCTGTGAGGCAAGTGATTTTAGCATCGGGCCAATCAACTCATGACTGTGCAAGTCTGTTAGTCTTGTGGTTTGTTTGCTTTTCAATTGAATAATAAAACCCCTCACTGCGTAATTAAAGACAAATTGATACTGACTTAGAGTCTGATAAATATCTTATTGAGTATCAAAATATTTATTCTTAAGAAAATTTGATAAATCTTCTCTTATATTGCCGGTTTATATTTTCAAATGAAAACAGTGTACATGTTAAACTTTTTAGAAAGTTCCGTCCTGTTTAGATTTCTGGTCTTAAACAAACATATTCTGGTACTGTAAATATTTTGGGCTACAAGCCCTGCAGTCTCGTGAAAATTTACCCCCAAATTCAAGGCCTATAGAAAGTAAATGGTACAACGCTCCCCATTAACACTTTAGTTTTGGTTTACAGTCAAACATATTTTTGATAGTTGTGAATCTATTGTTCTTATAACTGTATTAGTTAAAGGTGTGATAAATCTTTGGTTTGAGGAAACTTGGGCAAATTCAAACCCACTAGTTTCCAACAAAAAAACCTAATTGCAGAGGTAGCTCCATCATGTTCATGGTCCCATTTTCAAATGAAGTACATGCAAGAGAGCTTTTTCTGCCACTTTCTATTGAAAAATGAGTGGACCATAAACCTTAAACAAAACTGTGAAAAGCTCATCAAGAAAGAAAAGGTACTCATAATTTTCAGGAAAACATTGATGCTAATTTCACGATTATACAGGTGTTTGTTTTGATTTTCGCAAACTGAACCAAGAAATCTTGTGTTTGGGGACTACAAATGTTTTGCAACATGGCAATATGTCTGACAGGAAATCTCTTCTGTACTGGTAGGATCAAGTTTTGTAAATGTCAACTTTCATGTCGCATATCAAACAATTCACCAAACAACAAGCACTCAACACTCCACTTAAAACTTAGCTGTAGTTTTTGAGATTCATATAATAATGCATGATATTTGGTCCTTGGCAAAATGTAGCAACGTTAATTGAGTAAAAGGGCCGACCCGCGTGCACACAGGAAATAGGCTCTTAAAGACTTTACAGGCTATTTTTCTCAAATAAAATTCAAATTTTTCCTATGGCACAAAAGTCAGAAACCAGATTAAAGAAGGAGGAATGTCATGCCTATAATCTACACAACATGGGTTTAAGAACTACTAGTTTATGTAAATGTACATCTAGTCTGAGGATACATTGAAACTTAATCCAGACCACCAAAATAGAAGCCAACTTATAATCACATCAGTATAAACTCCTACAATGAATCTGATCCAGCTGATAATTTTAATTTTTAAACGCCGCTCACTTGACATGACCACCAAGCTCAACGATGGACATTCAGTGAAAAGTTCTAAACATACGTAAAATCTTACCCTCGTGTAACACAAACATGCATGCACTTAGTACAAACTGTGACGACTCGCACGAAATTAAGCACTTATAAGTTGAGTACAGTGCGTCACATTTAATATGGACAAAATACCGTCCCAAAATTGGTTTCAATTCACCAGAAGGCTCATAACCTTTAATAATGATGTCAATACCGATAAAGAATCACTCTGAACATGAAACGAACATACACAACGGACAAAATTAACACATACAGAACAAGTCTCTTGACACAGCTGCTCACTTACCCCTTTCTTGTTTATTAAAACTTACCGTCGATGGTTATCCTGTAGTCGTAATCCAGTAGTAACGTTGGACCTGCGTACCTAATCATGACAAGCCAAGCATGCACAAGGACTCATCGCCCCTGATAAATCCACATTGTCCGAACCCACAAGGGGGTAGGAGGGAGGGGGGCAAGGGGGTTTCGGAGATTCAGTAATTAATAATCCATCTCTCGAGACAAGAGTGGGGCAGAAGGCGTTAGTGATCAATGTTCCCTCATCACCCTCGACACGAAAGAGAAGAAAAAAGACTCCACTGACTGGTTACGGGTTAACAGCAGAGGCCAAGACACACGCACACGTATTATACATGTAGAGTACAGCACACGAGGATCGGATATGTGGAGTGATACAGTAATACCGTTCATATTACACTAGAATGGCTATGTACCTCACACGTGCTCTACAACACAAGACACAAGCATGGGTACTCTACGGTAGTAAGACTGGGAGACAGTTGGTGACATGGTTAGTTATCTAATGATACCGTGGTGGCGGCGCAGGGACGATCGGAGGAAAGCATCGTCCCACACCAGTCAATATTCATCAAAAGAGTGCAGTTATTAGCAAAGACGGAGTTTAAGAGTAGGGGGTTGAGAGTACTCAATTAGCATGCTCACAGCGAGACATAAAGAGGGGGGGGGCACAAGGGAGAAGAAGTGAAAAAGCAACAGATGAAGAGGAAAAATTAGACATGAGATAGGGGGGTGGGACCCCCGGAGGCGATGTGATGATTACGTCAAGACGAGAATTTTTAGACAGCTCAGAAAATGAGATAAAATAATCCGTGTGCGTTTACTCACCAGCAGTGTGTTTGTCCATGCAAGCAGGCATTTACATGACGGGCGGGAGAAAGGGTAAAAAAACAACAAAATGTGAGCATTGTTTGTAAAATGATTAGGTTTTTTTTAATCCATGCAGTTTGGTGTTTTCTGTGTGAGCCAGTATGGAGTAGTACAAAAAAAACGACATGGAGGTACAAGTCCACGTATTGATCGTCTATTTTAAGTACGTACCATATGGTGGGATTTCAAAAAAAAAAAAGTGATGTTGTGATAATGGTTATCCCTGTAAAGATAATAACAACAGCAGCTGCTATGAAGACTGGTTGGGATGTGTGTATGAATATCCAATCACATGTAAATTAATACATGAGGCACGGTTTGCCCATAAATTTGTCAGTGACTCGCCAGCCGGATTAGTGAGCTAGTCCACCAGCTTTTTTCACAAGTCCATACTTTATGTTAAAACATGGATGCCTTTGAATACTGAATTAAGCCAGTTGGACCACTTGGAGTGAATTTTGACTGGCCCTCTGGTGTTTTAACTGGCATACTGGCTAGTGGACCACTGTTGTGAGAGAACGTTTTTGAGGGTACCATTGATGGTTTATAACACTTTAGTCATCTACCATCACATCAACTTGATCTAGAGTCAATTGTACTGTACTGTACTGTCAGTGTCCAAAGAGATTTGAGTGTAAAGCTAGTTTGGTTTTACATGATATTTGAAACTTTGCATGGTGTATAGGAAGTTAGAACTGAGTACATGTACTGTACATGTAAATTAAGTGTTGGTTTTAAGAAGAACGTCACGTCAAATTGTGTTTGAGTAAAGAATAAGAGGGAGTTCTCTTCTATAATGTAACTGCTAACTTACTTTTAGCCTAATCTGTTGATCTAAACTTTGATCAGTCTTTCATGAACCTGGCTTTTTCTACATATTCTTTCAACCTTTTAACGCTTCACCAAAAAATATAAACCTTGCATGTTTTGTTATTTTACAAAATGCCTACCCGAGATTCCTTATGTTTTGTTGCTTCAATTTATTGCCTCGCTGTATATTTTGTGTTGATGGCAAAAGAAATGATTTAAGAGTAATACTTAGTTTTTTCTCTTTGGTGTCGTGATTGTTGTCCTAAGGGTAAGGAACAACTTCTAAAGAATAAAACTGCCAAATGAAATCATCATCTCTATTTCAATACCATACAGTCAAAACCCTGCTACTAAGTTTTCAAACTATTAATATGCTAAACTACATGTAAGGCTGCTTTTATTCTACCAACAACAACAACAACAACAAAAATCAATAGAATATAACTCCAGCACCACCACTAGTCAACATAAGCTGAAGGATTTCTACCCCCCCCAAAAAAAAAAAAAAACCCACAAAAAAACAAGTCACCAAAAAACATATAAATACAACAGTAACAAAACCTACAGCCTACACAACTCACTGTGGCTTGACTTAATTCAAAACAAAATATTTACTCACTCCTCCTCCTGGCTCATTTAACCACCCACTTAAAAAAAATGACCGTACAGAAAAATAAAAAAATTGACAGCAAGACCGTAAACCTAAGCTTTTAATTTCCAGCCGGCAGCGTTGTATCACCCCCTCAGATGTTTTCAAGAGACGTTGGTGCATGGGCCCAGATGTTATGGCATAACATTCGCCCCATCAATATAATCTCCATTAGACTTTATCCTCCTGAGATCTCAGACTTGGCTGTAAATCAAATTGCTTCCTGGGCACTGTATTCAAGTCGACGTTAGCTTAAACTTTGGTAAAGCGCCCAACCTAAGTCCCTCTTCAAGAACTAATACTAAATAATTACGGTCGTTTCTCTTAGAGGGGTATGTTGGCCTACATGCACGCTTTGAGGGGAGAAAAAAAAAAGAGCTTAAAAACGTTCCCCAAATTATTGTAGGGTAAGTAAATTACATCTTTTTCTTAGCACGTGTCAAGTCAATGAGTTTCATCTCTGATGAAGTGGTACATAGATAAGTGCTTTGATTGAAGTATCTACAGTTTAAAGAATAAAACGACAGTACAGTATGCTACTACATGCCATTCTCTTAAATAATCACTACCAATATAGTGTCTTATCTAAAACAATATTTTAAAATTGGCTTCCCTGTGATAGTCAGTCTTATAGCATCCATTATAACTGTAAATAAGCCTGAGGAAACAAGTTAATGGTAAACAACCTAATGGCTACTAGCAGAGAAACTAGTTTATTTTCCTACCTTATGCACCATGCAAAGCTTCAAATCTTTCTTAGTCAAAATATTTCCTTTTAAAAATTAAGCAGCTTCAGCTCAGAACATTTTTGAGATACAAATGTCTGACAATTATGTCAAAACCCCAAATGTATCTACAATGTACCTATATAATTTCCAGAATTCTTCTTATTTAAACTTTTCAAAATTGCCCCCTCCCCCATCTCCCTAAATAAAGCTAGCTCTGTGACCTATACATAACCCCCGAAAAATTGTCAAAATATCTGCTAGTTATTTCACTTATTATCTACCATATCAATGAACTTTTGACTTTCAATTGAAATAAATCATTTAAACAAGTCTTTTAAAATAATTGAATTAAAAAATACCACTCCAAATTGAAATTTCTCTCGTGTATAAACACTGATGTTTTTGTAAACCCTACTGCAGACTTTGGCAACCTCCATGGATGTCCGCAGGGGTTATTAATTAGCATTCCCAACAGATTGAATCAAATCTAGCAATCATGGTCTCAATGATGTATTTGACATTCACACTGTGCTGTAAGGGATGAAGATCAATGACATTGGAGTATTGGGCAGTGAACTGACACTGTGAATGGCTTATTTTCACCACAAGAGGTCTCACTTCCTAATGTTGGATTTTTCAGATTAGGTGTTTGAGAGGCTAGAGCTTAAAGCCAGGCAGTGTGGAAATTGTAGAAAATGGAGTCCAGGGATCAAAATATAATGATTCAATTGGAACAAATAGGTTGACTAATTAGACTGAAACTAAGGCTAGAATTTGCACTTTAAACATATTTTGAACAGATGCTATTTTCCCATCGGGATGAGGACCATCATTTGTTTTTGCTGCTCTTAAAAAAATGAACAAAAATCTGTGATATCGATGTATCTTTTACTGATAACTTTTTGTTTTTGTAAGAAAAAGACTTCAATTGAAAATTTGAGGATGTAACGACTTTGTCTATTAATTAATTAAGTCGATATCTCTAATTTTGTTTTATAAATCTTTTCCTGAACAGTGTAAAATAATTACCGGTGCTGAACGTGAACCTCGGACCTCCCGATTGAAGTACTGGCTCTATCAACTGAGCTATCAAGCCCTAATATTGGTAGTCTCCCTAGTTTGTCAATATCTTTGTTGTGGGTTGTTAGTAAGTTTCCCTTGTGAATTATTACTCAGTATTTTTGACATTGGAAGAATCTGGGTACGTGAAGGTGTCTCATTCTATTGAAATCTAGGGCTTTAAAGAAAAGGAATCCGGGTGTTTTGACAGAGTGAAGGCGCTTTCACTTCACTTTCATAAAAAATGGGGACTTCACTTGACGTCGATGGAAAAAAATAGTCAAAGCAATGGGAAAACACTGAGGTTTGTTTGTGTTTGTGTTGATAATGCTGTGCACAGTGTTTAGTGTTAATTTGAACTGATGCAGCGAGTGGCTCGATTAAATAAACAAGTGAAAAAATTAAATGGAACAGAAATTAGCTGTCAATAATGCTGCAAATGAAAAAACATGCATTGAATTAAACATCAGTAAAACCTGGTTGGGTTAAAATCAGTAAAACCGGATGCACTTCTGAAATAATTTTGTTAAAAAAAAACATGTACATATAATAACATAATAATTTTGTTTACAAAAAGTGTGACCTCATACATTCCAGGGCCTTTCTGGCAGGCAAGATACCACACAAATCCTTTTAAGAGTTGAACCAGTTTTGGGATGTGCCCCCTTCATTCAAATCAAAGGAAGATAAAATCAGACAGCGCAAATCTCCATAGATCTAATGTTTTATTCCATTGTGCTGTATGCAAATCCTGCCTGCAGGAAGTCCACGCTCTGTGGCTCTTTTGCAAACGTGTGATGACACACTGGTCACATGGTCTACAGAGAAAGATGCCCAGACTATACGTGTCCACCATACACACCTGCATGTTTGGCCTACATACAGCTCGTAATAAATATTGATTTATCAGAGTGAGCTGTCAAGTGAATATGAAGAGCTCCCTCTGTTGACATTTTGACTTCCTAGCAATCACAATGTATGTATACCAAATTCTGTCACTAGTGCATACATGTATACTGCACTGTATGCTGTCCTCTACAATGTACATGTCCTGTACTGTCATGTACACATTAGATGGTCATGACTACTGTCATGTACACATTACATGGTCGTGACTAATGTGTACATGACTCAGATATTTTCCCATTATTCATATGGGAAATTACCGAACTGCTCAATGCGTACTAATACTCCATCGGTATGACGCACTGTGAAAAGGGTCAACTGACACTGACTGACAGTGAGTACCACCTGTTAGTGAGCGTAAGAGCTGCACTACATGAACTACACTTCCTAAATATCGCATCATGAAGGGGGTTTCCCTTGGCTATCATAACACTCCAAAAGTCCCCATTAGCCATTTAGGGAATACAAGTACGCTTGGCTATATCTCAGTCCAAGCTTGCATATTGTTCAAGTAATGTTTTCACCTCTTAATGAAACAGACATGCAACTTTGTACTTGCTAAGGGAAACTAAAAAATGACAAAGCACACTACAATGTAAGTGTCTTTCAGTTTTTCTGGGACACTACATCTAATTGTTCAACTAATATTGTCAGCTCTTTTTGAAACAGAAATGCAACTTTGTAGTTGCAGGGTGGGGGGAAAAAGACAAGCACACTTCAATGTAAGTGTGTTTCAGTTTTCTTGTTTAAAGGAACACGTTGCCTTGGATCGGACGAGTTGGTCTATAAAAAAGCGCTTTAACCGTTTGTTATAAAATGCATATGGTTGGAAAGATGTTTTAAAAGTAGAATACAATGATCCACACAAGTTTGCCTCGAAATTGCGTGGTTTTCCTTTTACTGTGCGAACTAACACGGTCGGCCATTTATGGGAGTCAACAATTTGACTCCCATAAATGGCCGACTGTGTTAGTTGACGAGGTAAAAGGAAAACCGTACAATTTCGAGGCATGTTTGTGTAGATCATTGTATTCTACTTTTACACCATCTTTCTACCTATATACATTTTATAACAAACGCTTTTCAAAGACCAACTCGACCGATCCAAGGCAACGTGTTCCTTTAAGACATGAATTGAATGTGTGAGAGTAGATCAATGTTCATTTAACATGAACCTATACGGTTAACCCTCCTACTATCTGGCCGTTCACTTTCATTCACTGTGGTTTTTAGAAAGATACCAGCCTGCAATCATGTGGTGAACGCATCTCTACGGTACTTAAATAGTTCTTACAAACAGCTGCTCCACCCTACAAAACCTGTGCAGTTGAATGGTTTCAACACATTCAGTGTGAGAGTGGATCATTTGTCCATTGACATGAACCTATAGGGTTAACCCTCCTACTGTCTGATCATGTGTTTTGTAAGAAGCCAGAAGCCAGAAGCCAGTCTGCAATCATGTGATGAATGTACGGTACATGTACTTTTAAAAATACAAGGTACATAATAGTTCTTAACACAGTTACTCCACCCTACAAAACCTGTGCAGTTGAATGGTTTCAATGGGTTGGTCCACTTGCTTGAAACATTACCAAGAGAAGAGGTGCTTAAAGAGCTGCTAACATTTGCATCTTGCAATAAAGGGAGATTTTGTACAACAATCAAGGGGATATTCTGCATTGCAATTAAAGGCAGTGGACACTATTGGTAATTGTCAAAGACTAGCCTTCATAGTTGGTGTATCTCAACATATACATAAAATAACAACTGTGAAAATTTGAGCTCGGTCATCGAACTTGCGAAATATGAATGAAAGAAAAAAACACCTTTGTCACACGAAGGTGTGTGCGTTTAGATGGTTGATTTCGAGACCTGAAGTTCTAAATCTGAGGTCTTGAAATCAAATTCGTGGAAAATTACTTCTTACCCGGATATGGCACTTCAGAGGGTGCCGTTTCTCACAATGTTTTATACCATCAACCTCTCCCTATTACTTGTCACCAAGAAAGGTTTTATGCTAATAATTATTTTGAGTCATTACCAATAGTGTCCACTGCCTTTAACATAACACAGGCCTGGAATTACACAAAGGCCACATCAGAGGCCTGTTGTCATTGGTCTTGGCCGTGACATTTCCAATGGAGGTGCCCTCTTTAAGATCAAATTTCAGGCCTGCAGTAGGAACCAAGTGTAAAACAATCAGGAGGTTTTCAAATTTGTTCTTCAGAACATGGAAAGATCAATATATTTTCAGGAAACTTTTTTCAGAATCTGGGAAAGTTTGCAGCTTAAATCTAACTTACCTAAATCAAAAAGAAAACCTAATACAAATGCAATGTTGGCATTCTGCATAAAAACACAGCACAAAACAAAAAAGGGCTAATAAATAAAATAGTGCAGTGTTTTCGTGAAGAAGGTCCCAAATTAGAAATCCTTTTACTTCCACAGAAATAGAAACCACCCCTTGCATCATGTCACTGACACCAACCCATGCTTGTTTCTCTCTCGAGGTCAGTACCTTTCTCTTATCACTTTCAGTTATACATAACAACAACACCAGATACATTGTTTTGGGTTATTTTGTAATTCCCAACCGGAAACCGTTGAAAGCCACTCCAAAAATTCCACTTTTCATTTTTAGAAAACTGCAAGACTTTGGGTTTAAACAAATAATGAAAAGAAGAAACATAATACAGGGTGTTTTAAGTGTACCATAACAACTTTCTTGCTTTCCGAAACTGTAGTCAAGAAAAGAAAACTGTTTTTATATAATTGCAAAACAGCAACCAAATTGGTTTTCCCAGTGATTTTTTAAACTGGCAAAAAGCAACCTCTTGAAATGTGTTCTTTTTTTTTTTCCTTTGAACATTTATAACAATTTTTAAAGGGAGGGTATAAGTTTGGTTATCACTCCTAAAATTAATGCCGATCAAAACTTACTTGGTTAGAGTAGAGCAACTTTCAATATTATAACAAAGAACAAATTTCTGTTTCTGTACAATTTACAAATTCTCAGTTACAAATTTGGGGGAAGGATAAATTTATTCGTTATCATTCTCTGTTGGACAGGCTAAGTCCATAAAATCAATTGTTGATAATAATGCGGCCAGCCACAAATTGTTTCCCTGATTGTATACAAAATAAAGGTTTCATGTTATTCCTACCCAAAAATTACTCGCTTCTCAAGATTTAAAGTCCATTGGTCACAGGGCGAAACAACTCTTATTATCTGAATGGCCCAATGGCACAGTTTGCTTCTGGTCATGGGAGTTCAAATGCACAAATAAATCAGTCGGTATTTATAAAACAAGATTCATCTTACTATCAGCAAGCTATCGAGTTACAAGCTCGGGTCTCTACTTAAGTACAACATCAGATAGTCCAAAAAGGAAACTAACATTTTCAAAAATGTATTGCTTCACGAAATCTAAAAATTCCACTTGATTTTTTTTTATAGCTACAGTAGTATACAGTCACGACAATAATTGTACAAATGCAAAATATTTGTGCCACTTTATTTGAAGCTTCCTAGCGAGCTCCATTAAATAATGGAGTGGAATTCTTACCTCATAGAAATAGATCTAGGCCGAGATTCTTTTCAAGATATTTTATATCCGAGGCTGGAATATATGTCATCTGACTCTACTTTCCTCCTTAACTTGACACTCAGTAGGAGTTCTTAACTGGTATTCCGACACCCCAATTTTCACCGACGGAATAATTTTGCATTTAACTTCAACTGTGCGGTTGTTATATGAAAATGGCAAGTTTAGTAGCCTTTCCAGCACAAACTGTCCTTCCCTGGTTCTTTAACAAGTATTTGTGCACGATCTTTCATAATTTTTCAACTTTGTGGTGTGTAGATCTTATTATTGGCTGGTCCATTTTTGTGATTTTTATTTTAAGAAATCTTGTTTAAAACTCTTTGATTATTTCCTCCCCTTGTTTAGTGGAATTTTTAATTTGTTGAGCGCCTTGATGTCTGTGAGTCATAGATTAAAGGCAAAATGTAAGCACAATTTATAAGTTTCTACAAATTTAACTCAAGAATTGTATTCTATTTATTATTTTATATATACCCTTTTTATGAATGAGGATGAACTTTGAACTCTGACCTTTTAAGAGAGAGGAATGACTTCTGTATTCTAGAAAGAGGGACTTTTTAATAATTGCACGGACTCATCAAGAGGTACCACATGTACTTGGTGACAATGCTCTCCGTTTCTAATCATGGGTTTTTGTTTGATGAAATTCCTTTTTAGGGTACTGGAGTGCTTTTTTCATTTTGCTGATTGAATTTAGGAGTTTTTTTTAATTTTTGTCCAATTCTTACATTCTTCTATGAGCTAAACATTTTAAGTCATAGTGACCATAGAAAAGCATTGTAGGGACTAAAATAACGTATTGCATTGTATTTCTGTTTTTAACTTGAAAAAAACAAACAAAAAAGAGGTCGAAACTATGATGCATACTGCCAAAGTGCAGGATCACATATTACACATGTTTTCCCCACTGCTCTTTAAAAAGCCAATCCTCTTTGTGTCCTAAGCCAAAACTGATTAAAAAGGGATGGCATTCATGTACATCGGACAGCCGGAGAGTACAAAGGAGAAAAAAAATCATACAGCATCGTACAAATCCCGTGGTTATGCTCATACTTTGAAATGTTTAAAGGGCTTGGGTATTTTTTGTAAGTCACAAAACACAAACTTCAACAGATTTACATTAAACATGTAGAAAGCTTCCCTTAAAATACTGAGGTGCTGTAGTTATTGAGAAATGAGTAAAACAATATCACAAAGGTAATTTTGTGTCTCAGTGAGAAGAAAATCATTTTAGCCTACAGTGTACTACAATGGGTTTTACGCGACTCTCCTGAAAATATTGCTCTGTAATTTTAACTATTGAAGCTGAAACGTCTACGGGTAAATTATATTTCATTACATCTTCATTCCGAGTGAGTAGGGATTCATGTCATGGCCAAAAACTTGATCTACAAAAGGTATCAAAACCCTTTCAAGAGGGTGATAATAATAAAGGATGAAGCTCAAAGATAAAGGAAAAATAGGTCAGATTGTTTTTGAAACAATTCATGGGGGGGGAGGGGGGGGGGGGGTAGACCCTGGGTGGCTAACAGGCTGGATTTGTACAATGTTGTATGGTGTAACCTAAGCTTTGAACCCTGCAGCTGTCCGAGGTATAAATCTCTTCAAGTCTACACAACAGAAAAAGACTTCATCAAATGTTGCAAGAACCTCATCCTTAAAGACTTCAGGTATTGGGATTTTTTTTTATAAGAGAACAAACTCCGAGCACTGTGTCTGATATGAATTCAGTACTATTATTAAGTTGAGAATGCAGCATGAAGACCCAGTGTGTTTGCAGAGTAACTTTGTCCTTTTTGTCCCCTTTTAGCGAGATGTGATCAATCTTTATTTAATTTGTATTGTATGTCATGGACCATACTCCTAAAAAATTGTCAATATGATAATTTTCCTTGAGTTTTTCCTCAGCTTTGTCGTAAGAGCAAGGAAGTTTTCCAAACAAAATTCCTGAGGACAAGGAAGTTTTTCCAAGGGGCAAGGAGGTTTTCCTCAAGAACAAGGAAGTTTTTCCTAAGACCATTGGCAGTTTTTCCTCAGGCAAGGCAGTTTTCTTTCTGACAGAAATGTAAAATATTTCATGGAACACTTGGACCAGAGGCATGGAGTTAATTGCCTCCACTACATGTACATGCACTTCAGTGAAATAACGGTCCTGAAACTACAACTCATCTGAACTTATTACAATGAACCTTTAATGTATGTTGATGTAAAAGCTCACTCAGATGCCATGGAGGAAGAAAAACAAAACAGAGGAGGCTGTGAGGAATGCGGAGGACGGAAAGACCATCATGTTGTTTTGGAGATTAACGAAGGGGTGTACGTCCGCTGTGAAGAACCCAAGGGGGAATCTGGATGATGCAAGATGGGGAGGTTTGTGCTGAGGAACATCAGCGCAGGAGATGTCACATTTCATAAAATGTAATACCATGTGAGTATGCCCCCGTCAGATATACCAGCAATGCCACCCAAACGAATATGCCAAACTTGCCCTCTAGTGTTCGTCAAGAAGTCGGATAAAATCCTGTATGTGTGTGTGATGTTGAAGCTGTCTGTGAGATTTAACAAAATGCTTTTATGGCTAAACGTAATTTTAAGATTATAGCAATCAAATTACGTGTGTCACTGTAACAAACATATGTGCAATGGTTTGAATTCAACTAAATGTACTTCATTATAGAAATGTATTCATGTCATCAGATCTAAAGCTTCTCACTTGATAAGAATTTTTTTTAATTTGAAGAAAAAGAACTGCATCACTCAAAATGAAACCAACTTAGTCTTTGAATTTTGTAAACGTGCAACACCTGCACATTTGAGGGGTCCCATATACACATATTTATGCCGATTGAAAAAAGAAAATCCAATTTGCAACTAATTTTTAAACACTGTCGGGATGATTTATTCAAAATTTGTGTTTAAAGATTTGTCAACTGTCCTGAACATCCCCCCCCCCACCCTGGTTTTTAAAACTTGTGGGTAGATAGATTTCAGGTTTGACCTTTTCAGAGACACTTCAATTAAAGGTACAACCTCCTTTAATACTCATGGTAAAGACCAACATGCATCCTAGGTAAGTATTTGTATTACTACAGACACACTTATTACCCACTCTAATTTTCACTTTGCCACGCTTACTCTTTCAAGCCCGGAGATATCTGTGTTTATTTTTAATGTGCACCAATTTGATTTTTTGTTATCTTGATGGTAGAAAACAACCCCGGGAGCGACGAAACACGGCCAAGGATTACACATGGAGAGGGGGGGGGGGGGATCTCGGCAAGGGATTTAGTCGGTCGTTTAATGCTTGGGAATCGGGGGTCTAATGTAAGAATAATGACGCTGAGTCCTGGCCCCCACGATTTGACTTCAGGGGGTCCCGTGAGAGCCGGGCGCCAGTGGGATCGATGTTAAACCCCGAATCGTGTTTGCACTTTAATTCTGCAGATTGTTTGCTCCTGGGGGTTTTTTTTCTTCGGTTTTTTTTTTCGCCTTTCAAGAATTCATGGATCGGAGGATTTCATGTGCTCTGCATTTACTTGTTTTCGTTTTTGCAGGAAGATGATCGGCAGAAAATGTTGTGATATAAGTGGAAGCTGACTTGAGCGAGGTGACGAGACACTCATCGTACAATATACCGGGTACGCACGGCCCTTACATTATGTACAATCTGCTTAATTTCGCGATAGCCATGTTTGTCATCACTATATTCGATGACAGAAACTCGGTAGAACGGTTTAGTCCCAATTCCGTGTCGCTGCGGCAGTTTTTTAGAGAAGAAAGAGTATGCCCTAATCTTATTGAGAGAGAGAGCAAATTCGTATGCGGCCGGTGTACACACGCGGTTAAAGATTAAAATTCTACTTGCAGGTCTCATCATTGATTTGGGACAGCGAGAACCAAGGGATGATATATTGACCTTAGGTCTATGAGTAAAACGCCCCACCTTTCTTGTGATGTTAATGCACTGTACAGTGTGGTCTTGAGCTCAAGGCGAATGTAGGGCAGTGACAATTTTGTCTTCACTTTTTATCCAGCAAAATGTTTTTTCCCTGTTTTGTTCCAGGCAAATGTTGGGTGTTGATAATTTTTTCTTTCTCTTTTTTTTTTTGTATCAAACAATTTTTCTTCTTCTTCCTGTCGTTATGCTTCAGGAAATTTGCACTGTACATGCTTACTTGTAATATCTAATGCCCCTCGCCAAAATCGGGTTTTGGCAAAATTGAAATGGCATCAAACATGTCAAAAGTGATGACAAGTGAAACATAAGCCAGGCTATCAATGCATGTAATGTCTTAAACAGTCCATGTGTCGAGAAACATTCATTAAGTAGCAAACCACAAGGGGGAAACAGGCTGGGTGAATTTATGAAAGTTTAGGACTGAATGAAGGAAAATTTACTTGACGGGGATTTAGAGCGATTGAGATATTTATCTTACAGACTGTTATTATAAATTGTGTTTCAATAAAGAAAGATTGACTGGTGCAGAATTTTAACCAACGATCTCTGGATTAATGTACTGCAGTGGACACTATTGGTACTTACTCAAAATAATTATCATCATAAAACCTTTCTTGATTACAAGTAATGGGGAGAGGTTGATAGTATAAAACATTGTGAGAAACAGCTCCCTCTAAAGTGATGTTGATTTCGAGAAAGAAGTAATATTCCACGAATTTGATTTCGAGACCTCAAGTTTAGAACTTGAGGTCTCGAAATCAAGCATCAGAAAGCACACAAATGTGTTTTTTCTTTCATTATTATCTCGCAACTTTGACAACCGATTGAGCTCAAATTTTCACAGGTTTGTTATTTTCTGCATATGTTGAGATACACCAACTGTGAAGAATAGTCTTTGACAATTACCAATAGTGTCCACTGTCTTTAAGGCCAGTGTGATTTGAAAGCTCTTAAATCTCACACTTAAATGAGCAAATAAATGCAGTTATGAGGTTAGTTTGACAAGAAGTACCTTGATCAAACGTTACCTTTATCTAGGATGGAGCAACACAGATCTGTTTACAACACAGTGCATGTGTACATAACCGTTAACTGTTTTACATTCACAACCAACTATAAAGGTGACAATGTACACTGTTAACTTTACTCATGATGGGTAAAGTAGAATTACCCCAGTGCAAATCTAATTCAAAGTTTTTGTTAATGGCACTTTATGGGACGACATCTCCGGCAACAAATTATAATAATTCATTTAAAAGTCATTAAGGTGACGATTCCACTTGCACCTAATGCCTTCATTCGCTCAAGCAACCCCACATTTTTCAGCTCTTAAGTGTATATTCCATCTAGGGGTGCACTATTACATAAAGCATCATCAATTACCTGAACCGTGGCCAGATCTCAGTTTGACCATCAAGAGGTGATACACTGCACACCATAAAAATTGGCAACGCAGGAAAGTGTGATACCAATGTGTTGAGCTACGTAGGTTCTCGGCCAAAATGTAGCGTGAACACTTTAGGTTGGATCAAGTGTTAAAGCCGCTGCATTGTATTAATAGAGAAGGAGAGAGAACCATACATGTACTTACGTACAATGTACAAAGTACGTACAGTTTGTACATGTATACTCTATGGTTGATACCTCTTTCGATAGTGTGCTGTACGTATATCTTTAACACAGAACTGATCAACCACTGGGACCAATTAACATGAATAAAGTATCCAATGTACATTACAGTACTTGATATATTTCAAAGTCACTTTTCCAAGGGTTTCGATCGACCATGAGGCATTCTGCTTGTTTTTGGAAAAAATTGGCGCGACGAGCTCATAAACCGCTGGGAACGAGGTTGCTTGTGATAATTCAGGAGTATAATGTCTTAATGATTATACATTATTCAATACATGTACATGTATGAAGTCATGTTTAAGTCATCACATACTGTACATGTACACACATGTACATGTAGTATGCAGTATTGTAAGCCTTAGAATTCTGCTTTCCAGAGGGCAAATTTTATCACTTAGTCAAATATCACTCAAAGGCCATGTCTCTTGAGTCCCTTCAAGTTTGGTTGGCTTGATCGGCCTCCATGATGTTTTCCAAGTCATAAAGCTATACTGTACGCCCCCGTCCTCTTTAGAATAAAATGTACATCACATGCCAAATTGAACCATTAATTAATAAGTCTTAGTCACCAAGGACAAACTTGGAATGGAACTCTTTTTCAATTTGAAATTAGCCACCTCAAAATGTTGTGCCACAAGGATCTATGCTGGGTCTTCAGCAACGTTTTGTTGATACAAGACCAGCCACTTATTAACATGGTACATCACATAACTTTAAAAACGTGCACAAAATTAGTTAATAAAATAATAGTGTACCGATTCAACCCTAGCAAACAGTAGGACGCTGGCATTTTTGTATATATATATCAACACACATGTACATGTCATTTAAAACCATATTGGATGATATTGAATGATCAAACAGTAGGAGGGTTGACTTTGCATGATAGCATATCTTCTATTCAGGATGACATAATTCAATCTAACATTGAAAACCACAGTGGATGATATTTAATGGTCAGACAGTAGGAGGGTTGACTGAGCACTGTGTTGAAACATTCACCACATGATCTTATATTTTCATTACAGGCTGACATGGTTACATCTTGCATTTAAAACCACAGTGGATGATATTGATGGGTCAAACAGTAGGAGGGTTTACTGTGCACTGTGTAATGCATTCATCACTCGAAGCAGGCAGGCATAGTTTATCTAACACTCCCAGCCACACTACTTGTTCACAGTACTATGTACAGATGACATTGAACGATCAAACAGTAGGAAGGTTGACTGTGCACTGTGTAAAAGCATTCACCACACAGTACCACAGGCTGACATTAACATTTAAACCACAGTAGGTGATAATAATTGGTCAAACAGTAGAAGGGTTGACCATGTACACTGAGATACATTTGTCACATGATGCAAGCTGGCATTGTATCATTGAATGATCAGACACAGTGGGAGGGGCTAATAATAATTCCCTTCAAGAAATATGATAAATCCAATTAAAAAAGTGGACTGCGTCTATGTATGATTGTAAATTATTAGCTGTATAGAATAACTTTCCAATTTCGAGATCATGGATTTCCCTGGGGCTGAAAAAAACGCTGGCCCTACCCACACAGACCAAGACAAAACATTACCTATGATTGGAGAGATAAGCAGGCATTCCAGGCAGGTTTTTGTTTTCATATCCAAACAATCTATACGTGCTATCAAATATTTTCATCTGAAACTGGATTTGCACACCCCTGAGGAGAGGGGGGGGGGGGTCATAATCCTTGTACAAGTATGTAGTTTGACTCATAGGCTCAGCATGAGTCATACAACATTTGAAATGCAACATGACCAACGAGATGGCCTCTCTCTGTCTGATAAATTTGTTTTAATTTTTTTATTTTTTGCCGTTGTTTCTTAAACTGCTGTGAGTGTTCAAGCGGGGCCAAATGTGCGGTGACGCAACCCACCATGGGGAAACGCGTCCGTGGACATGAAATGTTGCACATATCAGTCATCACACTCACAGGAGGTAATTTTTTGCGAGGAGAGATGGCGCCACATTATCGTTTGCTACACTGGATGTGAATGACTTCATGGTGTATCATCAAAAGGATTTAATTATAACATTTATACACCAAGGGAATTTGGATCGAACAAAAAAAATAAAAAGAAAGAGGCAACAGTTTTTTCAAACCAAATTATTAATGCCATAATGATTCGATATACTGTAAACAAAATTTTACTTGGGGGTGGGGCTGCTTAAATAATGGTGACATTTCTCAGCTCCTTGTTAAGCATGAACTTTTAATCAGATTTTGTGAACAACATTATTTTATGCAAGACCAGCCATGGGTTTACAAGAGCAGTAATGTATGCCAGACAGTGTTTGTTTTTTGGGAGTACCGCTGTGTCTAGAATGCAGCTCTGAGATTTTTTCTAGCTGTTACAAATGATGGTATTGGCAACTGTTACCCAAACTCTGCGGGGTTAAGGTCTCGTATCTCATGTACATGTACGTACATGTAGACTCCCTCAATCTCTGTTACTCATCCATGACACTCACCGTGTCTTCCATTAGACATGAGCTCATTGAAATGTTTAAACTACAATACTCACATTCCTGGATTCTGCCTGTCGCTGGTGGTAGATCTGGAGCCTGTAGTTTGTGAAAAAGAAAACAACAAATTTATAAATGACTTTTGTAAAGTAAAACAAATTTATAATCCACATTTGGAAAGTAAAAATGTTTTATTGGGTGCGTTCAAAACATCCCTGGGTCGGCCACGCAGTGCTCACTTCGGTGAGCCCCTGACAAGAGCTACATGTAATCGAACGATCACTCTCATGGCAGACAATATGCACCTCGGTCCAGCCCCAAGTGACCCACTCCACAAGCAGGACACTGGGAGCTGACCCTGGTGAGCCTCTGGAACGACTTCAAAGCTATTTACACGTACCGGGGGCAGATTGAAGTCGACCCAGGGAAGCTAATCGAGCGCACCCATTGACAACATTAGGGATGACCTACCTGTACTGTACAAATGGTGTAGCTTTTAATAAAAATTCCAAAAATATTTTAATCACTATTTTTGATTTGTGTAAGGGCAAAAAAAATCAGATGAATCTGTGATTGCCATCAGGATTGTTATAGGTCATTATGAGGACACTGTCCACTTCCTCACAGAATCAACTAATCAGAGATACACTTGTATTGTAAGCACACTTTATACTTAAACACTCGGGGAACAACACTCGGGGAACGACTTCGTCCAGCAATTTTTTGCATAGCAAAACATTTCGACTGATTTTGTTTTATGCAAATTGAATGAATGTCGATAAAGAGTAGCAGTTGGTGATTTTCGAGTAGCAACTAACACAATTTGTGTGTCATTTTGCTCTGCTGTACAACAGAAATCATTCACTGACACTCCCGAACAAAATGATATGTTATAACAAATCAAATGCCCCTAAGGCTACAGTATGCTACAAAATGTGCGTAGCACATGTAGCGCCGTCTGGCACTGCGCACATGTACAGATTTTCTCGACTGCATGACCGCGTTGTGCACTAGACTGCAGCTTGATTATTATTATACCTCTTGATATTTTGACAACGCTGTCAAGATGAGCCGTTTGGCAAAACTGACTTGTTGTGGCAGGTGACAATTTACATTGATTCTCTCCCCCCGACTACGTCAATCTGGGTCCCCATCAACAAAATCTCTTTTGTAGACTAATCGTAACTCAGATCAAGTGACACTGGGCTCTACGGGCCTGGTATTTTCATCTTTAAAAGGGCAAGTCCATTTTTATGTTGCAAAGGGCAGTTTCATTGCAACATCTTAAAAGTCAATGGAAATTTTTAAGGGGCACTTAAGGCCAAGACCAAGGGCAACGAAGGCCTGGCTTTACATGCACGACAAGAACATATCAGTTTCAGGTTTCCTACCACTAGTTACAAAACTGTGTACTACATGTATTCTTACATGTATACCAATTCTAGCAAGTTTGGACAGAGAATCAGGTCCTTAGAATCTTGTTTCCTTGTGTTTCAGGCATATTTGGTCCTTGGAAAAAGTAGGACCATTTTACTGAATAGAACTTAGAAGGGTTGATCATGTACATGTACATAGACCTTATCGCAAATACCAATGCGCAAGCGCAGACTGTTGAATGAGGTGCATTGTGGGATAGATATAATCAAATTTTGCTACCAGCTAGACCACAATGCACCTAATTCCAAGCTTTACGCGCGCCCCCCAGTATTTGCGAAAAGGTCTATGTACATGTACAACAACATGGTGTGGGTTAGGCTATTTAATCACACTTTTTCTGATTTTTCCGAGGGACAAAAAACATTTTCCATTCAAGAGTTACAACTAACTGTACACTGAAATGTTTCCAAAATAAAAGTAACATCTGAATTAACTTGGAAATAGCTTTACAGTGATACATTAACACTTGTGGATTGTACGAAGATTGAAATACATGCGCACAAAATTTAGGCTAAAGCTTATAAGGCAAGATCCTGTTGAAATGCGTATGTTAATTAGTTACTCAGTGATTCCGAAAGGCCACCGCGCTGAATATTTTCATCATTCTCCACCGAGCAGTTACGACAAATATCGGCTTAATAATCATGCATGATTTGTACTAATGGAAAAGAAAAGCATTTTGGAATCCAATAAAATGAATTCCAGTCGTCCGAGTTTGCGACCTTGCAATATTCATAGAGAGGGCTAATTTAATGAAGGGGGGGCCCTCAATCAAATTATCATGGCTACATCTAATAATGGACTGATGCCAATAAGAACGCACGCTCCGTCATCACCCGGGTGTAACTGACACTTAAAGGGCAAGTCTAGTCACGTTCTTGTCATCTGAGTATAAGAAACAAAATTAGGGCAGAGTAAATGAAGCTAATGTTGACATATAGTCTGTAACCAGAGAAGCAATCTAATTGCAGGCACGACACATGTACTCCACGGAGGAAATGAAGGCAATTGCCTCCATTGCCTTGGTGCCCTTGAAATGCTCTACAGTAGAAATTTACAATTTCCTCGTTTATGTAGAGGTTGCCATTTACAAAGGAGAAACACCTTTGTGCCCTTGCCCTTTCAAAAACGAAGCATACAAGCCTGTAATTTCTCTGATCCCCAGTCACACTGATAGGATTGTCTTAAGTAAGCGTTGAACATAATTCCAAACGCTTTGCATTTGGAAGATTACAACATAACATATTATGTATTGCAAAATGGCTAAACTTAAATTCAATAAATTCAAGGCTTTTGAGCATGACTTCCGAATCTTAAAAGAACTCTTCACACGTAACCAGGGAATTGAAATTCCACCATCGCCCCTGTGCTGCAAATTAAGTTCCCAGGTTAAAATGAACACTCAGTATGCTGATCTCTGCGTACTTTAAATCCCTGATCACTTTCAACCAAATGTTCCTGGGATTTGTCCACAAATACCTACATGTATATCAGGCATGGAATTACACGCAGGCAATGTAGCCCATGGTCTCTATTGCCCCATGTCTTAGCCTTGGTGCCCCTGCAAAAGTTTCCCATCGACTTAAAGATCATCCAATTGAAGTGCCCTTTGCCTTGCCCTCTCAAAGATGAAATAAAAATCCATTTAATTCCTTCAGTATGTTCAGCTCTTTGCTATTTATAATTCACACTACAACAGCTGGATTCTCATGGCATTGGTTCACAGTACATTACACGCACATCATGAACTGTGTAAGCACAGCACCTTAAGTACAAATGTCTGCATACACGTACTGTACTTGTAACATGTTTGGCGAGGGACACCAGCACTTAAAATCAATCAAAATCAAGGAAATGGATTTTAGTAAGTTTGAGACGTGTATGATTAATTTCACATGGTTGTAAATCACGAAGCCACCATGCTGACAGACCATCTAAAATGTAGTTCAGTGCCCGGAGAACATCAATAAGATTTGAAGTACATGTAACATGAAAAATGGCTTCTGTGCCAGGGTTCCTCTAATCAAGATGTTACAGTCAGGAAAATCAACAATCATGTGGTTACAAATCAGGCGGTTTACTGACTCTGTGCAACACTAGAAATACAAAGCTACAACAACGAACTGTTTCTTGTTTCATGTTCTGCTTTTCAAACTAATTTTTACCCACTACACCAATGTGTGTAAAACTTGTATCATCTGTGAAGAAAATAACCACAGGCAAATCAATTGGGTTGGATTCAAACCCACGACCTTTGCAATGCTAGAGCAGATGTCTTACCACTAGACCACCGAGCTACGTAGGCTGATGGCTAGAGGCAGTTCCAAACATACACAGCGGGTGCTGCAAGGATTTGAAAGATGTTTATATTTGCATCAGGGATAAAAAAATATAATTTGTTTTTCATCCTTACACCAATGTGTATTAATCACTGTACACATTGTACTCAGTACATGTACTTTCCAGAGCTCTGTGAAGAAGAAAAACCACAATTTCGAAAGATCCAGCTGACATTTTGTCAATCCTGAAATTAGGAAAATGTCCTGAGAAATCAACATGCCTGATCATGGAAATAAATGTTAAGATGACTTCAATTGAATTGAATTGGCAGACAAATCCTTTGGTAATGAAATCCCACGAATTTAATCTTCTTTACATGTCAGTAATACCTTTGTTTGATAAAGGTATCGCTCATGAGGATTGTGCTCTACACAGTTCATCGATTGGTCAAACAAATGGAGCTATCCCTGTAGGCCTGTCTCCATTTAATCACATTTCCTGCCTTTAGAGAATTTTCTTTTTATCCGATTAAAGCCCACATTCAATGATATTGTGATTCTACATGTACATGTACATGAAGCATGTTCTGCATGTTTCAGATTTCATTGAGCACAGGAGAATTTTTTGTTAGCATTGTTGGCAATCTAAACTTGGCCACAGTGAAACAAGTTATTCAAAGTGCTGAAGATAACAGACTGGGCCAAATTTTATAGCTCTGCTTACCGCCAAAATTCTGTCGGGAAAGCGCAAAATTTCTGCGCTAACTGTGGAAGCAAAGAAAGCCTTGTAACATGGAATACATGCACAAGCAAAGCTTCCTTGCTAACCTTTGAAATTTTAATTCAATTCAATATTGGTTTACTTTCATATAAAAATACAAGACCAAATAAGAAGTCATAGACTAATGGCATTGGTTAACAATAAAATTACATCAAAAATATATGTACAAGTTTACATGATAAAACAATAATATTAAAAATATTACTAGACACTTGACATACATGTAAGCATGGAATTCCCTGCTTGCGTATTTTTATACAAAATGTAGCTTTATGGTTTATAAAGTGTGTGTGTGCTTTAGTCATTAGTTTAATCATGCCTGTTAATTTGTATACTGTAGGTCTGGAATTTCATCTTTATAAGAGGGCAAGGCCACTTTCATTTTGCAAAGTGCACTTCCATAGGGAACTAGGTAGATTTGTGCACTTTATGAATTGTCATTACTATTAGTTTATAATAAGGGAAGTAAAAGAGTAGTGACTCTATCTTAAACAGTGTTTAATATCGGCAGGGTCGGGCCCGTGAGACATTTTACCCCCACTACCATCCCATGTTTGTTTACAAACTTGATGCAATTTTCCTAAAGAAAATGAACACGCACCGCCCCCATAAGCACTACTCCCAAGCAGAAGTACATGTACATGTACATAGTACTGTGCACGCATCTAATTTCCGCGAAATGGCCATCTCCCAGGAGTTTGCCAGGGCTAGCAAATCAAGTATGAAAGGGTCAACAAAACTCTCCAAGGACTTTCCCCAGGAAAAATATGATACATGTATTGTTGCTCATACCACAAACTGACCTATTAAATCTCATCCAAAGTATAAACAAAACGAGTTTGGAGAAAATCGCAATTTAAGTTGCACTGGTTTTCAGACTTTTTTTTGAGGGTCTGCTGATTGTTTTTATTCCGATCCTTTAAAACAAAAATAGTAATTGGGAATTCATCCTTAAAGGCAGTGGACACTATTGGTAGTTGTCAAAGACTAGCCTTCACAGTTGGTGTATCTCAACATATGCATAAAATAACAAACCTGTGAAAATTTGAGCTCAATCGGTCATCGAACTTGCGAGATAATAATGAAAGAAAAAACACCCCTGTCACACGAAGTTGTGTGCGTTTAGATGGTTGATTTCGAGACCTCAAGTTCTAAACCTGAGGTCTCAAAATCAAATTCGTGGAAAATTACTTCTTTCTCGAAAACTATGGCACTTCAGAGGGAGCCGTTTCTCACAATGTTTTAGACCATCAACCTCTCTCCATTACTCGTCACCAAGAAGGGTTCTATGCTAATAATTATTTTGAGTAATTAGTAATAGTGTCCACTGCCTTTAAACACTTCGCAAAAAGGAAAACAAACCCAGTTATGAGCGACAATATGTACAATACAAAATTTTAAGTTGATGATACTCTTCATCTCAGCCAAGTGTTTGCCAACTTCCCAACGTCAGATTCATTTTTTTCGAAAACCCAGACACATTAAGATCTTCTTCACTAACAATCATAGATGCTTTTAAGTATCGATAGAAAATCAGCAGACCAACTAATTTGTTCTTTCTTCTTGCAGTTTGAGATAGAGTGCTGCTCTCCCCTGTCCTTCTATTAAACCAGTGACTGGAATGAATGCGATACCTTTTCTTTCGAATTGAGCATTACTGAGTATCTACGCAAGAATGCAAGAAATAGACACTTTATAAAATGTGCATACAGAAGCTCGGTTCAATTCGCATCATTTTAGCCTTCGAGAAAGACTCTGCTAGGGTCAAAACGTTAGGCCATTAACTATTTTTTGCATTTATACTCTAGGTCCATTTGGTTGGTAAGTTGTTTGCAACAGCTAATTCTATTTTCTCAATTTGTGAAAGCGAAACAGATTTCCTCTTACTTTCGTAATCTTTGAACAAATTACGTCAGAAATGTCATTGTTTTAACTCTTCACGGAGGTGAGCATAGTTTTATAAATACTTAATTTATGCTGTTTTATGCTGTCTTAATAGAAGTTTCATAAGGATTCAGACAAAACATTCCTATCAGTTGTCGCCCGACGTCCGTGGATATTCGGATATTAAAAGAATATCCGGTTACTTGGTTGTAATTACAGAACTATCCGGTTTATAAATAGGTATTCGCGCCCTATGCGGATATCCGGTTAAGAAAAAAAAGGCATTCGCGGTTACGGATAGGAAAACCTATTCGCCATTAACCGGATATTCAAATAATTCGCCCAGGCCTAATGGACAGGGCTTAATGTGTCCTACTGATGACTAGAGAGGAACACTTATATAAGAGCAACCTCTTTGAATATTGTGAACTTGAGCACAGTGGTATAAAAGGAACAAAGATACAATAATATATGTGTAGATCTCCGTTTTTCTTTGTCAACTTGACGAATGGTATCTCTTTAGACACTGGACACTATTGGTAATTGTTAAAGACCAGTCAATTCTCACTTGCTGTATCTCAACATATGCATACAAATAACAAACCTGTGAAAATTTGAGCTCAATCGGTCATCAAAGTTACGAGATAATAATGAAAGAAAAAAACACCCTTGTCACAGTAAGTTGTGTGCATTAAGATAATTGATTTCAAGACCTCAAATTCTAAATACTTCTTTCTCGAAAACTACATTACTTCAGAGGGAGCCGTTTTCTCACATTGTTTTATACTATCAACAGCTCCCCATATTGGTTACCAAGTAACGTTTTACATACATGTAGTATGCTGATAAGTATTTTGAGTAATTACAAACAGTGTCCACTGCCTTTAACATATTTGTATGGAAATTGAGTGTCTGAGGGTGACAGGGATTCAGGTCAGTTTTGTCCAATTCCTTTCATCAGTGCTTGTCTGTTTTGTTTTTTTTAAATGTTACATGATGTATTCTGTATTTTCCTTTTTGTTCTTCTGTGACAAAAAAAAAATTCTTAAAGTTGCAACAGTGGTATTCTTGTTGAAACGAGGCTCCAATGTCTACTAGGCAATTACAAAACATGTGGTGGGGATCCTACATGTATAGTAAAATTTTCAGGTTAAATTTCATTTTAGTTTTTAAACCCGAGAGCCCATTCCTCGATTTTACATGTACATTGTAGCACTAACATTTATCTTTTTAATTTCTTGACTTTATTGGCCCAGCTCTCAAGTCACTGGACCAGGCCAGCGGGGTCAGGAGGGCAAGTGCAGTTCAGTGTACATGTTTGAACCATAACCAATCTTGTGAGCTTGCTACAACTGTTCAATATGTAGCATGCCACTGAGCCTGCCTGGTGCCTGTTTTGCTAGACAGACTTGGCACGCTGATCTTAATCAGAGCGCACATGGGCCCATTGGAGTAGCAATTAACATTGTGCATTTCTACTGACACCTCTCTGGCTACTTTACACAACAAAATTACAGCACTTTCAGCATGTCTCTCCAACATGGGAACCTGGGAAAGTAATAGACCTTGAATTACAACACCCCAAGTTCTCGGACATTGTGCTCCGTTAAAAGTGACGACATTTTGGTTCATTCACATGCTATAAAGCACTGATACACTGTACAGGGGAATCTGAGGTTTCCAAAAAAGTTACAAGTATTGAAATAATAGGGAGACCCCCAACATCAATGTACATGTAGCTCAGTTGGTAGAGCACTGGCAAGTTAATTCGGAGGTTCAAGTCCTGCTCTGATGAATTTTTCTTTGATTTTGGGGGTTGGACAAAAAATTTACTATAGTGGGATTTGAACCAACGACCTCCGGATTAACATGCCAGCGCTCTACCAACTGAGCTTTCTAGCCCTATGTTGGCGGTCTCCCTATTTTAATAATAATAATAATAATAATAATTTGGGGGGCTAATCGTCCTTACTCGCAGCTAGAGCTGAATTGCGAAGGATGTGGCTACAACGTGTTTTCCAGAAACAGGCATGCAAGAGCGCATTCAGCTGCCAGCCACATCAACCCATTATGACCACGGAGGACAGCCAAGATCGAAAGTGTTTGATACTTTGTCAATATCTTTGTTCGGGGTGTGCTACCCAAAAAACCAACCTATTAACAAAAATCTGAAAATCGCTCCAATCTGCCTGGGCACCTAGTGAGTTCAACCCCCTTAAACTTACCCTCATGTCTGGTTCGATGCTGAGACGCTGCTTGTTCAGATAGTTGCCGCCTGCTTGATCCTGATTGGAGATGAGTTGTTTGCTCTCTAGACCCTCGTCCGTTTCCTCGTCCTCATCGGTGGCGATGTGCTGGTAGCACTGAGGATCAGTACTCTGCATGTATTCCTCGCGCTGCTTCAGACGTAGCACTCGTAACTCTTCTTGTCTGGTTTGGCATAAATAATAATAATAATAATAATAATACATGGGGAAAGATGTTAAATTTGCATCAGGGACATTCAAGGAATATTTACTTTGGTTTGACCCATAATGTATTAGCGATGTGTCTTAGCACTGTATACTCAGTACATTCATATGAACTTAAATGTAGTTTGTAATTTTTAACAAGCAATTTGTGTTTTTGTAGACTTTCACTACATAGATTAATTCGTAATAATTCTGAAATATTCCTAATAGTTAGCAGCTATGCATTCCCAAAATTTCTGTGACAAAATCTCAGGCATATTACTTGGGTTGGATTCGAACCCGCAACCTTTGCAATTCTAGAGCAGTTTCATGAGAAAATCTTTTAAGAGCCAACACTCCCACAAAAGAGATTTACTAAATACATAATATACATGTACATTAGATGTACATGTAGTTGTACCCGCAAATCCACTATTATTAAATAGTATTAAATTGTTAGGCCTACTAAAAATTTCTGAACAAGCATTTTGTTAGAAACCTTTGGCTGAACACATTATCACGAATATTCATTCAGACATATTCCCTGAAACTCAAACTGCATCATAGCGTAAACCTCCACAATTAAAACACAGTAGAGTAGTAGGGAAATATTTTCCATTCACTGCTCTACATCAAAGTAAAATGTTTTTCACTTTTTAAGCAATTCAACTCGATTGTAAAGGGGGTTGAGGTCACACAGGTACCCTCTATCAAACACAGAGATTCAAAAGATATAAAATCGCCCAACAGTTTGTCATTTAACCAGCCCTTAAATGTGTTATTTGTCTGCTGTGCTTACGTGAATTGGCTCGGTTATCTATACTTTCCACGATGCCCTGAAGGAGTGTGTCTCAAATTACCGGTCCCGAGCTCATTTAAAACAGACACAACCTTTTTTCTTCATATCCGAGCGCGGTGTTCATTACAAAGATTTTAAAGAACCTTAATATGTAGAGAGCAAGCGAGGCCTACTTGTCAGCTGTTACTACCATGATTGAGATACCCTGATGAAGCATTTTTAATGGATTTTTGTGTTTATTTCTTTCTATTTGAAGGAATCTAAATTAATGGATACAGAAGTATGTTACATTATGCAACTTATATATGAAAATTGATAATCAAGGTTACAAAGAGATTTCTAGTGATTAAAGGCACCAGACACTATTGGTAATTGTCAAAGACCAGTCTTCTCACTTGGTGTATCTCAACAATATGCATACATTAAAATAACAAACCTGTGAATTTTTTAGCTCAATTGGTCGTCGAAGTTGCAAGATAATAAATGATAGAAAAAACACTCTCATCTCACAAAGTTGTGCCCTTTCAGATGCCTGATTTCAAGACCTCAAAATCTAATTCTGAAGTCTTGAAATCAAATTCATGGAAAGTGACTTCTTTCTCGCAAACTCCGTTACTTCAGAGGCAGTCGTTTCTCACAATGTTTTATACTACGTATCAACAGCTCCCCATTACTCATTACCAAGTAAGGTTTCATGCTAATAATTATTTTGAGTAATTACCAATAGTGTCCACTGCATTGTATTGTAAGATTTCCACTTTTCAATCTTCAGATTTCCACTTTTAACAATAGGATTCGGTAGCTTGTGAATTATTTAAGAGTAAGAGGCCAACCCAGTTTTGGATAATAGAGTATCATAGAGTATCATAGCAGTTTTAAAGCCTAGTCTTTTGTCAAGAAATTATTTGATTGTTATGTTATGTCCCATTTGCCTAGTTTTCTCAGCTTACGGGGAGATTAACTGGGAGTACACATCCCTTTGATTGCACTTGACTCTGTCTGACAGCATGAATATTCTCCTAGCTGTGTTCACAGACCAGGGCCCAATTTCATAGCGCTACTTAACTGTAAGCAAATTTTCATGCTTACTGTAGCAGAACAATTTGCTAAGGTGCAAGCGTATTTCACATATTAGCAGAAAAAAATGGGCATTGTGTCGTCATTTATTTTTGTGCGGAAAGCACTGGAAGGTAAGCATCCCTTTTCGTGTTCTTACAGGTAGCAGCGCTATGAAATGGAAATCGCACAGTAAGCACAAAATCGGCCCCTAAGGAGCGCAATGAAATTTGGCCCTGGAGATATTGAGCTCATTATAGAGAAGGTTAAGTACCCAGCAATTAGCCACCTAAAACCAGCAGTAAACCATTGATTGGGGAAAGGATGTTGCTCAAAACTGTGACATTTTTAGAAAAATATTTTAAACAGACTTTGTTCTTACCTCCTTTTGCGTTCCTCCGTAATCCTTTTCCGTCTGTCATCATCAGCAGCTTTCTGTGCTGTCTCAGGTTGCATCACCCAGATTGGCTGAGGAAGCTGCTCCTGGACATAGAAAGAAGGAGTCTTCATGGAAGCCGTCTTGCTGGTTGACAAGGCCTGCTGGAGCTCCTTCATGGCATCTTTAACATCTACTGGTTTAGGAGGTGGTAAAGGTTCCTTGGCGACTTTTGTAGGATATCTGCCGGTGGCTGGGCTTCCTAGAGTGAGGTTTTTGTAGCCTGGACTGAAGTTGAACCTCTCCGGGAAGCTGTCTGGAGTTGTGACGCTGCCGCTGCCCCCGCCAGACTTGGGTTCATCTTCCTCGTCGGCATCTGAGAACTGGTCTTCTTCTGGGTGAGGGGGAAGATTGCTTGTGTTGACATTGCTCTCTGCATGTCCAGCAAGACGGATACCCACTACATCATACTCCATGGGGCTGACGTTTGGCATGTTGGCCTTCCTCTGGTCTTGTTTAGCCCCGGCTGCTTGCTCTTGAGGTGTAGTCGGGGGACTAGGACCTGAATATTCTGATGACTGCCTGCTACTGTCTGGTTGGACCCCACTGTCTGATCCAGCACTCTGCTTGTTCTTGTCATTAGACTTCCAGAGATTGGCAAGCTCTCGTGCTGCTAGTCTCGCCAAGAGGTTGTCATCAACGCCGGTTGGTGGGATGATTGGTGGCCTGTCGTCGCTGTCGGTGCTGCCATCGATATCTATATCATACTTCCCACCTGAAGAGGGTACAGCAAGGTCTTCTTTCCTGGATGGGTGTTGGTGGGATGGGGTGTAGCTGTCTTCGTTACTGCCTGCTGCATACCCTTCATCTACTCGATACTCTCCCTCATCTGGATCCTCTTCACTGCTTGATTCTCGATTAGCCATCTCATAGCTGTTGCGCCGTCTCAGTGACCGTGGCCGCTCTGCAGGAACGGAACCATTCATTGGCTTGCTAAATCTTTTTGTGACACCCTCGGGGTTGGCAGCGCCACCCATTCTCTCGTCCAAGTACGCGCCACACTCATCACAGTCGTCAAACACTACCTCTCCGCCGGTGGTGGCACTGTTTGGTAACTCGCTCACGTTGAAGCTATACTTGTCAGCAGCCCTGCCCCTCTGCAAGGCACTAGATCCAGGGTTGGCCCTTGCGATGTTGTTAGCATTGGAATTATTCCGAGGAGGTTCTGGATAAGTTGCTTGCATTTGTGGGGAATTGCCGACTCGGTTGGCAGGTGAAGTAGGACCTGACCTCTTTGGTGGCTGTGTTTTAACTCCCGACTGTGAGATGGTTTGGTTTGTAGTTGGTGATACTGCTTGTGCCCTCCCAGGTGTACTTAATCCTGCCCCGGATCTTTCTCCTCCAGGTCTTAGAGATGACACTGCGGCATATTCTTCATTATTACGGGTGCGGACAGGACTGGTTCTCTGTCCTGGTTGTGCACTCTGAACATTTTGTCCGTTTTGAGTTCTCCTTGAGTTCGTTTCTTGTGCAGGATTTTTAAAAGTACTGGATGACAGATTCTTCTCCAGGTCAAAGATTTCCTTCATCTCGTCCTGAAATCGTGACTTCAAGGATGCAACCGGCTTCGCTCCACCCGGAACTGGATGTGGCTTCTGTGCCTCTTTTGGTCTGTCTTGGTTTGCATCCTGCTGACCTGACTCAGATTGTGGAATGGCAACATTCGCTTCTGGGGCTTGTCTTCTCTGGGCTTGGCCAGGGCCAACTCCTCTCATGTCACCCTTGCCAGGTTCGCGTCTCTCTTGGGGCTTCTTCACAGGTGGTGATGCTTTGATTGCTGTATGTGCTGATGGCTGCTGTCGACTTGTAGGCACTCGTCTGGTCGGACTCCTGGGAGACTGACTTGTTAATTGCTCTGTAGATACAGGCGGTTTTGTAGGCTGGGCATCTTTGGGTTTAGTAGCAGAAGTGGCCTGAGGAGGTGTCACACCTCTCTGAGGTTGAGCGGTAGTACTGTTGCGAGTTCCTGCAGTTGGTCGTGGTGCTGGACGCCCTGCACTCCTTGGACTCTTTGGACGGACAGTTTTTTGAGGGGCTTCCTCTTGATTGCTTGCATGTTGCCGAGCTGATTCACTAGTACTATCAGATGTATATAAGGTGCTTGCCGGCTGCTCAGGGTATCTATTTACATTAGGGTATACAACATTGATGAACTTATTTTCCTGGGGGCTCTCATTATTAAAGTCTAGTGCTTGGTTATACGGCTGCTCATGGGCTAAGCTTTCAGCAGCCATGGGCTCATTCGGATAGCCATGCTCGTTGTGGAATTCCTCCTGATCTGCCTCGGCAGAGTCACTTTGACCCTGATTACCGTGATCAAGCTGCATGCCTAGATCTTCATTTAAATCATGCCTGGCAGGAGCTGGTGAAGGCTCTTCCACCTCCACAGCTTCCTGCTCCTCTTTGGCTCTCTCTTGTTCAATGTTTATGTCCGCCTCCAGATAATCCTGCGATGCTGCATCATAGTCAATGAAATGAGTTGCTGGGTTTTGATGAGAGGCTTGGGGTACGGGATCGTACGAGTCACTCTCTGCTTGCTCTGACTGAGGTAGCTCTTCTTCTGGGACAGAAATCTGCTGGTTCCCAGGATAGAAGTCGTCAACCTCCTCAAAGAAGTCTTCACCTTCCGCTTCATCATCGCTTATATCTTGCATTCCCTCCACCCTGGAGTTGCTGATGGCGAGACCTTCTTCCACCACCGCCATGAGGTTGTCTTCTTCTGCTTCGTCACACTCTCTGGACAGCCTGTCCACTTCTCCAGAGTGGCGTTGATCGTCCTGAGGGGCGTCTTCCGTGTAGTACTGACCCTCACTCATGAGGTTATCTTCCACCTCTTCCGTCTCTACTTCCTCCTGGTAATCTCGGTCGTTATCGCTCTCCGTCATATCCTCCCCTGTTTGAAACTGATCTGATGGCTCCACGTAGTAATTGTTTTCGTTGACCTCAAGGTTGAAATGTTCACCTTGTTCGTAGTTTGCCTCCTTGTTGTCTTCATTATTGTAATAATCCTCAGTTGGATCTTCGTCAGCTCCGCCGAGAGCACCGTTCATCTCCTCCAGTCCGATCTCTTCCCCGCACTGGGACTCAGACTTCTCAGATTCAGGTAGCTCCCCATTGCTCTGGAGGGCGGAGCCACTTACGTTCAAATTGAGGCTTGGGTCAAGGGTCGCTTTAGGGTTCACAATGTCACTCTCTGCGTCCTCAAAGGCGTCATCAAACTGGGCCACATCACGCCTTGCCATGGTTGCAAACTTCTAAACCTGTAGAAAAAACAAACCAGAAAACAAAAATCATTATTACCGAATCAATGCAAAGTGTGACATTCTACAAATGGATATTTGTTTTTTTAAGTGATTCCATTGTCAATTTTCATACTACTTCTGCTCAGGGTTATTGCCAATGTTAAATGGGTGCTGAGTTAGTGAGATTGCTGCATCAGCGTCTTCCCTTAACAGTGGTCCGCTAACCAATTGGCAGTTAAATCACCTGAGGGCCAGACAAACTTCCCTCTAGAAGTCTAGCTGGCTGGATCAGTGTTGAAAAGCATCCCATTGAACTAGACCCCCTTGCACTGGCCGCCAGCGTTGATGACTAACAATGTAACCCTGCATGCGTGCACACGCTGCACAAGGCTCTCAGCCAGTGATAGGTCTTCAAGCAAGCACGTTTCCACTGTCTGTCATCAATGATGGCACCAATGCAAGAGGTCTTTACAGTATGGACTAGTGAAAAAGCAAATGGACTGGTGAACTGAGAGCTAACTGGTCCAGCTGGCTAGTCACTGAAACAGTTCAGGCCAAACCCTACATGTAGGTGCCGAAGTAAACCTTTACCACTCAAATGTTCAAATTGTATAGAGATGAAGAATATTAGCTGTCATACATTCTGTTAAAAAGCTATCGATTTTAAAAATGAAGAGTGTGTGTAAAAAATAAAGCTTGTTAAATGCACAGGATGCCATATTACATTCATGAGATGTAAATTAATGTGCACGGCTGCATGAACATGTTTGTTGTACAAGGTATACAATGAAATCAAATTGCTTGTGCAAATGTATTAGGCTATAACATGTGTATAAATGACAAACCAAACATACGCAGCAAACATTGTAGTTTCAATTGTCCACAGGCATTGTTTGTATAGAAGTTATCAGGATCCATCCTGATCGACACACAGACAACACTTTCAGAACATCTCCCCCCAAAACGGATAAGTTACGACCATCAAGAAAAAGCTAATTATTCCAACTTGGCGAACAACCCAAAGCTTCAATACAGACTGTCTGAGACACGCAAGCAATCTCTCCAAGATCTCACCGTGCAAAAAAACAACCGTACATACATTGTGTTAATTTCCCAAGGGTGTTAAATCCCCATCAGTAGGGTCGGTGAAGGTAAATCACACAGGCTACAGTATCCTCACTTGCTGCTATATAACCTCCAGTTGAGCTGAACTTTGCAATTAAGTTCTATGATAGGATGAAACTATAAATAAATAGTAAACTTGCGGGTACAACCATCAACCATGAGTAAATCTCTTTTGTGGGAGTGTTGGCTCTGAGAAGAGCCAGTTTGGTCATGACGTTTCGAACAGTATAACTGTGACTCGGAAAAAACCTGAAAAGTTCAGTGATGATCAAGGGGCAAGGGTAGCCCTGGCGGCCTTACACTTTCTTTTTGTACTACAGTGACGTCCTGGACATCAGGGTACATTTCTGGGGTGGAAAATTTTCACAGCTTCATAACTCAAATCTTACCTGCAAGAAAGCACCAATTTCAACAGATTCACATTCCATGGCAGCATGTGTTTTTCTGCGGTGGGTTTTGATCGTCATATATTCTTCACAAATCCGTCATGTTCATGAAATAATGCAGCTCCCAACGTTAAGGAATTCCCATTTTTGTTCGTAGTCTCACAGTCTGCCGTGTGTACGCAAGACGCACGACGCACAAATTTTGAATTGTGTTGTTATTGCTGTGCAGTCAAGATACGGTGACCAAGAATTCATGCGTCTAAGCTTGCATCATGCGTCTTGCAAGCGAATGTATATGCATACGCACGACAACAGACAACACTGTGAGAAAACGATCGAAACAGGAATTTTTTAACGTTGGAAGCTGCATTATTTCACGAAAATGACGGATTTGTGAGGAAAATATGAGGACCAAAACCCACCGCAGAAAAATGTATGCCGCCATGGAATGTGAATCTACTGAAATTAGTGGCTTGTTGCAGGTAAGATTTAAGTTATGAAGCTGTGAAATTTTTCCGCCCCAGAAACGAGCCTCAATAGTTAGGACTCTGTTCCTGTGTACAGAGAAAGAGTCCTATATAGGGCTAGGGGCAAGGGTAGACTTCAGTTTGAAATGAAAGAAGCTACATATAAGACTCCTTGTGTAGAGATATGGGTTTTGATTTCATTATACATGTAGTAATTGGGAGTCATGCCTACAGTTGCATGGAGAATGTGGAATGTACTGGAGGCCAACACAATGGCTTTTATGTACTCTCCTTATGGGACATGTGGAGTGCTCAGAGACAATTTGGCACACTTACGTTGGGTATTAGTTTTGCATCAGTGAATGTTTATAATCTGCACGCTCTCCTTATGTCCTTGCGTGGAGCACGCAAGGCCAACTCTGCACACTTACGCCGGGTATTGCATGCATCAATGATTACTCTTCGCAAGTGGAGTTCGTGGAGACCAGCGACATGCAGTGATTAGTCGGGAACACTCACTACGCATGAAGTATGGAGCAGGCAGTTTGAACGCAATATTTAAATAGTAAAAATACACAATGTTTACTGCTTTCCAAATTGTCCACGCTCAGGCAAGACTGCCCAGTATAGTCAAATACACAATATCTGCACACTCTACAGAGTCCGTACTGTTTGCAGATACTCGTGTACAGTGTATGTTACCATTCCGGTATCACTCAGCGCACTACCAGTGTATTACCAGGATGATTAATTTATGCTTGGTGAAGTTCAACTACTGTAACCAAGCAAAGGAAATGAACATGAGATGCAGAGTGCATGATGGATCAATGGAATCTGTCAACTTTTAATTATCAAACCCTTTCACGTGCAGCGCTCATATAAAATTCACTCACAGCGACATTTTGCAGCCGGTTTAAAGTGGGCTATGGACGGGATGCCTGTAGTTTGTGTCATCCCACTTGCGGGGGTTTGTCAGCTTGTAGTTTGTACATTATGTACATGTACATGTAGCTAGCGTTATTCTATACAAACGACAGGATATTTCCTGTTTGTTGTCCACACTGTCCACACAGTGTGATTAAGCAAACACAAGGAGAGGTATAGATGCTAGTTTGTCTTGCCTCTATCCGTCGTCGTGCTCGTGCATGACTGCAATTCGTACAATTCAATCACCATTGATTGTGAGGCAGGAAGTGTCTATAATTACATACAACCACCACAGTGCATAAGATGTACATGTACACAGCATCAGTGCTGGTCATGGAGTAAAGTGAACAGACTGAGTGAGAGGGCGGAGGAGGAGAGGGAGAGATGGAGGAGGGGTGATGGGTGAGCAGGGGTCACGATCTCACCTGAAGTGCTCCAGTTACACATTTATTGCTTCACAGTTACTATGGAAACCTGTTGACATGAACTGTGCCAGGCCTGATACACATATGTACAAGCTTTCCTTTTTGAAAAGGGCAAGGCAGTGTAACCTTGGTAACGGGCACTTGAATGCAAACAGCAAGATTTGTTCACAAAAGTAGACTTTTTAATATGAAGACAGAATATTAATAAAAATTCTACAGTCAAGGTCTATCGGTAGGCTCTCCGAATATTGGAAACAAGCAGGTGTCTGCTAAGAACAATGATGTACTGAACTACATGTACATGTTGTACATGTTGTACATTACACACCACGACCTAGCAGACAACATAATGTACTCTCGTACTCAAGTACATTCACTTTATCGACAGCAAGTCACTCAGACACAGGGAAAAAAGAAAAGATCTTTTTTGCGCACTAATCCGTGAGCCTTCTTGTCTTGTCATAGAGGTTAACCGGATTGCCAGGAGATAGTCAGAGTCTATTCGCATCGGCGCACTAAGTGCCTCACGCCGAGGAATCCATGTAGTGTCTATGGACAAGAGATGATTGGATTTGTCTGCCAACATCCAGTGGGAAAGAGGGGGGGATTAAGAGGAGACTTGATCAGATTGACTCAAAGCGTGCAGACAATATAAAAAATGTAACTTGTCAGGGTTTTGAGGAGGCAGTGTGTGAATGCATCCTTAGGCTTACATACATGTAAGGGTCCCGACATGCAGCTAGATCATTAGTCAGAGTGCTTAACCCTCCTACTGCTTGACTGTTGAATATCACTTTTTTTTATTATCACGTGTGAATTCATCTACACAAAACATAGTCAACCCTCCTACTGTCATTCGTGTCAACCACTCGAGTCCGTTGCTCTTAACCGCTAGGCTATTGCATGCCACAATGATCCACATTTATGCATGGTACATGTATGTACATTTTTACGTGTGTATCAACATTGTACCTAACTCCATTAGGAACAGCCGTGTCTATTTGCCATACAGCAATGTATGATGTACACACATGTCTACATTTCCAGAAAGACACCTACCAGATTACAACTCTGTTCATTCCCCTGGCAACACAACTGTGTCTTCAGAGAATGTCCACTTCACTTAGAAACAGCTTTTAATTTCCCAACTCTCACAGACTACACCAAATCGGCCTTGAAAAACACTGACAGTCTGCATTATAAATTTATTGTGTAGAGTGTTGCACTACAGTACATTGTGTGTTTGTTCGTTAATTCATACATTCCATATCATGTATATTGCAGAGACTTTCAGTTATGGTTTTTGTGTTGACATGCACCATCTGACAGTTGATTAAAGACACTGGACAATATTGGTAATTGATGAGGGATAAACACCTCTGGAGTAACGTTGTGCATAGAAACTCGATTGCGACCGCTAAATGATGATGAATTGTCTAAGACCAGTCTTCTCACTTGGTGTATCTCAACATTATACATGAAATAACAAACCTGTGAAAATTTGAGCTTAAAGTTGCGAGATAATAATGAAAGAAAAAACACCCTGTGGCACACAAAGTTGTGTGCTTTCAGATGCTTGATTTCGAGACCTCAAATTCTAAATCCGAGGTCTCGAAATCAAATTCATGGAAAATCACTTCTTTCTCGAAAACTGTTACTTCAGAGGGAGCTACATGTATTTCTCACAATGTTTTATACTAACAACAGCTCCCCATTACTTGTTACCAAGTAAGGTTTTGTGCTAATAATTATTTTGAGTAGTTACCAATAGTGTCCACTGCCTTTAAGAGCAGGTTAAATTTTTATAAACACACTGTCAGGACTGTACAGCGTCTGTAGCGTTTGAGGTCTTACAACATGGAGTTTGAGTGACTGTGTTTAGTACCATACATGTATGTACATGTGATTGTACGGTACTATACATTACATTCCCAGGTGACCAGGTCTACTACATGTACACGTAGTTACTTATGGCCCATTTCAAAACCTCACATTTGACTTGTGGCTTGGGCTCTGGCTTGGGCTCTGGTTTGGGCTCTGGCAGAGACTTAATCATGAAGATAAAACCATAATGCTCCAGAATGCACATTAGGGCATTTCAAACCAAGATAAACACCAAGTAGAAATTATTCCCCAGACCTTGTTTCAATTCAGCGTCCTTTGGCCAAACTTTCAAAATGTTGTCCAGAATATCCCCTACTAATGAAAAACTCACAAGTGAACCCTCTGGAGTACCCAAAACGAGCACATTCATGGCTTCAAATAAATTGAGTGTCCAAAAATGTACAAAATGCCCATTTCGCTATGCAAGTTCCAAACTACATACCCGTTTAAGAGATGGTATCCCATTACAGCCCTACCACTAAGTACAGCACGGCATCAGGCAATAAATTCTGATGTCTTTGACGTGACACGTCCTGTCTGTCTTCAAATTAACTTTGGATATTCCCAAATGGTTTACCATTGAACCCCGGGCAATGTTGCACCATCATAATGGCACAGTCAGACCATTGGAAGTCAACATCGTTCTCGATGTACTTAAAAGCTAGTGCATACACTGTATTTTCACTCGGGCAACTTTATTCTCGCAGCATCATCTGAAACTCTTTTTTACGAAGTAAAGAGGCGCCATCTCATTTTTCATTCCGGTCTTTGTTGACCAAGATCTTTCTGCGTCAGACGGTTCATTTTAATAATGTTTTATATTAAGTGCATACATGTTCCTCTGTACGAGAACAAATTTTCCCTCATTATGTCAGGCAAAAGGTACTCATTGTACTTTAAATATGTATTCATAAATACCCCAGACAGTTTCTCTACTCATATTGGTGGAGATGGCGTCACGTGGGTGTGCATAAATCTTTTGTTTTTGCACACTGAGCTGGCTTCCGCGTGTCAGGCGCACAAGATTATCACCCGGAATGCGCAAATCATAACTATCAGCACGAAATATAAGCGTGCGCGCGTACACACAACCCACACGCCTCAAACAGATTCTTCACAAAGTTTGGGGGGAAAAAATCCAAACCTCGAATTTTCAATTGTTAAAAAGTCTATAACTGTATTTGTTTACGTTTTTTAACAAAAGGGCATTTATGAATGGGAATAAAAGAGTAGTGACTCGTTCTTCTACGTCCGTTTAAAACCTTGCAGGGTCGTTGCCATGCGATAAAGGCCCTCGCCTTCGGCTCCGACCTTTATCACATGGCTGCCAACCCTGCCGGCTTTAAACGTACGTTGAAGAACTCGTCGCTACCCTATTATTCCCTTACTAAACACACATTGCGCATGACTCGGATGTTAATGTTCAAATTTATCTCAGATGCCGTCCAGCCCATGGAAACAACAAATGTCATATCCATGGTTCCAACCTTTTACCTTTTCAATTTGATAAATTCAAAGAGGCACCTAGGTGCCCCACAATGGGGCCACAGGCACGAAGGTACATGTACATGTACATGTACAGTGTACTGAATGTAGAAAATGTGTCTGAACCTTGACTTAAGAATGCTATTCGTTTAATAGCGTGACATTATTCCAATGTAAACCAAACTCACCTCACCCAAACTGTCTCCATTAATTACAAGTAGCCTATGAAATATGCTAAATTCAAAAATGCATACTAATACACTATTGGTATGCCAACAGCAATAGGCCACAGAGTTGTGCACCAGGCAGATGCACAAATGCGTACGCATCACACCTAAACAAAAAGGCACCAAGTTCCCACATTTTGCCAACCAGTAGTGTTAGTGCACACAACTTTCACATGCAATATTTCATGGCAAAGTGCTATAGGAAACGCCCTCAGAATATTTGTTGGTGATTTATCATGTTTATGGAAGAAAACATTATCTTCTGCAAGCCTTTTCAAAATGTTAATGTTTTGATTTGAACAATGAACAGGGTGTCATGGCCATGGGGTTTAAAGCCAAATTCAAACTCTGGTGGTTAAGTAATTGGAGTGTGGGTTCGTATCTCGGTCATGGCACTTGTGTCAGAAGTTGAGCAAGATACTTAACTACACATGCTTCTCCTCACCCAGGGGTACCAATGGGTACCTGCGAGGGTGGAGGTTGATATTATCATAATTGTGTTTTTAAAAATCCAGGCTGTATAAATCTTCTATTCCCCAGGGAGCTGAGAAAGATTGAAGGAATATCATCCGCTTAATGACAAGGGCACTTACAAAGTGCATTGAGACATTTGTTCGATATTGTAAAATGCGATTTAGAAGAACTACATGTAGTTGTTATTGTTTTTATTAACAGGCGATGCGTGGTAAATAAATGCCAAGATTTTGTTCCTGAGTACGTGTAGCAGAAACCTTACACACACGCAGCAGATGTGCACATGTGACGTATTGACTTACGAACATGATGGGAAATGGCTTGGAGTGCAGCATTGCAGTTTCTATTTCACCGAACTCAGTACCATAAAGACATTGACGTCAAAAGGGCACCCACATAATGTACATTAATTCAAACACACAAAATATTCCCAATTGTACTGCATTTTGAGCAGAATCAAGCCTGCTGTCCTTGTGATTTTCTCTTGCTTACTGATTGGTTCCTGTCCCCTAGCCCTTTTTCTTAAATCCACTCCTCGGAGGAAATTGAAGAATCTTAGAGCTGACAATAACAAGGAAATTAGACAAACTACATGGCTACATGTACATTGTGCATTTATTCAGTACTTGAGTGCTGAGAAGTGTTGTAGGATGTCATGGCCAATAAGGGCATCGAATACAAGTGCTGCTGGTAGTGAAGTCATCAAAGTGTGGGTTCGAATCTCAGTCATGACATTTTACAAGTTTCCATTTATGAGCAAGATCCTTTACTGTTACAAATGCTTTTTTTTCACCCAGGGGCATACATTTAAATGGGTGTACTTCCGAGGGTAGAGAGTGTTAATGTATTATGAAAAAGCCAACCTGAAGCACCATGGGAGCTCGGGCTGTATACTCCACTAGGGAGCTGAGAAAGATGAAAGGAATGTTACTAGCCCAATGACCAGGGCACTAATGTAAAGCGCATTGAGGCGTTATTGTGAAAAGGCGCTAAACGAGAACTAGTTCTTATTATTGTCTTTTGTTTATTACACACATAAAAAAAGTGCTCGATGACAAGGAAGCCCCCTTTACAAACCCTTTTCCACCTACATGTACTTGTATCATACTAGAACATGTAGAAAGACCTTCTCCCACCATGTCTGACCACTGGCAATCCTGCATATTTTCAAAACTTCAAGCCAGGTGTACACGTACTGTATACATGTACATGTATATGTACGTGTACGTACAATACAGTACAATACAAGTACATTGCGCACAAAGTTCACTTCACCAGTACACGCTGTTATGTTTAACAGTCACTAGAATTTCCATGACAACAACCGCGCATCTCAAATGCCCTCAAAGTCTCGCTGTATCGTCAGAACCAGTTCACCAGGGAACCAGTGGCATTTACAATTATTTCCATGAAGAGAACACATCCTGTTGACAAGGGAACCAACTATTGGTAACTGATACTGAAGGCGGACGAGGAGACGCTTTTTCTGTAAACACACCAAAAATGCAATCAGAAAAGTGTGCACAAAATGTAACAACTAAATTGTAAGATGCACATTAAAGGCACTGGACACCTTTGGTAAATGTAAAAGACCAGTATTCTCACATGGTGAACCAACATAAAACAACTGTGAAAATGTTGACTCAATTGATCATCAAAGTTGCAAGAGATTGTAAGAAAAAACACCCTTGTTGCAAAACTTTGTGTGAGTGTTCAGTATGCATTTATAATAAAAAAGCTTCAAAGTCTTTTGATATTTGAGTGCAAGAAATTACTTCTTTCTCAAAAACTATGTGACTTCAAAGGTGTTACTACTAATAAACAGCTCTCCATTGTTCAATACAAAGTAAGTTTTTATTCAAACAATTATTTTTAGTAATGATCAATAGTTTCCAGTGCCTTTAAAGACAGCGGACACTATTGGTAATTGTCAAAGACCCGTCTTCTCACTTGGTGTATCTCAACATATACATAAAATAACCAACCTGTGAAAATTTGAGCTCAATCGGTCGTCGAACTTGCGAGATAATAATGAAAGAAATAACACCCTTGTCACACGAAGTTGTGTGCTTTCAGATACTTGATTTTGAGACCTCAATTCCAAACTTGAGCTCTCGAAATCAAATTAGTGGAAAAACTACTTCTTTCTCAAAAACTAAGTCTCTTCAGAGGGAGCCGTTTCTCACAAGGTTTAATACCATCAACTTCTCCCCATTACTCGTTACCAAGTAAGGTTTTATGCTAATAATTATTTTGAGTAATTACCAATAGTGTCCACTGCCTTTAAGACAGAGCTTTGTTTCACACACTCTGTCTACCATCCGGAACCAGGATGCATACAATCAGGATGTAGAATTAATATTATGGAGTTCTTCTAAAAATATGTACGTAGTAACACTAACAATCAGTGTTGTAGCCACGGTGGGCGGTGCTGGGCGGGCCTGCCCAGGACTCACATTTTTTGCCCAGCACTCTGAGCAAAATACAATGTGCCGCCCAGCACAGATTTAAAATACTGTCCACTTTGCATTGATCTGAGACAAAGCTATAAATGATAAGGAGTATCACATGTCAAAGAGAGAGAACACAGTCAAAAGATGATTCTACTTATTGCATGGCCCCATAACAAGAACAGTTTGGAAACCTGGCCCCACTTCAGCAATATAAATGGCCTATAATTAAACACAAATAATTTTGTTGATCTCCTTTCCCTTGGTAGACTTCCAACAAAATTTGATTTATTGCCCACCACTAAAACTGGTCTAGCTACAACACTGCTAACAATTTAGAAACATTCTCACAGAACTTGTGATGCTGGGTGTCAAAACCAGCTACTTCTTGTCAAAACTCAAAATTGGGTTATTTTTTGTTTATCAAATGGATTGAGAAGTGCTTTATAACTACACCGTATTTAGACCGTGGACGTGGTACATGTTGTAAATATTTCAGCGTAAAGAATGTTTTCAAACATTCTCCTTCACACTCACAGTGATATCTATCGTGGATACTGTTTCAGTTGTCTTCACAATTATTGCCATTTCACTATTTCGGAGAAGTACCTTAATATCGACATGAGTGTCATATTTCAAGAACATGAGCATTGTACCCGTGCACAAACAACACCCTTTACATAATGGCAGTACCAAGATACTTCAATTGTTTTTCTATTACCATCTAATATTCCCTTTTCTAAAGAAATCCTCTGTGGAAACGCAGTAACATTTCTCAGACATGTCAGAGTGAAATTATTTGAATCCCTCTCTCTAAACCACTATTCCTTTCAAGCAATTGTTTCTCAAAAAGCTACATGTGTACACAGTCATTATCAACAGCATCCTACCAAATATCTTGTTACGCCATTTATTTTTGGAGTAATTACCAAAGAAATACATCATGTAGTACACTGTACCCCGCCTTTAAACTGTACCCGCATTTGCATCAATCAGGGGGATTTTGTACCACAATCAGGGAGTACATATGTATCAGGAATTTCATTCAACATAGTTAGGGAAAATTTTCCATAATCAGGAAGGTTTACAAATTTGTTTATCAGAACATGGAAAGAATATATTATTTTTAGGGAGCTTTTTTGCAGTGGGATCAGGAAGAGTTGGCAACCCTGCTTTAAACCATGTATTTGGAATTGCAAATGAAAAGCCCCTGTCCATGTCCATTGGCCCTAGCCAGCCCAAGCATGGCAGCCTCAGTGTCATCAAATCATCTTACAGTGTGTTAAAAAAAGACCACAGTCTTTCATTTCTAACCCAAAGGGTCTTCTCCTCTCCCCTCCATTCCTGAAACCTAAGCCTTGATCCACACGGTGAAGGCCAGAGGGTGTCAGACCGAAGCGATACAGACTACAGGTATGTTGTGTGGAAACAAACCATACATAATGAGATTTTATAAGACATGACAGAGACCGCATTAATGTTAATGATTTCAACAACATGAATGTGTGTACAATATGCAGGCCTCCTACTTTTCTCTTGTTTTTCCTTAGTGATTTTTTTGCAGGCCTGATAATTCACAGAGGCAATGAAGGCAATTGCCTTTGTGCCCCCTGGTCAATACCTTTGTGCCATTGAAATTCTCCAGTGAATTTACAGTTTCCTCATAGGGTGCCCTTTACCAAGAAGAAAATGCCTTGGTGCCTTTGCCTTTTCAAAAACAAAGCATACAGGCCTGGAATGGTACAATGTATACTCAATATTGTACGATCAAGACAGTTTTTCCTACATATAGTGAAATAGTATTGTACACTTAAAGTTCATGAATTACGAGAGAAGTTTCAAGGGGCACATGGCAATGACAAAGGGGCACGGAGACCGTCTGTCAACAAACTTTGTAGGCCTGGGCGAATTATTCGAATATCCGGTTAATGGCGAATAGGTTTTCCTATCCGTAACCGCGAATGCCTTTTTTTTCTTAACCGGATATCCGCATAGGGCGCGAATAGCTATTTATAAACCGGATAGTTCTGTAATTACAACCAAGTAACCGGATATGCTTTAATATCCGAATATCCGCGGCGACGGGCGACAACTGACATGAATGTTTTGTCTGAATCCTAATAAAACTTCTATTAAGACAGCATAAAACAGCATAAATTAAGTATTTAACTATGCTCACCTCCGTGAAGAGTTAAAACAATGACATTTCTGACGTAATTTGTTCAAAGATAACAAAAGTTTTCCTTCACGTAGAGTCATCCACGATCAAAAGAAAAAGCAAATCGCCATCTTTAAATTAGATCCGGTCATTTTTATGAATGAACCGAGTGACACTGTCTAAAACTAATATCAATCCGCCCATAAGATCTCATTCACAAATGAACAGCGCCCTCTAGCGGCAAAAAAAAAATTATACATGTATATTTTTTTTTTTTTTTTTTTTTAATAGCGCCCTCTTGCGGCGAAAAAAACTATTCGAATATCCGGTTAATTTCGGATAGTTGGCCAGCGGTAACCGAATAACAAAATTTCACTATTCGCCCAGCACTAAAACTTTGAAGCCATAGGGCCGGACACTTCACAGAGGCAACAGACAGTTGCCTCCGCTGCCCCCTGGTCATAACCCTAGTGCCCCTTGAAATGTTCCAATGGAAATTTATAATTTCCCCTAAGAGGTGTCTTTACTAAGAATCAACAAGAAACCGCCTTGGTGCACTTGCCCTTTCAGAAAAAAGGAAACATCACTCAGGCCCGAAGCCAATAAGAAAACATAAGAAGATTTGGCATATCCTTACAATTTCCTCATACATTGTAGAGTGTCCTTTACCAAGAAGAAATCGCCTTGATGCCCTTGCCCTTTCAAAAAATCTAAACATCACGTCTGAACCAAATAAGGTAACACAAGATCTGATCTCCTTACAAATAGATACACACACATAGTGCATAAAAATTATAGGTCTGTCTCATCCATGGTCTTACCGTGCATTATTTCCGCTCCTTTTGACGCTAAACCACACAGGGAAGACATCTCCCTCCTCTCTTACAAACAAATTTGTATTATCCCTCCGTGAAAAGGCAACATCCAACTTAAGTGACTAAACTAAGTTGCATTCTTGTACATAAAGCCATAACCATTCAGGCTATACTCCCGACATCACACATGTGGCAGAACAACCCGTGGTCGTCATTATGCATTATTTTTCATCCGCCAGTGTCAAGATACAGCACACGTGCATGTAGCAGAACGAAAACCGATTGCCTCAATGTATACCTCTTAAGGGATCTGTTTGCAGTTGTTATGGCTCAGTCCATTACCATGGTAAAGGGTGAGTTAAAAAGAGGTCTAAGTAGATGATTCCACAATGCATCATGAGTGTATGGACGTGCGTCTGCTATAACCTTGACAACATCAGCCTGAGAAATTTGTAAGTTAAGCAACCAGTGAGGCATACGGATGACACATTCCTCTAGTCTATCGCTTCGATGAGAGGAGGAGGAGGGGGGATGGGAAACAACCTCTGCATAATACAAGGAGATGTCTTGTTTCATCACCATCCGAATCATCGCTACTATTAAAGGATGACGTAGTTTGGTGTCCTCCCTCCTTGATTGAGACGGGATAAGGAGTGATGGATGTTGCATGTTTAACTTAATACTCAGAATAAGCATACATACCCAATGCTCTGTATTAATCTGGTGTGTTGTACAATAATACAATTTGTATGATTGTGTAAACAACCCTACATGTGCATGTACAGTACGTACATGTACATGAACTGTCAGTCATCACAGACCGTTGAAAAGTCTGCGACCCATGTATTAATTGTAAGTAAGACATTGAAATGTACATGATTAGTGAAAGATTTTCCCTTGTTCATTATAAAGTAGTGAAGAACCAGCCAAAAAAAGCTACGCAAAACGTATCAGAACTTTGCGATCAAGAAATAGACTCACCATTCGCTACTCAATGCCCTTTGCTCGGTCCCACCTTTTGCGTACGTGAAGTCTCAAATTGGGGACAGCAGTGAATAGCAATATCTCTGCACTATTGTCACGGTAATGACATTCATTCAAACATGGCCTTTCAACACAATACAAATGAAACAAGAATTCGAGGCTCTACACACGCATGGCGGAAACTTGCAAACCGTGATTATATAGTACTCTAGATTCATAACCGCCGGATGAAATCATTCCAGCACATTATGAACGATGGGTTCACAGTCGGTTTTTGCCTCAGTTTTACAATAGAACTGTATTAAGAAAGAGGCTTGTTGGAAAACATGCAGTGTATAAAAATTACTTGTGCACAGTATGCGCACATGTACACCCGATTTTGGAGGATTCAGGTTTTTGAAGGACTTAGCACAATGGAGAACTAAAAATACTGGAAGAGTGGGGATAATGTTTATTCATGGTTTATTTATTAAAACAAGCTGCAATACAGCGACTAAAAGCCGAAATGTTAAGTTTAAAAAATAGTGGAGGAATAAGGATGTTAAAGGATTAAAAAACATATTTGAAGATTGAAGACATAATGTGCATTGAAGTCACAGTCGGCGAAAATGTTAATAAAGTACGGGTTAACTACATTTTGTACATTGTATACATGTAAATAAAACAACCATCAAACTCAAGCATCTGATCATCAAACACAAAGTGGATATTCTAGTCACGACAGAGGTGCTACATCGTCAGGGCGGAGGCATCCGAGCAAAGCGGACTGTCTTAATATTTATGGAATTTTCTTCCTAATAAATAATCCGACCGGACGTCGTTAACCAAATTCTCATCGAGGTGTCTTGGGGAAGACATTAAGAAACTGTACACTGTGTCAAGGAGAAACCACTAATATTTACACAGGAAGTACAGGCTTAAGTGTAATGATGGTTAAACCATGTAGTAGGCCTACTCAGGCCTATATACATTGTACATGTACAATGTATGCTTCGTTGTTGAAAGGGCAAGGGCACCAAAGCATTTTCTCCTTGGTAAAGGGCACCCTTTTGAGGAAATTGTAAATTTCTACTGTTGAGCATTTCAAGGGCACAAAGGCAATGACCAGGGGGAATGAAGGCGATCGCCTTCGTTGCCTCCGTGAAGTATCAGGCCCGGGTACTTTTACTGTACACACAATCGTTTCGAACAGTTCAGAACATCTAGAATTTTCTTGGGCTTTACAGATAAGACACAATTCAGGGGGGAAGGGAAGCTTTTCCGTGAAATATTTATTAGAAATCAATAATTAAATCATCATTGTACACAACTACAAGATAATTAATGAGCGTACAGTGTTAAAGGACACGTACGGAATAGGCTAGATTAGTGATGGAAGAGCCAGACAATGCTCGTGGTGGAAAACCTTGTCTCATGGCCAATGCTGGCAGAAGCAAATTTGCATGCTAGTCTCCTCCAACACAATACCCGACACAAATAGAAACAGCATTTTTGGCTTAAAATCAATAAAACGAATGAAACCATTGAATTCACTAGGTAACGAGGAGACCACAACCAAAGATGATCAGACAGGCAAGAGGAAAGTATACCTGATAAACAGAAAGGAGACTGAATGTCTTACAGAAAGAGGTTACCAGAGAGATGATGCAGTGTCCACATTGTTTGAGGCTTGGTTTACGTCACAAAATTTGCACCAAATCATTCACAACAGTGTTACTGTGTTCAACTTCTGCAACGGAACCCTTAGTGAAAACAGCCCTGAGACATAAAAATTTGCTTCGCATTCGCAGGAAGTACAAACCGGACATAAAAGAGTTGGTCCAAAATACCGAACCAGGAGACTCAAGCCCTACAATCAGTGTACATTTTATCATGATAGGATGTGTACACTGTCTCTCATTCCTAGAATCCTAACCTCTGTCACATAATTTGCAGACCTGTGAAACCTTTAAATGGGTTGTACAAACAGCTGGTGAAACATGACCAGGGACTATTAACTGATAAAGGAATAAATTTATCCTATGGATGTCAGTCTCATGGGAGGCACCTGATACTAGCCGTCGCCTCGATGCTCTCCAGGTTCAAGCAAAGAGAACCGGGGCTCACAACATTTGATGCCTGTTCTAAGGAGCTGATTAAGATCATTTCATTTTCAGTAATTCACTTTGGCTAATTTGGTTTTTAAACTTGTACACACGAAAAATAACTATGTGTACACGAACATTAACATAACAATTTTAAACGTTTCTCATAAAACACATTAGAATTGGTCACGTGATATAAATATTGTCGGGATCCCGACAAAAACTAATTTTGAGCACTTTATTTCTCTGCTACTAATAACTGGCAGACTTTTTTGAGCGTTGGCTCAAATCAAAGCTTGTAACTTTCTCGACTCCATCAAAATACTTATGAATTTTTAATCACAATTTTGGGGTCAAATCGACCAAAAATTTGACATTGCATCTTTAACTGCATTATAGATGATTAACAGGCAAGATGCTTCGTTTTTGAAAGGGCAAGGACACCAGGGTGATTTCTTCTTGGTAGGGCACCTCATGAGAAATTTGTAAATTTCTACTTGAACATTTCAAGGGCACCAAAGCAACAAGGGACCATGGGGGTCAATCGCCTTTATTGCCTCCATGAAGTATCAGACCTTGTGTAAAATTTTGAGGACAAAACAGCAGTTTTTGATAACATTAAGCCAATATACACTTTCGGTAAACAGTATTGTCCAAGTCCCACACTTCGTGTATCACAACTTATATAAATAACAATCCTGTGGAAATTTAGGCTCAATCGGACATCGGAGTCGGGAGAAAATAACGGGAAAACCCACTCCTGTTTTCGCGCGTTTCGCCGTGTCATGACATGTGTTTATAACAAATCCATAATTCTCGCTAACGAGAATTTATATTGTTTTACCGTTTTCTCAAAAAGTAAAGCATTTCATGGACTAACATTTCAAGAGAAGTCTTTCACCATTACCTTCTGTAAACCCTGTAAATTATTTGTAAATCTGTGAACTTTTTTTTTTTTCTGTACCGAAAGGGTCCAATGGCTTTAAGTGGGTTATTATACAGTCAACAGAATCAAAACAATGGCAGCCAGGGTTTCCCATAGTTTTTTTTTTCAAACTGGCGTCAATCTGGACCCTGATTTTGAGAAGTTTCACAAAATTACGCTAAACACGTGTTCGGAATGTTTCCTACACTAAAAGCAACTGTAGTTAATTTGTATTCTAAAATTAACATTGTATACAGTTGCCTCAGAGCACATTGATTTTACTCTCTAGAGACAGTAAAAGTAAAATTTTGATATTTTTATGACACAGTTTGCATTTATATTCTACTGTCACAATGCAACCTTGGGTACAACCGGTTTTACATTGAGAAAAAAAACACTAGCATAAATCTTTAGATTTGAAGCAGAGTTCTGTTTGTGCCCAAACTGGCCTTATCTGATCACTGATAACGCATGCTGCACAATTTGTGAATATTTTGCGGGCCCCAAACTTCCAAATCCGAAATATATGCAGTAAAATGGCCTTGCAGCAGTCCAAGGATTGCAGCCAAAGGCACTGTAATTTTGTGTTGCAGTACGAATAAGTGCATAAAAACGATGTTGGTTAAAAAAACAAGGTAAAATGCATGTTTTCATTTATGCAGGATTCTCTCTTAAAACAGTGTCCCGTTTGCCAGTGGATAAATCTGCAGACAAGACAGAATTATCTCCATTTATATGTAGTCCCGCTGAAAAGTTCAGTGTTGACAAGCATAACTTTTTTACATGAAACATGGACTGTGAAGAAAATGGAGGGCTAGCTGAATGATTTAAAATTAACTGGTCCTGCTGCTGGCCAGTCAAATAACATATCAATAATATCTAAGTTTTATTAGCGCACGTATCCCAAACAAGGTTCTCAATGTCCAAGTTCATACAAACTTTCAGAAAGATAGGTTATTGCAGTGATGAATTCTGAGACCCAATTACATAGACACATACCCAAGTATGGGTTCACACGGTGCAACGGCGCATACAGCAGCCACAGCCAGGAACACCGGGGCAAACCCATTCTCTTTTCGATGCAACATGCATAAAATAACAAACTTGTGAAAATTTGAGCTCAATTGGTCGTCGAAGTTGCAAGATATTAATGAAAGAAAAAACGACCTTGTCACACGTGCTTTCAGGTGCTTGATTTCAAGACCTCAAATTCTAAGTCTGAGGTCTCTAAATCAAATTCGTCGAAATTTACTTCTTTCTCGAAAACTACGTTACTTCAGAGCAATTTCTAGCAAAATGTGACGTTTAAAAAACTAATGTATTTTTTAAAAAGTTCCAAATAACTTTTCGTCTTACATGTAACACATGCCCTGTGGGTCTTGGACTTCTCCCCCAAGTTAGAGCCATGAAGTGCAACTTCATCAAACTCTAACATGCCCCACATATTCATGACTTGCTATCAAGAATCTCTAATATTAAAAATAACTGACAGGACTGCAACGCTTAGGGCCTATCACTGTGGAACACAACTAGCAAAATATTACATTTAAAATAACAAATTTTTGTTCCGAATAACTTTTCTTCTTTGAGCTTTATAAGCCAGCCCCTGTGGGTTTTGTGGACTTCATCAAACTTTAAACCAGTCACACACTCCAAAATATTTATGACTTGCTATCAACAATCTCTTGCATAAAAACACTGACAGGGTACAGTGTATGCTGATACATGGTACAATAACAATGTATTGCTAAATATTGTATTTACATTGTAATGTAGTACTTAAGAAAATACATGGTTCATGTGTATACATTATCTCTTGTTTCAACCATTCGCTGACTCATAGTTCGTTATTCACACTGAACCAATTCAGTCTGTCTTCGCCACGGCCCCTCTCAGGTTGCCCGTCTCCTCGTTTCTGGGGTATAGTGACCCGGTTGCGACCATGGTTATCAGCCGAGGGGACTGTTTGGATGGTTTTGTCTAACGATCATGAGAGGTTGATGTGCATGCACTACATGCATGTCTTATTTGCAGAGAATTATGTCTTCATTTATGTTAATTGATTTAGTAATCTCCTTAAATCAAGTAAAGGATTCAGACAGGTTTACACTCAAATGTATGTACAGATATATCAATTTCTGCATGAAAAACAAACAATTTTTATGAATGAAAATGCACAAAAAACAGCTGGATGAGCACTTTAAGAAGACAATACATTTTAAAACAGAAAATGGTAGGCCTACATAATAATAATTTAACAATCATCACATGTTTTCTCACACCCCCTCTCTTCTCAATTATGGAAACAAACATGCTTTAAAAAAAAAATTATATAGAACAATTATTTAACTAGAAAATTATGAGTTGTTGAGATAGCCGAGTAGTCTTACCTGTCAAATTTAAATTCTGTTGGGATCTCCCCGCAGGGGTTCGAATCCCTCCCTCAACAAATTTTTTAACAGTCACCTAAAACCAACACAGTATTTTCTGGCTACCTGTCAATGCCAGTACAAACTTGAACTTAATTCTGCTTGGAAAATTAATTTATCCTTCAACAGCTCTACATTACATACATTTGTAAGACATGGTGTGACAAAAGCCAAGGTTATTACATTACACGTACGTGAATACGCTGTAATCACATGGACCACGAAGTCTCTGCGCGTACATTCTCCGAACCTTGGGATCCCAAGTGCATTACTTGAAATGTGTGAAGAAAAATGCAATCCCGCACTTTAACGAGTCCAAAGTTTGAATATGGCCAAGCCATATAGTCCATACACACACACTTTCTGATCTTCTCAATTAACTTACACAGAGTATAACTCCTCCACATTCAAACAAACATCTTCTCTACCAAAGGGCCCAATTTCTTTGAGCTGCTTTAAAAGCACAAAAAGTAGCTAAGCACAACAACATGATTACTACTCACTAGATTAACAGGTTACAAGAAGCCAAATTAAGATTTGTGACTGGTATCCCGCTCGTTCCTGCTAAGCAGGAAATTGTTTAGGAAATAATTATTTTCTGATTTTAAAAGCAGATTATGAAATTGGGCCCAAGTTTGAACAGGTGTATGCTTCAGTTTTGAAAGGGCAAGGGCAACAAGGCATTTTCTCCTCCTGGCAAAGGACACAAGAAAATTGTAAACGTCCTCTGAAGCATTTCAAGGGCACCAAGGCAATGATCAGGGGGCATGGAGGCAATCACCCTTCCGCCTCCTCGAGGTATTAGGTCTGCTACCCTTACTATTCTAAGTGTCACTCCCCCCCCCCCCCCCAAACAAATTCAACATTGGAGCAGAAGCTGCATCTTAAAGGAACACATTGCCTTGGATCGGTCGAGTTGGTCTTTGAAAAGCGTTTGTAACCGTTTTTTATAAAATACATATGGGTAGAAAGATGTTGTAAAAGTAGAATACAATGATCCACACAAACATGCCTCGAAATTGCGTGGTTTTCCTTTTACCTCGTCGACTAACACGTCGGCCATTTATGAGGGTCAAAATTTTGACTCCCATAAATGGCCGACCATGTTAGTTCGCACAGTAGAAGGAAAACCACGCAATTTCAAGGCAAACTTGTGTGGATCATTGTATTCTACTTTTAAAACATCTTTCCAACCATATGCATTTTATAAAAAACGGTTACAAATGCTTTTGTTTTGACCAACTCGTCCGATCCAAGGCAACGTGTTCCTTTAACAGCAGTGGACACTATCTAGCCTTCACAGTTGGTGTATCTCAACATAAGCATAACATAACAAACCTGTGAAAATTTTAGCTCAATCGGTCATCGAACTTGCAAGATAATAATAAAAGAAAAAACGCCTTTGTCACACGAAGTTGTGTGCGTTTAGATGGTTCTAAATCTGAGGTCTCGAAATCAAATTCGTGGAAAATTACTTCTTTCTCGAAAACTATGTCACTTCAGAAGGAGCCGTTTCTCACAATGTTTTATACCATCAACCTCTCCCCATTACTCGTCACCAAGAAAGGTTTTATGCTAATAATTATTTTCAGTAATTACCAATAGTGTCCACTGCCTTTAAACATTTGGACGCTCGTACACTACCCCTCTGTATAAGACATCAATGCTAAAATTCTTGTTTCATAGTCAGCATGCCACAAACCCCAGTAAATCGATACCTAGAGAGACCATACTGTAGCTCATTAGGCCAAATAAAATAAGCAACATGTTGCTCGTCCAGACCTTTTATCAATAATTGTTTTGTTTTTTTTCAAGCTGGCCACCATGTTTAAAATGACCGTTGTAACATACGATGTTGGAAAATATGGAAAGCCATAATGCAAACTAAAAACAGATAGCCAAAGTCTGTAGGAAGCAATGTTCACAAACACAAATATTCAAAAATAGTTTTTGGAAATGGTTAGAAACAAATGAACTAATCGTCAGAGATATTTCAGAAAATGTGGAATTTGCACACCATTGTTTTTTTTTTACAATTTATGATTTTTGAATTGTCCTCAATTTCCGTATACAGTTGCCATGGACATGTAGGCCTACTTGTGCGGCCATTTTGACTCCGATTTAAGCTTATTGTATTTATCTCCGATAAATTGATTTCATATATATTTTATTTTGTTTAAAAAAAAGAAAATTGTGCAAAACCCAAAATCGTAGCGGGTGCGAACGAGAAACATATTATATATTTACTTGGCCATATGATTTCAGTAGTCATGTTTTCTGTGTCACACAGTGCGGCCATTGATGAACAGGCAAATTCAATGTTAAGACTTAGGCCTGCTGTGTAATATGTAGTTACAAATGAGCGTGGGGGAGGGGGGGTTCTGTTGATGATGGCTCCAGTCTGACTGAGGGGGTTTTGTCTAGAGACCGACTAATGTCGAGGCTTGTTGTACATGTTGTAATGGGTCTCCACATATTTGATGGGCCGACAGTAATCCTAATGTAAAGCTTAGTAAAGGACTTGCAATGTGTTAAATTAAATATGTTGGAGTTAGAATCTATTTGTCAATTTTGTAAATAATGTACACACAAAATGAAACTCAAAATCACTGGTGCATACCACATGTACAAGCTCAATATCTAATGCTACAAATGTATTTGTTGATGGACTGTTAACTTGATCATGACATTAAGAAAAAATCCTAAAATAGAATTTTATGGTCCTCTCGTGTTTTAACTGTCATTTGGACAGCAGACCACATGGTATTAAAGGAACACGTTGCCTTGGATCGGACGAGTTGGTCTATAAAAAGCGTTTGAAACCGTTTGTTATGAAATGCATGTTAGAAAGATGTTTTAAAAGTAGAATATAATGATCCACACAAGTATTACTCAAAATTGCACGGTTTTCCTTTTACGTCGCGGACTATCACGGACGGCCATTTATGGGAGTCAAAATTTTGACTCCCATAAATGGCTGACGGTGTTAGTGGACGAGGTAAAAAGAAAACCATGCAATTTGGAGGCATATTTGTGTAGATCATTGTATTCTACTTTTACAACATCTTTCTACCCAATCAATATGCACTTTATAACAAACGGTTACAGAATGCTTTTCAAAGACCAACTCGACCGATCCAAGGCAACGTGTTCCTTTAAGGTAAAATGCTGGTATAAAGATGAACATACAAGCATGTACAAGGAAAAACTTCACACAGTGTACAAGTAATCATATATCCTGCATCTTTGTACAATCATGTACATTGTACAATTTCAATTCAATTCAATTAACGTCAATTCAATTCCATAGACCTTTATCATGCTGCCTCCATCTTGGTCATGTTCCACGTATCGAATAACAATAATGAACGCTGATAATCATTTTGAAAATAGTAACCAGACTATTTTGTTCTTCCAGCCTAGGTTTGGTAACATTGAAACCAATAGGAGAAAGTCAAGATGGCCTAACCATGATAAAGGTCTACAAACATCATTCCTGCAGTGTTCATTGAAGTAACAAAAGCTAGTGAACAGGCCTGGAAATTTTCATAATTGAGAGGGCAAGGTTATATCATTTTTCAAGGGGCACTTCCATTATCTGAATGTCTATAGAAAACTTTTTAGAGGGCACAATAGCCAAGACTACGGGCAACACTCAATATATCAGAGGCAATGGCCTCTGTGGGCTTTGTTTAATTTGAGGATTGAGTGAGGCCACTCTAAAGCGTTAACTTCTAAATTGTATCTGAATGCACTTCCAATGTACTTGAATTAATTAAATTATTTAAACACAAACATTTTCCATATCAAAGTCAGTTGGCGCCAACAAAATCATAATCCGCAAAATGGAATCAGTCAGCCACACATGCACACAATGTAGTGTGTAGCATCTAACCTAAGCTGGCTAGAAAACCCTCCTGGCTCATACATGTACATGTAGGCCCTACACTTAAGATATTTACAACCAAACCATGGTTTCAAACAGCAGACTTCAAGTTATGATCGCGTCCATTCGTAAAACAAGCTCCTGAACGCTTACATGTAACAATTTTAAAAAAACAATGACATTCAATCCATAAAGTTTTTAAACCCTAGAGAAAATACAAATTAAAAGGTAATTATAGCCAACAGGTCAGTAACAACGGTAAGGATAAACATTGTACGCATGCTGCTGTAGGGCCCGGAAAATTGTCTTTAGTAGTGCCCCACCCCCCACCCGCCCCCACATCCTCCCTTAATGATGATTGGAATGGAAATTTGTAGTGGAACATTGGAAGGGACACCAAGGCAGTGTGCGTAGTGGGCAACTGTTGCCACCATGAATTGTGCCTGTGGCCTGTTAATAAAATAAAATTACCAAGCCCCCCCCCCTCGTAGTACATTGGAGGGGGAAGGGGGGGTCAGCTAAGTTTACTCCTGACTGCGAACATGCGAGGAATATATGTGTGTTTGCTTTGACAAATTGTTCAACATGTGCAGGGAAATGAACATGCACTGGTACCGCAACATCTAGATCTTGAATTTGTTTTTACTGCTGTTTGCCTAAGTACAGATTTACATGATGAATTGACTTTATCTGCAATCAGTAAGTTGCAGACCTCCACTGTCATGTACCCTGTAGATGGACAGGCAGTCTTTGCTCGCTCTTAAGCTGATTAATGATAAGACTAAGCTGTACACATGAAGCTACATGTACATGTATCAACCTTTGGACGATGTCGTATGAATGTGATCATGTACTGAAATGTCCTTTGGGTCATGCTGTACAGTATCTTCACTCGAAACAAATATTATATTCACTAAAAATGAATTTAACAAGAATACTACTGGCTAAAACTTTGACAAAACTACTTTTGATTGCCAAAAGAGTAGAACATTTCTGCTTGAAGAGCTCAGGCAATTTTACTTCATGGTTAATTCTAGTTCCCGGGAAAACATTGTATTGTAACTTTACAAAGGCCATGGCAAGCCACAACACAGACAGCCTTGGGGCACCCACAGCATTTGCCACAGATTGGTTGTAACATATTTAGTGAATGATATCCCTTGCACAGACACCATAGCAAATAATGGTGCACAAAATGTATCAGACGAGCTACTCAGAAATCATTATTAGCAACACAACAGTGGCATGCAGTTGGGGATTTAAAATGATCAATCTGAGAAACGTTTCATGCAGCTAAACAAAACCTTGTCTCGCCAACCTCACCCACCCCTATATTGCTTGTGTACAGTATGTAACATAAGTTCTGGTCATTGTAAAAACAGTTCTGTTTCAGTCAACAGTTTGACCATAGAGAAAGGACCACAGTGGTTTTTTTCTCTATGGTTTGACCTACATGTACATTACAGTACCAAGCCAAGTGGTCAAGCTGATCAATAGTGGATTTCCACCCCTACATTTAACCAGTGCATGCTTGATTAATGTAGTACATGTAGTATGCCCGTATCATTCTTCTGATATCAAGTTCAATGATCTGGAGAAAACTGCACAGCAAAAATACAAACACAATGTACAAAAAACGGGTGTGTGGGGGAGTGGGGCTTCAAGCTCCATTACACATAAATTAATGAGGTCAGTTCATTAAGTATCATAACGACCTGTAGTTGGAGATGAGTTATTTTAATTAAACGCATGACTCGAGTCGTAGGGACAAGAATATTCTCGACAATAAATTAATACAAATCAGATGATCAAATATCAAGTTAATTATTCCCTAAGTACGTAGTACATACATGTACATGTAGTACAAACATCGCATGTACACATGTGTAGTACAGACTGGAAGTATACTGTACACACTTGTTCATCTATTTTTATAAACAATTCTCACAAGTGTACAATATAAAATGATTTTTTTAAAACAGAGCATGCCAAACCAGTAATCATGTACAAATTTGTCACATTGCTTTGATTGTACTTTTTTTTTAAACATCTGACGTTCATTGTACTGCCCTTTTTGGACTGGCTACCTCGTGAACAACAGTTCAAATGTACGATACATAAATAAGTATAGTGTACATTGGTAGGATTAGAACCCACAACCTTGTGATTGCAAGTTCTGCAGTCTAACCATCCAATGGTCCGAGGTGTAACAGAACTGAACTACAACTGCAGTGCATCAAATGTCTATGTAAAGTGTTCTTTCTCCATTTTGATGTATCCAATTACTCCAGCCGGATTGTCAGGAAATCCTCAATAAAAGCAATTGATTTCCGAGTATCAAGCAAGGGGGCACAGACCGATGAGTTGTTCATTACATACATCAGGGCTCAAATTTGACACTGGACCACAGGCCCGAAGCCAGTAGTTTTAGTGTCACTAACTCCGTACTTCTTTTACATTGAGGAGAAATAAGAAGTCTTTAATAAAATGATAAATAAACGATGCACGTTATTTCAATACTGAAAAGGAAAGTCTGTCGTTTTTTCTTAAAGCTGTCACAAACAAAAACACCCACAAATTGACAACAAATTAAGGATATGAGCAGCCCTACTCATTGTTACGTTGCCAAGAACGTCTACAAAATCTTAAGATTGAGCTGTGCAATCTCAAAGGTTGTGCCACAGATTTTTCATGTACATGGTACATGTACTACCAAATCTCAAGTCTTTGAGATATTTAGTACATGTAACACTTTTGTCCACTTAAACCATTTATCAACAAATGATTGTGTACATGTAACTCAGAAACCCTTTTACTCTGACTTCATTCAAACTAATTATCATCACCATAATACAAAGTTTACAAAAATCAGGCCAAATCATGTAGACGAGAGTAGCCCAGGTTGGAATCCTCCATTGCGTAGGGCCTACAACGCTCAGGGTATAAAGGTTTAGCTGTACCATTGCAAAAAATTGTATTAATTAAAAAAGTTTCAGAATTACAATTTATTCTTGGATTGACATTCATTTTAAGAAAATATTTAAAGGAAAGTTAAAACACAACATAGCTTTCTGTAGGCCTACTGACTAGGCCTGGGCGAATTATTCGAATATCCGGTTAATGGCGAATAGGTTTTTCTATCCGTAACCACGAATGCCTTTTTTTTCTTAACCGGATATCCGCATAGGGCGCGAATACCTATTAACAAACCGGATAATTCTGTAATTACAACCGAGTAACCGGATATTCTTTAATATCCGAATATCCGCGGACGTCGGACGACAACTGATATGAATGTTTTGTCTGAATCCTTATGAAACTTCTATTAAGACAGCATAAAACAGCATAAATTAAGTATTTAACTATGCTCACCTCCGTGAAGAGTTAAAACAATGACATTTCTGACGTAATTTGTTCAAAGATTACAAAAGTTTTCCTTCACGTAGAGTCAATCACGATCAAAAGAAAAAGCAAATCGCCATCTTTAAATTAGATCCGGTCATTTTTATGAATGAACCGAGTGACACTGTCTAAAACTAATATCAATCCGCCCATTAGATCTCATTCACAAATGAACAGCGCCCTCTAGCGGCAAAAAAAAAGAATTATACATGTATATTTTTTTATTATTTTTTTTTTTAAATAGCGCCCTCTAGCGGCAAAAAAACTATTCGAATATCCGGTTAATTTCGGATAGTTGACCAGCGATATCCGAATAACAAAATTTCACTATTCGCCCAGCACTACTACTGACTTCGTAAACAAAGTTAAATAACACAAATAGCAAAATATCAAAAGAGGGCGCTGTTGAACCCACACAGAGATATAGGCCATACATGCGCACAGACGTTGTGCATGACAACATACATACATCTGCAACGTCGAATGCCCCCTCTGCCCCCCCCTACCCATAATGCATTGTGGTTCTGAATCGTGATAAACCTTTATTACCATGTTATTGTGAATACTGTGTACACACTCCACAATATTCGTTGCAAGTTTATGTCATCAGCTTGGGCGATATCGATTTATTTTATTCACGATATATCGCCGACAATATATCGCGATATTCGATATAATCGCGATTAATTAAATTTGACATCATCAGTCTTCAAACTCCCAGTGAAAGTTGTAGAAGAGACAGTCATAGCACAAGAGGGATGTTCTTATGACCTATTCTTTTGGTTTCACTCCAAACCTATGGGGTGCAAGATGTCTCAGCTAGGAAATACATCGCGATATTGCAATATTTAATTAATATCACGCTATATCGCAATATATTGCGATATATCGATATTTCGATTAAAACCAAATCGATCCGATATCGAAATCGTTTCTAAATTGGTATCGCGATATTCGATAATATCGTGATATCGCCCAAGCTTAGTCATCACCAGCCAAAGAACAATATCGGCACCCTCACTTTATAAAATATAAGCTTTATAAATATTCTAAACCATAATGTAACTTTAGTTACGATGGATGGAGCAACAAACTAAATTATAATATTGCTCCATGGTACATTGTTTATTACATGTAGTTCACAGACTAACGCTTGTAACACTGTACAGTAATCAACATTTTTTGCTTTTTTAACAGTTTTGACATGAAATTCATTGAGTTGCTACACATTTTTAGCGCATAATGCAACAAAAGCTCTCCATCCATGACCAAAATCACAGTACAACAGGACAGAAGGGTGGATATGCTTTTTCCTATGGTGGAGATGGATGGGTGTGCATTTGTGTGTTATCCTGCTATTCTTGAAGTTTGTGTAATAACATTAATTATTAATGACTGAGACTACAGCTCGGTTCGTACTTCCTGCGAATGCAACACGAATGTTGACGTCACAATTTGCAACAAATAATTCGCAGCAGCAGGCAGTTGAGTTGTGGTTTTATTTTAACTCTCTGACTGAGTCTTACGTCGCGAATATCGCAACTAAAACAGAGTAGTGACATCAAATTCATGTCAAAATCACAATGCATTCACATTTGCAGGAGGTTACACTGTTGATAAAGCAAGGTACTGTTTGTACACAAATCATGATACCGTACATCTGCAATTCAGCATCAACGACTCGTTCACCTCCTCCTCACACACAAACACACACCCCTCCAATCCAACAAAATCCAGCAGGACCAACCCCCGAAACAAAACCCAAAACGAAAGGAAAGTGCTCAGGCTTTAAATTTAATAATATATGGTGCCAAATATACGCTGTTTTCGCTTTTCAAACATTAAAAGAAAGACTCGACAATATAAAATGAGACAACATATAACATGAATTATATCTGAAGTTTGACGTGACTGACATTTTTGTGTATTGAACATTGATGCCCAGCTCAACATAACATGGGCGCAGCGCGCAGCAGACACTAAACGTTAAATGTTAACCACTGAATATAGCCATTTTCGTCCGCAACAAGCAGGCTGAAGGGACACATAACTTACCTTCAATTCAATCGGTGTTTTAAAGCTCGTGATTTGTCACAGTAAACAAGTATTTCAAGATTCCGGAAGCGTTCCTCGGAGACTTCATTTTTACAAGTCAGAGACGGCCATATTGTGTGATGACGTCACTCTGACTGGATTTCGTCACCGTTCGATAGATTAATAGACTTGTACTAGCTCTTTAGTTCACAAGTCATGATCTGGCTATCGATGTGTATGTATGTCAAAATTCAAACTGGTTGGTGGCATGGGGGCCAGTTTAGTTGGGAAGGTCTAACACACGTCGTACACACGCACACTTTTGCCTCTTCTTATCTTGAGAACTTCCCATTATTTTGTCATAACCTTATTTAATTCGACTGATTCGATTCATTCAACCAATAGAAATTGATGCTCAGCAGTAGAACAGTCATTTTTCACTAAGTTGTTTATTCACGACAATCGACAATCAAACTTGTTTACTGAATTATTACAATATTAATTTTTGAGGCACGTGACAGTTGCAATTTTTTGTCAGGCAGATATGCCTAGTTTCTTATGATCACAACCTGTATTCTCATGTGTGAACTTATTTTTGGCTTGATTGGTTATCGAAGTTGCAAGAAAACAAGAAGTTGCACATTGTGTGGGCCTTCAGATGCATGAGAAAGTTGCTCAACAGTGTTTTATGACCAAGCAAAATCTCTCCGTTGCTCATTCATGTCCAGAGTGCACAGTGCCTTTAAAACAAGCTGGTTCAATTATTGGTCTAAAGTTTTATTGTGTATGGTAGGCGCCTACAATGACAGGTATCAGGACACTTCGGACCCTAGCTGGAAACTTCGTAACTTTTGCATAGTAGTCACGTTGGACACTTCGTAGGCCTACCTTATTACAAGACACTGTGATTTCTGCATCGTTGTGATTATTTTGTGCTTTGTGATCAGTTGATGAAAGCAAATCAAACCATTAGGCCCCTTTTTATTATTATTTTGCTGTGACGTACAAAGGAGCCGGTTTGACGATTGCGTGAGTGCTTAACTCAAAAAAAAGTTATGGGCGGGAAATGTTGTTGTTGGCGGACATGACTTATGAACAAACATTCACATAATTACACAAAAATGACTAAGTATAATAAATTGTGTATCTCAACGAACATTAACTTTCAATGCACATCATGAAGGTACGGTGTGACTCGGCTGTCTGAGGGTACGAAGTGACTCTCGGTATAGGCCTACATGTATGTACGAAGTGTCTCGAAGGTACGACATGTCCATGTAAGCACTGGCATTATTATACGAAGTGTCCGACATCCCAGACAATGTTTTGGTTTGCTGCCAGGTAGATTGTGTTCTTGTCGCTACCGCTGAGTAGATTTTCTGAACTTTCTTCGGGAGTCTTCTCAATGGGAAAAACTGTACAATATACATGTACCTTAGTAGAACAGGAAAATCAATCACCGTGAAGCTTGTGCCGTACGAATTTACTGATATCCTACCACCAGTGCGGGTAACTTTCTGGGTTTATGACTGGATTGGGATGCATCAACGGAGGGGGGGGGGGGCAGTTTTACCTTAATTTGCAGGTTATTGGTAGTTTTCCCTATTAACTTGCCCAAAATCCTCAACCAATAATCATACCCAAGTAGGCCTGCAAGTATGGTAGGCAAAATGCATGGAATGGGCGCGGGCTCAAGCGTGGACTTGATTCAAGTCCCAATCCCGTGCCATCCCCAGAAAACTACTGTTCTCGAGACCACATTTTGACGGCGAGCCCGCACTGTACTGTATGCTACGGGGTTGTTTCATAGTAAGTTGAGGTAACAGCTTAGGGACCTCTCACACGAGAATAGGACTTGAATCAAGTCTAGCTCAAGCGTGTGTCGATGATAATGCCTGAAATCTGAGTGCAGTGACAAGGGTAAACAAACAATTAGACATAAGTTATACTGGATAATACTTTCCATTTACTTAGGCTAATATTGCTCATAAGATCTATGGTGCATTGTGGTGCTGGCATGGAGGGCCTGCAGAAACTTTGGCGCTCCAGGTTACACTTATCCGACAGGTCTATATGAATATAAGAAGCTCATACAAATTCGTTGTTAGGTCCAAAATCCTATTATTATACCCAAAGTGCAAGTATACACGCACATATTATGTTCAGCTATTTGTTGGTATTAATTTCCCCGGGCTGAAGCGGGACCTCGTGACCCGCATCATCGTTCAAAAGTCCATGAGTTTTTGTCCATTGATCATCGTGTGAATTTGTGTGCGAGCGCCCTCCATTGGCATACGCCACCAATAAAACAACAAGATCATGCATTGTGCAATGTGCGATGGCAACCGAGTACGGACAGGTAAATTCCCATTGGAACATTTTCACGCGACTATACGGACAGTGGAGCTCCAGTGGGTAACCATTTCTACCATTCCATGGGTGTTCATCATGACATGTTTAATGTAAGTATGTCATCCTTATCTTATCTATTAATATTAAAATTAGTTCATAAAACTGCGCCATAGGCATTTTTCCTGCCAGATGAGAAAACTTGTCTTGAGTCCCTTGACTTTACCTTGTCCTTTGGCTTTTGCGGCACAGCAGCGCAGTAGCCCTCCCCCCCCCAAAAAAAACCGTCATGACTCAGTCATGACTCTCACAAATCCCATCCCCATCCCAAGACACAAAATGTCTGGTGTGTTTCGCCGCCACCACTGCACTAGATACTGTTTAGTGACAGTCTGTTTGGGGCTGATGAGCTCTATTTTGCCAAAATTTTTGGGGAGACCACTCTCAGTCTCACTCCTGTCCTGTCAAAAAATAGACAATCGACAAAAATATTAATGTCTGGTGTACGGTTGGTCCATGTTATGATGTAGAGTGGCTGGTCCGTTCACGTTCAACAACCCATGTTAACGCTTTTGTTTGCATTTGCTAGGGTAGGATGCATGTGAAATGAAAGTGTATACAGTCTGAGCTTTCATTTTTAAACAAGTAAGTGAAAAAAAACAACTCTTCTATTCTCAGTTTGTAGGCAAAAGTGTGAAGAAGGTTTGTCAAAAGCAACCTGTGTCTTTGTCAGAAATTGTCTTAACATATTTGTGTTGGTCCTTGCCCTACAATGGCAATACTCTATATAATCTATAAATACACTGAATTTTTATGCACTGCAGTTTAAGTTTTACCTGTGTCACTTGGTTATAAAGTAAAACAACTACATTGTACTTGTTTAATAGGCCTTGGTTCAATTCAATCTACTTTTAATAAGTTAATGAACCATTGACCTAATTGTTATATATATTTTTTGCATGTATCCAGGAAAGGTGTGCAGCACTGAAGCGCCGCATTACCTCTGCATAGAGGAACTACAGTCATGATCAGCTTCAGACCTTAGAGACATCTGAGGGATTCTTCACAATGGCACCAGAAGATTTCTGGGCGATATGGCAAGCTGTAAAAATAGCAACTGGACAAGAAGATTACTTGTAGATAAGTTGAATGGCATCAGAACTGCTTTGTATTCAAATGCCCATCTGGCTTTAGAGATGTCATCGTTTTCACATCCAAACCATCAGTTGGATCCCAGGCTGGCTCAGGCTGCTTCCCCATCATTAACAGAAAAAAGGTCAGTTTTCAAATCATCTGCTGATGATGAGGAGTGCATGTCCACTACGCACAGTCATTTGAATTCGGGGTCAATTATTTGTTCCTCTTCAAGCTATGGCGGTACTTTGGACTGCCCCATGTCACTGTCATCGGACTGTGGAGAACTTACAAGTACCCTGAATAGCGTCGACAACGTATCACCAGAGTTATTGCCACAGTCAAGTTATACAGTATGCTCGAGCCACCAACTTACCTCTCAATCAGTTTTGCCTTTGTCGTCAGCCTGTGGAACAGTTACACTAAGCAGAGAAACCCAGAATCAGACGGGGCAACTTGAAGAGTCGGAGAAGTCAATTCAGTTGGAGCTGTCGGAATTTTCCTTCGCCAGCCGAGAGGTTGGTCTGTCTCAGTCAGCAGACAGTCATGGAACCTCCTGCATGGAAAATCATGGGTGTTCAGTTCAAATTAAGGTTGAAGAGATGGAAGAGCCTGTAAACAGTGCTTCACTGACAAGTGATAACCTAGAACAGTCAACTATCTTGTCAGACCGATCCCATCCATTTTTATCGGGTACTCAGCAACAATTTAACACAGAGAAATCATGCAAAGCCAATGATATTCGTGAACTACCAACAAATCATGGCTGTGCTGGTAAAAGCAGTGTAGACACTAATGACCAGGGCCTATTTGGTAGTAAAGAAACTAATGACCAGTATCAGGGCTCTGCATTGAGTAATAAAGAAACTAATGACCAATGTCAGGGCTCCTCTTTATTTAGTAGTGAGGAAACTAATGACCAATGTCGGAGCTCTGCAATGAGCAGCACAGCAAGTAAAAAACAATGTCAGAGGTTTGAGACTAATGGCCAGTGTCGGATCTCTGCAATGAGAAGTAAAGAAACTAATGACCAATGTCGGGGCTCTGCATTGAGTAGCAAAGAAACTAATGACCAACATCAGGTCCCTGCATCAAGTACCAAAGAAACTAATAATGACCAATGTCAGGCCCCTACATCGTATAGCAAAGAAACTAATGACCAATGTCAGGTTCCTGCATCATGTAGCAAAGAAACTAACGACCAATGTCAATTGTACAATTTCGTTATTTTTTCCCATGATGACGATGCAGATAAAGCCGATTGCATCTTTCGCTTCTTAGAAGACAAACATCTTCGAGGATTCAAAAATGGCAGAGACGACACGCCAGGAACATTTAAGAGCGATGAGCTTGTGAAATCCATCAAGAATACTGAGAAGATTTTGTTACTTCTCACACCCAAGTCAATTCACGACGAGAACTTCAAATTTGTGCTGAATTTGAGTTTAACACACTCAATAGAAAGGAGGAGTACAAGTTTAATACCCATTTGTTTAGGGATACAACGATTCCAAGTGCCTGAAACACTGAGGTCTAAATGTTGTATTCATTATAACGATTTCGGTGATAAATTTAAAGACAGACTTTTTAGGGTATTTCGTTCTACATGTAGATCTTCATCAACTTCTAGTGTGAGTTTTGATTCTCAATCTAGCTCACCTAGTAGTATAATGGAAAGCGAATCGTCAACAAAATCAAGTGATTCTCCAAAACTAAAAAAAAGTCACAGTATGCCATCTTCTTCATCCCCAAACAGGCCATGGTACACTCCTATTTCTCGGTTTTTCTCCTCTCACAAGTAACATCACCAATTTGTCTCAACTAAAGTTTTCATTTGTGGTAATTTATAAGAATTACTTGAAAATTTATCCTATTTTGGGTCTCCAGCATGTTCGTCTAGCAGCCTGGATTCGTATTTCACGCAAGCAAAGTGAATTTTCTTACAATGTAGGCCTAATTAGAAAATAGCGCGACTGATTGTTTGCAGTGCAAAAATTTGCTTTGCTTTTACGTGAAGTATGAACCAGGCTTAGAGGGACACGTTGCCTTCAGACTGGGCGCTTTGAGCTTGAAAAGTGTTTGTCATAAAATATGGTTGGAAAGAAGTAGAATTGATCAAATTTACACATATTATCCCTGGAATTTGTGTGCATCAAATTTACACATATTATCCCTGGAATTTGTGTGGTTTTTCCTGGGACTTCATGAACTAACGGGGTCTGCCATTGTGTAGAACAATATCTTTTACTTCACAGAGTACAGACCGTGTTAGTTTACGAAGGAAATCGAAAACCACACAATTCTGAGATTATTTGCGACTGTTGTGAATATTAATAACTCTACTTTGAAAAAGAAATTTCCAACAATAATAATTTTATAACAAACGCTCAAATGAGGCCCAATCTGAAGGTAAAGTGTCCATTCAAATTGTTCTGTATTTTGTTGAATTTATGTGAAGTGCCAGTAGTAATAAACATGTTTTACTGAAAAATATGGAGTCAACTTTGAACATCATCTTCCTGTACTGTGCAGAAACCTCTTCAGACCTTGCGCTTTAAAGCCGTTTGTAAAGTTGTCCACCGGGCAAGTAAATTTTGCTTTTTAATTGCCCCCAGGAAGTTTTAGTAGAGCAGATTTTTAAACGGCTACCTGAGCGGAATGTTTTCAACAGAAATGGTATTTTTACTTGTTTATAATGCACTTGTTCACCATTTTAATGTAATTTTGATATGTGTACACTTCTGAACTTTTCGTAATTATCAATTAAAAAATCAGGCCCCTACCTAAAGGTTTTTTGAAAAACTAAAAACACTTCTGCCGTTGAGAGCGGGCGTCAAAGGACAATGCCGCTGACGTCATTTGTGGGAGTTTGCTTTGTTATACATCCACGCTGCAACAAAGCGGCTTTATCTACTTATGACGTTTTGAGAGTGATTACGTAACGGGGCTTTTCGCAAATCTCGCAGAAAAGCTCTGGACAAGGGCATACAAAATGATTGTTTTTTTACACAATTGAAACCTATTTATAATCATATGACTCGATTTCCTTATTCATCGAAAACATTTTAAGTGGAATTCAGCAAAGTTCACGACTTGACATTTTCGTTCAAGCAGGTCTTTAAGCATTATATTTTTTTTATATATCTCTTACCGTTTAATTATTGGTAGTGGTCACAACCACCAGTTGAATTTTTAAAAGAAGTTACGTCCACACACTCAAAAATATAATATACACATTTTTAAAAGTGATTAATTACTCACAGCTGAAAAAGAAGTAACATGAGCATTTTAAACAAGTTGGTTGGAGAGTTTTTAGTAGCCGACAGGGCAAGTTGAGACGTGGTGTTTACATATATGTAGCCCCGTATAATAGACCCTTCCCATGAAATATGTAAATTGCACATAGCGCTTGCGCACTAACGTTTTGGTTGGCAAAATGAGGGAACATCGCGCTGTTTTGTACAGGGCTAATGGGTGCGTGACACAGACGCGATTGCGCGTCTGCTTAGTGCGCAACTCTATGGTGTTTGCCAACCAACATGGTCTGTACGCATGCGTGAATGTAATTAGCATATTTCATGGGAAGGGTCCATTTGTCTACTAGACAATGAGAGTCGGGCTAGTGCAAGACAGACCAGCCCTGCTTGTTCGGAGGGCATACTGTCACATTGGCTGCAAACTAACAAAAAAAACACGGCAACGACCCTGCCGGTTTTAAACGCCCGTTAAAGAACTCGTCGCTACCCTTTTATTCCCTTGTTAATGCATCCAACCAATTATTGCCGTGTCCCTTCAAGAGCAAATTTCAAAGGCCTGCCTGCCATCTGAAGGCTGAAGCAATACTGATTAAAGAGGGACTCAAAGGTCAAAGTCAGTTTTGTTATGCAAAAAAAAAAAAATACAAGTCTCGTTTACCTCACAATAAAATGTTTTGTTCTGCCTTTTTTTTTACACCTAACTCTTTCAGAGCGCAATTTGACACATGAAGCCATGGAATGTCAAAAACAAATGGGTCTGAACATTCCAAAGAGGAATTTGTTGTCAGTCAAAAGTTTAAATTCATTGCTGTTGTAAAGGAATAATCTTGGAAATACTGGAAAGTACAGAAAGTTCCCCTTACCAAATACAGACCCATGTGTTTGAAGTGTGGATGATTTTTTACAACAAATTTCGCACGAGAAGGATTATAAAATACAATGGCATTTTACACCAGTTTGGGTTTAAGTAGAGACTTCAAAATTGTCTTTCCACTTTCAAAAAGACTTTTAATATTTGGAGATATGTACATAGCAAAATAACATCTGACCTTTGAGCCCCTGTTTATAAGTGTCTTGCAGGGACAAAAGTCTCAACACCTGGACTCAAACCCTCACTCTGCTGATTAGAAACACCAGTGATAAAATCTGGTACGCTATATCGTTAACACTCGCTGCTTCACTAAGAGTGGACAAAAGGTGAAATTACTTCATAATTGAGTTGTATTCGTTTCTATTTAAATTTATTCATTTCGGTGAGTGTACATTGAACAGGTGGCATTACTGAAGTACTTGCATAATATCAGTACTGCAAATGTGGCAAAGCAGAATCAAATAAAACATTGATACATTTGTACATTGAAACGTTGACCACTGCTCACCATTCCTAGGAATGTTCATAATATTTTGCCAATGGTCATCTGGGGGTCAGCCAGCAATGGTCAAGTCATAAATATTTACAAATGCTTCTCCTGAGTATAAGTGTATTTCCCAAATTAGCAAGAACATTAGGGGACCAGCTTGGTGAGCTTGCACGTTCACAATTGGTGTTTTCATACAGTAAGCGCCAGAAAAATAGCTTGTCGTTTTGTGTGCTAACGATAAGCAGGGCTACGAAGTGGAAACCTGCGCAGTTACATATATGTAACACAAAATTTGCTGTTAAGCAGCTCTATGAAAATGGGCCCAGCAGCACATAAACTCTGTATAAAGGAAAATAGCCCCGTTTTCTAGAGTCTAGTATATTATATTTCAGTTAACCCAAAACCAATTAGCAGACGTTTAGCCAGTCATTGGTTTCTTACACATAAGATGTACCCCTTCTTTATAAGCTTCAGTTACCGTAACAACTCGGAAGTTGGCCTGTTCCAGTGCCTCTTTAGCTTTCTCACGACCCCACATTGCCCCAAAACCTGCTGCCCCATCTCCCGGATATAGAGATGTCGGCATACAATTCAGTAGACTATAAATGTATTCAATTAGAATATTCTCCCGGTCTTGCATATCCAAGTTTTCTTGGAGGTTTGAGTGAGTATTACTTTCAACGACTGAGAGTGTTCCTCCTGGCTTGAGTACCCGATGCATCTCTCGGAGAGCCTTAGTGGGGTACGAGAGATCATGAAGGATAAAATGCATGAACAAGTAGTCAAACTTGTCTGTCCAGTCAGAGGGCATTTGTGTGATATCCGCATTGATGAACTCAACGTTAGAGAGACCCATCTCGTCCTCTTTATCTCGAGCTTTGGCGAGGGCCGATTGGGATAGATCCACACCGTAAAATTTACTCTTGGGAAAGTGTCTGGCCATGGCGAAGGTGGAGATGCCTTCTCCACATCCGATGTCCAACACCTCCAGTCCATTTACTAAAATAAACAGAGAGTTTTGGAAGGTACTTTAAATTACCAGGGTCCATTTTCATTGAGTTGCTTGAGCACAACATGTAGCTAAGCATTACAGAAATAATTACATACAGGAATGAGGGTTTAAAAGCCAAAACACCATTGCACCATTCGGGACTGGTATCCTACTAATTATTGCCAAGAAGACAGTTTCTGAGCAATATTTTCTACTTGGGCAACTCTATGAAATAGACTGTGCAAGTATCACACATCGAATATTGGGACCTGTTGGAGCTTGCGGGTTAGTTTCCTTTGTTTGAAAGGAATGTACATAGGACCAAAGTAGTCCCAAAGACGTTTAAATAGGCGCAACAGTTGCACAGTCAATTGGACCCAGATGTTCAAGAAAACAAACATTTCCAGGGCTCAAAATTTACACTGGACCGAAGACCAGAGGCCAGCGATTTTATTTAGCGTGGAGCCAGTAAACTTATGACAGACAAGCTCGTTGGTCTTGTGTTTTTCAATTAAGTAGTAATGGGCTGCCATAGCTTTGTGAAAAAATGTTGACCATGAATCAGATAGTATCTGACAACTCGAGTAACTAAGTACACTTACATAAAAGACAAAATGTAACCTATCTAAATCTTCTTCTAGTGCTTGTTTAAAGCCATTATACACTTTCGGTACAGGAAAAAAAGAAAAAGTTCACAGATTTACAAATAATTTACAGGGTTTACAGAAGGTAATGGTGAAAGACTTCGCTTGAAATATTGTTCCATGAAATGCTTTACTTTTTGATAAAACATCAATTCTGGATAGCGGGAATTACAGATTTTTTTTTAAACACATGTCACGACACGGCGAAACGTGCGTAAACAAGAGTGGGTTTTCCCGTTATTTTTTCCCAACTCCGATGACCGATTTAGCCTATATTTTCACAGGTTTGTTATTTTGTATATAAGTTGTGATACACGAAGTGTGGGACTTGGACAATACTGTTTATCGATTGTGTATGAAGGCTTTAACTCAATTTGATTCTTGTATCGAAAACTAAATTCTGGTCTAGTAATACTTCTGAGCTACAAGCAATCCCTGCTACATGTATCTTGTGGATTTTAGCCCTTATTTCTTACTTAGCTGTTGATGCAACTCGGGCATGGATGGAATAAACTTCTGGACTAGCTGATCCCTGAAAAAGGGGCCTTGCGTCAAAGCCATCAACTCATCAAACTTGTGATAGGCATTATATGGTACACCTTAACAAGAGATAAAGAGAAGAGGTGACAAAAGACAACAGGTAATTAATTTATAAAATGAAAGCATTTCAAAACCAAATTGTATTTTTTTCCAGGGATATTTTCAAATTATAGAGCCAGTTCCCAGGAATTAAAATTCCTTGAGATTGTTTAACCCTACTTTATGTTTGATCACACCTGATTAAATTTGTTTGTGAAAAAAATCATAATGAACACTGTAGCTCGCTTTACTTTATTCCCAAGCAGTGGTAGCTGTTTATCAAAGCGAAGCGAGTTTATCACTAGGATTAGCAATTTAAGTTGGTATTAAAAGGCTGGGTCACACTGCAGTGATAAAAAAAAACAATCATGACGCAAAAAGATGGCTCTCTATTGGTTGAATTGCTCCACGCAGAATACGCACACGCTCATTCAACCAATATAATGCAATGTCTTTGCGTTGTGATAGTTTTCGTTATCGCGAAAAGTTCAACTGAATTTCTAAGTGAAACTCCAGTGAAACTTGTCTAGTACGAAAGGAGCTTTGGGTTGGCCAATGGGAGACTTTTTGAAAGCTCTGCCACTAGAGGGCAGCAGAACTACCAGGTAAGGGTGCACAACTCCTATAGCAAACAATGGTAAATGGTAAACATTCAAAAATACTCGAAAAATATTTAGAAGTCTCTCAGCCTCTTGAAAATTAAATCAGATACATTGTCATACAACTAAACTTCAGATTTCTTCTAACTTTTTGGTAGGTCAGCATTTTGGAATTTTTGCTAATTACCCTAGAAGAAACACTCCCAAAAACTCATGCACACCGCTTGTTGTCCTTGGGGAACTCGTGTCCAGTACGTCCTGTTCCAGAACAGTTTGGTTTATGCTGGCAATGTGTTATGAGAAACAAAATACAGTTTGGCTAAATCTAAAATACAAAATCAAAAACACGCAAAACACAAGGTATTTGCTGTCAGTGACCGTCACTCATGCTTCTCCAATTCCTAAGTTGTTGACATTACCTGGTGAAGAGCGCCCTCTCTTGGTGATTGGCAGATAGTCTAAAGTTTCCCATTGTTATGATCCAGCAAGACTGGTGTGAGTTGACAAACACAAATACCACACAGATGAGATTAATCTCATTCTTGAGTTATTGCTTGAACAACATTTTTTGTTTGTTCCCATACTGACCTTGACATTCAACTTATGGATTCTAATAAACAATAGGCTTCTGGGGATCCAAAGACCAACTAACACACCATATTTGGAGTTGATATGCCAAGTCTTCCTTGAGTTTTATCTTGGGCAATGATTGCGCGCACAAATATACGCGCCTAACCCCATGCAACCTTACAGATCCAGTTTGTGGGGTCCTTTCACAACTGTTCTATTATTCCCTTTTCTAAAGTATTCCCTTGTGGGGTCCAGGTTGAATAAATAATTATGTTGTGGGGTCCATACTTGTGGGGTCTATTTGTTCCACTGTCTAAAAGACCACCCCATACGTGCTGCTCACCCACCGAGGACAAGGCAAACACTACATCTGTTATAATACTTCTTCGGCTTAGTGCTTTGACAGCGGGGCATACAAAAGAAACCTACGCAATTAGGTTTAATTTTTGTCACCTGATGGTCCATCCTTTCTGAAACATTCTGCAACTTTGAAGAATCCTCCGTACAAAGTGGGTGCTGTTAAAGCAACAGCTTTCAGTTCCATGATGTTTGATCGGTTGGTCGGGAGCCAGTAGGTTTCCGTTGTCGCATCAAACTTAATAATATCAGCAGCAGCCATGCATCCCAACCACTCTCTCACATATCTGTGAAAAGAAGTAATACAGAGGCTGTGATCAATAATGTAATCTAAACCAAATGACTAGAAACTAGAAACAAACTAGCTGGTGAGAGTTATTTTCCACTGCTGCCTCTAGTGGAACTGACTGTCTTTCTGTCCCCATTAAAGCCATAGGACCCTTTCGGTACAGGAAAAAAAAAAAAAGTTCACAGATTTACAAATACTTTACAGGGTTTACAGAAGGTAATGGTGAAAGACTTCTCTTGAAATATTAGTCCATGAAATGCTTTACTTTTTGAGAAAACGGTAAAACAATATAAATTCTCGTTAACGAGAATTACGGATTTGTTATAAACACATGTCATGACATGGCGAAACGCGCAAAAACAGGAGTAAGTTTTCCCGTTATTTTCTCCCGACTCCGATGTCCGATTGAGCCTAAATTTCCACAGGATTGTTATTTTATATATAAGTTGTGATACACGAAGTGTGGGACTTGGACAATACTGTTTACCGAAAGTGTATAATGGCTTTAAAAGCGCTCAGACTGTTCTGTCCTTCAAAAATTGTCTAAAGACTCAAATCTGTAGCTGGTTGTCACCATCACTTTGTGAACCTTTCTCCATATAGGCGCCTTGTATCCTTTGGTCTGCTATTTATGATCCAGTTATTATTATTATTATTATTATTATTATTAGAAAAAAACCCACAAAAAGCGAGAAACAACTTCAGGGCTCAGCTGTGTGGAACAAAAACAACTTTTGCTTGACCAGAAAATCTATAGGGCCTTCAGTGAACTTTCATAAGTATTCAACGGAATTTTAAGATATTTATCCGACTCAAAGTCAACTTGAATACAATTTTGTTTATAAATAAGATGAGGTAGGTACTATTATTCACTCATTATACTAAATAGACTGCCTGACTTAGTGTCTGGTGGTCGTAAGTTTACTTTCAAGCTTTCCCATCACTGACCTACATGTATAGCTCTTATTGTGGGTCCAGAAATGAGTCAATGAAATATGAACCCTAGATTGAAAATAAATGACCGAAGTAGCGGTCTTGGTTTTGATTTGAGTATGTGCCACTGACTCAGATTTTTGATTTGAGTATGTGTCACTGACTCATGAGTCAGTGACACATACTCAAATCAAAAATCAAGACACTTGATGACATAGACTTGAAACAAGCAGTAAACCATGATGATATGACCCCTCATGAGATTCCAAGCACAGTCTTAAAAAAGAAGAAAAAAAATCCTCCCAAGCCGCAAGCGCTACTTCTACTTTCTAGAAACTATAGTTTAGGCTCTGTTAACCAAGCCAGCCACCAGTTTTTACTTGCACTGACGCACTGCAGCCTACCTGCATCTGTAATAAACACACCACTTGTTGCGAGCTTTTTGCTGAATGTGTTCCCACGGCCTGCTTACTTTTGCATTTCATATAGTACGATATTACCTACATGTGACCCCCGTGGAGATCGAGCCTTATTTTTTTTATAGTTTCTAGAAGTAAGGCTTGTTACTGGCCTATACTATCACTAAATACTATAGGAAGAAGAAGAAGAAGAAGTATAAACTTGGAGACACAACAGAGAATTTATTTAGAAAGATAGAAATAAAGAAGGGCTTCCACCATGGCATACATAGAGGTAGAATTTGCATGAGCCATATATGGAGCAAATTTTGAAGAACTGAATTGAATACCTTTCTTTCATCCCAGCCGTGTCGGCAATTTGCTGGCTGGTATGTGGATTCTCCCCCAGGGTAATCAGCACATCAAATAACCCCGTCTCCATACCCATGGCAATACCAATACCCGCTATACCTCCAAGAAGTTGATCAGAAATACGGTTTAAAAACGCCTGGTCGGCCCCTTTACACTGGAGCTCTGTGGCTGCCATGTTTCACCTGTACGTAGTGTGCCCACAGAATGTGACCGCAGAAGAACATTTTTTTAACTCATTTTTTTTTACAATAGATGTCAATGCATTGTCCTCGTCCGGAGGCCGACCGGGTAGTTCGTGTCAAAGTGTGTCCCCATTGTATGTGTGCCGACGCATCAGCGCTGTTTGATCTATTACCGGACCATGATCTAACCTAAAGTAATAGGCGTCTCAAGGTCTGAAAAATACCTGTAGATAGTGGGCCTACACGTTCTGTGCAAGGATTCAGAGTTGGCCACAAGTGGAGCTAAAAAAAACCTGCCCAAGTTGTGAAACAATATAAAGAATATTCATTTTGGTTTTTACCCATTATGTTAACACCGATGTGTGTCAGCACTGATTTGGCCAAAACTCAGTACCGATACTTTCCCGAGTTCTGTGGGAAAAAAATCACGGGCATTACTCGGGTGGGATTCTACCCCCACCACCCACGAACTTTCCCATTTTAGAGTAGTGTAGATTGACCACTGTGAAACAAAATAATCATAGGAGGGAGGGAGCGATCGAGGACTTGCGATGACTTCTTTCGGCAGGCTCAGGGTCGAAACGTTGAGACCAAATTAACGTATGATAACGTCATGAACGCGTGGTCTATTTGGTAGGCCGATCTCTTACCGATATTGTTCAAAAATTACGTTTATTTATTTACATTAGGTGTTCTTTCCTTCAATTAGTTTACATGTCAAAGTGTATAGACAAACAGTACAGTAGGCCTATCATCTTTCTCGTTGCATCTATTGTTTCAATTTAAAGACACGGACACTATTGGTAATAATTGTCAGAGACCAGTCTCTCACTTGGTGTATCTCAACATTATTATGCATAAAATAACAAACCTGTGAAAAATTGGAGCTCAATGTCGTCGAAGTTGCGAGATAATAATGAGAGAAAGACACCCTTGTCACACGAAGTTGTGTGCTTACAGATGCTTGATTTCGAGACCTCAAAATCTAATTTTGAGGTCTCCAAATCAAATTCGTAGAAAGTTACTTATTTCTCGAAAACTACGTTACTTCAGAGGGAGCCGTTTCTCACAATGGTTTATACTATCAAAAGCTCCCCATTACTCGTTAAGTAAGGTTTTATGCTAATAACTATTTTGAGTAATTACCAATAGTATCCAAATTAATGACTACCAGTTATAATGCCTAGATATTTACATTTTATAGCGTGCTTCGGCGTGCATTCTAAGGGGAATCATTTTAGAAGGGAAAAGCCTTTTCCCTTATACATTTTCTAAAAACAAATCTCAGCCATGAGTGTCAGCAACAGCAGAAGCATGCGACATGACTTTGTTTTTACCACATTTTATTAATTCTCAACCAAAATGAAGCCAAGGACGTTTGTTTGAATCATGAAAAGGGAGCAGTGTCCTTTGGGACATTAATTTTACTTGGCATAATTAAACGACATCAATAGGCCTACTTAATTGTCAGTGTTTGCAACAACAACAAAACGTTTTTGAATTTTCGAAACAATCTGCAAACAAAAACCGATGCCGGTGTCGCATGCAATTATGTCCTCTATGCAATACTATCCGGAGGACATTATTGCATATGCAATCATGTTCGCCGGACGGTTTTGCATATGCAATCGTGTCCGCCCGGACGCTGCTGCATAATGCAATTGTGTCCGCCCGGACACATTTGCATATGCAGTTGTGTCCGCCCCCGTGCAAAACTTTCCTTGCAGTAAATTAAACGTCATTGGTCGACGGAACACATTCGCCTTTTTTTTTTTACAAGCTAAGTGCATGTTATGAATGACATGGGAAATGTTCGGCCGTTGGATATTCGCTGCAATCATAAAATACGTGACTATTCATGCTGCATAATATACGTCCGTAGGTTCAGTGCATGCACGCTCTTGCTTACGCGCACATACAGTCATGTACATGTACATGTCCGAGGACGGATTTATAGCCCCGGACACGATTGCATATTGCATGGCGGACACAATTGCATTTGACACCGGCAATAAACTTTGTTCTAGCCCTTTTCATTGATTGGACTTCGCTCATCGGTGGATCCAGGGGTTCGTGAGTATGTCTCGGTTTTCATATTAGAATTGTAGTCAATTACCGGTAATCAATTTTAGAAAACAAAACAAAGTTTTGAAGTCAGATCGCAAACCTCCTTTCCCATAGTCCTAGACCCGTCAACGACGTAAATAAACAATTCCCATTGCCCCAAAATAGGCCTACCACATTAACTACCGTTGTGGCGGCATAATGGAGTTTCTTTTTGCTCTACAAATAATTATTTAACTTTCAGGGAAGTTTATGAAGTGTTAAACAGCAGCAAGCCATTCCAGTGTAAGCGTTTGTGTAACCCTCAACGTCGGTCCATTCGTCCGCCTCTACATCGTAACACTCGGCAGACCGAAGCCAGGATTTCTTGTCCCAGCAATACCCCCCTATGACGTAGATGCGGGTACCCACTACGCAGCTTGCCGCCTCGGCCCGGGGCTGCCTCATAGCTCTCAGTTTGGTCCACGTGTCCTTGACAGGGTCGTAGCGTTGGATATGCGGGACACACCGAACTCCTCCCCCGGTAGGATCGACTTCGGCACCGCCAGCCAGGTAGAGGTAATCCCCAACTGATGACAAGTGGGAGAAGAATCGCGGTGACTTTAAGTCTTTCTTCGTCTTCCACGTGTCGGAGCGGGGCAAGTAAACCTCAACCTTATTTGATATTTTCTTGTTTCCTGTGTTAAACATAATACAAAAGGCATAAATAATTGCATCTGATGAAATAGTTGTTGCTACGAAAGCTCATGAACTTTGTTAAGTAAAAAAAAAAATTAGTTTAAGTGCTACCTTCACCACCATATTTTTTAGTATTGCAAATTACTAGTAGGCCTACAAATGGTATTGAATCACTCTATACATTCCCGGGTCAGAATTGACCCGGATTTGGGATTTGGGGTCCAAGCGTAGCTGACCCTTTCCTTGGTTGGGCTAACCCGGAAAATTGCTCGCGGATTAAAAAACAGCAAAATTACGAGATTTGAAAAGGCCTGTGTTTCTAAACCAGCATAGTGACGAGATTCAAAAAGGCGCGTGGTTTGAAAACCGGCATAGTGACGGGATTTTAAAGGGCTCGTGGTTTGCAAAAAACAGCATGGTGACGAGATTTTAAAGAGCCCTTGGTTTAAAACCAGCATAGTGACGATATTTCAAAAGGCCCGTGGTTTGAAACCCTTGGTTTGAAAACCGGCAAAGTGACGAGTTTTAAAAAGTCTCTTTCAACATAAGATGGTTATTTTAGTTGTCACCTGATCCACCCACGGCATACAACTTTCCATCATGCACAGCGACAGCAACACATCGTCTAGGAGTTGAAAGTGGCGCCCTGTCTTCCCATTGGTCGGTGTTTGGGTTGTATCTCTCCACGGCAGCCAATGACGAATCGCTATTCATACGTCCTCCTAAAATTGGTCCAGAAATTCGTTGAGGAACTGGTATGAGTAAAAACAATGTACCACAAGGGGAGGAGACAAACCCATGTCCCCCGTGTACAGTGGCGAAATGGACAAGCCGTCCATGCCATCATCATACAAATCACACAGTGCTGAGTAAAAAACATTTTGGAAGATGGAAGTGGATTGGTCACGTTTAACTGCCACTGCAGGACACTCCTGAAGGCAAGAGGAAGGTACGACGGCTGAGAACAACGTGAAGGCGTACTGCAGCGAAAATGGAAGTCATGGAATATTATTCCAAACCTGTAGTGCAAACCGGAGAGAGTCTCTGCAGCCCTACCACTCTGTCCGAAGAGAAAAGGTGATGGGCGGGGTTGAAAAATCAAAACATTGACAAATTAATGGAAATCTAAGAGTCAATGACCACTCACCAACAGCATAGATCATTCCATCCACCACTCCCATCTGGAAGCTCTCCCTTGCGTTGCGCATGTCTGCAATTTGAATCCACGAGTCCGTACGTGGGTCGTATCTATGACCTGATTTCAACGGGGCGTCTGGGCTGTTAAGAACCTCCCTCCCACCAGCAACGTACAGAAATCCGCCCAGGACGGCAGCTGAAAATGGGGGACAATGGAATAATGATAACAGTCTCCGTCGGTTAAAGGCCGTATTGCACAATATGCTAGAGTTTGCAAGCATAAGTTGGCTGATCCTCCTGCACCCTCGCGTATTATAACAAAACTGTGCGTTTTCAAATTAATTGTTGTTCATCATTGAGTATGTATTTTAAGTTTGGGTAATCACTTTTATTAACTTATAGTCAACTACTATAGTTTAAACCACACATGTATGGTCTGTTTTTCTAAAGGTAGGTGATCACAAAACTTTATCCACCGAACTTGCTCATGTTTTGTTTACCTTTAATTTGGCGGCATTTGGGTTGGGATCCCGTGTACATCGCTTGTACACGATCGGAAAAAAGTCAGATAACTTACCAGCATGATGATGTCTCGGGTGAACCATTTTGGAAAGCATTCTCCATTCATTTGTGTTGGGGTTGTAGTACGTCAATACATTCCCCACTGGTTGTTTAGCCTGACGAGGATGTCCACCCAGCGCCACCATGGTGGTCAGGTGTACTGTAGACCGAGGAGTAGTCCGCTTAGACTGCATAATGCTCTGCCGTAAAGGCAAGCAGTAATAGTGAAGTGCCTCCTTCACCAGAGCCTCACATTCGGGGAGTTTCATGAGGTACTCGACGCTTTCCACGTGGTCCACAAGGTCCGGAGGCTTGATCATCGGGAGGCGGACATTCTCAAGGAGCAGGGAAGCGTGGTCCAGCCGTACCTCACGGTAAACGTCAATCCAACGTAGCATTGCTTGGAAGACACTCAGCTCGGTGTCCACGACCAAGTCATCCCGGGATATAAGGGCCATCAGAGTCTTCTCTGGTAACTCCAAGAAATCCGGAGTGTCAGCAACCAGGGAGAAATTTCTGGACGCCATTTCAGATGCTTTATCAATAACTCGCGTCAAGCCGAATACAGTAGCCAACCCTAAAGTTCTCAAGCAGGTGTGCGTATTCAAGCTTCCGATCATGAAATCGCTGCATATTTTGAGTGCAAAGGACAGTTTGAGATAGACGACTGCCGAGAGTATCTCCTCGAGTCGAGAAGAGTCTACGGAGAAGTGACCCGTGTACATCGCCTCCAGGAGCAGTTTGAGAGTCTCGAAGGAGATACCATGAAGCGTGTACAGGAACTCGTCATCGCTGTCACCAACTCCGTCCTTCGTAAAGAGTTCAAGAAAGTATCCACTGCAAGCGGCAAGGATGAGTTTGTGAGTTCCAATCCGGTGAGGTCCGATAGCGAGCACCACGTCGTTCAGTTGTTTCTTCTTCCACAGTGCAGTCATTGCCACGAGCACGTGCTCGGAGTGAGGAGCGTCGGACGATGGGAGTACAACATTTGGATGAGATACCTCCAGCAGCGTGCTAAGTTTCAATTGCAACTCTGGTGGCTCTGACAACACGATTCCTTTCGGTGGGTTCGATACTAGCGCCTTGGGCTGGGATGGTCTCGACGAGAGATCATGTTCTAAAGATTCTACTTGCGGGAGACTCACAGACTCCTTGGTGTTGACAGAACCCTTCTTCAACTTGCTGACAGAACCCTTCTGCAGCTTGCTGACAGAACCCTTCTGCAGCTTGCTGACAGAGCCCTTCTGCAGCTGGGTAACAGAATCATTCGGCCGTTGGTTGGTGGTGGTAGAATTCTTCGTCTGTGCTGTGTTCCCTTGTTGTGTAGGGGGATTTCGTTTCCTGTTTTTCCACCTTCGCATTGCGGACAAAATTAGGCTTCAAATTGGTAATGACGATCGAGGATCTGCAGCAGAGTACCGGCATTCAAGCTTGTCGCATCATATTTTGTCACCATTATTATGGTGAATGTGTTGACATCGAATTCACATGTCACTAAACTTGTGTTTGCTAAGATACCAAAACAAGAAATAACGTCATAGCAACAATGAGCTAGAGCATGTGCGCGTACAATCACTGCGCGTATATAGATCGTATGTACGTCACACGCGCGTACATCTAGATGCTGACGCAATAAATGGATTGCACATGACGTCATTGACCACAATGTTTGATGACAAACAATGAAAAAGTGCATGTGTATACAACACATCGCAACATTGTGAGAATTCAAGATCGATCTTGCTCAGGGCGTGAATTTCTGTAACAAGAAATGTGCGTGACCGGTAGTTTTTTTTTATGCAGCATAATGATATTGGACAGGGCTGAAAATCTCTTAAAAATTATGGCTATGTGTATTCAACAGTGGCGCCAGGCAGGGCCGGGATGTAGCTAAGCCTAGCCGCCTGTAAAATGAAGACGCTGAATAAGTTGAGAAATATTCGGCACTTTAATCATGGCGAAACAGCCCAACTAAAATATTGTTCTCACATAATTTATTTATGTGTATAAAATTCGGCTGAGGGCGCTTTTTCCGCTTCAAAGTTTCCAATGGAGTGCTTTGGAAGTGGTCCTCTTTCAGCCTCTTTTTACACGTTCTTATTTGTTATGGATGGCAAAATAGATAGTATTCGGATTTTCTCAAAAAGTCACTTTCGAGTGGAGGCCCCATTTGCAAGAATTTAAATGGATGAAAGGGCTACATTTGCATTTGCATTTGCTGTGTTACAAGCATTTGTTTGTACAGCCTACACGAAACTGACACAGAGTAACAATAAAATGCACTTATTATGATCGGCCGTATCTCCTAGAAATTGGAATGGATCTTGGAACATTTAAAGGTCTTCCTTAAGGGCTCTCATCTGACAGTGCTTTAGTTTTGAGGATGTGAAATATAATTCCGACCGCTCAGAAGGAGGCTACCAACTATTGTATGCATTGCTTAAACATGTCTGCGACCTGCGTATCCTCATATATGTTACTTATAACCTCTTTTAATATCCATTGTTTTTACCGTTTTTATAAAAAGCCCTTATTTTAAGGGATTTTCAAGAAATCCCTTCTCAAGCCCCACTTTCCTCACAAAAGGCTCATCATAGTCAGAATGACTCCCAGTCGTCACAAGCAATAATTAGTTTTTCACTTATGATTGGCGATGAGGGCGCCCTTTTACTATTTTAATCGTCTGGTACCCACTCTCCTCGGAAACACATACAACGTTAAAATTAAACCGAACATTGAGGACAAGAGTTTCGGTGCCATGCACTAAATATCAGATAGCAAATAATTGGCTATTGAAACGTCAGCGATATATGCAGTAAGCCCGGTTGAAATTGTCATTTTCCGGTGATATTGTGACATAAACTCATATCAGAATGACACGTAAGTAGACTCGGAGAGATTTCCGTTTCCTGCCACCACTTTTTCGCTTATTTTTATCCAAAAGATTATCTCATTTGATTAAATAACTGACAGGATCGGTATCGGACACGGAAATGTGTACGGGTATTCATGTGTACTTACTTGAACTTACTTGAATCCACCGACGCCATCACACAACTGGGAAGGAGACGGTGGTTCTGGTTACTGGGGCAGACAGCTTAGATAAGCTTATGTAGAGCCCCCCGACGTTCTTTAGGAATTTATCCACATGTCCCTTGAAAATGTTCACACTTGATGAAGCTTCAATTGCCTTCACTAAACAGTAACACAGTCGTGCACAGTTACACAAAATAAATAGCACCGACTCATGGTTTTAAAACTGATTTTGTATAAATCTCGTGTTATCCCTGATAATTACTTTGTGTTTTATTTCACTCTGGAGTATAGCGCCATTTTTGGCAATTTTATTTTTTATGGAATGTTTGCTTATTTTATTTAAATTATAATAAAAAAAAATTCAAAATCAAAATATAATAATTCTAATGGTGTAATCACCAAGTCAAATCAATAAATAATCATCAATTGAATTGAATGAAATTGTAAATTTTGTTTGTAATTTACAAACAAAATTTACAATTTCATTCAATCATTAATGAATAAAAAGTTATCGTATTTAATGTAAATACAATAACTTTATTCATTAATGATTGTTACTTGCACAATATTGAATGTTTGTTTACAACTGAACAGTTAATATTATATGAGTGACTGACACAGCCACAGTTAAAAGTCATTTACTTATTTATGTGCCATCCTGGCATGCTGTAAAAAGTAATCTTGCCAAGCTTGGAGTTGGACTTGAATATCTCCATTGGCATCGCACTTTATGAATGCATTGTTATGATAATTAATGGTGGCAGTCAGTCAGTGTGGCAGTGTGTTGAACTCCATGGTTGTATCTAGATCAATTTTAGTGGTGGGTCCTAAATCCAACTTGGTACACCAAGTTAGATATCATACACTGTATAGGGCCATCATTGCTGTAACACTGAGTGTAAGTGAAATCGGGGGAAATCTGCGCTCTTGACAGCACAGCTTTTTTTGCTCAGAGTGCTGTGCGAAATTTGTTAGTCCTGGGCAGGCTTGCCAATTTGCCCACTGTGACTACAACACTGCCCGAGTGTCCATTCTTGCAAGCCACCTTTGTATAAAAAGACAAAGGTCTGGAAGTTTTGGGATTACACAACAACCCCCTGGAGAGGAAAGATTTGGAATGGATAGGAGCATACATTTCAGGACCTGCTGTCCCTCTGTGATGGGTGAAACAAAGCATAGAATCATATCAGCCATCCATACAAAACAAACTGAGGGCACTTCGAAGCAAAGTTGTTCCAGGCCCCCCAAAAAATAAACCTCTGCTTTTAACTTGTAAGCTAGTTTAGAAAAGTTTGCAGATAATTTTACATCATGTGTAAGTGGTTTTGCAATGAGAAATGGTAAGGTTGTATTGAACACTGATTAAAAGCTCTTAGTTAGACTATCTTTCTATCTGTACTCATTACTTTTACACTGTCTGTATGTTTTGTTTGGTTAAATTCAGGTGGAAACCAGAGAGAACTTGCGAGGGCAAAAAATCAGAAGAAACAAGAACAAGGAAAGAAAAAAGGGGATGGGAAAAGCCTGGAGGACAGACGTCACAGGTAAACAAAAATTAACATTCTTGTCACACTTTGTAGTCAAATAGTTATCAATTTTCATTCCCATATTCAGTCTGCCGATTTCTTTCCCAAATCTTACATCGCTTTGACTTGTCAGGATTTTTCCTGGGTTTTGTATTTCATTGAGCTCCCTGCACCATCAAATAACAGTATTACTGGTGGTATAAAGGTATTATACAGTATTGGTGGTGAGCTGACAAAAAAGTTGCATACAGTATTCAAGTTTTGTGTGATCAAATATAAGAATACATGAATAACAAACCTGTAAAACATTTGGGCTTAAAGGCAAGGTACACGTTTGGTAATTACTCAAAACAAATATCAACTTAAAAAATGACTTGGTAACGAGCATTTGAGTGTTGTTGATAGTATAAAACATTGTGAGAAACGGCTCCCTCTGAAGTAGCATAGATTTTGAGAAAGAGGTAATTTCTCACTAGAATAATAAAAGACTTCTAGCCAGAAGTCTTTTATTCATATCTGAAAGCACACAAATTCGTCCAACAAGGTTTTTTTTGTTTCTGTCATCATTTTCTCGCAACTCCGATGACCAATTGAGCTCAAATTTTCACAGGCTGTTATGTTATGCTTATGTTGGGATACACCAAGTGAGAAGACTGGTCTTTGACAATTACCTAATACCTTTCTTTTAATCCATTGTGTGAGTCATGAGAAAATGGTGTAAAACCATGCGCCATTCTTGTAAAACACATTGTCAATAATATTGGTCATAACAACCAATATCAGCTGCAAAATCCTTTTTAGGTTTTCTGATACTGTTTTGTTTAACATGAATTCATTTCACATCAAAAAAATGGTTTTAATATGAACGACAAAATAAACAGAAAGCTTTCTGACTTAAAATAAACAATGGTAAGGTGACACCCCCATTGTTTAGTTTAACTGAAAGCTTTCTGATTATTTTGACGTGTTTCTTGTCCTTACTAATTCTGTGTAATACCTTGAAATGACAATATTCACTACTTTTTTGTTCTTTCAGAGATGCCGAGGCCATGCGTTTGAAGCAGCAGAAAGCAAATGAAAAAAAAGAGGAAGGGGCCAAACCCCCAAAGAAGTAAACGCTAAGCTCCTAGATGAAATCGGCAGAGAAAGGGCAGCAACAACAAAAATCCCTGGCAAAACATTCACCCTTTGTCTACTGGGAGCATCTGGATGCGACTATTGTACAAAGAAAGATGGGCAGACGAAATACTTTTATATCTCAACGGATGAACCAGATAAACTTGCTGTTATTAGGTTTCAAATAAATCCCTTTGATTTTCACGTTTACTTCTTGTAAAAATATAGATTATTACTCTTCTATTTCAAGCCAATATTTGGTGCCTTGTGTTAGTTTGATGTCATGTATGTGTTTGTGTTTCTGATGCAAGTTCCCTTGTCCCTCATAATATGGTAATTCTGAGGTCAGTTGGGTATTTTGAAACGATAAAGCAAAACCTCAATCATGCATGCTTAGTATTGGTTATGAAAACACCAATTGGATAAGTCAATTCGGGAAAAAAAAGCACTGGGTATAAAACCTCAATCCATCCACACCTGAAGGCCGAGTCACACTGCAACGATAACGATAACGATCACATTGCAAAGAAAACGCATTCTATTGGTTGAATTGTTTACTAAGAATACGCACACGCTCGGCCTTTTACTCTAGCAATCTGTTTTATTTGAACACGTTGCTCTAGTTAAACCGAGTGCAAGTCTATGGTACCTGTTTGTATGAGGGTTAATGCCAGACAGTTTTGGCAGACAGTTTTGGCAATGATCTAATCCTTGAGTGTCAACAATTGTTATGCATGTAATAACTATCATGTTATACCAACTTTTTTTTTTGCATAAAAAAAAATGGTCCGTGGTGCTGGCTCATTGTGTCAAAGGGTCAATTTCGTATTACAAGGGAAAAAATAATTTCTTGACAAATTCTGTAAATATTTTGCTGTCCATGACCAGGTTGTGTTCATCTCTGTAATCAGATATGTAACTTGGTACAAAACATCACCGCAAGTAGCTTTTTGACTTCAGTTTATACCCCTGTACAGATTTAACACGAAATAAAAATAAAATTAACAAATCAATAATTTTTGTACCGTGGTTTTATTTTACTCAAACGCTTATTAAAAATAGTATTAGGTTAAACATTACATGTAACTGGTTTTACAATGGTATGAAGTCCACAGGCCGATTTCACTAAGAGCTACGATTGATCTTAACTGCAAATCAATTGTAGTTGCTCACTGGCGATACTGACAACTTGTCTTACGATTAACCTTAGTGCTTTGCGAAATTGAGGCAATTGCCTCTATGCCCCTAATCATCACTGCCTTTGTGCCCTTCACAAATATGTTCCAATGTTGTCCCCTTGCACTGCATGGAACGCACAACCGTACAGGGCGTAGTACCATTTTGGGAATCCAATTATTTTGACTCGCAAATTGGTGGACAGGATAGCTGTGTGTAAGTGCTTTGTACACATGGTCGAGAGACTTACACATCCCTCATAGAGGTGCCCTTACCAAGGAAAAGTTGCCTTGCCCTCTCAAGCACAGAGTTTGAGACCTGGCACCTGGGGGTCCACTATTTGAATTAACTTGTTACTAACTCGTCTCCAGTTGAGTGCAGACTGAACAGCACAAATAAATGACCAGACAACACCAGCAGACCCCCCTTCCTTCCCAATATAGATAACAATGTGTGAGATATTAAGAAATATACATTCAACATAACAGGGGAAAGGCTTCCACGATCAGGGCGATTGTCAAACTAGCTCAACAGAACACAGAAAGATTTGCCTTTTTTCTGAATATTTTCTGCAGAATCTGGGAGGGTTGGTAGCTCTGATGGAGGTCTAATCTCAATTTATTGTTGTTGCATAGGTTATAAGTGGAGAATAATATAAGTGATGCGTTCAGGCAAAATAAGTCGCTTGTCGACTAAGAACATTCAATATCTTTCTTCAATACATTTGAAAAGAGCATAGTGAGAAATACAGTTAAAACCCCATGCTGAAACCACCTTTAGTTCAAAAGTTACACATGTCTAAGAGTAGAAACACCCAGAAAAGCTAATTTTAACCTGTTTTTGATATTATTTATCAGGAAGGAAGTTAAAAAAATTAAAACAAATTTTGTATTAAAATAAAATCATTTTTTTGATGATGACAATTTCACCTCCATTTGCTTGTTTTGGCTTGTTTCTTCTCCAAGCTGACATTTCCACCCAGTGGCTCATTTAGCTTGATCGCATCACATACAGTACTCTTTGCAATTCAGTATTCTCTTCAAGATTTGCCTCGAGTATCTTTGAAGCTCCTGGTGAGAAAAGCACTATGAGATACATGTCAGTAGAGGAGACAAGATGAGATGAGGCCATTGCTATCTAGATTGAGCACCACTATTTCTTGGTCTTGACTGGCGTTCTGATTGTCTTCTACTTTCTGGCATTCTGGGAGAGGCGGAATGAAAGGATGATCTCCCTTGTTTCAATCCCTGGGGGAAAACAAAAAAAAATCAATAATTGGGAAATTATAAAACCAGCTGATCACCCATAGTCTAAACTTTGTTCTTCGTCATAAGTTCATTTAGAACCCTGCAATGAGGGACATTGTCGGCACATGCCAACATTTTTAATGGTAGATAGATACATAGATAGACAGATGTCATAGATAAAATGGCTCATTAAAAAACTGTCCTCACAGCACAAAGGATGAATTACCACAATTTGAAAACCTTACAATACAAGTATATCATTAATATTTCCATTGTCTTTTAAAACCACATCAAACACCCTGGTTAGCTTATATGCCATGATGTCATAGCTATTCCATGCAACAGATCCAAGAGGGGCTGTCAATAAGACGGCGACAATAAACAGGGGTTTTTAGCAGAGGGGCAGGACAAAACTCTACAAGCATCCTTGTACAAAATCAGATTTTAAATGTTTGTGGAAACCAAACTATATCTTAACCCAGGTTATACCTTAAACAACACACTTGGATAAAAATAATGCAAACAAATTGCAAAACGAACACTTTGTCAGCAAAGGTGTGTTGTTACCAAAAGGATCCGTTACTGGCGGGTTTTATAGGAACACTTTAGGAAAACAAATTAACACCCATGACCCTATTAGTGTCTAGCTTTTACGAAGAAGATGAAATGGGGAGTATTTTTCATCTTGAAGATTGTTTGGAATTGGTTGCCAGTAAAACTGGCGAGAGGTCTGAGAGTTCTACATTACCTGGTAGTAACCGGTGTGATACCCACTCATATACCAAGACATTAGCATGGAATGGAGAGCCTCCTCATTACCCTCTTGATGTACCTCGGGAGGTGTAGACATCGGTGGTGGAGGAGGTATCATGGAGGGTATATGAGGCATTCCAAAACCCTGTAAGGAGGAGACAAGAAAACAGTGGGTTTGTGTTGCAATTCATGGCTATTTTGAAACGGAGAAGCCAGACATAATCAAGAAAGTTAAAAAATATGTTACTGCTGTAAAAATAGGCCTAGGTGTTAAATTTGGTTGATGAACTAAATAAGTGTGTGATTTCATACTGGCTACCTTATGGAGAACGAAAAAAAAAAAAAGAACAAAAAAGAAGAAAAGGGAACATACAAAATCTCAATAGTGGAATTCTAAAGACCGGGGTCCCCCACAAAGAATTTTGTGTACATGTCTATGGGAGGTTCTTAACTACAGGGACAAATGAAATGAGTGTGTAGGCCTACATGTATGTGTGTTTCAATAAAAAAAATTGTTGTTATATAAGTTCATCCAAAACAAGGCTAAAATTAATGAAAAATTTGTAACAAATGACTTGTATGTTTGCTTGTAAAGAGTGAATTATGTTTATTTACCTGAGGCATAAACCCACTGCCAGGATAGTAAGGAAATGGAGGCATGCTCGGTGGAGTGAAGCTAGGTTGCTGTGTGATTTAAAGGACAAAATGTTATCTTTTTAAAGTACAAGTACACTGTGGGAATCTGGTAATAAATGCTTTCTGCTGGCACAATATGTACACTGCTGTAATAATTAAAAAAATCTTTAAAGGGAAGGTACATGTTTGGTAGTTACACAAAACAAATATTAACTTTAAAACTGACTTGGTAACGGTCATTGGAGAGCTGTTGATACATGTAGTATAAAGCATTGTGAAAAACGGCTCCCTCTGAAGTAACCTAATGTTTGAGAAAGAGGTAATTTCTCACAAAAATATTAAAACACTTCTAGCTAGAAGTCTTTTATTCCTATCTAAAAGCACACAAATCGTCCAACAAGGGTGTTTTTTCCCCCATCATTTTCTCGCAACTTCGATGACCAATTAAGCCCACATTTTCACATGCTTATTTTATGGTTATGATGGGATACACCAAGTGAGAACACTGGTCTTTGACAATTACCAAACATGTACAGTGCCTTTAACACATTTTACAGAGTTTGTCATTCCTTATTCCTTTTGATATGAAAACTGGTGGCGAATCTTAAACCTTGTTCCGTTCCCACAATACTTTCATTTGTACGAATTACAATAAAACATGTAAGACCTTCCACATCAACAATTTGGCATATGCCTGCCAGGAAATGCCCCGGAATGCACAACATCACTCATTTTACAAGCAACGTGACAAGGGCCCAATTTCATGGCTCTGCTTACCACTGAATTCTTTGCTTACGATCCCTGTTATTTTTTTATTTTAAAATTTTTTTTCAGGTATTTCCAAACAGTGCATTCAGAGGAATAACACTAACATTAATTATGTTCATTTGTGTTATTGGTTTTTGTGAATTGTTGTTTTTCTTGTTCTTGTAAAGCGCTTCAAGACTTTTTGTGTGAAGCGCTATATAAAAGCTGTGCATTATTATTATTATTATTATTATTATAAGGCTACAGAGAACGGGCCTGGGGATAACCAAAATGCGAAATAATCTAAAGGCAATCCAGACTAACAAAAACAACGAAGTTGAATATTACATAGAAAATATAAAGAACAATTGTATAATTTCTACTGACAGGCAAGCGCAGAAGTTCTGCGCTAGCTGTGTAAGCGAGAATGCCTAGGAGTATGCACGCGCACCAGCCAAAGTTCCCTGCTAACCCATGAAAAACGCTTGACGTGACATAGCGCAGAAAATAGGTCATGGTCAGTAGTACATTGTGCGTGTCTGTGGAAGTGTCGTGGCTGAGCGGTTAAGAGCACCGAATTTCAAACTCTGGTGTTTCTGATCAGCAGCGTGTGGGTTCGAATCCCCAGCCGTGACACTGTGTCCTTGAGCAAGACACTTAACCATTGCTTCATCCTTCAGATGGGACGTAAAGCCGTTGGTCCCATGTGTTGTGTAGCGCATGTAAAAGAACCCAGTGCACTTATCGAAAAGAGAAGGGGTTCGCCCCGGTGTTCCTGGTTGTGGCTGCTTAATGCGCCGTAGCACCTTGTAAACCCTTATAATATAAATAATTGGGTCTCAGAATTCATCACTGCAATAACCTATCTTTCTGAAACTTTGTATATACTCAGCGCCTTGAGTACCTTGTTTGGTAGATACGTGCGCTATATAAGACTTCAATATTATTATTATTATTATAGAACAAACTCACCATTGGATGGGGCGGCCAATGCATCCGAGGAGGGCCAGGCGGAATGAACTGGGAGTAAGGTTGGTGCCAGGCCTGTGCACCATGATACGAGTTGTGGTTTTGACCCCTGAACTCTGACCCAGAATGAGCGGGGCTTTGGGTGTGGTTAGGGTAGTCCATTGATTCATAGCCTGCCTGTTGAAGAAACAAAGTAAAGGTAGATTTCAAAGTTTTGTACACTCACAAAATTCTGGATGTCCTAAGTTTTTGTTGTGGTATTTTAAATAATGCATGAATGGAGTTTCACCTAATTGAGAGGGCAAGGCCATTTTTATTTTGCAAAGAGCATTTTCATTGTAAAACTTTCCACTCTATAGGAATCTTTTAAAGGGGCACAGAGGCAAACCCAAGAAACAACATAGGACATGGCCTCCATGTGAATTCATGCCTGATAATTTATTGATAACAAAAATATTAAATTTTGAAACGTTTCAACCATGGAGGTAACACAATTCATAGTACAATCAGCATCTGATAATAATAATAATAATAATAATAATAATAATAATAATAATAATAATAAAAAAAAAAAATGTTTACACCATACTTAACATACCCAAAAGGGCCCTGGTCCCTGTGCCATTTAATTCATTTCTTAAATCATCTCATCAGCTCCCTGGGGAGTGTACAGCCTACGCTACAAATAGTATGTATATGCAAACTAATCACAATAACTATCTCTGCCATCACACGTACCCATTTACTTGGAGAGAAACACAAATAGTTAAGTGTCTTGCTCAAGGACACAAGTGTCATAACCAGGGGTCGATTTCACAAAGAGTTAGGACTAGTCCTAACTTATAGGACTAGTCCATGGAGATATACAAATTGCATGGATAGTCCTAAGTTAGGACGAGTAACTGGTCCTAACTCAAGATAAGACTAGTCCTAACTCTTTGAGAAATCCACCCCAGGACTCAAACCCACACTTTGCTTAACAGAATCACCAGACCTTGAGTCCTGGGGTCGATTTCACAAAGAGTTAGGACTAGTCCTAACTTAGGACTAGTCCTAGGAGATATACAAATTGCATGGATAGTCCTAAGTTAGGACGAGTCACTAGTCCTAACTCGAGATAAGACTAGTCCTAACTCTTTGTGAAATCCACCCCTGTGCTCTTATCCGCCCATCCACGACACCCCATCTACAGTAAAGTCAAACTCATCCTGAACCTACCTCAAAGTCTCCATTAACTGGTCTCGACGGGGAGGCACTCTCCGACCCAGCAGACATGAGTTCGCTCAGTTCTTTCTCCTCTTCATTGCCGTAGCCGATGTACGTCACCCAACAGGTAGACGTGTCACTGTCGATGAGCTTAATCACGGCGTCGTAAATGAACTCGTCCTCCGTGTATGTCGCACGGCAACGGTCACCGACTTTCCACTGGTGATATTTTAATAAAAATCATCGTACCATGTAACGGATTACAAGAAGAGCCATGGGCTTCCTGAAGGTACAATTCGCACACAACTTAAAGCAGGAAAACATCTTACATTTAACGTGGACAATAAAATAATTCAGGTTCTAATTACAATTCTAATTTAAGCGATGTTTGAAGCTTTGCAAGGTGTGGATCATAAGAAAAAATGTTAGTAACTTGTCGCATTTATAGTTTTTCTTATGTATCTTAAATTGGATGGAAAATGCACGTTTAATAATTTAATAACTTAAATGGGCCCATTCCATTAAATGCATACAAAATTTTTAGTCAGTGATTAAAAAGCTACATGTTGTAACATCTGGTAAAAGCATGAAAATACCACAATCCATAAAATAAATCACAAGACGCTTTTAATACAGGACTTCCCAAGCAGTAAAAATGCTTTAACCTATTTAAAGACAGAGGACACTAAAAATGCATTGATATCAAGATATAGATATAGATATAAATAGATATAGATATAACAGTATAAAATGCAAAGACAGTAGATAGAACAGTAAAAATACATTGACAAAAAGACAGTTAGATAGGCCTACAACAAAATGCATTGACATTACAGTAAAAATGCATTGACATAAAGACAGATACAACAGTTAAAATGCATTACAGTCAGTAGAGATACATGTACAACAGTTAAAATGCGTTGACATAAAGACAGTCCTGTAAAAATGCATTGACATAAAGACAATAGACACAAATGTGTAATTAGGAGAGGGAAAAACAGAAGCACATTTTAGTAAAAAGCTTGTGTAAAATAATAAGTCTTCTGTTGTTTTTCAAATTGTTACAAACAAACAAAACAAACAAATAAACAATCATAATTATAACCAACCCCTTGTTTCTTCCGGTTCTTCTTGTGGTGTGAGTAATATTTCCTCTTGCGACGTCTGCTGGCATTACTGGCACTGCTTCTGCCATTCTCTACCTCACCACTTTCTTCGTTGCTGACTCCACCCTGTAAAGAATGAAAATTGTGTTGACATTAACCCTCCTAGCCTGCTCTTGGTCTTGTTTTTTTAATTAGAAATCATTCAAATAAAATATTTGTATCACTTCCGGGGGTAAACGCGATTCGCCCTGCACAGATTAATAGGCGTTCTGTCAGCTCCTTTTAAAAGTCTTATAGTCCATGTTGGATTAGATGTCTGTGTTGGTAATGTGTTCCAATCTTTAATAACTGCTTTGGGTATGAATGAATGAATATACCCCATTAATCTCCATTATACTGACGAGTTATAATGGAGATCAATGAAATACCCGGAAGTGATTGAGAGCGCCCTCACGCGGTCAAAAATATGGCCCATTGTGCATGCACGTATGCATTCATCACATGCAGCAGCCTGGCATTGTCTGTATCATTCAAAACTACAATGGATGATACAGAATGGACATACAGTAGGAGGGTTGACTGTGTACTCTGTATGCATTCACCACATGAATGTACTTAATATTGGACATGGTCTTACCTGGATGGACTTAATGGCTTTGTCGTATGCTTTGATTAAGGCAGTGTCATCCCAGATATCAGATGCATCATTGTCATCACTCTGCAACAAAAAACAGTGACAAAGAAATAATAAGCATCTGTCCAGTTTGCCTACCTACAAGCTCACTTCTTACCAAGGTTCCTTCCTCAGTGTATTCTACCAAGAATGCTTGGACTTAGACAGTTCTGTTGGGTTAATTTAAATTATTTATCATTTCAAACTCAACCCAATCAACTCGTCAACCACAAATGGAACTTATAAAGCATATAATAATGAAAATTCTTATAAAGCGCATTTCACAATAACCGTATCAATGCTCTTTACATTAGTGCCCTGGTCATGGGGCCAATAACATCCCTGTAATGTTTCTCAGCTCCCTTGGAAATATACAGCCCTGAGCTGCCTGTAAGGCGCTTGTGGCTTTTTCATACACAATATCAACCTCTACCCTCACAGGTACCCATTTAAACCCCTGGGTGAAGAGAAGCAGTTATAGTAAAGTATCTTGCTCAAGGACACAAGTGTCACGACCGGGATTCGAATCCAGACTCCGGTGAATCAGCACCAGCACTTGAATTCGATGCTCTTAACCCCTCGGCCATGACACTCTACATATGACTACTGTGATGTGTAGGGTGCCCTTGCATGGAAAGAGGACGCAAAAGTTGATTAGTAAATGAGGCAAGCTAGAAAAGTGGATCTGTGGGGAGGAAAAGGCAAACTCATTTCCTTCTTGGATGTTCAGACCATGGGGTTGAATGGTCTGAAGGCGCCTTATCCACAGTTTCTCCCTACTCTAATGAACAGGTGGGCGTCTGTAGGCAACTATGGGTTCTTCCTGTACAGCACGTTGATGAAGTTGATCGGATGTGTGAGTGGTGGATAAAATAAGAATCATTAGAAAAGATTTGACGATGATAAGCTATGCTGGTTTTGCAGTGTTGAGGGTGACAGCTAGTTGAATGTAGAATTGATATAAATATTGTGTGTTTAACCATGGAGGAATCTGTGATTAAGCTAGACCCAATGGACTAGGGTGCTCAACTCCTTTTTTCAAAATTTTGTCGAAAATCGATTGTACCAAATGGTTGTACATACATCCGATAAACAAAATTTCGAAAAAAGTACAGCGCGGCCAATAATGACAAAATTTGCAAAAAAAAAGGAGTACAGCGCCCTGGGCCTATGATTAAAGTGTCTCGGTGCCTTGGATCGGACGAGTTGGTAAAATGCATGGTTAGAAAGATGTTGTAAAAAAAGAATACAATGATCTACACAAATAATTATGCCTCGAAATTGTGTGTTTTTCTTTTTACTTTGCGAACTAACACGGTCGGCCATTTATGGGAGTCCAAAATTTGACTCCCATAAAAGGCCGACCGTTTTAGTCGCTGGTGTAAAATGAAGACCATGCACGCAATTTCGAGGCGTATGTATATTTGTGTGGATCATTATATTCTACTTTTACAACATCTTTCTACCCATAATAAAAAGCGTTTGTAGGCCCTACCCGTTTGTTGCCAAATGCAGATACAATTTGTAACAAACGTGACGCTTTTTATAGACCAACTTGTCCGATCCAAGGCAACGTGTCCCTTGCTTTAAGCCATCATCCGTATTAGGAACCTTGACACGGGCGGGTGGGTATCCTTGGTTGAGAGTAGCTCGTGAATTTGAGGGTCCTGAGGAAAAAATTTATGAGGTTATTGAACGCTGAAGTGTGAGGCTTGCATCAACACTGGTCCAGATGATAAAAATGTCATCGATGTACATGATGTAGATTGTAGTGCCACAACACACAGGAACGGCACAGGGGCGGGGCTGACCGAATATTAATTAGAATCTATTTTACTCATCAAAGGGTTCAAAAATAACTATTTTTAGGAGATTCCTCTTCTTTTGTTTTGGTAAAAAAGTGGTGGCAGGATACGAAAATTTGTTTGAATAACGTATAAAAAATAAATTTATTTAACAAATTACAGTTTTCACAAAATTAAAACCAAACAATAATATCAATTTAGGCCCCCCATGGATTCTGGAAATTCAAGATTTAATTAAATTGTTTAAAAATAAATATGCAACTTTCTTTTCAATTTTTCAAAGAAAAGTTGAACTATTGAACTTTGATTTTGAAGAACATTTGACATTTATTTTAATTGTCCAGTTGAGTTGTCAACTCAACTCAAAGTGTATTTTACTATTTATCGTAAAAAGTATCAAAAACCATATGTACCTTTTCGGTACGAAAGACAAGTGCAGAAGCTTGGTTCATTTTCAACAATTTCAACTTCAAGAACCGCTGTGCAGCGAATAGAAGTGAGGTGTGTGCTTACGACTGCTGACCACCGCCTGAGCTAGCTAGCTGCTGAACACGTTTCTTCGTCGACTTCGAGAGGTTTATGACGAAAACGTATCCGAAGTACGACTAAGAATACATCAGTAAATTAACATAAAAAACCTGCCTTTAGTAGGCCTAAGTGACGAAAAGTCGTTTTTTAGCTCGCAGTCTTAAGCTGTGATTGATAAAGTAATGATCAAACTTGACCCGTGTTTGTTACAGTCAACAGTTATTGAACATTTATTTGTAAAATCTGGCATTATTTTGTTATGATTTATGTGCAGCTACATGTAGCTTGCGATTGGAAATTCCGACAAACGCCCTCTAGCGGCAGTAGGTTGAAACAGTAATTTCTTCGGATACGGGAGCGACATATGAGGCACGCAAATCGAGTAAACAACGAAGGCTCTCGGATTTGAGTAACTAAAAAGTTCTTCCAAAGTAAGTAAAACGGCCATTTTCATCAAAAAGTAGACTTTCATTATCAATATAAGAAATGCCTGATAATATCAGTGATATGTGCAAATCAAACCTCAAACTTTATAGCAGGCGAAGATCAAAATTGCAAATGTCAACCCTTTTCACCTCACAAATACAATCAATGCAATATGCACAGCTAGGATGGGGGACATTGACTGCATGCAGGTGGCGGACGTGGTAGGAGTGTACTGTGTGTGGTGGGCCCGGCCGGTGCATACAGACAATTTACCCAAACCTTTTTGTTGTAGCATTGTGTCCGCCATGCCAATGGCATTATGTCCGCCAATGTTGGTGGTGTATGTAAACATTGCAATGTCCATGTGAGAAAGTGAAATAATGGATTGAAATAAGAAAGAAGTTGATGCATGGATGTTAATCTATTCAATTATTGATTATTAAAACAAAAAAAATTAATAATGAAGTTTGCTTTGTTTTAAAGTAGGCCTATGCTATGGCTAGATATAAACTAAACTAAGATATATACTTACTAGTAACTATTATCACTATTAATAAGTTAACTCATTTTCTTTTCAGCAGGAAACCCCAACCCAACTTCACATTTTTTATTTTTTATTTATCTAAATTCCAGTTTTTGACATGTGTGTGTTCAGTCTTTCAGCTCAGCAGAATCAATTATTCTGCTTCCCAAGTTTTTGCTTGCGTAATAAGCACGTGCATGTATCTAGGAAATAATATTTTGCTTTGAATGGAAATAATACAAAAAAAACCTCTGGCTAAATTGACACACACCCCTATCCTTTCGCAAGAAGAATATTTCTACCACTCGTAAGAGAGTGGTATTATCTTTGTCTTACAATAAAATAAATTGCCTAAAAAATTTATGTTTTTTTCCCCTTACATGTCCTTTAGCTGTGACCAGATTGTTTCAGGATGTCATTCCGTAACACTGGAGGAGCTCGTTGGCATGGTTACCAGGCCCAGGGTAACCAGCAGCCAGATCTGAGCCAGTCCAAGGCGGTGTCGATCAGCGAACAAGAGCGTCTTATTGAGCAAAAGAAACAAGAGATTCAACGAAAAATGGCAGAAAAGAAGAAACAGAAGGCTGAAGAGGCGGCCAAGGCTGGCACTGCCAAGAAAACTTCAACAGGAAGCATTAAATTGTAAGTCTCTTGTACTTTCATTTATAAATTTTTGGTAATGAAACCAAGGATGCCTCATAAGTGAACTTAATCACAGTAGTAGCTTGCAAGCCTGAGGAAACCTGTAAACAAGGGTACTTGCTTTGTGAACCAGAAACACCAGGGTTAATCCCTACTCTTCGATGATACGTGCTCCGGCCACTTTCATATGAGCACTGCCAATCCTATTACACAGGACCTATTGCTTAATTTCAAGTCCGAAAGGACCAACCAGTTTATCTTGATCAAGGATACAAATTCAATGACGAGGAGTTAAATCAACACTCTGGTGACCAGAAATGTTAGAGCTTCAGTCCTGAGCTCTTAACCGCTCAGCCACGGCACGCTGCAGAATAGTTGGTCTTTTCCTCAATTTATGGCACGCTGCATGTTTGGTTTAATATCCAAACTGACTGATGCTTGATAAGTTTTAGGTTTGCAGGTTAGCTCAAAGCAATTATCTTTTTTTCTCAAGAATGACTTCTGATAATGGCAAATAACGTAAAAAATATAACTTGTTTTTCCAGCAACATTGGGCAACCTAAACCTCCGGCTGCTGCACAACGTCCCCCAGCACCAGCTGTTCAATCACCAGCAGCTCCGCCACGACCGGCAGCACCGCCCAGCGCCCCCGCGCCTGTACGCAATATTTTCTCCAATGATGGCAGTTTCTTGGAGCAGTTCCGCAAGATGCAAGAGCAGAATGCAGGACAAACTAGAGGTTGGTTGGTGTGGAATGATTTGAAAGTTTGAGGAAATGTTATCCGAATGCTTACTTTTTTGTTTGGTTTCAAAAACAGAGTGTCTAAAAATTTCTGTATAAAATACTGCAAATTTTTCTTTTTCTTTATTTAAGGATCTGGTGTTTCAAGTGCACCAATGCTAAACCAAACTCTAGATCTAAAGGATATCCCACTGCCAGATTCCCCGCATCCAGCACCGGATACTTCTCCGCCCCCTTCCACATTGTATGCCCCAACCTCAGCCCAGCCGATAGCCTTCAGCGCAGCACCTACTCAAGCTCGCAAGACGCCGTTACCGGTGCCCAAACCAAGTGCCTTCAGAGACTCCGATGAGGAAGAGGAAGAAGGGCTTAATGCAAGTAAGTTGATTGTCCACTGCTGTGCCTTGAATGAAGACTACCCTGTTAACCAAAGTTTTAGTCAGGATTTAGTAAAAAGGGTGTCAAAATGTGCTGTAAATTTTAAAACTGAGGAGCATTACCGTCTTAGATTGTGTATTCCAATTATGGATTATTCTTCCTGCGTGGACACAACCACTCCAGATTGTTAGTTTTATTGTAAACATCTGCAGTTCGATATGATTAAAACAACCAACCAGCTCCAAAAACCAAAGGTAAACTTTTCCTTTAATGTTGGTTAATGCCAAATTCTATCAAGTCAAAAGATCTCTCCTTATTTTACCACTTGGCACTTACGTCTTGAGACCAAAGTTATTTTGTTTTGGGTTCTTTGATTTAACCTAAAAGTTACAATCATAGACATCAAGGGTAATGTGTTCAAATTGCAAGACTTTACGTACGGCTCTTCCTGCGGGCGTTTTCCCTCCCACCTCCAATGCCGATACTTATAGGAGCCTTTAGTCTTACCGCCAGAAGATCCTGAACTATTGCAAGCAATCAACATACTGGCTGAAGAGGTTGCAGAGGGAGGACTGACAGTTGAAGAGACGGCCAAGAAGAAGCACAAACGTGATCCTATGTATGAGTAAGTTCATATCGAAGCAATCGGCAGCTTCGTCAGTTTTTTTTTTTTACCTTCAATCATTTCAATTGTCAATGTGGCTCCTACTTTTTCCGAATTATGGATCTCCAATTTCCAAGGTCATCCATTGGTGCCCCTTCAAACAGGAAAATCACTCACTCACTCAGTTGTCGCATGTTTGAGTCTGGCTCGATGTCTGACGCGCCACACAACTCTATCCTGCATACAACTGATAAGCTCTTCCTTGTAAACAGGAAATTAGTTCAATTTATTTCTCATCAAATTATATGACAATTAGGACGGAAATATTTCAAGGGATTTTTCTACTATCATCATCATTAGACCGTGTAAGTTTTATGTAAATCTGTGATCTTAGACGATACTTTTTCTTACCAGTTCTGTATGTTCCTTTAATAAAAATAGCCTTGCCCCCTCAAAAATAAAATTCCAGGGCTGATAAGATGAGGTAAGACATACTTCATTGTAACAGAAGAGTCTTTGTATGAATTTTGTTATTTTCTAGGTTCCTGTTTGACAGTGACAGTCTTGACCATAAGTACTACCAGAAGAGACTTGTTGAGCTGAGACTAGCTAAGAAGATACGCTTTGTTCAGGAAATGAGAAAATCAGGTAAATACTTTGAACAAGAGAGTGGTCAAAATCAAGAGATAGTCTCCAGTCAAGCCTGATAATAAAAATATTTGAACCAAAATTTGGTTAAAACAATAATTCAGCCCTACTCTGAGAAGCTGAATTACATACAAGTATGCAGCCACAAAGTGGTAAAGCTGCAGAAATTAAAAGGCACTTTTAGCAGCCAGCCACATCAACCAACATAGTGTTTCACAGGTTTGCACGGAATTGCTGCTTGTGCGCATATGGAGGCCATGTTGCGTTCTTTGCATGTACAGCTAGCACAGAAATTTGTCAATTGCCGAGTAAGCGCAGAATGTTGATCGCAAGCGCAGAATTCATGTGATGAAATTGGGCCCACTGTGATAACCCCACTTTTTGTGCGTGTTTGATGTTTCAGCCGGAGCCACGAGCCAGTCGCAGGGGCGAAAACGTAAAAGTCGTTGGATAGACAGCGGACCCGGAGAGAGTCCAGCAATCCCTCCTCCGAAGATCACCATCATCGCTCCAAGCTCCGTCGGTGGAGGGGCAACACCATCCAAGCTCCCTGGGGTAGCTGGGGTAGGGGGTACAGGGACCGGACTAGAGGGGGTCGAGGATAATGATTGGGGGTTTGGGGCAAGTGGAGGGACGTCGACATCGAGCCTTGGGAGTGGAGTTAATTCCTTTGGGATGATCGGAACAACTGAGCTGAGTGCGGCACAGCTGAAGCAACTGAAGGAACAACAAGAGGTTTGATATCATTCTGTTTCTCTCATTGCATTTTATTTTTTAGGCAAATCAATCGGGTGGGATTCAAACCCAAGACCTTTGCATAGACCTTTGTACGAATCCTTAGCATTTCATAGATTTTGCATCAGGGGATAAAGCATACGATTTGGTTTTTCCCTTAAACGGATGTGTATTAAGCTCTTTATTAGTTCTGGTTGTGAAGCCAAGGTCTCTCAGAAAGGTGAACTTAATCACTATACTAGACAAAAACCCTGTGGGGAGAAAGATAAAGAAGGAAGTGTCAGTTTTAGATGTGTAGGCCCAAGGTGATGCCAAAACCACGACTATGCCCGAAGGCAGGAAAAACCAGCTAGAGAATTACTCCAGGAAAAACCCATGCAATATACATGTATGCAGTGTTATTTCATACTGATTTAACAGCCTGGCAATATCATGATAATATCGTCAGATTAGATATTGAAGAAAACATTGAAGTATAATAAACAGACTTTTCAATATTTCTATCTTCACTAAACACACAAGATGCAACGGATGGTAGACTCCATGGTAAAATACCACAACAAGATTGCGTCAACCGCGCCGAGACAGGAAACCACAGAGGGCAGCACGAAGAAGAAGAATAAGTATGCGTATGACAGTGATGAAGACACACATGGCGGAACGTGGGAGCATAAACAGCGTACACAAGAAATGACGGAAACCAGAGGTACGCATTTCTCCATGATACCATTTGTTGTAGCAGCTCGTTTGAAATAGTTTTTAGATGAGAGTTCAACAATTTCTTTCTGTTAATGACACAAAAAGGTCATTAAAAGCAGTGAGCAGTGTGACCCTTAGACCTGAAGATACCCATGTAGAGAAGATGATGAAGAAATATCAGTTAAAGATGCTAAAGGAAAGCCCTAAAGGTTAAGTGCAAAGACACAATAGTCTCAACTGGGACTCAAATCCACACTCTGCTGACCAGAAAATCAGAGCTCGAGTCCAGTGCTCTTCACTGCTAGACCACGACTTGCCACAGAATCTTAAAAGGACTGAATATCACAGCCTTTCCTTCCACGTTTCAAACAGTATGTGGTTGGCAAGGAGTGAGTCATCCCAACTTCATTGTATCAATTTCGTTATCATTTCTCATTGGCTTTTATTCTTTTTTTAAACCTACAGAGCGGGCAGAGATTTTGACTCAGATGGGACGTGGCAAGCACCATCTTGGTGACTTCCTCCCTCCAGATGAACTGGAGAAGTTCCTTGAGACGCTTGAAGCATTGAAAGAAGGCAGGACACCAGACTTCTCTGACTACCAGAAGTTCAAGATTCAAGCTGATAACATTGGTACGTATCAAAGGCCCACCTTACTTTTATTTACAAATGTTGAGAAAAACTTGCTTAACTAAGAGAGGTTTGCAGTAACACCATGTGGATATCTCTTTTTCAGTAGTGTTGGTTCTGAAGAAAAAAAAAACGTGGTTAAAACGACTCAACATTTTGATCAGTATACTCTGATCGTCTTCAGGAGAAAAGCTTGAGCTGTGACCTGAAATAGAAATGTCTATGTCAAGTCTGGATCACCTTTAGATAGTGATTTCTTTTGCTTTTTGGTTATCCGCAGGCTTGTTCTCTGTAGTCATATTTTTAGTGTTATTTCTCTGTATGTACTGTTTGCCTGGAAATAAATAAATAAAAAATAAAATAAATATGGTCTTGATCCTATACAGGTTATCAGATGTTGAAGAAGCTTGGATGGGAGGAAGGCCAGGGACTTGGTACCGAGGGACAAGGTATCACAACACCTGTCAATAAGTAAGTCATCTAACAACCGGGCCATAATCTACCTGTACAAAGTGGTTTTGAATAGATTATCTAGATATTGAGAAGGAACTACACCGCCTTCTTTGACCTCAGCCATCTAGTTTTGGAGTCACTCAGTTTTGGTACATACATGTATAGGGTCCCTTCAGTGCAAAGTTTAGACATGTACGATCTGCTTGATGTATTCTGAAAGCACCATTAACGCACATGTACAATCTGTCTCATGTACTCAATCTGTAAATGTACGTTACACATAATATACATGTTATCGTGAGAGGGCATTATCACTCGGGAACTACTTTTGGCTTTAGGAGGCACCAAGGCAACACAAATCAGCAAGATACATTTCTAGAGATGAATGTCCAAGTCAAGTGACTCCAGCCACTGCACTATCAGTGATGAAGTATTCGGACGTTGTTAGTCAGAACTGCAGTCACATTTTGGAGACCCTTTCAGTCCCTGACAAAACATTATTTCTGTTGTGTATAATGTCCAGTTAACAATCTGTTCAGTCGACACCAATTTTTCCTTGGTAAATTGCCCCCTGTGGTAGTTGGATTGCAGGCGTACGCATTGAATCCTGATTCGTCACTTATCTCCATTCCTTCATTTTGATGTTCATAGAGGCAGTGCATCTACTTCAACGACAGGCCTGGGCATCGACAAAGCTTCCAATCTCACACAGGAAGATGCAGAGGACGAGTTCTCAGCATATCGCAAGAGGATGATGCTTGCTTATAGATTCAGACCAAACCCACTGGTGAGTTTATATATCATTATAAAACATGACCACATCGAGTTCAAAACTATTTTGTCGAGGAGTTATTTGTTCCACATCTGGAAAAAAGGCCAACTGTGAAAGATTTAAACTTCATTGGGTCTGGCTCCTGTACACTTTCAGGACAATTTGAACTGGAACCAATGGGGTTTTAAGTGATGATGAACTTTCATCTCAATTGACAATGTGTCACAGTCAAAGCACTGTAGTCGAAGCTAGTCTGGTCGACTGTAGACAGTAGACATTCATGACGGTGTGTCGCAATCGTAAGCCTGGAACCAAATTGGGTCTGTTGGACTGAAGACATTTATGACAATTGACAATGTGTCCCAGTTAAAGAACCAAAACCAAAGCAAGTTTATGTGACGGAAGACTTTCTTGACAATTGAGTCTGCAGGACTGGAGACTTTTATGACAATGTGACACACTCAGTCAAAGAACTGGAACCAAAGCGAGTCTGTAGGACTGTAGACATTTATGACAATGTGACACAATCATAGAACCGGAACCAAAGCGAGTCTGTAGGACTGAAGACATTTATGACAATGTGACACAATCATAGAACTGGAACCATAGTGAGTCTGTAGGACTGTAGCTATTTATGACAATGTGTCACACTCAGTCAAAGAACTGGAACCAAAGCGAGTCTGTAGGACTGTAGACATTTATGACAATGTGACACAATCATAGAACTGGAACCATAGCGAGTCTGTAGGACTGTAGATATTTATGACAATGTGTCACACTCAGTCAAAGAACTGGAACCAAAGCGAGTCTGTAGGACTGTAGACATTTATGACAATGTGTCACCCTCAGTCAAAGAACTGGAACCATAGCGAGTCTGTAGGACTGTAGACATTTATGACAATGTGACACAATCATCAGATCATAGAACCGGAACCAATGCGGGTCTGTAGACATTCATGACAATGTGACATACTACTAGAACTGAAATCAAAGTGGTAAGTTCAGTACACGACGACAAGCAAGCTCATTATACTTTAGATAACAAACTACTCTTTGTTCAACCAAAAATTATTCATAATGCTCGTTTGTTTTCTGCAGAACAACCCCAGAAGACCGTACTACTGAAGGAAAAGGAATATTAGTGACAAGTGGATATCAGTCAATAACATACAGGTTGTACAAATAGACTAATGTAAGATAAATCACTCCTTCGAATTGTGTATCACACCTTTTTTATTTTGAGACAATTCATTTATAAGTGTAAATCATCACGTTAAGCATGGCTAGTAATATTGTTGAGTTTTGAAAAAATGTGATCCACTAAAATTTTCTGGAAAATCATTTTTTTTAATATTTGTATTTAAATGTAGATGGTACATGTATGTTAAAATAGGAAACCTTGTAAAATGTCACCTCCATACACGAACTTTGCTTTGATGACCTTTGCTTTGGGATTCTGGGTTGATGTGGCCCCAAAGGGTATTTGATACAGTCACTTGCGGCCATGTGGTCTCTTGAAGGGAAGGTATGCTTTTGGTAATCACTCTTAAAATTAATGGCAAAAAAAAAATGTTTGGTTAGAAGCCTACAGCAGTATTCAACAGAATAAAGCATTTTGAGAAACATTTCACTTTGAAAGTAATGTGGTTATGTAAAAAGATAATCAGTTTTATGCCCCATCATTTATCATTTAGCGGTCCCAACCGAGATTCCATGCACAACGTCATGCCAGAGGTGTTTATCCCTCATCATGTTTGGAAGGTCCGCAATTTCAGCCTCCGTATCTCTCCCGATCACGGCGATGTAGTTGAGTGGTTGAGGTCCTCTATTAGGGCACGACAGTCTCCAGTATAACACGTCAGGAATGACGTTATTGTTCCTGCATGGATATTATTCACTCCCAATTTTCAGCAATATCTCAAAAATGTAGAGGAAAGTTGGCTTGTGGAGGAAGATTTAGTTTGACGTAAACATGAAGCTATGCTGGCTCTAGCATGTCTAGGGTTCTAAAGTTGTCTATGTACAGTGCTTACTTATAGGAATGGAAAATTAAATCAGATTTTGTGTTCTTTACTTCACAAAATGAAAATATGATAATATCAAGTTATGTAAAATTTATATGCATAATAGCCGTCATTGTTGAAGTTTAATACCACATTTTCACAATTACATCAGGAAGTTGCGAAATCACGACTTAGACTTGCCAAAAGTGTACGTTTTCAAAATGACCAACAGAGCACAGGTTGTGGCCATTGTCTCTACCTTAACTCCAAAAGTATTGTTGAGAAATATCCTGTCTCCCCCCCCCCCCATGGAAAACCGCAAAGTTTTTGTTGGGAATTTCTTTCTTTCTTCCATAAACAATTACCAACTGACCATTCAGTAACTTCATAGTATGCTTCTTATTTTGTACTTTGTAAATAATCACTTTGTGGAAATAAAAATGGTAGTGAATGTCCGAAAACACCAACCCAGTTTTGAACTTTTCTTGCTTTAAACCCCCCCCCCCCCTCACATGATATTATTGCTTGAGAAAAAATGTTGTAAAAGTAAAATACAATGATCCACACAAACATGCCTCTAAATTGCATGGTTTTCCTTTTACTGTGCGAACTAACACGGTTGGCCATATGGGAGTCAAAAATTTGACTCCCATAAATGGCCGACGTGTTAGTCGACGAGGTAAAAGGAAAATCGTGCAATTTCGAGGCATATTTGTGTGGATCATTGTATTCTACTGTTACAACATCTTTCTACCCATATGGTTTTATAACAAACGGTTACAAACGCTTTTTAAAGACCAACTCAACCGGTCCAAGGCAGAGTGTTCCTTTAAGCTAGTGCTGCTTAATTGTAATGAGCGCTTAAATATCATTCATTTATTTTCATTTATTAATTTCCATTGTGAAGCCAAGGATTCTCACTCAGTAAAACAAACTCAATCACAACCTAGATGTCCTACATGTGTGTGTAGCCAAGAACCCAAATTTTATGGGAGGAAACTCCCAGAGAATTGTTTCAGGGAAACCATAACAATCGGGTATTGACTAAAACAAATCCATTATGCCAACCCAACCACCCCAACAAGCTCTTTGAGATACCTGTCAGGCACAGATAAAGAGCTATATAAGAATTATATATTTGTTTTTACTGAGCAGTAGACATGATATCTTGAAGCTGTTGAAGGTTGAGATCATTTTCTTGAGCAGCTTCGTCCACCAGAACCTGCGTAAAAACAAACAAGAATATCTCTTGTTAAAGGCAGGGTTGTAGATTGGTTTTTCTCAATGAGTAATGTTGATTTATAGGACAATTTATCAAGAAAGATACAGTTACATAGTGAAAGTGTCGGCTAAATACTAAATCCATCTAGTTAGCGAGGTGACAGCCGTTACCAACTGCATCTGTAGTTGCAACCTTCATAAACAGACGCCAACCCTCAGAAATCTATGCCCCTTTAAAGTCGGTGGAAAACCTTTTTAAAGGGCACCAAGGGCCAAGACTAGGGCAATGTTGGCCATCCGTGCAATTCCAGGCCTACATTTGATCTCACCTGAGCTGAACTGAGATCTTTCTTGTCCAGTAAGATCTGAATCATGTGAAATCTGGCCACAGATCTGGCGAGATTCATTTTATCATCCGAGGAGATCGCAAGAACTTGCTGAAAACATCTCTTGGAAGGCCTAGTAAGACCAAAATATAAAAACGGTAATTTAACCCCTCAAACACCAAGTAAGTGCCTTGTGCCTAAAATGCACATAGTGGCTGCAAAGGCCGCAAGATTTATGGTTGGTTTATTGTAAAAAAAGAAAAAGAAGAAGAGACTTTTCAAATCAAGCAGGCAATCGGTCAAAACAAACTAAATCTACAAATGTTAAAAACGCTATACACAATACAATATTAAACCAAATATTTTTAGTGAGCATCAAATATAATACATTACAACTGAAGTAAGGCAAAACTGAAGGCTATGCATGGTGGAACATACTACGTAAGTTTTGCGTTGACACCATGTAAAATCTCCTTGTGAGTAGTGGTGGCTCTGAGGATAGCCAGTTTGTACTGCATTCTCCAGAAGTTGGTCAGAGCACACTGACCAAAATGTCGAGCAGTACAACCGGGCTCTTCTCAGAGCGACCATTACTCACCAAGAGATTCGACATGGTGTCAACCGCAGACTTACTTACTAAATACAATTGAAGGTAAGAATCAAAAATTTAAAACAAAACAGACAGTCTAAAGAGAAAGTTCACACAAAAATCAAGTGTAGAAAGAAAATATGCAAATTAGAAAGATACAACAACATTGAGGGAGCACACAATAAGAAATATATATAACGTTCAATTCAAAATATATGTCTCGCAACGAGAAAAATCACACAAACATGAAGTATTAAAGAAAATATGCAACTAGTTACAGCAACATGGGAGCGCACTTGGTATCCCGACAATAACAAACAACATCTACAAAATTCAGTTCAAAATATTTGCTCTCGCAAAGAATAAAAGTTCACACACAGCAAGTGTTTAAAGAACAAAATGAAAAGTTACATCAACACTAAGGGCATTCTTGGTATTCCTACAATACATTTGTAAATATATACAAAATTCAATTCAAAATATTTGCTCTAGCAAAAGAGAAAATTCAAACACACACACACACAAAGTGTTCTAAGAATATATGTAAATAATAAAGTATCATGAACACCGAGGACGCACTTGATACCTCTAATAATACTCAATTCATCGTCAGTTAAAGATAAAAAAAGATGAGTCAACCGAATATTGGGTGCGTTCAATTAGCTACCCTGTGTCGGTGAGCCCATGGCAAGAGCTAATCGAACAATCACACCCTCTAGTGGTGGCGTCATGCACCTCGTGCCAGCCCCAAGTGAACCATTCCACAAGCAGGGCACTTGGGGCTCAGCCCCTGGAATGACGTCACAGCTGTTCCAATGTACCGGGGGCAGGTCGGGGTCGACCCAGGGAAGCTAATCGAACGCACCCTTAGTCATACAGCATTTAAAAATGTAGATGACATGAAACTATTTGTTCTTACAAACTGTATGGCCTCACCTCGTATTGCCTTTATGATGTTGTAGAAGTCCCTGTAGTAGCAGAGCTACAGCACAGTGTGGTAGAATCTTCAAGACTTCAGTAGTTGCTTCCAGTCCAAGAAGTAACCATCGCTCATCACTGCTCACCTAGAATAAAACACAATGCTAGATGAGCCAGTCTGAAAAACGCAACAACCTGCTGCCCAGGCTGTGAGTTTAAAATATTCTTTCTACTGTCTGTAGCCTGGACCCTTACCTTAGCTGCTCTTAATGCTAGATGAGCCAATATGAGAAACGGAACAACCTGCTGCCCAGGCTGTGAGTGTAAAATATTCTGTCTACTGTCTGTAGCCTGGACCCTTACCTTAGTTGCTCTTAAAGCCAGATAAGCCAATCTAAGAAACGGAACAACCTGCTGCCCAGGCTGTGAGTGTACTACACTTTGTTTGTAGGCTGACTCTGCTGCAGCCACCATGCCTTCTTTCTCATACAGCTTGGCTAATAACTGAAATCAAACCAAAACCAAAACAACTCAACATAGATATTCTCTATAAAAGTTAAGTTTTATACAACCCTCCATTTTTGCTTATAGTTTAAAACTACTTTCTCATTTTATTGACAATAAAGAGTTCTAATTTAAGAACAGTTTGTACATGTACAAATACCGTTAACTAACAGGGCAAGTTGGTGTTTAGTAGCCCATAGCAGTTTTTAAATAAGTATTGTACGACGGGATAGTGTTAAATGCAAGCCCTGAACTCTCTCGTTTGTACCTGCCACGCTGCGGATGACTGATGAGAGGTCATCGTTATGACTCTTCTCAGGAACTCAATACTTTGATGTGAGACATGTTGCATGCAGACTGCCTCTGCTTGTAGGAGCTGTAACGTTGACTTCATGATGGCATCTGACTGATACACAACCTCTAACTGTAGGACAAAATCGAAAGGAAGTCTTTATCTTAAATGCAAAGTATACCTTCGGTTTTTGGAGAAGTTTGATTGTTTTAATACTATATAGTACAAAATTAAACTAACATGTGAAATTTTCATTTCAAAAAGCATTTTCCAAATCTTTAAATAGAGAAATAAGGTGAAAACTAAGGAGGAAGTTCTGATAAAGTTCACTTTTCCGAGAGTCCTTGGTTTCACAACCAGAATGAATGAATGAAATGAAGACACAAATGTGACTACCTTTCTAGTGAGTGCATCAGCTCTCTCTATCTTGCCTTCATGTAGTAGACTAACAACAATCTGTAACGCTGACCATTTCTGAATTGCAGCATTTTCACTTTCCTTACCTGAGGAGAAAAGGAATAAGCAAAACTCAATCATACCAGATAGATAACTATTTGCAACTGGTGTATTAAAAGGCTATTTTCAAGTATTGTTTTTAAAACATTGTTTTACTCATTTCTCAAAAACTACAGCACCTAAGCAAGTAATATTTTAAGGGAAGCTTTCTACTACAGTACCATTATCTTAAAAATGTGTAAGTTTAATGTAGATCTGTGGTGGATGTTTGTGTTTTGTGTTGTACAAAAAGTACCCAAACCCTTGAAGTAAAGCAGGAAGGAAACTGTAAAAAGAGGAAACTTTGCTTGCACAAAGAATTTCCCCCAAATGGATAAAGTGTGTTTGATGTTTGGACATTCTTACCCCAAGAATGCACAAATGTAGCCAGCTTGGACGCCATGTTGTTTTCCACATGCTCAGAATGCGTCTGCGCTGAGTTCCATATTCCATGTGAGAGATAGCTGGCACTCAGTGCAGCCCAGTTCTCCAGCGAGTCTGTGCGAAAGAGAGAAAATAAGTTTCCTCATACAAATATCAATGGTACAGAGAACTATATAAGTTTATTTGATGGACATAGAAAAAGATATCTGTGTTTGCACATTAATAATAATACGAAAAGACATTTATATTGGTTTTTTTTTAAAGGCAGTGGACACTATTGGTAAGTGTCAAAGACTAGCCTTCACAGTTGGTATATCTCAACATATACATAAAATAACAAACCTGTGAAAATTTGAGCTCAATCGGTCATCGAAGTTGCGAGATAATAATGAAAGAAAAAACAACTCTTGTCACACAAAGTTGTGTGCGTTTAGATGGTTGATTTCGAGACCTCAAGTTCTAAATGCGAGGTCCCGAAATCAAATTCGTGGAAAATTACTTCTTTCTCGATAACTATGGCACTTCAGAGGGAGCCGTTTCTCACAACGTGTTATACCATCAACCTCTCCCCACTACTCGTCACCAAGAAAGGTTTTATGCCAATAATTATTTTGAGTAATTACCAATAGTGTCCACTGCCTTTAAATGACCAAAGCGTAAACAGGGAGAGTTGGCAGCTCTGGGGGTGTCAGATAAGAAACCATTCTAAGATCTTTATCCAACCCCCGCAAAACAAATCAATAATGTACAACAACAACAACAGAAAGCATAGTCTGACCTGGATAGAGATGTACGGCTTTCTGAGCAGCATTCAAACACCTCTGACTGGTGGGTGTAGACTTGCTGTGTAGACCCATCGCTAGAGTAGCCAAGGCATACACTGAAACTGAACCCTGGTGAAGAAGACATCATCAATATCATCAACAATAACACAGCATGTATATTTACGAATGGATAAGTTACACAGGCCTGACCTGTAAAGCTAAATCTTTGTATGTACAATGTATGTAAAACAAAATCAATGGTGCTTACCTTTGTAGCCTTTTTGTCTTGTATGGATGCATGACTGCATTTAACGGCTGCCTATAATAAAGAAACAAATCAAATACAATTCTTGCTCAATCTCTGTTTCCAGACCTAAATTAACAAAGAGCAACTTGATCTGAGGGTGTAGGCTTTTTGCACTTGCTTTCAAAATGGATTAAATAAAATGCAAAGATTTGAACCTTTTTCACAACTCCAAAAGTAGCTATGCACAATAATATTGTGCTAAGTTAATAAATAGCTTGGACAGTTTACAGACTCTGATTGGTCAAACCTGATCATGTGGGGATGTATTAATACGTGCTAAAGGACCGGCTCTGGAAAACTAGCGAATTAATTGCTACTAAACCAGCATACATTTTGTACAACTAGTGTTTGATTGGTGGAACTTACTCTACGTGACATTCACTATTACTCCCATCCGCACTTGTGATCAATAAGACCTATTCACCCATAGGGGAATAGCATTTCCCATTCAACAGTTAGGATCATCCTTGTTCCCAATGTTTTTGAGCAGTCCAGCGCCGCCGCGCCGCTGCTAAAACAAAGGAGCACCTGTGCAAAAGGTTGTGATCCGATTGCTATTAAATTTGTGACAAGAATTCTCTAGAACAATCCGAAAAATCTAGGTGTTATTGCAAACCAAATATAAATCATCATTAAAGTCATCAAATCCTCAGACAAGTTGGGGTTGGGGGTGGGTAGGGTAACCAACCTGGGCTTTCTCTGGTATTAGTTGAAGAATAATCTCAGCCATCAGTCTCCAGAGTTCAGGAAGTCCAGGGTGTCTGATAAAGAAAAAGGGTGAACAGGATAGAATCAGAATTTACTTTCATGCAGCTTTTTACATACCCTAGATTTTAGGATGGACAAATTCGCCATGACACACAGAACAAAGATTCTATGTTTAAACATACCTTCTTATTGCCTTTGCAACCTGTCTGTACGCTAGGTGATATTGGCCCTGTAGATGAACCAAACAAGATAAAATACATTAGTGTAATAACAGCTTATCACAAGATAACATACAAAACGACTTATACAATTGAGACTAGTAACCTGTCATTGGCCGTTATATTAGCCGGTATTATTGTTGGGCGCAACCTTTCAAGATGGCCTTTTAAAAAAATTCTGCAAGCCAGTTTTATAATTTGAAACAAAGTTTGCGCTGTAAAAAGCTGGCAGCTTGCATGAATTGTTAAAAGGTCCGTTTTCAACGATTGCGCCCAAATTTGTTATTATTATTATTGCAGGCAACAGCATGGCCAGTAACTTTGTTTTTAGGTACGGTCGGTATGTTTTTCGCTTGTGTAAACTACAGAACACGAACGGTCCTGATTTTATTTGAAGACAAATCATAACAAGTACAATTACCCTGGACGAAATAAAGGTATTTTTTTACAGTGTAAATGTAAAATTTCGAGCAGTGATCATCAAAATGAACTCACACTGTGAACAGCCTGAAAGTGATTTCTCCACAAAAATGGTTGGATGTGATATTGGATCCCTACCAATATCACATCCAAGTGAGCCACCTTACAATTTTTTTTGAGAAATCATATCCAGGCTGTCAAAGTGTCAATTGGTTTCTGATAAGGCGCATCGGTAGATGCAACTCCATGTTTTTTTTTCTCTTTGAAAGTCAGGTAAGACGCATCTTATGCGCAGGAAATTACGGTACCAGTACGCTAATCTGGAGGTCATCGGTTCAAATCCCACCCTAGTCAATGGATATGGATTATAAGCCAGTTGGAGATACCTTAAGAGCATGAATCACAGTCCCTGCAAAAGCCACATCAGCGATGAAGCCTTGTTTGTCCTTGAACTTCTTGAGTTCTGTCACAGCTGCCTCTGCTAATGTGAAGTCACTAAGATGCACACCCAGCGCTAAGAGAGCTAAGAGGCCTTCTGGAGACGGCTCCGACTCTTGAGAACTGTGCCATAGAAGAATCATGAGAAACAGGTCAGATTGAATGACGTTTCATTTTGCTTGTACCCTTACCCTTTTGTGTAATATAGACTTGTAATTTCTGTCCCAAAAGTGAGGACTCAATCTGTTTTAAAATGAGAATATCATAAAACATGGAGCACCTCTTTTTTATGAGATGTCGTTCAATGTCACCAGGCCACAGATAGCCACTTCAAGGTGAGGGTCACAACTTAACTATCGACCCAAATCAACTGTCACCAGGGGACATTGTCACCTCCTGGGGCTGAAACAGGGTTATCCCCTTCACAGTACGTAAGGATGTAGGCATGAGTATCGTCTACTAGGAGCATGGCTGGTAGAGCAGCATGCACTTGAGCAGTTATGGTCAAGTGCCTTGCTCATCAGGGAGCAAATGCTGTGACCGGGATTTGAACCCACACTCTGCTGCTGACAACACCAGAGCTTGGCTTTGCTGACCGAGACTGCTCGGCCATGACATGCCACAAAACATACACCCTTAACAGAAAATCTCTGAAACATAAATATACTGGAAACGTTTTCATGTGGACGATGGGTGTTGATTTACCTTTGGAAGAGTAACGTTTTGGTTCGGTCCTGGTCCCCACACTGGAATGCCACCATGCCGAGACACGTTAACAGCTGAGACCGAATTAAACCATCAGTAGCCAATTGCAGAGCTTGCTCATAAGCTGCGTCACATAGAAACAACACATTCAGGTCAAAGATCAATCAAGAATCACTTCCAATGAAATAGAGTGCAGAGGTGAGAAATATTGCTGACAAAAAGGGTTGAAACCTGGGCCAATTTCATACAGCTGCTTAAGCAGAAAATATTGCTTAATAGTTTTCTGCTAAGCACAAATGACCAAGATACCCGTCAATAATGGTGCATGTGACATGGAAGTTTGGCTGGTAACAATTCTGGTAACAGGCTCTCCACAACCAGAAATAACTGTTTTATGAAATTGGCTTCATGAAATTGCCATGATGCCAAAATGCTTGGGCCATATGACAATAAACATACCCTCTCCCGTTCCGCCACTAATTGTTGTTAACCCCAGCTGGAGCGCAGACCGCACACTGAGAGCCAACATTGACAGAGGGCCAAATAAGATTGAAGATAACAGAAAGCGAAATAAATCCAAGACGTTGGTAGTATTTACCCTGATAGCTGGCCTGTAGGTTGCCCGTCTTGTAGAGAGACAGTGCTAAGCAGCAGATATCCTCCAGTCTGATCAGAGGTGTCACTGACTGAAAATGCTTCACTGCTTCCTCGTACTGACCAACGGAGCTGGAGAAAAAATACAAGAAAATAAAATTAGCTGTTGCAAACTATACTCACCAACCAAAAGGACCTGTGGTATAAATGCAAAAATAGTTAATGACTTGACAGGGCTCGAAAATAACACTGGACCGCAGACCTGTGGTATAAATGCAATTAATAGCAAAAATAGTTAATGACTTGACACTTCGACCCTAGCAGACTCTTTCTCGAAGGCTAATAATGACAACACAACAACCATGAACAGGTAACTAAAAATGTAACAAACATAAGCAGTGAAGTGGAAATACATGAATAGAGAGAGAGAAAGAGTCAGTAAGCACACAGAAAAAAGCAAGGAGAAAAAAAAAACACCATCAGCATAAGAAAATAACAGGGCTCGAAATTAACACTGGACCGCAGGCACAAAGCCAGTGATTTTATCGTCGGGCCAGTAAAATTAAAACTGGACAAACCTGGTCGTCTTGTGTTTTTCAATTAAATAATAATAGGCTGCCTCATTGTGCATTGTGTAGTATCTTTGTGAAAAAAATTGTGGACTTAATGAATCTGAAAATATATTTCAATTCTTTTGAGTACCAAAGTAGGCTTTATACACATACATGTAAGACAAATGAGATCTACAGTATGTAGAAGACAAAGAGGCTGGCTACAGACTTAATGTGAGAAAGAGGTTGCAACAGCAATCCCAACTCTTGACCAACAAGATAAAACAATCCACCTCTGCACTCTTTAAAACGTATTAAATTTAAGGATTTTTACAATTTAGAAGGAAAATACTCTTTTGATGTCTCCATTACTGATTGACTTACCATAGACTTCTTGCATAATTGGCCAATGCTATACTCATCACATCCTGGTTACGGTTTTTATTTACCAGCTCCAATGCCCTGTTTATATACACATACAAATAAAAATGAACTTAAACATGAATAACATATATTTGTTATTATTATTTATGGTTTAACAAAACACATTCAATAAGGTTGTCACAGGCAGAGTTTTATTGAACCTTACTTGGTAACGAGTAATGAGGAGAGGTTGATAGTATAAAACATTGTGAGAAACGGCTCCCTCTGAAGTGACATAGTTTTCGAGAAAGAAGTAATTTTCCACAAATTTGATTTTTAATACCTCAGATTTAGAATTTGAGGTCACGTTTTTTCTTTTTCATTATTATCTCGCAACTTCGACAATCGATTGAGCTCAAGTTTCACAGGTTTGTTATTTTATGCATATGTTGAGATGCACCAAGAGAGACAACTGGTATTTGACAATTACCAATAGTGTCCACTGTTTTTAACCGTATAGGTAGGTAATATCTTGCAGCCACTTGTGGCCACTTTGGGCATTTTGATACAAGCTGATCGCTATGGTTCCTTCTTATTGGTTAATTCCACTAGGCATGCTAGGAAGCTTGTTCCAGTTGACGTGTTAAAAAAAAACCTCATGATTCTTTGAAACAGTACCTTGCAAATGCTTTGCTTGCACTTTTGTGCAGGCCTTGCCTCTCCAGAAGTAATCCATGCATGGTATGTGCACAGGCGTCAGTTTGAATCCGATCTGGGGGAAACAAAAAACTCCAGTAAGGCCCATATCAGGAACAAATTTCATGACTTTGCTTAACAAAGCAAAGAATCAGTGCTTAAAGGCACTGGACATTATTGGTAATTACTCAAAATAATTGTTAGCCAAAAAAGTTTAGCTAGGTATTCCTAGCAACGGAGAGCTGTTGATAGTATACAAATATTGACTGCTTCGAGTGCTATGGTTAAAACTATGACTCCCGAGGTGATCCCCGGAGCATTCTATTTTCCCGAGGCGAAGCCGAGGGAAAATAGAACGCTCCGGGGATCACCGAGGGAGTCATAGTTTTTATCCATTGCACGAGTAAAAGCAGTCAATATTTGTTTTATAACACCCCAAACATTTCTGAATACTGTACTATTATTATTAAGTTACAGACCTGAATGCTACAATCCACGGACGACGCGAATACAGATTGCAAACACTTTTACTTACTGTGTTGCATGTAGTGTCGTGCAATCCGAAATGGTTACAGACTATTAATTCATCATCCTCGTACACGCAACGGACGTCTGGGTACTGCATGGACTAGCGCACGGCGCCGTGTGCTAGTCTTCGGACTAGCGCATGGCAAACCGACGCACTATCACACGGCAGTAGTCTAGCAAAACTAAGACATGTCATGTGACGCGCTCTAAACCAATGAGCAGGCAGAATACTTGCAAGGGGTGTTATAATATAATACATTGTGAGAAGCGGCTCCCTCAGAACTAATGTACATCTAGTTTTTGAGAAAGAGGTCATTTCTCACTCAAATAATAAAAGACTTCAGCTGAAGCCTTTTATTATGCATCTGAAAGCACACAAAATAATGCAACAAGGTGTTTTTTTCTGTCGCTATTCTCTTGCAAATTCGATGACCAATTGAGCCAAAATTTTCACAAATTTGTTATTTTATGCATGTTGGGTTACAATAAGTGAGAATACTGGTCTTTGACAATAAGCCATTTGGGTGTTAGATTTGAATATTGTCTGGTACAATGACGTGCTTGATCACAAGTTACCACTTAAATTTGAATTCACCAGACTAAAGAGAACGTTGCTCTGTCACATGATTCGGGCAAGCTTTTGTATTGCAACCTCCAGATGAGCAGACCCTGGTACCATTGTGCCATACACCTTCATTCAAAAAATTATATGGGTGCTCACCGTCTCTTTAGAAACTATGAAAAAGCTTGCCCTGAATCATGTGACAAAGCAACTGTCTCTATAGTCTGGTGAATTCAAATTTGAGTGGTAACTTGTGATCAAGCACGTCATCGTACCAGACAAAATTTAAATCTAACACGCAAATGGCTTATATTACAAAACATGTCCAGTGCCTTTAAGGAAAGTTTACTTTACAGGTTAGCAGGTAGTTTGAATTGGACACAGCATTATTTAATCTAAACACTTCAATCAATTTCTGAGGAACATCTGAAATCGTTCTGATAAGAACCATGGGTGGCTAGTGCATAATGCACTCGCCTCTTACGACTGCTTTTTCATACACCTTTCTTTGCTCACCTGTGACTTTATCAAGACCTACAGTTGCCAGGGAGACAGCATTCATCTGAACGATGTTATAACGATATAGCTGTGATGTCATATCCAGAGATGAGTCTAGCAGGGTCTCGCATACCCAATGAGCATAGCCAACAGCGCCCTCGCTCTACAAAATGGCACAAGGGAGAACAATCATGAGTGTTTGTTGTTTGCTAGCCTGAACATTTTTATGACGTTACACTTCGAGGCTCGTGATTTACACCTAAGATCTGCCGTTGAGCCCATGTACATAGTCACCTTTGACCTCTTATCATTTCTCATTGCCTGCATCATGGTTCTGGAGATTCGCAGTTAAATCCAGCGTACATGTATATGCATAAACCAATACCTGTCCTTATCCTTAAAGATAAAAGAGGAATCTGTAACCCTACTGTACGTAACAAAATGAAACACAACACGAACCATAAAACTTGACTTAAACTTCCTGGCAGTGTCATGGCCGAGCGGTTAAGAGCACCAGATTCAAGCACTGGTGTTTGATCAGCAGAGTGTGGGTTCGGATCCCAGTTGTGACACTTGCTACATAACATTGGGGAGGTACTGCTTACTGCTCTACCGGCCAGGCTACGAATTGATGATACCCAAGCCTGCATTCATATGGACTGGGAAAGGGGTAACCCTGTTTCAGCCCTAGGAGTAGATGGCAACGGCCTCTGGAAAATATAATTGTAGCCCACACCTTGAGGTGGCCTTCAGGCGACTTGCAAAAAAAAACACAAACAAAACAGCAACTAAGGTTCGGAGAAAAGTGCCCTTCAGTGTCGATAATTACTACAGTTACTTACATGGGTGGCCAGTTCCGTTGTATGGCGGAATAAGTCCATAGCCTCTTCACGTACAATGGTCTCAGCAACAAGAGCTTGCCCAATCCAACATTGTACATAGCTAGGCTCCAAAGACTGGGCTATCTTGAAGGCTTGGTGGGCTAGTTCTTGGTTGCCTTGGACGAGGTAAAGTGCTCCAAGATTGGTCCACGCCACAACATTCTAGACATAAAAAAAGAAAGCTTAAATCCTTGATTCTGATTGGTCGATCCATGGCATGGCACACCTGGTGTATAGATGGATTGCAATGATGACATGTGTAATCCATCTATTGTGTTGATGTAACTTCATGTCAACTCTTAAGATAAATTTTACAAAAAAAGATAAACTTGTTGTCTCATTGAATACGGAAAAATGTAGCATGTCATGCGTCCCAAGTCCAACTTAGCCATCGGCCTAATTGGACATGGGATGCAAAAGCGCTTATTTTCCTAGCATCCCACTCTAGCTTTTTTTTTAAATTATAACTATATCATTATAAAAAACTGAAACTTCACTAACAATAAATTCTCTCAAGGAGGAAGCCAATTTCTTTTTCACTTCATAACTTGGAAAGTATATATTATTCTGTTTACAAATAAATTACAAATAAAGTTTGAAGTGAGCATGCCAGTGACTTCTTACATTGGGTTCAACTTGAATAGATTTGATGAATGCGTGTTGTGCGAGTGCAGGATCATCCACACCTGAAATAAAACATCAGAAAAGTTCAGCACTACTTGGTTTTTCAGCAAAAGTTGTTATAATAGTGATCAATTTCCCTTTTTTCTGTATGAAAGGTTTGCAGAACTATGTTTGAATATTGGGGCATACATGTATTATGTGGTAAAGGGTTTACTTGTAAAGGGTCAAGTGTCGATGCGGTGCAATCTACAGCCAACCAAGCCAGAAAACACCAGTGCAACCCCTTCTCTTAACAATAAGTGTACTGCAGTATACTGGGTTCTTTAACCCATAGAGATGCACAGCGGCCGCAAGCAGCTTTACTAAAATGCCAATAGTGGCCAAGAACGGCTGCAGGATTTAACCTACATGTACTTCAGCTCAAACAAGAGGGTCAAAGAACAGGCATTGGACAGAATTGACCATGTACAAAAACCATGTATTGCTGTTTCTTAATTATTTTTCTGATATTTTTGCCTGAAAATTTCAGGCAAAAAAAATTAGCAATGTCTGGCCATATGGTGAAGATCAGGTTGATCGTACTGATATGTGACAATCATACATAAATGAATGGTCCAGCATTACATGACAAATGGATTATCTGGCTGAACATCCAATTGTATGGATTGGATAAAGCCATTTGCGGTCAAGCTTTGCTCAAGGACAGAAGTGCCACGACTGAGATCCAAAACGACTGAGACCCAGCCTGACATTCCATCCCGTCTAACAGGATTCACACTGTACACAAAGTTGACCACTGTTGGCTGTGATTGGCTCACCTTTGCCTGATGCAATAACACCCAGAGCTGTCCAGTGACTGTGGTTAGCGCTGTCCACAACTATGGCTTTCTTCAGACACTATAGATGTTGATGATAAAAACGAAAGAAGAAAACAAAGAGAACAAAAAGAATAATGAACAATCTGCAAAGAGGGATTTTATAATGCATTGTTGGTTTTTGAAACCCCAAATGTACTGATATCCTTCAAAAAAAAAATCATTTTAAGTAAAACAAAAAGAGGAAAACAATAGTATACAAAAAATCAATTTAAAAAAAAGGTATTTGTTTTTCATCTCACTGCTGTTTTCATGACTTTCACAGTAAGTGGCGCCCCATACCAAAGCACATCGGTTTCAGGCACTTCTCGGAAATGTTGAAACAGTATTTAAAGTGAAGACATCAGACATGATATTAATGTGGTGAGATGTCTTAAACATTCTATTGTTGAGAAACACTTGCCCTATAGTCCCTAATTAGATGCTATTTGAATGCTTATTCTCGTCAATTTGGTGAACAAATAAACACAGTTTTGTTTTAACAATAACATTACATGAAAAACACAATCTAAGTAGAAATAGTGCCCCCACCCCCACGAGTAATTTGAAACACGGTCCTAGAGGTGGACACAGGTACATGTACCACTGCAGCAACCTGACTGCCTAAATTATTTCGGATGAAACTATCTCTCTTGTGTGTATCCTTACCTGCAGAGCCTTGTCAGCAAGCTGAACGACGCTCGTTGCATCATCATTGCGAGACTGATGGTAGTAATTCATACCTAGATCATGCCATAGACTGGAACAACCACTCTGAAGGCGTAATGCTCTCCCATAACACCTGCATTACATGGAAAAGTCTTTCAACTTTACTATTTTATATTTATGGTAATGAAACCCAAGTTGCCTCTTAAGTGAACTTAATTCACTTCGGCACGCAAGCCTGAGGCAACCTGTAAACAAGGGTGCTTGCTATGTGAACCAGAAAAACCAGGGTTAATCCCTACTCTACGATGAAAAGATTTCTGGGTTTTTTTAAACTTGCAATACCAATCCTAGTACGCAGGATCTACGGTTTAATGTCACATCCGGAGGCCAAAGCAATTATGGTATTTAAGTATCTTACTAAAGGACACAAGTGGCAAGACTGGAACTGGACTTTTCAAGAAATAAATCAAATTTAAACCATTATTTCTCATAGAAAATAAAGTCTTCATTCGAGTTGGTTTTCTCGTTTTTTCGATACGAGCGAGACTATACGCACAGTCTATAACAAGCAATCAAAGTTTAAACTAATAACTACAGCTGTCGGCAAAAGTTTTATTTTACTCACCGTGCTCCAATGGCAAGCAATTGCTTCTTACTCTGTGCCTTCTTCCCGCGTAGTGACTGGTCTACTATCAGGTTACTGGGCACTGTCACACTGTAACAGAAAAGCAATCTGCCTTTAGTTAAAAGCATTGGACACTATTGGTAATTACTCAAAATAATTGTTAGCATAAAAACTTTCTTGGTAACGAACAATGGAGAGCTAATGATACATGTAGTATAAAACATTTTGAGAAGCGGTACCCTCTGAAGTAACATAGTTTTTGAGAAAGAGGTTATTTCTCACTCAAATATAAAATTGAGACCTAAAGTCTTTTTAAGGCATCTGATCGGAAAGCAAACAAACTTGTGCAACAAGGGTGTTTTGTCTTTAATGACTCTCTTGCAAATTCGATGACCAATGAGAGACTTTGGGACGCTTTGCACTTTGTGGCAGCATCCTTACCAGGTAAGTTTCCATTGGTTATATTGTTCTGAGCATGCGCACATTCTGTGAACAATGGATTTTACCTGGTAAGTCTGCTGCCGCCAAGCATCCCAAAAGTTCCTTATTTATTCCAAATGTTCAAATTGAGTCCTTCTTTCTAGAGAGGAGGCTCAACAAGATTCTGAAAAAAAAATCCTGAAATCAGGAAAAAATACTGGAAAAAAATCACACGCCTGAATACCAACCTGATAAGAGAGTCGCTGAGAGGATGTAGTAATGTGCAGGCATCACCTAACAGCTTCCACACACAGCTCAGATCAGGCCTCAATGACGACGCCCTATCAAAAGAAATACATCATCAACTTTAACATAAAAAGCAGAAATGTAGTAGTCATACAATTACAATAGAATAATTGAATATTATTGTGGAAGTGTCGTGGCCGAACGGTTAAGACCAACAAATTCAAACTCTGATGTTTCTGATCAGCAGAGTGTGAGTTTGAATCCCCCAGTGTCTTTTAGTGAGACACTTAATCATTGCTTCGTCCTTCGGATGGGACATAAAGCCATTAGATGTGTTGTGTAACATGTAAAAGAACCCAGTGCACTTATCGAAAAGAGAAGGGGTTCGCCCCGGTGTTCCTGGCTGTGGCTGCTGAATGCGCAGTAGCACCTAATGCTACATAATTGGGTCTCAGAATTCATCTCTACAATAACCTATCTTTGAAAGTTTGAGTACCTTGTTTGGTAGATACGTGCACTTTATAAGACTTTGATATTATTATTATTGTTACTTTTTCTGAAGAAACAACAATTGACAACAGTTATTAGCATCAATATTTGCAACAGGCAACAAACCACAGGCTGAAGTTTTTCAATGGCTCAGAAAGAGTGGGCTGTCATCACAGAATAGATTGCTCACCTCTCCAAGACCTGAATGGCTAGCTTGACATAGTCCACTGCTCTTCCATTGAAGTACTGCTGGAGCGAGGATTTAGCAAGACGGACGTACGTCTCCCCCTGACCTGAATATACAGTTAATTTAAAGGGAGCATTGGCCATCGAAGTTGCAAGAGAATAATGACAGAAAAAACATCCTTGTTGCACAAATTTGTGTGCTTTTAGATGCCTAAAAAGGCTTCAGGCCCGAAGTCTTACAATATTTAAATGAGAAATTACCTCTTTCTCAAAAACTGTGTTACTTCAGGGGTAGCCGTTTCAACAGCTTTCTATTGTTTGTTACCAATTAAATTGTTATGCTAATATTTATTTTGAGTATTACTGTACCAATAGTGTCCAATGCCTTTTATTAGTTTTTATAACAACTGAATCATTTATGTTTTATAGCACAAAAGTAGGTAGTGAATCACTCACAAATGGTTCAAATGATAATGTACTTGGTAGGTAACCTTTTTTTTGGTCTTTACCTTTTAATGCGGGGATATAGTCTGGGTCACTATCTAAGATGAGTTGGTACTCCGCCACAGCTTCAGAGTATACTTCAAGCATTTGCTTTATAGCCGCTATCCTAATTGAACGGGGAAAAAAAGGAAACATACGCACTATTGGATTTGCAAGGTCATTCTGATTCCTAGAAAAGTTGTCTTCATTCACTACAAAAAAATCATCCAAATACATAAGGCAAACTGAAAGTGGGGAAGAAATAGTTGCTGCAAAACTATACTTTAAATAACTCTTTTTTTTTTTTGAGGGGGGATGCTGAGCTTCCTCACTTGCAACTCGGAAGCTGAATTGTTGAGGACCTGTCTACAACAATTTTGAGCAACAGGCATGCAAGGGCAACATAGGCAGCCAGCCATATCAGCCCAAATATGACCATGGAGCACAGCCAGAATTGCAAGCGATTTTTCCGGAGGGTGGAAACTAGAGGTTCCGGAGAGAAACCCTCAAGAATGGCCTAAGCCAGGAATCAGACCAGAGCCACAGTGGTGATAGGCAAGTGCTATACGCACTAGACTAGCCACCAATGCCACCCAAAATCAAAAGTCAGAGTCACAATCAATCATGTGAAATCGTTTTTAGAACAAATTTAGAATCAAGTGTGTGGTGAGAATACAATTACAATAGTCATTGTGAATGGACGATTAGTAGGAGGGTTAATAAATTAACTCACAACCATCTTCAGCTTATTTAGAAATGTGTACTTACTGATACAAACAGTATGTTGCAGATGGATCAAGCTGTGTTCAAGAACAAGAACAAATTATAAGTTAGACCTGCATATATGCTCCCCAGGGAGTTGAGAAAGTTAGAGGAATGGTCCAGTATGCTTAATGAAGAGGAATAATAATACAAAAGACTTGTACTGTAGTGCGCAAATATCCACCTTCCTGGGTTTTAAGGCATAAAAAAGACATCACTTTAAAAACCTGTGACATAAGATAAGTTTTAAGAAGAGATTTGAATGTTGTGGCCTAAGACTAAAGGCAGTGGACACTATTGGTAATTGTCAAAGAATTGCCTTCACAGTTGGTGTATCTCAACATATGCATATAATAACAAACCTGTGAAAATTTGAGCTCAATTGGTCATCGAACTTGCGAGATAATAATGAAAGAAAAAAACACCCCTGTCACATGAAGTTGTGTGCGTTTAGATGGTTGATTTCGAGACCTCAAATTCTAAACTTGAGGTCTCGAAATCAAATTCGTGGAAAATTACTTCTTTCTCAAAAACTATGGCACTTCAGAGGGAGCCGTTTCTCACAATGTTTTATACCATCAACCTCTCCCCATTACTCGTCACCAAGTAAGGATTTATGCTAATAATTATTTTGACAATTACCAATAGTGGCCACTGCCTTTAAGTTGGTAGTGAGTTCCAGATGAGTGGCGCAGATGAAGAAAAAGACATGTTAATGTTGTAAAAAGCCTTATAATTCTTCTTTCAAGGTGAAGTTGAAGAAGTACCTACCTCTACACCTCTTGTAAATGCTTTGAGTGCTGCTGTGTAGCTCCCTCTAATCATATACGCATCCCCAAGACATTCCCAACAATGCCTGCACATACAAAATACATCTTGTTAGTGAGTTCATCAGGATATAAAAAAAGAACGTTGTACTGTAAAACCAAAAGCAAAAAATAGTTAATGGCCTGATTGTTTCAACACTAGCAGAGTCTTTTTAGCTGTTGGGAAAGACTCTGCTGAGGTGAAAATGCCAGGCCATTAATTATGTTTTGCATTTATAACATATGTCCTTTTGGTGCGTAAGCAATAAATATGTATTTTTATTTTCTCATACTGTAAAAAACTGACAAATTTGACTTGAAACAACTTTGTGTTTAACAAAGAAAACACTGTCCCTGTGACCTCCATATTAACTGGTGCTCTGTACCAACTAAGCTCTCTAGCCCTATGTTGCAGTCTCCCTATTTGGCGTTGGTCCCGTGTTTTGTGTAATGCATGAAAAACAACTCAGTGCACTTATCATAAAGAGAAGGGGTTTGCCCGAATGTTCCTGGTATGATTGGCTGCATATTACGTCACAGCAACTTGTTAACCATTAGATGGTGCTACGTAACAGGAGTACGTCTCATACAAATTCAAACATACAAGTACACATAGCCCCATATACAGAAAATATTGTATGTTAAAGTGCCTTCATCAATATCTTTGTTCAGGATACCAGTCAGTATAAGCCATTCAACATGTTAAACCTGTAACAGCCATATGGCCAGGGAACACACCTACATGTAAGTAAATGATACAACATTGGAAGCAGCAGCCAGGGGATCAGTTTAATTTTGTTTTTACAAATAATTTCCTAATTTAATTAACATATGCCCTGTACATTGTAATTAATATTAATTGAATAAATAATCAACATCAACCCACCTGTCTTTAGGATCAGCTCGTAGTGCTGCCTGGAAGCTGTTATTATGAAAAAAACAAATAAAACAGGTGAACATTTTGTGTCAACAAAACATCTCAAAAACCTTCCTCTTTTCTAGTTCTGTCATTAGAACTTCTGTTACAGATTCTACATGTACTGTAGGTGTCTGTGTCTTTTTTTGATCGCGCGTCAAGACCATTTGCCACCGACTTTAAACCGGCCTTGGTCTACCTCATTGGGATAGTCTTTTTAGTTTTTCCTCCCAGGGCGCTATTCTCAACAATAATCTGTCTACAGCCTCATTAGAACTGTCTTTTGGGCATAGTAGTGCACCTTTAGACCACTCTCAAGGCACTATTTTCAACAATACATGTAGCCTCATTTTGACTGTTTTTTGGGTCATAGTAGTTCATCCTTAGTCTTACTCTCAAGGCGTTACTCTCAACATTTACCTGTCCATAACCTCATTGTGACTGTCTATATGATGATAGTAATGCACTCCTCGTCTCACTCTCAAGAGATTATTCTTAACAATTACCCGCCTTATGACTGTTTTCTGGGGGTGAAAGTAGTGCACCCTTAGTCTCACTCTCAAGGCATTATTCTCAAACGTTTACCTGTCTATAGCCTGATTGGGACTGCCTTCATGATGATAGTATAATCCCAGCCTCAGCCAAGCCCACTTGACAGTTCCAGCAGCGGCAGTTTGGGTCACATTTCTGTATAACTGTACAGCAGATTCCTACGGAGAAGCAGATAACATTGAAACAGTCAATTCCCAATGTCCAAACACCATTGAATGTCATACAAAAAAATTTTTTCCCCTGCTACATGTATACCAAGTTGAGTCTCTTCTGGAAAATTGTAACTTTTTCAAAACTTGTTGATACATTTGAAAAGAGTATGTTAATATCTCATGCTGATAACTTCTTTGGTTCAAAAGTTGTGAAAGTAGAAACACCAAGAAATACAATCGAGAGAAAAAAAACTTACAACAAGGGATTTAAGTTGAGTTGTTTATTGAACATGTACATAAACATTGGCTCATTTTCATTCGATGCTAACTTTAACACCTTTGTGATGTTATTTACCAGGAAGAAAGTTGCCAGTTAATGTAATATCCAGGCACTTAATATTATGAAAAGAAATATTATTGAAAATTGCCTGTTTTGGCTTCTTTCTCCATAAGAATATATCCGACTAATGACTCATTTAACTTGAATGATCGCATCACAAATTTGATAAGATAAAGTCATGCTTACCTTATCTCCCAAGTCAACGCAGGCATCTCCTAAAGACATCCCTGCTTCTTCGTTACTCGGCTTCAACTCAAATGCTTTCTGGTAGCATTTTCTCCCTTTGCTAATAAAACAAAGGAACGACAACATTACTGTTCTGAGCAATGTGCACAGATTGAACATAAAAAACACACATGGTATAAAGATGGTCATGGTGGAAAACTTCCCAAGAAATATTTTTGCCTTATAATAAACCTGTGAAAATTTGAGCTCAATCGGTCGTCAAAGTTGCGAGAAAATAATGTAAAAAAAAAAAAAAAAAAAATATCACATGAAATTGTGTGCTTTCATATGCTTGATTTCGAGACCTCAAATTCTTAATCTGAGGTCTTGAAATCAAATTCGTGGAAAATTACTTCTTTCTTAAAAACTATATTACTTCAGAGGGAGCCGTTTCTCACAATGTTTTACACTATCAATACATGTAGCTCCCCATTACTTGTTACCAAGAAAGGTTTTATGCTAATAATTATTTTGAGTAATTACCAATAGTGTCCACTGCATTTAAATTGGTTTAGTTTTTTGGTCTCTCAAGTCCAAAATTTACCGTTTGAAAACATACATTCCCAATTTTCTTGTGTGTCTGATGACCACTTAAACTCTCACATGTTTGCTATTTCTTGTATAGTTGGGTGCCATTAAGAGTGGCTACTGCATGGTCTTCGACAATACATACCAATTTTCTAAACCTTATCTTGAAAGAAATTAATCCAGGTATCTATGTCATGATATTACATGTAGCTTGTAGCACCTCAAAGTATTTTACCTTTTGTCACCGACAACTTTCCAGTAGAAGTGGCCAAGGAATAGAAAGGTGTCTGAATAGTAAGGATCCAACTTTGCAGCCTGGAAGAAAAGAAAACAATCATTAACTAGTTCACAGACACAAATCTGAAATACTTTTACTTGAGAAAAAAAGAAGAAGTCCAAAACGTAATGTTCACCGAGATCACTGCTTTTTTTGTATTACATTTCAGCTAAATTAATATTTTGTTAAATATTTTTTGGGGTATTGCAACTGTTCAACTACAATCCCGGCCATATCTTGTTGGGTCCCTACACGTCCCCCAGCACGATCTTCGCTGCCATCAACATTGAACGGGGGAAATTAGGGAATGTTTATACTGTAGCCATATTGGGAAAGGGTGGCCCAAGCATTTTGGGCGTGATTGTAGCTTACTTTAGTCATCGTCAGTCTTCCTGACATGTTTTGACACGTGGGGATTAGAGCAAGCTAATCAAAATATAGCGACCAATTTTAATTGCTCCACGACAGTGGAGTAAATAACGAGATGTCCCCTTGATCCACTAAGCAAAATCTACTCCCGCCTAGGTAGTAGCTCAAAAGCAGGACAGTTCTTTCCATTGAATTCAGAAATCTCTTCCGCGGCAGTAGCAAGACCTACAAAGAACAAAATCTACACAACATAGAGATACAATGTACACATCGTTTGTAGTACCCGCTGCTAAAACATAGGATTCGAACTGCCTCTAGCTGGTAAGACACTGCTCCAGAATTGCAAAGGTCGTGGGTTCGAATCCCACCCGATTAATATGCCTGTGATTTTTTTTCACAGAACTTTGGTAAGTACTGAGTATACAGTGCTAACACACATTGGTGTTTTTGGGTAAAAACCAAACTAAATATACACATGGTGTATTTACCGAAAAACACAATATACAAAAAAACAGTTTGTTCCCACTTTAAACTGAATGGTGTTACGTACCTTCAACAGTGATGCCAACATCTTTGACTTGTCACTCCTTGTAGTCTGTCCCATCTCCCAGTAAACCTTTCCCAGCCAGAAATGGTACAGTCCACAGTCTGATGCAAGACTCAATGTGTCAAGAAACCTTACCAAATTAAACAATCATATCATGGGTGTGTTACATGTACAATTAACTTCCAGAGAAAATATTAGTCAAGAGAAGACGCTTTTTCATGGCAGCCATTTTTATTTCTCAATATATAACTATTCAGTGAAGCTGAAAGAGAGAAGGATTCAGCAGCTGATTTCACAAAACGCTAGGATTAATCTTATCTGTAGTTAGGACGAGTAACTCAGGATGGGTTCAATGCGTCCTAACGCCTATGGTTTTGAAACTCCACTCATCCTAAGTCCTAACATTAACCCCAAGTTAGGAAGAGTTCGGTTGAAACGACGACAGATCCTAAAAACTGGGTCTTTTGTTCATCAATATGAGAAGAAGAGCTTTCAGATAACACAAAAGTTAGACTTTTGGTATATATAAAAGCAAGTACTTCCCAACATATATAATGTTTATGACATAAATTAAACCACAATGTCATAGCTGGTGTTGCAGCTTAGTAAATTCCTCAAATGACCCCAGGTCACATCATTTGCCTGCCACCTGGCCACGGTTTGCCCTGAAATGCAGGCATGATATTTGGTCCTTGGAAAAAAAAATAGAGGAATGTGATCGAGTACAATGGCTACCCTACAATGGAGAACATGAAGAAGCTTCTTTGGGTGACTTTATCACAAATTTACAGAGGGGCAAAAAAATAATCGGAAATCAGACTTAAGTAGGGAGAATATCTATGCCTGAAAGATTATCTATATTTGCAGTTGGCGATTACCTCTCTTCTGCCTGTTGGTATTGACCTTCAGTAATACAGATCCTTCCATGGAGAGCAAACACTTTGTCATCTTGACTGTTAACCTCTTTTGCTTTCTCATAAAACTGGAAAACAAAACACATCAAAAGCAGTTTGATTTTGTTTGGTGAAGCCAAGGACTGTCAGAAAAATGAACTTAATCACCATGTTAGCCAAGAACTTAATGGAGAGAACTTCAGTCAGGCTATTGATGGCAGGATTTCATTCAGTCGACAAAATTCTGACTTCAGACCTTCAGATTCAAAACTTTAGCCAGAAATTACCTCTTTCTCAAAAAATATGTTACTGCAGAGGGAGTCCTTTCCCACAATGTTTATTCTATCAAAAGCTCCTTGATGCTCATTACCTTCTTAAACAATATGTATTTGTTTAGGATATACCAAAAGTGTCCTTTAAGGGACGCTTAAACCCATTTGTTTCAATTTCTGTTGTTTTTCCTCATAACATCTTGATTTCTTTGGCAATGACATGATGCTCCTTTAAGTTCCAGTTATTATTCATTTGATTGATGTATTTATTTGTAAAAAAAAAATATACCCATTATTATTAAAAAATTGTTTTTTATTTACTCTGAGCATTTATGAGAGACAAGGAGTGTGTAGACATTTTCTGTTCGCTTGCAATAAACTTAGAAATCTCAAATCAAAGGTTTCTCTTTTAGGTATATAATTCATTTTAAGCTAGAACTTTACCTCTTTGGTCTTCTCAGCATTTCCCAGAATAAGATATGTTGAGCACAGTCCACAGAGAATGTCCAACTTATTGCCATCATCCTGCTGCTCATCACAAAGTAACTGAAATAATAAACAAATTTTCACATTGGTGATATAAAGATATAAATGCTCACCGAAGTGCCCTTTAAATTTATATTCATAAATAGGCCTACCTCAGTTTCGCTATTCCTATTGGTGGAAAGCGCGTCACGTTGAGGTGTTTAAACCATTGATAATGACCAGTGTTTATAACCGATTGTGAGCGGAGACTCCGCGCTAGTCTTGATGCCAGACGTTTCTTTTTACGGGCGATGTAGACACTGTCGGTGAGTTGGCCGCGCTGTGTGTGAAAGGAAAACCAGCCGAATATGCACCAAGACTATACGCGCATGCGCACGAATGGAACCGGAAAACACACGCGTACGGACGTCGTACATGTGCATGAACATGTATACTGAACATACCATGGAGGTGGAAACATACAGAGCTCAAGCACTCGGAAACGGTTTTACAGAGTTTCTTACTTTATTACGCCTTTTAACCAAAAAGGTATTTATGAATTGGAATCAAAGTGTGTTGAATCGGTTTTCAACTAGTGGTTTAAACCCGCCGAGGCCTGGTTCTTGATAATTTACCACGACTTCGTCTCAGTAAAATTATCAAGAACCAGGTCTCGTTGGGTTTAAACCACTAGTTGAAAACCTCTTCACTTAGTTACATGCACCACGATCCCAGTTTAGGGCATTCGGAAGAACCATGATTTCTGGTAGGAAAATTTCCAACCATTTCAATGATCCGGTCAGAGTTTGGATTCAAATTGATGTCCACAGACAAACAAACAGACAGACAGACAGACAGACAGACACAGACAATCAAACCACACTATCTGACCATAGAGAAGAATTTAAACAAATCCTAAAATAAATAAAGTGATGAGTCAAAAGTCCATGACCTTAATTGTTTGGCTATTGCAGATCACAGAGCAGGTTAACTTCTGACGGGGCATATGGATTAATAGATTTCCGTTTGCTGCCTAACGCATGCATGCACTCCTTCACTTTCAAGAGAAAAAAAAGCACAACCGAGCCTTTCAACACAACTGATTTCAATAATGTCAAAGCACAAGACAAGAATGATTTTTAGTGGCGAGACATGGTTGAATTATATAGGCTGGATGATTCAGTGTTTCATTCCCCATACTACGGCTCAAATGAAAATAGAGAACAATTGTTGTTGCTGTTTTTTACCCCTAATAGCGGTCCATTAAATATTTGATAAGAAGAAGGACATGTCAATTAATCAAACTCCTTGCACTTAGCAGCGAGACTATTAGGGATAAACAACCCGAACTTTGGTTGAACCCTAAAGTTCTTTTCACACGGTCAAAATGTAGCCAGGGTCCCTTGCTACAAAATTTACGCGCGTAGATTGTTTATTTGGTATCACCGTGTGTGACTGAATTAGTGAGCTTTCCCACTGCAAAGTTAAAAAACCAACAACCCTTGTGTGACATGAGAGTGATATGATGAATTGGTAATCCTGATCACCTTGATTGGACAAGACAGCACCCACAATAGCATGCACTGTATGGACCTTTTCACCTAGGACATCGTTCAATAAACAAGGGTTCCTTTCACATGATGATGTACGCGTCCTTGGTCAAAACTTCCGCTAGCGTAAGATTTTGTCGTAGGTCCGGACCTCCGACAAAATGTAGCAATGTTGGACAAGATTTGACAAGGGATCCTAGACACTCAAAAAATTATTGTCCTTTCACACGAGGTGCATTTTGTAAAATCTTACAACCATGCTACAATTTAGCAAGGGACCCTTGCTAAATTGCTCTTGTGTGAAAGGGGCTTTACAGTACACAGCAATGTGTTAGCACTGCATACTCAGTACTTTCCCAGAGCTAAAAAAAAATCACAGGCATACTGCTCGGGTGAGATTTGAACCCACAACCTTTGCAAATCTAGAGCAGGGTCTGTGACCAACTAGACCACCAAGATTGCCCGGTAGCATTTATGATATTTATCCCTGATGCAAATTTAACATCTATTAAAATTTGGCGGTACCCACTGCTAAAATGTAGAACTGCCTCTAACTACCGACAATCTTGCTTACGCAACATATTTCAAAATTCTTTACTGTTGGACAGACAAAAGGGCAAGTGATAAACAAGGGACAGGTTCACCGCTGAGAGCCACTTGCCTAATAAGTGAAAAGTAAATAATCAAATTTATATCAAGTCATTTGGACTATTGCAACAGCCTCCTTCATGGTTTGCCAGACAATCTCAATAATACCAAACAACTTCAAAGGCCTAACACTAAGGCGACCTACTTTATATTTGTGTAATCTTTCAACTGTAGGTTTTTTGCCCACATTGCGTTTCGGATTCAACCAACAAACATCTCTTTAAGCTCTTGGTCTTTGCTTCCCAAGTGTGTTATATAACCCCCCCCCCACTTGTTTGGGTCATTCCACTCCACATTGATGTGATTTGTTCATTGTTTTAGCTCGATCAACTGAAACCAGTGATTAATTCTTTAAGTTTTATCTCTTCATATTAATCTACATGTAATAAGCAACATTTGACTTAAGTTTAAAGTCAGAACATCATTGCAATTTGGAGTTTAAGGTTTTCATTTAAGGTTTTCATTGTTTCAGCTCATTCAACTGGAACCAGTGAATGCACAAAGAGAGGTTTGTCGTTTCTTATGAATCTATATGAAAAAAGCAATAGTTTGATGTCAGTTCATCATTGAAATAAGGAGTTATGTCTATTTCATTTTTCATTGTTTAAGATCATTCATCTGAAACCAGTGATTAAGTCTTTGAGTTTAAACTTTTCATATAAGTCTACATGTACTTGTTATAGAAGCAATGTTTGACTTAAGTTTCTAGTCAGTACTGTACATCATTGCAATCAGGAGTTATGACCATTTTATGTTTTTCATTGTTTTAGCTCATGCAACTGAAACATGCGACTTATTCTTTGAGTTTTATCTTTTCATATGAATCTATGTATGTAAGAAACAATGCTTGACTTAAGTTTCAAGTCAGTACATCATTGCAATAAGGAGTTATGAACATTTAATGGTTTTCTTTGTTTTAGCTCATTCAACTGAAACCAGTGATTAAGTCTTTCAGTTTTATCTTTTTATATGAATCTACATGTACAGTAAGAAGCAATAAGTTTCAAGTCAGTACATGTACTTTATTGCAATCAGGAGTTATGATCATTTTATATGTTTCATTGTTTCAGCGCATTCAACTGGAACCAGTGACTGAGAGTTTGATTTTGGTTTTAACAAATTATTTCAAAACTTTAAGATTTTAACTTGAGTTTGTTTCTTTTAAATCCAGATGTCCATGTTTGAGCCCGAAAAACTTTTTGTGTGAAACTGAACCACTAGAGTGCAATGTCATTGACTTCTATCCTACTTATGACATGTATCAAGATTTACCAGTCAACATGGTCAAGGGTATCAAATGCTATCGATAGACCGATAGACCGAGTGATAACAGCAATGCTACATGGCCTTTATCTAAAGCAAACATTATCATTTTTGCCCACGAGTACAAATTAGGTGAGTAGTGACCCCCTCTTTCAATTTAACTACAAGTCATGCCTTGACTTGACCACACTCTATCAGGATTCAGATACTTCAGGTTGTATAGACCCGAGAGGTTGACGCATTAAAAGCTTTCAAAACCAGACAACGCTACTTCGAGATTGATAATCTTGTGTACAAGATCACATTAGCCTTGGCTTACATAACGACAACAAGCGAGGTAGGTCTCACAAGCATGAACTGTTTTTGTTCATCTTTTTTCTTTTTTTTTTAAAGCAAGTTTGCCCAAAAGAAGGCTTAAAGCCATTGGACACTTTCTGAACAGAACAATATTAAAAGTTCACAGATTTACAAATAACGTACAGGGTTTACAGAAGGTAATGGTGAAAGACTTCCCTAGAAATATTATTCCATTAAATGCTTTACTTTTTGAGAAAACAGTAAAAAAAAAAAATCAATTCTCGATATCAAGAATTAAGGATTTATTTTTAACACATGTCATGACACAGTAAAACCTGCGGAAACAAGGGTGGGTTTCACCGTTATTTTCTCCCGACTCCGATGACCGATAGATCCCAAATTTTCACAGGTTTGTTATTTTATATTAACTTGTGATACACGAAGTGTGGGCCTTTGGACAAATACCATTTACCGATGTTGTGCGATTGCTTTAAAGGACTGGACACTATTGGTAATTGGCAAAGTCCAGTCTTCTCACTTGGTGTATCTCAACATGCATAAAATAACAAACCTGTAAATTTTTTATCTCAATTAGTATTTGCAAGTAAATAATGAAAGAAAAAACACCCATGTCACACTAAGTTGTGTGCTTCCAGATGCTTGATTTCTCTTTCTTGAAAACTACGTTACTTCGGAGGGAGCTGTTTCTCACAATGTTTTATACTACATGTACCAATAATGACCAACAGCTCCCCTACTCATTACCAAGTAAGGTTTTATGCTAATAACTATTTTAGGAATTACCAATAGTGTCCACTGCCTTAAAAAAGCTTAACACAACATTTGATTTGAAGCACCTCAGATTCCATACTGAAATGCTTTTTGCTTTTTCAAAAATTTCTCCATAGTTTGATTTTGATCATGATGAGTGAGCCAGTACCGACAATTATCTGGGCTGTCCCTAGATCACGCTCCAACGCCCTCACGAAGAGCCTGAGTGGGATCCAAAACTCTAAAATCTTTCATGAATTGTACACCACTGCTTTCTACTTTGGACCAGATAACCGCGTCGGTCCGGCCCCGCCAAAACTGTCCACAGAAGCCACTTCTGAAGTAGACGGAAAAATTGTTGATGGAGGCTGCGTATTCCCGAGCTCAGTCACCTCATACGACTGGGTTAAAAACACCTTGGCTAGAGACTATCCCGGAAAAGTTGTCCTCTCCAAAGAGATGCCTTTTTGTTTGGATTATAAGTATGACAGTCTTCCCAAGGGTTACCGTCACGTCTTCCTGATAAGACATCCACGAGACGTCTTTCTGTCTTGGAAGAGAATGGATTACGAGATCTCTCAAGCACAGTCAAACCAAGCACCAGTGCCCTTCAAAGATTATCAATTGGACAACGCAGAAACAATATCATACACAACAGTCTTCAAGCAATCTTACGAGTTGTACCAGTACCTTAAGGAGAATCATTTGGATGAAAACCCCGCTATCATTGATGGGGACGACCTAATGAACGATCCAGCAGGGATGCTGGAAGCTTTATGCATTAAACTGGGACTTCCTTACTCTGATCATCTGCTCACTTGGGACAAAGGTATCAGTGATACATGGACGATAGGCGATAAATTAAAGCTATTAATCGAAAACTTTCCAGCCTTTGAAAGCTTTCGTGATAGCACAGGCTTCAAGAGGCGCTCACCTGGCAAGGGAGCAAGTTCTGGTGATGCGGACATCACTGCAGATATCCAGCGCTGCATGGATCCCAACATGCCATTTTATCTTAAGATGTATGAGCAACGTCTTAAGGTTGAGCATGCTTGATTGACTGTCAACTTGCAATCCTTCAATGCAAGTTTGCATTACAATATTTTGGCAATAGTGGTTACTCTTATACACATATTGACTGGCAATGAGGTGTACTCTATTTAGCCGAGGGACTTCGAGTGACCAGAATAGCGACCTATTTCTGGAGGTCGAGGACCGAGGGAAATAGGCCCCTCTTTTGGTCACTCACAGGCCCACGGGGGAATAGACATACGTACACTAGTTACCGAATTATGCCAGTCAATATGTTTTTTATAACACAGCTCAGTCTTAAATGTGAAATAAGAACAAAAATCTGGAAAAGAAAGGAAGTTATGTAGTTGCTGTTCACGATTCAAGTCAAGAGAGGGCGCTGAAACCGGGCACTATTTTCAAAGACTAGTGCCCGCAAAACACGTGCGCGCGTTCACTAGATTATATTAGTTCATCCCACGTGACCATGTTTCAGTCAACCAGAATACAAAAAAAGCAAGAGGTGTGATAGTATCTTTTTTACTACTTGCCACTATTTTACTAGATTATAATTTTTGTTTTTGGTTTACGTTTTCTAATTTGTTTTATAATTCAATCAGTAAATTTTAAATATTTTGAATTTCACATGAACTGTATATTCTGCAGTTCCAACTGCTGTATATTTCCGGTCTGATCTGGTGACAACCGGTTCATGCCCAATTCCCCAGAATATTTTTTTGAAGGGTACCAAAGCCAATACCAGGGGCTATGGCTACATTGTAGCTGGCCTCAGTGGTCACCATGTACATACATGTAATTGTGAGTTCCCAGGTCAAAATTCCAGTTGAACCTAGTTAAACTTGGGTCAACTGGTTGAACTGGGTAGTGACCAAACTCGTCCATTTTCCATATTAACCAAAAGGTTTGGACTAGGTTTAACTGTGTTCAACTAGGTTGAAATTATAAACCAGTTGGTTTCTGTCCATTTTCCATATTAAACCAACTGGTTTTAACTGTGTTTAACTAGTTTATCAACTGGTTTCAACTAGTTCCAGTTAAACCCAGTTTAACTAGGTTCAACTGGAATTTTGACCTGGGTTAGCACTGTCATGACTGCATACTCGGTACTTTCATGAGCTCAGTGACAAAATATCACAGGCATAAGTTATTAATCGGATGGGATTCGAACCCAGGACCCTCGCTATCTAAAGCAGTGTCTTACCAACTAGCTATATTTAAAAATGTTGTACTTGAATTTCCAGTCGATTCTCACCATGTGGTAGCCAAATGCAGCAACATGTATACAAAATAATATGGTTTCATTTTAAATAGGAACACTGTAGCTTTGCATTGATATAATTTATAACAATATACATTTAAAACAAAGGGAAAGGCAGTAATAAATATTAAAAACAAACTTTATTAAAAAAGTTTCCATACTTTTTGTGAGCAAATCAACTTGAGAGTCCATTAATTATGGTGAACAAATAAAAGGTCAAAAGTTCAACGACTGTAACTCAAAAACCACATGACCTAGAACGCTCAAATTCGGGTATCAGAGTTTTCTCATAAATAATAGGACCAAACTAATTCAGCAAATTTTAAGAAAATCTGTGAGATTGACCCAGGATGGCGTGATGATTTGACACGGAATGACCCATGTGTTCATCTGTCTGTTTCTCTCACTTAAACGGCCCTTGTTACAAAATGCCACTGGAGTGGTCTATGCCTATATTGAAGTAACTGTCAATGTTATGTATGCCTTGAGAGAACACGTGGGGAACTGACTGACTACATCAATGCATTGGCATTTGCGGTGTCTGCGTGATACACAAGTACATTTATTTTGTTTGAGAAAGTAGTGTTTGCATGTGATACACATTAAAGTAGTATTGTTCTAAAAAAAGTAGTAGTGTATACATGTGACAAACATGTGATATTGTTCTAAAAGGTTTAAGCAAATGAGGTGACCATGTGATTGGAAAGTTACCAGCATATTATAGCATGAAGGAAACATGTAAGGGGACTGGGGTTTGGGTTAAAACCAGAGAAGAATATGACAGACAGGGGTGTTAAGTACTGGCAGGTTTAATTTGTATTGTGTGGTTTGATCCATGTTTCAAGTGAAACTCTACACGGTTATACGTACATGTACTGGGGTATGGTTCCATACTGGGTTATGGTTCCATTAATTTGTGTGTTATGGGAGATTTTTGCAGCACTTTGAGATACCTGCCTTAAATTATTTCTTGCAGTTGAAAACATGCATTATCAACCCATTTCCATAAACAATAACACAAATAAACTTACTTTTTGCAAGCCAGAAAAAATAAGTTACACAAGCTTCAAACATATACCATACACTGTATGATATTACATTACTCCACGGATTTATTTTAAATGTGCCAAAAACATAAAATTCAAATTGCCACCATACCATTAAGGAGTTGAGTGCCAAAGCTGAAATTTGGTGTATATTTTAAGTAGACATAATATATGTTTAACTGGTGTAAATTTCAAAAACTGTTTCAATTGATCGCGGGGTCAACCGGGGTCAAGACGGGCGGGGTCTTTTTGACCATTTTCTGGCTGGAACCAACTTTGGGCCCATGCTATTTCTGAATGAATGCATTGGTGAGCTTATATTTGCTTATTGGTATAGACATTCACCCATATATAATACCTAGGGAATACGGATTCATTTGACCCCTCATGTGGGCACCGGGTGACCCCAAATATCACAAACAAACATTTTTGGCTGATTAGGAGCCTACTTTGGGTGACCATAACTTGAAAATTAATGGAGATACATTTAAATGGAGTGCAGATTCATGACATTTGGCGAGAAGTAAGATGGTGTACCAAATTTGAACTCTCTACCTGGTACAAAAACTAAATTATGAGCTTTCAAAGTCGGAAATTATCACAAAAATCACATTTTGTGTCTCGTGCGCAGACACAAATTGGCCGCCTCGAGCAAATTTCAATGGGTTACACGTGTATCTCGAAAACGATGGAGTATGATTTAGCTTTTTTGTATTGTGTTCATTTGAGCCACATCCAATCATTCTGATGAAGTTTTATTAAAATCTGAGGGGGTCACCTGGGGACCACTGGTTGATTTGACATGGAATGACCCGGTAGCCAAATGCACCAACATGTAATCATCACAAATATGGTTTCATTTTAAATAGGAACACTTTAGCTTTGCATTGATATTATATAACAATATACGTGTACAAAGGGAAAAGGCACTAATAAATAATAAAAACAAACTTTATTAAAAAAGTTTCCATACTTTTTGTGAGCAAATCAACTTGAGAGTCAAGTAAACAGAATAAATATCTAACACCCATTTCAGACAGGCGGTCCAGAGTCACGCGGAACAAATTCTGAATTAAGTACATGAAAAGTTTGACGTCTGAAACAGTTAGGCTCGACTGGACGCACTACTTAAGTCGAAAGATCGACTGTTGCAGTCGTTCGGAGCAACTTGGTTTCACACGTCGAACCTGCCATGAGCCCAGCCGATGTAAATGTTACACCATGTACATGTATGTTAATTTCGCCTGTCCGGAATAAAAAGTTATTTGGGTCGACCTTTGGTGTGCATGTATGAAACGAGCGTAACCCATTTATGTTTGATGATTATAACAGGTGCATTCAGGTTCACAGAGACAATGCATGTTTTTTTGTAATCTAGGTTCATGAGTACAAAAAAGTGCAACCAGCAGATAATACGCTAATGAGGTCATGGTTTTTATTGTAATCTGGGTCCATGAGTACAAATAAGGTACTTGTGTAGACAGCCTCTTCTTTCGATTTACAAATATCTACAAGTCGTGCCTTGACTTGACCACACTCTATCAGGATTCAGATACTTCAGGTTGTATAGACCCGAGAGGTTGTCGCAGCAAAAGCTTTCAGACCCAGACACCGCTACTTCGAGATTGATAATCTTGTGTATCAGTACCAGATTCAAATTAGCCTTGGTTTAACGACAACAAGCGAGGTAGGTTTCACAAGCATGAACTGTTTTTGTTTTCCTTTATGTTTACGCAAGTTTGCCCAAAGAAGTCTCAAAAAGCTTAACACATCGTTTGATTAATGAATCGACTAATTTCCATACTAAAATGCTTTCGTTTTCTAAAATTTCTCCTTAGTTTGGTTTTGATCATGATGACTGAGCCAGTACCGACAATTATCTGGGCTGTCCCTAGATCACGCTCCAACGCCCTCACGAAGAGCCTGAGTGGGATCCAAAACTCTAAAATCTTTCATGAATTGTACACCAACGCTTTCTACTTTGGACCAGATAACCGCGTCGGTCCGGCCCCGCCAAAACTGTCCACAGAAGCCACTTCTGAAGTAGACAGAAAAATTGTTGATGGAGGCTGCGTATTCCCGAGCTCAGTCACCTCATACGACTGGGTTAAAAACACCTTGGCTAGAGACTATCCAGGAAAAGTTGTCATCTCCAAAGAGATGCCTTTTTGTTTGGATTATAAGTATGACAGTCTTCCCAAGGGTTACCGTCACGTCTTCCTGATAAGACATCCACGAGACGTCTTTCTGTCTTGGAAGAGAGTAGATTACGAGATCTCTCAAGCACAGTCAAACCAAGCACCAGTGCCCTTCAAAGATTATCAATTGGACAACGCAGAAACAATATCATACACAACAGTCTTCAAGCAATCTTACGAGTTGTACCAGTACCTTAAGGAGAATCATTTGGATGAAAACCCCGCTATCATTGATGGGGACGACCTAATGAACGATCCAGCAGGGATGCTGGAAGCTTTATGCATTAAACTGGGACTTCCTTACTCTGATCATCTGCTCACTTGGGACAAAGGTATCAGTGATACGTGGACGATAAGCGATAAATTTAAGCCACTAATTGAAAACATTCCAGCCTTTGAAAGCTTTCGTGATAGCACAGGCTTCAAGAGGCGCTCACCTGGCAAGGGAGCAAGTTCTGGTGATGCCGAAATCACTGCAGATATGCAGCGCTGCATTGATCCCAACATGCCATTTTATCTGAAGATGTATGAGCAACGTCTTAAGGTTGAGCATGCTTGATTGACTGTCAATTTGCAATCCTTCAATGCAAGTTTGCATTACAATATATTGGCAATGGTGGGTACTCTTTGTATCCACTTTTTTTCAAAATAATTTTTAGATTTCTTTTAAGTTTAATCAGAAAACTTTTAATATTTCGAACTTCACATCTGGACTTTTTTTTTTTTTTTTGCAGTGCCAACTGCTATATCTTTCCAGTCTGATTTGGTTACAACCGCTTTATGCCAGTTTTCATCTTGTTATTTCTCGTAATTATTTGATTCACTTAGTTGTAATCTATCTAATGAGGATTGTGTTGCTTAGTTTTGCTTTTAATTTGTTTTGGCTCATCTAAAATGTCACTCTATTGGCAATTTCTTTGTTTTCTTTGCTACAAATATGTTGAATAATGCGCTTTTAGAAAACCTAGATACATGAATACATGCATACCCATTTTTGACTTCCATTATAAATGTTGTACTTTGTAGATTTAATATTTGCGCTACCGTACATCCATAATGTTCTTCATTGGCTCTATGATACTAGGCCTAATATTCTTCTCATATTTTGTTTTACCTAGATGCATTATACATTTTTTTTGGTATAAATTTTCTTTAAATGCCTTATTAACAATTAGTGCTCAGAATTTTTATTAACGTTTTTTTTTTTTGCTGTTGTTATTAAATGCATTTTTTTCTCCCTTCAATGCCATGTCTACCACATTTAATAGCATCTTACATGTATGTCACTCTTAGCTCGTGGCTACACTCAGGCATGCAGCTGTAACTTCACCAACGACGAGGAAATGTCAAAATTTGCAATGATTTTGTATAGTATAATTCATAATTTTGAATGGTAAAATTGAGATTAAAAAAAAAGAGGAAATCAGCTGATCCAAGGAAGAAAAGTTGCATTCCTGTACACTACACTACTGTAGCCTACAGCCATATGCCCACTATGTAATATATCAACACTAGAGGGCGCTATTTCTACAACCCTTGTAAGCTAGTCATGAGTTACTGTGATGAATAAAAGTGTATCTGGAAGTTATACTCTGTGAAGATATCCACTCATTTCACACTATATTTCATTTTCTGTGGCCACCAGACTAATACAAAACTGTAACAGCTAACCTGCCATGGAGAGCTGCCGATCGCCAGATACATGTAGAACCAATGATTGACAGAAAAAAACAATCATTTGATCAACTGATGGTCAAATGGGTTGGGACATTGACAAGTATGGAATGACTATTTCAAGTTTTCATTGTTTTAGCTCATACAGCTATACAACTGGAACCAATGATAAACTCTTTTGGGTTTTATCTTTTCATATTGTCCACATGTAAGCAGCATTGTTTGATTAAGTTTCAAGTCAGAACATCATTGCAATAGGGAGTTTTAAAACCTTAAAATGTTTTCATTGTTTCAACTCATTCAACTGGAACCAGTGATACATGTAAACTCCTTGAGTTTTATCTTTTCATATGAATCTACATGTAAAAAGCAATATTTGATTATGTTTCAAGTCAGAACATCGGTGCAATTTAAGGAGTTATGACCATTTGAGGTTTTCATTGTTTTAGTTCATTGAACTGGAAACAGTGTTGCACTCTTTGAGTTTTATCTGTTGCATATGAGTTTCGTTATTTTTAAATCAGTACATCATTGCAATAAGGAGTTATGACCATTCAAAGGTTTTCATTGTTTTTGCTCATTCAACTGGAACCATCAAATAATCCTCATCTAGCAGGGTGCTGAGCAAGCGCAGCATTCCACTAGTTTTATTTATTCAAATGAACTTCTGGACAGCGCCCTAAATTGGTGCTTTTTGCCATATCCCACTTTAGATTGGTGCCTCGTGCATAGTGCATTGCATCTACATGTACATGTATATATAAATGTGTGGATTTGGGAACCAGATTATATTTTTACCATGTTGTAGGAGGAATGACCATGGTTCAAAGTATAGGCTGAAGTTTCTTTGTCTTTATAATATTATAATTGGTGTTAATTAATATTGGAGATGAATTCCAGATAAATATAGATCAATATCTAGAGACTGCATGTCTTGTTTCTATGTGAGCAACACATACAATGTATATAAGATTACCTGTGATTTCGTGGATTAAATTGGATACAACACAGTGTAAGTTGAAATTCATTTTCTTTTGATTCTGAAGTCTATATATTTTAAGTGGTACACATATATTCTCCCTAATAGTATTATTAAGGGAATCAATGTGTGGTGAAGAGGTTTTCAACTAGTGGTTTAATCCCAACGAGGCCTGGGGTGCGTTCCACTCGCGCAAACGACTCGCAACTGTTCGCGCGAACGTTTTTTATCTTTTGAAGGATTGGTGGGTATACCCGATGTCAATATGGCGGCGCCCTGAAATGAAGATGGCGCGCACCATACGTAGTTTTTTTAAAACTTTGTTTTTGCTGCAATAGAACTCTTTTTGACATCATTACATCAACTAATTGACTTTGTTATTCCAAATCTGCATTATCATCCACCAAAAATACCATGTAATTATGTTTGTGACAAAGAAATAATACCGTATGCTTGTCCGCCATTTTAAAAACCACTCGCCAACACCTCAGAAGTATGTTCGCCTAAAGTTTCCAACGTTCGCCAACGGTTGCGGGGAACAACTCGTTCCACTTGAAATTGTTGGCAAACGTGCGCAACTGTTGGCAACCTTTGCGCGAGTGGAACGCACCCCTGGTTCTTGATAATTTTACCGAGACAAAGTCGAGGTCAATTATAAAGAACCAGGCCTCGGCGGGTTTAAACCACAAGTTGAAAACCGATTCAACACACTTTGATTCCCATTCATAAATACCTTTTCAGTCAAAAGCATCATCACTTTTTGGTCAAATGGTAAAAGAAATGCAAAAATTATAATTGTTAAATGATTTCTTTCAACACAACACCCCTCCAGCTATGAAATGGTAAAGCCCTCCGCCGCCCTCAGGTAAACAACTCCTTATAAGGGAATGCTATGGGCGTCGCGCGTATTGCGTGATGTGCTACAACTGTTTCAGCCGTTGCTCTCGACCAATAGGAATGAAGAAACCGTCTTATAAGAACAGGTGCAAGGTCGCGTGTCACGCCCTGCCATGAATTAACACTTTTTACCGGTCATAAACAAAGGTCTATACACACCCACGTGACGCGCTCTCCACCAACAGGAATAGCGAAACTGTCTGAGGTATTTGTGAATGAACTATAATTATATGATACAACTATATGAAACAAATCACTTTGAGAGTCCATTATACAAGATAATTATATCTTACCCATTTAATGTTTTGACAAGTATAACTGGTGCATTCAAACTTAAAAAGGGCAGCATGTTTTTTGTAATCTAGCTAGTAAGTTCATGAACCAACGAAAAGGTGCAACCACCAGATAATACATAAGTAGTTGCATATTTTTCTTTGTAATCTTGGTCCATGAGTAGGCCTACAAATTAGGTACTTGAGTAACGACCCCATCTTTATGTAACTACCAAGTCGTGCCTTGACTTGACCCGGTCTATCAGGATTCAGATACTTCAGGTTGTATAGACCAGAGAGGTTGACGCAGCAAAAGCTTTCAAAACAAGAGATTAATTACTACTGACATTGATACACCACACATAGAGTTGCATATATGAGAACTAGAGGGGGCACTAGCCTACATACATGTACACGTGGCCCAGCATGCAGCCATTTTCTAATTTGACAAAACAGCATTGCACAGCATGTGTTTACGCGGCCCGGTGTGCGGCCATTTTGTAAGATGACAAAACAGCATCACGAAGCGTTCAATAAACACAAACTCCAACATGTACGTACATGTACTTCATATTCAACGCACGTACAGAATGGCTCCCTGCGGTCCAGACGCGTTTGTGCAAGCAGCATCACAAGTGCGCCCTCTAGTTCCATATAACACGATGGTACCACATTACATTAGCCTTGGTTTGGTAAAACGACAACAAGCGAGGTACATGTAGGTCTCACAAGCTCGAACCGTTTGCCCCAACAAGTTTGCCCCAAAGAAGGTTTAAAAAGCTTAACACATCATTTGATTTAAAGCCACTCAGAGTCCATACTGAAATGCTTTCATAAACTTTTTCTCCTTAGTTTGGTTTTGATCATGATGACTGAGCCAGTACCGACAATTATCTGGGCTGTCCCTAGATCACGCTCCAACGCCCTCACGAAGAGCCTGAGTGGGATCCCAAACTCTAAAATCTTTCATGAATTGTACACCAATGCTTTCTATTTTGGACCAGACTCACGCGTCAGTCCGGCGTCAAACCTGTCCTCAGAAGCCACTTCTGAAGTGGACAAAAAAATTAATGAAGGAGGCTGCATATTCCCGACCTCAGTCACCTCATACGACTGGGTTAAAAACACCTTGGCTAGAGACTATCCCGGAAAAAGTGTCATCTCCAAAGAGATAAGTTTTTGTTTGGATTATAAGTATGACAGTCTTCCCAAGGGTTACCGTCACGTCTTCCTGATAAGACATCCACGAGACGTCTTTCTGTCTTGGAAGAGAATGGATTACGAGATCTCCCAAGCACAGTCAAACCAAGCACCAGTGCCCTTCAAAGATTATCAATTGGACAATGCAGAAACAATATCATACACAACAGTCTTCAAGCAATCTTACGAGTTGTACCAGTACCTTAAGGAGAATCATTTGGATGAAAACCCCGCTATCATTGATGGGGACGACCTAATGAACGATCCAGCAGGGATGCTGGAAGCTTTATGCATTAAACTGGGACTTCCTTACTCTGATCATCTGCTCACTTGGGACAAAGGTATCAGTGGTACTTGGACAATAGGCGATAAATTAAAGCTATTAATTGAAAACTTTCCAGCCTTTGAAAGCTTTCGTGATAGCACAGGCTTCAAGAGGCGCTCACCTGGAAAGAGAGTGAGGTCTGGTGATGCCGACATCACTGCAGATATCCAGCGCTGCATTGATCCCAACATGCCATTTTATCTGAAGATGTATGAGCAACGTCTTAGGGTTGAGCATGCTTGATTGACTGTCAACTTGCAATCCTTCAATGCAAGTTTGCATTACAATATTTTGGCAATAGTGGTTACTCTTATACACTTATATTGACTGGCAATGAGGTGCAACCGAGGGACTTCAAGTGACCAGAATAGTGACCTATTTCTGGAGGTCGAGGACAGGGGGAAATAGGCCCCTCTTTTAGTCACCCACAGGCCCAAAGGGGGAATAGACATACGTACACTAGTTACCGAATTATGCCAGTCAATATGTTTTATATGACCATGTTTCAGTCAACCAGAATACAGAAAAAGCAAGAGGTGTGATAGTATCTTTTTTACTACTTGCCACTATTTTACTAGATTATAATTTTTGTTTTTGGTTTACGTTTTCTAATTTGTTTTATAATTCAATCAGTAAATTTTTAATATCTTGAATTTCACATGAACTGTATTCTGCAGTTCCAACTGCTGTATATTTCCGGTCTGATCTGGTGACAACCGGTTCATGCCCAATTTCCCAGAATATTTTTTTGAAGCGCACCAAAGCCAATACCATGGGCTATACACTGTAGCTGGCCTCAGTGGTCACCATGTACATGTAATTGTGAGTTAGCACTGTCATGACTGTATATTCGGTACTTTCACGAGCTCAGTGAAAAAACATCACAGGCATAAATTATTAATCGGATGAGATTCGAACCCAGAACCCTCGCAGTTCTAGAGAAGTGTCTTACCAACTAGATATATTTAAAATGTTGTACTTGAATTTCCACTCGATTCTCACCATGTGGTAGCCAAATGCAGCAACATGTAATCATTACAAATATGGTTTCATTTTAAATAGGAACACTGTAGCTTTGCATTGATATAATTTATAATACATTTACAAAGGGAAAGGCAGTAATAAATATTAAAAACAAACTTTATTTAAAAAGTTTCCATACTTTTTATGAGCAAATCAACTTGAGAGTCCATTAATTATGGTGAACAAATAAAAGGTCAAAAGTTCAACGACTGTAACTCAAAAACCACATGACCTAGAACGCTCAAATTCGGGTATCAGAGTTTTCTCAAAAATAATAGGACCAAACTAATTCAGCAAATTTTAAGAAAATCTGTGAGATTGACCCAGGATGGCGTGATGATTTGACACGGAATGACCCATGTGTTCATCTGTCTGTTTCTCTCACTTAAACGGCCCTTGTTACAAAATGCCACTGGAGTGGTCTAGGCCTATATTGAAGTAACTGTCAATGTTATGTATGCCTTGAGAGAACACGTGGGGAACTGACTGACTACATCAATGCATTGGCATTTGCGGTGTCTGCGTGATACACAAGTACATTTATTTTGTTTGAGAAAGTAGTGTTTGCATGTGATACACATTAAAGTAGTATTGTTCTAAAAAAGTTGGTAGTGTATACATGTGACAAACATGTGATATTGGGTCGTATGAATAAAAAGTAGTACTTACTTTTACTTGAAAATTTCAAGTAGTTACTACCATCCATATGAATAAAAGGAAGTAAAAACTGTTATTTAAAAGTATTTACTAAAATGCTAAAAGTATCTACTTTTTCCAAAAAGTAAATTCTTTTAATTTTAGCACTTACTTACTTCCATATGAATAAAACGGAGAATATACTACAAAATGCAAGTAAATACTAGTGATTTTTCAAGGTAGCTCCAGAGCTACCTTGGGCACAGAAGTAAAAGGCTCGTCCGAAGAAATGACAGTGTTTATGAATGTTCCTCACAGGATAAATGTTTTAGTCCAAAGGAAAGACATCACTGAAATATTAAATAGACACATACACAGTGTTTCACAACAGAAACAATACACACAAACTCAAACTGCTTTTAATCAAACTTGTTTATATATGCTGAGGATAAAATAAAACCGTTTGTAAAAAAAAAACCGTTTTGTATCATTACAGTAAGCTTTTTAAAAGATATAAAGAATTTTTTCAACTCAGAAATGAATGCCTCGATCATTAAGGCTTATTGTTCATAAAATCAGAAGAAGTAATTTTTTAAACAATTAAATGCATTTCAATAGAATGTTGTTCGTGTTATTATTAAAACTTTTAAGTTTAAGTTAAATAGCTATGCTCATATCCAGTTCTCATCTTCTCTATACAGCGCTGTCATGCTCCACTCCAAGTTTCAAAAGCTTAACAAAAACGTTTTTATTCTGTGTGTCCAGATGAGTCGTCTTCATCAAAATGTTGTCAGAATAAAAACCTCATGGCTGACTTGAAGATTTCTATGTTTCTGTTAAATCAAATGCTGCTTTGGCTGTGTGTGCGAGTGCGTACATGGACGTGAGTGGGAGTTGTAATACAAAGGAAACCTTTTGTTAAGAGCCATTCAGCCATGGTATATCAGAAGTATTTACTCCAAAGCATTAAGTGAATACTTTGCAGTAAAAGAATAGGTTTATTCATACGGAATTTAGAAGATGCTTTTACTGAATGCTTCTACTTGGAAGTTTATGCTTTTACTTTTTGCTAGTACTTGTCAGTAAATACTACTTTTTATTCATACGACCCATGGTTCTAAAAGGTTTAAGCAAATGAGGTGACCATGTGATTGGAAAGTTACCAGCATATAGCATGAAGGAAACATGTAAGAGGACTGGGGTTGGGTTAAAACCAGAGAAGAATATGACAGACAGGAGTGTTAAGTACTGGCAGATTTAATTTGTATTGTGTGGTTTGATCCATGTTTCAAGTGAAACTCTACACGGTTATACGTACATGTACTGGGGTATGGATCCATACTGGGTTATGGTTCCATTAATTTGTGTGTGTTATGGGAGATTTTTGCAGCACTTTGAGATACCTGCCTTAAATTATTTCTTGCAGTTGAAAACATGCATTATCAACCCATTTCCATAAACAATAACACAAATAAACTTACTTTTTGCTAGCCAGAAAAAATAAGTTACACAAGCTTCAAACATATACCATACACTGTATGATATTACATTACTCCACGGATTTATTTTAAATGTGCCAAAAACATATAAAATTCAAATTGCCACCATACCATGAAGGAGTTGGGTGCCAAAGCTAAAATTTGGTGTATATTATAAGTAGACATAATATATGTTTAACTGGTGTAAATTTCAAAAACTGTTTCAATTGATCGCGGGGTCAACCGGGTCAAGACGGGCGGGGTCTTTTTGACCATTTTCTGGCTGGAACCAACTTTGGGCCCATGCTATTTCTGAATGAATGCATTGGTGAGCTTATATTTGCTTATTGGTATAGACATTCACCCATATATAATACCTAGGGAATATAGGATTCATTTGACCCCTCATGTGGGCACCGGGTGACCCCAAATATCACAAACAAACATTTTTGGCTGATTAGGAGCCTACTTTGGGTGAGCATAACTTGAAAATTAATGGAGATACATTTAAATGGAGTGCAGATTCATGACATTTGGCGAGAAGTAAGATGGTGTACCAAATTTGAACTCTCTACCTGGTACAAAAACTAAATTATGAGCTTTCAAAGTCGGAAATTATCACAAAAATCACATTTTGTGTCTCGTGCGCAGACACAAATTGGCCGCCTCGAGCAAATTTCAATGGGTTACACGTGTATCTCGAAAACGATGGAGTATGATTTAGCTTTTTTGTATTGTGTTCATTTGAGCCACATCCAATCATTCTGATGAAGTTTTATTAAAATCTGAGGGGGTCACCTGGGGACCACTGGTTGATTTGACATGGAATGACCCGGTAGCCAAATGCACCAACATGTAATCATCACAAATATGGTTTCATTTTAAATAGGAACACTTTAGCTTTGCATTGATATTATATAACAATATACGTGTACAAAGGGAAAAGGCACTAATAAATAATAAAAACAAACTTTATTAAAAAAGTTTCCATACTTTTTGTGAGCAAATCAACTTGAGAGTCCATTAATTATGGTGAACAAATAAAAGGTCAAAAGTTCAACGACTGTAACTCAAAAACCACATGACCTAGAATGCTCAAATTCGGGTATCAGAGTTTTCTCATAAATAATAGGACCAAACTAATTCAGCAAATTTTAAGAAAATCTGTGAGATTGACCCAGGATTGCGTGATGATTTGACACGGAATGACCCATGTGTTCATCTGTCTGTTCCTCTCACTTACATGTAAACGGCCCTTGTTACAAAATGCCACTGGAGTGGTCTAGGCCTATATTGAAGTAACTGTCAATGTTACATGTATGTATGCCTTGAGAGAACTGACTGACTACATCAATGCATTGGCATTTGCGGTGTCTGCGTGATACACAAGTACATTTATTTTGTTTGAGAAAGTAGTGTTTGCATGTGATACACATTAAAGTAGTATTGTTCTAAAAAAAGTAGTAGTGTATACATGTGACAAACATGTGATATTGTTCTAAAAGGTTTAAGCAAATGAGGTGACCATGTGATTGGAAAGTTACCAGCATATTATAGCATGAAGGAAACATGTAAGGGGACTGGGGTTTGGGTTAAAACCAGAGAAGAATATGACAGACAGGGGTGTTAAGTACTGGCAGGTTTAATTTGTATTGTGTGGTTTGATCCATGTTTCAAGTGAAACTCTACACGGTTATACGTACATGTACTGGGGTATGGATCCATACTGGGTTATGGTTCCATTAATTTGTGTGCTATGGGAGATTTTTGCAGCACTTTGAGATACCTGCCTTAAATTATTTCTTGCAGTTGAAAACATGCATTATCAACCCATTTCCATAAACAATAACACAAATAAACTTACTTTTTGCTAGCCAGAAAAAATAAGTTACACAAGCTTCAAACATATACCATACACTGTATGATATTACATTACTCCACGGATTTATTTTAAATGTGCCAAAAACATAAAATTCAAATTGCCACCATACCATGAAGGAGTTGAGTGCCAAAGCTGAAATTTGGTGTATATTTTAAGTAGACATAATATATGTTTAACTGGTGTAAATTTCAAAAACTGTTTCAATTGATCGCGGGGTCAACCGGGGTCAAGACGGGCGGGGTCTTTTTGACCATTTTCTGGCTGGAACCAACTTTGGGCCCATGCTATTTCTGAATGAATGCATTGGTGAGCTTATATTTGCTTATTGGTATAGACATTCACCCATATATAATACCTAGGGAATATAGGATTCATTTGACCCCTCATGTGGGCACCGGGTGACCCCAAATATCACAAACAAACATTTTTGGCTGATTAGGAGCCTACTTTGGGTGACCATAACTTGAAAATTAATGGAGATACATTTAAATGGAGTGCAGATTCATGACATTTGGCGAGAAGTAAGATGGTGTACCAAATTTGAACTCTCTACCTGGTACAAAAACTAAATTATGAGCTTTCAAAGTCGGAAATTATCACAAAAATCACATTTTGTGTCTCGTGCGCAGACACAAATTGGCCGCCTCAAGCAAATTTCAATGGGTTACACGTGTATCTCGAAAACGATGGAGTATGATTTAGCTTTTTTGTATTGTGTTCATTTGAGCCACATCCAATCATTCTGATGAAGTTTTATTAAAATCTGAGGGGGTCACCTGGGGACCACTGGTTGATTTGACATGGAATGACCCGGTAGCCAAATGCACCAACATGTAATCATCACAAATATGGTTTCATTTTAATTAGGAACACTTTAGCTTTGCATTGATATTATATAACAATATACGTGTACAAAGGGAAAAGGCACTAATAAATAATAAAAACAAACTTTATTAAAAAAGTTTCCATACTTTTTGTGAGCAAATCAACTTGAGAGTCCATTAAACAGAATAAATATCTAACACCCATTTCAGACGGGCGGTCCAGAGTCACGCGGAACAAATTCTGAATTAAGTACATGAAAAGTTTGACGTCTGAAACAGTTAGGCTCGACTGGACGCACTACTTAAGTCGAAAGATCGACTGTTGCAGTCGTTCGGAGCAACTTGGTTTCACACGTCGAACCTGCCATGAGCCCAGCCGATGTAAATGTTACACCATGTACATGTATGTTAATTTCGCCTGTCCGGAATAAAAAGTTATTTGGGTCGACCTCTGGTGTGCATGTATGAAACGAGCGTAACCCATTTATGTTTGATGATTATAACAGGTGCATTCAGGTTCACAGAGACAATGCATGTTTTTTTGTAATCTAGGTTCATGAGTACAAAAAAGTGCAACCAGCAGATAATACGCTAATGAGGTCATGGTTTTTATTGTAATCTGGGTCCATGAGTACAAATAAGGTACTTGTGTAGACAGCCTCTTCTTTCAATTTACAAATGTCTACAAGTCGTGCCTTGACTTGACCACACTCTATCAGGATTCAGGTACTTCAGGTTGTATAGACCCGAGAGTTTGTCGCAGCAAAAGCTTTCAGACCCAGACACCGCTACTTCGAGATTGATAATCTTGTGTATCAGTACCAGATTCAAATTAGCCTTGGTTTAGCGACAACAAGCGAGGTAGGTTTCACAAGCATGAACTGTTTTTGATTTCCTTTATGTTTACGCAAGTTTGCCCAAAGAAGTCTCAAAAAGCTTAACACATCGTTTGATTAATGAATCGACTAATTTCCATACTGAAATGCTTTTCATTTTCTAAAATTTCTCCTTAGTTTGGTTTTGATCATGATGACTGAGCCAGTACCGACAATTATCTGGGCTGTCCCTAGATCACGCTCTAACGCCCTCATGAAGAGCCTGAGTGGGATCCAAAACTCTAAAATCTTTCATGAATTGTACACCACTGCTTTCTACTTTGGACCAGATAACCGCGTTGGTCCGGCCCCGCCAAAACTGTCCACAGAAGCCACTTCTGAAGTAGACAGAAAAATTGTTGATGGAGGCTGCGTATTCCCGAGCTCAGTCACCTCATACGACTGGGTTAAAAACACCTTGGCTAGAGACTATCCAGGAAAAGTTGTCATCTCCAAAGAGATGCCTTTTTGTTTGGATTATAAGTATGACAGTCTTCCCAAGGGTTACCGTCACGTCTTTCTGATAAGACATCCACGAGACGTCTTTCTGTCTTTTAAGAGAGTAGATCACGAGATCTCCCAAGCACAGTCAAACCAAGCACCAGTGCCCTTCAAAGATTATCAATTCGACAACGCAGAAACAATATCATACACAACAGTCTTCAAGCAATCTTACGAGTTGTACCAGTACCTTAAGGAGAATCATTTGGATGAAAACCCCGCTATCATTGATGGGGACGACCTAATGAACGATCCAGCAGGGATGCTGGAAGCTTTATGCATTAAACTGGGACTTCCTTACTCTGATCATCTGCTCACTTGGGACAAAGGTATCAGTGATACTTGGACGATAAGCGATAAATTTAAGCCACTAATTGAAAACATTCCAGCCTTTGAAAGCTTTCGTGATAGCACAGGCTTCAAGAGGCGCTCACCTGGCAAGGGGGCAAGTTCTGGTGATGCGGACATCACTGCAGATATCCAGCGCTGCATGGATCCCAACATGCCATTTTATCTGAAGATGTATGAGCAACGTCTTAAGGTTGAGCATGCTTGATTGACTGTCAACTTGCAATCCTTCAATGCAAGTTTGCGTTACAATATATTGGCAATGGTGGGTACTCTTTGTATCCACTTTTTTTCAAAATAATTTTTAGATTTCTTTTAAGTTTAATCAGAATACTTTTAATATTTCGAACTTCACATCTGGACGTTTTTTATTTGTTTGCAGTGCCAACTGCTGTATCTTTCCGGTCTGATTTGGTGACAACCGCTTTATGCCAGTTTTCATCTTGTTATTTCTCGTAATTATTTGATTCACTTAGTTGTAATCTATCTAATGAGGATTGTGTTGCTTAGTTTTGCTTTTAATTTGTTTTGGCTCATCTAAAATGTCACTCTATTGGCAATTTCTTTGTTTTCTTTGCTACAAATATGTTGAATAATGCGCTTTCAGAAAACCTATAGATACATGAATACATGCATACCCATTTTTGACTTCCATTACAAATGTTGTACTTTGTAGATTTAATATTAGCGCTACCGTACATCCATAATGTTCTTCATTGGCTCTATGATACTAGGCCTAATATTCTTCTCATATTTTGTTTTACCTAGGTGCATGTTACAATTTTTTAAATAAATTTTCTTTAAATGCCTTATTAACAATTAGTGCTTAGATTTTTTATTAAAGTTTTTTTTTTTTTGCTGTTGTTATTAAATGCATTTTTTCTCCCTTCAATGCCATGTCTACCACATTTAATAGCATCTTACATGTATGTCACTCTTAGCTCGTGGCTACACTCAGGCATGCAGCTGTAACTTCACCAACGACGAGGAAATGTCAAAATTTCAATGATTTTGTATAGTATAATTCATAATTTTGAATGGTATAATTGAGATTAAAAAAAAAGAGGAAATCAGCTGATCCGAGGAAAAGTTGCATGCCTGTACACTACACTGTAGCCTACAGCCATATGCCCACTATATTTCATTTTCAGTGGCCACCAGACTAATAAAAAACTGTAACAGCTAACCTGCCATGGAGAGCTGCTGATCGCAATTAAGATACATGTAGAACCAATGATTGACAGAAAAAAAACAATCATTTGATCAACTGATGGTCAAATGGGTTGGGACATTGACAAGTATGGAATGACTATTTCAAGTTTTCATTGTTTTAGCTCATACAGCTATACAACCGGAACCAATGATAAACTCTTTTGGGTTTTATCTTTTCATATTGTCCACATGTAAGCAGCATTGTTTGATTAAGTTTCAAGTCAGAACATCATTGCAATAGGGAGTTTTAAAACCTTAAAATGTTTTCATTGTTTCAACTCATTCAACTGGAACCAGTGATACATATGAATCTACATGTAAAAAGCAATATTTGATTACGTTTCAAGTCAGAACATCGGTGCAATTTAAGGAGTTATGACCATTTGAGGTTTTCATTGTTTTAGTTCATTGAACTGGAACCAGTGTTGCACTCTTTGAGTTTTATCTGTTGCATGAGTTTACATTATTTTAAAATCAGTACATCATTGCAATAAGGAGTTATGACCGTTGGCAGGTTTTCATTGTTTTTGCTCATTCAACTGGAACCATCAAATTACCCTCATCTGGCGGGGTGCCGAGCCAAGCGCAGCATACCATTAGTTTTATTTATTCAAATGAACTTCTGGACAGCGCCCTCAATTGGTGCTTTTTGCCATCTCCCACTTTAGATTGGTGCCTCGTGCATAGTGCATTGCATCTACATGTACATGTATATGTGTGGATTTGGGAACCAGATTGTATTTTCACCATGTTGTAGAATGACCATGGTTTAAAGTATAGGCTGAAGTTTCATGAAGTTTTCTTTGTCTTTATAATAACCGGTGTTAATTAATATTGGAAATGAAGTCCAGATAAATATAGATCAATATCTAGAGACTACGTGTCTTGTTTCTTTGTGAGTAACACATATAAGATTACCTGTGATTTTGTGGATTAAATTGGATATAACACAGTGTAAGTTGAAACTCATTTTCTTTTGATTCTGAAGTCTATTTTAAGTGGTACACATTATATATTCTCCCTAATAGTATTATTAAGGGAATCAATGTGTGGTCAAGTGGTGAAGAGGTTTTCAACTAGTGGTTTAATCCCAACGAGGCCTGGTTCTTGATAATTTTACCGAGATGAAGTCGAGGTAAATTATAAAGAACCAGGCCTCGGCGGGTTTAAACCAAAAGTTGAAAACCAATTCAACACACTTTGATTCCCATTCATAAATACCTTTTCGGTCAAAAGCATCATCACTTTTTGGTCACAAGGTAAAATAACTAAAAGAAATGTAAAAATTATAATTGTTAAATGATTTCTTTCAACACAACACCCCTCCAGCTATGAAATGGTAAAGCCCTCCGCCGCCTTTGGGTTAACAACTCCTTATAAGGGAATACGTACGATGGGCGTTGCGCGTATCGCGTGATGTGCCACAACTGTTTCAGCCGTTGCTCTCGACCAATAGGAATGAAGAAACTGTCTTATAAGAACAGATGCAAGGTCGCGTGTCACGCGCCCATGAGTTAACACTTTTTACCGGTCATAAACAAAGGTTTATACACACCTATGAACTATAATATATAATACAACTATATGAAACAAATCACTTTGAGAGTCCATTATAAAAGATAATTATATCTTACCCATTCAATATTTTGATGAGTTGCAACAGGTGCATTCAAACTTAAAAAGGGCAGCATGTTTTTGTTTTTTTTAAATCTAGCTAGTAAGTTCATGAACCTACGAAAAGGTGCAAACACCAGATAATACATAAGTAGTTGCATATTTTTCTTTGTAATCTTGGTCCATGAGTAGGCCTACAAATTAGGTACTTGAGTAACGACCCCATCTTTCAATGTAACTAGAAGTCGTGCCTTGACTTGACCACACTCTATCAGGATTCAGATACTTCAGGTTGTATAGACCCGAGAGGTTGACGCAGCAAAAGCTTTTAAACCCAGAGATTAATTACTACTGAGATTGATACACCACACATAGAGTTGTATATATGAGAACTAGAGGGGGCACTGGCCTACATACGTGGCCCAGCATGCAGCCATTTTCTAAGTTGACAAAACAGCATTGCACAGCGTGTAATTACATGTACGCGGCCCGGTGTGCGGCCATTTTGTAAGGTGACAAAACAGCATCACGTAGCGTTCAATAAACACAAACTCCAACATGTACTCACTTCAAATTCACGCACGTACAGAATGGCTCCTTGCGGTCCAGACGCGTTTGTGCAAGCAGCATCACAAGTGCGCCCTCTAGTTCCATATAACACTATGGTACCACATTACATTAGCCTTGGTTGCGAGGTAGGTCTCACAAGCTCGAACCGTTTGCCCCAACAAGTTTGCCCCAAAGAAGGTTTAAAAAGCTTAACACATCATTTGATTTAAAGCCACTCAGAGTCCATACTGAAATGCTTTCATAAACTTTTTCTCCTTAGTTTGGTTTTGATCATGATGACTGAGCCAGTACCGACAATTATCTGGGCTGTCCCTAGATCACGCTCCAACGCCCTCACGAAGAGCCTGAGTGGGATCCCAAACTCTAAAATCTTTCATGAATTGTACACCAATGCTTTCTATTTTGGACCAGACTCACGCGTCAGTCCGGCGTCAAACCTGTCCTCAGAAGCCACTTCTGAAGTGGACAAAAAAATTAATGAAGGAGGCTGCGTATTCCCGACCTCAGTCACCTCATACGACTGGGTTAAAAACACCTTGGCTAGAGACTATCCCGGAAAAAGTGTTATCTCCAAAGAGATAAGTTTTTGTTTGGATTATAAGTATGACAGTCTTCCCAAGGGTTACCGTCACATCTTCCTGATCAGACATCCACGAGACGTCTTTCTGTCTTGGAAGAGAATGGATTACGAGATCTCCCAAGCACAGTCAAACCAAGCACCAGTGCCCTTCAAAGATTATCAATTCGACAACGCAGAAACAATATCATACACAACAGTCTTCAAGCAATCTTACGACTTGTACCAGTACCTTAAGAAGAATCATTTGGATGAAAACCCCGTTATCATTGATGGGGACGACCTGATGAATGACCCAGCAGGGATGCTGGCAGCTTTATGCGATAAACTGGGTCTTCCTTATTCTGATCATCTGCTCACTTGGGACAAAGGTATCAGTGATACGTGGACGATAAGCGATAAATTTAAGCACTCTATTGAAACCATTCCAACCCTTGAGGGCTTACGTGAAAGCACAGGCTTCAAGAGGCGCTCACCAGACAAGGGAGCAAGTTCTGGTGATGTCGACATCACTGCAGATATCCAGCGCTGCATTGATCCCAACACGCCATTTTATCTGAAGATGTATGAGCAACGTCTAAAGGTTGATCATTCTTGATTGAATGTCAACTTGCAATCCTTCAATGCAAGTTTGCTCGACAATATTGTGATACTGGTGATTGCTTTAAAAAAGTAGCAGTTTTTTTCCTTGTTCAGATTTATATATTTTTTATTTTCTTATTTTAACTCATTCAGTAAATTTTGAACTTCATACGAATAGTTTATTTTGCAGTTCCAACTGCCAAACCCTTCTGGTCTGATCCAGTGACAACCGGTTTGCGCCTGTTCTCATTTTGTCACTTGCCATATTTGTTTCATTTATTTGTAGTCAGAACATCACGATGGTATTGCTTAGTTTTTCTTTTGTTTTTTCGCATGTACATTGTACAGAGTCACTCAATTTCTTCGTTTTCTTTGCGCTTTTAGAATACCTAGTCACATGTTAACATGTACATGTATACCCATTTTTGAATTCCATTACCTCGTACTCTGTCGCTTTAATATTAGCGCTACATTTAATATTCTTCAGTCATGTGTCACTGGCTCCCTGTCGGCCTCCATTATGCTCATATATTTTGATTTATCTAGATGATTACATTTTTTTGTTTCACTAATTTCTTTATGCCTCATTTATCAGTGCTTAAAAAATCACCGAGGTCAATTTCTCCCAAAAGTAAAGCCCTTGTTTGTTCTAATTAAAAATGAAATTAATCATGATTGTGTTATGGAAAAAACGTTCTTTGTTAAACAGGTACTTGAGGGAATTTGTTTTTGACGGGAATGCTATTTAATCTTGTTTTTAACGTGTTTGTTTACTATTTAAATGTAATTTTGATATAATTTTGTACACTTCTGAATTTGTCGTATTTATCAAATAAAAAATCAGGCCCCAACCTCAAGGTTTTGAAAAACTCAAAATACTTCTGCTGTTGACGGCACGGGTCAAAATAGCAACGCTTTGACGTCATGTCTGGGAGGTATCTTAGTTATACCTTCACGCAGCAACAAAGCGGCTATACCAATTGGAGCTCCCAGCTATGAGCAATGAGTGATGACGTAACAGAGCTTCCCCAAACCTTTCGAAATACCACTGGAAAAGGGTATTCGAAATGAGTGTTTTTTATTACACAATTAAAATCTATCAGGACTTGCCATTTTTGTTCAAGTGGGTCTTTAAGAAAAACAACGTAGATAAGTTCAATACCAGGAAAAAAAGTTGGTTTTACCAGTGGTTTGTGTAGATTTTTTGTTAAAGTTTTTAAATTTAAGTAGTTAGAATCAAATTCCTCCTCCAGGGGATAAACAAAATATGAAAAAACTCTTGTTGATATCCTTATGTAGTCCTTTGATAAAGTGCCTTGCTCAAAGAATGAAGGAAAACAAATGTCACAAATTGACCAGGCCAGGATTTGAACTTAGGTCCACTGCCCTAGACTGTTCGGCCATGACGTCCCACTTGTGAGAGCAAATTGAAACTTGACTAGAAAAACTAAAGACGAAAGTCGATTGATGAAAATATTCATAATGAAAAATCCTGATAAATAACAGGCCTGAAATAAAGAAGAAACTTACCTTTTTATAGATCTGTAACGCTTCCTCCGCTTGACCCACAGAGGCTCCATCTAAAAGTGCTTTGGCTTGTACAATCAAGAGAGCCCTCTTGAGTTGAGATGATGCCATGTTCTTCTTTACTTTCAATATCTTGATACCTTTAAATATTGAAAAGAGGAGAAAGCAAAAGTAATGTGAGCCTTCTTGACTCTGTCAGCGCATCGTATTCTGGAAATGATTTCAGCAGTCGTGCATGTTTCGGAATGATGAGGTTCATAACAATTGGCAGCGCACTGCGTCAATACATGTTAGGCAAAATAATAAAAAATACCAGTTGATCGTCCCCTCCCACATCCTTTTTTGAGGCCGCATCTTTTTATTTGCTTTTTTTTATTTAATTTTTGTCTTCAACAAGACAGATTTTCTTTGTATTTCTCATTTAAAATAATAATCTTTAGGAACTTGTAACTACATAAAGTAAGATGTGGACTTCAACTGATGAATTTGTGACCAATTTGAATTAAAGTGCTTTGCGGACACCTTTGAAATAAATGAAAAATAAAACATAAAAAGGACCTCATCCTCCTCTTTTTTGAAACATCCAGGCGATCAACCATGTCAACCATGTCAACTGGTATTTTTTAACTTGGCCTTATCACTGAGTTTACTGATGCTTGTTATCATATCGAAACAATAAAGGTTATTCAACCACACAGTGAACGGTATTGATTGGTGGGAGGGTTAATATGCAATTTTGTCTCGTACCTGTTTTCGTTGAGTCCACTGATGCTTGACTGTCATGCGTATACAATTGGGTTCTAGCTAAGTAGAGCCAGCCATGTACATTATCTCTGCAGGTCTGAAGACCTACATGTATGTGAAGAACAATAAAAACAGGGAATGTACACAATTATTACATTTAAAAATATACCTAAAGATCAGTATAAAAGTATGACTTTGCTTTTAGACAATCCACCAAGAAGTGAATTCATGGAAGCTACATGTATGAGAACCTTCCCCTCCCCCAACTAGGAAAGTGAAGCTCTGGATCGACTCTAACGCACTCTCTCAAACCATCTTCAGTACCACCTGCTAAAATATACTGGCTTTCTCGGTGGTCTAGTGGTAAAACATCTGCTCTAGAACAGCAAATGTTACGGCTCGAATCTCACCTGAGTAATACACCTTGTGGATTTGTTTTCACTGGGCTCGAACGAACTGAGTGTACAGTGCTTTACACATATCAGTGTATGGGCAAACCAAATAACATTCTTTATCTCTGATGCAAATTTCAGCATCTATCAAATTGTTAAGGTTCAAACTGCCTCTAGCTGTATGTTTAGCTACATGTACTGCACAATCTCAGGGCTAAAACAAAACATACGCGTACCGGGCTATCTCGGGTGTGGTAAGACACCTGGGCCCAATTTCATTGCTCTGCTTACCGCCGAATTTTGCGCTTTCGATCACAATTCCCTGCTTACGTGCAAGCGCCAAATTTCTGCGCTAGCCTTGTAAGCGTATGATGCCTAGTGACGTGGAGTACGCACGCGCAGAAGTAAAAAATCGCTGCTTACTCGTGAAACACCCTTGCCGTAAGCACAGAATTCCCTGCTTCCGTAAGCGCCGATTCTGTGCTTACGGTAAGCAGAGCCATGAAATTGGGCCCAGGTGTCTTACAACATGAAATAGGGCCCAGCTCTAGAAAGGCAAAGGTTATAATGGGGTTCCAAGATCAAATTAGGTTTTATGATCTACTCATCACTTTTCCAATATGTTAAGTCCATGAAAACAAATAACCAAGTCTCAAACCTCAAGTTAAAATGATGTAAAAAAAACTATTTCAGTACTTTCATGAGGACTCCATCTGTTGGAAATGAGAGGAGCACAAAACTCAATTTGACCTTGGATCCCCTCTTTAAAGACAGTGGACACGATTGGTAATTGTCAAAGACTACTCTTCACAGTTGGTGTATCCATGGTGTATCTCAACATATGCATAAAATAACAAAGCTGTGAAAGTTTGAGCTCAATTGGTCGTCGAAGTTTCGAGATAATAATGAAAGAAAAAAACACTCTTGTCACCATGGTCACACGAAGTTGTGTGCTTTCAGATGCTTGATTTCGAGACCTCAAATTCTAAATCTGAGGTCTCGAAATCAAATTCATGGAAAATTACTTCTTTCTCGAAAACTTCAGAGGGAGCCGTTTTTCAAAATGTTTTCTACTATCAACCTCTCCCCAATACTCGTAATCAAGTAAGGTTTTTCTTTCACTTTATCTCTTGCAACCTCGATGATCAATTGAGTCCAAATTTTGACAGATTTGTTAATTTATGCATAGGTTCGGATGACACCAAGTGGAAATACTGGTCTTTGGAAATTACCAAAGGTGTCCATTGCTTTTAACAACTACGGAAAGGAAGTAAACTGGATGAAGTAAAAAAAACTCACCTCTTTGAAGACTGTCTCTCGCAGTGGTGTATTCCTTCCGTGCTAGACACACTTGTCCAAGACCGAGGGATGCAATGCCGGATGCTCCATCCAGTTCTTGCAGCTTCTTGTAAATTGGCAACGCTCCATCCTCCAATGATTCTGTCACAAAGAAACAAATTTTTTAATTGATCGATAAATCAATTTATTCAGTACCTTTTTTAGGTGTGATAATTGGCCCTAGTAGGACTAAGTTGTACAAGGAAAGCCTGCTAAAGTTGTTATGCTGCTTAAAAATTTACATAATTTTGCTGAACTATCTGAGAGCAAAACAAAACAAAACAAGAAACAGACTAAAACGCAACATTATTGTGCTTGAAGCTTACACGTTTTTCCCCCAGCTATTACTTAATTCCTTACAAATGTACCTTTGACCTGTAGCATACTAATTTCACATGGAGAGTCGCAGTCAATTCACATGTTGTATACAAGTACATGTACATGTATTTCAAAGTGAATAAAACAACCTGATGTACACAACATTATGCACTCGTTTACACTGCATGCAGACGGTCAAAAGTACAAGCTGACACAATACACCACCTCAGACCAATCATAACACAGATATGGACTAATTTACGTCACAGAGGGGTATCCAATTAAATCATTGTATCCAAAGAAATAACTTGGCCTGTGAGACCAGGGCCAAATTTTATAGAGCAGCTTAAGCACAAAAAGGAACTAGGCTCAACAAAAATATGCTTACCAGATCAGGGTTACCAGCTTAAATACCATGTCACATGTACAAATTGTGACTGGTATCCTGCTCATTTCTGCTAAGCAGAAAATTGTTAAGCAATACTTTTTGCTTTAGCAGCTCTATGAAATTGGGCCCAGTGCCTGTCTTTATCCTTGCCGATGCTAATAAAGACAGGGGACCAGTTAGTCTTGGTGCCAAGACCATTGGTAATGCGCGATCACACACAACCAACGTTCTGATCGATGCACTGCAAAAACTGTACACACTTGTAATGAACGTACGTAGCGGACGCTCTGTTTCTCTGATTTCCGTATCCGGAAATCAGAAAAACAGAGCGCCCTCCTACGTTCGTTCAGTACAAGCGTGTACAGTTTGCAGTGCATAGATCGCAACGTTGGTTGTATTGTGTGTGACCGCGCAACACCAATGGTCTTGGAACCAAGACTAGGGACCAGTCCACATAATACCCACCTGGCTGATGCTTTAAGAATAACTCTGAGATGACTGTAAGGGGGTAAGGGTCGAGTGGAAACCGGTCATGCATCTTCAGACATTCTGATTGGACAATGTCGCTGGTGATGTCATCTCGCTATTAAAAGGCAAGGAAAAACACCAACAAATTAGATTCCGTATTATTATTGATATTTGAGTGAGAAAGTACCTCCTTTTTTAAACTACATGTTTGTTACTTCAGAGGGAGCCCTTTCTTACAATGTTCAAGTAATATTAATAATAATATCGAAGTCTTATACACTATAGCGCACATATCAACTAACAACATGAACAAGGTACTCAATGGGCTGAGTATAAACTTTCAGAAAGATAGGTTATTGATGTGATGAATATGTAGCACCTTACATTGTGCTATGGCGCGTTTAGCAGCCACAGCCAGGAACACAGGGGCGAACCCCTTCTCTTTTCGATAAGTGCACATATATTATTGACAGCTCTCCATAGCTTCTTTACCAAGTACATTGTAAGTCTTTATGCTAACAATTATTTTAAGTAATTGCCAATAGTATCCAGTGCCTTTAATAAGTATGAATTTGTTTACCTTCTTCAAAAATTTGATGTAGCCACTGAAGTGCTGTGGTTCTGACGCTTCAGTTTCAAGAATAACTTTGTAGGCTTTGTCCAACTATGAAGCAAAAATAAATAAATTATACAGGGTGGGGAATGAATATTTGATGATGAACCAGAAGCAGCCAATTCGAAGAGACTACGTTATGTAAATGCACTGACTCATTTCAAACTCGTTCAACCAGACAACAATTAAGTGCAAGGAATTGCACAGAAGTTTGTCTGTTGTCAGTTTCTCAAGTTGGGACATCTAGCATCTTGGAAAAACTAGTTAATGGCCCCACGTATCAACCCTAGCAGAGTCTTTCTCAGCCCTTTTTTTTGCATTATGTCCTTTTGGTTGGTAAGTAGTTTGCAACAGCCAACTCTATTTTCTCAATTCTGGTGTGTCGTGGCCGAGCAATATAGTTCACTGAGCCCAAGCTCTGGTGTTGTCATCACCATGCTAGCAACAGCCAATCTCTTTCATACAAACATTGGTTTAACGTCTACGATAGAAATACACAAATCAAGACATTGCGATTCAGTAACTAGACGACAATACATATTTTAGTCATTGTGACATCAGCGGTTAGCTTGGTAAGATTCAAACCAACAACCTTGTGAGGGCAAGTACTGCAGTCTAACCACTGGACCTCAGTGAACTTAAAGCCATTATACACTTTTGGGACAGGAAAAAAAAAAGTTCACAGATTTACAAATAATTTACAGGGTTTACAGAAGGTAATAGTGAAAGTCTTCTCTTGAAATATTATTCCATGGAATGCTTTACTTTTTGAGAAAACATTAAAACAATGATCAATTCTCGTTATAGAGAATTACAGATTTATTTTAAACACATGTCATGACACGGCGATATGTGCGGAAATAAGGGTGGGTTTTCCCGTTATTTTCTCCCAACTCCGATTGAGCCTAAAATTTCACAGGTTTGTTATTTATATATAAGTTGTGATACACGAAGTGTGGGCCTTTGGAAAATACTGTTTACCGAAAGTGTCCAATGGCTTTAAACAACTTTGAAAATTAAGTGAACTATGAACTAGACTACAACTTACCAGGAAGACATCATCCTTTGATAACACCTTGACTCCAGCCAGGAGTTCAGTAATCTGTATCCAGGATCTCAAACAAGCTGCTGGGTCCGATGTTTCTCCCGACTTTATGATGGCCTTCAGCACTTGAATTGCCTGGAAAATTAGTGTGATTTAACCCACTGTTAATTCCATTATAACATGGCCACAATGTAAAGTGTAAAAGCAGTTTATTTTCCTAAATTGTTAAACGGAACTTGTGACTACCTGTTAATTGTTTTATGGTTGGCGCAGTGCCTAAAGTGCTCGCCTCTCACCAATGTGGCCTTAGTTCGATTCCCAGCTAAGGACGTATATGGGAGTAGAGGCGTGCTTTGATTCTCACCTATGTCACAAGGGTTTTTCTCTGAGCCCTCCGGTTTTCCTCCCTCCTGAAAAATCTAACTCTTTTGATCGCTAATATTATAAACCACAAGGGAAACTGATCGGGTAAATTTTAAATGGGTTGAACAAAGAAAATTTACTAGAGTGCGACTCGAACCAACGACCTCCAGATCAATGTGCCAAATTAGGGAGACCGCCAACATAGGACTAGATAGATAGCTCAGTTGGTAGAGCGCCGGCACGTTAATCCGGAGGTGGTTGGTTCGATTCCCACTCTAGTCAATTTTCTTTGTTCAACCCCAAATCTTTTTATCTCTGGGGGTAATCCGTGTTCAAATATGGGTTTATGTGGCTGACTGCATGCAACTTGGAGATGGATTTTAACATTGTTTTACATTAAATCGGGTAACCGGGTAAGCCAGGTAAACGGGTAAACGTTCCAGCCCTATTTTGTACACGTTGTATTAGCTGTGGTACTTGTTCAAGTTTATTTTACATGAAAACAGAGAGACAGAGGTACCCCTTGGCTTACCTCTTGAGTTTTGCCAAGTTGACAGTGGAGTTTGGCAAGTTTCTCCGATACATCAAGCCATTTCTTGTTGTCTTTTGTCACCAGCAGCTCTCCCAGGTGACTGTAAACATCAACCAGTTCTGTCTTAAGGTCAGGGTTCTCACTTTTCTCACAGAAGCCTGCAAGGCCCTGAAGGAATGTAAAAATAATAATAACAATAATATCAAAGTCTTATATAGCGCACGTATCTTCCAAACAAGGTACTCAAGGCGCTTAGTAAATACAAACTTTCAGAAAGATAGGTTATTGAAGTGATACATTTTCTGAGAACCAATTATGTACATGTGTAGCACCTTGAGCAATAACAATAATAGTGGCTTTTAATAATATAAGAAGCCACTATTATTGTTATTGTTATTGACGGATATGAGCGCTATATCCATCACTCAGTGACACTCATGGTGCTTCAACATTAAGTATTTTCCTGCATTAAGATATGTGGGACTACATGTATGTTTAAATTATAAGAACTACATGTACTCCTTTTACATAGCACCATGTAATGGTTTACAAGGTGCACAACACACGGGACCAACGGCTTTAATTCCATCCGAAGTTCGAAGCATCATGGTTACATGTAAGTGTCTTGCTTAAGGATACTGGAGTCACGATTGGGACTCGAACCCACCTTCTGCTGATCAGAAACATCAGAGCTCGAGTCCGATGCTCTTAACCGCTAGGCTATGACACGCCACAAAAGGGTGTTTGAAGTCTTGTGAGTACGAGTGTTGGGAGTATAATCAGGCGAGGTTTGCGGTACCACCAAGTGAAACTCTCTTGTACATTTAGTAATGATTGACAACTGAACGTTTCGATCAGTATGCTCCAATTGTCTTCATACTGATCGAAACGTTGAGTTGTCAACAACAGATTCTTTTCAGAACTAACACTACTCAAGAGATTTAAACATGGAGCTACTGCAAATCTCATCTTGAGGAAACAGGGTGTTATGCTGGTTCTGCCCTGCCAAATGACTGCACTGCAGCATGAATTAAGGCCCGGTCACACAGACCTTGATAACGAGAATGCTAACAATGCACACCCTCAATTGGTTGAATGAGTGTGTGCGCATTCTGCGTGTAAGCAATTCAACCAACAGAATGCGTTCTCTTTGCGCCGTTATCTTTATCGTTTGACTCGGCCTTTAGGCCCTGGTGCTGTTAGAATTAAATTCCCTTTGCATCAATTTAGTTACCTGCCAAGCTAGGAGTTGTTGTGAGTCCAACTTGATAGCCTTCCTGTAAGCAGCCAGTGCCTTGTCTGGCTGGTCCGACTGAGCTGCAGCCACACCAACAAACACAAGAGCATTGTAGTTATTCTTGTCCAACTTAAGCACTGACTGTAAGCAAAAAAGGCACACGAATTTGTGAGTTTTTATATCTTGAGTAAAATTCATCATTCGGTATTTTAATACCGAATGATGAATTTTAAAAGCTTTTGGGTAATAGAGAGGTTTCGCAAGTGTACGGATACAGATACCGATACGTCGACACGTGTGTGTGTTCACGTGACGCCTACCCGCGGCTATCATATTTTGCACACACGCTAGAAATGGATACGGGAGCTCATACACGTCGTAGAAAAACAGATACTGTTTTGGCGACTTTTAGTTATATTTTTGTCTCAGATCAAAAACATTTCCCACGGAGTTGCTTTCACTGGTATCGAGCTTGTTATTAGTCATTTTCAAGCAAAACGATGAGAAAATGCAGTGTATAAAACACGGGTCTCTATCGGTCATTTTGTCAAAAAAAACACTCACATGAGGAATGCGAGCGCACTCAAAACTAACCCTTACAAATTACATCACAACCAGGGCCCAATTTCATAGAGCTTCTAAAGTACAAAAAATAGCTAAGCACAATATTGTTGTGCTTACCAGCCAAAATACCATGTCACATGTACATGTACCATTTGTGACTGGTATCAAGCTCATGTTTGCTTAGCAAAAACGTTTTAAGCAATATTTTCTGCTTAAAGGCACTGGACACCTTTGGTAATTGTCAAAGACCCGTCTACTCATTTGGAGTATCTCAATATGCATAAAATAACAAACCCGTGAAAGTTTGAGCTCAAGTGGTTGTTGAAGTGGCACGATAATAATGGAAGAAAAAACACCCTTGCCTCACAAGTTGTGAGTTTTCAGATGCACTTGAATTCGATACCTCAGCTGAGGTCTCAAATTCAATTCAAATATTGATTGAGAAATTACTTCTTTCTCAAAAACTACGTTATTTCAGAGGGAGATGTTTCTTACTATATTGTATAATATCAACAGCTCTCCATTGTTTTTTTACCAAGTAAGTTTTTATGCTAACAATTATTTTGAGTAATTATAAGCAGCTCTATGGACCCAGTTCTCACGTTTCAAGGAAAGCACTGCCGGGGAGGGCTAGTCTGTCAATCAAAAAGGAACTCCTTCTCTCATTATATAGGCCCTACTTCCCCATCTAATATTATTTTAAAGTTAAAAAATAAGAATAAAAATATATAGAGGGGGGGGGGATGTTTCTAAAATCTTTCACGACTACCCTCCCCTTTCCTTGCAAATGCAGCCTCAAAATCTGATACGAATGTACATGTGTATCATTTGGGGAAACAAATCTGTGGCCTCTCTCAAACCAATCCCCTTGCTGCAGCTACAGCTGCCTCGGAAAACTTTCCGTATCATGTCACTACTTTTTCACATTTGTACCAAAAGGATCTCATTTGAGTAAATGAGATACTACTTAATTTCATAATAAATGAAAAAATGGTGGTAGGATACGGAAAGTTTTGCGCTGCCACTCGCACCTGCACTCCTCCCCGACTCTATTGTCCGTTACCTCGCAGTGTTCCAGTGCTTCTTTGTAGTCTTTAGCTTTAATCGCATCTCTGGCATTCCTCAAAGTCTGCTTGACTTCCTTGCTGCTCCCACTTGCCATCCTGATGCTTCTAGACTCCAGGCGATCTCTTTAAGGAACCTTTTAACTGTCTCAAGAGCTGGCAGAAACCTTGTGAGTTAAGAAGTTTTGATTTATTGTTTACCCTTTGCTTTTGTCTGTGTGCTTTCCGACTCTCTCTCTCTATACTCATATACCACTTTACTGCATAAATGTTATACTTGATGTATGTTTGTTGTGTTAGCCTTCATGTGTTTTAAGTATAGCACGAGTTGAAAGAAAAACTTTACATTCTTTCGCGTCATTGAATGGAATATTCAATCTTTTAAGGAATAAAAATATCATCTCCATTGCACGAATGCAAACTATTTATTATATGTTTTATATTCACACCAAGAAGGTCTTATGTCATTTGGAGGAAAAAAGCCACCGAATCCTAACCCTAATTTTTTGCCCATGATAATTTGGGATGATGTTCGTTCTGCTCTATCTATAGCGGAACAAACCTCTCATTAGTAAATCTTAGGAGACGATTTGCTCGAACTCCTAGAAGTATAACAAGGTTCAATTTGCTCGTACATCTGATCGCTCTTGTTGATCCAGACCACACTTTGTAGATATTGGTTAAGTAATGGATGGTTAAGTCCACATCACCTGATGGGCCCAATTTAATTGCTCTGCTTACCGCAGATTTCTGCGCTTACGATCAAGAATCCCCACTTCAAGCAAGCGCCAAATTTCTGCGCTAGCTTCAAGCGTACAACGCCTAGTAACGTGGCGTACGCACACGCAGAACAGAAGCCAAAATTTGCCGCTAACCTGTGATATGCTTGCCATAAGCTCAGAATTCCCTGCTTCCGTAAGCGTCGATTGTGTCTTTACCGGTCACGGTAAGCAGAGCAATGTAATCCCTGCCTCACTCATCCAGATCATAAATCTGGATCCATCCTCAGATGATTAAATCGTAACTACTGCCAAACATGCAATTCATTATGAAATAAAATAGATTATATCATTTGGAACCTATCATTTTTACCTTACTAAACCAAATGAAATAATCCTTTTTGTAAAAATAAGTTCAGTGGCAGGATACAGAAAGTTTTTCAAATTGTTTGTTTGTTTACCTGCAAAGCAAATAGTTAAGAACGACCCCCCCCCCCCAATCTCATTCAACTTTGAGCTTCACTGGAACCATCTTGGAGGTACACCCCCATCATTCATAATTAATCATAGTCCATGCTGCTGGATGCAGGACAACTTCCTGAAACTAAATGATCACAAGACAGAATTTCTTATACTCGGTTCACGGCAACAACTTTCTAAAATTACTATTGCCCACATTAATATTGGTGACTCCGAAGTCACCGCTGTTGCAAAAGCTCGCAATCTTGGTGTTATATTCGACTCTTCCATGACACTTAGTTCACATATTTCTAGTATTTCACGCTCTACAACATTTCATATCCGTAATATAAGCAAAGTAAGGAAATATTTGACACAAAATGCAACTGAGCAGATAGTCCACTCTGTTGTAGTTTCTAGACTGGATATGTGTAATTCACTTCTATATGGCCTTCCTTGTACTCAAATTGAACGTCTTCAATGTATTCAAAACTATGCTGCTCGTGTTATTACCTTAACTAAAAAGTCCTGCCATATAACGCCGATTTTAAAAGAATTACACTGGTTACCAGTAAGCAGTAGGATTAAGTATAAACTTTTGCTTTTCGTGTATAAATCGCTCACTAGTAATGCCCAGCTGCATATATTGATGATCTTCTCAGCTCGTACAATCCTCCTCGAAAACTCAGGTCTTATAATTCTAGCCTCCTTATTGAGCCCATTTCCAAACATTCATGGGGAGATCGATCTTTTTCACATGCTGCCCCTCGTCTATGGAACAAACTGCCTGCACTAGTAAAATCATCCGTTTCTTTGACCCAATTTAAAAATCAACTGAAAACACATCTCTTCAAACAGGCATTTGATTCAATGGTTTAATTATTGTTACTTTTGTTACCTTTTAGGATGTTTTTTTCTTAAATATTGCATTTGTATTATTGTATTCTATACCACGTTCTAGATTTCTCTCAACTTAGGTTTACATTTTAATTTTTGTTGTTGTTATTGTATATTAATTAATGCTATTGTTTGTATTTTAGCGCCATGAGCACTTCTGTGGATTTGTGCGCTTTATAAGTTTTCATTATTATTATTATTTATTATTATTGGAACCGAACATGCTGAACTGAGCTGAGCTGCTGAATATTATTATAAAATTGAAAAGTTAGTTTCCGTGTGGCGCCACCACCTTTTCACCCCATTCGATATGAAATATATTATAGTAGCCTACCTAATTCCCCACGTTTATTTGATTACCTGCAAAGCAAATGGGAGAAATGTACGTCCCCGATCAACAGTCTGATCTGGCTATCAACTTCGAACTTCACTGGAAATTCACTGCTGTCAGTGTCAACTTCATAGAGCAAATGGACACGTGAATGGCTGCAATTTTCTGTTCTGTTTTGTGATGGCGCCCTCTCTAGGTGAAGCTAAGCCAAGTAATTATGAAGCGAACAAGTTCTTTACATCGACAATTTATTTGTTTTCTTTGTGCAAAACAATATCACAGGTATCAACAATTCTAAGATAATAGTTTAATTAAGAAACTTTTCAGTGTTTAGTGTAAGTGTTAGTGTAAGCAATTCTACCTCCATGGTGTAAGTAAATGGGGGAGCTGAACGTAAGAGAAATAATCATGACCCATAGCACATTGGATGCATGGCAAAATAATGGCAAACCAACCAAGTGTACATGTACTACCGTGACATGTATAGCATGAACCATGTGAACCATGGAGAATTCTACCTCGCATGAACCATGGAGGTAGAATGATCACACTACTTCCAGGCTTTCACACGGGGCCGCTAACAACTGTATACAAACTTATTATGTATAGCGCCCTCTATTGAATCCTCCTCCTCCAGCAGCCAATGTTAAATTTCCTTAATTTTTGGTTTTTATGGGGAACCGAATCTCCCGGCGGACAAAATTCCCTAGGACACCCCCTACATAAACGGCCCTTTACCACCAAAGTTGTAATCTTTGGGTTACACCAGCCAACTCCTGTCTATCTCTCCCCGAGTCCCCGTCTCCTGCTACCCTCCGCGGCTCCTAGTACTACCCCTCGCTAAATCTACTACCCCCACCCCCAGCCATCTCTCTAAAGAATAGCGATTAATTTTCCTCGAACCTGTTAATTATGTTCTTCCCTTCGTGTTCCATCTGATGAGGGCTACATTGTATATAGCTGATCTGTTGCACTACTTCAGTTGTATGCAGTGTAACCACAGTTGCTATGGCAGGGAGGTAGTTTTTTTGGGGGAAATTAGACACTTTTTGGGGGGAGGGATCGAGGGTGGCGGTTTTAACCTTGGATGAGGATGGATGAGGCAAGCTTTGGTTTCTCCGAGGCCAAAATATCAATTGGAGGGAAAAGGGAGAGGGTCAATTAATACAATGCATGTGTTGCTATTCTAGACTTTCAGAAGGTGTTGGGTCAAAAGTGACAGGCATATTATGAACAATTGAAAAAACCCCAAATAAAACAAGTCCTTTTTCGGAACCAATTAAAAATAAATGGCAAACACAACTGTTTATAGTGTTTAATAGCCTATTGATGCCATTATGGTGTGTTTTGTGAAAATCTAGAAAATGGCAACCTATGTACTTTTCCAATTTGGAAGATTTGTTTTCAACATCTGACAGTATTCTAAAGGCGGTTGAATCTTCCTGGTGATCCGATGAAGTGGTTGGATGTGAACCCCAGTCTCCAGTCCATCTCCTCTGAAGTCTTTGGCTAGCCCAAGAATGTGCCACTAACTCTTTATGCTCATTACTTTCAGCGTGGTCAAGTGGTGACTGCAGGACTTGCAATCACAAGGTTGTGGGTACGAATCCTTCCAAGCTAGTTGCTGATTTCACAATGCCTAGAACAAGCATTGTAATTTAGTTACTGAATCACGATTTTGTTTTATTTGTGCAAATTTGTATGCAAGAGATTGGCTGTTGTCAGCTCTGTGTTTTGCATCCAGTTATAGGAGTTTGCGAGTTCCCTTGCTTAGAAGATCATTTAAAAAAAACAAAAAACTTCGCATCCATCATGTTGTAATTTTTCCAATGATTGGAAAATTAGGTCTAAGCCCCCGAAACCAACCCCAAAAAGTTCAGCACATAAATGAACATTGTACTGAAAATAATTTGACTAGCATAAATTGTAAACAACATATACAAAATAAATAAAAAATGGGTTGAACAAAACTATTTAGGACTGGACTTGAGCCTGCAACCTTCGGATCGAACACGCGCCGGAGGTCGCAAGTTCAAGTACCACTCTAATCAATTTGTCCAACCTATAATTATTTAAATTTTACCCATTTATCTTCCCTCTGTGGTTGTTAAAAAACCACCCCTTCATTTCCATTAAGAATCTGGTAATTTTGTTCATGAATTTTTTTTCCGACTGTTTTTAGTAAAATCCTTAGCCTGCTTGTCTTGATACAAATGTTAAAATACTTTTGGGTAATTGGTTTCAGGTACTTCGAAAAACTAATATCATTGGAAAAAACTGCTATTGTGTAGGTAAGTGGTACCATTTATTTTGTTTTCGTGCTACTGGGAGTTGAAAATTGATCACCTGACAGAGATTTTGGGACTATTTTGTAATAGTTCAGCACTTACATTGTATGCTTTATAGATGCATTGTAGACAACTACCTCCTTTTGCCCTGGCCATTGCCTTTGTGCCCCTAGACGTGTTCCAGTAGAATTTTAAGTTCCCCTATAGAGGTTTTTTAGTCAATGGGAGACTTTGGAGCGCTAAGTGGCAGCAGACTTACCAGGTAAATTTCCATTGTTTAAGTAGTTCTGAGCATGTCCACAACAACAAAAATGAATTTACCCGGTATGCATTATTAAGGCTATACTAATAAACTGCAAATCTGCGACTGGCACCAGAGCCCAATTTCATAGAGCTGCTTAAGTACAATAATTAGCTAAGCACATCAAAATTATGCTTACCAGAATAAAGTAACCAGCCAAACTACCATGTAACATGAACAACTTATGACAGGTATCCTGCTCATTTGTGCTTAAGAGACAATTGGTGGGCAATAATGTCTGCTTAATCAACTCTACGAAATTGAGTCCTATAAATGTTGTGCTTTCTCCTGGTGCCTTGAAGCAGTACCAGCCGAATCGTGTTGTATTGACTTAGACACCAAACTTCCTGTGGTTGTGTGTGAGGGTTTTATCATCTGCCTTACACTACGACCACAGAAAGACTGGTGCCAAGACTAACTTTTGCAGTCCGATGGCCTTCATCATCAATGTATTTGTCCACTGAGAAGCTTTGGAGTCAGACATCTTCTTACTGGTTAGGGTCTAAGCTCACAAGTTCATGCATGAAGGCACAGCAGGGGGTAACCCCAGGAGCTAAAAGCTAAAATTAACAATAAATTTGACAAACCCACCCAGCCACCCCCCCCCCCCCAAATCAATGAAAAAAACAAATTGAGGATTGAGGGAAAAGAGTTATTGATGAGAAATAAGATTCTCTGAGCTTGTAGAAGAGAAAAAACACAAAAACCTACAATCCAGATTCCAATTTTCAAATTCACTAGTTCATCATTTTGAAGTTCAAAACAAAACAAGCTTAATCATCTTGAGAACGGACACTCATTAAACTTGAGGAGGTTCATACATCTACAAACTGAGACGACAGTACAAAACAAAAGAAAAACACGTCAAGACTCAGAGTTAGAACTGATTCTTTTTATTCCGTTATTCTTTTGTTTATTTACAGACAAGTACAAACCAATGCACACTTTTTTATCTTTCACACACGATTGTTAGTTGACAACAGAATGCCTATTCTATCATTGAGAAAAGATTTTACGTTTTAGCAAAAGATCTGTGGTCTAATGGTAAGACATCTGCTCAAGAATGGCAAGGGGTACAGTAGTTTTGCCTGTTGAGTTGTGTCTGCAGGACACCGGGCAAAGCACAGGGAGTATCCAGTGCTTATCACACATCAGTGTAGGGGTAAAAACTAAAAGAATATTTTTGTTATCCCGATGGAAGTGCATGTATGACACCTGTTCAACGTTCAGTGTTCAGCGTTTTTACAGATAGTTGTTGACATAAAATTATGATCAAACTAAAGCTTTACAATGTTGTTTCATCTTTATCTTTGTCTAGTGCAAATATTAAATTCCAAATTAGAAATTTGCGCCGGAACTTTTAAACAATGCAATTCACAACCCGAAACACAAGAAGCCCTGTGTTTTTTTTCACTGGAGTAAAAAAAAGCCAAAAAAAAAAAAAACGTGGTTAGAGTGCCAACAAATTGTACATTTATAATCTTCTAGCTTTGCGTGGCCGGCAGCCATTGTGCGGTGTTGGTGTAACATCGGTGATAGAGACGATATCGAGACCACCCATCTGAAGACCCTTGATGGATGCCTGAAGAAGAAACAAAGGTAGAGAAAAAGCAAAACGTTGAATGCTGAGCATCATTTTCAAAGAGTTGTTTTAATATTGAAAAGATTGTGTAATTACCAATAATGATACATTGCCTTTAACAGGACATTTTGAAACCTTCCGTTATTTAAATCCAATAGATGTGGATACATCAAATAAAACTAAGCCATGAAAATACCATTTCAAACGGTGGTAGAGTTTTCAAGATGTCGCCTACACCGTATAATCCAGAGTGGTTACACAAATGTATGTCCACACAGGAAGAATAATTTGTGAAAGGAATACACTATCTGAGACGCATGTCTGACAGAAACACTTCTCAGATTCAAATTTTTTGTGATAAAAACTGAGTCCGACCTCATGTCTCAAGGTGGAATTTTACAACTTAATTAATTGATTGATGGGTTAACCTCATTGTGTAAAGGTATGACTAGTTTCAATAATTGTTTTAGTGCATTCTGACTGTGTGCCCACGTGATTGGAGTCAGGTGGGCATGCAGATTAATGTTTGGCCAGGTGCCAGTTAACAAATATAACATTTGTGTGCCAAATAAGTAATAGGGGCGTGGTGCCCATTAATGGTTGTGTCACGTGTACATTGGAAGAAGAAGCCATGTTGGCCAGATTTGTTGTGGTGTGGCAATTGTTTGCCAATTAATTACTTCGGGCGTGGTGCCAAGTAATGGTTGAGGTCACGTGTTCATGGGAAGAAGAATCCAGGTACTGGGCAAATTTGATGAGTGTTATGTGGGCAGAAGAAGCCAAGTACTGGCCAAACAATTGTGGGGTCATGTGTACCCTAAGCTATTTTTATGTGTGTGACTGGCTAGCCATAAGTTTTTCGGCAACCTTCACAATTTTTGTTTTGGAAATAAAACAGTTTTCAGAGGCTGTGGCAATAAATCAAAATATAATTTGCTTGTTTTATTCGTATCTGAGTATAATTATTAGCATAAAACCTTACTTGGTAACGAGCAATGGGGAGAGGTTGGTAGTGTAAAAAAAATGTGAGAAACGGCTCCCTCTGAAGTGGAGTAGTTTTCGAGAAAGAAGTAATTTTCCACGAATTTGATTTCGAGACCTCGGATTTAGAATTTGAGGTCTCGAAATCAAGCATCTGAAAACACACAACTTGGTGTGACAAGGGTGTTTTTTCTTTCATTATTATCTCGCAACTTGGACGATGGATTGAGCTGAAATTTTCACAGGTTTGTTATTTTATGTACATGAGTATGTACAGATACGCCTTCTGCGCCTTGAACACCCAGCAGGGTGGATATGTGCGCATTACAAGTCTTACTATTATTATTATTATTAGTCAGATACACAGAGTGAGAAGACTGGTCTTTGACAATTACCAATAGTGTCCACTGCCTTTAAACAACATAGTAACCAAATTTCTCTAACCCAGAAAGTTAAGCTCCCTTACTTCAACGAAGATTTCAATTAAAAAACAATGTAAGAAACTAAACTTGTACAAATAATTTCTTTGAAAGAAACATAACTTTAAAAAAACAACCTCATCCCATTAATAAACGGTTTGCCAATCCAACCAGAAAATGCTACCAACAAAATGAAAACTTTTTTGAGTGAAAAGCTTCTGGAATAAACAAAAATAAAAAATAAGCAACTGGAAAAACCATCAATTCAGATGAGTTTCTGTCAGTAAATTATGACAGATGTTTTCCTGGATAAAGACTTGATACTCGAGACACATTTTATGTATTTGAAACTTTATACATGAAACCTTAGACTACCCACTCTGGATTTTTAGTTGTAATGGAAAGATGCTTTTACTGCTTCCTTGTCTACATGTTACTTATTTATTTCATTTTTTTTATTTGGGGGTGGCTGAGTGGTGTAATTGATCCGTTATTGAAAGATGTAAATGCTCTTGCCGTAGAATGATGATCTTTCCATCAACATTTCAGGTTATGGTCAGAGTTTCCAATCAGGTGCTGTTTACGAACAAAAAGTAGCTTAGCGCAACGAACTATGCTTACTGAAATATAGCTACCAGCTAAAATAGCATGTCATGGGTACAATCATCAGCAATCAGTGACTGGTATCCTGCTTACTTTTGCTCAGCAGAAAATTGCTAAGCAGAAAAAGACTTTGGTTGGAAGCCTTTTACTATGTATCTAAAAACACACAAATTGGTGCAACAATGGGTTTTTTCCTCCATTATTTTCTTGCAACTCGATGACCAGTTGACATGGTCGAGCCAAATTTTCACAGGTTTGTTATTTTATGCAATGTTGGGATACACCAAGATAAGTCTTTTACAATAATGAAACGTGTTCCATGCTTTTAATCAATAGTTTTAAAACACGTTTGAGGTCATGCTCTGGAGGAAGTTCTTGACATTATTACTGTTTACAACCGCTTATGTACACATTGCTCCATGAACCAAACTATTAGCCGATACCATTGGTGTCACATGACTTGGCACCGAGCCAGAATTATCTTGGACTTCAGCCAACAAAACAGATGATAAATCAAGTTTCAATGTGCCAAGCGTTATCAGTATTTTTATAATTGCATTGACACACGGCACTCGAAAAGGAAAAAATACATACTATACAGTATTGGAGTTAGATAATCAAACAATGGCACTTCCCTTTCAGAATGTGTTACAAACAGGACATTGTCAAATAGGAGTATTCATTCGTAATTATTATCAATTTATGAAAAAAATAAAAAATTAATTATATAAATACCACATGCGACACAAAAATATTGATGCTGTAGCCCAAGTTTTTGTGATTGAGAAGAAAAAAAATAAGTCTAAACTACAAAGTTTAACATTGTGAAAGCTAGAGCTATGGGTTTACAAATATAGAAAAGCAACCATGTGTACATCAATGCCAAACTGAGTCTCTAAAGTCAGACAAGTGACTTTTTAACTACGAAAGAAGCGAGGGAATGGTTATGCCCAATCAACTTTATATACCGTTTCCTATATATGGCACTATATTTAGAGTAGAAAAAAAAAACCTGTCTGCTTAGGATTATAAGGTAGGAAGTGTAGATTGTATGGATTTGATAATATTGTCTTTGTATGGTTTTTATTTCCTGGTAAACAGAGTTTAAGGGAATGTATATTTTGGTAATCACCTCTTAAAACTGATGGCAATAAAAACCTTTGGTTAGAAGCATATCAGTCTTTTTGAGGTATGGTGGACGTGATAGGAGTGTACTGTTTGGTTTGGGTGTATACACACAAATTTACCCAAACCTTATAGTGTTGTAGCATTGTGTCCGCCATATCTCAAAAAGGCTTATAGCAGCTCTCGATAGTATACAATTATTTTGAGAAACATTTCACTTCAAAATAATGTGGTTATAATGTGAAAAGATATCTGTTTTTATGCCCCAAAATTTGAATATGAGAAGCGTTACTGCAGTAACGCTTCTCATATTGTGTATTCCTATTAGAGATTATTCTTCCTGTGTGGACATATCCGCTCCAGATTTTTTGCATCTTGAAACAAACTCAAACACCTTTTGAAATTAAGTTTTCACATGTTAGTTTCTTTGTATACAATGCTCATCTTCGATTCTGACATGATTAAACCAATCGATAAGCGCAAGGCCCAAATCCAGATTTTTCTTGACCTGCCCAAAATCCCCCACCTTCTTGACCTGCCCAAAATCCCCCACCCTCTTCACACACACGCAAGTGTGTACACCCCTGCATTCGTGGACCCTCCTTTGTTCAACTCTTTGTGATAGCAACCGTGGACCCATTGTCCCTTTTGTTATAGGTCCCCGGTTTGAATAAGGATACAAACCCACACAGACCCCTTGTACCCTTCAAACTCACCTGTCTACCTGGACCAATACCCTTCACCATGATTCTCACTGTGTTCAGACCCTTGTCTTTTGCTTTCTGGAAAAAAGAAAAGAACAAAAATGACATTAGAATAAAGAAAAAGAAATCAGAAAGATAAAAAAAAAAGTAAACGGGCGACACCAAAAACTCTTTTTTTCAATTCAAATCAATGGTTCTCTACTACGTTTACATACAGCAAAAACATAACCAGTACAGTTAACATTTAATAACAATTATGATCAAGTGGTTAGACTGAAGGACTTGCAATCAATGTTCTGGGTTCGAATCCTACTAAACTAATTGCACATTGACTAGAACCAATAATGTCAAGTGCAGTTTTGGAATCACAATTTATTTATTTGTGCAACATAATCAAATATGCTAAACCCAAGTTTGTATGAGAGAGATTGGCTGTTTGCATCTTGGTGTTTATATATCCCATCCCATTGTGTGAGTTTGCCGAGTTCCCTTGAGGGGAAAATCATCTATATAAAAAAAACAATAAAAAAAAACCCCAAAAAACAAAAAAACAATGGGTATACAAAGTACAAAAAGTGAAAATATGCCCAATCCTTTCTACTTTCTGACCCTTTTACAAAAACTTTATATCGGTAAAAACAAACTTATGAGAAAGATAACTTTGAAAGTTTTCTTTTGGCGAAATATCTAGTGAAGCTTGTTTTAATGTACTCACAGCAGCTATTGCAATGCCTACAGTCTGAGCAGCTATTGTTGTTCCTTTCTTTGCATTCTTGAAGCCTTCAGCTCCCTGAAAATTAAAGTAAAAAGAGAAGAAGAAAAAATGATAAATCAATTGAAAACAGACAATATTTAAGACGTCACATCACTTTCACGTCAAGGATGATGTTTCAGTTGTCTAGTATTTTTGAGAGGTGTCAGATTATGGCGTCACACATACATGTATTTCACACCATTTTATTTTACTCCAGATAATAGGTTTTTTATTTGAACCCTGATTTATGTCCCTAACTTTGTTGCCCACATTATGCATGGCTTCTACTTGCACTCTTTTGAGAAATGCATAGAAATGTTGTTGAATGGAAAAAGAAAACATGAGATGAATGAAGGAGGCTTTTAACTCGAGAGTTATTGGTGAATCTATGAAACTAGAAACTAGTACTGACGACGTGCATGCATGCATGCATGGGTTGGTGCGTGTATGTTGGGGGGGGGGGGTGGTGAGGACGAGGTGCTGGTTTGATATTCGCATTGGAGAGAAGGAAGGAAAACAAAAATCGGTCAAGCAATTAAGCCACATTCAAATCTCATCAGGTATAAAGTATTTAAATAAATAAAAAGTATTATAATAATAAGATTTGGGTTTGAGGGTATGGGATGATTTAAGTCCAAACTTGTTTCGGTTATTTATTTATTTTTTTTTCAAGGAGGAAATTGAACCAGGTCGAGCGAAAAAGCCACATAGTGATTTCATCATGAAGAGTCCCTTTCAGGCATGATGATTCAAAAACATAATATGAGGAAAGGTGGGGTGGGGGGGGGGATAGAAAATGGCTGTCATAAATTTAATATGGGTTGATCGGCTACAGATTGATGGGCTTTGCCTTTCAAATCTGAAAGGTTAGTAATTGCGATTTACACCTTCTGGTCACACCTTCCTCTTTGCCAAGAATTCCCCAGGGGGGGCTACCTGATTGATAACAACTCTTCACAACCATTTTTCCAAATAGGACGGACGATGAAGACGATCCTGTAATACTAAAATATTCTTATAATTCTTTTTCCCTCCCCACTCCTTTTTTTAATTATTTTTCACTGGTGACTATATTTTATTCAACCACAGCTCTGAGCTTACAAAGGAATCGTAAAATGATTGTCGTTCTTCAAATGAAACTTGATTAAAAGAAGCTGGTTGGGAAATTTAAAACGAAGATAAAAAAATATATCAAAATCCGACCACCCATCACAAATTAATTTCTAACATTATCCCCAGATGAATTTTTTTTTTCGGGGGGGGGGGGGGGGGGGGTGTGGTATTGAGAGCTCCAGCGAAGATCTGGGATGTGATCCCAACACTATGCCGTTACTGAGACGGCACTTATTTCTATGAGTAAGCAGTCGCTGACAATAAAAGATCCACCCACCAAAAATTGCACTGGCTGGTCGACACAGCCATATAGTTCTTGGCTGGTGTATCATCGCGTCATCGGTTTTTAACACTGGCCCCAAGAAGCCAATTATATTAACTAGGTCATGGGATGTACTCTCTCAACAACCCCCCCCCCTCGACCACCCTCCTGACATTAGATGTTCCGACATTCTTTTCATGATTCTGACGCCATTTATTTGATGTACTGTGCAGCTATTTGAGGTGTATATCAGAGCGAGCGGAGTGTGAGAATTCTTTGTGTAAATTTAAATGTGGCAGCGTATTGCTTGCCTGATATGATCTCTCTGTTGTTTGTTCATTTATAAATTATTTCAATTTATCATTTTGCTTTGGTTATTTTCATCTCATCTCATTCTCTGTTTTCATAAATTTACTTTTTAGAATTGGCTTTAAACCCACCATTTATTGACTTTTTAAAATCTATTTATTTGTTTGGCCCTAAAAATTATTTTGTTTTGTTATTACAAGTGCCATTAATTTGTTCAAAAGTATTTTTTCCAGTTTTGATTATTTATGCTTGTATCTAAGTTTATTTCAATTAAATTTTCTTTATTTAACAATATATAACTTTTTGAGTTTTCCTTTTTTTTAATTTTATTTTTATCAATTTTTAGGGGGTTCTGACATGTCGGACATGTTTGGGTCAAACATAAACATCCTATTTCTTTTGACTTTTTTTTAAAACAAAAACTCATCACTCTATTGTAATATATCATTTAGTAAATTTGCTTGTCACTTTTTAAACATTAAATTTGTTTATAATATATTTCTGAATTTTTAGTTGTACTTTAGTTATTCATTTTGCTTGTATTTATTTTATATAACAAAATGTTATTTACAATGAATTTTTGTATTTCTTGAATTAAGTTTTTTTGTAATCTTCATCTACATGTACATGTATGGTTTACATTTACATGTACTTTTGGGTTGCACTTATTTATTTATTTATTTACCTATAAAATAAGGGGGTAGGGTTTTACATGATATGGTCATACCAAGTCATTACAGAAATACCCCAATCCAATATGAGCTGTATCCACTTCCAACAAGCAAGAGTGCCAAGTGTAAAATCCAATTTGGTGGGTGATTTGCCGTGAATAGGAGTGAACCAAAAAAGAACTCCGCTAAGCTGGAAGCAAACCAACTTGACCTCCTGGGTGTACTATGTCAATTCAAAATCACTTTACCAATTCTGATCGGCTTGGGTGTGGGTGGTTGTTTGAGGATGGCTGAGGGGGTGGGGGGGGGGGTTGTTAACAGATATTGACACAGATACATATTCATGAATTAGTAATGAGGATTATGTCATGGTAACTTGGTTCTATTTTTGTTGTTGTGCTCTCAACAATAGGGCTTTTAAATTAATTTTAATTTTATTTCTCATGAATAGGACTATATACATGAAGGGGTCTTTTACCATGTTTTCTAATATTGTCAATATTTGCACTCTATGATTTGGTTTTAGTGGATCTTCGGCATAAAATACTACCTTAACCTACAAAAATATGTCTAAAGCAAGACACGCAAATGGGCTTATTGTTTCTTGATTGGTTAATTTTGGAAGATTCTTGCTTCTTAAGTGGTTAGTTTTGAACAACACTTGCATGGCACATTTGCGCATAATGTCCAAGCTCAAACAGTGTCCCCCACTGAGATAAAAGGAAGTCACACTTATGGCTGAGAGTCCACGTTAAGCACCAACCTTAACAGTGGACAGTGTTTGACCTCAGCGAACATGGCCAAAGTCTCTCAAAATAGCTACAATGTACATAAGTGAGTAGACCCTTACAATGGCCGCCTTTGCTAAAGACAAACAGTGAAAAAAGTGAAAACAATGCAAGCGTGCGCACATGTTTCAGCCAATATTATGATACTATGAAAGTCTTCTTTTAGCCTCGGTAAGGTCACTGCTTGATGGGCTTGTTACGCACCATAAGCAAGGAGTCTTCTAATAAGATGGAAAACTTAATATAATACTTACACATGTACTTCTTGTAAAGCTCCGCCCTGTTTGTTGGGGGGGGGGAGAAGAAAGGAGAAACAGAAAGAGATGAATTGATGACAGCTGGTCTGTGTTATTGTATATCGACTCCAAACGTCAGATCATCATTCCAACATCGCTCTAATGCGTTCCGACATTTGAATCTTTGACCTGGGTATTCTGGGGTTTTTGTTTTCAGACGCAGGCAACATATGTTACACATTTCCAGTTGCGGGGTTGGTACGAGTAAATGTGATATCGGCCAGGGAATGGAAGAGGAGTAGGTTGGTAGGGGGGAGGGAAAGGGAATTGTAGAATGTAATTACCTTTGCTATGACGTCAACATAATTGAGCGGGAAAATTTATTATGGGAGTGTATGCTGAATGTTTACTGTCGAGGTTTAGAATGGTTGGAATGAATACTGTGGCATTTTTGGAATTCTTCCTAAAGGGAGGGGGGAGCTTTATGTGTATACAATTTTGATTTAAAGCAGACGAAAGAAATGAAAAAACCAAACAATGACAGACAACCAATTACAAATATGAAGCTAAGTATGACAGCGTTAATCCTGCAGACAATATGTTAAGAATCAATATGGATAGAAAGAAAAAAAAAAAAAAAGAATCTAACGATCCACACGAACATGCCTCGAAATTGCATGGTTTTCCTTTACTTTTCAAACTAACACGGTCACAGCAATTTTATGGCATCAAAAACTTTCCTCCAAAAAATACTGTGCCATGTTAGATGTATAAGGAAAACCATGCAATTTCGATGCATTTTTGTGTGGATTGTCATGTTCTACTTTTAAAATATCTTTCTGACCATATGCATTTTATAACAAACGGTTTCAATGCTTAGTAGACAAACTCGCCCAACATGTCCCTTTAAAGGGAAGAAACACGCTTGGTAATTACTCAAAACAAATATGAACTTAAAAACTGACTCAGTAACGAGCAGTGGAGAGCTGCTGGTACATAAAACATTGTGGGAAATGACCCAGCCTGAAGTAAACGTAGTTTTTGAGAAAGAGGTAATTTCTCACTAAAATAATAAAAGACTTCTAGCTAGAAGTCTCTTATTCCTATCTGAAATCACACAAATTCGTCCAACAAGGGTGTTTTTTCTTTCACCATTTTTTCGCAACTTCGATGACCAGTTGAGCCCGAATTTTCACATGCTTGTTATTCTATGCTTATGCTGGGATACACCAAGTTAGGACACTGGTCTTTGACAATTACCAAATGTGTACAGTGCCTTTAAGTAAAGATTACAAGCCGCATAAGGATTCTAAAAAAGTTAAGTTTATGTTTAATCATGGAGGAAGGAAGAGAAGGAGCTCGAACGACCCGCAAAACCGCAGAGTAACAAAAGAATACCCTGATAATGCCTCTGTCTGACCAGTGGAAAAAGATAGGACACCTCCAGCTGGACGGCTGATTAACGAGCAGGATTAGATCTCTTTGTACAGAACGTGCGGTACCGCCGCTCTGCACCGTTGCCTTCGTGTAAAGTTGAATCATTGGAGACCAGAATTGTGACTACACGTTTTAATTTACCGTTTGTGGTGTTTCACTGAAACATCATGGCATATTTTTTCATTTTTTGTGACTTTCCGGTCACTAGCGGTGGTTCAAAATTTGGGTATTAGCACACGAGGGTGGTTGGTATTCAATTGTGTTTTTCGATTTGGTGAGCACAAGTGTACACAAATTTTATCAGGTCTCAAAAAAGTTGTTTTTCTGTATTATATCCATACGACATACGACACCATGGTTGAGTGAAGAACCAAGTGCGCACGCGTAAACTCACATACGCCAGGTCGCCCATTGTCTGTATAAGGTATGTCGGTGATTACGAGGTGTTGTTAACTGACCGCGGTACCGCAGGTTCGACTTTTGAAGTCCCTTCGTTCGAGCTCCTTCTCTTCCTTCCTCCATGGTTTAATCAAAATTTTGTTTCCAAAGATATGATGGATATCACAAACAAAGCGCTTTACTAATATCACTTTTGAAAGTTAGTGTATACAGTTCAAACTTTTATAGCTATTTTATCTTAAGCGATGACTAACTCTTTTAAGTTTAAATTTAATAGTCTGCAATGTGGAGGGGGGGGGGGGGGGAGTCAAATGCCTTTAAAAAAAATAAACAATCCAGAATAGAATGAGAACAGATGGTCATTTAGTTATGTCCATGACAGACGGACACGTACATGTTTGTTTATGTTATTGAATGATAGCTTTAAATAAACAAACAGGGGAGTATTTCCTAAACTCACGTCCTGTATGATCCGTCACATTGATGTGCGTGTTGTTGTAGGTCGCCTTTATATGAATCACGGGCAACTCGTAGAAAGGGATTCCCCCAAATATCAGGCTGTCTGTTGACGACGGTTGAATGTAGGTTTTCCTGCAAATTAGAAAAACAAAAACAAAAACATTTGAAACAATAGTGTGGTTTTTTGGTGTCCTCCGGATAAAAGAAAAAAAGAAAATAACTATGCATTTATTCCGGTAGACAGTAGCAATCGTTACCATCTGTGCTAGATAAAAAAAAAAAGTGAATAACTGAATGAAAGACACATGGGATTTTGGGGTAGGCTGTTGTACCATGGCACTATAAATACTATATAGCTCCTGGGTTGTGACCTTAAATTGTATTGGTACATTTGCATTTAACTCTTATTTGAGACGCCCAACACCTAAAGCAGGCGCCTTTTGGCGATATAAACATGGTGAGGAGTGTTTTTGTTTGCAATCTTGCCAATCGTGAAACAGAACCCAAAGACATGATAGGCATTGTTGACTTTTTACAGCTTTTTCAAACTTATTTGTGATTTTTAAAACAAAAATGGCATAATGACTGAGAATAAAAGATTTTAAAACCCTGCAGGTCCATGGTTGTGCAATAAAAGAACCTTGCCGTCAGCTCGATCAGTCCTATTACATGTATCACACCACCACGACCCGGCTTTAAAAACAATTTCAAGACATTGCCGCCACTCTTTTATTCTCTCATTAAATATTCCCGAAACCAGGCTATTAAATGCTTTGTTTACTTCACACATGGCGCAGTGCAGTGTGCATTTATCAAGCTTTAGTTAATAATTAACTTTATAATAGCATGGTACCAGCACCAAACCTGTTTTCATAAAATTGTACAATGAATTTTGTTTGTTTAAAGTACCGTAAAAATTCTCGTCATGTTTTTAAAGTTACATTTTTTCACAAACATGTGGATCTGTCTTTATGAAAAAAACCAAAAAAAAACCATGCACCCCCCCCCCCCCACAAAATAAGTACTTATTAAAAAAAAATTGAATAAATTTTTATGTTAGGCCAGACAATACATTTTCTTTCCAACCTAAAATTCAACTAAGCTGAATAGAAACCTAAAATCATCAGTCTTGAAAAACAAACTACGTCCATCGTGCAGTTTTATTCAAGATCTTGTTTGAACTCAACTAAAAAAATGCGGGGCGCAATTACAAGAAGCCCACACGAAAACTGAGAAAAAGCCCCAAACCATGCGTCAGCTGACATTTTGAGCCTTTGCAGATAAAATGTCAACCGACCGCACTTGTGGGTGTTCACACCTCCAGTTTGCTTTCTTTGTTACACTAGAGAATTACACTGTGTGCGGAAGGCAAAACCCAAGAAACAAGTGGATTAAAGAAAAAGGACTTGTAAAAAAAAAACATGGTTGGTGTAAAAACATGTTCTATAACGAAAGTTATGAAATGAAATTAGTTATTTTTGACAGCTTGGCATTTGTGCACAAATGCAATCATGTCTAGTTCTATTTAGACCAGTGCTTTAGTTGCTAATAATAAGTCTGAATGCCGACATGTAGTTTTTCTCAACATGTTTATTTAATTTTTTTCCTTTAACTAAAATTTTATTTGCAAATGTATTTTTATTGTACTTTTTTGTGCAATGGCAAAAAAATGACAATAGTAACAACAACAAAACTGGGGGAGGGGTTGTCAAAGGCTGTGAATGACTTAAGCCCGGTTCATACTTCCTGCGAGTGCTTTGTTCGAAGCGAATTTGACATCACATCTCTGTTTTGCTGCAAATGTTTTGGAAGAACTCTTCCCTTTTATTCGCTGCGAATTTGTGATCGAACTTGCATCGCATTCACATACGCAGGAAATATGAACCAAGCTTTTTTTGTTTTAAAATGTTGTCATCTCCATTGGAACCAACATTGGGGGGGGGGGGAGAGATACTTAATTCTACAATCACTTCTGATTATGATAATTTGTTTATTTTGATTTTTGTACAGAAATAAATGTTGAAGAGAGGGGTTGTTCTTACTGCACGTTGCATCTCATCAAAGGATATCACTAGATACATGTACATGTAGGATTCGTACTGACTCTAGCTACTATGCAGTCTTGGTGGTCCAGTGGTAACTGGTAAAGACATCTACGGGTAAAGGTCCTGGGTTTGAATCCTACCCAAGTACGTAATATGCCTGTGAATTGTTCTTCACGTGACTCATGGAAAATTCTGAGTATACAGTGCTTTACACCATAGGTATAAAACCTAATAACATAGCATTTGATAAACACATAAATGTTGATAATACTACTTAAGGCTTAGGGACTAATGGGCTGAGGAGGGGGTTACTTAAAATGTAGCCCTTAAACTAAAAGAAAACTTCTGCAACCCCCTTATCAACAAAACAACACTGTAGGCAACATTCTGGTTCAGCTGTCAAGTATGTCATGTGCATAAACTGAGTGGGGATTCCTGGGAGGGGGGCGGGAAGGAGGGAAGCTAACCTCATTCACCTCAAGATCGGTGGCAGATACATGAGTAAATCTATCATCAATGCACAGAACGGGGTTGATGAGCTGCCGTTGTGACTGAACGTTCCTTTCAGCAGGCAGCGAGTTGCTGCTTTTAAGACAGGCTTGATGATTGGGGGGGGGGGGGGGGGGTAAAGCGTGGCGCCTGTGGACCCAGGAGTCCTTATTGACAGTTCTTTAATGCATCTTGTGCAAACACAAGGCCTGATTTTCTTTTCAAAGCACTCTCTCTTAGAGGCGCATTCTCTGAGGGATTATTACCCCAGGTTACAAAAAAATAAAAATATTGGAATACGTAATGTTTGATCCTGGAATGATTAGACTGATCGACTAACATTGTAGGGTGATAATAATTTCATTTTCATAAACTATATCTAAAGCCTACATATTTGCGTTGGAGTGTACTTATTAGGCAAAACTACGCAAACATCAAGGTTCCATATGGTCTGGTTTCCACGCTCCATATGGTTGATAACAAACAGTAGTTCATAAGTATAATGAAGCAACATCCCGATGGCGCTTTTCAATTACTCCATTTTGTGCACGTGCATTAAACAAGGCTCGATGTAATCCTACAGCAGCCTCCGCCCAAGAAAAACACGATCACCCCTTCCAAAAGAACTCCCTCATCCAAAATTCATAGAGTATATTAAAACCAGGCCATCTGGTAAAATGCATACATAAATAAAACGAATGGGTAGGTTCATCAACTTTGCCAGGCTGCACTATGGCAACGTCTGTGTACATGTTGGTCTACAAAACAAAACACTTTCTTTTTCTAAGTGGAGACCGATATTTTACAAACATGAATTTTAAAAGAATAGCAGCTCTATAAAACTGGGCTGTGGTTCTTTAAAAAGAGATTTATTTTTTTTAAACAGAGCTACAGTGTAATAACAAGAACAAAGATAAAACAGCTCTTTTTTTCTTGAGGGTTTAACACCAAACTAGTATTCAATGATCCTTTTAAAGGCATAAATTCTTACTTGGTGACGAGTAATGGGGAGAGGTTGATGGTAAAACATTGTGAGAAACGGCTCCCTCTGAAGTGCCATAGTTATAGAGAAAGACGTATTTTTCCACGAATTTGATTTCGAAACCTCAGATTTATAACCTGAGGTCTCGAAATCAACCGTCTAAACGCACACAACTTCGTGTGACAAGGGTGTTTTTTTCTTTCATTATTATCTCGCAAGTTCGATGACCAATTGAGCTCAAATTTTCACAGGTTTGTTATTTTATGCATATGGTGAGATACACCAACTATTACCAATAGTGTCCACTGCCTTAAAACGATTTAACCCCCCAAAAAGAGTACGGAAATTGTTAATTAAAGATACAGGTTGACACTAAGACAGTCTATGTGGTTGACCAAACAGGGGAAAAGAGTTCCACACGTGCAAACTTGACACCTTGTTACAAATGTTTAGCCTCATTTGTGGGTAAATTGATTGCCTTAATTTGGTCAGGAAGTTGTTATAAACAAATGTTGTCAGACACTCAGCAGCTGGTTTGGATTGTGGTTTTACTGGCATATGACTGGCGACATTAGAGTAAATTGAATGTGAAAAATAGGCCGCCTACTTAACAAAAACGTGCTTGGACCGGTTAGACTATTTATTCACAGTGAAATCTGGAGCATGAAAAAGATAAGATTTCCACAGGTATTCTGGGGGTTTGTGAGCTGTTCATCAGACATAGTTTTACTTGTTGATGTTGTAGGCCTTCTGGCCTATTGAATATTTTCCAATACGTGCAAGTAGTATCTTTGATTTTACAAATATTGTGAAGGTATTTTAATTTTTATTTCAAAATACATACATGAAGTACACATAATGAGCGTAATATTAATGCTTTGATCATCACATGGTAAATGTTGTATCGATGAACTATTCTTGTTTTAGACCATCACGTTAAATAGGTTCAGGCAGCTGGATCGGATGGTTTTTATTGTCATTTATTAGCAAACAAGTGTTAGTATAATTTTTGACATCACAACCAACGTTAGCTTTGAATTTCATTGTCAATATCAAAAACATGTTTGTCCACAGCGCTAACATTTCAGCGAGACCATCAATCTGTTTTATATATGGTGCTTGCATACATGAACATGTCTGAAACACTCAAAAGAAAAAAGTCTCTGACTTGAACTGGTCTGTGTGTCTTCCTGCAAAATGAAAAAATCATTTCCCTTTGGGATATCTTGCACAAATTAAAGATGAAATCTGGTACTAGCCTCCCAAAAGAATAAAAAAATTCCTGTGGTGCTTGTCTAATATCCTTGGAGAGCCTTACTTGGTGTAAAAAAAAGAAAAGAAAAAAAGGAAGAAGAAAAAAAAACGCTCAAAATATTTGGGTATTTTTTAAAACCATTAACCGTTTAAAGATAATGATAGTAAAAAGCTAAACCTTAAAATACATGTAGTAGTTGCTGAGGTGCTGTACTTATAGAGAAATGAGTAAAACAATGTTATTAAAATTTGTTTTATATGCTGAAATTTTTTGTGTGACTTGTACGTTTTACTCATTTCTCACAAACTACAGCACCTCAGCAAGTAATATCTTAAGGGAAGCTTTATAATATCATCTCTTCAAATTGTGTGAGTTTAATGTAAATCTGTGGACATTGTGTTTTGTGTCCTACACAAAAAATATATACATAAGTATGTAGACCCTTTAAAACTCGGGATCATACTGTATCCGCATCGCATTCTGTATGACAGCTGTCACATGAATACATGTTGCATCTTTCCCATAACCTCAGACCACAGTGGAGCTTCCTTAGGGAGCGGGTTAAATATTCTAAGAACCCCAAACTTCTGTTCAAGCAATCAGTGAGACTTGCCCTTTGACCCGACCCCCTTGACCCCTTAGAACATCAGCAAGCCTGGGGTATTTTTTGTGGGCCACACTCTTTTACAACATCCTGGTGTATTCACAGAGGGATCCTTGTTGAAGACGGATGAATAACAACATCGCTTGGCAAAGGAATGAGGACAAAGATTGAGGAAAGTCCTGTTCTATTTGGCTAATAAATCTTCTTCCTTTAAAAACAGTTAAAGGGGAAATGTTGGTTTTTGAGGGGGGGGTTTCAATTCTGTCCAATGCTTCACATTTTTAGTCTGACCTACACATGTACATGTACACACCATAAAACAGTGAACCTTTTAAAGTAAATACGTGTGGAATTTTTCTCACTTGAAATATTGGCTACATGTATACACTAAGTACATACATGTAAGCTATATTTATATCTATTTCAGTCATAATTAATTGAATTTGGGTTTAGAAGGTTTGACTCTTTGCATATGTGAATAACCTGCTCGATTTCAATAAGATTTGTAGTTGGGCATCACGCTTTGCCAAGCAATTGCATTCTCTTTAAAATGAACATGTAACCATCCAAAAGAATCCAATGTGTTGTACATGTACTATGTATGTACTGTACAGAAACTGAACATTATTAGAAACACATGTTTTTGTAACAACAAAACAGAACAAACAAAACATCAGGAGACCTTGACATTGTGATGTAATAACAAAATATAGTTTCTATTAAAAGCCTCATAAAAATATGGATGTGATATCTTTGTTTCTAGATAAAGTACTGCCGCAACTACATGTACGTGTACAGTAGTTCTTCGGCTATGCTACATGTACCTAATAGCTAACTGTGTATGCTTTTAATCCACACAGTGTTTTCTACTGTGTTGAAGTTTCAGTATTAAGTTTTATGGTTTATGCAAAATGGAGTGCAAACTCACAATTTGTTCTGTGGCGTTTCACCACACCCTCTAGCTAGTGGCCGTCATCAGACTGGCAACTCATCACAGCTGGTTTTCTCCTTGTAGTTAACAGCTAGATTTGTGTTAAAGTTCTTTGTAAATATGATTTATGAACATACATCATCATACAAAGGAATGTCTGCAAAGTATCTGCAGCACAGAGCTGTGCTTTTATATTGGTGTGCACGTTCACATGTGTTTCCTCAATCCTACAACTGTTTAAAAACTTACATTTGTTGAATTTGATCTCCCCCCCCCCCAGACAAAAAATAGTGGATCCACATAAACTAAGTGTAATAACCAATCACAACGGAGTCTTCAACCATGCAACAATATGAATGCTATCTTAAGTTATTCCATACATAATGTAAATAAACACCATGTTCTATTTTTGTCATCGAGGCCCAGAGTTCTAACCACTTCACTTCCGCACCGCCCAAAACTCAAGGACAGAAAGAAAAAAATAAATAGGTCAGCTCCTGTTTGAATCCATTGACATATTTACAAGATATCAGACATTTGCAGACATTTGCTCTTAAAAAAAAACCTGGAGAAACTCTCAACATAGTCTCCCGTCTACAGTACACAAGAGGTATTGGTCAGGTCTGGAATTTCGTTCTTTAAGAGGGCAAGGCCGATTTCATTCTGCAAAGGGCACTGTCAAATGTTAAAGTTTATGGGAAACTTCTGAAGGGGCACCAAGGCCAAGACCAGGGGCAACAGAGGCCATTGCCTCCCTGGCGACTGTGTATTACAAGGCTTGATTGGTTACGTCACTGAAATGAACAAGGTTTCTATACCGGTACATTCTTTTTTTTTAAACAAGTTTGTTGTTTATTTCTCAGCAAAAGAAAGAAATAAGAAAGGGAACAAATGCATGTTCCACAAGTTAAATGCATTTAGAAAACACGATTTTCGAATGAGAGTTTGCCTAATTGGATTGCACTCTATCGTAATGAGAGTTTGCCTAATTGGATTGCACTCTATCGTACTGTTAGTGTTGGGGTGCCTTTCTTGTTTTTACTTTTATTTTCAGTACTAGGAGGGCAATAAACTCATTGAAATTACTCTGGATTTGTAACCTACATGTACACATGTATGCACAGCACATAACATGGGTGAGTAGGCCTACTTGTACCATGTTTGTTAAAGCATGGAGGATTTTCTTCGTCGATGGTTAAAGTTTGGGTTTCAGCGAAGCAAATCTGTATTATAAATACTTCTTCTTAATTTTTGTATGCGAATCGAAGGCAGAAATGTGCGTGTATTGGCATGCAGAAATGTGCGTGTATCGGCATGCATTTTGTGAGTATCAGGACAGCCCAATATGCTATGTGTTGGCATTGGGGGAACCCAGCTACGTATAGGTTACATAATGTAACCATAAAATAGGGGGGGATATAGACACTTATGTAATTGTAAAGGTACTACCATTCATTCCTTGAAAAAAATACTAATGGATTTGTGATTGTTGGCTAAAAAAAAACCTAAACAATATTTTGTACACACCATGTACATGTACATGTATGGCCAGTCGGACTTAACTACATGTAATTTTATCATTTTGTAGTACACAAAAATCTCCAGTCACATGATACCCAGGGTTGTCTATTTATAGCCAGGTACCTTTACCTTCCCTCACATGACTTGGTTTGTTTTGATGATCTGTTGTGTTGTGTCACACAACTGCAGTAGGACAATTAAAGTTCATACTAGGGCCCAATTTCATAAAGCATGTAAAAGCACAAAAACTTGCTAAGCACAGAATAGTATTGCTTAGCAGAAACAGGCTACCAGCTCAAATTACATTCAGTTTGCATTGTTGTGGCTGGTGCCTGACTAAAAATTAGCTTAGCTCAGAAATTTTGTCAAGCAGTCAAGGCTGCAAAATTTTAAATGTAAAATGACAACCTCTTTAAAGCAGCGCTACAAACTTTTCCAGGGTCAACTAAGGTCATTGAAATCTTACACTGATGGGAATATACAGTGTACAATGTTTTCATTCTGCTAGTGGCATGTGAGAGGTTGGCTAGGGCCAAATAGCCCACAGTGGGTGAGGCTGATGCTAGACCTTGCTATGAAATGCCAATGGAAGGTCAAGGATTCTCCAGGTTTACTCTTACATCTAGAATTGCTCTACAAATCGTTCAGAATGTGAAGCAGACTATCACTTTCACATTGGGGTCAAGATGGTTTTTAGGCATACTGTATTGTACATTACATGTACTACTGTACATGCATGTGCTATGTACATGTATATGACACACTTTACCAACTTGGGGGCCTAAGATGGCACAACCAATTCTTTGGTTTCATGTTGTCAGAAAACAGAATAACATGTTTTTGTTTTTGTCAGTTAACACTGCCTGATGACAGACTTGTATTTTTTTTTTTTTTTTTTTTTCCCCCCTTCAAAGATCAACTTCTAAAAAATGTTCCAACCTTAATCCTTGTGGTCAAAATGATTAGCAAGGAATAAATGATGGATACCATGACATCAGTGTATACATGTAATGTATGTGAACACAGAGGTCAAAGCCTCCATTGCCCACTGCTTGGCCTTGGTGCACCTTCAAAAGTTTCCCATTGACATTTACTTAAGATTTTCATATGGAAATGGCAGTACTGGCTGAAAAATTACGATGGATCAAACAAACTTCAGTTATGAATCAGCGTATCCTAGGTTAATGATCGGTAACAAATTTGCAAAGCGCTGACAAATGTTGACCATTTCTTCAAAAGAAGACACATTCTTACAAATATTCTTTATACCCGATGCAAATTTAACATCTGCAAAATGTATCAAGACACATTATTTTTTCCCTTAACTTCAACCCAAGAAAAAACCTACTTAAATCAAAATGTGATAACTATAATTATTGCTTTTATAAAAGGTCACTGTGCAAAAGGTAGCTAGCGTGGGGCACTGTACGGTGTAGGACCTATGTGAATGCACTCAGCCAAAATCAAACCTTTTATTGGATTCTTTGATTAATGATGACATGATGATTAATAATATTGGAAGCGAGAAGAGGGGGAAAACAAGTCCCATGGATGCAAATTGCCAAATCCAATTCTCTATTTTTTTTAATACTCCCTGAGCTTTGGAAACAGTAGTCGGCACATTCATAGAGAACAGTAACGAGAACACGCAAAGTACAGGACAACCATTAACCAAATGCAATTTGAATCTTTTTTGATGAACAACACGTGCCCCGTACACGTATGCTATATGTACACGATGTGACAGCCACCATGATAAATTGGGAGCTACTCTCTGAATGTATTGCAGCAGCATCACAAAAAACCCTCACCATTACACACTCTCTCTACTGCAAGGATGGAAATGGCTGAGAACACTGCCCACATTTTTGTGCTTACAGGAAAATTTGCTTTAAAAGCGTATTCCACAGGTTCCAAGAAAATTAGGCTGCCGTCTCCCACGTTCAACAATAATTTGCATTATTTTCGTGCAGTAATCACTGGAAGGTTAGCAGGCCTTTCTGTGTACTTACGGTAACCAGCACTATGAAATTGGAATCGTGCAGTTAGCACAACATCGGCTGTTATCAGCTCTATGATATTTGACCCATTTCACAAGGAGTGACACAAACAGACTTACTAATGGTCAAATATAGCTGCACTGGAAAAACAAAATGTTAAGAAAGGATTACCATCTAAGTAAACATGGATAACTTTTCACACCCCAAAACACTTGAATCTGATAGGCAATTCATGCATTAAATAGTTCTCAGATTTCTTAGGGCTAGTATTTGTTCACCAACAGTGCAGCCAGAGATGCAGTTGATATCCCCAGTGGCATATCACACTTCATGTACATGTACATGAAGATAAATTGGACCTTTCGTGTGAAAATGCTTCAACAGTTTTTTTGCTGTCTTCTCTCAGCAAGATTCAGTACGACTTTGCCAATAAATCAGCTTTACATGTACGTTGATAACAATAATGAACATACAGTACATTTTATGTACATTTACAGACCTTGTGGGAACATTAAGGTACATTTTAATGCATCACTTATTTAGAACATGAACAGAATACCAGCTGACAACTCTCTTGGAATTGGAAAAAACATATCATCAGGCCCAACCGATCTTCAGTCACGCAGATGCTTTGAACATGTCTGCAGCAGAGACAATTTTTACAGTCAACGCGGAGGCGGCCAACTGTACAACAAGCAGGAAAACTGGAATTTCATTTTTTTCTAAGATCTACTTTTCTAAACAGTGTCTCCAACAATCGTCTGGAAAATGAAATGACAACTTAAAGGAGAATACGTTCCTTCATGGAGATTGCCAGGATCAAACCATGTCACGTCCTTTGTGTGTTCAAGAATAAAGATGAATAAGGTCCGTACTACATGTATGACTTGCTGTAGTCACAACTGCTTTAAATTTGAATTGCTCAGACTACAGAAACAGTTGCTACACTGTACATCATGTTCACGTGTACACCATGCCTCATGGAGCAGGGCAGTCTTTTGTAACAAGTCTAAAAAAATATTTTATTTAATACTATCTAGCAACTCATCAATCAGAAAGCAGGTCTGATGGCGCCAGCCTCCCCCCCCCCCCCAAACACACATCTATATGTAGGCACCAGCTAGATCAAGAAAGGAAGAAAACAATCCCACACACACAAAAAACCCAAGGCAAACGTCAGAAAGTATCCAGGGAGGGCGTTCACAAACGACCCACTTATCCCTGACCTTTAATATTTTCCTTCCCAAATTGTCTAGTGGTATCCTGCGTCCTGTAATGAACGGCTCGGATGGAGCCGTAGCCTCAAACTCAGCTGTTAAAAGAAAGGGAATATGGCACTCCCTTGACTTCTGCAGGCACCTTCCTTTTTACCCCGGTGTATCTCATTAGGCATCTTCCTTGGGATGAACATCTCATCTCCTGTTTTGCTGGACTGGAATTCTCTCCTCGCTTGTTGGCGCTTGCAGGCCCTGGTGAAAGTTTTAGGACTCTACATGTAGGTCTGAGGGTTTTAAAGGAGCTTTAACACATCCAAGGTCACATTGCCTTAAAATTAGGTCTTTACAGGTCAATCTGGGGACAGCTAAACATGTGGGTGCATACCTTGTCAAAAAATGGATTTCAGTAACATTATTCTTTTATACCTGGTGGGTGGCATTGAGGTTTTAGGGTTGAGGAGCGAAAGGGGAAAATCTGCAAAATATGCATTCCGTTGCGCATTTACATAGGTGTGCCAGCATTTTGGGCGTTCTAACTCTTGGAATCAATTCCTTCCCTAACGTAAACATCACTGTACAGTGTATGCCGCTCCCTGCTCCAGGTTGAACAGCAAAATATTTGTAAAAAATTGCAGTTACATGCATTGCAATCAACTTGAAAGAGCTATGTACGCTCCACTTCTCGGGTCATGCAAACTTTACAGAATGTTTTTCAGCTTTTGGAAGAATGGTTTCAGCCAACCTACATGTACAATACATTGTACATGTACATCCCTAGACTGTACAATGAGGTGCAAGTACAATAAACTATTTGAAAGACATTTTATGTAACATTTTAAAAGATGAACTAAACTCTGCCAGCACTATTGTACATGTCGTGTATGGATGAAAAAAATGTTTTACAATACCAACCGCAAATTTACGTACACCTGTACACTGTTATAGTGCTCTACGCTCATTGAAAAGTACCAGTTTATAGCTTTGGTCCCAGAAAGGCGTTTTACGCTACAGTGTACGTGTGTTTATGTGTTTGAGTACGGTTGAGCACTGTATCCGCCTTGTGCTCATGTTACATAGTGTTAGCATTTTCCATACGCTGTGGAATAATTTATCACTGAATCAAATTAAATCTGTCAAAATATAATTTATATTACCTCAGGTGTGCTAACTTTGGCTTTATATTAGCAAGAAAATTAATTTTCTTGTTCATATGTTACTTTAATTATCTTTTAATATTATTATCCTTAGGCCTGTCAATCTGTCATGATTTCATGTCTGTCCATTATTTTATCAACTTCATCAATCAAGTGAATGATTTCATTTGTAAAAATAAAGCACAGTAAAATTTTGCACAAAATGTATCAGTTACGAATTGTATTAAGGATTTATGCAACATTTGTGCAACATTAGTGCACATAAGTTCAATTTACATATTATTGCAAAATGTATTATTTATAAAAAATTGCTGGAAAAAAATCTGTAATGAAATAAGTACACTCAGAATTTTATAGAAGATCTTGATCAAGGCAAAAATGATAATGTCCTGCATTATGTGTTCAACACGTAAGACGGTCAGAAGATAGTCAGAGCATGGAGGTTGAAGAGCAGCCTATACTAATCCAAACGTCGAGCAACAATAGACACTTCTCAGAACAGAACTTCTCAAAACAGATTCAATTACATGGTACCACCGCAAACCTTTACTTTACACATTATGTACAAAGTATCTCCACATCGCATCTGCAATGTATTACTTCAAGTCATATCTTTCTTGGAACACCAAACATGAGTGCAGCACACACAATTATATTAAACATTCAGCAGTAAAATTTATGTAGGAAAAAGGTTTCCATAATCAGAGAGATTTTCAAGTTCATCAGAACATCTTTTATAGACAGATTTTTTTATTTTCAGGGAACTTTCTGCAGAATCAGTGAGAGATGGCAGCTCTGCAGTACATTAGTTTTATATTTAACATTTTATAAGTTTTTTTAATTCTAAAGAACGCTCAGTAATTAGGATTTCTTTCTCAAGATTCTACAAGACACGGCTTGTGCTAGGTTTACCATTACCACTCCATCGTCAAAAATTAATTCTTTTTTGCTTTGTTTTTTAAGTGAAATCAAATTTCAAACAAAACGACAAACACCTACGTGTAGGAAAGAGAACAGCCAACTGCTGATGTCAAAAGCTGGAGCAATTTCAAACCCAAACTGTATGGGACATTTCTGTTTACATCAAGCCCTTTAACCCAAACAACAAGATGCTATTTCTGTTTTTGTTTTTACGGACCATTACGTGGAGAATTCCTACAACGCACACACATCAACAACAATCATACTGCTTACCCAATGTCCAGGTCTGCCAGCATACTTCCATCTTGATCTGTTTCTGCTGTTCCCTGAGGGCCATCTGACACCGAGGGCCCCTCGACACTCAACCTCTCCTCTGCACCTGGCGAGGAGGAGCTGGAACCGCTAGCTTCAAGACACTGCCATCCCCAACGCTGGAATAATCGCACTGACAGCTGGTACCAGCCTGCACGTAGAACATCAAGCCTGGCGGGGCTCGGGCACTGGTGATTGGATGCAAGCAGCTGTAGCTTCTGATTGGCTAGTAGGGACGGTGATGTCATCCGCCTCCATGATGCACCGAGGAGACGTGGTACGATGCGACTCATTGCACACTCTGGGGGAATGAAGCAAGAAGATAATAATGACATAATCTACAAAGCTGAACTTGAAGGAATTTAATCTTAATTACAGCTTCCTCCTCCGGAGAAAAAATAAGAGTAACACCATCATCTTGTCAAAGTCACTCATTCGTGTCTCATTTTAAATGTTCATAGTTTTTCTTCTTAAAACACAGGGTTCTTCACAACGTTATAATGGCATTGACACCAGCCAGAAGGTATCTCAACAAACACTGATCACAAAAGTAATTGTATGCCGTTACCAAACCTAAAAATGTACGCACATTATGTATCAACATAAATTAAATAATGTATTTAAAGACAGTGGACACTATTGGTAATTGTCAAAGACCAGTCTTGTCACTTTGTGTATCTAAACATATGCATAAAATAACAAACCTGTGAAAATTTGAGCTCAATTGGTCGTCAAAGTTACTCTCCCCATTACTCCTTACCAACTAAGGTTTTATGCTGATAATTATTTTGAGTAATTACCAATAGTGTCCACTGCCTTTAACTTATAAAATGCCTACATGTAAAGTTCAAGGAATTGTACAGATCAATGCCATATGAAAAGAGTATTTAACATTTAAAGAATATTATTGGATTTGTACCCTTACACCATGTGTGTAAGTCACTGTATTCTCAGTGCTTAGATGACTCATGTGAAAAATATATACAAAAATGGTTACAAAGTAAATGGAATTTAAAGGCAAACAGACAATCCTTTCAATGATTTCTGAAGACAACATGACAAGAAGCGTTTCAGATGGAAACATGGAGGACATTCCAACACCAAGAACCGTTAACAGAGAAGGCTTTATCATTAACAACTCTGTTTACATACTTTATAGACAAAAACTGAATGTTGTTTCTCCATCTGTGACATATTTAGTGTGACTCATGTGCATACTTTGCTTCATGCGTACTATGCAATCTACTGTATAATACTAAAATTACTGTACATAAGAAAATCTACAAAACTCAAGCCAAACGTGTTTTACATTTGACAATGAACTCTTCCTTTAAGACATCGACCTTGCCCTACAACTTATCAGACTCTTCTTTCAAACTTTCATGGGGTGGAGAAAAAAGAAGCAGAAATACCCACTCATCTCCCCAAAGATACCCACCCACGTTCCTGTTTGTTAAATCCCTCGATCCAAAACTGTTTCTGGTTTGTTTCAACTTTCCGGTTAGTTCGGAGAAAAGGAGAGATAAATTAATCCAAAGTATTTAATAAAAATAAAAACACCCACTCAGATCGGAGCAAACAAAATTATTAGGAACGAACTACAAAAAGTCAGTGAATTGTAATATATTTCACCCACACAAGAATTATTGACGAGTCGCCACAGACAGCTGGACTGGTAGAAGCTCAGCTGTAGGACGCTGTACATGTACCAGTATGACATCCTCACCACGAATTATGACACAAACGGCAATGATATTTGATTTGTGACATTGCAACTTCCATATAATTGCCCTTTTTTCCAAGAAATGGTCCATTAGTGCGAAATTGGATTAGTTAGAACGTTTTTTTGTTGTCCTGCATTATGTGAACGGAGAAGAGGACAGGGTGACAGCACACTGACCTTTCGCGCAAAATATATCTTTGGATTTTTGAAACTGTTCGATTGTTTTCATCCTTATAATATACCATAGAGCCTGTGAACAAATTTAATTTCAAAATGAGGTAAAGGTTTTGAGATAGTGCTGAAAATCTGGAGCGGTTATGCCTAGATGCAGAAAAAAGGAAACCAAAAGTTACCAAATACTGTGGATAACCCAACCCCACTTCTTAAACTTCAATAACAGGTTTAACATTGTGTTTTGGGGGAAAGCACCCCCTCCCCCAACTCACCCCGCCCCGCAGGTCAGATTATACAGGGCATCAGCCAGCTTTGAATCTACCCATGTGTACAGAAGAACACTGATCTTAGTTGTCATATCACTTAGGCTGATGATCACTCCATCGAAACTCAATTTATGGCACACCAATAGACCCCCCCCCCTCCACTCCAGCCCCAGGTTATAACTTAAACCTCAAAACATTGGGCCCCGTTAAGTGCTATGGCAAACTAATTTGTCAGGACCAGTTTTGGAGGGGAAAAAAGGGAGATAAAAACCAATCACTCTAAATTTTTAATGCTATGATTCACTTGTATGTACAAGTATTCACTAGAGGATGGCACTTAATAAAACTCATTTTGAACAATTAGATTGAAATTTGACAGGTATATCTTGCCAATCTGAAACAAAGTCGCTGTACAATAATGTCTACAGACTTAAAAAAAAAAAAAACTTCATTTAAAACAAATTACTCTCCTTCATTAAAAATCTCTAATATTAGAAGTTTGTTTTCCCTGTAATGGTGTCGCGGTTGAATAGGCAATGAGAAACCCAAGCATGCTATTGACATTGACCTCTAGAGTACACATGATTTATCATCCCTTTCCCAACCCAATCTAATCGCAGCTACTGTCCGTCCGCATACATGTATATTGCTTTTTCATTATTGAACTAAACCCTCCTACTGTCTGACCATTCAATATAATCCACTGTGGTTTTGAATGATAGACTTCACCAGCATGCAATCATGTGGTGAATGCATCTACACAGTACACAGTCAACCCTCCTACTACCTTACCATTCAATATTATCTACTGTGGTTTTTAATTCCAACTAATGCCAGCCTGCAATATGATATCACTCGGTAAAGGCATACTGTACAAAACCAACCCTCCTACTGTCCAACCATTCACTTTCATCCACTGGTTTGAACGAACCATGCCAGCCTGAAAGGCAATATCGTGGTGAATGGGATACACACAGTATTATACAAATGCAAAGTCTACAAAGTGGTTCTTGGCAAAGTTGTTGCATCATACAAAACCCATGCGGTTGAGTAGTTATAAATAATTGTTGGTCAACTCACGCAGGTGAATTATTACCAAGAGTCGAATTGGGTAATCCCAATTTTTAATAATAAAAATATTAATACAAAAATTATTATAAAAGAATTAAAAATGGGCGACACAGAGTCTAATAATCGCACGTACACCAAGGACATGGATACCTGCAAATTTCTTTGCTCTAGTGAATTTTTTCGGATGACTCACAAAAAAAGCACACATATGGTCAGGTCTTCAGTCCTGTTTTAATTACGCCACTATCATTACTTGTTTCTGTAGGGTTTTTTTTCTTCTTTTTTTTTCGGTACGATTTGTCAGGTATTGCGTGGTGGGGGGGGGGGGGGGGGGGGAGAGAGACTAAGTGCTTACAGACCGTGTCCAGAAAATGAAATACTACAGAGATAGATACCTTGGTTTCTACCATATGGCCAAAGGATCCAGGATCCATCCCATGCTGGGTTGGGTTTTTTTATTAAGAGGAAAAAATATGAAATGGAAACCAATTTTTTTTTAAGGCGGGGGGTGGGGGGGGGGGGCAAAACAGGGACATTGAAACAGTTATCTAACTACTGATGTTTAAAAAAAAAAAATCTTCTCTTCCGTGTCTCCAATTAAGGGGTAAAATGTCACAATGAAGACGCCTCTGTAATTAAAAACCAGAACCAGCGTTATGGCAGAATCAATACCACTGATGGTCTATAGATTTTTATATTAAAAAACATTTTCGGTTGTTCCAGGCCAGTAATTTTCACCGGAAGACTGCCCATCAAATTTAAAGACCAACCACCTCTTAAAGGAAATTGAAACGCAAACCGAAGAAGAACTGCCACTAAAGGCATTAAAAATTCCATTCACACAAAATTTGTACACACACACACACTCGATAGAAAGTAAAAAAAAAAATTGTTACAAACTTGATAACCACCTACATGCTTAAAAATGTTTGTATTTCACTTCTGATTATAAACAGAAGTGGGAAAAACAGGGTTCTCCAAGATTTGTTCAAAACTATATGAAATTCTTGAACCAAATTTTATACCGGATGATGCCCAAGGACAAAACAAAAAAGGAAAAACAAAAGGACTCCATAGGGGAATTCCTAAACACTGGGGTGCTTTCCACAAGAAAATATTGTGTACAAAGTCACTATGAACCTGTTTAGTGCACGGACAAACTTCAAAGGAAAGAACAAACAAATGTTCCACAAGGATGCATTGTTGAGAATGCATGGTCCTTAGAATATGTTTCACTATGTTAGTACCTTTGGTTTTAATAGCCCAACTGTGCATTCTCAACGGTTTCTTTGTGATTTTTTTTTTATTTGATTTATAGTCCCCCCCCTAAAGAGATAAACTTGTGTTCTATTTTTGGCGAAATGGCTGCAATTCGCGCACTTGACTCGATGCGCTAGCTTTTGCATGGGGGAACGTCAACAGAGTAGGGGGCCTATAGTTTTAGTAAAGATGTAAGACCCGCTTATCCATGTCAAAATGTCGTCTACAATGTGTACATGTGTATAACGGACCCCGGATTAGATACAGTGCTTCAAGATCATCTGTCACCCGCATAATAACAGGATACCAGCTGTTATAAGACGAGAGTGCAATTCCGCTTGCTAATTGCGAAGGAAGTATTACCAGCTAAAGAACAAGCTCCAATTTCCACATTTTCCTCCTAGATTTTGACTTCAGTTTGTTCCCTGGATGCCATAAAAAAAGAGAGATTTATTTTCATATTTTGATAAAAACTCTGATTCAATTAGGAAATTTATGAACAGGTCAAATATTTTTAATAGATTCTTATTTAAAAAAAGGACGATGCCATGGTTTCAAGCCAATTTGTTACAGCTTTTTATGGTAACAAGTGACCTACATTTGGTTGGGTAGAATTTTCTTGATGATTGAACACTTTTCTAGCTTTTACAAGATAATGGTTTAGGAGTCGAAACAAGAAACCTGGATGGCTCCGGAAGAGTGCATGTTTTTAAAAATTTGTTATAATATAATTACATTCTTGTTTAAGGGCAGTGTTCACTATTGGTAGTTACCCAAAATAATTTTCAGCATAAAAACCTACTTGGTAACAAGTAATGGGGAGAGGTTGGTAGAATAAAAAATTGTGATAAACGGCTCCCTCTGAAGTAACGTAGTTTTCGAGAAAGAAGTAGTTTTCGATGAATTTGATTTCGAGACCTCAGATTTAGAAATCAAGCATCAGAGAGCACACAACTTTGTATGACAAGGGTGTTATTTTCTTTTATTATTATCTCGCAACTTCGATGACCGATTGAGCTGAAATTTTCACAGGTTTGTTATATTATGCACTGTTAAGATACAGCAAGTGAGAAGACTGGTCTTTGACAATTACCAATAGTGTCCACTGTCTTTACAAGATTTTTAAACAATGTTTGCACCACTCAGCGTTCTCCCTTCCTTTAACAAGTCAAAAAGACCAGTCAGAATTCTCTCTAAGCAAGTGGTCCGGCTGACTAGTCCAGTGTTGAAAAGCATCCCTAGACCATTTGAAATACTGACCAGTAAAAAAGCCGACAGTTTAGTAAAACGAAAAGCTAACTGATCCTGCTGGTAAGTGAAGTCACTAAACATAGTTAAGAGCTACATGTAGATTAACCCTGTCACTACAGGCCAGATACTCGGTAAATGTAAAAGAGTGAAAAACACCACTCTTTACATTTCAAGCTGTCCCTCATATTATATGGCTCTTTAAAAAGAGTGGTGGTAATTTCACTTGTTAAGACAGAGTGAAAAATCACTCAAAAAAGATGCAAACTTCAATCTAAAAGAGTGGAAGACCACTCCAAAAAGAGTTGTCATACACACTCATGGCTCTTCAAAGAAGGTTTTTTTCACTCCTTTACTTTTAAAGAGAACTTCACAGAAGCAACAGAGGCGATTCCCTCCATGAAATGCTCCAGTAGAAATTTACAATGTCCGCACAGGGTGCCCTTCACCAAGGAGAAAATGCCTTCTTGGTGCCCTTGCCCTTTCAAAAACGAAACATACAGGCCTGTGTAGCCGTTCATACTTTGCTCATTAACACCTCGACTAGGTTGACGTTGCGAAATCTTAATTATTAGCCGGCACAATTGCTTGCATCCTGCATCCTCTTGGAAAAATAACAAAAACACTCGGACATCATGAGCGAGAGACGTCAGGGGTGCGGCTGCCAACTCAAACACTATTTATTTTTTCAGTCATTTCCTTGGGTTGTTTTATTTCAGGGTGGCTATATGAGCTTAGTCCTAATTGATGGAAATCAACATCCTGGTGCAAGGTCTTATCATTTCTCATAAAAAAAAAAACTATTTTTACAGTAAATTGTCATTAGAAAAAGGTGTCATGAAAAAACAAACGTTGGCATAAACATTAAGGCGTCATTTGGTGATAAAATCAATGTAGGTCACCCGAAAGAACGTGCAAAGTGAATTCGCCAGAAAGTAAATCATATGGCGAGTGATATCATGAGTAATGATAACATTGACGGGAATTTAATTGAGTTTATTTTGGCAAGACTCATCCCGTATAAATTCCATTCCGCACAGACGACTCACTTGACCTGACCAGCCCCCTCCCCACCCCCACAAACAAAATAAATAAATAAAACTAAATAAAATAGTAATAATAATTAAATAAAAAGCAAAAAAAAAAAAAAACCCACTCTGTTTGTAAGCCTCTATTTTAACAATCAAGGCCCCACAAAAAAAAACCCAAACCCACATACAAATACCTCTTTTTTGTACAATGTTTTTGTGAGGAATGGTACCCATTCCAGAATCTTTCATTAAGAAATACAGTAAGTGAGGCAGGCCTGTATGATTCGTTTTTGAAATAATAATATTAACTGTATTTTATAGAGCACCAATGCTTATGAGGAAAGTGTACATTTCTACTGTTAACATTTTGAAGGCATCAAGGCAATGACCAGGGGGCATGTACGATACGCATGCCTTTGTTGCCTCCTTTAAGTATCTGATAAGCCTGGGAGGGGGGGGGGAGGGGTTCACTCTACCATGTATCTGTCCCAGCCCTTTCATTCTCCAAACAATGATGAAACCTCTCTTTCTTTTGTTAATAATGTAACTTAGCTATACATCAGCACTTTTATACAAAGGCAGATTCATCCATGTCAAAGCCTGATGATTTTATTAGTAAGATGTGATAATTTATACTTCCTCATCCCCAGAGCGCATAACTAAGGAGGTCCTCATCCCCAGGGTAATAAGGAGGCAAGAGACCTAGTGTGTCTACAGATATAGGGAGATGGTAGAATTTATTGCCTAATTTATCAAGACCATGATATTGGTCGCTGTCAACAGGCAGCCCACAAAGCCAGACAACTAGTTGTGCTTTTTTTCGTTTCTTGTTGATTGCAAACATGATGGTATCTGCCATGATCCTCTGGCAGCGCCCGATGGTTAAAGAAATAATTCTGATCTTTCTCCTCAAAGGAAGGAAGGAAACGGCAATGAAAGAGGAATCATAATTTCAATTGGCTCATAATATGTTGCATTTCCTTTTCCTCTTTATACATGTCCATATAGCGGGCATAGATTCAAAGCATCTCATATTTAAAACTAAACAAAGGTACACAATGTATGTAGCTGAAATTTGTCTTTTGTAAATGAGGAATGATTTTGGTGATGAACAAATGGAAGTGCAAAATGAAAATACCTTCCCATCTTAAAGATGAAATTCAAGTACTACCAAAGGCCAACACACAATTAAAAAGGTGATTTATTTTTTTAAATTCATTTTCAATTCAAAACAGTTTTGTTGCGTAGGAGTGTGAAGTTAAAACCCAAGTAAAACATAGGCTTGCTCAAGATATTTAAAACATATGGCTAGTCCTAAGTTACGACACGTAACTTGCCTTATCCAAGATAAGACTCTTAACTCTTTGTGAAATCCTGCACACAACTGTGGGGCATTCTTGAAACAAAGATTGGAAGTTTGAACCTCAGCATGCTGAAGGTCCTCAGATCATTAACTGGGTGTTTATCTTTGATTTAAAATCATTTACCATGCAATCTGGGGCATTCTACAAGTTATATTAAAAAAAATTAAAAAAATTATGAGTTTCAAGTCCAACTTCACAGGGCACTACAGCAATTGCCATGGTGTGCTTTTGCCATGGTGCCCTGTGCGATGTTTCTGTACAAATTTACATTGTTCGAGGCCTGCAACATAATGAGGGCTTGAATATTTCTAAAACCCAGAGCCCCTCGATCCACTTCTTCAACAACACAAATGTCCTCACTCCTCGGTCTACTATAAGCCAAGCATCCTTCTCCTTAAACTAGGGAGACAACTCTAATGTTTTCTTGACCCATTTAGAAAAGGGGGCTACATGTACTTAGCAAGTATGAGGACAGTGCCAAGACAAGCAGAGTTCAGCGGAAATGATCCAAATGACTTTTTAATTCAGTCGATATTTTTCTCCATCGCTCATGGAGATCGGACTGGGGGTTAGAAGGAGTACATGTAGCCAATCCTGACGTAGCTACATTAAGGCAAAGTGTGCATACACAGGATTGGCAAACATCAAAAACATTTTGAATGTTGATCGATCGATTACATGGCTCATACGAGTACACAAATTCTGTTTTAAATGCGGCCAAATGTTGAGAAAATAGAATATGAAGATCACACCCACCCAAACTGAAACCCCAAATCACTTTGCTACACACATGTTAGGCCCACATGTACACCTGGGCCCAATTTAATAAAGCTGTTGAGCAGAAAATACTGCTTTAAAGACTCAACAAATATAGGCTGGTATTGGATCCTGGATGAATCACAAACAGCAAATGGATAATGGTCATGATTGTGGACAATACTTAAATAAATTTGAACAATATTTCCCCCCCCCACAAACAAAATAGTAATTGTGTGTGAGTGTCAGTATGCATATGATGTCCCCAAATCCAGACAAAAAAATACCCCAAACAAACAATAACAACCCAACCAGCATAATTAACCTTAAAGCCTGCTAGACTTGCATACAATAGTTGTCCTCAATTACTTGCACTATGTTGGTTCCAACTGCAGTAAATACCATTTTCAAAGTTGTACCGTGTTTTCCCTCCTCCGATGCACTCTTGACTGTCCGACTGTGAAAATATTGACAACTTTGGACTTGTAATATTCGACATGGGGGCTAAAAATAATAACCGTTAGTGACAGGTAAGATTTTCCCAGTTATAAAACTAAAGATCCTTCAGTACACATTTCAATGCACACTTTGATTTTTATACAAAACAAGGAGCTCAAAATATTGTTGTCTGGTGTTTTTCATCCATCACTCATTTGGCGGATTTACTCGCATCTCGCCGAGTTCTCAAATGTCTCCGTCGCAAGGGGACATCTTAAGACCAAGAACTTCTAGCAAACATCTTCTCGACACCCCACATACATGTACACGATCATTAAAAAAAAAAAATTGGCGTCTCACTGGAGACACACTCGTTCTGACATCTTAAGAGATAATCTGCAACAAAATAAATGCCACCTCCAGGATATCATCCAGAATTGGATTAAGTGCTAGGCAGCGGGGTTTTTAACAATGTAATAAATCGTTGTCGCCGACCAGGGAACTTCATAAGATGTAGGTAGGGGGGGGGGGGGGGTTCGGAGTTGTCACATGAGCAACGCTGATATTATGATGTGCAGTAGTGCGTGCAGCTGTCGCTTTATTACCAGAGTGCTTGATTGTCTCTGATGCACGGAGGAAAGAGATGAGGGGGGGGGGGGGGGGGTAAAAATCCAACGATAGCCAGGGACGTGTGAAAGAAACCCAATATACCACAGCTTGGGAAGTAATACTTGCCCCGCATGACGACAAAGATGGATGAAGCCAGCCTACCGCAGCAGGATCTGGGCTCTGTTATTAGACACTCAGCATCATGTTGCCCAACAGTGCATTTCTTACCGATTGACTGTTTTTCCAGATGTTCTGTGTTTTCGGGGGACGCATCAGTACAAAATATTTGGAAGCAAAGTTCTGTGTCTAATACAAAGTAAGAGTTCTTTATTTTCTTGACAAGCGTGGTATTTTGAACGGTCTGATTAGGACAGGGTTTGACTTGAGGGTGACGAGCGGCTCCGCTTTGTTATTATTAGGCCAAAATATTGGATCTCATCTTTAGTGAAATAAATTACTGCTTTTAACTGAATGCAAATATTTTACTTCAGAATAGGGCCTTACAAAAAAATGGTACATTTGCAGGGCTTGTCCTTAATGGACCCTTCCCATGAAATATGCTAATTACATTCACGCATGCGTACAGACCCTGTTAGTTGGCAAACGCCATAAAGTTGTGCACTAAGCAGACGCGCCATCGCGTCTGCGTGACGCACCCATTACCTGTGTGCAAAACAGCGCGATGTTCCCTCAATTTGCCAACCAAAACGTTACTGCGCACGCGCTATGTGCAATTTACATATTTCATGGGAAGGGTCTATTATTTCAGTGGCTAGCCAGCAGGACCAGTTAGCTTGTCATGTGATCAGTCCGCCAGCTTTTCCACAAGTCCTACTTCTAAATCCAAGCTGCACCTAACGCAAACGTTTGATTCACACAAAAAAATTGTGCCAAAGTGGAATAAAACAGTACTTAATAGTATGCTTCTCCTACAATTTCAAGTCAAGCCGGGCAACTTGCAACTTCTGCTCGATGTTAATAGGTGCAGGCCTGGAATTACACAGAGGCCCATGGCCTCTATTGCCTCAGGTCTTGGCCTTGGTGCTCCTTCAAAAGTGTCCCATCTATATCATAGTGCCCTTTTGCAAAATGAAAATGGCCTTGCCCTCTCAAAGTTGAAATTCTTGGCCCTGCAGACTGGCAGATGGCAATTTTAAGTACCTCAATGGATTTAAAACCTCAGCCATAAAAGTATGAATAGTGTGTAGTCTTCTTTGAGATACATCCTCGGAAGAATAGACCTTTTTATGCTGCCTCGTTCTTGGTCATGTTCCTAGTGTATCGAATTACAATAATGAATGCTAATTAATAATCATTTTGCAAACAGGAACCAGATTATTTTGTTCTTCAAGCCTCGGTTTGGTAACATTGATATCCATGGAAAAAAATTCAAGATGGCTGCAGCATGATAAAGGTCTAAAGAGGCAATGTTCTTGTTCCCTTCTTCTTGCTACATAAATACAGTCTGCTGTCATTTTTTTCATTTGAATCTACTCAATCAATCAACTTATGCTATCCTGATATGTCTTTGTAGTCGTTTTGTACAACGAGTTAATACCCGGCAATCAGTTTGTCCGACTTCGCTGTACATGCACTAACCAAGGAAGTAGGCCAGGAGACAAATAGGTTATTTATAGACATGAGGTAATTGTTGTCATGTGATTTCTATGTAATGTGGTATTCATATGAAACCGCAGAGCCAACTTTTCAAGACAAACACAGCCTGATTTCCTTTCACTTTCAGTCACATGAGACTCCAGTGCCTAAACAGACATTGGTAGACCATTACACTTTTCATTCTCTCTCATAACAATGGTCAAATATGAAAAGGTACCGTTTTATGTGTGTCAATACTGAGTGATCACACAAAACTTTCAATGAAATATAGAAAGGGTTTTGGTACCTTTTGTAGATCATGTGTTTTAAAATCATGAAATCAATCCCTACTCACTGTGAATGAAGATGTATTAAATATAATTTACCTGCAGAAGTTTCAGCTTCATTACTTAACAAGTTTTGAAAAAAAAAAATGAAAAACACAGAGCAATGTTTTCATGAGAATCCCAAAAATCTGATGTACATGTATGCCAAAATAGTTTTTGCTCCACCAAAATTATTTAGGTAACAACTGTTTCACTCGTTTCTCAAAACTACAGCACCTCAGCAAATAATATTTTTAAAGGGGAGTTTTCTACCATCATTTTTATCTTAAACAGTGTAAGTTTTACGTAAATCTGTGAACTGTGTTTTCTGTCATACAAAAAGTACCCTTTAAAGTGGCACCTCTATGAAGGAGACATTGAAGGAGGCACCAAGGCCAGAGGAGGCAGATGCATCCTTTGTCTCCTGGAAGTACAGCGTTCTCACTTAACACCTTCAGAGGCCCACTGGCCAAAGGCTAGTTAAAATATCCCAGACACTGTGGTCCCCAGCTGATTCAAACATGTGAGGACCAGTCAAAATCCACCTCCTTGTAAATGGTCCAGCTGTCTAGTCCAGTGTTGAAAAACATCCCTATTAAAATATGGAATACAATGTAAGGACAGGTGACAAAGTTGGCGGACTTGTGTAATGAGAAGCTATAATGGCTTCTGCTGACCAGTCACTGAAAACCTCCTGGGACAACCACGCGAGGACCAGTAAATATTTTCTCAAAGTGGTCTACAGAGTTTAAAAACATCCCCATAGAAAAAAGGACTAGTTAAAAAAAAAAAAAAAAAAACTGTTTGACAAGTGAAATGAAAAGCTACTGCCCCACTGGCTAGTCACTGATTAAGTTTAAGAGCAAATACTTCAAGTATTTTGCATGTTTTTTTAATAAGGCCTAAAGATCTGATGAAAACAAATTAAACATTAAATGAATTTGCAACTTCTTTTTTTTAGTATCACAATTCAAGTGATCAAACAGGCCACATGCACATGAGCAATCAATCATTCCTAAAGTAACTTAAAATAAATGCACATTGAAAAAGCTTAATATATTCATGTTGATTTTTAAACTATTATCTTTCACTGTTTTGGACAAACATTACAAATAAAAAAGTGGCATCTTAACAGAGCACATGTACATATCTGTGTAGACACAACTAAACACAACACAGGACTTAAGTGCCCAACCCAAAGACATCCACATGTGTCTATATAAAAGTTGGTTTCCGGAAACTGTTGAAACTCAGAACTGCCAACATTGACAAGCCCTAACTGTAAACTGTGACATCAAAATAAGAGTATTAGTACATGTAGTAGATAGATCAGCATGCCCTTTGACCTGACCTCAGGTTCAGGTCACCATTTGACAGCTGTGGAATAACTACTGCTATCAATCAAACATGCAATCAACTGAACTCAGGGAAATTAGTACAAACACGAAAAAGGAGAAGGCCTGGCACCTCCGCTAACAAAGACCAACCAGGGCTACATAAAAATACAAAATGATTTATTATGCCTATAATGCAATGAAACTTAACATCTAGGCCCACAATGTGCACAATGCCTTAACAAAAATATCCCTACATGTACATGTACGTAAGAGATTAGTTTGGACTTCATTTGAATGACACGTGGAACCAAACTCGTGGGGTTACAAAATAACTGTCAACTTTTGACAGAACCATCGCATCACGCAAACTTTGCATGGGAAAAATAGACGGAACATTTCTTGTGGCACACTGAATCTCTTAATATCAAAGTTGCAAAAGGCAGCTTTCTTTGGAAACTCTTAAAGTATATATAGGAAACTTTTGAAGGACACCAATGCCAAGACCATGGGCAGTAAAGGCCATGGCCTTGCAATTCCACATAACCAGGCCTGTGAATGGATAATTTACCAAATCTCGTTTTAACAGTTTGTTGACCTACTCACAGTAGTGCATCTTTAATACCCACAGATCTAAATCGAAAGTCCATTTTTTTCACTCGCTCTCATGTTGAAATTGACCTCCAATGGAATGTTAGTCGTTATTTATAATGTCAAGCCCTCAAATGTATTTACAGAGGCACCTGAACTTGTATATGTCTTTTGTGTTGCTCGGAGCAGGTCAGCACACGTACACCACCACTATGGCTACGCATGCAGTGGTAGAAGTAGCCACAGGGGTTTTTCAAAATACACAATAATAATAATATGCTGGTACTAGTACAGCACCAGGAAATGTGTAAGCAAAAAATACATTTTGCAGTTTTCCCTCAAAAAAGCAACAACAAAACTATAAAGAGTTAAAGGCAAGAACAAAAAACTATTTGTGTACAATCATGCAGTTCAGGCATTAATATTCGGTCATTGTAAAAAGGTAGGAATATTTTATCAAGTACTTTACACATGAGCTGACCTAAATGTTCACAGTGCAGGCAACAGACTTTTCAAGCTATTAATCACGATTTCTAAGTTTTTTTTTTATCCAATGGCAAAAACAAAAATCAAAAATCAAAATCAAAATCAGTACATGTAGGCAGAATGTCATGCTTTGGTGTAGTTTTACCACATTTTTATATATTTTTTATTTGAAAACGAAAAAACCCTGAAACTATAAACAAATGAAAAAAGTGTTCACAGCACTATGTGAACAGCATCCTTGCCCTCTCTTTGTTTTACCCAGTTCATCTTTGAGAAAGTCAAATGAAAGTGTGTCCACACAAAGATTCCATCTTAAAGTTGTGACTACTGTGGTACAGGTGTGATTTTTAACACTTCTCAGAGTGCATTTTCCTTATAAGCATCCACACCATAAGAAAATGCATCAAAATTTTCTTGTTTCCTCACTTGATATTTTATTTTTTTTAACACTATCTATAGGCCTACATGTTCATCACCAAAGACACAAATCTCAATCAGAACGAGACCCAACAACTCATGAGGGATAAACCAACCTGGCACCATTTCATCAAAGCTACTTCTTCAATTCCGTCCAAGGACACGAAGGATGATGACAATGATACACACTCTACAGTTATTTATGTTTTTTGATTAAAATTGCAATTCTAAAACACAACTTTATAGTGAATCACTGCTCAACAACCAATACTGGTTGAATCATGAATGATTCACGTAAGCAATGGTGTATAAAATCAAGCAAATGAGAAACTGTAGGCTTCACAATAAACCCCCAATTTTACAACAAAACCAAACAAAAACAGACTGAATATAAACACCCCTACAAAAGGTAAAAAATTCCAAATATCCGGCACATTCATGGTGTATACTTTTCACAATTTTAATCAACGTTTTCCAGTCTGAACTCAAATGCGCCAAATATGATGACCTACTTTCGACAACGACAAAATCTCATGAAAGGATTCAATTTGCTTACCAACTTGACAAAAAAATCACTCCATTGCAATCAGCTTTAAAGTGCACAGCTCGTCGCCAGCATAAATGAATAGATTTACAGCACACACGCTCTTAATCAGATCATATCCGGATGCCGTAATGGAGTCAATATTATCAAATAAATTGACGGCTACAAAGTACGTTGTCCGTGAATCCCTAATCTTTAAGCCACATCTCTCTGACTGAATCATATTGTATTGCTCCGTGGCGAGAGCCCCCCAAAAAAAGACAGTACTAACAAACAAAATATCTTTTGGAGACTGTAACCCCTCCTGCCTCCTACGCACCCCACTGAACCATATGGAACTGGAACACAAACAAAGAGGATTCAGCGTTTACTATACTGACCTTGTGATGATGTCCTCAAACACAGTCATCAGTTTCCTCTTCTTCTTCATTCCAAGGGATGATCCAAACCACACTATGCCAGCCACACAAAGGGCTCACACCACTACACAACAGAGGCAACATGCTGCATTTAGCAGGCACCATCATCAGGAATCCCTTTGTTGTGTCTCTCGCCCCTGTCCACATTATCAGAGATAAACATAGCAAAAAGCCCCCCCAAACTCTGGCCTGACTGTGAGTACAAAATGTAGTCGAAGGAGAATAGAAGCCAAGCAGTGCGGCAGGAACAAGGCCAGCCCCACAGAAACCCTCAACGAGCGAGGCAGGTGCAATGCTAGTCAAGCGCCAAAGCCCATAGAGAGCCAAGTGTGTGTGCATTCAGCCTGAGAGAGAAGGCTGGCCAGCCCCCGCGCTCTCCAGATAACACTGCCCAATCGGGTGCGTGCAAAATACATCCAAGCATTTGGCACGGTGCCAACAGCATAAGAGCTGGGCAATTACGGCTCTGGTCCGGCAATCAAGTTCACATCCATCTGCCTGTGTATTGGGTTGCACACAAGCCTTGTGTGTGGCGGCTTGGATGGTTGGGACCGCCCCTGTGCTGTGTGTTCAGGAGGGGGATTCGACCGCCAAACCAGGGAGGGCTTAAGGAAATGTAGAAAAACAACTAGAGTTGCGACACAACGGCTCCTGATTAATTGTAATGAGAGGAGGCTATGAAAAATAAATTGTATTTCCTTTTTTTTTCTTTTTTTTCTTTTTTAATTAGTGGCGACCTAGAAGTGGGTTTGCTTGGAGCAGGGTTGTTGGATTCATGAATCTGTTCAAGAGGAACTCTTGGTATTGGGGGGGAGATAGTTTAACGAGCGGAATGCAAATTATGTGACTGTTGTTTACATTATAATAATGTTAATCATAGTGTGGGGAGGGAGGTTTGAGTACATTTACTTTTCGGTCTCGCACACGTACTAATGATCGCAATGCTTTACAAATTGGATTTTCCTTTTGGTTTTTTGATCGAAGCAAGTGTGCAAACAATGATTGTTGTGTTAGCAAAACAATTTGTTGACTTATGTGGGTAAACATTAAAGAGCAAGCTTGTTTACATACTTTTACGTGTAGTTGGGTGTACAGTACATGGATAGTTCGTCAGCAACATCATTATGAAGAAACAAGCCAAAAAGGGCCTTTAAAAAAATAGTAAAAACATTTTTGGCAGAAAGTTATGTCAGCATTAAAAGGGATTGCCTCAACTAAAGAAAACAAATTCATTATTTGATCCCAAACAACACTTCTGTTCAAAGCAATTGTAAAGAAAACACTGTTGGTGAAAAATTAAAAGCACTTAAAAGGATTGCCAGTAATACACAGACCTTTAATTGTACACACTCTCCCTAGGAAAAGTTACACAAAATACTGGCAAATCTTCAACGACATAGTTTCTTCAAAGAACAGAACCTCAAACAAATGGTATACAACTTAGTACATGTACACGATCTTCATATGTACGTACATTTATAAGCTTACATGTTCAATCTTCTTACATTGTATTTGTTCTGCATATTAATCTTTACAGATATTAACATTTCATTAAAACAGTCACCTTGAAGCTAGAAATGGTCACTGAATAATAAACTATGTTTACTCAAAACAGAACAAATATGTATTTTCCTTTAATTCATTTATTATTATTTTGTTTCAAGTACTATGTAACTTACTGACCTTTTGAGAGAAGGCTACGATCTGAGAACATCTCACCAACAAATTATTTAGACAAAAACGTGTGCCATTTACAACGCAGTTTTACTAATAATATTAATTTGTGATAGGCGGAAGGAGGGTTATGCTATCGCAACTATAATAATATATGGGACTGATACTAAAATTTAATAGCTTTAAAGGTCTGGGTACGCAAAACACAATGTACACTAAACTTAAACAGTTTGATGATAATGGTAGTACATGTATGTAGGCCTATAAAGGTTCCCTAAAAAACACTTGCTGGGGTGCAGTAGTTTTTGAGAAACTAGTTAAAAACAATGTCGCAAAATTTATTTTAGTCTCAGTTTTACTTTAGGTAAAATGTATTTACCAATATTATGAAATTTCACCATAACTGGTTAATATGTTTAAATTACATGCTAAAATATTTACGTCTCTCTGAGACGAAAAATATATACACGTATGTATATTTTTTTTTACTCATTTCTCAAAAACTACAGCATCTCAGCAAGTAATATTTTTAAGGGAAGCTTTCTACCATCATTACGTTCTTCCAACTGAGGAAGTTTAATGTATCTGTTTTTTTTTACAAAAAGTACAAAATTCTTTAAAATTAGCTATACAATTCATGTACAGCCCAATACACAAACAGCCCTGATGTATCCTACTATTATAATACAATGTGGGTGTGTACTAACAGCTACACGTAGACCGCAAGATTTACGAGCCTTCGGTCCACTGAGCATTTGAAACCAAGTTTACAACCGTATTTTGTCAAAACGCTTTAAATGAATTTTTAATGCTAACGAATAGTCACTTTAAAGGGCAAGGGTAAGGTTTTCAGATCCATTCGATTGTTTTAATCCTATTACCGGTAAACAGTATGACGTAATAAAACCAACGTTTCAAAAATCTAGAGCAGTACTGTCCTTACGAAGAACAATCCCCATCAGAAAACCCTCAATTGGAATACACATTTTCATAAAGAAATATTTCTCAGATCAAATGCACTTTAATCTGTCTCTTAAACCACATTCCTTTGAAGGGAATCAGTTCTCAAAATATTCTAATATCAACAGCTGAAGTGCTTCTTGCCAAATAAGTTCTAAAATAAATGGTATTTAAACTTTGACGTAATTACCAATGGTACATGTAGAACCTCTCTTTAAATAGGCCTTTCTAACTCCACCAGATAAGTGCCCACGTTATCATCAAAGCAAGCCACTAAAGCGCAAAACAAGAGTCGACGAACTCTGCACTCACAGCAGCATACAAACACCCCACTTCCGTAAAAATACAACCCCCAAAGAAGGAAAAAAATGAACACAATACATCTATTATAGAGCAATCCTATTGCCCCTTTGCACCTAGAAACCCAGCAAGTTTCAATTAGGCCAAATAAAAAATAATAACAGTTAATCGTCCCTTCTCGCATCCTTTTTTTTTTTTTTTTTTTTTTTGTGTATCATGGAGGTAGAAATATCTGTTTTTCCTTTTTTTTCAAGAACAAGACAAATTTTCTCTACTTCAAAGAACTTGTAACTACAAAAAAGTAAGCGGTGACTTTAACCAGAAAAAGGTGGCCAATGTGAGTTAAAATTCTTGGCTAGCGGCCATCTTTGAAAGAAATAAAAAACAAATAAAAAGGTCCTCATCTTTTTTTTTTAAACACCTGGACGACCAACTGGTATATTTTGTTACTTGGCCTTATGCGTTCATTATCAGAAGGGTTGCCCAGGATGTTTAGCTTACTTGACCTATTTCCTAAAGGTGGGATTATATTTTGTGTGTGGTATTATTCAACATTCTGCAGGGGTTATTAATCCGCTGGGTATGAATGGGGTGGTGCAGTGTAACTTACCACAGTCCAAGGTTACTCTTATGGCTGCCACACAAGAGTGCACTTGACATTGTGTAATTTGGGGGGATCTGCTATTTGCTTGATTGCTGGAACAAAAAAGGAAGCTACAAAGATACCCATTAATAAGCTTTTTATCTGATTTTTTTTAATACAAAATCACTTAGACAGGCAGTGAGTGAGGTGAATTGGGTTTAAGAAACTGTTGAAATCACCAAACGAAAAGAACTGTTCACCTACATGTAGAAGCACCTGCAGTAACTAAACACTGCAGTAAAAATGCTTATAATTCAAAACAATGTACAGTATCATTTGTTGTGACAGAGCTGTCAACCTGAATGGTGTATTGAATCTTGCAATCAAGGAGATTACAGTACATGTATATATTCTACACAATCAGGGAGATACAATCATTCCACATAATTCGGGGGAAGGCTTCCAGAATCAGGGAATTTGACAAAGATCAGGCATTAGTTGTGAGCTCTTTATTTTTGTCGGTTAGCAGGCTGTGCATTTTTTTTTGCTTCAATCGTCACTTATTTTTTACCACCTCACTTACATGTAGTTCATTCACCACTTAATGTTTAGGGCCTACTATCAGGAAACACTGCCTTCAAGGGAAAGTAATTCCTTTGGTTTTTGGAACTGTCCGGTTGGTTTAATCCTGTACAAAAAACTAACCTGTGAAAATTTCATTTCAAAAGGTGGTCAAGTTGTGGAGATATTGCCGAAAAGGGGTTAATGTCAACGCTGGAAGAATAATCCGTAATACACAAGGTAACGTTTCTCAGATTAAAATTTCAGGGATAAAAACTGGCATATTATTTGTCCACATTACTTGAAAGTGAAGGAATTCTCCAAATTCTTTGTTGCTTGTATAGGCCTATTATCCAAGTTAATAAGTTTTCATCGACATTAATTTTAAGAGTGATTACCAAGCGTATTTTAAAAGTATTCCATATGATTTTGAAAATTACATTATTAAAATATTTTTTTTTCATTTAAAGAACCGCGAGACATTCACTAAACTGGATGGCTGTTTCTTCAATTGCGAGAGTGCGTTATGAAATGAAATAATTCTCAAAATGCTTTAGATACTATCGAAAGGCACTGGTATACTTTTAACCAAGTAAGATTTTGTTGGCATTAGTTTTAAGATTGATAGCCAAACGTATACCTTCCCTTTAAGTGTTCCATATGTTTTTGATAGAAGTAAGATGATTAAAATCTAAAAAAAAAACTCTCTTTCATATATATCTCAAATAGAGCACAACAGCAATAAAAAATGTTAGCCGTTTGAAGAAACGCGAGATAAGCACCAACCGCATGGCTGCTTAAACATGAGAACTGTTTCTTCAATTGCAGGAGTGCTGCACCAATGGGCTGCATCTTTCCTTTATCATCCTTGATTGCACGGCTGCTGGTGCAGGGTTAAAAAGAAGAGCGTCGTCGTCTCTCTTTCCGGAGCTTCGTAATTAGAGATTACCAGAGCATGACCGGACATAGCCAGGGATCCCATCTTGGGCACTAATGAGAAAGCGCTGAGTGATGGTGGATGAGGCGCAGTGGTGACGCGCATAACAATTACATATGATTGCGTGTGTGATGCAAAAACCAGATGCTTTGGTCAATGCTAATGAGCAGTGACAGCGGACATGCTGTTTATTATTACGGTATAATTATATATTTTTATCTTTCATTTAAATCCCAATTAAATTTCCGCAACAGCTCAAGTGGAGAATATCTATAAAATTTCATTTTGATATCTAATCATAATAGTCTTGGCTCAAGACGTTTTCACAGTAATTTTTTAATAATTGTATTATAAAAACCAAATCTCTAAGTAATCAGAGCATACAAAAAAATGTAATTTACAAAAACTCAAAGTACGCATAAAATGTGTAAGTCACCAGAACCAGTTGCAGATTGAAACTTCTGTTGAGGATATTTTTAACTGGCGGAAATGTTTTATAGAGTGATCATACAAAAAGACGTAAGACCGAAAACTGCTGAGACGATTTTAAAAAGAGAGAAAATAAGAAGATTAGAAACCTGCATTTAGCACTTTGTAATTCATTATGCCTCAACGTATACATTTAGTTACTTTGATTATTTTAAAAATTGTATTCACATGAATGTATTTCTTTAAGAGGCCGAATGATGTTTCTATTTATAAGCCTATTAATCCCCCACTGGGACAAACTGTAAACCTCAACCCACCAGAAACCCAAACTTGTTTTGTTAAATTATTTTGCTTTATGGGATCCGGCGTAATACATGTACAATGTAGGCCTATCATTACAATCATGTATCTATCCAACAGTCAAACAGTTTGGATGTTGAGTTACATGGTGTTGGATTTTTTTAGAGTGAGGAAAAATCCTACTTTCATGAAAATCACTCATCGGGATCAGGCATATTATCATATTAAATCAGAGTCTAACAGTTTTGGTGTTATGTTTAGTTTCCTCAAATTCAACTTAGTAAATCTGTTTTTAGCGTGCGATTGAGCCATTGTTGTCCCTTTCTGAAGGGTACTTTCAATTTTCAACCATATTGGCATTATTTACTTTACGAATATATCCCCAGTCAAAATTTTTCGATATCCTCCAGGGTTAGTATCATGTAGACTGAGGTTGGATCCTACATAGTAAATCACTGTAGGGGGTTAGGGTTGATGTCGCCTGCCTTTAATCACTTATTGATCTGATTTGAGTTTCATACTATTTTTGTATTATATATTTCCTTTATCAAATAGTTGAACCATAATAACCCAGCTGGATGCTAGATAAACCACACACACTACCACAGTCACTGTACTTTATACTTGTACCTGTACCATGTATGTAGGCCTACAAACTCTAACAAAAAAAATTGAATGAGAATGGCTTAATTTAAAATTATGTCAGCAAAGTCCTAGGAACAAAGATGTAGGTTACTAGTTGTTTTTTTGTTACCAAAATCAAAAAGTAGACAAGAAACATTATTATTTTTGAAAATCATTATTATTCTACTTATTGCTTGCGGAGTATAGACACGTACACTTAATGTTTTCAGCATCCAGCTGAATTTTGTTTTCATTTGTTTTAGGAGATACAGGCATCTATTTCTTATGCTTCCAAATGGAAGAAAAAACAGCTCTCTTACATTTCTTCGAGGCTAAGCATTATTAGAACTTGTATTGCATTTTGCTTCTAATTTTATTTAGCTTAAATTCTGTTAGCGTGTTCATACAACTGTACATGTACAGTATCTCACTGATGGCCTAAATGCATCTGCTAGCAGAAATCTTTTTAATTTGTAGCCATTTCTTTTTGGTCCCAGTCGATCCCTTAAATGTTAACAAAATAATATGAGCTGAGGTAAAGGGAATTTCTTGGATGATTTGACCTGGAATGAACCATTGTAGCTCCTTTATTTATTTCACAAAAATTCATAATTTGGTCAAAAGCCTTCAACGGTTTGTTGTTTTTAAAGCATACATACATGTAAACCATGGAAAAATGAACATATAAGCACAAACAAAATATCGAAATTTAATATAAGTTGCCCAAAACCAAACAAAAGAGGGCGCCATTCACATTACACACAGACTCTTGTCAATTTACATGCCAGTTACTAGAAAAACAACCATTTCCACACAAAATATTTAAGTCTAATGAAGGGTATTTAAAACCTATGGAGCTTATTATTATTGGAAAAAACAAAAACATTGTGGATCAGGTTCAGACAGTTGCATAGTATGCAATTTGTGTAGAATAATTTAGAAGTAGTTCTTTCAGATATTTATTCCCAAGTCTAAGGGTGTACTTTTTGTAACACAAAACACAATGTCCACTTCCACTTTAACCGTTTGAAGATCCCTCTCTTGACTTCTAATTAAAAAATACTGTCATCTATTGAGTTTGACAGGGAGAGGTTCAGAAAGATCGTAGTGTTTTTTTCTGATAACTTTCTGTATAATGCCACCACTTATTCACTCCTTTTTACAAAAAGGGATACATGTTATCTCATCGAGGTAAAAATAGATATTACATTAGGCCCTATTTCATATCGAATGAAAAAGTGGTGGCGTGATGCGGAAGATTTTTCCTTTTTTCTCTGTCTGAATCGGTGAAGAATAAGGTTTTATGTATTTTTTTCCACTTTTCGGCAAGATTGATTACTAAGTTTCCTACTTTTTCAGGAAACTAAATGTATACATTCAGCGACGGTGGGGTATGCTGCTAATATCAGTCAAATCCTTGTCCATTTTTTTGTAAGTAAAGTTGGGTTTTGTTCCTGCCCACCTACATCAACTACGTACGTATTTTGACTTCTTAATATGCTCAACGCTTTATCTTTTGGTCACTCGACCACCAAGCGCTATACACCAGCCTACTCGCCAAACTGCCGAGCCACGACCGAGTTGGAACTAAACCATTTTGTAGAAGGGGTGTTACAAACCCGTGTGGCAGTGCGTTAGTGTTTGTTTACAACAATACCCGCCGTTCACGCATTAAGTGCCCATGCACTGCCGCACCGGTTTGTAACACCCCTCTCACAGAATGGTTTAGTCCGACTCGGCCGCGGCTGTTCGTTGATCTACATGTAGTAGGCTGCATCGCATAATGAGAAGTCAAAAAGCGTGCGATGCGGCAGAAAAACAACAGTGAGTACCGAGCAGAAAACTGCATTTTTTGACAATGTTTTTTAATTTCACTCAACAAAAAGGAAATGCAAGCATTATGAATGCATATTGAGTATGTGGGGAAAGTTTTGGTAGTGTAGTACTAAAGAAACTTCAGTTATGGCTGGCTAACGGTCATAAAACTTTCACCTATCAACGCCGATTTAAAAAACATATAGCGTTAAGGAGGCCCAAATTACTAGACCCCAATTAAAGGCTCACAGGGGAGCCTTAATTAGTTTCTAGAAGTACAATAATTAATAATAATAAACAAGACTTATAAAGCGCATTAATGCGCTGGTTAACGACCGATAATGACAAACAGTAAGCACAGCTAGTAGTACAGCGCCCTAGTTTTACTGGGTCTTGTCACACACACACACAGGCCTAGCCCCATAAATCGGTCCAATCCACTCCGTATCCTTGGCCCCAGCACCACTGATATCAAAACCTTTCGCTTCCTTGAAAAACCATCTGCAACGTTCTGCATCATGAAACTTACCCATCTAAAGCTTAAGAAGTTACAGATAGCACTACACTTGGAATTGTTCAAATAGGTATCACACATTTTGAGTAAAAGTCAAGTGAATTTTGCGTGTGAATTTACTCAACTAACGCTCTTTTACCGCTAATGCTGATATGCCGATTGTCCCCCGACCGTAACTTGTAGAACCATCTGCACACGTTCGTCCTGGGAAGAAAAGATACACAATCCGCGCTTCGTGTACAAACATATGGACACGCGTCTGGGAACTACAAAGAATGGTTCCCCAATCCGTGCTTTGTGTACAAACATATGGACACGCGTCTGGGAACTACGAAGAATAGTTCCCAGACACGTGTCCGTATATTTGTACATGAAGCGTGGATTGGGTATCTTTTCTTCCCAGGACGAACGTGGGCAGATCGGTCCTACTATTTGCCGTCAACTCGCCGACTTGCCGTCAACTCGCCGTCAACTCATTTTCGTGCCGTCAACTCATTACATTTACATGAACAATTTATAAATGGGGCACGGAAGTGTTAAGTCTGGGCTAAACTACATCTTTCTCATGGTTTTCGGTACAAATTCATTCACAAAAACGACTTTGTGTTGATATACAAAAGTACCAATCATTGACATCTTGGGCCAAGACTAATCAATGTGAAAAAGCAAGATGGCGGCCGACAGTTTTGCTGCTTCGAGAAACTTTTTTACAAGAAAAAACTCAAATTTTATTCCGAAATATGACCTAAAACTTACTTGTATTCTCTTTGAGCTGATACTTTACAGTTCTATGCTTCTTTAGTGGATTTTTAAATGTATATTGGTGGAGTTGACGGCGAGTTGATGGCGCAAGTGAGTTGACGGCAAGTAGTAGGACCCGTGCAGATGGTTCTACAACTAGTACAAGTTTGTCCTGGGAAAATAATCTGCGCACGGTCGGGGGACAATCGGCATATCGGCAATAGCAGTAAAAGAGTATAGTTGAGAAACATAACACGCAAAATTCACTTGATTTTTACTCAAAATCTGTGAGTGTGATACCTATTTGTTGAACAATTCTAAGTGTAGTGCTATCTGCAACTTCTGAAGCATTAGATAGATCGGTAAGTTTCATGATGCAGAACGTTGCAGATGGTTTTTCAAGGAAGCGAAAGGTTTTGATATCAGTGGTGCTGGGGCCAAGGATACGGAGTGGATTGGACCGATTTATGGGGGTTGTTCTAAAACCCCCTCGACCCCCACGACCCACGACCCTCCGACGTCAGCCCCGATTTAGAATTCACAGTGTGTGATCCGCAACGCAACTTCCTTCCACGACTAGGCTTGACTTCAAGTCTGAGACTGCGGTTATATTTATCTGCATCAGCCACACAGAATTGGGAGTATACTCTCCGCTTCCGCACGACAAGTGCACACCGATTGGGGACCCCAAACACGTTCGTGTGGCCATTTTGGTCGGTCGGGTCTACAACCTTGAGCTCCGCTTAGAGCAACTAGTAGTACCATAGTACACAGGACGGGAGCGATCGGCCGGAAATGGGTCCGCCTGATCATCACATAATGAGTTGGCCGTAATCGTACTCGGGCGGTAAACGCAGGTTTCCAGTTGGGATAATAATCTCGGATCGGCCAAGAGATGCACGTGGAAATGTCGCGTTTTTTATCTGTACATCATAATTGCCACAGGCCCGATCTCGGCAGCCAATCACGCGAAGTTTGCTTCGTGCATACTACATGTCTCGGACGCTGTGTTGTTGTGATGTGCGAGGCATGGCATGGTAGTCGATGTCAGCATACACAATTATTGTGTGCGTGATTGGCTGAGGTTGTGAACTGTGGCAATTTCGGTGTACAGAAAAAAAGATCGCACAAAAGTTGATGGTCGAGGGGGTCGTGGGTCGTGGGGGGTCGAGGGGGTTTTAGAACAACCCGATTTATGGGGCTAACACAGGCCCACACCACAGGACACAGATCACGGACGGTCGGTGGGAATCGAACCGGGGCCGGGGACGCTGGGTCCCCTAGACAGAGGTGAAAGTAGTTCTAGTGAAAGGACAGAAACCACTGAGCCAACCTGAATGCCCACTTAGACCTAAATTAAGCTACACTGGAAAAAAAAATAAAGAAAAGTAATTGCTTACCATGTGAAGAATCAAGGAATTAAACTATCAAAATGTGCCGCCACCACACGGTGATTTTACGAAGAAAAACCCACACAGTTTTAGAGCAGTCTGGTCCCGCAATTCTCCTTACACACTAGCGCAGTCAGAAGAGGGAAACCAATCTTTTGCGCAAAGTGGAATCTCTGGGCAAAAGGTGGCGCCCTTTACAAAAAAAGTTTGACATAATAATTAGTTTTCTTTACCAAACATCCAAAAGGGGATCGTAGGCCTAAAACACTAGAACATTGCGAGCTCAATGTTTGTTTGTGTGCCCTCAAAATACTATCTATACGAGTTAGATTTGAGAGCCCCCAGGAATGTGTACAAATTGCCCAATTGTGACCGTGGGGGGGGGGGGGGGGTCAATCCAACCTTGGGGGCTATGTGTGGTTAAAATTAATATGAGATTTGATAATAATTCACTTTTTATTGTCCTAATTTAGCTGTAAACCTACAATTTTGGGGAGTGCCTCATGAAAAATCACAGCAGCAAGTCAATCTGGTAAAAAAACAAAATCTTAGTATCGGTACTAATAATTTATTGCAAGCATTCAAAAAGGCTGACCTGCAAAAAACTTGGTAAAGAAATTTTAAGGCTTTTCAATAGAGGCCGAGACTTTTTGAGAACTTTTAGATTGATTTATATGCGAGTCTAGCTCTTTTTCGATATCTTTAGTGTGGTGTCTCTAGCCCTAACCCCAATCATAAACACTAAACCCTACCCTAACTGCAACCCATATCCCCTCTAACCCTAACTGAACTTTGAACATAATCCTATAACCATCACTACCACTACCCTAACTGCAACCCCTATCCCCTCTATAACCCTTACTTTGATAATAATCCTAACCCTTAACCTTACTTTGAACCTACCCAGGTCGAAATTCCAGTTGAACCTAGTTAAACTGGGTTTAACTGGAACTAGTTGAAACCAGTTGATAAACTAGTTAAACACAGTTAAAACCAGTTGGTGTAATATGGAAAATGGACCAACTGGTTTATAATTTCAACCTAGTTGAACACAGTTAAACCTAGTCCAAACCAGTTGGTTAATATGGAAAATGGACGAGTTTGGTCACTATCCAGTTGAACCAGTTGACCCCAGTTAACTAGGTTCAACTGGAATTTTGACCTGGGTAATCATAACCCCAACACTTACCCCTACCCTAACTGCAACCCCTATAATCTCCTCTAACCCCAACTCTAAACCCTCACTTTGATCATATTTTTATATCACAATCCTGACAATCCCCTTGTCCAGATGCTGTATTGGCTTTGACAAGTAGCTGATTAGATGTAGATCCTAGCCCTTACTCTAACTAGCACTAACCCCTACCTTAACTGGAATCATCCCCTCCAACCATAATTATAACCCTTACTTTGATCATTATCACAACACCAACCCTCTCCCCTTACCCCTCTGACCCTAGCCAAACCATGAACCCTTACCCTAACCCTAAACTTTAACCTGTTTTTCTGCCCCAGACATAACATAAAAAGTCTACATCAGATGTAGGTCAGCCCTTGTGCTCAATGAAAATTGCAAACTTGTTTCCCAAGGGGTGTTTGTCTATATATAGACATTTTCAAAATTATAATAGCAAAAAATACTGTTATATTATAGTAGGCCTACAAGGTGGAAACTTCCAGTTAGCTTTTGGATGATGAATAATCACAAACCCCTTTACCCACACGAGTGTAATATTTTGAAAATTACTTTTAAAGTGACTTTACAGCTAGGTAGCCAATAATATTTTGATGATCGACTGTATATCACAGAACCATTAGACATTTTGCATTTATTCTTCAAAGATAGATTTTTTTATTTTAATTTTGATTATTTTTAACACAGATAATCATTTTAACAAAATTTAAGAAAGAACCTTTTTCGTGATTTTTAGTCTTTTAAGTGAAAATATTCTTTAAAAGCACACATCTCACTACTTTGAGCTTTACACACAAGTAAATTCTCAATTGGGACGCATTGCCATTTGATGATTTGTTAGGACTAAGCCTGGCATGACATACCAAGATGCCCATTAAAGGATTGGGGTACTTTTTGTAACACAAAACACCATCACAGATTTACATTAAACTTATACAGTATGAAGATAATGATGTTGAAGGCTTCCCTTAAAGGCAGTGGACACTATTGGTAATTGTCAAAGTCTAGCCTTCACAGTTGGTGTATCTCAACATATGCATAAAATAAGAAACCTGTGAAAATTTGAGCTCAATTGGTCGTCAAACTTGCGTGATAATAATGAAAGAAAAAAACACCATTGTCACAAGAAGTTGTGTGCATTTAAATGGTTGATTTCGAGACCTCTAGTTCTAAATCTGAGGTCTCGAAATCAAATTTGTGGAAAATTACTTCTTTCTCGAAAAACTATGGCACTTCAGAGGGAGCCGTTTCTCACAATGTTTTATACTATCAACCTCTCCCCATTACAAGAGGTTAAAAAGGCAGTGGACACTTTTGGTAATTACTCAAAAATAACTATTAGCATAAAACCTTACTTGGTAATTGTGTAATGGGAGAGGTTGATAGTATAAAACGTTGCGATGAACGGCTCCCTCTAAAGTGATGTAAAGGTGTAATTTTCCACAAATTTGATTTTGAGACCTCAGGTTTAGAATTTGAGGTCCCGAAATCAAGCATCTGACAGCACACAACTTTGTGTGACAAAGGTGTTTTTTCTTTTACTATTATCTCGCAACTTTGATGACCAATTGAGCTCAAATTTTCACAGGTTTGTTATTTCATGCATATGTTGAGATACATCAAGTGAGAAGACTGGTCTTTGACAATTAGTGTCCAGTGTCTTTAACATAGGGGAGATGGCGGGAGAGTTGAGCCATTACATTTTGCACGATTCTGCAGAAATGAAATGTAGGATCCCCTAACTATAAGTTTTAAGTAGCTTTAGAGTGTTGACTTACTAAGTATAACATAATAATTGCACCAACTGCTATTGTTTATTCATAGGCTATATATTTGACACATTATCACTAAATTCATTGCTAACTATGTAAGAAGAGAAAGGGTCTTATCTCAAGTTCCAAATTTCACTTTTTAGTGGAATTTAGATGTTCTTGTCACTCCAACTTTGAGCACTTATCTCTCACATTCTCTGTTGTAGCCAAAAAGACAGTTTGGTTATTCACTACCAACAGAGACTCAACCAATCTATGGGCTAGTGGTGTTTTGGGGGGTGGTTCATCAACTCTCCATATGGCTCAACTCTCCTGCATCTCCCCTATTGCTTGTCGATATGCAATAGTGTTTGGGAAATGAGTAAAACAATGTCACGAAAAATACGTCTTACATGCTAAAATAGTTTTTGTGACTTGTTTTACTAATTTCTCAAAAACTTCAGCACCTCAGTAAGAAAGCTTTCTACCATCATACTCTGTAAGTTTAAAGTAAATCTGTGGACATTGTGTTTTGTGTCCAACAAAAAGTACCCTTTTAAGGCACTGGACACCTTTGGTAATATTGTCAAAGACCAATATTCTCATTTTGTGTACCCAACATAATGCATAAAATAACATGTCTGTGAAAATTTTTGTCTCACTTGGCCATCCAAGTTGCAAGAGAATAATGAAGAACATCATTGTTGCACGAATTTGTGGGATTTCAGATGCCTAAATAAAGGCTTCAGGCCTGAAGTCTTTTGAGTGAGCTTGTATACCGGTACCTCTTTCCCAAAAACTACGTTACTTTAGAGGGAGGCGTATGTCACAATGTTGATACTTTCAACAGCTATCTACTGAACACTACCAAGGAAGTCTTTTTCGTTCGCCCCCAGCGCCTTGCTTTAACCAAAGGCGCTGGGATGGGCAAACATATCATGCACTGTCACTGGTTTAGAAATGCGCAGTCCCATCATGCATCACACTTACACTGCACCATATATCTATGCACTGTACCCATGACGTACTTCCTGAACAAGAATCGAAAGCGATTAGCCCATCCCAGCGGCCCTGGATAGAAGGAAGTCTTGTGCTAAACAATATTTGTGAGTATTTACCAATAGTGTCCAGTGCTCTGTACAATTCATAATTTGTCAATGAAACACACTTGTCATTAATAATGCGTAAACAGAATTTGTTAATACAAGAAGCTAAACAATTGGTTGCAAGTGGAATTTTGAGAATGTCTTAATTAAAATAATTTACAGTAAGTTGTCTACTTATACCCAATAAGTGAATAACCCTTGATCTGGGCACTGTGTACAATAATTTATAACAAGAATGAACCTGACTTGGTAAATTTGAAAAACATTATTTTGGGATAGAACAAAAACATCCTATTTACTAGAGTGAGATTTGAACCAAGAACTCTTGATTAATGTGCCGGTTCTCCACCACCTTAGCTAGCTAGCCTGATGGTAGCCGTCTCCCTATTGTAAATATCTTTGTTCGGGTGCCATTCTGACACCATACAACCGTTAACTACTGTGTAGCCAGGGATCACACACAAGGGAAGCAGCAGTCAGTGGATCACCTTCAGAGGATGTGACTTTTTTGTTTCAAATATAAAATAAACTACAAAGGAAAACTGAATGGGTAAATTTTAAAATAATTTGTAATAATTATTGTGATGTCACACATACATGGAATGGAGAGCTCTGGATTTACAGCAACATCTCTGATCTTGTATTTAATCAGTTGCAGAAGGAAATGTTCATAACATTTTAAAGACATCCTTTGGTGGATTGTTTGACTGTATTTGGCGGATGCTCATCATTTTGTACATGTAGATAATAGGAACAATTCTCCTGGGCGGATGCTCATCACTTTGTACATGTAGATAGTAGGAACAATTATTCTTCTCTTGCCCTGACTCCAGGGGCTACTTCTACTTCTGTTTTTCAACCAGTTTGTGCATTACAGACCTGTAGCAAATTTCCCGAAACTTCACGTAACTGCGCAAGTCCACTTGCGAAATGTTTATGAAGCAACTTGCATAAGACGACCTACACAGTTGCGTAAAGTTTCGTGAAATCGGCTGCAGGGCCCAATTTCATGAAGCTGCTTTTAAAAGCACAACTTTTTGTAAAAACAAAAAAAAACAAGCAAAAAAAAAAATCTATAAATGAAATTCCAGGGCCTGCATTATACGTTTTATCTGTCAAAAAATAGTTTAATCAGATGGTCCAATGCTCAGTTCCTGGCAACTACTGAATCTGCACTGCGACTACACGAATCCTGCAGTATTTAGGAAGCTTGCAGTCCTCCTCATCACTCTTTCTTCAGCCTAAAATTAATTGAAATATGAAATTGTTTATTACAAACATGCCTCTCAATTATGAGTACATCTTCAAAACTTACCACACAGTTGAACTTATTTTTCGCAGGCATGATAGTTGGAGAAAAATAACTTGGACAAATATATTGAGCATCAGTAAAAGGGATAACCTACACACATACGTACACATGGTCAGATGGTGTAGGCTTCAATAGAATTTTCAGGCTGTGTGGTCACAAGAGTTAAAACTTTGAAATCAGACTAAAGTAGTCCGAATATCGTGTGTGTTTATGGGAACAATCAAAGGTGATTTGGCTTAAAGTTGAAAAATCATAATGGGGCATGACCCTACTTGAAAAGCAAATATCCCTGTGGGTGTCTTTATAATAGAACACTCTTCGTGGTCAATGCCCTCCCCAGGAGGCCACCTCTGGAGGCCCACAGACGTGGCCAGAAGGAAACATTTAAATGATCTTTTCACGTTGAATACACCCCTTGGTAGTCCTCAGGATATTTTTACCCCACATATACCCAGTGTGCTTTCACACTGTCCCCGCCTACACACTGTAGGTCAAGATTCCCAGGGATAGGGTTGCATGTTTCAAGAACACCCCAGGGTTTTACCACTTACACCTACTCTAGAGCAGGGGTGGCTGTGCCCCAGGGTATGCATCAGGGAAGCAAAGCTTACACATAAAATCTCTCTACTTTACCTTTTTGCTTTGTTGCGGCGGGCAGTGGTTGTTCTGGTTTTGGCTTGTGGCGGTGAGTTCTGTTCCAAGGAGTTTAGGTGGTTTCCCTGCTCCCGCCCAGCGTGATCCGTCTCTCCATCGTAATTCGGCCTTCTTAAAGCATTCGAAACTGATAAAAAGAAAAGAAAATCAAATAACCTTTTGAAAGGAACTGGACACTATTGGTAATTACTTTAAAACAGTTGTTAGCATAATTTAATGTACTCCGTACAGGCAATGGAGAGCTGTTCACAGTACAACTATGATTAGAACCAGGCTTTACTTCTAATGATTGGTAAGCTATATTATTTACTTATCTTCCAACATTTTTTAAAACAATGTTTTCGGTTGTTAAAGGCACTTGACACTTTGGGTAATCACTCAAAATATTGTTGGCATAAAAAGTTGGAGAACTGTTGATAGTACAAAACATTGTGAGAACAGCACACTCTGAAGTAACATATTTATATACATACATACTTTTGTATGTAGCTTATGAGGAAGAGGTAATTTCTCACTGAAATATTAAAAGAATTCAGACCTGAAGCCCTTTTTAGGCATCTGAAAACACACAAATTTGTGCAACAAGTGTGTTTTTTTCTGTTATTATTCTCTTGCAACTTAGGTGACTAATAATTGAGTCCAAATGTTCAGAGATTTGTAGTTTTATGCATACATGTACATGTACGTTGGGATACACCAAGTGAAAACGCTGGTCTGTCCAGTACCTTTAATAACAAATCAATTTACTAATTTTCCCCCTCTTTTGCCCTATTGTCCCCCCCAACATATGTTCTAAACGTACTCTTCCGGCAGCACTTTTTGCATCTCACCGTTATAATGGTCAGAATAAAAACTCACGTGATGCCAGCTGATACTCTCTGATTCTGCCGTGTAAACTGTCTGCCATTGTTTGGATGATCTGCCCCAGTCGCAGTCTCTTCTCATCGTGTTCGATCTCTCTCTTGAAAGTCCGAAACCAGTCCGTCACCGGTGCATTGGTCGTAGGCGGCGCCGCATCAATAATGCCTGTCCACAGCGGAGCGATTGACATGAATGTTTTCAGGAAGTACCGTACAAACGCTGGCGCATAGTAGGGATTCTTGTCAGTAGACCGACCCCACTTGCCCTCATTGGTAATCTGAATGGCTTTGTAGTGTCTGTAGTACGGAGATGTCTTCAGCCACGAGCAGTCATCACTATCCTCTGGGAATACTGACTCTTTGTACACATCTCGTTCTGGATCATACTCAAACGGTGTTTCGGACTCTAACTGTTGCAGTGTCTCTGCTTTAGGAGGAACTTTAGACAGCAGTACTTTACACATCAACCCAAAGATGGTGTCTACGTCGTCTTTTGATGATGTATTTATCATCTGTGACACACATTGCAAGATAAATGTTTTCAGGTTGGTCTCGGTGTCCGCAAGATGTCTCGAGACGACGTGCATGAGGTGTGCACTGCAGATGTACACCTTGCAGGCCGGGAGGCTTCCGTCCCAAACTTTCTGGAGGTAACCCTCTGTTCCGAAAACATTGAATGATTTAATGACTGCTGTTATGGCATCCCACCTGCAGTCCACGATGACCCTATGAGGCACGCTGTACCTCTCATCAAGCTGCTGTACAGCGTATTCAAATCGCATGAGGAAGTTCATAAACTCTGGGTACGAATGCGTATGCGATATATACTCGGCCAGCGGAAGTGGCGGATCATTGCCGTGTCCGCTAACAACTAGAGCCCAGTACTGCATTCCGAAGGTTTGATTGGAAGAGTCTTTGACTTGCAATCCCGTCTCGCCAAGATGAAGTGTCACTAACTCATCTTTAATCTTTTCAATCAAGATCTTCAATTGTGCGTCAGTGAAGACGATGATCCCAACAATGGGGATCATGGACAGACCCTGGACATATCCAATGCTTCCCATCTCCTCTGTTTTGTCTCTCACCTTCAGTAGCTCTTTAATGTTGTCCCAAGTATTGAAAGTTGCCTGGTTTGCCGACGACGATGGGCTTGGAATGCCGTTCTGTTTCTCAACATGACTGCTGCTCTCCGCAACCAACTGTTTTAGGCTTAGTTTTGCTTTCTTAGACTTATTATTTCTGTGCGAGTCGCCGATGACAAGACGCAGGAGCTGGAAATCCCTTCCATGAATAATGTCTCCGGTAATTCTAACCTTGACCTTGAGATCTTTACCTGCCACCTGGGCCTTCTTGATGACAAAGTCGTACTCCGTGCACCCGTCAAATTTACAGACTGCCTTTCCGTGGAAAAAGGGAGCTCTCCTTTTGCGGCTTCCAAACTTCTTCACCCGGTTGAATTTGAAGACCAAAACGCAGTAAGGGTTGACCTCGGACACCTTCTTGGCAAAGATGTTGATGTGACCCTTGAGAGAGTTGTTGTGACGGCCCTTGTACACCCAGATCATTCCCTGCTCCTCCGGTGAAAGATTAAACTTCCACTTACGCCTTTCTAGAGTTGGAGCTGCAAACATAAAATAAATACAGTGTCAATACAGTTTGCAGTAACTCCATGGGTTTATCTACTTGCAGTGTAGATTATGCTGTTTTGAGAACTCAATCATGATAGCCTAAAGCCCTTTTCACACGACAACATCAAACTAGGGTCCTTGGTCTCCGGTGCCAGTTGTCTTGACCAAGGACGTTGGTCAAACTCAAACAGGACCTTTCACACGTCGCAGAAACCAACGGCCCATGTCTCAAAACATTCGTCTTTTGTGGTGCTAAAGGTCAACATTGAAAACTTGCTCTCTTGAAGGAGTCTGGCACACGCTCAAAGGTTTAACGTTATCATATAACGGGGTCGAACATCTTGATTTTTTTGCACCATGTGTTTCTTCTTGCGTGCATGCCTGGTAGCTCCAGCCACACCAGGGTCCTTCGTTACACAAGCAATTTCCATTCACACAGCAAACACGGACCATCGTGGTATCATTTTCACAACGTTGTGTTTTTAAGACGGAGGTCTGGACCTTGGTCTTAAAAAGACCAGGGCCCCGTGCCTATTTAAGCAGAGGTACCTTTCACACCATGTGGATTAAACAACGTTGTGTTCTTAAGACCAAGGACCCCCTGCTTATTTTCCTCGTGTGAAAAGGCCTTATGATATTCTACTGCAGCCGATTTTAAAGAATTCTGGAAATTTCTCTACTGAGACAAAACTTTATTTGTTTGGTGACTTGTTTTACTCATTTCTCAAAAGCTACATGTACCGGACCTCAGCAAGTGTTAATAACATGTACGTGTAAGAGAAGCTTTCTACCATCACTATCTTCAAACTGAGTTAGTATAATGTAAATCTGTGGACATATGTAGTGTTTGTGTTGCTTTCTTCAAAAAGTACCTAGACCTTTTAATGCCAACTTAAGAATTTGAGACTTACCACTTAAGTTGTCATCTAATCCATCAAAGTGTTGACCATCAGCCGAACCTGAAATGAAAATAATTCACACACGATTAGAACCAGGCTTGGCGCTTAAGTACTTCCAATGATTGAAAGCGATATTATTTATTTAACCCTGTTCAGCCCCAAGTTTTTTTGATATAAAACACCACTGGAGCTCACATTGTTCTGACCAAAAGCATGAGATGCACATTCTAACACAGTATAAAGCTATTATTACCTATTTAAGATTTCCTTTTTAGAGCATACAGGTTATGAAATTGTCTTACATAATAAATGTTCTTTTGCGATTTGTCTTCCTTATTTTTTCCTCATCTTCAACTAATTTTCTGACAAATTGTCCTACATAGTTTGATTTCACAAGATAACCATTGTTACCTTTAAGATTTCTCTTTTAGAGCATAATAGGTAATACAATTTTCTAACTTAATGAATTTTTATTTGCGATCTCTCTTTCTAGTGTTTGTCTCATCTTCAACTGATATTTTGACAAATCGTCCAACATAGACCAGATTGAATAACCCCTTTGTTGCTAAGTTACCATCTTGTAGGGTAAACCATATGCGCGTCTAAACACATACATCAATGAAGCACGCATCGTTCACGGGTTTATTTCTACGGCACATGCACGCTTACACACGCCATGTTGTAGGGCAGATATTTGAATGGTGACGTCATTTTCAATTCGGTCTATTTTGAATGTCATATTCTTCTCACCTGCCAGCATTGCCAATACATCTACTATTTGTCGTCGTGTGTACTTGAGAGTCTTTGTCAAGTAACCGTTAAGTTCGAGGACAAGACCTTTCTTTAATGAAGCTTGAACAGGCAAGTTAACTGTGTCATCTTGGGTGAAATGATCTTGAGTTATTCCAGCTTGGGTGCAGTATGGTCCAATTGCTGTGGTTTTTGAGAAAATTAAAGAAACATTATGGTGATTAAAAGACATAAGATCTCCAAAGCTATTCATTGTAGGGTATTATGGCGGCACGGTTTAGAGCAAGGAATTCAAGTTCTGGTGGTGAGGTCATCTGCGGAGTGAGTTCAAATACTGGTTAATGACACTTGTGTCCTTTGAGCAAGATTCTTCACTATAATTGCTTCTCTTCACCCAGGGGATAAATGGGTACCTGCAAGGGTATAGGTTGATATTTTTGTTTGAAAAAGCAGGGAGATGAGAAAGATTAAAAGCTATAATTGCTTCTCTTCACCCAGTGGATAAATGGGTACCTGCGAGGGTATAGGTTGATATTTTGTTTGAAAAAGCAGGGAGATGAGAAAGATCAAAATAATTTTATTGGCCCAATGACACGGGGGCCTTATATGCGAAGAAAAGATAACATTTTCCGTTGTGCCGGTAACTCCTTGATTCAAATTCAAGGGTCTCTCTAAGGATCCTCACTGTTTCAAAATGTGCAGCCTTCTGTAACAGATCTACAATGTACCCTGTAACTTTTCCCTGTTTTGTCTCTTGCGTAGTAACATAAGAGACAGCAAACACCAAAGCACAGATTTGAATGAATTTGTATATGATGATACCAAGGTTTGCTCATCTGGAGTTCGCCCCAACCATTTGACAGCCTACAACTGCAATCAGCCTACAACTGTCTCTAGTCTGAGGAATTCAAATTTAAGCGGTAATTTGTACACAAGCAAGTCATTGTACCAGACCTCTATACAAATCGTACTCAAATAATGGCTTAATGAGGTTATTTTTCTAGTGGTTCAAACACATACATGTATGTACATGGGTGTACAAAAGTGAGACTAAACTGTGTCTCTGGTTTCATTGGCTGCATATTGCGCCACAGTACCTTATCAAACATTACATGGTGCTCTGTAAAAGGAGGTCTCAACATTCAAAACGTACACGTAGTCCCATTTAGCAGCCATAGCCAGGATCACCGATGGCGAACACCTTCTATTTTGATAAGTGCACTGGGTTCTTTTACATGTGTTACACAACACATTGGACCAACAGCATTTCGTCCCATCGGAAGGACCAAGCAATGGTTAATTGTCTTGCTTATTAGGACACAAGTGTCACGACTAGGGGATTCGAACCCATACATGTATTCTGCTGTTTAAAAACACCAGTGCTTTTTACCGCTCGGCCACGACACTAAACACTATTTATTTTAGAATCTATTTGTACCTCTACTGAATCCAGGTTCGTCTAGAAGTTCTAACGCTGAAGGACGGGGCTGCGCATCGCGGGGCGTTATAACAACTTCCATCCCGTCTACAGCATCATGCCCAGTCTGTTCCGCAACCTTCTCACGTATAACATACGTACACTGCCCAGGAACAGAAGTTGGGTATGATGAGCATCCTGGTTGCTGAGAATCTACAGGAGCTGATGCTACATGTATATCTGCAGGTCTGAGATGTTCCATGTCTGCAACACGCCACTGGGTTTGAAATCAAGAAACAATTATGACAATTTTATCAAACAGAATGTTAGGATAGTGGTCAAATCGGACAAATTGATGAACCCTTCCCATGAGTAGTTGCGATAACGTAACCCTCCTCCCGACGACGAAGCCAGAGCTTACCCTCCTCCCGACGGCCCTCTGGCTTCGTCGTTGGAAGGAGGGTTATGTTATCGAAACTATAATAATAATAAAAATAGTAAAACATGTAGGTATTTATAATGCACATTTTCTCCAGAAAACCGATCAAGGAGCCTACACAAAATGAAAAAACTAATACAATAAATGAAACCCAATGAAAGTGAACAAGTGTGTTTTTAGTTCCCTCTTGAAGTTGTTGAGTGATGTTGTTTGGCCAAGTGAGACAGGGAGCTTATGCCACAGGGCAGGAGCAGCTTTGGCGAAAGCACGGCCTCCGTAACAAATTGTTCTAGACCTTGGCTCTACCAGCAAATAAGATCCAGCAGACAGTAGAGCACGACTGCTGTGCTAATACTAATAGTGGAGATTAGTTCACAAAGATACTGTGGGGCTTGTCCATGCAGAGCTTTGATTTGAACACAAGGATGCAGATTTAGAAGGTGATCCTCTTCTTTGCAATGGGGAGCCATTGTAGGCTTCTTAGGATGGGCCAAATATGGTCGTATTTTCTGGCTTGGACAACGACTCGAGCGGCATTGTTGTGTACAAGTTGCAGACGAGAAATAGATGCAGCTGGAAGCCCAACCAAGAGCGAGTGGCAATAACAATCCAAGCTGGAGGAGACCAGAGCATGGATTAGCAAATTTTTAGCAAATTTTTGCTATGTTACAAAGACGAAGACGTTGTTGAACAGTTTGTCGAACACAACTACAAGATTGCGGCACTATACATCATGTACATGTAGTTTTTTGTTGAAGTACACGTAGAATACAATGATCTACACAAATATGCCTCAAAACTGTGTCGTTTTCCTTTTACCTGTATGGCCCCACCGCGTTAGTTCGCAAAGTGAAACGAAAACCATGCAACTTCGAGGCAAATTTGTGTAGATCATTGTATTCTACGTACTTTTACAACATCTTTCTAATCTAACCATGCCTTTTATAACAAACAGTTACAAACGCTTTTCAAAGACCAACTCGATCGATCCAAGGCAACGTGTTCCTTTATTTAGTTGGCAAATGTCATAAAGAGGTGTGCACTCAGCAATGCTCACACGCTAGCCCATCTTGTTGTTGGTACTCTCTTTGTTATGAGACCGATGTTGGGGAAGGAGAGCCATCCAGCCAGCTCAACAAGGTGGGCTACACACAACAGTCAGCAGCCATTTTCCGGAATACCGTACACTTTGGCACCTCGCAAACTCGGCACCTACAAACTCGGCACCTTGCAAACCTGGCACCTACTCAGCACCAAGAATGACGGCACCATACAAACTTGGCACCTGCATGTGCATGTGCTGAGTTTATGGGTGCCGAGTTTGCAAGGTGCCGAAGTGACCGGTACCCTACCATAGAGTTATATATAAGAACTAGATGGCCCACTGGTGATGCTTCTTGCACATGCGCGACATCCTGCAAGGCGCAAGGAAACACGCGCGCCATTCTGCACGCGCGTTGAATATGACGTACCTGATGGAGTTTGTGTTTATTGAATGCTGACACGATGCTGTTTTGTCATTTTACAAAAGGGTTGTTCTAAAACTCCCTGCACCCACGACCCCCTCGACGTCCGCCCCGTGTTCGACAGCCGAGTAAGAATTAAGTCCCCCGATTTACACATGTAGAACTCACAGTGTGTGATTCGCGACCAACGCAACTTCCTTCCACGAGACTGAGACTTATCTGCATCAGCCACAGAGAATTGGGAGTATTTTACTCTCCACTTCCGCACGTCACGTGCACACCAATTGGGGACCCCAAAACACGTGTGGGATAACTTTCCGTATGGCGCCACCACCTTTTCACTCATTTTTACAAAAAGGGATATATCAATCATGTAAATTAGATACTATATTATTTTATTTCGAATGAAAAAGTGGTGGCGCCATACGGAAACTTTTCCCACGTGTGGGCCAATTGGTCGGTTTTTGGTCAGTTCATTTAGCTTCCCTGGGTCAACCCCGGTGTGCTACGTTTTTTTTTTAAAGACGAACGTGGATTATTATCTGCACATCTTCGTCCTGGAAAAAAAAACCCGCCACACACCAAGGTCGACCTGGGGAAGCTAAACGAACGCACCCTATGTACCTAGCCTGAAAGTCTGACGTCATTCTTCGGGGCTCACGAATAACGCCACAGACCGGCTTCAAAAATTGCAAAATGGCGTGTAGTTTGACCTCTGACCTCGGTCATTTCACATTATAGATACGCAGTCAACTCAAAGTTAAAAACTCCATTGCAGACTTGAGAGCAGTGACTATTTGGGCATCTATGTCACTGCACGTATCCAATGATATCATTGTATCCAATTGGAACCACTGGATCTAGCGGCGGCATAAATATAGCCCCACTTGTGTGGCCAAGGATAGCTGAATAAAAAAAATAAGGATTCAGCTATCCTTGGCCACACAAGTGGGGCTAGCGGCGGCAGCGACCTGTCTTTATCCTTGCGGATAAGACAATATGATATGTACCCTACTCAGCATGCTCAGCGCTAGCCCTACACTTGTGTGGCCACGGATATCAGAATCTATCCTTGGCCACACAAGTGCAGCTACAGTTTGTAGCTCAGCCTCAGCGCGATGGCCGATGCTCCCTTTTTTATTTTTCCAACCAAATTGTTACTGCGCTCAATCTAGCTATGCATTGAAACTAGCACTAACTCAAACTTTCATATTATGAAAAAATGCAATAGAACGCCATATTACCTTTAAAAATCGTTTATTTCAGTTTGGATTTTTAGCACATATCTCCCCTCAATCCATGCTTCAACAGTCAGTCTACATTCATGCCATCGTGAAGTGTGTGGCCATAGCCCCCTCTCTAGTCGGCCGCTGACCAGTTTGTTGTTTCATGTGATCCGACATCCGAGGCCGACTGTGAGCCGATTCTCCGCGTGTAAACTCAACTTCACACAGTTTGGAAAGAAATATATCTTTACCTTTCACTCGCTCTACTGCACAATGTTTGTATTCTTGCAGCAGTTTGCATAGTTAATTTGTCTAAGTCATCCATATCTATGGACCTCTTATTGGTGAACACGGTACATTTGTTATTGTAACTTGATGACACTAGCCATAGACAATGGAACTGTATTTTGATTCAGGTAGATGTTTTTTAAATTCTTTCAGTCAGGGGCGTCAATCCGTCTTGAAAGATGGGGGGGGGGGGGGGGGGGGGGGGGGGGACATACGGCGTGGGGTCCGGGGCCCGCTTTAGGGCCCGGATTTATTTTAGCCCGTAGATGCTCTTTGGTGCAATTTAGTGAATATGTGATGTTCCCCCTCTCAGATTTAGGAATTTAATGCCTATTTCAAGGTATGATGCACATATTCTTGCTATCATTGTTATTGTACCTATAAAGCAACTCAATTAGAGCTTCGTTATATCCATATTGTTTCTGCATTCTAATGCTCAGACGGCGTTTCATTCCTATCATCACCAGACCTAAGACACAAGTTTTATGGGGCAAATCTGTCAGAATGGAACAGAACATCTGTAAAATGTGAGCAGCAGTAGAACCTTTTGGGTTGACAGCATCTTCAAGTGCGGATCTATGAACTAAGTTTTAGGGGGGAAATCTGTTGAAGAGTGAGCTCACGAGTGCGAAACTTTGACGGCATGGGTCCGGGCCCGCTTAAGGGCCCGGGAAAAGTTTGCATTCTAGATGCTCTGTGGTGCAATCTTATAGGCCAATAAGAGGCATACAGAACGGAACAGAACATCTGTAAAATGTGAGCAGCAGTAGAACCTTTTGGGTTGATAGCATCTTCAAGTGCGGATCTATGAACCAAGTCTTAGGGGGAAAATCTGTCGAAGAGTGAGCTCATCAGGAGTGCGAAATCTTTACGGCATGGGTCCGGGCCCGCTTAAGGGCCCGGGAAAATTTTGCATTCTAGATGCAATCTTAGGTCAATAAGAGGCATACAGATCGGAACAGAACATCTGTATGTGAGCAGCAGTTGAACTTTTTGGGTTGACAGCATCTTCAAGTGCGGATCTATGAACCAAGTTTTAGGGGGAAACACTGTCAAAGAGTGAGCCCGTGAGTGTGACACCTTTACGGCATTGGTCCAGGCCCGCTCAAGGGCCCGAGAAAATTTTGTATTTTTAGATGCTCTTAGCGGCCAAATGGCAAACGAAACAGAACAATGAGCTGTGTGAATATTGTGTTCCAGTGCTCCACATTTCCACGGTGCAAAACACGATTTGATGATAAAGGTGGTCAAACGACACGGTAACATTTGATACTGTGTCCCCACCCTTTGAAAATTGGGTGGGGTGGGGTGGGGTGGGGTATACGTCCCTTCCACTCTTTCAAGGGGGAGGTGCAAAATTTTGCATTTTAGACGCTATGTGATGCAATCTAGGGCCAATTGTTAGGTGGATATTGCGTCATCCTTTGCCCACAAGATTAATGCCCAAATAGGGACACATGGTTTCGTCTTACACAATGCAAAACTTGGGCTTCATGATAAAGGTGGTCAAAAAGGTGGGGGGACATTTGATATTGTGTCCCCCGCCCTCCAAAAGGTGGGGGGGGGGGACACCCATGCTTTCAGTTCATTGAGAAACTGACAATAAACCATATATAAACTTAAAGACAAAACAAGAGTCGCTCCTATAATTTAAAATTCGAGTAGGCATATGCAAACTAAAACTAGAGTGAGAACTACATACTCGCTAAAATCGAGGGAAAAGGACAAGAAAGATAAAAACACAATACAATGTGAAAATTTGATTGAAAGTTGCCTCCATTAACGAATTTAAACTTTTTATTGTTAAGCTTCTACTCATTGAAAAACAATCCCAACAACAAAACTTCCATAACCTTTTTTACTGTTTCGCCCGAAATAAATACTTTTATTTCGGTCACAAATAACGAAGCCGGCTATTTTTGAGACGACTGATCCTCTCAACGAACTTCTAATGTTTGTACCGTCTTAAATGCTACATATTCGTATACTTGTCGCTTTCCCGAATCTTTGAGTTATCGATGTTTTGACAAACACCTTGTTGGATCCCGGGCTTCCCGTCCTCGTCGATTCCAGAAAACCATCTGGCGCCATAAGCAAATGAGAACTGGGCGCTTGCGGAAGCAGTGACTTTAGAGCTTACGTCAAGCGTATTCCACGGATAATCAGGGATTTCTGTAGCCCCATATACGACTCTTCCTCTGTACACAGAGTCCTATCTTATAAGGCCCGTTTCTGGGGCGGAAATTTTTCAAAGCTTTATAACTGGCGGCATACATTTTTCACACAAATCCGTCACTTTCGTGAAATAATGCAGCTACCAACGCCTACAAAACTCGTCGTTTTCTTACAGTGTTGTCTATTGCCGCCGGCGCCGGGCACGCACGCGTATACCATCAAATGACGAGCTAAATGTCACGTGCTAACGGCAAAAAGTCACGTGCTGACGGCAACGCACAGAAAATGAACATGGGAGAAATATTATCACAAGGTAAAATTTGGACAGTTCCATTTTACGAGGCGAATAGCACAGTCTAAATTAGTCTGTCTCCTGACCAAAGATTCCTTGACGTCTCTTGTTAAAAATCTTAGGTCAGGTATCACCCACGGTTAAAAATAGAGCATGACGCAACTTGTCAGGGTCGGGGGTCATCTCCAGGGAAACCATGTTTGCACTAGTTGCGATAACGTAATCCTCCTCCTCCCGACGGCCGCCAGGCCGGAGGGTTACGAGATTATTTTGATCGGCAATTAATGACAATCTGGTTCAACACGTGTAATTTCTACAGCTAGTCACCAGATTTGCCCCATTTTTACCACTTTCAAATATCATTAAACTTAATCCTCAATCAATTTCTAATTGAACACTCAAGTAAAAAAAACCTTTGAAAAAATATTTTTGAAGAAAAAGGACAAAAACTTACCATATAATAGATGTTAAATTTGCATCGGGGATAAAGAATATTAATTTTGGTTTTTACCCATACACCGATGTGTGTTAGCACTGTATACTCAGTACTTTCCCGAGTCTTGTGAAAAAAATATCACAGGCATGTTACTCGGGTGGGATTCGAACCCACGACCCTTGCAATTCTAGAGCAGTGTCTTACCAACTAGACTACCGAGGTTGCCCGGCAGCTAGAGGCAGTTCGAATCCTATGTTTTGGCAGCGGGTACCGCAACGATATAATAGATGTTAAATTTGCATCGGGGATAAAGAATATTAATTTTGGTTTTTACCCATACACCGATGTGTGTTAGCACTGTATACTCAGTAAAATTAATAAAAACTTACCAGATCCCGGAGCGATTTCCCAGGTTTATATATTTTGAACTTGTCGCATCGGTTTGCAAACGCTTTATTCAGGCACAACGCCTGCATTGGCTTTAAATAACAATATCTGGCATAAAAACTCCTGGATCTACGGCCGACAGGACTGACATTATAATTCAATATCAACGATACTGTCCGAATGTTGACGACAACACGTTCGGAACATTTCGGATAACTTCAAAAAGGAGGAATTCCTCCTTTTTGGTCACGTGAATTTGGGTGATACCGGACCCTAAATTCGATAGAGCCTAGTCGGAGATTTTTGGGTCTGGGAACCAGACTAAGTCCAAATTTTACCGAGCGATAATATTCCTTCCATTCCACGAATTAAAGCCACTCAATATGTTTTATATAACCTACATATAGACCCTTCTCATTTTTTATGTATTTTTAAAGTATACCATTATGAAAAATCAAACAACCACAAATTATATAGCGCCGCGTAGCTGCAACAATGCACAGATTTAATAGCAATCGGATCACAACCTTTTGCACAGGTGCTCCTTTGTTTTAGCAGCGGCGCGGCGGCGCTGTACTGCTCAAAAACATTGGGAACAAGGATGATCGTAACTGTTGAATGGGAAATGCTATTCCCCATGGGCGAATAGGTCTTTTTGATCGCCGGTGCGGATGGGAGTGAATGTCAAAGATCTGTATGTCAGTTATAGTCTTTTCTATGGGTGCGTTCGTTTAGCTTCCGTGGGTCGACCCTGGTGTGTGGCAGTTTCTTTTTCCAGGACGAACGTGGGTAATTTTCTGCACACGTTCGTCCTGGGAAAAAAAAATCGCCACACACCGGGGTCGACCCGGGGAAGCTAAACGAACGCACCCATAATCTATGGATGCAAGACGCATGAATTCTTGGTCACCGTATCTAGACTGCACAGCGTTAACACGGTACGCAAACACGACACAATATTTGCGCGTCGTGCGTCTTGCGTACACACGGCAGACTTTGAGTGGACGAACCAAAATGGGAATTCCTTAACGTGGGGAGCTGCATTATTTCATGAAAATGAGGGATTGCGAAGAATATGACGATCAAAACCCAGTGCAGAAAAGTATATGCTGCCATGAAATGTGAATCTGTTGAAATTTAGTGCTTTCTTGCAGGTAAAATTTGAGTTATGAAACTTTTAAACTTTTCCGACCCAGACATGGACCCTGATATCCAGGACGTCACTAGTACAGTACAACGCGAAAGGCATACAATAACAAACCTGTGAAAAATTTGAGCTAAATATTGGTCGTCCAAGTTGCGAGATGAAAATGAAAGAAAAAACACCGTTGTCACACGGATTGCCATTTTCAAGGGCTTTCTTCTCCTACAAAACTTAATGCTATGACGATATTTAAGGCGAGGCCAGAAGCGAGGGAGTGGACACGCACCCCCTTCAAAATTGGCGTACACACTGTATACAGTGTATACAAACACACGGTGCAGTCAAGAATAGAACCAACAATAATAATCGTTCAAAAATTGGCCCGGAGAAATAAAATTATTCAGCAATGCTCTGGAATAACTCTGGAACTAAAATGCTAGAGATTTGTACCTGAGAGTCATCCCGGCATGTCCCTGCATCCGATTTTCAAAGGTTTAGGTAGGGCGACTTGCACACTTCTTAAAAGCGAACAGCTCAAGTAAGCGGGGTTAGTTGCTCAAAAACAATTACCACCAGCGGATTGCCATTTGGAAGGGCTTTCCTCTCGTACAAAACTTAATGCTCTGGCGATTTTTAAGGCGGGTCTAGAAGCGACTGAGTGAGCAGGCACCCATTAGAAATCGACGTACACTGTGCGTGTATATCAGTGTATACAACCACACGGCGCAGTCAGGAATCCAACCAAAAATAATAGTCATTCAAAAAATAGGCCCTGACAATTAAAAACTTTCAGCTACGCTCTGGAATAACTCTGGAACAAAAAATGCTAAAGAGATGCAGTTTGTGCCTTAGACATCATGGCATATTCCTGCGTCCATTTTATAAAGGTTTAGGGCGACTTGCACACTTCTTGATAGAAAAAAGCTCAAGTGGAAGGGGTTGCTCAGAAGAGATTTCAACAACCTCCCCTATTGGAGTTTTGTGCACAGAGCTGTCTGACAAAAAAAAAAAAAAAACAGTTTCAACGGGTTAATTCGATCCCAGTTTCATGCTCAATCTTAACAATTTTACCACAATCGGATCGCCATTTTCAAGGGCTTTCTTCTCGTACCCAAGATAAATTATTGGCGCATGAACTGTATTTCGTCAACATTAAACCTTGTTTTTTGACAGAAATTAGTATTTTTTTTCCGCAAACAAACAATAATCCTGTATTTCTTTCAATATTCTCAACACGGATCCTTAAAACAAATTAAAACAAAATTGTTCATTTTAATATCAAGGCCCCCCTTTTGATCTTAAAATCTAAATAGTTGCTAGCAGTGTAAGCACTTTATGTAATCCACCATATACATAAACTGACAAATCAAAAAATAACAAACGCAAAGTTAAATTATTTATTTCTTATCAAATATGAGATTTCAGACATAAACAGTTCAAGGGATGTTTTCAACAATCATTATATCATTAGACCGTGTAAGTTTTATGTAAATGTGTGATTTTCACGATTTTGTTTCTTACCAATTTTTTAACGTTCCTTTAAACAGGATACTGTTCTATACCAAAAAAAACCAAGAGTTTCCAACAAGATTAGATACGAAAACAATGTCTTTTCACTAAGGCAGTAGCTCCCTCCTTTTCAAACAAAAGTGAACCCGCCTTCGTATTAGAGAGAACAAGTCTGACCTAGTTAATTAATGTAAACACTGTTTAAAACAATTACCAGATACATACCAGTTATACCAGTATGTGTGATAAATAATAACAACAATAGTAACAACAATAAAAATAAATATTATAGAGAAAATTAATTTTGTTTTTGACCCATACACCGATGTGTGTTAGCACTGTAAACTCAGGATACTTTCCCGAGTCCCGTGAAAAAAAATATTCCGTGAACAAAATATCATGTTCGTCGGGTGGGATTCGAACCCGGGACCCCTGAAGTTCAAGAGCAGTGTATTGTCAACTAGGCTACCGACGTTGCCCGATAACTAGAGGAAGTTTGAGTGCTAATGTTTTGGCAGTGGGTAAGACAAAATGAACAATAAAGAAATTGAAGAATGCAAGTTTAATCTGGTGGAAAAATATAAAAGGTTACGCTCCGGAAGTGTCAGGCATTCAGGCGCCGGTTCAGTTAATGGCACACACTGGCCCCTCCCCTTTGCCATATAGAACCCTTCAGGATTTGCATCCGACCCAGAGCACATCCCCCCTGCCTCGAACCCTAGCCACCACGCGGGCCCTGTCCCTTTAGGGGAGAAAACAAGGCAGATCCCAATCACACTGTCCCATCAGGGGCAGCAAAAAGCCTTGAATCTATATTAGAGACAGACGGTATTCGAACCCAGACCGGGTGATCCGAGTTGCTGAAACAGTCCCAGCACCTTACGCACTGCGCTACAGTGTTGGTGCTTAAAAACTGGTGTTTTCATGGTCATAATCAATAGACCGATTGCGCTCCGTGCCTCACGTGACATAGTGGGTAAAATGTAAACAAACACGGCGTACTGCATATAAACGTGCTATAAGAAGACACGATTACTGTTGCAATTTCTGGCTCAGTAAAGACTCAATTCGAAGAATATTCCGGATTTTGTCATTATTTGAGACCTTACGGATGGCTGAACAATGCCAGTAACAGGTAAAACAAACAGTCGCCCAACTAGGAAATTCCCCGAGAATGTTAACACGATGTCATGTGTTTATGCACGGAAAGTGTGGTTTCATTGCCCTCGTTGTAATGATTTTGCTGCTAATATGTAGATATAAATCTCCTGAAGAAGCTGCAAATTAATTTATTTTCACCCTCAAGTTATTTTAAATTGGAAGGGGTAGCTAGAGTCGGACGCCTTAAAAAATGCGGTCTCGGCCATTGGTCCAGCCCGACTTCACGCCGTGTACAGCACAAAATCCACGGCGCGTGAGCTCGCTCTAACCTCAGTAATTTACGTAATCTAACAATACTCTCAAAAGAACCCGTTTTGTAGAAGAATACTTGAAATATAAAACAGCAAAAGTGATTTAAATCAACAGCACAACATTCAACTTAATAATAGGGCTTCGTTTTTAGTCGAAAATACAGCCGATTATGGCCCATCGGCGCGCGTTTCCCCATATCTTTCCTGTGCAGCTTTGTTTTTCTATAACAAAGTGAAAATAATATGATAAAAAAAATCCCAAAAACAAAACGCCTGGCAGAAATGTACAAACAGTTTGACTACATATATTTAAAGGGTCTATACTTTTCTAGACCAAAAAAACACAATGTCCACATATTTACATTAAACTGACACAGTTTAAAGAGAATGATAGTAGAAAGCTTCCCTGAAGTTATTACCTCCTGAAGTGTTGTAGTTTTTGACAAATGAGTAAAACAATGTCATGAAAATAATTTTCAGTGATCATGAGACGAAAATTATTTTAGCATGTAAAAACGTAATTCCATGACATTGTTTTACTCACTCAAAAACTACAGCACCTCGGCACTATTACCATTATCTTCAAACGGTGAAAGTTAAATGTAAATCTGTGGACACTGTGTTTTGTGTACAAAAAGTACCCAAACCCTTTAAAACCAGAAAACTTAGCAAGACATTAAAATGGTTTTAAGAAGCTTGGTGAATGCCCCAGGGCAAGGGGCTATTTTGATATCTGTTGGTTTTACAGCTATACAAAGCAAACTTGGCTGTTTGGCGCAATTGCAGGGACGAGTTGTTTTCAGACGCAGTGAACCACCTCGAAAATTTCACAGAATCTCACATAATTGTGTGCAATGTGTAATCATTGATGAAGACATTTTAACTCGCACAACAAGTTTAAAATGCGACAATTGCCATGCCCTCACGTACAAAAACATAATGCCGTATTGCACTTGCACCCTTCAGCATCTGTTTGCCCCTACCCAGCATCTGCGCCCGTCCCAGGATCTATGAGTGAGACCAGGAAGCTTGAACCTAGCCTTGATCAAGGCGCTACAGCCAGCCGCGACCCGAAAAATCCCAGTCCCAATCACTGAATTCCACCAGCGCACCTCCATACATAACACAGTGCATATAATACGTGTACAGCGACTGTTCATACACATTACCATCTATATGGTACACGTACCGTACATGAGTATTTCTAAAGTAGCGCTCTGATGGTTCTGTAACTGCCAAAATTTAGGGCGGAGCTCATTATGCTAATGTTTTCTAACAACCCGGTCTCGCTGGTTGTTGGTTGACCTATAAACTCTCGCTGCGATGTCAATCACAACGTTCTGCAAGCACGCGCACGTGCTCTCCGACGTAAACAACAAGCCATTGTGGCTGCTGTGCAAAAAGATTGCAATGGCGGCGGGCGCGAGGGAGAAATCCCTACCCTAAAACAAAGTTGTACGGTGTATAATTTGCAACAGTTCATCGTGGCACAGCTGCAGAAGCTTTCAACAAAATAAAACAACCAGGTTTAATGCACCAATCATGGATTTAGAAATAAGAAGGAAGAAAATTAGACCATACATTGTGTGAAATGTGTTTGAGAAAGGTTCAAAAAGTATCAAGGTGTCATGGGTTTCCGGCAATGGCTACTTGGTTAGAATTCTTAGATGTTGGGCATACCCATCCCCTTGAAGCAAAAACACTTAATAACATTACTGTTTTCCCATTTCAGACCAGATGAGATAAGAAACCCAGCTGTTTATTTTGTCTAGAAATATTATTCGTTACGTTTCTCGCGGTAAATCAAAGTTGGGGATCGAAAATAAATTATGTGTTGGTCGAAAACATACCAGACGGTAGAAGATGGCGTGTGGCTTAACAACAACTACAAGTAAATATCAATTTCATAAACTAACTCTTGCCATACTACTACACTACAACGTTACACTTAGTAAAGCAGCTTCCCATTCAGGGACAAATCTACCAGCTACATTGTACTTATGATGCTAGTCCTCGTGTTATAATGAAACACAAGACACAACGGGGCCAAGGAACCCCTCCTCTCTTTGAAGTTGTTCGACACCGTACCGACCGAACGAGGTTTGTCCGGCTCACACCGGTGGCTGGCCCGAATACCGTCCGGCAGCGCATTCAGACCCATTACACATCATAGCGTTAAAAACACATTTATTTTTGCAATAGCCTTCAGTACTTCTTACTGTATCAACTAAATTTTCCTTTTGTATTTACTTCACATCTCTATTAACTTTTACTTCTCTTTTGTTTTCTTCTCAAAGCGCATAGGGACTTCTCTGTGATTGTGATATGCGCTCTACAAAAATGGTTCATTATTATTATTATTAGCGATTCCCACTCATGTCCATACAGCTAGCGTACAGCGTACACACATGCACACACAAGTCAATGGGAAGCTACACAACCATACACAAGACAATGGGAAACTACACAACCATACACAAGTCAATGGGAAACTACACAACCATACACAAGTCAATGGGAAACTACACAACCATACACATGTCAATGGGAAACTACACAACCATACACAAGTCAATGGGAAACTACACAACCATACACAAGTCAATGGGCACTTCACAACCATACACAAGTCAATGGGAAATGACACAACCATACACAAGTCAATGGGAAACTACACAACCATACACATGTCAATGGGAAACTACACGACCATACACGTGTCAATGGGAAACTACACAACCATACACAAGTCAATGGGAAACTACACAACCATACACAAGTCAATGGGCACTTCACAACCATACACAAGTCAATGGGAAATGACACAACCATACACAAGTCAATGGGAAACTACACAACCATACACGCGTCAATGGGAAACTACACAACCATACACAAGTCAATGGGAAACTACACAACCATACACAAGTCAATGGGAAACTACACAACCATACACAAGTCAATGGGACACTAAACAACCATACACAAGTCAATGGGAAACTACAAAACCATACACACGTCAGTAGGACACTTTACAACCGTACACATGGGAAACTACACAACCATACACAAGTCAGTAAGACACTTTACAACCATACACATGTCAATGGGAAACTACACAACCATACACAAGTCAATGGAAAACTACACAACCATACACAAGTCAATGGGACACTTCACAACCATACACAAGTCAATGGGAATTGACACAACCATACACCGATCAATGGGAAACTATACAATGGGAAACTACACAACCATACACAAGTCAATGGAAAACTACACAACCATACACAAGTCAATGGGACACTTCACAACCATACACAAGTCAATGGGAATTGACACAACCATACACCGATCAATGGGAAACTATACAACCATACACAAGTCAATGGGAAACTACACAACCATACACAAGTAAATGGGAAACTACACAACCACACATAAGTCAATGGGAAACTACACAACCGTACACAAGTCAATGGGAAACTACACAACCATACACAAGTCAATGGGAAACTACACAACCATACACAAGTCAATGGGAATTGACACAACCATACGCCAGTCAATGGGAAACTTTACAACCATACACAAATCAATGGGAAACTACACAACCATACACATGTCAATGGGAAACTACACAACAATACACCAGTCAATGGGAAACTACACAACCATACACAAGTCAATGGGAAACTACACAACCATACACATGTCAATGGGAAACTACACAACCATACACAAGTCAATGGGTAACTACACAACCATACACATGTCAATGGGAAACTACACAACCATACAAAAGTCAATGGAAAACTACACAACCATACACAAGTCAATGGGACACTTCACAACCATACACAAGTCAAAGGGAATTGACACAACCATACACCGATCAATGGGAAACTATACAACCATACACATGTCAATGGGAAAACTACACAACCATACACAAGTCAATGGAAAACTACACAACTATACACAAGTCAATGGGACACTTCACAACCATACACAAGTCAATGGGAATTGACACAACCATACACCGATCAATGGGAAACTATACAACCATACACAAGTCAATGGGAAACTACACAACCATACACAAGTCAATGGGAAACTACACAACCATACACAAGTCAATGGGAAACTACACAACCAAACACAAGTCAGTGGGAAACTACACAACCATACACAAGTCAATGGGCTCTTCACAACCATACACAAGTCAATGGAAAACTACACAACCATACACAAGTCAATGGGAAACTACAGAACGATACACAAGTCAGTAGGACACTTTACAACCATACACATGGGAAACTACACAACCATACACAAGTCAGTAAGACACTTTACAACCATACACATGTCAATGGGAAACTACACAACCATACACAAGTCAATGGGAAACTACACAACCATACACAAGTCAATGGGAATTGACACAACCATACACCGATCAATGGGAAACTATACAACCATACACAAGTCAAAGGGAAACTTTAAACCATACACAAGTAAACGGGAAACTACACAACCATACACAAGTTAGTAAGACACTTTACAACCATACACATGTCAATGGGAAACTACACAACCATACACAAGTCAATGGAAAACTACACAACCATACACAAGTCAATTGGACACTTCACAACCATACACAAGTCAATGGGAATTGACACAACCATACGCCAGTCAATGGGAAACTTTACAACCATACACAAATCAATGGGAAACTACACAACCATACACATGTCAATGGGAAACTACACAACCATACCCCAGTCAATGGGAATTGACACAACCATACACAAGTCAATGGGAAACTACACAACCATACACATGTCAATGGGAAACTACACAACCATACACAAGTCAATGGGAAACTACACAACCATACACATTTCAATGGGAAACTACACAACCATACACAAGTCAAGGGAAAACTACACAACCATACACAAGTCAATGGGACACTTCACAACCATACACAAGTCAATGGGAATTGACACAACCATACACCGATCAATGGGAAACTATACAACCATACACTAGTCAATGGGAAACTACACAACCATACACAAGTCAATGGGAAACTACACAACCATACACAAGTCAATGGGAAACTACACAACCATACACAATTCAATGGGAAACTACACAACCATACACAAGTCAGTGGGAAACTACACAACCATACACAAGTCAATGGGAAACTACAAAACATACACACGTCAGTAGGACACTTTACAACCATACACATGGGAAACTACACAACCATACACAAGTCAGTAAGACACTTTACAACCATACACAGGTCAATGGGAAACTACACAACCATACACAAGTCAATGGAAAACTTCACAACCATACACAAGTCAATGGGACACATCACAACCGTACACAAGTCAATGGGAATTGACACAACCATACACCGATCAATGGGACACTATACAACCATACACAAGTCAATGGGAAACTACACAATCATACACAAGTCAATGGGAAACTACACAACCATACACACGTCAATGGAAAACTACACAACCATACACAAGTCAATGGGAAACTACACAACAACACACAAGTCAATGGGGACTTCACAACCATACACAAGTCAATGGGAATTGACACAACCATACACAAGTCAATGGGAAACTACACAACCAAACACATGTCAATGGGAAACTACACAACCATACACAAGTCAATGGGAAACTACACAACCATAAACATGTCAATGGGAAACTACACAACCATACACAAGTCGAAGGGACACTTCACAACCATACACAAGTCAATGGGAATTGACACAACCATACACCGATCAATGGGAAACTACACAACCATACACAAGTCAATGGGAAACTACACAACCATACACAAGGCAATGGGAAACTACACAACCATACACAAGTCAAAGGGAAACTACACAACAATACACCAGTCAATGGGAAACTACACAACCATACACAAGTCAATGGGAAACTACACAACCATACACAAGTCAATGGGAAACTACACAACAATACACCAGTCAATGGGAAACTACACAACCATACACCTGTCAATGGGAAACTACACAACCATACACAAGTCAATGGGAAACTACACAACCATACACAAGTCAATGGGAAACTACACAACCTTACACGAGTCAATTGGAAACTACACAACCATACACAAGTCAATAAGACACTTTACAACCATACACATGTCAATGGGAAACTACACAACCATACACAAGTCAATGGGAAACTACACAACCATACACAAGTCAATGGGAAACTACACAACCATACACAAGTCAATGGGAAACTACACAACCATACACAAGTCAACGGGGACTTCACAACCATACACAAGTCAATGGGAATTGACACTACCATATACAAGTCAATGGGAAACTACACAACCATACACATGTCAATGGGAAACTACACAACCATACACAAGTCGAAGGGACACTTCACAACCATACACAAGTCAATGGGAAACTACACAACCATACACAAGTCAATGGGAAACTACACAACCATACACAAGTCAATGGGAAACTACACAACCATACACAATTCAATGGGAAACTACACAACAATACACCAGTCAATGGGAAACTACACAACCATACACGTGTCAATGGGAAACTACACAACCATACACAAGTCAATGGGAAACTATACAACCATACACAAGTCAATGGGAAACTACACAACCATACATAAGTCAATGGGAAACTATTCAACCATACACAAGTCAATAGGAAACTACAAAACCATACACACGTCAGTAGGACACTTTACAACCATACACATGGGAAACTACACAACCATACACAAGTCAGTAGTACACTTCACAACCATACACAAGTCAATGGGAATTGACACAACCATACACCGATCAATGGGAAACTACACAACCATACACAAGTCAATGGGAAACTACACAACCATACACAAGGCAATGGGAAACTACACAACCATACACAAGTCAAAGGGAAACTACACAACAATACACCAGTCAATGGGAAACTACACAACCATACACAAGTCAATGGGAAACTACACAACCATACACAAGTCAATGGGAAACTACACAACAATACACCAGTCAATGGGAAACTACACAACCATACACAAGTCAATGGGAAACTACACAACCATACACAAGTCAATGGGAAACTACACAACCATACACAAGTCAATGGGAAACTACACAACCATACACGAGTCAATTGGAAACTACACAACCATACACAAGTCAATAAGACACTTTACAACCATACACATGTCAATGGGAAACTACACAACCATACACAAGTCAATGGGAAACTACACAACCATACACAAGTCAATGGGAAACTACACAACCATACACAAGTCAATGGGAAGCTACACAACCATACACAAGTCAACGGGGACTTCACAACCATACACAAGTCAATGGGAATTGACACAACCATATACAAGTCAATGGGAAACTACACAACCATACACATGTCAATGGGAAACTACACAACCATACACAAGTCGAAGGGACACTTCACAACCATACACAAGTCAATGGGAAACTACACAACCATACACAAGTCAATGGGAAACTACACAACCATACACAAGTCAATGGGAAACTACACAACCATACACAATTCAATGGGAAACTACACAACAATACACCAGTCAATGGGAAACTACACAACCATACACGTGTCAATGGGAAACTACACAACCATACACAAGTCAATGGGAAACTATACAACCATACACAAGTCAATGGGAAACTACACAACCATACATAAGTCAATGGGAAACTATTCAACCATACACAAGTCAATAGGAAACTACAAAACCATACACACGTCAGTAGGACACTTTACAACCATACACATGGGAAACTACACAACCATACACAAGTCAGTAGTACACTTTACAACCATACACATGTCAATGGGAAACTACACAACCATACACAAGTCAATGGAAAACTACACAACCCTACACAAGTCAATGGGAATTGACACAACCATACACCGATCAATGGGAAACTATAAAACCATACACAAGTCAATGGGAAACTACACAACAATACACAAGGCATTTAGAACGCCTGAAAGACATCAAGTCATGGTCTACTAAGAACTTTCTTAAGTTAAACGAGAACAAAACAGAGGTCATTCATTTTTCCAGTCGTCACAGACCTGTTAGTCCTCTCTCAAGTATCACATTAAACAATACCTCTATATGCCCAGTGTCAAGTGCTCGCAACCTCGGAGTTCTGTTTGATACCCATCTTTCACTTAACAATCAGGTCAGCAATGTTTGTCGTGCTGCTTCGTTTGCTCTTCATAGAATTGGCTCCATCAGACAATATCTGGATGTGAAATCTACTGAAAATTTGGTTCATTCCTTTGTAATGTGCCGCATAGATACCTGCAATAGCCTTCTTTACGGACTACCGGACACTCAGATTGCCAGATTACAACGCATACAAAATTCAGCGGCCAGACTTGTCACCAGAACTCGCACTCGGGAATCCATCACACCCATTCTTAAGGATCTACATTGGCTACCAATACGGGCTAGAATTGATTTTAAAGTTTTGGTTCTGACTTATCAATGCATCCATGGTATTGCCCCTGTTTATCTTCAAAGCTTAGTTCAGGAGTACAAAACAACCAGGAATCTGCGATCTTCAAATAAATCCCTTCTGACCCCCCCAGTTATCAAAACCAAGTCGTACGGTTCCCGCTCTTTCCAATATGCAGCAGTTCAGTTATGGAACAGTCTTCCAGAGGTTGTTAAACAGGCTGAGACATCAGAACAATTCAAAACCCGGTTGAAAACATATCTGTTTACTTTGTACAATAATTGTTGATTTCCTTTTACAGCGCATAGGGACCTCACGGTGATATGCGCTATATAAGAATGGTTTTATTATTATTATTATTATTATAAGGCAATGGGAAACTACACAACCATACACAAGTAAATGGGAAACTACACAACAATACACCAGTCAATGGGAAACTACACAACCATACACAAGTCAATGGGAAACTACACAACCATACACAAGTCAATGGGAAACTACACAACAATACACCAGTCAATGGGAAACTACACAACCATACACATGTCAATGGGAAACTACACAACCATACACAAGTCAATGGGAAACTACACAACCATACACAAGTCAATGGGAAACTACACAACCATACACAAGTCAATTGGAAACTACACAACCATACACAAGTCAATAATACACTATACAACCATACACATGTCAATGGGAAACTACACAACCATACACAAGTCAATGGGAAACTACACAACCATACACAAGTCAATGGGAAACTACACAACCATACACAAGTCAATTGGAAACTACACAAACATACAAAAGTCAATGGGAAACTACACAACCATACACAAGTCAATGGGAAACTACACAACAATACACCAGTCAATGGGAAACTACACAACCATACACAAGTCAATGGGAAACTACACAACCATACACAAGTCAATGGGAAACTACACAACCATACACAAGTCAATGGGAAACTACACAACCATACACAATTCAATGGGAAACTACACAACAATACACCAGTCAATGGGAAACTACACAACCATACACGTGTCATTGGGAAACTACACAACCATACACAAGTCAATGGGAAACTATACAACCATACACAAGTCAATGGGAAACTACACAACCATACATAAGTCAATGGGAAACTATTCAACCATACACAAGTCAATAGGAAACTACAAAACCAAACACACGTCAGTAGGACACTTTACAACCATACACATGGGAAACTACACAACCATACACAAGTCAGTAGGACACTTTACAACCATACACATGTCAATGGGAAACTACACAACCATACACAAGTCAATGGAAAACTACACAACCCTACACAAGTCAATGGGACACTTCACAACCATACACAAGTCAATGGGAATTGACACAACCATACACCGATCAATGGGAAACTATACAACCATACACAAGTCAATGGGAAACTACACAACCATACACAAGTCAATGGGAAACTACACAACCATGCACAAGTCAATGGAAAACTACACAACCATACACAAGTCAATGGGCACTTCACAACCATACACAAGTCAATGGGAATTGACACAACCATACACCGATCAATGGGAAACTATACAACCATACACTAGTCAATGGGAAACTACACAACCATACACAAGTCAATGGGAAACTACACAACCATACACAAGTCAATGGGAAACTACACAACCATACACAAGTCAATGGGAAACTACACAACCATACACAAGTCAATGGGAAACTACACAACCATACACAAGTCAATGGGAAACTACAAAACCATACACACGTCAGTAGGACACTTTACAACCATTCACATGGGAAACTACACAACCATACACAAGTCAGTAAGACACTTTACAACCATACACATGTCAATTGGAAACTACACAACCATACACAAGTCAATGGAAAACTACACAACCATACACAAGTCAATGGGAATTGACACAACCATACACCGATCAATGGGAAACTATACAACCATACACAAGTCAATGGGAAACTACACAACCATACACAAGTCAATGGGAAACTACACAACCATACACAAGTCAATGGGAAACTTCATTCTGGAACTAAAAATGCTAGGAAGACGGAATTTGCACCAAAATCATCCTGACATTGTCCGTGCATACGAATTTCAAAGTTTTAGGGCGGCTTCCAGAGTTCTTGATACCGAAAATGACAAGTACGCAGCTGTGCTCAGAAACAAACTCAACAAGCCTTCCTATACGGGTTTTTTTGTGCACAGAGAACATCAAAAGTTCGACGGATAAATTTTACCCAAATCATTGCTCAATCTAATCAAGTTTAACACCATTAGAAGGACATTTTCAAGGGCTTTCTTCTCGTACTAAACTTAGTGCTATGGTGATTTTCAAAGCGAAGCTAGATGCCAGGGAGTGGAACTGACACACCCCTAAATTGTAGGGCATTAAGTGAATGATACACAGGGCACGTGTTGAGCATTGGAGAAAAACAATTTATTCATTGAAAAAAAAGCCCGGACTTATAAAAACCTTCAGCTATACTCTTGATTCATTCTGGAACTAAAATTGCTAGGAAGACGGAATTTGCACCTTAAACATCCTGGCCTTCCCTGCATACGAATTTCAAAGTTTTAGGGCGGCTTCCAGAGTTCTTGATACCGAAAATGACAAGTACGCAGTCTGTGCTCAGAAACAAACCCAACAAGCCTTCCTACGGGATTTTTGTGCACAGAGAACATAACAAGTTCGACCAATAAATTTGACCCCAAATCATTGCTCGATCTAAACAAGTGTAGCACCATTGGGTGGACAATTTCAAAGGCTTCCCTCTCGTACCAAAATTAGTGATATTGGGATTCTCAAAGCGAAGCTAGAGGTCTGGGAGTAGACCATTCACACCCCATATATTTGGGACAATTAATGCATGATATACACGGCATGTGGTGATTATTGGAGAAAACAAATACATGCATTAAAAAAAAGCCCGGACTTGAAAAAACGTTCAGCTATGCTTTTGAATCATTCTGGAACTAAAAACGCTAGAGAGACGCAGTTTGTACTTGCGTCATTCTGGCATGTCCCTAAATTCAAATTTCAAAGTTTTAGAGCGGCTTCTAGACTTCTTGATACCGAAAATTAAAAGTAGGCGGCTGTGCTCCGAAACGAACTCAACAAGCCTCCCTCCGGGATTTTTGTGCACAGAGAAAATCAAAAGTACAACGGGTCAATTTGACCCAAAATTATTGCTCAATCTAAACAAGTTTAGCACCACTAGATGGACAATTTCATGGGCTTTCCTCTCGTACCAAAATTAGTGCTATTGGGATTCTCAAAGCGAAGCTAAAAGCTACTGTGCGTGTATACAGCGTATACAAAGACACGGCACAGTCAGGGTTCCAACCAACAATAAGGGGGTCATTCAAAAAAATAGGCCGGACAATTAAAAACTTTCAGCTACGCTCTGGAATAACTCTGGAACAAAACATGCTAGGGAGATGCAGTTTTTACCTTAGTCATTATGGCATATTCCTGCGTCCATTTTTTAAAGGTTTAGGGCGACTTGCACACTTCTTGATAGAAAAAAGCTCAAGTAGGCGGGGTTTCTCAGAAACGATTTCAACAGCCTCCACTATGGTAGTTTTGAGCACAGAGCTGTCGGAAAGAAAAAAAAATGTACAACACGGGTAATTTCGATCCCAGTATCATGCTCAATCTTCAAAATTTTACCACCACAGGATTGCCATGTTCAAGGGTTTTCTTCTGAGCACAGAGCTGTCGGAAAGAAAAAAAAATGTACAACACGGGTAATTTCGATCCCAGTATCATGCTCAATCTTCAAAATTTTACCACCACAGGATTGCCATGTTCAAGGGTTTTCTTCTCGTACAAAACATAATGCTCTGACGATTTTTAAGGCGGGGCCAGATGCGACGGCGCGAGCAGGCACCCATTAGAAATTGATGTACACTGTGCGTGTATACAGCGTATACAAAGACACGGCGCGGTACAAAATGTACAACAGGTAATTTCGATCCCAGTATCATGCTCAATCTTCACAAGTATACCACAACAGGATTGCCATGTTCAAGGGCTTTCAACTCGTACAAAACTTAATGCTCTGACGATTTATAAGGCGGGGCCAGATGCGACGGCGCGAGCAGGCACCCATTAGAAAGTGACGTACACTGTGCGTGTTTACAGCGTATACAAAGACACGGCGCAGTCAGGGTTCCAACCAACAAGGGGGTCATTCAAAAAATAGGCCTGACAATTAAAAACTTTCAGCTACGCTCTGGAATAACTCTGCAACAAAAAAGGCTAAGGAGATGCAGTTTGTACCTTAGTCATGCTGGCATATTCCTGCGTCCATTTTGTAAAGGTTTAGGGCGACTTGCACACTTCTTGATAGAAAAAAGCTCAAGTAGGCGGGGTTGCTCAAAAACGATTTCAACAGCCTCCACTTTGGCAGTTTTGTGCACAGAGCTGTCGGAGAGAAAAACAATAGGTACAACTGGTAATTTCGATCCCAGTATCATGCTCAATCTTCATAATTTTACCACCACAAGATTGCCATGTTCATGAGCTTTTCTCTCGTACAAAACTCAATGCTCTGACGATTTTAAAGGCGGGGCCAGATGCGACGGCGCGAGCAAGCACCCATTAGAAATTGACGTACACTGTGCGTGTATACAGCGTAGACAAAGACATGGAGCAGTCAGGGTTCCAACCAACAACAAGGGGGTCATTCAAAAAATAAGGCCGGACAATTAAAAACTTTCAGCTACGCTCCGGAATAACTCAGGAACAAAAAATGCTAGGTAGATGCAGTTTGTACCTTAGTCATGCTGGCATATTCCTGCGTCCATTTTGTAAAGGTTTAGGGCGACTTGCACACTTCTTGATAGAAATAAACTCAAGTAGGCGGGGTTGCTCAGAAACGATTTCAACAGCCTCCACTATGGGAGTTTTGTGCACAGAGCTGTCGGAGAGAAAAACAAAATGTACAACGGGTAATTTCGATCCCATTATTATGCTCAAAATTCAAAATTTTACCACCACAAGATTGCCATGTTCAAGGGCTTTCCTTTCGTACAAAACTCAATGCTCTGACGAATTTTAAGGTTGGGCCAGATGCGACGGCGCGAGCAGGCACCCATTAGAAATTGACGTACACTGTGCGTGTATACAGCGTATACAAAGACACGGCGCAGTCAGGGTTCCAACCAACAACAAGGGGGTCATTCAAAATATAGGCCGGACATTTAAAAACTTTCAGCTATGCTCTGGAATAACTCTGGAACAAAAAATGCTAGGGAGATGCAGTTTGTACCTTAGTCATGCTGGCATATTCCTGCGTCCATTTTGTAAAGGTTTAGGGCGACTTGCACACTTCTTGATAGAAAAAAGCTCAAGTAGGCGGGGTTGCTCAGAAACGATTTCAACAGCCTCCACTATGGGAGTTTTGTGCACAGAGCTGTCGGAGAGAAAACAAAATGTACAACGGGTAATATCGATCCCAGTATCATGCTCAATCTTCAAAATTTTACCACCACAGGATTGCGATGTTCAAGGGCTTTCCTCTCGTACAAAACTTAATGCTCTGACGATTTTTAAGGCGGGGCCAGATGCGACTGCGCGAGCAGGCACCCATTAGAAATTGACGTACACTGTGCGTGTGTACAGCGTATACAAAGACACGGCGCAGTCAGGGTTCCAACCAACAATAAGGGGGTCATTCAATAAAAAAAGGCCGGACAATTAAAAACTTTCAGCTACGCTCTGGAATAACTCTGGAACAAAAAAAGCTAGGGAGATGCAGTTTGTACCTTAGTCATGCTGGCATATTCCTGCGTTCATTTGTTAAAGGTTTAGGGCGACTAGCACACTTCTTGATAGAAAAAAGCTCAAGTAGGCGGGGTTGCTCAGAAACGATTTCAACAGCCTCCACTATGGGAGTTTTGTGCACAGAGCTGTCGGAGAGAAAAACAAAATGTACAACGGGTAATTTCGATCCCAGTATCATGCTCAATCTTCAAAATTTTACCACCACAGGATTGCCATGTTCATGAGCTTTCCTCTCGTACAAAACTCAATGCTCTGACGATTTTTAAGGCGGGGCCAGATGCGACGGCGCGAGCAGGCACCCATTAAAAATTGACGTACACTGTTCTTGTTCACAGCGTATACAAAGACACGGCGCAGTCAGGGTTCCAACCAACAATAAGGGGGTCATTCAACAAATAGGCCGGACAATTAAAAACTTTCAGCTACGCTCTGGAATAACTCTGGAACAAAAAATGCTAGGGAGATGCAAGTTGTACCTTAGTCATGTTGGCATATTCCTGCGTCCATTTTTTAAAGATTTAGGGCGACTTGCACACTTCTTGATAGAAAAAAGCTCAAGTAGGCGGGGTTGCTCGGAAACAGTTTCAACAGCCTCCACTATGGGACTTTTGTGCACAGAGCTGTCGGAGAGAAAAACAAAAGTTACAACGGGTAATTTCGATCCCAGTATCATGCTCAATCTTCAAAATTTTACCACCACAGGATTGCCATGTTCAAGGGCTTTCCTCTCGTACAAAACTTAATGCTCTGACGATTTTTAAGGTGGGGCCAGATGCGACGGCGCGAGCAGGCACCCATTAGAAATTGACGTACACTGTGCGTGTATACAGCGTATACAAAGACACGGCGCAGTCAGGGTTCCAACCAACAATAAGGGGGTCATTCAACAAATAGGCCGGACAATTAAAAACTTTCAGCTATGCTCTGGAATAACTCTGGAACAAAAAATGCTAGGGAGATGCAGTTTGTACCTTAGTCATGCTGGCATATTCCTGCGTCCATTTTGTAAAGGTTTAGGGCGACTTGCACACTTCTTGATAGAAAAAAGCTCAAGTAGGCGGGGTTGCTCAGAAACGATTTCAACAGCCTCCACTATGGGAGTTTTGTGCACAGAGCTGTCGGAGAGAAAACAAAATGTACAACGGGTAATATCGATCCCAGTATCATGCTCAATCTTCAAAATTTTACCACCACAGGATTGCGATGTTCAAGGGCTTTCCTCTCGTACAAAACTTAATGCTCTGACGATTTTTAAGGCGGGGCCAGATGCGACTGCGCGAGCAGGCACCCATTAGAAATTGACGTACACTGTGCGTGTGTACAGCGTATACAAAGACACGGCGCAGTCAGGGTTCCAACCAACAATAAGGGGGTCATTCAATAAAAAAAGGCCGGACAATTAAAAACTTTCAGCTACGCTCTGGAATAACTCTGGAACAAAAAAAGCTAGGGAGATGCAGTTTGTACCTTAGTCATGCTGGCATATTCCTGCGTTCATTTGTTAAAGGTTTAGGGCGACTAGCACACTTCTTGATAGAAAAAAGCTCAAGTAGGCGGGGTTGCTCAGAAACGATTTCAACAGCCTCCACTATGGGAGTTTTGTGCACAGAGCTGTCGGAGAGAAAAACAAAATGTACAACGGGTAATTTCGATCCCAGTATCATGCTCAATCTTCAAAATTTTACCACCACAGGATTGCCATGTTCATGAGCTTTCCTCTCGTACAAAACTCAATGCTCTGACGATTTTTAAGGCGGGGCCAGATGCGACGGCGCGAGCAGGCACCCATTAAAAATTGACGTACACTGTTCTTGTTCACAGCGTATACAAAGACACGGCGCAGTCAGGGTTCCAACCAACAATAAGGGGGTCATTCAACAAATAGGCCGGACAATTAAAAACTTTCAGCTACGCTCTGGAATAACTCTGGAACAAAAAATGCTAGGGAGATGCAAGTTGTACCTTAGTCATGTTGGCATATTCCTGCGTCCATTTTTTAAAGATTTAGGGCGACTTGCACACTTCTTGATAGAAAAAAGCTCAAGTAGGCGGGGTTGCTCGGAAACAGTTTCAACAGCCTCCACTATGGGACTTTTGTGCACAGAGCTGTCGGAGAGAAAAACAAAAGTTACAACGGGTAATTTCGATCCCAGTATCATGCTCAATCTTCAAAATTTTACCACCACAGGATTGCCATGTTCAAGGGCTTTCCTCTCGTACAAAACTTAATGCTCTGACGATTTTTAAGGTGGGGCCAGATGCGACGGCGCGAGCAGGCACCCATTAGAAATTGACGTACACTGTGCGTGTATACAGCGTATACAAAGACACGGCGCAGTCAGGGTTCCAACCAACAATAAGGGGGTCATTCAACAAATAGGCCGGACAATTAAAAACTTTCAGCTATGCTCTGGAATAACTCTGGAACAAAAAATGCTAGGGAGATGCAAGTTGTACCTTAGTCATGTTGGCATATTCCTGCGTCCATTTTTTAAAGATTTAGGGCGGCTTGCACACTTCTTGATAGAAAAAAGCTCAAGTAGGCGGGGTTGCTCAGAAACGATTTCAACAGCCTCCACTATGGGAGTTTTGTGCACAGAGCTGTCGGAGAGAAAAACAAAATGTACAACGGGTAATTTCGATCCCAGTATCATGCTCAATCTTCAAAATTTTACCACCACAGGATTGCCATGTTCAAGGGCTTTCCTCTCGTACAAAACTTAATGCTCTGACGATTTTAAAGGTGGGGCCAGATACGACGGCGCGAGCAGGCACCCATTAAAAATTGACGTACACTGTGCGTGTATACAGCGTATACAAAGACACGGCGCAGTCAGGGTTCCAGCCAACAATAAGGGGGTCATTCAACAAATAGGCCGGACAATTAAAAACTTTCAGCTACGCTCTGGAATAACTCTGGAACAAAAAATGCTAGGGAGATGCAAGTTGTACCTTAGTCATGTTGGCATATTCCTGCGTCCATTTTTTAAAGATTTAGGGCGACTTGCACACTTCTTGATAGAAAAAAGCTCAAGTAGGCGGGGTTGCTCAGAAACGATTTCAACAGCCTCCACTATGGGAGTTTTGTGCACAGAGCTGTCGGAGAGAAAAACAAAATGTACAACGGGTAATTTCGATCCCAGTATCATGCTCAATCTTAAAAATTTTACCACCATAGGATTGCCATGTTCAAGGGCTTTCCTCTCGTACAAAACTTAATGCTCTGACGATTTTAAAGGTGCGGCCAGATACGACGGCGCGAGCAGGCACCCATTAGAAATTGACGTACACTGTGCGTGTATACAGCGTATACAAGACATGGCGCAGTCAGGGTTCCAACCAACAACAAGGGGGTCATTCAAAAAATAGGTCGGACAATTAAAAACTTTCAGCTACGCTCTGGAATAACTCTGGAACAAAAAAATGCTAGGTAGATGCAGTTTGTACCTTAGTCATGCTGGCATATTCCTGCGTCCATTTTGTAAAGGTTTAGGGCGACTTGCACATTTCTTGATAGAAAAAAGCTCAAGTAGGCGGGGTTGCTCAGAAACGATTTCAACAGCCTCCACTATGGGAGTTTTGTGCACAGAGCTGTCGGAGAGAAAAACAAAATGTACAACGGGTGATTTCGATCCCAGTATCATGCTCAATCTTCAAAATTTTACCACCACAAGATTGCCATGTTCAAGGGCTTTCCTCTCGTACAAAACTCAATGCTCTGACGATTTTCAAGGCGGGGCCAGATGCGACGGCGCGAGCAAGCACCCATTAGAAATTGACGTACACTGTGCGTGTATACAGCGTATACAAGACATGGCGCAGTCAGGGTTCCAACCAACAACAAGGGGGTCATTCAAAAAATAGGTCGGACAATTAAAAACTTTCAGCTACGCTCTGGAATAACTCTGGAACAAAAAAATGCTAGGTAGATGCAGTTTGTACCTTAGTCATGCTGGCATATTCCTGCGTCCATTTTTTAAAGGTTTAGGGCGACTTGCACACTTCTTGATAGAAAAAAGCTCAAGTAGGCGGGGTTGCTCAGAAACGATTTCAACAGCCTCCACTATGGGAGTTTTGTGCACAGAGCTGTCGGAGAGAAAAACAAAAGTTACAACGGGTAATTTCGATCCCAGTATCATGCTCAATCTTCAAAATTTTACCACCACAGGATTGCCATGTTCAAGGGCTTTCCTCTCGTACTACACTTAATGCTCTGACGATTTTTAAGGTGGGGCCAGATGCGACGGCACGAGCAGCCACCCATTAGAAATTGACGTACACTGTGCGTGTATACAGCGTATACAAAGACACGGCGCAGTCAGGTTTCCAACCAACAATAAGGGGGTCATTCAAAAAATAGGCCGGACAATTAAAAACTTTCAGCGACGCTCTGGAGTAACTCTGGAACCAAAAATGCTAGGGAGATGCAGTTTGTACCTTAGTCATGCTGGCATATTCCTACGTCCATTTCTTAAAGATTTAGGGCGACTTACAAACTTCTTGATAGAAAAAAGCTCAAGTAGGCGGGAATGCTCAGAAACAATTTCAACAGCCTCCACTATGGGAGTTTTGTGCACAGAGCTGTCGGAGAGAAAAAGAAAATGTACAACGGGTAATTTCGATCCCAGTATCATGCTCAATTTTCAAAATTTTACCACCACAAGATTGCCATGTTCAAGGGCTTTCCTCTCGTACAAAACTCAATGCTCTGACGATTTTTAAGGCGGGGCCAGATGCGACGGCGCGAGCAGGCACCCATTAGAAATTGACGTACACTGTGCGTGTATACAGCGTATACAAAGACACGGCGCAGTCAGGGTTCCAACCAACAACAAGGGGGTCATTCAAAAAATAGGTCGGACAATTAAAAACTTTCAGCTACGCTCTGGAATAACTCTGGAACAAAAAAATGCTAGGTAGATGCAGTTTGTACCTTAGTCATGCTGGCATATTCCTGCGTCCATTTTTTAAAGGTTTAGGGCGACTTGCACACTTCTTGATAGAAAAAAGCTCAAGTAGGCGGGGTTGCTCAGAAACGATTTCAACAGCCTCCACTATGGGAGTTTTGTGCAAAGAGCTGTCGGAGAGAAAAACAAAAGTTACAACGGGTAATTTCGATCCCAGTATCATGCTCAATCTTCAAAATTTTACCACCACAGGATTGCCATGTTCAAGGGCTTTCCTCTCGTACAACACTTAATGCTCTGACGATTTTTAAGGTGGGGCCAGATGCGACGGCACGAGCAGCCACCCATTAGAAATTGACGTACACTGTGCGTGTATACAGCGTATACAAAGACACGGCGCAGTCAGGTTTCCAACCAACAATAAGGGGGTCATTCAAAAAATAGGCCGGACAATTAAAAACTTTCAGCTACGCTCTGGAGTAACTCTGGAACCAAAAATGCTAGGGAGATGCAGTTTGTACCTTAGTCATGCTGGCATATTCCTGCGTTCATTTTTTAAAGATTTAGGGCGACTTACAAACTTCTTGATAGAAAAAAGCTCAAGTAGGCGGGAATGCTCAGAAACAATTTCAACAGCCTCCACTATGGGAGTTTTGTGCACAGAGCTGTCGGAGAGAAAAAGAAAATTTACAACGGGTAATTTCGATCCCAGTATCATGCTCGATCTTCAAAATTTTACCACCACAGGATTGCCATGTTCAAGGGCTTTCCTCTCGTACAAAACTTAATGCTCTGACGATTTTTAAAGCGGGGCCAGAATCGACGGCGCAAGCAGGCACCCATAAAAAATTGCCGTACACTGTGCGTGTACACAGCGTATACAAAGACACGCGCAGTCAGGGTTCCAACCAGCAATAAGGGGGTCATTCAAAAAATTGCCGATTACAAATTTTCAGCTACGCTCTGGAATAACTCTGGAACAAAAAAGGCTAGGGAGATGCAGTTTGTACCTTAGTCATGCTGCCATATTCCTGCGTTCATTTTTTAAAGGTTTTGGGCGACTTGCACACTTCTTGATAGAAAAAAGCTCAAGTAGCCGGGGTTGCTCAGAAACGATTTCAACAGCCTCCACTATGGGAGTTTTGTGCACAGAGCTGTCGGAGAGAAAAAACAAAATGTACAACGGGTAATTTCGATCCCACTATCATGCTCAATCTTCAAAATTTTACCACCACAGGATTGCCATGTTCAAGGGCTTTCCTCTCGTACAAAACTTAATGTTATGACGATTTTTAAGGCGGAGCCAGAGGCGACTGCGCGAGCAGGCACCCATTAGAAATTGACGTACACTGTGCGTGTATACAGCGTATACAATGACACGGCGCAGTCAGGGTTCCAACCAACAATAAGGGGATCATTCAACAAATAGGCCGGACAATTAAAAACTTTCAGCTACGCTCTGGAATAACTCTGGAACAAAAAACGCTAGGGAGATGCAAGTTGTATCATAGTCATGCTGGCATATTCCTGCGTCCACTTTTCAAAAATTTAGGGCGACTTACACACTCCTTGATAGAAAAAAGCTCAAGTAGGCGGGGTTGCTCAGAAACAGTTTCAACAGCCATGGGAGTTTTGTGCACAGAGCTGTCGGAGAGAAAAACAAAATGTACAACGGGTAATTTCGATCCCACTATCATGCTCAATCTTCAAAATTTTACCACCACAGGATTGCCATGTTCAAGGGCTTTCCTCTCGTACAAAACTTAATGTTATGACGATTTTTAAGGCGGAGCCAGAGGCGACTGCGCGAGCAGGCACCCATTAGAAATTGACGTACACTGTGCGTGTATACAGCGTATACAAAGACACGGCGCAGTCAGGGTTCCAACCAACAAAAAGGGGGTCAATCAAAAAATAGGCCGGACAATTGAACACTTTCAGCTACGCTCTGGAATAACTCAGGAACAAAAAATGCCAGGGAGATGCAGTTTGTACCTTAGTCATGCTGGCATATTCCTGTGTTCATTTTTTAAAGGTTTTGGGCGACTTGCACACTTCTTGATAGAAAAAAGCTCAAATAGGCGGGGTTGCTCAGAAACGATTTCAACAGCCTCCACTATGGGAGTTTTGTGCACAGCGCTGTCGGAGAGAAAAACAAAATGTACAACGGGTAATATCGATCCCAGTATCATGATCGATCTTCAAAATTTTACCACCACAGGACAGCCATGTCAAGGGCTTTCTTCTCGTACAAAAATTAATGCTCTGACGATTTTTAAGGCGGGGCAAGATGCGACTGCGCGAGCAGGCACCCATTAGAAATTGACGTACACTGTGCGTGTACACAGCGTATACAAAGACACGGCGCAGTCAGGGTTCCAACCAACAAAAAGGGGGTCATTCAAAAAATAGGCCGGACAATTTAACACTTTCAGCTACGCACTGGAATAACTCAGGAACAAAAAATGCCAGGGAGATGCAGTTTGTACCTTAGTCATGCTGGCATATTCCTGCGTTCATTTTTTAAAGGTTTAGGGCGACTTGCACACTTCTTGATAGAAAAAAAGCTCAAATAGGCGGGGTTGCTCAGAAACGATTTCAACAGCCTCCACTAGGGGAGTTTTGTGCACAGAGCTGTCGGAGAGAAAAACAAAATGTACAACGGGTAATTTCGATCCCATTATCATGCTCAATCTTCAAAATTTTACCACCACAGGACTGCCATGTTCAAGGGCTTTCCTCTCGTACAAAACTTAATGCTCTGACGATTTGTAAGGCGGGGCCAGACACGACTGCGCGAGCAGGCACCCATTAGAAATTGACGTACACTGTGCCTGTATACAGCGTATACAAAGAAACGGCGCAGTCAGGGTTCCAACCAACAGAAAGGGGGTCATTCAAAAAATAGGCCGGACAATTAAACACTTTCAGCTACGCTCTGGAATAACGCAGGAACAACAAAAAATGCCAGGGAGATGCAGTTTGTACCTTAGTCATGCTGCCATATTCCTGCGTTCATTTTTTAAAGATTTAGGGCGACTTACACACTTCTTGATAGAAAAAAGCTCAAGTAGGCGGGGATGCTCAGAAACGATTTCAACAGCCTCCACTATGGGAGTTTTGTGCACAGAGCTGTCGGAGAGAAAAACAAAGTTACAACGGGTAATTTCGATCCCAGTATCATGCTCAATCTTCGAGATTTTACCACCACTGGATTGCCATGTTCAAGGGCTTTCCTCTCGTACAAAACTTAATGCTCTGACGATTTTTAAGGTGGGGCCAGTTGCGACGGCGCGAGCAGGCACCCATTAGAAATTGACGTACACTGTGCGTGTATACAGCGTATACAAAGACACGGTGCAGTCAGGGTTCCAACCAACAAGAAGGGGATCATTCAACAAATAGGCCGGACAATTAAAAACTTTCAGCTACGCTCTGGAATAACTCTAGAACAAAAAACGCTTGGGAGATGCAGTTTGTACCTTAGTCATGCTGGCATATTCCTGCGTCCTTTTTTTAAAGTTTAAGGGCGACTTGCACACTTCTTGATAGAAAAAAGCTCAAGTAGGCGGGGTTGCTCAGAAACGATTTCAACAGCCTCCACTACGGGAGTTTTGTGCACAGAGCTGTCGGAGAGAAAAACAAACAGTACAACGGGTAATTTCGATCCCAGTATCATGCTCAATCTTCGAAATTTTACCACCACTGAATTGCCATGTTCAAGGGCTTTCCTCTCGTACAAAACTTAATGCTCTGACGATTTTTAAGGCGGGGCCAGATGCGACGGCGCGAGCAGGCACCCATTAGAAATTGACGTACACTGTGCGTGTATACAACGTATACAAAGACAACGCGCAGTCAGGGTTCCAACCAACAATAAGGTGGTCATTAAAAAAATAGGCCGGACAATTAAAAACTTTCAGCTACGCTCTGGAATAACTCAGGAACAAAAAATACTAGGGAGATGCAGTTTGTACCGTAATCATGCTGGCATATTCATGCGTTCATTTTTTAAAGGTTTAGGGCGACTTGCACACTTCTTGATAGAAAAAAGCTCAAGTAGGCGGGGTTGCTCAGAAACGATTTCAACAGCATCCACTATGGGAGTTTTGTGCACAGAGCTGTCGGAGAGAAAAACAAAATGTACAACGGGTAATTTCGATCCCAGTATCATGCTCAATCTTCAAAATTTTACCACCACAGGACTGCCATGTTTAAGGGCTTTCCTCTCGTTCAAAACTTAATGCTCTAACGATTTTTAAGGCGGGGTCAGATGCGACGGCGCGAGAAGGCACCCATTAGAAATTGACGTACACTGTGCGTGTATACAGCGTATACAAAGACATGGCGCAGTCAGGGTTCCAAACAACAATAAGGGGGTCATTCAACAAATAGGCCGGACAATTAAAAACTTTCAGCTACGCTCTGGAATAACTCTGGAACAAAAAAATTGCTAGGGAGATGCAGTTTGTACCTTAGTCATGCTGGCATATTCCTGCGTCAATTTTTTTTTTTTTAAGATTTAGGGCGACTTACACACTTCTTGATAGAAAAAAGCTCAAGTGGGCGGGCTTGCTCAGAAACGATTTCAACAGCCTCCACTATGGGAGTTTTGTGCACAGAGCTGTCGGAGAGAAAAACAAAATGTACAACGGATAATTTCGATCTCAGTATCATGCTCAACCTTCAAAATTTTACCACCACAGGATTGCCATGTTCAAGGGCTTTCCTCTCGTACAAACCTTAATGCTCTGACAATTTTTAAGGCGGGGCTAGATGCGACGGCGCGAGCAGGCATCCATTAGAAATTGACGTACACTGTGCGTGTATACAACGTATCCAAGACACGGCGCTGTCAGGGTTCCAACCAACAAAAAGGGGGTCATTCAAAAAATAGGCCGGACAATTAAAAACTTTCAGCTACGCTCTGGAATAACTCAGGAACAAAAAATGCTAGGGAGATGCAGTTTGTACCTTAGTCATGCTGGCATATTCCTGCGTCCATTTCTTAAAGGTTTAGGGCGACTTGCACACTTCTTGATAGAAAAAAGCTCAAGTAGGCGGGGTTGCTCAGAAACGATTTCAACAGCCTCCACTATGGGAGTTTTGTGCACAGAGCTGTCGGAGAGAAAAACAAAATGTACAATGGGTAATTTCGATCCCAGTATCATGCTCAATCTTCAAAATTTTACCACCACAGGATTGCCATGTTCAAGGGCTTTCCTCTCGTACAAAACTTAATGCTCTGACGATTTTTAAGGCGGGGCCAGATGCGACTGTGCGAGCAGGCACCCATTAGAAATTGACGTACACTGTGCGTGTATACAGCGTATACAAAGACATGGCGCAGTCAGGGTTCCAAACAACAATAAGGGGGTCATTCAACAAATAGGCCGGACAATTAAAAACTTTCAGCTACGCTCTGGAATAACTCTGGAACAAAAAATGCTAGGGAGATGCAGTTTGTACCTTAGTCATGCTGGCATATTCCTGTGTAAATTTTTTTTAAGATTGAGGGCGACCTACACACTTCTTGATAGAAAAAAGCTCAAGTAGGCGGGCTTGCTCAGAAACAATTTCAACAGCCTCCACTATGGGAGTTTTGTGCACAGAGCTGTCGGAGAGAAAAACAAAAGTTACAACGGGTAATTTCGATCCCAGTATCATGCTCAATCTTCAAAATTATACCACCACAGGATTGCCATGTTCAAGGGCTTTCCTCTCGTACAAACCTTAATGCTCTGACAATTTTTAAGGCGGGGCTAGATGCAACGGCGCGAGCAGGCATCCATTAGAAATTGACTTACACTGTGCGTGTATACAGCGTATACAAAGACACGGCGCTGTCAGGGTTCCAACCAACAAAAAGGGGGTCATTCAAAAAATAGGCCGGACAATTAAAAACTTTCAGCTACGCTCTGGAATAAATCAGGAACAAATAATGCTAGGGAGATGCAGTTTGTACCGTAGTCATGCTGGCATATTCATGCGTCCATTTTTTAAGGGTTTAGTGCGACTTGCACACTTCTTGATAGAAAAAAGCTCAAGTAGGCGGGGTTGCTCAGGAACGATTTCAACAGCCTCCACTATGGGAGTTTTGTGCACAGAGCTGTCAGAGAGAAAAACAAAATGTACAACGGGTAATTTCGATCCCAGTATCATGCTCAATCTTCAAAATTTTACCACCAGAGGATCACCATGTTCAAGGGCTTTCCTCTCGTACAAAACTTAATGCTCTGACGATTTTTAAGGCGGGGCCAGATGCGACGGCGCGAGCAGGCACCCATTAGAAATTGACGTACACTGTGCGTGTATACAACGTATACAAAAACAAGGCGCAGTCAGGGTTCCAACCAACAATAAGGTGGTCATTCAAAAAATAGGCCGGACAATTAAAAACTTTCAGCTACGCTCTGAAATAACTCAGGAACAAAAAATGCTAGGGAGATGCAGTTTGTACCGTAGTCATGCTGGCATATTCATGCGTTCATTTTTTAAAGGTTTAGTGCGACTTGCACACTTCTTGATAGAAACAAGCTCAAGTAGGCGGGGTTGCTCAGAAACGATTTCAACAGCATCCACTATGGGAGTTTTGTGCACAGAGCTGTCGGAGAGAAAAACAAAATGTACAACGGGTAATTTCGATCCCAGTATCATGCTCAATCTTCAAAATTTTACCACCACAGGACTGCCATGTATAAGGGCTTTCTTCTCGTTCAAAACTTAATGCTCTAACGATTTTTAAGGCGGGGTCAGATGCGACGGCGCGAGCAGGCACCCATTAGAAATTGACGTACACTGTGCGTGTATACAGCGTATACAAAGACACGGCGCATTCAGGGTTCCAACCAACAAAAAGGGGGTCATTCAAAAAATAGGCCGGACAATTAAAAACTTTTAGCTACGCTCTGGAATAACTCTGGAACAAAAAATGCTAGGGAGATGCAGTTTGTACCTTAGTCATGCTGGCATATTCCTGCGTCCATTTTTTAAAGGTTTAGGGCGACTTGCACACTTCTTGATAGAAAAAAGCTCAAGTAGGTGGGGTTGCTCAGAAACAATTTCAACAGCCTCCACTATGGGAGTTTAGTGCACAGAGCTGTCGGAGATAAAAACAAAATGTACAACGGGTAATTTCGATCCCAGAATCATGCTCAATCTTCAAAGTTTTACCACCACAGGATTGCCATGTTCAAGGGCTTTCCTCTCGTACAAACCTTAATGCTCTGACGATTTTTAAGGTGGGGCCAGATACGACGGCGCGAGCAGGCACCCATTAGAAATTGACGTACACTGTGCGTGTATACAGCGTATACAAAGACACGGCGCAGTCAGGGTTCCAACCACCAATAAGGGGGTCATTCAACAAATAGGCCGGACAATTAAAAACTTTCAGCTACGCTCTGGAATAACTCTGGAACAAAAAATGCTCGGGAGATGCAGTTTGTACCTTAGTCATGTTGGCATATTCCTGCGTCCATTTTTTAAACATTTAGGGCGACTTACACACTTCTTGAGAGAAAAAGCTCAAGTAGCCGGGGTTGCTCAGAAACAATTTCAACAGCCTCCACTATGGGAGTTTTGTGCACAGAGCTGTCGGAGAGAAAAACAAAATGTACAACGGGTAATTTCGATCCCAGTATCATGCTCAATCTTCAAATTTTTACCACCACAGGATTGCCATGTTCAAGGGCTTTCCTCTCGTACAAAACTTAATGCTTTGACGATTTTTAAGGCGGGGCCAGATGCGACTGCGCGAGCTGGCACCCATTAGAAATTGACGTACAGTGTGCGTGTATACAGCGTATACAAAGACACGGCGCAGTCAGGGTTCCAACCAACAATAAGGGGGTCATTCAACAAATAGGCCGGACAATTAAAAACTTTCAGCTACGCTCTGGAATAACTCTGGAACAAAAAATGCTAGGGAGATGCAGTTTGTACCTTAGTCAAGCTGGCATATTCCTGCGTCCATTTTTTAAAGATTGAGGGCGACTTGCACACTTCTTGATAGAAAAAAGCTCAAGTAGGCGGGGTTGCTCAGAAACAATTTCAACAGCCTCCACTATGGGAGTTTTGTGCACAGAGCTGTCGGAGAGAAAAACAAAAGTTACAACGGGTAATTTCGATCCCAGTATCATGCTCAATCTTCAAAATTTTACCACCACAGGATTGCCATGTTCAAGGGCTTTCCTCTCGTACAAAACTTAATGCAATGACGATTTTTAAGGTGGGGCCAGATGCGACGGTGCGAGCAGGCACCCATTAGAAATTGACGTACACTGTGCGTGTATACAGCGTATACAAAGACACGGCGCAGTCAGGGTTCCAACCAACAATAAGGGGGTCATTCAACAAATAGGCCGGACAATTAAAAACTTTCAGCTACGCTCTGGAATAAATCAGGAACAAATAATGCTAGGGAGATGCAGTTTGTACCGTAGTCATGCTGGCATATTCATGCGTCCATTTTTTTAAAGTTTAGTGCGACTTGCACACTTCTTGATAGAAAAAAGCTCAAGTAGGCGGGGTTGCTCAGGAACGATTTCAACAGCCTCCACTATGGGAGTTTTGTGCACAGAGCTGTCAGAGAGAAAAACAAAATGTACAACGGGTAATTTCGATCCCAGTATCATGCTCAATCTTCAAAATTTTACCACCAGAGGATCGCCATGTTCAAGGGCTTTCCTCTCGTACAAAACTTAATGCTCTGACGATTTTTAAGGCGGGGCCAGATGCGACGGCGCGAGCTGGCACCCATTAGAAATTGACGTACACTGTGCGTGTATACAACGTATACAAAGACACGGCGCAGTCAGGGTTCCAACCAAAAATAAGGTGGTCATTCAAAAAATAGGCCGGACAATTAAAAACTTTCAGCTACGCTCTGGAATAACTCTGGAACAAAAAATGCTAGGGAGATGCAGTTTGTACCTTAGTCATGCTGGCATATTCCTGCGTGCATTTTTTAAAGGTTTAGGGCGACTTGCACACTTCTTGATAGAAAAAAGCTCAAGTAGGCGGGGTTGCTCAGAAACAATTTCAACAGCCTCCACTATGGGAGTTTAGTGTACAGAGCTGTCGGAGAGAAAAACAAAATGTACAACGGGTAATTTCGATCCCAGAATCATGCTCAATCTTCAAAATTTTACCACCACAGGATTGCCATGTTCAAGGGCTTTCCTCTCGTACAAACCTTAATGCTCTGACGATTTTTAAGGTGGGGCCAGATACGACGGCGCGAGCAGGCACCCATTAGAAATTGACGTACACTGTGCGTGTATACAGCGTATACAAAGACACGGCGCAGTCAGGGTTCCAACCACCAATAAGTGGGTCATTCAACAAATAGGCCGGACAATTAAAAACTTTCAGCTACGCTCTGGAACAACTCTGGAACAAAAAATGCTAGGGAGATGCAGTTTTCACCTTAGTCATGTTGGCATATTCCTGCGTCCATTTTTTAAAGATTTAGGGCGACTTGCACACTTCTTGATAGAAAAAAGCTCAAGTAGGCGGGGTTGCTCGGAAACGATTTCAACAGCCTCCATTATGGGACTTTTGTGCACAGATCTGTCGGAGAGAAAAACAAAATGTACAACGGGTAATTTCGCTCCCAGTATCATGCTCAATCTTCAAATTTTTACCACCACAGGATTGCCATGTTCAAGGGCTTTCCTCTCGTACAAAACTTAATGCCTCGACGATTTTTAAGGCGGGGCCAGATGCGACTGCGCGAGCTGGCACCCATTAGAAATTGACGTACAGTGTGCGTGTATACAACGTATACAAAGACACGGCGCAGTCAGGGTTCCAACCACCAATAAGGGGGTCATTCAACAAATAGGCCGGACAATTAAAAACTTTCAGCTACGCTCTGGAATAACTCTGGAACAAAAAATGCTAGGGAGATGCAGTTTGTACCTTAGTCATGTTGGCATATTCCTGCGTCCATTTTTTAAAGATTTAGGGCGACTTGCACACTTCTTGATAGAAAAAAGCTCAAGTAGGCGGGGTTGCTCGGAAACAATTTCAACAGCCTCCACTATGGGAGTTTTGTGCACAGAGCTGTCGGAGAGAAAAACAAAAGTTACAACGGGTAATTTCGATCCCAGTATCATGCTCAATCTTCAAAATTTTACCACCACAGGATTGCCATGTTCAAGGGCTTTCCTCTCGTACAAAACTTAATGCTCTGACGATTTTTAAGGTGGGGCCAGATGCGACGGCGCGAGCAGGCACCCATTAGAAATTGACGTACACTGTGCGTGTATACAGCGTATACAAAGACACGGCGCAGTCAGGGTTCCAACCAACAATAAGGGGGTCATTCAACAAATAGGCCGGACAATTAAAAACTTTCAGCTACGCTCTGGAATAACTCTGGAACAAAAAATGCTAGGGAGATGCAGTTTGTACCTTAGTCAAGCTGGCATATTCCTGCGTCCATTTTTTAAAGATTGAGGGCGACTTGCACACTTCTTGATAGAAAAAAGCTCAAGTAGGCGGGGTTGCTCAGAAACGATTTCAACAGCCTCCACTATAGGAGTTTTGTGCACAGAGCTGTCGGAGAGAAAAACAAAAGTTACAACGGGTAATTTCGATCCCAGTATCATGCTCAATCTTCAAAATTTTACCACCACAGGATTGCCATGTTCAAGGGCTTTCCTCTCGTACAAAACTTAATGCAATGACGATTTTTAAGGTGGGTCAGATGCGACGGTGCGAGCAGGCACCCATTAGAAATTGACGTACACTGTGCGTGTATACAGCGTATACAAAGACACGGCGCAGTCAAGGTTCCAACCAACAATAAGGGGGTCATTCAACAAATAGGCCGGACAATTAAAAACTTTCAGCTACGCTCTGGAATAACACTGGAACAAAAAATGCTAGGGAGATGCAGTTTGTACCTTAGTCATGCTAGTATTCATGCGTCCATTTTTTAAAGATTAAGGGCGACTTGCACACTTCTTGATAGAAAAAAGCTCAAGTAGGCGGGGTTGCTCAGAAACAATTTCAACAGCCTCCACTATGGGAGTTTTGTGCACAGAGCTGTCGGAGAGAAAAACAAAATGTACAACGGGTAATTTCGATCCCAGTATCATGCTTAATCTTCAAAATTTTACCACCACAGGATTGCCATGTTCAAGGGCTTTCCTCTCGTACAAAACTTAATGCTCTGACGATTTTTAAAGCGGGGCCAGATGCGACTGCGCGAGCAGGCACCCATTAGAAATTGACGTACACTGTGCGTGTATACAGCGTATACAAAGACACGGCGCAGTCAGGGTTCCAACCAACAATAAGGGGGTCATTCAACAAATAGGCCGGACAATTAAAAACTTTCAGCTACGCTCTGGAATAACTCTGGAACAAAAAATGCTAGGGAGATGCAGTTTGTACCTTAGTCAAGCTGGCATATTCCTGCGTCCATTTTTTAAAGATTTAGGGCGACTTGCACACTTCTTGATAGAAAAAAGCTCAAGTAGGCGGGGTTGCTCAGAAACAATTTCAACAACCTCCACTATAGGAGTTTTGTGCACAGAGCTGTCGGAGAGAAAAACAAAATGTACAACGGGTAATTTCGATCCCAGTATCATGCTCAATCTTCAAAATTTTACCACCACAGGATTGCCATGTTCAAGGGCTTTCCTTTCGTACAAAACTTAATGCTCTGACGATTTTTAAAGCGGGGCCAGATGCGACTGCGCGAGCAGGCACCCATTAGAAATTGACGTACACTGTGCGTGTATACAGCGTATACAATGACAACTCGCTGTCTGGTTTCCAACCAACAATAAGGGGGTCATTCAACTAATAGGCCGGACAATTAAAAACTTTCAGCTACGCTCTGGAATAACTCTGGAACAAAAAAAGCTAGGGAGATGCAGTTTGTACCTTAGTCATGCTGGCATATTCCTGCGTTCATTTTTTAAAGATTTAGGGCGACTTGCACACTTCTTGATAGAAAAAAGCTCAAGTAGGCGGGGTTGCTCAGAAACAATTTCAACAGCCTCCACTATGGGAGTTTTGTGCACAGAGCTGTCGGAGAGAAAAACAAAAGTTACAACGGGTAATTTCGATCCCAGTATCATGCTCAATCTTCAAAATTTTACCACCACAGGATTGCCATGTTCAAGGGCTTTCCTCTCGTACAAAACTTAATGCAATGACGATTTTTAAGGTGGGTCAGATGCGACGGTGCGAGCAGGCACCCATTAGAAATTGACGTACACTGTGCGTGTATACAGCGTATACAAAGACACGGCGCAGTCAAGGTTCCAACCAACAATAAGGGGGTCATTCAACAAATAGGCCGGACAATTAAAAACTTTCAGCTACGCTCTGGAATAACACTGGAACAAAAAATGCTAGGGAGATGCAGTTTGTACCTTAGTCATGCTAGTATTCATGCGTCCATTTTTTAAAGATTAAGGGCGACTTGCACACTTCTTGATAGAAAAAAGCTCAAGTAGGCGGGGTTGCTCAGAAACAATTTCAACAGCCTCCACTATGGGAGTTTTGTGCACAGAGCTGTCGGAGAGAAAAACAAAATGTACAACGGGTAATTTCGATCACAGTATCATGCTTAATCTTCAAAATTTTACCACCACAGGATTGCCATGTTCAAGGGCTTTCCTCTCGTACAAAACTTAATGCTCTGACGATTTTTAAAGCGGGGCCAGATGCGACTGCGCGAGCAGGCACCCATTAGAAATTGACGTACACTGTGCGTGTATACAGCGTATACAAAGACACGGCGCAGTCAGGGTTCCAACCAACAATAAGGGGGTCATTCAACAAATAGGCCGGACAATTAAAAACTTTCAGCTACGCTCTGGAATAACTCTGGAACAAAAAATGCTAGGGAGATGCAGTTTGTACCTTAGTCAAGCTGGCATATTCCTGCGTCCATTTTTTAAAGATTTAGGGCGACTTGCACACTTCTTGATAGAAAAAAGCTCAAGTAGGCGGGGTTGCTCAGAAACAATTTCAACAACCTCCACTATAGGAGTTTTGTGCACAGAGCTGTCGGAGAGAAAAACAAAATGTACAACGGGTAATTTCGATCCCAGTATCATGCTCAATCTTCAAAATTTTACCACCACAGGATTGCCATGTTCAAGGGCTTTCCTTTCGTACAAAACTTAATGCTCTGACGATTTTTAAAGCGGGGCCAGATGCGACTGCGCGAGCAGGCACCCATTAGAAATTGACGTACACTGTGCGTGTATACAGCGTATACAATGACAACTCGCTGTCTGGTTTCCAACCAACAATAAGGGGGTCATTCAACTAATAGGCCGGACAATTAAAAACTTTCAGCTACGCTCTGGAATAACTCTGGAACAAAAAAAGCTAGGGAGATGCAGTTTGTACCTTAGTCATGCTGGCATATTCCTGCGTTCATTTTTTAAAGATTTAGGGCGACTTGCACACTTCTTGATAGAAAAAAGCTCAAGTAGGCGGGGTTGCTCAGAAACAATTTCAACAGCCTCCACTATGGGAGTTTTGTGCACAGAGCTGTCGGAGAGAAAAACAAAAGTTACAACGGGTAATTTCGATCCCAGTATCATGCTCAATCTTCAAAATTTTACCACCACAGGATTGCCATGTTCAAGGGCTTTCCTCTCGTACAAAACTTAATGCTCTGACGATTTTTAAGGTGGGGCCAGATGCGACGGCGCGAGCAGGCACCCATTAGAAATTGACGTACACTGTGCGTGTATACAGCGTATACAAAGACACGGCGCAGTCAGGGTTCCAACCAACAATAAGGGGGTCATTCAACAAATAGGCCGGACAATTAAAAACTTTCAGCTACGCTCTGGAATAACTCTGGAACAAAATATGCTAGGGAGATGCAGTTTTCACCTTAGTCATGTTGGCATATTCCTGCGTCCATTTTTTAAAGATTTAGGGCGACTTGCACACTTCTTGATAGAAAAAAGCTCAAGTAGGCGGGGTTGCTCGGAAACGATTTCAACAGCCTCCATTATGGGACTTTTGTGCACAGATCTGTCGGAGAGAAAAACAAAATGTACAACGGGTAATTTCGCTCCCAGTATCATGCTCAATCTTCAAATTTTTACCACCACAGGATTGCCATGTTCAAGGGCTTTCCTCTCGTACAAAACTTAATGCTTTGACGATTTTTAAGGCGGGGCCAGATGCGACGGCGCGAGCAGGCACCCATTAGAAATTGACGTACACTGTGCGTGTATACAGCGTATACAAAGACACGGCGCAGTCAGGGTTCCAACCAACAATAAGGGGGTCATTCAACAAATAGGCCGGACATTTAAAAACTTTCAGCTACGCTCTGGAATAACTCTGGAACAAAAAATGCTAGGGAGATGCAGTTTGTACCTTAGTCAAGCTGGCATATTCCTGCGTCCATTTTTTAAAGATTTAGGGCGACTTGCACACTTCTTGATAGAAAAAAGCTCAAGTAGGCGGGGTTGCTCAGAAACGATTTCAACAGCCTCCACTATGGGAGTTTTGTGCACAGAGCTGTCGGAGAGAAAAACAAAAGTTACAACGGGTAATTTCGATCCCAGTATCATGCTCAATCTTCAAAATTTTACCACCACAGGATTGCCATGTTCAAGGGCTTTCCTCTCGTACAAAACTTAATGCAATGACGATTTTTAAGGTGGGTCAGATGCGACGGTGCGAGCAGGCACCCATTAGAAATTGACGTACACTGTGCGTGTATACAGCGTATACAAAGACACGGCGCAGTCAAGGTTCCAACCAACAATAAGGGGGTCATTCAACAAATAGGCCGGACAATTAAAAACTTTCAGCTACGCTCTGGAATAACACTGGAACAAAAAATGCTAGGGAGATGCAGTTTGTACCTTAGTCATGCTAGTATTCATGCGTCCATTTTTTAAAGATTAAGGGCGACTTGCACACTTCTTGATAGAAAAAAGCTCAAGTAGGCGGGGTTGCTCAGAAACAATTTCAACAGCCTCCACTACGGGAGTTTTGTGCACAGAGCTGTCGGAGAGAAAAACAAAATGTACAACGGGTAATTTCGATCCCAGTATCATGCTTAATCTTCAAAATTTTACCACCACAGGATTGCCATGTTCAAGGGCTTTCCTCTCGTACAAAACTTAATGCTCTGACGATTTTTAAAGCGGGGCCAGATGCGACTGCGCGAGCAGGCACCCATTAGAAATTGACGTACACTGTGCGTGTATACAGCGTATACAAAGACACGGCGCAGTCAGGGTTCCAACCAACAATAAGGGGGTCATTCAACAAATAGGCCGGACAATTAAAAACTTTCAGCTACGCTCTGGAATAACTCTGGAACAAAAAATGCTAGGGAGATGCAGTTTGTACCTTAGTCAAGCTGGCATATTCCTGCGTCCATTTTTTAAAGATTTAGGGCGACTTGCACACTTCTTGATAGAAAAAAGCTCAAGTAGGCGGGGTTGCTCAGAAACAATTTCAACAACCTCCACTATAGGAGTTTTGTGCACAGAGCTGTCGGAGAGAAAAACAAAATGTACAACGGGTAATTTCGATCCCAGTATCATGCTCAATCTTCAAAATTTTACCACCACAGGATTGCCATGTTCAAGGGCTTTCCTTTCGTACAAAACTTAATGCTCTGACGATTTTTAAAGCGGGGCCAGATGCGACTGCGCGAGCAGGCACCCATTAGAAATTGACGTACACTGTGCGTGTATACAGCGTATACAATGACAACTCGCTGTCTGGTTTCCAACCAACAATAAGGGGGTCATTCAACTAATAGGCCGGACAATTAAAAACTTTCAGCTACGCTCTGGAATAACTCTGGAACAAAAAAAGCTAGGGAGATGCAGTTTGTACCTTAGTCATGCTGGCATATTCCTGCGTTCATTTTTTAAAGATTTAGGGCGACTTGCACACTTCTTGATAGAAAAAAGCTCAAGTAGGCGGGGTTGCTCAGAAACAATTTCAACAGCCTCCACTATGGGAGTTTTGTGCACAGAGCTGTCGGAGAGAAAAACAAAAGTTACAACGGGTAATTTCGATCCCAGTATCATGCTCAATCTTCAAAATTTTACCACCACAGGATTGCCATGTTCAAGGGCTTTCCTCTCGTACAAAACTTAATGCTCTGACGATTTTTAAGGTGGGGCCAGATGCGACGGCGCGAGCAGGCACCCATTAGAAATTGACGTACACTGTGCGTGTATACAGCGTATACAAAGACACGGCGCAGTCAGGGTTCCAACCAACAATAAGGGGGTCATTCAACAAATAGGCCGGACAATTAAAAACTTTCAGCTACGCTCTGGAATAACTCTGGAACAAAATATGCTAGGGAGATGCAGTTTTCACCTTAGTCATGTTGGCATATTCCTGCGTCCATTTTTTAAAGATTTAGGGCGACTTGCACACTTCTTGATAGAAAAAAGCTCAAGTAGGCGGGGTTGCTCGGAAACGATTTCAACAGCCTCCATTATGGGACTTTTGTGCACAGATCTGTCGGAGAGAAAAACAAAATGTACAACGGGTAATTTCGCTCCCAGTATCATGCTCAATCTTCAAATTTTTACCACCACAGGATTGCCATGTTCAAGGGCTTTCCTCTCGTACAAAACTTAATGCTTTGACGATTTTTAAGGCGGGGCCAGATGCGACGGCGCGAGCAGGCACCCATTAGAAATTGACGTACACTGTGCGTGTATACAGCGTATACAAAGACACGGCGCAGTCAGGGTTCCAACCAACAATAAGGGGGTCATTCAACAAATAGGCCGGACATTTAAAAACTTTCAGCTACGCTCTGGAATAACTCTGGAACAAAAAATGCTAGGGAGATGCAGTTTGTACCTTAGTCAAGCTGGCATATTCCTGCGTCCATTTTTTAAAGATTTAGGGCGACTTGCACACTTCTTGATAGAAAAAAGCTCAAGTAGGCGGGGTTGCTCAGAAACGATTTCAACAGCCTCCACTATGGGAGTTTTGTGCACAGAGCTGTCGGAGAGAAAAACAAAAGTTACAACGGGTAATTTCGATCCCAGTATCATGCTCAATCTTCAAAATTTTACCACCACAGGATTGCCATGTTCAAGGGCTTTCCTCTCGTACAAAACTTAATGCAATGACGATTTTTAAGGTGGGTCAGATGCGACGGTGCGAGCAGGCACCCATTAGAAATTGACGTACACTGTGCGTGTATACAGCGTATACAAAGACACGGCGCAGTCAAGGTTCCAACCAACAATAAGGGGGTCATTCAACAAATAGGCCGGACAATTAAAAACTTTCAGCTACGCTCTGGAATAACACTGGAACAAAAAATGCTAGGGAGATGCAGTTTGTACCTTAGTCATGCTAGTATTCATGCGTCCATTTTTTAAAGATTAAGGGCGACTTGCACACTTCTTGATAGAAAAAAGCTCAAGTAGGCGGGGTTGCTCAGAAACAATTTCAACAGCCTCCACTACGGGAGTTTTGTGCACAGAGCTGTCGGAGAGAAAAACAAAATGTACAACGGGTAATTTCGATCCCAGTATCATGCTTAATCTTCAAAATTTTACCACCACAGGATTGCCATGTTCAAGGGCTTTCCTCTCGTACAAAACTTAATGCTCTGACGATTTTTAAAGCGGGGCCAGATGCGACTGCGCGAGCAGGCACCCATTAGAAATTGACGTACACTGTGCGTGTATACAGCGTATACAAAGACACGGCGCAGTCAGGGTTCCAACCAACAATAAGGGGGTCATTCAACAAATAGGCCGGACAATTAAAAACTTTCAGCTACGCTCTGGAATAACTCTGGAACAAAAAATGCTAGGGAGATGCAGTTTGTACCTTAGTCAAGCTGGCATATTCCTGCGTCCATTTTTTAAAGATTTAGGGCGACTTGCACACTTCTTGATAGAAAAAAGCTCAAGTAGGCGGGGTTGCTCAGAAACAATTTCAACAACCTCCACTATAGGAGTTTTGTGCACAGAGCTGTCGGAGAGAAAAACAAAATGTACAACGGGTAATTTCGATCCCAGTATCATGCTCAATCTTCAAAATTTTACCACCACAGGATTGCCATGTTCAAGGGCTTTCCTTTCGTACAAAACTTAATGCTCTGACGATTTTTAAAGCGGGGCCAGATGCGACTGCGCGAGCAGGCACCCATTAGAAATTGACGTACACTGTGCGTGTATACAGCGTATACAATGACAACTCGCTGTCTGGTTTCCAACCAACAATAAGGGGGTCATTCAACTAATAGGCCGGACAATTAAAAACTTTCAGCTACGCTCTGGAATAACTCTGGAACAAAAAAAGCTAGGGAGATGCAGTTTGTACCTTAGTCATGCTGGCATATTCCTGCGTTCATTTTTTAAAGATTTAGGGCGACTTGCACACTTCTTGATAGAAAAAAGCTCAAGTAGGCGGGGTTGCTCAGAAACAATTTCAACAGCCTCCACTATGGGAGTTTTGTGCACAGAGCTGTCGGAGAGAAAAACAAAAGTTACAACGGGTAATTTCGATCCCAGTATCATGCTCAATCTTCAAAATTTTACCACCACAGGATTGCCATGTTCAAGGGCTTTCCTCTCGTACAAAACTTAATGCTCTGACGATTTTTAAGGTGGGGCCAGATGCGACGGCGCGAGCAGGCACCCATTAGAAATTGACGTACACTGTGCGTGTATACAGCGTATACAAAGACACGGCGCAGTCAGGGTTCCAACCAACAATAAGGGGGTCATTCAACAAATAGGCCGGACAATTAAAAACTTTCAGCTACGCTCTGGAATAACTCTGGAACAAAATATGCTAGGGAGATGCAGTTTTCACCTTAGTCATGTTGGCATATTCCTGCGTCCATTTTTTAAAGATTTAGGGCGACTTGCACACTTCTTGATAGAAAAAAGCTCAAGTAGGCGGGGTTGCTCGGAAACGATTTCAACAGCCTCCATTATGGGACTTTTGTGCACAGATCTGTCGGAGAGAAAAACAAAATGTACAACGGGTAATTTCGCTCCCAGTATCATGCTCAATCTTCAAATTTTTACCACCACAGGATTGCCATGTTCAAGGGCTTTCCTCTCGTACAAAACTTAATGCTTTGACGATTTTTAAGGCGGGGCCAGATGCGACGGCGCGAGCAGGCACCCATTAGAAATTGACGTACACTGTGCGTGTATACAGCGTATACAAAGACACGGCGCAGTCAGGGTTCCAACCAACAATAAGGGGGTCATTCAACAAATAGGCCGGACATTTAAAAACTTTCAGCTACGCTCTGGAATAACTCTGGAACAAAAAATGCTAGGGAGATGCAGTTTGTACCTTAGTCAAGCTGGCATATTCCTGCGTCCATTTTTTAAAGATTTAGGGCGACTTGCACACTTCTTGATAGAAAAAAGCTCAAGTAGGCGGGGTTGCTCAGAAACGATTTCAACAGCCTCCACTATGGGAGTTTTGTGCACAGAGCTGTCGGAGAGAAAAACAAAAGTTACAACGGGTAATTTCGATCCCAGTATCATGCTCAATCTTCAAAATTTTACCACCACAGGATTGCCATGTTCAAGGGCTTTCCTCTCGTACAAAACTTAATGCAATGACGATTTTTAAGGTGGGTCAGATGCGACGGTGCGAGCAGGCACCCATTAGAAATTGACGTACACTGTGCGTGTATACAGCGTATACAAAGACACGGCGCAGTCAAGGTTCCAACCAACAATAAGGGGGTCATTCAACAAATAGGCCGGACAATTAAAAACTTTCAGCTACGCTCTGGAATAACACTGGAACAAAAAATGCTAGGGAGATGCAGTTTGTACCTTAGTCATGCTAGTATTCATGCATCCATTTTTTAAAGATTAAGGGCGACTTGCACACTTCTTGATAGAAAAAAGCTCAAGTAGGCGGGGTTGCTCAGAAACAATTTCAACAGCCTCCACTATGGGAGTTTTGTGCACAGAGCTGTCGGAGAGAAAAACAAAATGTACAACGGGTAATTTCGATCCCAGTATCATGCTTAATCTTCAAAATTTTACCACCACAGGATTGCCATGTTCAAGGGCTTTCCTCTCGTACAAAACTTAATGCTCTGACGATTTTTAAAGCGGGGCCAGATGCGACTGCGCGAGCAGGCACCCATTAGAAATTGACGTACACTGTGCGTGTATACAGCGTATACAAAGACACGGCGCAGTCAGGGTTCCAACCAACAATAAGGGGGTCATTCAACAAATAGGCCGGACAATTAAAAACTTTCAGCTACGCTCTGGAATAACTCTGGAACAAAAAATGCTAGGGAGATGCAGTTTGTACCTTAGTCAAGCTGGCATATTCCTGCGTCCATTTTTTAAAGATTTAGGGCGACTTGCACACTTCTTGATAGAAAAAAGCTCAAGTAGGCGGGGTTGCTCAGAAACAATTTCAACAACCTCCACTATAGGAGTTTTGTGCACAGAGCTGTCGGAGAGAAAAACAAAATGTACAACGGGTAATTTCGATCCCAGTATCATGCTCAATCTTCAAAATTTTACCACCACAGGATTGCCATGTTCAAGGGCTTTCCTTTCGTACAAAACTTAATGCTCTGACGATTTTTAAAGCGGGGCCAGATGCGACTGCGCGAGCAGGCACCCATTAGAAATTGACGTACACTGTGCGTGTATACAGCGTATACAATGACAACTCGCTGTCTGGTTTCCAACCAACAATAAGGGGGTCATTCAACTAATAGGCCGGACAATTAAAAACTTTCAGCTACGCTCTGGAATAACTCTGGAACAAAAAAAGCTAGGGAGATGCAGTTTGTACCTTAGTCATGCTGGCATATTCCTGCGTCCATTTTTTAAAGATTTAGGGCGACTTGCACACTTCTTGATAGAAAAAAGCTCAAGTAGGCGGGGTTGCTCAGAAACAATTTCAACAGCCTCCACTATGGGAGTTTTGTGCACAGAGCTGTCGGAGAGAAAAACAAAAGTTACAACGGGTAATTTCGATCCCAGTATCATGCTCAATCTTCAAAATTTTACCACCACAGGATTGCCATGTTCAAGGGCTTTCCTCTCGTACAAAACTTAATGCTCTGACGATTTTTAAGGTGGGGCCAGATGCGACGGCGCGAGCAGGCACCCATTAGAAATTGACGTACACTGTGCGTGTATACAGCGTATACAAAGACACGGCGCAGTCAGGGTTCCAACCAACAATAAGGGGGTCATTCAACAAATAGGCCGGACAATTAAAAACTTTCAGCTACGCTCTGGAATAACTCTGGAACAAAATATGTTAGGGAGATGCAGTTTTCACCTTAGTCATGTTGGCATATTCCTGCGTCCATTTTTTAAAGATTTAGGGCGACTTGCACACTTCTTGATAGAAAAAAGCTCAAGTAGGCGGGGTTGCTCGGAAACGATTTCAACAGCCTCCATTATGGGACTTTTGTGCACAGATCTGTCGGAGAGAAAAACAAAATGTACAACGGGTAATTTCGCTCCCAGTATCATGCTCAATCTTCAAATTTTTACCACCACAGGATTGCCATGTTCAAGGGCTTTCCTCTCGTACAAAACTTAATGCTTTGACGATTTTTAAGGCGGGGCCAGATGCGACGGCGCGAGCAGGCACCCATTAGAAATTGACGTACACTGTGCGTGTATACAGCGTATACAAAGACACGGCGCAGTCAGGGTTCCAACCAACAATAAGGGGGTCATTCAACAAATAGGCCGGACATTTAAAAACTTTCAGCTACGCTCTGGAATAACTCTGGAACAAAAAATGCTAGGGAGATGCAGTTTGTACCTTAGTCAAGCTGGCATATTCCTGCGTCCATTTTTTAAAGATTTAGGGCGACTTGCACACTTCTTGATAGAAAAAAGCTCAAGTAGGCGGGGTTGCTCAGAAACGATTTCAACAGCCTCCACTATGGGAGTTTTGTGCACAGAGCTGTCGGAGAGAAAAACAAAAGTTACAACGGGTAATTTCGATCCCAGTATCATGCTCAATCTTCAAAATTTTACCACCACAGGATTGCCATGTTCAAGGGCTTTCCTCTCGTACAAAACTTAATGCAATGACGATTTTTAAGGTGGGTCAGATGCGACGGTGCGAGCAGGCACCCATTAGAAATTGACGTACACTGTGCGTGTATACAGCGTATACAAAGACACGGCGCAGTCAGGGTTCCAACCAACAATAAGGGGGTCATTCAACAAATAGGCCGGACAATTAAAAACTTTCAGCTACGCTCTGGAATAACACTGGAACAAAAAATGCTAGGGAGATGCAGTTTGTACCTTAGTCATGCTGGCATATTCATGCGTCCATTTTTTAAAGATTTAGGGCGACTTGCACACTTCTTGATAGAAAAAAGCTCAAGTAGGCGGGGTTGCTCAGAAACAATTTCAACAGCCTCCACTATGGGAGTTTTGTGCACAGAGCTGTCGGAGAGAAAAACAAAATGTACAATGGGTAATTTCGATCCCAGTATCATGCTCAATCTTCAAAATTTTACCACCACAGGATTGCCATGTTCAAGGGCTTTCCTCTCGTACAAAACTTAATGCTCTGACGATTTTTAAGGCGGGGCCAGATGCGACTGTGCGAGCAGGCACCCATTAGAAATTGACGTACACTGTGCGTGTATACAGCGTATACAATGACAACTCGCTGTCAGGGTTCCAACCAACAATAAGGGGGTCATTCAACAAATAGGCCGGACAATTAAAAACTTTCAGCTACGCTCTGGAATAACTCTGGAACAAAAAATGCTAGGGAGATGCAGTTTGTACCTTAGTCATGCTGGCATATTCCTGCGTCCATTTTTTAAAGATTTAGGGCGACTTGCACACTTCTTGATAGAAAAAGGCTCAAGTAGACGGGGTTGCTCAGAAACAATTTCAACAGCCTCCACTATGGGAGTTTTGTGCACAGAGCTGTCGGAGAGAAAAACAAAATGTACAACACGGGTAATTTCGATCCCAGTATCATGCTCAATCTTCAAAATTTTACCACCACAGGATTGCCATGTTCAAGGGCTTTCCTCTCGTACAAAACTTAATGCTCTGACGATTTTTAAAGCGGGGTCAGATGCGACTGCGCGAGCAGGCACCCATTAGAAATTGACGTACACTGTGCGTGTATACAGCGTATACAAAGACACGGCGCAGTCAGGGTTCCAACCAACAATAAGGTGGTCATTCAAAAAATAGGCCGGACAATTAAAAACTTTCAGCTACGCTCTGGAATAACTCAGGAACAAAAAATGCTAGGGAGATGCAGTTTGTACCTTAGTCATGCTGGCATATTCATGCGGTCATTTTTTAAAGGTTTAGGGCGACTTGCACACTTCTTGATAGAAAAAAGCTCAAGTAGGCGGGGTTGCTCAGAAACAATTTCAACAGCCTCCACTATCGGAGTTTAGTGCACAGAGCTGTCGGAGAGAAAAACAAAATGTACAACGGGTAATTTCGATCCCAGAATCATGCTCAATCTTCAAAATTTTACCACCACAGGATTGCCATGTTCAAGGGCTTTCCTCTCGTACAAAACTTAGTGCTCTGACGATTTTTAAGGTTGGGCCAGATACGACGGCGCGAGCAGGCACCCATTAGAAATTGACGTACACTGTGCGTGTATACAGCGTATACAAAGACACGGCGCAGTCAGGGTTCCAACCACCAATAAGGGGGTCATTCAACAAATAGGCCGGACAATTAAAAACTTTCAGCTACGCTCTGGAATAACTCTGGAACAAAAAATGCTAGGGAGATGCAGTTTGTACCTTAGTCATGCTGGCATATTCCTGCGTCCATTTTTTAAAGATTTAGGGCGACTTGCACACTTCTTGATAGAAAAAAGCTCAAGTAGGCGGGGTTGCTCGGAAACGATTTCAACAGCCTCCATTATGGGACTTTTGTGCACAGATCTGTTGGAGAGAAAAACAAAATGTACAACGGGTAATTTCGATCCCAGTATCATGCTCAATCTTCAAAATTTTACAACCACAGGATTGCCATGTTCAAGGGCTTTCCTTTCGTACAAAACTTAATGCTCTGACGATTTTTAAAGCGGGGCCAGATGCGACTGCGCGAGCAGGCACCCATTAGAAATTGACGTACACTGTGCGTGTATACAGCGTATACAATGACAACTCGCTGTCTGGTTTCCAACCAACAATAAAGGGGGTCATTCAACTAATAGGCCGGACAATTAAAAACTTTCAGCTACGCTCTGGAATAACTCTGGAACAAAAAATGCTAGGGAGATGCAGTTTGTACCTTAGTCATGCTGGCATATTCCTGCGTCCATTTTTTAAAGATTTAGGGCGACTTGCACACTTCTTGATAGAAAAAGGCTCAAGTAGTCGGGGTTGCTCAGAAACAATTTCAACAGCCTCCACTATGGGACTTTTGTGCACAGAGCTGTCGGAGAGAAAAACAAAAGTTACAATGAGTAATTTCGATCCCAGTATCATGCTCAATCTTCAAAATTTTAACACCAGAGGATTGCCATGTTCAAGGGCTTTCCTCTCGTACAAAACGTAATGCTCTGACGATTTTTAAGGCGGGGCCAGATGCGACGGCGCGAGCAGGCACCCATTAGAAATTGACGTACACTGTGCGTGTATACAACGTATACAAAGACACGGCGCAGTCAGGCTTCCAACCAACAATAAGGTGGTCATTAAAAAAATAGGCCGGACAATTAAAAACTTTCAGCTACGCTCTGGAATAACTCAGGAACAAAAAATGCTAGAGAGATGCAGTTTGTACCTTAGTCATGCTGGCATATTCCTGCGTCCATTTTTTAAAGGTTTAGGGCGACTTGCACACTTCTTGATAGAAAAAAGCTCAAGTAGGCGGGGTTGCTCAGAAACAATTTCAACAGCCTCCACTATGGGAGTTTTGTGCACAGAGCTATCGGAGAGAAAAACAAAAGTTACAACGGGTAATTTCGATCCCAGTATCATGCTCAATCTTCAAAATTTTACCACCACAGGATTACCATGTTCAAGAGCTTTCCTCTCGTACAAAACTTAATGCAATGACGATTTTTAAGGTGGGGCCAGATGCGACGGTGCGAGCAGGCACCCATTAGAAATTGACGTACACTGTGCGTGTATACAGCGTATACAAAGACACGGCGCAGTCAGGGTTCCAACCACCAATAAGGGGGTCATTCAACAAATAGGCCGGACAATTAAAAACTTTCAGCTACGCTCTGGAATAACTCTGGAACAAAAAATGCTAGGGAGATGCAGTTTGTACCTTAGTCATGCTGGCATATTCCTGCGTCCATATTTTAAAGATTTAGGGCGACTTGCACACTTCTTGATAGAAAAAGGCTCAAGTAGGCGGGGTTGCTCAGAAACAATTTCAACAGCCTCCACTATGGGAGTTTTGTGCACAGAGCTGTCGGAGAGAAAAACAAAATGTACAACACGGGTAATTTCGATCCCAGTATCATGCTCAATCTTCAAAATTTTACCACCACAGGATTGCCATGTTCAAGGGCTTTCCTCTCGTACAAAACGTAATGCTCTGACGATTTTTAAGGCGGGGCCAGATGCGACGGCGCGAGCAGGCACCCATTAGAAATTGACGTACACTGTGCGTGTATACAACGTATACAAAGACACGGCGCAGTCAGGGTTCCAACCAACAATAAGGTGGTCATTCAAAAAATAGGCCGGACAATTAAAAACTTTCAGCTACGCTCTGGAATAACTCAGGAACAAAAAATGCTAGGGAGATGCAGTTTGTACCTTAGTCATGCTGGCATATTCCTGCGTCCATTTTTTAAAGGTTTAGGGCGACTTGCACACTTCTTGATAGAAAAAAGCTCAAGTAGGCGGGGTTGCTCAGAAACAATTTCAACAGCCTCCACTATGGGAGTTTAGTGCACAGAGCTGTCGGAGAGAAAAACAAAATGTACAACGGGTAATTTCGATCCCAGAATCATGCTCAATCTTCAAAATGTTACCACCACAGGATTGCCATGTTCAAGGGCTTTCCTCTCGTACAAAACTTAGTGCTCTGACGATTTTTAAGGTTGGGCCAGATACGACGGCGCGAGCAGGCACCCATTAGAAATTGACGTACACTGTGCGTGTATACAGCGTATACAAAGACACGGCGCAGTCAGGGTTCCAACCACCAATAAGGGGGTCATTCAACAAATAGGCCGGACAATTAAAAACTTTCAGCTACGCTCTGGAATAACTCTGGAACAAAAAATGCTAGGGAGATGCAGTTTGTACCTTAGTCATGCTGGCATATTCCTGCGTCCATTTTTTAAAGATTTAGGGCGACTTGCACACTTCTTGATAGAAAAAAGCTCAAGTAGGCGGGGTTGCTCGGAAACGATTTCAACAGCCTCCATTATGGGACTTTTGTGCACAGATCTGTTGGAGAGAAAAACAAAATGTACAACGGGTAATTTCGATCCCAGTATCATGCTCAATCTTCAAAATTTTACCACCACAGGATTGCCATGTTCAAGGGCTTTCCTCTCGTACAAAACTTAATGCAATGACGATTTTTAAGGTGGGGCCAGATGCGACGGTGCGAGCAGGCACCCATTAGAAATTGACGTACACTGTGCGTGTATACAGCGTATACAAAGACACGGCGCAGTCAGGGTTCCAACCACCAATAAGGGGGTCATTCAACAAATAGGCCGGACAATTAAAAACTTTCAGCTACGCTCTGGAATAACTCTGGAACAAAAAATGCTAGGGAGATGCAGTTTGTACCTTAGTCATGCTGGCATATTCCTGCGTCCATTTTTTAAAGATTTAGGGCGACTTGCACACTTCTTGATAGAAAAAAGCTCAAGTAGGCGGGGTTGCTCAGAAACAATTTCAACAGCCTCCACTATGGGAGTTTTGTGCACAGAGCTGTCGGAGAGAAAAACAAAATGTACAACACGGGTAATTTCGATCCCAGTATCATGCTCAATCTTCAAAATTTTACCACCACAGGATTGCCATGTTCAAGGGCTTTCCTCTCGTACAAAACGTAATGCTCTGACGATTTTTAAGGCGGGGCCAGATGCGACGGCGCGAGCAGGCACCCATTAGAAATTGACGTACACTGTGCGTGTATACAACGTATACAAAGACACGGCGCAGTCAGGGTTCCAACCAACAATAAGGTGGTCATTCAAAAAATAGGCCGGACAATTAAAAACTTTCAGCTACGCTCTGGAATAACTCAGGAACAAAAAATGCTAGGGAGATGCAGTTTGTACCTTAGTCATGCTGGCATATTCCTGCGTCCATTTTTTAAAGGTTTAGGGCGACTTGCACACTTCTTGATAGAAAAAAGCTCAAGTAGGCGGGGTTGCTCAGAAACAATTTCAACAGCCTCCACTATGGGAGTTTAGTGCACAGAGCTGTCGGAGAGAAAAACAAAATGTACAACGGGTAATTTCGATCCCAGAATCATGCTCAATCTTCAACATTTTACCACCACAGGATTGCCATGTTCAAGGGCTTTCCTCTCGTACAAAACTTAGTGCTCTGACGATTTTTAAGGTTGGGCCAGATACGACGGCGCGAGCAGGCACCCATTAGAAATTGACGTACACTGTGCGTGTATACAGCGTATACAAAGACACGGCGCAGTCAGGGTTCCAACCACCAATAAGGGGGTCATTCAACAAATAGGCCGGACAATTAAAAACTTTCAGCTACGCTCTGGAATAACTCTGGAACAAAAGATGCTAGGGAGATGCAGTTTGTACCTTAGTCATGCTGGCATATTCCTGCGTCCATTTTTAAAGATTTAGGGCGACTTGCACACTTCTTGATAGAAAAAAGCTCAAGTAGGCGGGGTTGCTCGGAAACGATTTCAACAGCCTCCATTATGGGACTTTTGTGCACAGATCTGTTGGAGAGAAAAACAAAATGTACAACGGGTAATTTCGATCCCAGTATCATGCTCAATCTTCAAAATTTTACCACCACAGGATTGCCATGTTCAAGGGCTTTCCTCTCGTACAAAACTTAATGCTCTGACGATTTTTAAAGCGGGGCCAGATGCGACTGCGCGAGCAGGCACCCATTAGAAATTGACGTACACTGTGCGTGTATACAGCGTATACAATGACAACTCGCTGTCTGGTTTCCAACCAACAATAAGGGGGTCATTCAACAAATAGGCCGGACAATTAAAAACTTTCAGCTACGCTCTGGAATAACTCTGGAACAAAAAAAGCTAGGGAGATGCAGTTTGTACCTTAGTCATGCTGGCATATTCCTGCGTCCATTTTTTAAAGATTTAGGGCGACTTACACACTTCTTGATAGAAAAAAGCTCAAGTAGGCGGGGTTGCTCAGAAACAATTTCAACAGCCTCCACTATGGGAGTTTTGTGCACAGAGCTGTCGGAGAGAAAAACAAAAGTTACAACGGGTAATTTCGATCCCAGTATCATGCTCAATCTTCAAAATTTTACCACCACAGGATTGCCATGTTCAAGGGCTTTCCTCTCGTACAAAACTTAATGCTCTGACGATTTTTAAAGCGGGGTCAGATGCGACTGCGCGAGCTGGCACCCATTAGAAATTGACGTACACTGTGCGTGTATACAGCGTATACAAAGACTTGGCGCAGTCAGGGTTCCAACCAACAATAAGGGGGTCATTCAACAAATAGGCCGGACAATTAAAAACTTTCAGCTACGCTCTGGAATAACTCTGGAACAAAAAATGCTAGGGAGATGCAGTTTGTACCCTAGTCATGCTGGCATATTCCTGCGTCCATTTTTTAAAGATTTAGGGCGACTTGCACACTTCTTGATAGAAAAAGGCTCAAGTAGTCGGGGTTGCTCAGAAACAATTTCAACAGCCTCCACTATGGGACTTTTGTGCACAGAGCTGTCGGAGAGAAAAACAAAAGTTACAATGGGTAATTTCGATCCCAGTATCATGCTCAATCTTCAAAATTTTACCACCACAGGATTGCCATGTTCAAGGGCTTTCCTCTCGTACAAAACTTAATGCTCTGACGATTTTAAAGGTGGGGCCAGATACGACGGCGCGAGCAGGCACCCATTAGAAATTGACGTACACTGTGCGTGTATACAGCGTATACAAAGACACGGCGAAGTCAGGGTTCCAACCAACAATAAGGGGGTCATTCAACAAATAGGCCGGACAATTAAAAACTTTCAGCTACGCTCTGGAATAACTCTGGAACAAAAAATGCTAGGGAGATGCAGTTTGTACCTTAGTCAAGCTGGCATATTCCTGCGTCCATTTTTTAAAGATTTAGGGCGACTTGCACACTTCTTGATAGAAAAAAGCTCAAGTAGGCGGGGTTGCTCAGAAACAATTTCAACAGCCTCCACTATGGGAGTTTTGTGCATAGAGCTATCGGAGAGAAAAACAAAAGTTACAACGGGTAATTTCGATCCCAGTATCATGCTCAATCTTCAAAATTTAACCACCACAGGATTGCCATGTTCAAGGGCTTTCCTCTCGTACAAAACCTAATGCAATGACGATTTTTAAGGCGGGGCCAGATGCGACGGTGCGAGCAGGCACCCATTAGAAATTGACGTACACTGTGCGTGTATACAGCGTATACAAAGACACGGCGCAGTCAGGGTTCCAACCAACAATAAGGGGGTCATTCAACAAATCGGCCGGACAATTAAAAACTTTCAGCTACGCTCTGGAATAACACTGGAACAAAAAATGCTAGGGAGATGCAGTTTGTACCTTAGTCATGTTGGCATATTCATGCGTCCATTTTTTAAAGATTTAGGGCGACTTGCACACTTCTTGATAGAAAAAAGCTCAAGTAGGCAGGGTTGCTCAGAAACAATTTCAACAGCCTCCACTATGGGAGTTTTGTGCACAGAGCTGTCGGAGAGAAAAACAAAATGTACAACGGGTAATTTCGATCCCAGTATCATGCTTAATCTTCAAAATTGTACCACCGCAGGATTGCCATGTTCAAGGGCTTTCCTCTCGTACAAAACTTAATGCTCTGACGATTTTTAAAGCGGGGCCAGATGCGACTGCGCGAGCAGGCACCCATTAGAAATCGACGTACACTGTGCGTGTATACAGCGTATACAAAGACACGGCGCAGTCAGGGTTCCAACCAACAATAAGGGGGTCATTCAACTAATAGGCCGGACAATTACAAACTTTCAGCTACGCTCTGGAATAACTCTGGAACAAAAAAAGCTAGGGAGATGCAGTTTGTACCTTAGTCATGCTGGCATATTCCTGCGTCCATTTTTTAAAGATTTAGGGCGACTTACACACTTCTTGATAGAAAAAAGCTCAAGTAGGCGGGGTTGCTCAAAAACAATTTCAACAGCCTCCACTATGGGAGTTTTGTGCACAGAGCTGTCAGAGAGAAAAACAAAAGTTACAACGGGTAATTTCGATCCCAGTATCATGCTCAATCTTCAAAATTTTACCACGACAGGATTGCCATGTTCAAGGGATTTCCTCTCGTACAAAACTTAATGCTCTGACGATTTTTAAGGTGGGGCCAGATGCGACGGCGCGAGCAGGCACCCATTAGAAATTGACGTACACTGTGCGTGTATACAGCGTATACAAAGACACGGCGCAGTCAGGGTTCCAACCAACAATAAGGGGGTCATTCAACAAATAGGCCGGACAATTAAAAACTTTCAGCTACGCTCTGGAATAACTCTGGAACAAAAAATGCTAGGGAGATGCAGTTTGTACCTTAGTCATGCTGGCATATTCCTGCGTCCATTTTTTAAAGATTTAGGGCGACTTGCACACTTCTTGATAGAAAAAAGCTCAAGTAGGCGGGGTTGCTCAGAAACAATTTCAACAGCCTCCACTATGGGAGTTTTGTGCACAGAGCTGTCGGAGAGAAAAACAAAATGTACAACGGGTAATTTCGATCCCAGTATCATGCTCAATCTTCAAAATTTTACCACCACAGGATGCCATGTTCAAGGGCTTTCCTCTCGTACAAAACTTAATGCTCTGACGATTTTTAAAGCGGGGCCAGATGCGACTGCGCGAGCAGGCACCCATTAGAAATTGACGTACACTGTGCTTGTATACAGCGTATACAAAGACACGGCGCAGTCAGGGTTCCAACCAACAATAAGGGGGTCATTCAACAAATAGGCCGGACAATTAAAAACTTTCAGCTACGCTCTGGAATAACTCTTGAACAAAAAATGCGAGGGAGATGCAGTTCGTACCTTAGTCATGCTGGCATATTCCTGCGTCCATTTTTTAAAGATTTAGGGCGACTTGCACACTTCTTGATAGAAAAAAGCTCAAGTAGGCGGGGTTGCTCAGAAACAATTTCAACAGCCTCCACTATGGGAGTTTTGTGCACAGAGCTGTCGGAGAGACAAACAAAAGTTACAACGGGTAATTTCGATCCCAGTATCATGCTCAATCTTCAAAATTTTACCACCACAGGATTGCCATGTTCAAGGGCTTTCCTCTCGTACAAAACTTAATGCTCTGACGATTTTAAAGGTGGGGCCAGATGCGACGGCGCGAGCAGGCACCCATTAGAAGTCGACGTACACTGTGCGTGTATACAGCGTATACAATGACAACTTGCTGTCAGGGTTCCAACCAACAATAAGGGGGTCATTCAACAAATAGGCCGGACAATTAAAAACTTTCAGCTACGCTCTGGAATAACTCTGGAACAAAAAATGCTAGGGAGATGCAGTTTGTACCTTAGTCATGCTGGCATATTCCTGTGTCCATTTTTTAAAGATTTAGGGCGACTTACACACTTCTTGATAGAAAAAAGCTCAAGTAGGCGGGGTTGCTCAGAAACAATTTCAACAGCCTCCACTATGGGAGTTTTGTGCACAGAGCTGTCGGAGAGACAAACAAAAGTTACAACGGGTAATTTCGATCCCAGTATCATGCTCAATCTTCAAAATTTTACCACCACAGGATTGCCATGTTCAAGGGCTTTCCTCTCGTACAAAACTTAATGCTCTGACGATTTTTAAGGTGGGGCCAGATGCGACGGCGCAAGCAGGCACCCATTAGAAGTTGACGTACACTGTGCGTGTATACAGCGTATACAATGACAACTCGCTGTCAGGGTTCCAACCAACAATAAGGGGGTCATTCAACAAATAGGCCGGACAATTAAAAACTTTCAGCTACGCTCTGGAACAACTCTGGAACAAAAAATGCTAGGGAGATGCAGTTTGTACCTTAGTCATGCTGGCATATTCCTGTGTCCATTTTTTAAAGATTTAGGGCGACTTACACACTTCTTGATAGAAAAAAGCTCAAGTAGGCGGGGTTGCTCAGAAACAATTTCAACAGCCTCCACTATGGGAGTTTTGTGCACAGAGCTGTCGGAGAGAAAAACAAAAGTTACAACGGGTAATTTCGATCCCAGTATCATGCTCAATCTTCGAAATTTTACCACCACAGGATTGCCATGTTCAAGGGCTTTCCTCTCGTACAAAACTTAATGCTCTGACGATTTTTAAGGTGGGGCCAGATGCGACGGCGCGAGCAGGCACCCATTAGAAATTGACGTACACTATGCGTGTATACAGCGTATACAAAGACACAGCGCAGTCAGGGTTCCAACCAACAATAAGGGGGTCATTCAACAAATAGGCCGGACAATTAAAAACTTTCAGCTACGCTCTGGAATAACTCTGGAACAAAAAATGCTAGGGAGATGCAGTTTGTACCTTAGTCATGCTGGCATATTCCTGCGTCCATTGTTTAAAGATTTAGGGCGACTTGCACACTTCTTGATAGAAAAAGGCTCAAGTAGTCGGGGTTGCTCAGAAACAATTTCAACAGCCTCCACTATGGGAGTTTTGTGCACAGAGCTGTCGGAGAGAAAAACAAAAGTTACAACGGGTAATTTCGATCCCAGTATCATGCTCAATCTTCAAAGTTTTACCACCACAGGATTGTCATGTTCAAGGGCTTTCCTCTCGTACAAAACTTAATGCTCTGACGATTTTTAAGGTGTGGCCAGATGCGACGGCGCGAGCAGGCACCCATTAGAAATTGACGTACACTGTGCGTGTATACAGCGTATACAAAGACACGGCGCAGTCAGGGTTCCAACCAACAATAAGGGGGTCATTCAACAAATAGGCCGGACAATTAAAAACTTTCAGCTACGCTCTGGAATAACTCTGGAACAAAAAATGCTAGGGAGATGCAAGTTGTACCTTAGTCATGTTGGCATATTCCTGCGTCCATTTTTTAAAGATTTAGGGCGACTTGCACACTTCTTGATAGAAAAAGCTCAAGTAGGCGGGGTTGCTCGGAAACGATTTCAACAGCCTCCATTATGGGACTTTTGTGCACAGATCTGTCGGAGAGAAAAACAAACGGTACAACGGGTAATTTCGATCCCAGTATCATGCTCAATCTTCAAAATTTTACCACCACAGGATAGCCATGTTCAAGGGCTTTCCTCTCGTACAAAACTTAATGCTCTGACGATTTTAAAGGTGGGGCCAGATACGACGGCGCGAGCAGGCACCCATTAAAAATTGACGTACACTGTGCGTGTATACAGCGTATACAAAGACACGGCGCAGTCAGGGTTCCAACCAACAATAAGGGGGTCATTCAACAAATAGGCCGGACAATTAAAAACTTTCAGCTACGCTCTGGAATAACTCTGGAACAAAAAATGCTAGAGAGATGCAGTTTGTACCTTAGTCATGCTGGCATATTCCTGCGTCCATTTTTTAAAGGTTTAGGGCGACTTGCACACTTCTTGATAGAAAAAAGCTCAAGTAGGCGGGGTTGCTCAGAAACGATTTCAACAGCCTCCACTATGGGAGTTTTGTGCACAGAGCTGTCGGAGAGAAAAACAAAATGTACAACGGGTAATTTCGATCCCAGTATCATGCTCAATCTTCAAAAATTTACCACCACAGGATTGCCATGTTCAAGGGCTTTCCTCTCGTACAAAACTTAATGCTCTGACGATTTTAAAGGTGGGGCCAGATACGACGGCGCGAGCAGGCACCCATTAAAAATTGACGTACACTGTGCGTGTATACAGCGTATACAAAGACACGGCGCAGTCAGGGTTCCAACCAACAATAAGGGGAGTCATTCAACAAATAGGCCGGACAATTAAAATCTTTCAGCTACGCTCTGGAATAACTCTGGAACAAAAAATGCTAGGGAGATGCAGTTTGTACCCTAGTCAAGCTGGCATATTCCTGCGTTCATTTTTTAAAGATTTAGGGCGACTTGCACACTTCTTGATAGAAAAAAAGCTCAAGTAGGCGGGGTTGCTCAGAAACAATTTCAACAGCCTCCATTATGGGACTTTTGTGCACAGATCTGTCGGAGAGAAAAACAAAATGTACAACGGGTAATTTCGATCCCAGTATCATGCTCAATCTTCAAAATTTTACCACCACAGGATTGCCATGTTCAAGGGCTTTCCTCTCGTACAAAACTTAATGCTCTGACGATTTTAAAGGTGGGGCCAGATACGACGGCGCGAGCAGGCACCCATTAAAAATTGAGGTACACTGTGCGTGTATACAGCGTATACAAAGACACGGCGCAGTCAGGGTTCCAACCAACAATAAGGGGAGTCATTCAACAAATAGGCCGGACAATTAAAATCTTTCAGCTACGCTCTGGAATAACTCTGGAACAAAAAATGCTAGGGAGATGCAGTTTGTACCTTAGTCAAGCTGGCATATTCCTGCGTCCATTTTTTAAAGATTTAGGGCGACTTGCACACTTCTTGATAGAAAAAAGCTCAAGTAGGCGGGGTTGCTCGGAAACGATTTCAACAGCCTCCATTATGGGACTTTTGTGCACAGATCTGTCGGAGAGAAAAACAAAATGTACAACGGGTAATTTCGATCCCAGTATCATGCTCAATCTTCAAAATTTTACCACCACAGGATAGCCATGTTCAAGGGCTTTCCTCTCGTACAAAACTTAATGCTCTGACGATTTTAAAGGTGGGGCCAGATACGACGGCGCGAGCAGGCACCCATTAAAAATTGAGGTACACTGTGCGTGTATACAGCGTATACAAAGACACGGCGCAGTCAGGGTTCCAACCAACAATAAGGGGAGTCATTCAACAAATAGGCCGGACAATTAAAATCTTTCAGCTACGCTCTGGAATAACTCTAGAACAAAAAATGCTAGGGAGATGCAGTTTGTACCTTAGTCATGTTGGCATATTCCTGCGTCCATTTTTTAAAGGTTTAGGGCGACTTGCACACTTCTTGTAAGAAAAAAGCTCAAGTAGGCGGGGTTGCTCAGAAACGATTTCAACAGCCTCCACTATGGGAGTTTTGTGCACAGAGCTGTCGGAGAGAAAAACAAAATGTACAACGGGTAATTTCGATCCCAGTATCATGCTCAATCTTCAAAATTTTACCACCACAGGATTGCCATGTTCAAGGGCTTTCCTCTCGTACAAAACTTAATGCTCTGACGATTTTAAAGGTGGGGCCAGATACGACGGCGCGAGCAGGCACCCATTAAAAATTGAGGTACACTGTGCGTGTATACAGCGTATACAAAGACACGGCGCAGTCAGGGTTCCAACCAGGGGAGTCATTCAACAAATAGGCCGGACAATTAAAATCTTTCAGCTACGCTCTGGAATAACTCTGGAACAAAAAATGCTAGGGAGATGCAGTTTGTACCTTAGTCAAGCTGGCATATTCCTGCGTCCATTTTCTAAAGATTTAGGGCGACTTGCACACTTCTTGATAGAAAAAAGCTCAAGTAGGCGGGGTTGCTCAGAAACAATTTCAACAGCCCCCACTATGGGAATTTTGTGCACAGAGCTGTCGGAGAGAAAAACAAAAGTTACAACGGGTAATTTCGATCCCAGTATCATGCTCAATCTTCAAAATTTTACCACCACAGGATTGCCATGTTCAAGGGCTTTCCTCTCGTACAAAACTTAATGCTCTGACGATTTTAAAGGTGGGGCCAGATACGACGGCGCGAGCAGGCACCCATTAAAAATTGACGTACACTGTGCGTGTATACAGCGTATACAAAGACACGGCGCAGTCAGGGTTCCAACCAACAATAAGGGGGTCATTCAACAAATAGGCCGGACAATTAAAAACTTTCAGCTACGCTCTGGAATAACTCTGGAACAAAAAATGCTAGGGAGATGCAAGTTGTACCTTAGTCATGTTGGCATATTCCTGCGTCCATTTTTTAAAGATTTAGGGCGACTTGCACACTTCTTGATAGAAAAAGCTCAAGTAGGCGGGGTTGCTCGGAAACGATTTCAACAGCCTCCATTATGGGACTTTTGTGCACAGATCTGTCGGAGAGAAAAACAAACGGTACAACGGGTAATTTCGATACCAGTATCATGCTCAATCTTCAAAATTTTACCACCACAGGATAGCCATGTTCAAGGGCTTTCCTCTCGTACAAAACTTAATGCTCTGACGATTTTAAAGGTGGGGCCAGATACGACGGCGCGAGCAGGCACCCATTAAAAATTGACGTACACTGTGCGTGTATACAGCGTATACAAAGACACGGCGCAGTCAGGGTTCCAACCAACAATAAGGGGGTCATTCAACAAATAGGCCGGACAATTAAAAACTTTCAGCTACGCTCTGGAATAACTCTGGAACAAAAAATGCTAGAGAGATGCAGTTTGTACCTTAGTCATGCTGGCATATTCCTGCGTCCATTTTTTAAAGGTTTAGGGCGACTTGCACACTTCTTGATAGAAAAAAGCTCAAGTAGGCGGGGTTGCTCAGAAACGATTTCAACAGCCTCCACTATGGGAGTTTTGTGCACAGAGCTGTCGGAGAGAAAAACAAAATGTACAACGGGTAATTTCGATCCCAGTATCATGCTCAATCTTCAAAATTTTACCACCACAGGATTGCCATGTTCAAGGGCTTTCCTCTCGTACAAAACTTAATGCTCTGACGATTTTAAAGGTGGGGCCAGATACGACGGCGCGAGCAGGCACCCATTAAAAATTGACGTACACTGTGCGTGTATACAGCGTATACAAAGACACGGCGCAGTCAGGGTTCCAACCAACAATAAGGGGAGTCATTCAACAAATAGGCCGGACAATTAAAATCTTTCAGCTACGCTCTGGAATAACTCTGGAACAAAAAATGCTAGGGAGATGCAGTTTGTACCCTAGTCAAGCTGGCATATTCCTGCGTTCATTTTTTAAAGATTTAGGGCGACTTGCACACTTCTTGATAGAAAAAAAGCTCAAGTAGGCGGGGTTGCTCAGAAACAATTTCAACAGCCTCCATTATGGGACTTTTGTGCACAGATCTGTCGGAGAGAAAAACAAAATGTACAACGGGTAATTTCGATCCCAGTATCATGCTCAATCTTCAAAATTTTACCACCACAGGATTGCCATGTACAAGGGCTTTCCTCTCGTACAAAACTTAATGCTCTGACGATTTTTAAGACGGGGCCAGATGCGACTGCGCGAGCAGGCACCCATTAGAAACTGACATACACTGTGCGTGTATACAGCGTATACAAAGACACGGCGCAGTCAGGGTTCCAACCAACAATAAGGGGGTCATTCAACAAATAGGCCGGACAATTAAAATCTTTCAGCTACGCTCTGGAATAACTCTGGAACAAAAAATGCTAGGGAGATGCAGTTTGTACCTTAGTCAAGCTGGCATAATCCTGCGTCTATTTTTTAAAGATTTAGGGCGACTTGCACACTTCTTGATAGAAAAAAAGCTCAAGTAGGCGGGGTTGCTCAGAAACAATTTCAACAGCCTCCATTATGGGACTTTTGTGCACAGATCTGTCGGAGAGAAAAACAAAATGTACAACGGGTAATTTCGATCCCAGTATCATGCTCAATCTTCAAAATTTTACCACCACAGGATTGCCATGTACAAGGGCTTTCCTCTCGTACAAAACTTAATGCTCTGACGATTTTTAAGACGGGGCCAGATGCGACTGCGCGAGCAGGCACCCATTAGAAACTGACATACACTGTGCGTGTATACAGCGTATACAAAGACACGGCGCAGTCAGGGTTCCAACCAACAATAAGGGGGTCATTCAACAAATAGGCCGGACAATTACAAACTTTCAGCTACGCTCTGGAATAACTCTGGAACAAAAAAGGCTAGGGAGATGCAGTTTGTACCTTAGTCATGTTGGCATATTCCTGCGTCCATTTTTTAAAGGTTTAGGGCGACTTGCACACTTCTTGATAGAAAAAAGCTCAAGTAGGCGGGGTTGCTCAGAAACGATTTCAACAGCCTCCACTATGGGAGTTTTGTGCACAGAGCTGTCGGAGAGAAAAACAAAATGTACAACGGGTAATTTCGATCCCAGTATCATGCTCAATCTTCAAAATTTTACCACCACAGGATTGCCATGTTCAAGGGCTTTCCTCTCGTACAAAACTTAATGCTCTGACGATTTTAAAGGTGGGGCCAGATACGACGGCGCGAGCAGGCACCCATTAAAAATTGAGGTACACTGTGCGTGTATACAGCGTATACAAAGACACGGCGCAGTCAGGGTTCCAACCAACAATAAGGGGAGTCATTCAACAAATAGGCCGGACAATTAAAATCTTTCAGCTACGCTCTGGAATAACTCTGGAACAAAAAATGCTAGGGAGATGCAGTTTGTACCTTAGTCAAGCTGGCATATTCCTGCGTCCATTTTTTAAAGATTTAGGGCGACTTGCACACTTCTTGATAGAAAAAAGCTCAAGTAGGCGGGGTTGCTCGGAAACGATTTCAACAGCCTCCATTATGGGACTTTTGTGCACAGATCTGTCGGAGAGAAAAACAAAATGTACAACGGGTAATTTCGATCCCAGTATCATGCTCAATCTTCAAAATTTTACCACCACAGGATAGCCATGTTCAAGGGCTTTCCTCTCGTACAAAACTTAATGCTCTGACGATTTTAAAGGTGGGGCCAGATACGACGGCGCGAGCAGGCACCCATTAAAAATTGACGTACACTGTGCGTGTATACAGCGTATACAAAGACACGGCGCAGTCAGGGTTCCAACCAACAATAAGGGGAGTCATTCAACAAATAGGCCGGACAATTAAAATCTTTCAGCTACGCTCTGGAATAACTCTAGAACAAAAAATGCTAGGGAGATGCAGTTTGTACCCTAGTCAAGCTGGCATATTCCTGCGTCCATTTTTTAAAGATTTAGGGCGACTTGCACACTTCTTGATAGAAAAAAAGCTCAAGTAGGCGGGGTTGCTCAGAAACAATTTCAACAGCCTCCATTATGGGACTTTTGTGCACAGATCTGTCGGAGAGAAAAACAAAATGTACAACGGGTAATTTCGATCCCAGTATCATGCTCAATCTTCAAAATTTTCCCACCACAGGATTGCCATGTACAAGGGCTTTCCTCTCGTACAAAACTTAATGCTCTGACGATTTTTAAGACGGGGCCAGATGCGACTGCGCGAGCAGGCACCCATTAGAAACTGACATACACTGTGCGTGTATACAGCGTATACAAAGACACGGCGCAGTCAGGGTTCCAACCAACAATAAGGGGGTCATTCAACAAATAGGCCGGACAATTACAAACTTTCAGCTACGCTCTGGAATAACTCTGGAACAAAAAATGCTAGGGAGATGCAGTTTGTACCTTAGTCATGTTGGCATATTCCTGCGTCCATTTTTTAAAGGTTTAGGGCGACTTGCACACTTCTTGATAGAAAAAAACTCAAGTAGGCGGGGTTGCTCAGAAACAATTTCAACAGCCTCCACTATGGGAGTTTTGTGCACAGAGCTGTCGGAGAGAAAAACAAAATGTACAACGGGTAATTTCGATCCCAGTATCATGCTCAATCTTCAAAATTTTACCACCACAGGATTGCCATGTTCAAGGGCTTTCCTCTCGTACAAAACTTAATGCTCTGACGATTTTAAAGGTGGGGCCAGATACGACGGCGCGAGCAGGCACCCATTAAAAATTGAGGTACACTGTGCGTGTATACAGCGTATACAAAGACACGGCGCAGTCAGGGTTCCAACCAGGGGAGTCATTCAACAAATAGGCCGGACAATTAAAATCTTTCAGCTACGCTCTGGAATAACTCTGGAACAAAAAATGCTAGGGAGATGCAGTTTGTACCTTAGTCAAGCTGGCATATTCCTGCGTCCATTTTCTAAAGATTTAGGGCGACTTGCACACTTCTTGATAGAAAAAAGCTCAAGTAGGCGGGGTTGCTCAGAAACAATTTCAACAGCCCCCACTATGGGAATTTTGTGCACAGAGCTGTCGGAGAGAAAAACAAAAGTTACAACGGGTAATTTCGATCCCAGTATCATGCTCAATCTTCAAAATTTTACCACCACAGGATTGCCATGTTCAAGGGCTTTCCTCTCGTACAAAACTAAATGCTCTGACGATTTTAAAGGTGGGGCCAGATACGCCGGCGCGAGCAGGCACCCATTAAAAATTGACGTACACTGTGCGTGTATACAGCGTATACAAAGACACGGCGCAGTCAGGGTTCCAACCAACAATAAGGGGGGTCATTCAACAAATAGGCCGGACAATTAAAAACTTTCAGCTACGCTCTGGAATAACTCTGGAACAAAAAATGCTAGGGAGATGCAGTTTGTACCTTAGTCAAGCTGGCATATTCCTGCGTCCATTTTTGAAAGATTTAGGGCGACTTGCACACTTCTTGATAGAAAAAAGCTCAAGTAGGCGGGGTTGCTCAGAAACAATTTCAACAGCCTCCACTATGGGAGTTTTGTGCACAGAGCTGTCGGAGAGAAAAACAAAAGTTACAACGGGTAATTTCGATCCCAGTATCATGCTCAATCTTCAAAATTTTACCACCACAGGATTGCCATGTTCAAGGGCTTTCCTCTCGTACAAAACTTAATGCTCTGACGATTTTAAAGGTGGGGCCAGATACGACGGCGCGAGCAGGCACCCATTAAAAATTGACGTACACTGTGCGTGTATACAGCGTATACAAAGACACGGCGCAGTCAGGGTTCCAACCAACAATAAGGGGGTCATTCAACAAATAGGCCGGACAATTAAAAACTTTCAGCTACGCTCTGGAATAACTCTGGAACAAAAAATGCTAGGGAGATGCAAGTTGTACCTTAGTCATGTTGGCATATTCCTGCGTCCATTTTTTAAAGATTTAGGGCGACTTGCACACTTCTTGATAGAAAAAGCTCAAGTAGGCGGGGTTGCTCGGAAACGATTTCAACAGCCTCCATTATGGGACTTTTGTGCACAGATCTGTCGGAGAGAAAAACAAACGGTACAACGGGTAATTTCGATCCCAGTATCATGCTCAATCTTCAAAATATTACCACCACAGGATAGCCATGTTCAAGGGCTTTCCTCTCGTACAAAACTTAATGCTCTGACGATTTTAAAGGTGGGGCCAGATACGACGGCGCGAGCAGGCACCCATTAAAAATTGACGTACACTGTGCGTGTATACAGCGTATACAAAGACACGGCGCAGTCAGGGTTCCAACCAACAATAAGGGGGTCATTCAACAAATAGGCCGGACAATTAAAAACTTTCAGCTACGCTCTGGAATAACTCTGGAACAAAAAATGCTAGAGAGATGCAGTTTGTACCTTAGTCATGCTGGCATATTCCTGCGTCCATTTTTTAAAGGTTTAGGGCGACTTGCACACTTCTTGATAGAAAAAAGCTCAAGTAGGCGGGGTTGCTCAGAAACGATTTCAACAGCCTCCACTATGGGAGTTTTGTGCACAGAGCTGTCGGAGAGAAAAACAAAATGTACAACGGGTAATTTCGATCCCAGTATCATGCTCAATCTTCAAAATTTTACCACCACAGGATTGCCATGTTCAAGGGCTTTCCTCTCGTACAAAACTTAATGCTCTGACGATTTTAAAGGTGGGGCCAGATACGACGGCGCGAGCAGGCACCCATTAAAAATTGACGTACACTGTGCGTGTATACAGCGTATACAAAGACACGGCGCAGTCAGGGTTCCAACCAACAATAAGGGGAGTCATTCAACAAATAGGCCGGACAATTAAAATCTTTCAGCTACGCTCTGGAATAACTCTGGAACAAAAAATGCTAGGGAGATGCAGTTTGTACCCTAGTCAAGCTGGCATATTCCTGCGTCCATTTTTTAAAGATTTAGGGCGACTTGCACACTTCTTGATAGAAAAAAAGCTCAAGTAGGCGGGGTTGCTCAGAAACAATTTCAACAGCCTCCATTATGGGACTTTTGTGCACAGATCTGTCGGAGAGAAAAACAAAATGTACAACGGGTAATTTCGATCCCAGTATCATGCTCAATCTTCAAAATTTTACCACCACAGGATTGCCATGTACAAGGGCTTTCCTCTCGTACAAAACTTAATGCTCTGACGATTTTTAAGACGGGGCCAGATGCGACTGCGCGAGCAGGCACCCATTAGAAACTGACATACACTGTGCGTGTATACAGCGTATACAAAGACACGGCGCAGTCAGGGTTCCAACCAACAATAAGGGGGTCATTCAACAAATAGGCCGGACAATTAAAATCTTTCAGCTACGCTCTGGAATAACTCTGGAACAAAAAATGCTAGGGAGATGCAGTTTGTACCCTAGTCAAGCTGGCATATTCCTGCGTCTATTTTTTAAAGATTTAGGGCGACTTGCACACTTCTTGATAGAAAAAAAGCTCAAGTAGGCGGGGTTGCTCAGAAACAATTTCAACAGCCTCCATTATGGGACTTTTGTGCACAGATCTGTCGGAGAGAAAAACAAAATGTACAACGGGTAATTTCGATCCCAGTATCATGCTCAATCTTCAAAATTTTACCACCACAGGATTGCCATGTACAAGGGCTTTCCTCTCGTACAAAACTTAATGCTCTGACGATTTTTAAGACGGGGCCAGATGCGACTGCGCGAGCAGGCACCCATTAGAAACTGACATACACTGTGCGTGTATACAGCGTATACAAAGACACGGCGCAGTCAGGGTTCCAACCAACAATAAGGGGGTCATTCAACAAATAGGCCGGACAATTACAAACTTTCAGCTACGCTCTGGAATAACTCTGGAACAAAAAAGGCTAGGGAGATGCAGTTTGTACCTTAGTCATATTGGCATATTCCTGCGTCCATTTTTTAAAGGTTTAGGGCGACTTGCACACTTCTTGATAGAAAAAAGCTCAAGTAGGCGGGGTTGCTCAGAAACGATTTCAACAGCCTCCACTATGGGAGTTTTGTGCACAGAGCTGTCGGAGAGAAAAACAAAATGTACAACGGGTAATTTCGATCCCCAGTATCATGCTCAATCTTCAAAATTTTACCACCACAGGATTGCCATGTTCAAGGGCTTTCCTCTCGTACAAAACTTAATGCTCTGACGATTTTAAAGGTGGGGCCAGATACGACGGCGCGAGCAGGCACCCATTAAAAATTGAGGTACACTGTGCGTGTATACAGCGTATACAAAGACACGGCGCAGTCAGGGTTCCAACCAACAATAAGGGGAGTCATTCAACAAATAGGCCGGACAATTAAAATCTTTCAGCTACGCTCTGGAATAACTCTGGAACAAAAAATGCTAGGGAGATGCAGTTTGTACCTTAGTCAAGCTGGCATATTCCTGCGTCCATTTTTTAAAGATTTAGGGCGACTTGCACACTTCTTGATAGAAAAAAGCTCAAGTAGGCGGGGTTGCTCGGAAACGATTTCAACAGCCTCCATTATGGGACTTTTGTGCACAGATCTGTCGGAGAGAAAAACAAAATGTACAACGGGTAATTTCGATCCCAGTATCATGCTCAATCTTCAAAATTTTACCACCACAGGATAGCCATGTTCAAGGGCTTTCCTCTCGTACAAAACTTAATGCTCTGACGATTTTAAAGGTGGGGCCAGATACGACGGCGCGAGCAGGCACCCATTAAAAATTGACGTACACTGTGCGTGTATACAGCGTATACAAAGACACGGCGCAGTCAGGGTTCCAACCAACAATAAGGGGAGTCATTCAACAAATAGGCCGGACAATTAAAATCTTTCAGCTACGCTCTGGAATAACTCTGGAACAAAAAATGCTAGGGAGATGCAGTTTGTACCCTAGTCAAGCTGGCATATTCCTGCGTCCATTTTTTAAAGATTTAGGGCGACTTGCACACTTCTTGATAGAAAAAAAGCTCAAGTAGGCGGGGTTGCTCAGAAACAATTTCAACAGCCTCCATTATGGGACTTTTGTGCACAGATCTGTCGGAGAGAAAAACAAAATGTACAACGGGTAATTTCGATCCCAGTATCATGCTCAATCTTCAAAATTTTACCACCACAGGATTGCCATGTTCAAGGGCTTTCCTCTCGTACAAAACTTAATGCTCTGACGATTTTTAAGACGGGGCCAGATGCGACTGCGCGAGCAGGCACCCATTAGAAACTGACATACACTCTGCGTGTATACAGCGTATACAAAGACACGGCGCAGTCAGGGTTCCAACCAACAATAAGGGGGTCATTCAACAAATAGGCCGGACAATTACAAACTTTCAGCTACGCTCTGGAATAACTCTGGAACAAAAAATGCTAGGGAGATGCAGTTTGTACCTTAGTCATGTTGGCATATTCCTGCGTCCATTTTTTAAAGGTTTAGGGCGACTTGCACACTTCTTGATAGAAAAAAGCTCAAGTAGGCGGGGTTGCTCAGAAACGATTTCAACAGCCTCCACTATGGGAGTTTTGTGCACAGAGCTGTCGGAGAGAAAAACAAAATGTACAACACGGGTAATTTCGATCCCAGTATCATGCTCAATCTTCAAAATTTTACCACCACAGGATTGCCATGTTCAAGGGCTTTCCTCTCGTACAAAACTTAATGCTCTGACGATTTTAAAGGTGGGGCCAGATACGACGGCACGAGCAGGCACCCATTAAAAATTGAGGTACACTGTGCGTGTATACAGCGTATACAAAGACACGGCGCAGTCAGGGTTCCAACCAACAATAAGGGGAGTCATTCAACAAATAGGCCGGACAATTAAAATCTTTCAGCTACGCTCTGGAATAACTCTGGAACAAAAAATGCTAGGGAGATGCAGTTTGTACCTTAGTCAAGCTGGCATATTCCTGCGTCCATTTTCTAAAGATTTAGGGCGACTTGCACACTTCTTGATAGAAAAAAGCTCAAGTAGGCGGGGTTGCTCAGAAAAAATTTCAACAGCCCCCACTATGGGAATTTTGTGCACAGAGCTGTCGGAGAGAAAAACAAAAGTTACAACGGGTAATTTCGATCCCAGTATCATGCTCAATCTTCAAAATTTTACGACCACAGGATTGCCATGTTCAAGGGCTTTCCTCTCGTACAAAACTAAATGCTCTGACGATTTTAAAGGTGGGGCCAGATACGCCGGCGCGAGCAGGCACCCATTAAAAATTGACGTACACTGTGCGTGTATACAGCGTATACAAAGACACGGCGCAGTCAGGGTTCCAACCAACAATAAGGGGGGTCATTCAACAAATAGGCCGGACAATTAAAAACTTTCAGCTACGCTCTGGAATAACTCTGGAACAAAAAATGCTAGGGAGATGCAGTTTGTACCTTAGTCAAGCTGGCATATTCCTGCGTCCATTTTTGAAAGATTTAGGGCGACTTGCACACTTCTTGATAGAAAAAAGCTCAAGTAGGCGGGGTTGCTCAGAAACAATTTCAACAGCCTCCACTATGGGAGTTTTGTGCACAGAGCTGTCGGAGAGAAAAACAAAAGTTACAACGGGTAATTTCGATCCCAGTATCATGCTCAATCTTCAAAATTTTACCACCACAGGATTGCCATGTTCAAGGGCTTTCCTCTCGTACAAAACTTAATGCTCTGACGATTTTAAAGGTGGGGCCAGATACGACGGCGCGAGCAGGCACCCATTAAAAATTGACGTACACTGTGCGTGTATACAGCGTATACAAAGACACGGCGCAGTCAGGGTTCCAACCAACAATAAAGGGGTCATTCAACAAATAGGCCGGACAATTAAAAACTTTCAGCTACGCTCTGGAATAACTCTGGAACAAAAAATGCTAGGGAGATGCAGTTTGTACCTTAGTCAAGCTGGCATATTCCTGCGTCCATTTTTTTTAAATTTTCAGGGCGACTTGCACACTTCTTGATAGAAAAAAGCTCAAGTAGGCGGGGTTGCTCAGAAACAATTTCAACTGCCTCCACTATGGGAGTTTTGTGCACAGAGCTGTCGGAGAGAAAAACAAAAGTTACAACGGGTAATTTCGATCCCAGTATCATGCTCAATCTTCAAAATTTTACCACCACAGGATTGCAATGTCAAGGGCTTTCCTCTCGTACAAAACTTAATGCTCTGACGATTTTTAAGGTGGGGCCAGATGCGACGGCGCGAGCAGGCACCCATTAGAAATTGACGTACACTGTGCGTGTATACAGCGTATACAAAGACACGGCGCAGTCAGGGTTCCAACCAACAATAAGGGGGTCATTCAACAAACAGGCCGGACAATTAAAAACTTTCAGCTACGCTCTGGAATAACTCTAGAACAAAAAATGCTAGGGAGATGCAAGTTGTACCTTAGTCATGTTGGCATATTCCTGCGTTCATTTTTTAAAGATTTAGGGCGACTTGCACACTTCTTGATAGAAAAAAGCTCAAGTGGGCGGGGTTGCTCAGAAACGATTTCAACAGCCTCCATTATGGGACTTTTGTGCACAGATCTGTCGGAGAGAAAAACAAAATGTACAACGGGTAATTTCGATCCCAGTATCATGCTCAATCTTCAAAATTTTACCACCACAAGATTGCCATGTTCAAGGGCTTTCCTCTCGTACAAAACTTAATGCTCTGACGATTTTTAAGGCGGGGCCAGATGCGACTGCGCGAGCAGGCACCCATTAGAAATTGACGTACACTGTGCGTGTATACAGCGTATACAAAGACAAGGCGCAGTCAGGGTTCCAACCAACAATAAGGGGGTCATTCAACAAATAGGCCGGACAATTAAAAACCTTCAGCTACGCTCTGGAATAACTCTGGAACAAAAAATGCTAGGGAAATGCAGTTTGTACCTTAGTCATGCTGGCATATTCCTGCGTCCATTTTTTAAAGATTTAGGGCGACTTGCACACTTCTTGATAGAAAAAAGCTCAAGTAGGCGGGGTTGCTCAGAAACGATTTCAACAGCCTCCACTATGGGAGTTTTGTGCACAGAGCTGTCGGAGAGAAAAACAAAATGTACAACGGGTAATTTCGATCCCAGTACAAAACTTAATGCTCTGACGATTTTTAAGGTGGGTCCAGATACGACGGCGCGAGCAGGCACCCATTAAAAATTGACGTACACTGTGCGTGTATACAGCGTATACAAAGTCACGGCGCAGTCAGGGTTCCAACCAACAATAAGGGGGTCATTCAACAAATAGGCCGGACAATTAAAAACTTTCAGCTACGCTCTGGAATAACTGTGGCACAAAAAATGCTAGGGAGATGCAGTTTGTACCTTAGTCATGCTGGCATATTCCTGCGTCCATTTTTTTAAGGTTGAGGGCGACTTGCACACTTCTTGATAGAAAAAAGCTCAAGTAGGCGGGGTTGCTCAGAAACGATTTCAACAGCCTCCACTATGGGAGTTTTGTGCACAGAGCTGTCGGAGAGAAAAACAAAATGTACAACGGGTAATTTCGATCCCAGTATCATGCTCAATCTTCAAATTTTTACCACCACAGGATTGCCATGTTCAAGGGCTTTCCTCTCGTACAAAACTTAATGCTCTGACGATTTTAAAGGTGGGGCCAGATACGACGGCGCGAGCAATCACCCGTTAAAAATTGACGTACACTGTGCGTGTATACAGCGTATACAAAGACACGGCGCAGTCAGGGTTCCAACCAACAATAAGGGGGTCATTCAACAAATAGGCCGGACAATTAAAATCTTTCAGCTACGCTCTGGAATAACTCTGGAACAAAAAATGCTAGGGAGATGCAGTTTGTACCTTAGTCAAGCTGGCATATTCCTGCGTCCATTTTTTAAAGATTGAGGGCGACTTGCACACTTCTTGATAGAAAAAAGCTCAAGTAGGCGGGGTTGCTCAGGAACAATTTCATCAGCCTCCACTATGGGAGTTTTGTGCACAGAGCTGTCGGAGAGACAAACAAAAGTTACAACGGGTAATTTCGATCCCAGTATCATGCTCAATCTTCAAAATTTTACCACCACAGGACTGCCATGTTTAAGGGCTTTCCTCTCGTACAAAACTTAATGCTCTGACGATTTTAAAGGTGGGGCCAGATACGACGGCGCGAGTAGGCACCCATTAAAAATTGACGTACACTGTGCGTGTATACCGCGTATACAAAGACACGGCGCAGTCAGGGTTCCAACCAACAAAAAGGGGGTCATTCAAAAAATAGGCCGGACAATTAAAAACTTTCAGCTACGCTCTGGAATAACTGTAGAACAAAAAATGCTAGGGAGATGCAGTTTGTACCTTAGTCATGTTGGCATATTCCTGCGTCCATTTTTTAAAGATTTAGGGCGACTTGCACACTTCTTGATAGAAAAAAGCTCAAGTAGGCGGGGTTGCTCGGAAACGATTTCAACAGCCTCCATTATGGGACTTTTGTGCACAGATCTGTCGGAGAGAAAAACAAAATGTACAACGGGTAATTTCGATCCCAGTATCATGCTCAATCTTCAAAATTTTACCACCACAGGATTGCCATGTTCAAGGGCTTTCCTCTCGTACAAAACTTAATGCTTTGACGATTTTTAAAGCGGGGCCAGATGCGACTGCGCGAGCAGGCACCCATTAGAAATTGACGTACACTGTGCGTGTATACAGCGTATACAAAGACACGGCGCAGTCAGGGTTCCAACCAACAATAAGGGGGTCATTCAACAAATAGGCCGGACAATTAAAATCTTTCAGCTACGCTCTGGGATAACTCTGGAACAAAAAATGCTAGGGAGATGCAGTTTGTACCTTATACTTAGTCAAGCTGGAATATTCCTGCGTCCATTTTTTAAAGATTTAGGGCGACTTGCACACTTCTTGATAGAAAAAAGCTCAAGTAGGCGGGGTTGCTCAGAAACAATTTCAACAGCCTCCACTATGGGAGTTTTGTGCACAGATCTGTCGGAGAGAAAAACAAAAGTTACAACGGGTAATTTCGATCCCAGAATCATGCTCAATCTTCAAAATTATACCACCACAGGATTGCCATGTTCAAAGGCTTTCCTCTCGTACAAAACTTAATGCTCTGACGATTTTTAAGGTGGGGCCAGATGCGACGGCGCGAGCAGGCACCCATTAGAAATTGACGTACACTGTGCGTGTATACAGCGTATACAAAGACACGGCGCAGTCAGGGTTCCAACCAACAATAAGGGGGTCATTCAACAAATAGGCCGGACAATTAAAAACTTTCAGCTACGCTCTGGAATAACTCTGGCACAAAAAATGCTAGGGAGATGCAGTTTGTACCTTAGTCATGCTGGCATATTCCTGCGTCCATTTTTTAAAGGTTTAGGGCGACTTGCACACTTCTTGATAGAAAAAAGCTCAAGTAGGCGGGGTTGCTCAGAAACGATTTCAACAGCCTCCACTATGGGAGTTTTGTGCACAGAGCTGTCGGAGAGAAAAACAAAATGTACAACGGGTAATTTCGATCCCAGTATCATGCTCAATCTTCAAATTTTTACCACCACAGGATTGCCATGTTCAAGGGCTTTCCTCTCGTACAAAACTTAATGCTCTGACGATTTTAAAGGTGGGGCCAGATACGACGGCGCGAGCAATCACCCGTTAAAAATTGACGTACACTGTGCGTGTATACAGCGTATACAAAGACACGGCGCAGTCAGGGTTCCAACCAACAATAAGGGTGTCATTCAACAAATAGGCCGGACAATTAAAATCTTTCAGCTACGCTCTGGAATAACTCTGGAACAAAAAATGCTAGGGAGATGCAGTTTGTACCTTAGTCAAGCTGGCATATTCCTGCGTCCATTTTTTAAAGATTTAGGGCGACTTGCACACTTCTTAAGAGAAAAAAGCTCAAGTAGCCGGGGTTGCTCAGAAACGATTTCAACAGCCTCCACTATGGGAGTTTTGTGCACAGAGCTGTCGGAGAGACAAACAAAAGTTACAACGGGTAATTTCGATCCCAGTATCATGCTCAATCTTCAAAATTTTACCACCACAGGACTGCCATGTTTAAGGGCTTTCCTCTCGTACAAAACTTAATGCTCTGACGATTTTAAAGGTGGGGCCAGATACGACGGCGCGAGTAGGCACCCATTAAAAATTGACGTACACTGTGCGTGTATACCGCGTATACAAAGACACGGCGCTGTCAGGGTTCCAACCACCAATAAGGGGGTCATTCAACAAATAGGCCGGACAATTAAAAACTTTCAGCTACGCTCTGGAATAACTCTGGAACAAAAAATGCTAGGGAGATGCAGTTTGTACCTTAGTCATGTTGGCATATTCCTGCGTCCATTTTTTAAAGATTTAGGGCGACTTGCACACTTCTTGATAGAAAAAAGCTCAAGTAGGCGGGGTTGCTCGGAAACGATTTCAACAGCCTCCATTATGGGAGTTTTGTGCACAGATCTGTCGGAGAGAAAAACAAAATGTACAACGGGTAATTTCGATCCCAGTATCATGCTCAATCTTCAAAATTTTACCACCACAGGATTGCCATGTTCAAGGGCTTTCCTCTCGTACAAAACTTAATGCTTTGACGATTTTTAAAGCGGGGCCAGATGCGACTGCGCGAGCAGACACCCATTAGAAATTGACGTACACTGTGCGTGTATACAGCGTATACAAAGACACGGCGCAGTCAGGGTTCCAACCAACAATAAGGGGGTCATTCAACAAATAGGCCGGACAATTAAAATCTTTCAGCTACGCTCTGGGATAACTCTGGAACAAAAAATGCTAGGGAGATGCAGTTTGTACCTTATACTTAGTCAAGCTGGAATATTCCTGCGTCCATTTTTTAAAGATTTATGGCGACTTGCACACTTCTTGATAGAAAAAAGCTCAAGTAGGCGGGGTTGCTCAGAAACAATTTCAACAGCCTCCACTATGGGAGTTTTGTGCACAGATCTGTCGGAGAGAAAAACAAAAGTTACAACGGGTAATTTCGATCCCAGAATCATGCTCAATCTTCAAAATTATACCACCACAGGATTGCCATGTTCAAAGGCTTTCCTCTCGTACAAAACTTAATGCTCTGACGATTTTTAAGGTGGGGCCAGATGCGACGGCGCGAGCAGGCACCCATTAGAAATTGACGTACACTGTGCGTGTATACAGCGTATACAAAGACACGGCGCAGTCAGGGTTCCAACCAACAATAAGGGGGTCATTCAACAAATAGGCCGGACAATTAAAAACTTTCAGCTACGCTCTGGAATAACTGTGGCACAAAAAATGCTAGGGAGATGCAGTTTGTACCTTAGTCATGCTGGCATATTCCTGCGTCCATTTTTTTAAGGTTGAGGGCGACTTGCACACTTCTTGATAGAAAAAAGCTCAAGTAGGCGGGGTTGCTCAGAAACGATTTCAACAGCCTCCACTATGGGAGTTTTGTGCACAGAGCTGTCGGAGAGAAAAACAAAATGTACAACGGGTAATTTCGATCCCAGTATCATGCTCAATCTTCAAATTTTTACCACCACAGGATTGCCATGTTCAAGGGCTTTCCTCTCGTACAAAACTTAATGCTCTGACGATTTTAAAGGTGGGGCCAGATACGACGGCGCGAGCAATCACCCGTTAAAAATTGACGTACACTGTGCGTGTATACAGCGTATACAAAGACACGGCGCAGTCAGGGTTCCAACCAACAATAAGGGGGTCATTCAACAAATAGGCCGGACAATTAAAATCTTTCAGCTACGCTCTGGAATAACTCTGGAACAAAAAATGCTAGGGAGATGCAGTTTGTACCTTAGTCAAGCTGGCATATTCCTGCGTCCATTTTTTAAAGATTGAGGGCGACTTGCACACTTCTTGATAGAAAAAAGCTCAAGTAGGCGGGGTTGCTCAGGAACAATTTCAACAGCCTCCAGTATGGGAGTTTTGTGCACAGAGCTGACGGAGAGACAAACAAAAGTTACAACGGGTAATTTCGATCCCAGTATCATGCTCAATCTTCAAAATTTTACCACCACAGGATTGCCATGTTCAAGGGCTTTCCTCTCGTACAAAACTTAATGCTCTGACGATTTTTAAGGTGGGGCCAGATACGACGGCGCGAGCAGGCACCCATTAAAAATTGACGTACACTGTGCGTGTATACAGCGTATACAAAGACACGGCGCAGTCAGGGTTCCAACCACCAATAAGGGGGTCATTCAACAAATAGGCCGGACAATTAAAAATTTCAGCTACGCTCTGGAATAACTCTGGCACAAAAAATGCTCGGGAGATGCAGTTTGTACCTTAGTCATGTTGGCATATTCCTGCGTCCATTTTTTAAAGATTTAGGGCGACTTACTCACTTCTTGAGAGAAAAAAGCTCAAGTAGCCGGGGTTGCTCAGAAACAATTTCAACAGCCTCCACTATGGGAGTTTTGTGCAAAGAGCTGTCGGAGAGAAAAACAAAATGTACAACGGGTAATTTCGATCCCAGTATCATGCTCAATCTTCAAAATTTTACCACCACAGGATTACCATGTTCAAGGGCTTTCCTCTCGTACAAAACTTAATGCTCTGACGATTTTAAAGGTGGGGCCAGATACGACGGCGCGAGTAGGCACCCATTAAAAATTGACGTAAACTGTGCGTGTATACAGCGTATACAAAGACACGGCGCAGTCAGGGTTCCAACCAACAATAAGGGGGTCATTCAACAAATAGGCCGGACAATTAAAATCTTTCAGCTACGCTCTGGAATAACTCTAGAACAAAAAATGCTAGGGAGATGCAGTTTGTACCTTAGTCATGCTGACATATTCCTGCGTCCATTTTTAAAAGATTTAGGGCGACTTGCACACTTCTTGATAGAAAAAAGCTCAAGTAGGCGGGGTTGCTCAGAAACAATTTCATCAGCCTCCACTATAGGAGTTTTGTGCACAGAGCTGTCGGAGAGACAAACAAAAGTTACAACGGGTAATTTCGATCCCAGTATCATGCTCAATCTTCAAAATTTTACCACCACAGGACTGCCATGTTTAAGGGCTTTCTTCTCGTACAAAACTTAATGCTCTAACGATTTTTAAGGCGGGGTCAGATGCGACTGCGCGAGCAGGCACGCATTAGAAATTGACGTATACTGTGCGTGTATACAGCGTATACAAAGACACGGCGCAGTCAGGGTTCCAACCAACAATAAGGGGGTCATTCAAAAAATAGGCCGGACAATTAAAAACTTTCAGCTACGCTCTGGAATAACTCTGGAACAAAAAATGCTAAGGAGATGCAGTTTGTACCTTAGTCAAGCTGGCATATTCCTGCGTCCATTTTTTAAAGATTTAGGGCGACTTGCACACTTCTTGATAGAAAAAAGCTCAAGTAGGCGGGGTTGCTCAGAAACAATTTCAACAGCCTCCACTATGGGAGTTTTGTGCAAAGAGCTGTCGGAGAGAAAAACAAAAGTTACAACGGGTAATTTCGATCCCAGTATCATGCTCAATCTTCAAAATTTTACCACCACAGGGTTGCCATGTTCAAGGGCTTTCCTCTCGTACAAAACTTAATGCTCTGACGATTTTTAAGGTCGGGCCAGATGCGACGGCGCGAGCAGGCACCCATTAGAAATTGACGTACACTGTGCGTGTATACAGCGTATACAAAGACACGGCGCAGTCAGGGTTCCAACCAACAATAAGGGGGTCATTCAACAAATAGGCCGGACAATTAAAAACTTTCAGCTACGCTCTGGAATAACTCTAGAACAAAAAATGCTAGGGAGATGCAGTTTGTACCTTAGTCATGCTGGCATATTCCTGCGTCCATTTTTAAAAGGTTTCGGGCGACTTGCACACTTCTTGATAGAAAAAAGCTCAAGTAGGCGGGGTTGCTCAGAAACGATTTCAACAGCCTCCACTATGGGAGTTTTGTGCACAGAGCTGTCGGAGAGAAAAACAAAATGTATAACGGGTAATTTCGATCCCAGTATCATGCTCAATCTTCAAAATTTTACCACCACAGGATTGCCATGTTCAAGGGCTTTCCTCTCGTACAAAACTTAATGCTCTGACGATTTTAAAGGTGGGGCCAGATACGACGGCGCGAGCAGGCACCCATTAAAAATGACGTACACTGTGCGTGTATACAGCGTATACAAAGACACGGCGCAGTCAGGGTTCCAACCAACAATAAGGGGAGTCATTCAACAAATAGGCCGGACAATTAAAATCTTTCAGCTACGCTCTGGAATAACTCTGAAACAAAAAATGCTAGGGAGATGCAGTTTGTACCTTAGTCAAGCTGGCATATTCCTGCGTCTATTTTTTAAAGATTTAGGGCGACTTGCACACTTCTTGATAGAAAAAAGCTCAAGTAGGCGGGGTTGCTCAGAAACAATTTCAACAGCCTCCACTATGGGAGTTTTGTGCACAGAGCTGTCGGAGAGAAAAACAAAAGTTACAACGGGTAATTTCGATCCCAGTATCATGCTCAATCTTCAAAATTTTACCACCACAGGATTGCCATGTTCAAGGGCTTTCCTCTCGTACAAAACTTAATGCTCTGACGATTTTAAAGGTGGGGCCAGATACGACGGCGCGAGCAGGCACCCATTAAAAATGACGTACACTGTGCGTGTATACAGCGTATACAAAGACACGGCGCAGTCAGGGTTCCAACCAACAATAAGGGGGTCATTCAACAAATAGGCCGGACAATTAAAAACTTTTAGCTACGCTCTGGAATAACTCTGGAACAAAAAATGCTAGGGAGATGCAGTTTGTACCTTAGTCATGCTGGCATATTCCTGCGTCCATTTTTTAAAGGTTTAGGGCGACTTGCACACTTCTTAAGAGAAAAAAGCTCAAGTAGCCGGGGTTGCTCAGAAACGATTTCAACAGCCTCCACTATGGGAGTTTTGTGCACAGAGCTGTCGGAGAGAAAAACAAAATGTACAACGGGTAATTTCGATCCCAGTATCATGCTCAATCTTCAAAATTTTACCACCACAGGATTGCCATGTTCAAGGGCTTTCCTCTCGTACAAAACTTAATGCTCTGACGATTTTAAAGGTGGGGCAAGATACGACGGCGCGAGCAGGCACCCATTAAAAATTGACGTACACTGTGCGTGTATACAGAGTATACAAAGACACGGCGCAGTCAGGGTTCCAACCAACAATAAGGGGGTCATTCAACAAATAGGCCGGACAATTAAAAACTTTCAGCTACGCTCTGGAATAACTCTGGAACAAAAAATGCTCGGGAGATGCAGTTTGTACCTTAGTCATGTTGGCATATTCCTGCGTCTATTTTTTAAAGGTTTAGGGCGACTTGCACACTTCTTAAGAGAAAAAAGCTCAAGTAGCCGGGGTTGCTCAGAAACGATTTCAACAGCCTCCACTATGGGAGTTTTGTGCACAGAGCTGTCGGAGAGAAAAACAAAATGTACAACGGGTAATTTCGATCCCAGTATCATGCTCAATCTTCAAAATTTTACCACCACAGGATTGCCATGTTCAAGGGCTTTCCTCTCGTACAAAACTTAATGCTCTGACGATTTTAAAGGTGGGGCCAGATACGACGGCGCGAGCAGGCACCCATTAAAAATTGACGTACACTGTGCGTGTATACAGCGTATACAAAGACACGGCGCAGTCAGGGTTCCAACCACCAATAAGGGGGTCATTCAACAAATAGGCCGGACAATTAAAAACTTTCAGCTACGCTCTGGAATAACTCTGGAACAAAAAATGCTCGGGAGATGCAGTTTGTACCTTAGTCATGTTGGCATATTCCTGCGTCTATTTTTTAAAGATTTAGGGCGACTTACACACTTCTTGAGAGAAAAAAGCTCAAGTAGCCGGGGTTGCTCAGAAACAATTTCAACAGCCTCCACTATGGGAGTTTTGTGCACAGAGCTGTCGGAGAGAAAAACAAAAGTTACAACGGGTAATTTGGATCCCAGTATCATGCTCAATCTTCAAAATTTTACCACCACAGGATTGCCATGTTCAAAGGCTTTCCTCTCGTACAAAACTTAATGCTCTGACGATTTTTAAGATGGGGCCAGATGCGACGGCGCGAGCAGGCACCCATTAGAAATTGACGTACACTGTGCGTGTATACAGCGTATACAATGACAACTCGCTGTCAGGGTTCCAACCAACAATAAGGGGGTCATTCAACTAATAGGCCGGACAATTAAAAACTTTCAGCTACGCTCTGGAATAACTCTGGAACAAAAAATGCTAGGGAGATGCAGTTTGTACCTTAGTCATGCTGGCATATTCCTGCGTCCATTTTTTAAAGATTTAGGGCGACTTGCACACTTCTTGATAGAAAAAAGCTCAAGTAGGCGGGGTTGCTCAGGAACAATTTCAACAGCCTCCACTATGGTAGTTTTATGCACAGAGCTGTAGGAGAGAAAACAAAATGTACAACGGGTAGTTTCGATCCCAGCATCATGCTCAATCTTCAAAATTTTACCACCACAGGACTGCCATGTTTAAGGGCTTTCTTCTCGTACAAAACTTACTGCTCTAACGATTTTTAAGGCGGGGTCAGATGCGACACCCATTAAAAATTGACGTACACTGTGCGTGTATACAGCGTATACAAAGACACGGCGCAGTCAGGGTTCCAACCAACAATAAGGGGGTCATTCAACAAATAGGCCGGACAATTAAAAACTTTCAGCTACGCTCTGGAATAACTCTGGAACAAAAAAATGCTAGGGAGATGCAGTTTGTACCTTAGACAAGCTGGCGTATTCCTGCGTCCATTTTTTAAAGATTTAGGGCGACTTGCACACTTCTTGATAGAAAAAAGCTCAAGTAGGCGGGGTTGCTCAGAAACAATTTCAACAGCCTCCACTATGGGAGTTTTGTGCACAGAGCTGTCGGAGAGAAAAACAAAAGTTACAACGGGTAATTTCGATCCCAGTATCATGCTCAATCTTCAAAATTATACCACCACAGGATTGCCATGTTCAAGGGCTTTCCTCTCGTACAAAACTTAATGCTCTGACGATTTTTAAGGTGGGGCCAGATGCGACGGCGCGAGCAGGCACCCATTAGAAATTGACGTACACTGTGCGTGTATACAGCGTATACAAAGACACGGCGCAGTCAGGGTTCCAACCAACAAAAAGGGGGTCATTCAAAAAATAGGCCGGACAATTAAAAACTTTCAGCTACGCTCTGGAATAACTCTGGAACAAAAAATGCTAGGGAGATGCAGTTTGTACCTTAGTCATGCTGGCATATTCCTGCGTCCATTTTTTAAAGATTTAGGGCGACTTGCACACTTCTTGATAGAAAAAAGCTCAAGTAGGCGGGGTTGCTCAGAAACGATTTCAACAGCCTCCATTATGGGACTTTTGTGCACAGATCTGTCGGAGAGAAAAACAAAATGTACAACGGGTAATTTCGATCCCAGTATCATGCTCAATCTTCAAAATTTTACCACCACAGGATTGCCATGTTCAAGGGCTTTCCTCTCGTACAAAACTTAATGCTCTAACGAGTTTTAAGGCGGGGTCAGATGCGACTGCGCGAGCAGGCAGGCATTAGAAATTAACGTACACTGTGCGTGTATACAGCGTATACAAAGTCACGGCGCAGTCAGGGTTCCAACCAACAAAAAGGGGGTCATTCAAAAAATAGGCCGGACAATTAAAAACTTTCAGCTACGCTCTGGAATAACTCTGGAACAAAAAATGCTAGGGAGATGCAGTTTGTACCTTAGTCATGTTGGCATATTCCTGCGTCCATTTTTTAAAGATTTAGGGCGACTTGCACACTTCTTGATAGAAAAAAGCTCAAGTAGGCGGGGTTGCTCAGAAACGATTTCAACAGCCTCCATTATGGGACTTTTGTGCACAGATCTGTCGGAGAGAAAAACAAAATGTACAACGGGTAATTTCGATCCCAGTATCATGCTCAATCTTCAAAATTTTACCACCACAGGATTGCCATGTTCAAGGGCTTTCCTCTCGTACAAAACTTAATGCTTTGACGATTTTTAAAGCGGGGCCAGATGCGACTGCGCGAGCAGGCACCCATTAGAAGTTGACGTACACTGTGCGTGTATACAGCGTATACAAAGACACGGCGCAGTCAGGGTTCCAACCAACAATAAGGGGGTCATTCAAAAAATAGGCCGGACAATTAAAAACTTTCAGCTACGCTCTGGAATAACTCTGGAACAAAAAATGCTAGGGAGATGCAGTTTGTACCTTAGTCAAGCTGGCATATTCCTGCGTCCATTTTTTAAAGATTTAGGGCGACTTGCACACTTCTTGATATAAAAAAGCTCAAGTAGGCGGGGTTGCTCAGAAACAATTTCAACAGCCTCCACTATGGGAGTTTTGTGCACAGAGCTGTCGGAGAGAAAAACAAAATGTACAACGGGTAATTTCGATCCCAGTATCATGCTCAATCTTCAAATTTTTACCACCACAGGATTGCCATGTTCAAGGGCTTTCCTCTCGTACAAAACTTAATGCTCTGACGATTTTAAAGGTGGGGCCAGATACGACGGCGCGAGCAATCACCCGTTAAAAATTGACGTACACTGTGCGTGTATACAGCGTATACAAAGACACGGCGCACTCAGGGTTCCAACCAACAAAAAGGGGGTCATTCAAAAAATAGGCCGGACAATTAAAAACTTTCAGCTACGCTCTGGAATAACTCTGGAACAAAAAATGCTAGGGAGATGCAGTTTGTACCTTAGTCATGCTGGCATATTCCTGCGTCCATTTTTTAAAGATTTAGGGCGACTTACACACTTCTTGATAGAAAAAAGCTCAAGTAGGCGGGGTTGCTCAGAAACAATTTCAACAGCCTCCACTATGGGAGTTTTGTGCACAGAGCTGTCTGAGAGAAAACAAAATGTACAACGGGTAATTTCGATCCCAGTATCATGCTCAATCTTCAAAATTTTACCACCACAGGACTGCCATGTTTAAGGGCTTTCTTCTCGTACAAAACTTAATGCTCTGACGATTTTTAAGATGGGGCCAGATACGACTGCGCGAGCAGGCACCCATTAGAAATTGACGTACACTGTGCGTGTATACAGCGTATACAAAGACACGGCGCAGTCAGGGTTCCAACCAACAAAAAGGGGTCATTCAAAAAATAGGCCGGACAATTAAAAACTTTCAGCTACGCTCTGGAATAACTCAGGAACAAAAAATGCTAGGGAGATGCAGTTTGTACCGTAGTCATGCTGGCATTCATGCATCCATTATTTAAAGGTTTAGGGCGACTTGCACACTTCTTGATAGAAAAAAGCTCAAGTAGGCGGGGTTGCTCAGAAACGATTTCAACAGCCTCCACTATGGGAGTTTTGTGCACAGAGCTGTCGGAGAGAAAAACAAAATGTACAACGGGTAATTTCGATCCCAGTATCATGCTCGATCTTCAAAATTTTACCACGACAGGATAGCCATGTTCAAGGGCTTTCCTCTCGTACAAAACTTAATGCTCTGGCGATTTTTAAGGCGGGGCCAGATGCGACGGCGCGAGCAGGCACCCATTAGAAATTGACGTACACTGTGCGTGTATACAACGTATACAAAGACACGGCGCAGTCAGGGTTCCAACCAACAATAAGGGGGTCATTCAAAAAATAGGCCGGACAATTAAAAACTTTCAGCTACGCTTTGGAAAATTTCTGGAATAAAATGCTAGGGAGATGCAGTTTGTACCTTAGTCATGCTGGCATATTCCTGTGTCCATTTTTTAAAGATGTAGGGCGACTTGCACACTTCTTGATAGAAAAAAGCTCAAGTAGGCGGGGTTGCTCAGAAACAATTTCAACAGCCTCCACTATGGGAGTTTTGTGCACAGAGCTGTCGGAGAGAAAAACAAAATGTACAACGGGTAATTTCGATCTCAGTATCATGCTCAATCTTCAAAATTTTACCACCACAGGACTGCCATGTTCAAGGGCTTTACTCTCGTACAAAACTTAATGCTCTGATGATTTTTAAGGCGGGGCCAGATGCGACTGCGCGAGCAGGCACCCATTACAAATTGACGTACACTGTGCGTGTATACAGCGTATACAAAGACACGGCGCAGTCAGGGTTCCAACCAACAATAAGGGGGTCATTCAAAAAATAGGCCGGACAATTAAAAACTTTCAGCTACGCTCTGGAATATCTCTGGAAAAAAATGCTAGGGAGATGTAGTTTGTACCTTAGTCATGCTGGCATATTCCTGCGTCCATTTTTTAAAGATTTAGGGCGACTTGCACACTTCTTGATAGAAAAAAGCTCAAGTAGGCGGGGTTGCTGAGAAACAATTTCAACAGCCTCCTCTATGGGAGTTTTGTGCACAGAGCTGTCGGAGAGAAAAACAAAAGTTACAACGGGTATTTTCAATCCCAGTATCATGCTCAATCTTCAAAATTTTACCACCACAGGACAGCCATGTTCAAGGGCTTTCCTCTCGTACAAAACTTAATGCTTTGACGATTTTTAAGGTGGGGCCAGATGCGACGGCGCGAGCAGGCACCCATTAGAAATTGACGTACACTGTGCGTGTACACAGCGTATACAAAGACACGGCGCAGTCAGGGTTCCAACCAACAATAAGGGGGTCATTCAACAAATAGGCCGGACAATTAAAAACTTTCAGCTACGCTCTGGAATAACTCTGGAACAAAAAATGCTAGGGAGATGCAGTTTGTACCTTAGTCATGCTGGCATATTCCTGCGTCCATTTTTTAAAGATTTAGGGCGACTTACACACTTCTTGATAGAAAAAAGCTCAAGTAGGCGGGGTTGCTCAGAAACAATTTCAACAGCCTCCACTATGGGAGTTTTGTGCACAGAGCTGTCGGAGAGAAAAACAAAAGTTACAACGGGTAATTTCGATCCCAGTATCATGCTCAATCTTCAAAATTTTACCACCACAGGATTGCCATGTTCAAGGGCTTTCCTTTCGTACAAAACTTAATGCTTTGACGATTTTTAGGGCGGGGCCAGATGCGACGGCGCGAGCAGGCACCCATTAGAAATTGACGTACACTGTGCGTGTATACATCGTATACAAAGACACGGCGCAGTCAGGGTTCCAACCAACAATAAGGGGGTCATTCAACAAATAGGCCGGACAATTAAAAACTTTCAGCTACGCTCTGGAATAACTCTGGAACAAAAAATGCTAGGGAGATGCAGTTTGTACCTTAGTCAAGCTGGCATATTCCTGCGTCCATTTTTTAAAGATTTAGGGCGACTTGCACACTTCTTGATAGAAAAAAGCTCAAGTAGGCGGGGTTGCTCAGAAACAATTTCAACAGCCTCCACTATGGGAGTTTTGTGCACAGATCTGTCGGAGAGAAAAACAAAAGTTACAACGGGTAGTTTCGATCCCAGTATCATGCTCAATCTTCAAAATTTTACCACCACAGGATTGCCATGTTCAAGGGCTTTCCTCTCGTACAAAACTTAATGCTCTGACGATTTTTAAGGTGGGGCCAGATGCGACGGCGCGAGCAGGCACCCATTAGAAATTGACGTACACTGTGCGTGTATACAACGTATACAAAGACACGGCGCAGTCAGGGTTCCAACCAACAATAAGGGGGTCATTCAACAAATAGGCCGGACAATTAAAAACTTTCAGCTACGCTCTGGAATAACTCTGGAACAAAAAATGCTAGGGAGATGCAGTTTGTACCTTAGTCATGCTGGCATATTCCTGCGTCCATTTTTTAAAGATTTAGGGCGACTTACACACTTCTTGATAGTAAAAACTCAAGTAGGCGGGGTTGCTCAGAAACAATTTCAACAGCCTCCACTATGGGAGTTTTGTGCACAGAGCTGTCGGAGAGAAAAACAAAAGTTACAACGGGTAATTTCGATCCCAGTATCATGCTCAATCTTCAAAATTTTACCACCACAGGATTGCCATGTTCAAGGGCTTTCCTCTCGTACAAAACTTAATGCTCTGACGATTTTTAAAGCGGGGTCAGATGCGACTGCGCGAGCAGGCACCCATTAGAAATTGACGTACACTGTGCGTGTATACAGCGTATACAAAGACACGGCGCAGTCAGGGTTCCAACCAACAATAAGGGGGTCATTCAACAAATAGGCCGGACAATTAAAAACTTTCAGCTACGCTCTGGAATAACTCTGGAACAAAAAATGCTAGGGAGATGCAGTTTGTACCTTAGTCAAGCTGGCATATTCCTGCGTCCATTTCTTAAAGATTTAGGGCGACTTGCACACTTCTTGATAGAAAGAAGCTCAAGTAGGCGGGGTTGCTCAGAAACAATTTCAACAGCCTCCAGTACGGGAGTTTTGTGCACAGAGCTGTCGGAGAGACAAACAAAAGTTACAACGGGTAATTTCGATCCCAGTATCATGCTCAATCTTCAAAATTTTACCACCACAGGATTGCCATGTTCAAGGGCTTTCCTCTCGTACAAAACTTAATGCTCTGACGATTTTTAAGGTGGGGCCAGATACGACGGCGCGAGCAGGCACCCATTAAAAATTGACGTACACTGTGCGTGTATTCAGCGTATACAAAGACACGGCGCAGTCAGGGTTCCAACCACCAATAAGGGGGTCATTCAACAAATAGGCCGGACAATTAAAAACTTTTAGCTACGCTCTGGAATAACTCTGGAACAAAAAATGCTCGGGAGATGCAGTTTGCACCTTAGTCATGTTGGCATATTCCTGCGTCTATTTTTTAAAAATTTAGGGCGACTTACACACTTCTTGAGAGAAAAAAGCTCAAGTAGCCGGGGTTGCTCAGACACAATTTCAACAGCCTCCACTATGGGAGTTTTGTGCACAGAGCTGTCGGAGAGAAAAACAAAAGTTACAACGGGTAATTTGGATCCCAGTATCATGCTCAATCTTCAAAATTTTACCACCACAGGATTGCCATGTTCAAGGGCTTTCCTCTCGTACAAAACTTAATGCTCTGACGATTTTTAAGATGGGGCCAGATGAGACGGCGCGAGCAGGCACCCATTAGAAATTGACGTACACTGTGCGTGTATACAGCGTATACAATGACAACTCACTGTCAGGGTTCCAACCAACAATAAGGGGGTCATTCAACTAATAGGCCGGACAATTAAAAACTTTCAGCTACGCTCTGGAATAACTCTGGAACAAAAAATGCTAGGGAGATGCAGTTTGTACCTTAGTCATGCTGGCATATTCCTGCGTCCATTTTTTTTTTGAAGATTTAGGGCGACTTACACACTTCTTGATAGAAAAAAGCTCAAGTAGGCGGGGTTGCTCAGAAACAATTTCAACAGCCTCCACTATGGGAGTTTTGTGCACAGAGCTGTCGGAGAGACAAACAAAAGTTACAACGGGTAATTTCGATCCCAGTATCATGCTCAATCTTCAAAATTTTACCACCACAGGATTGCCATGTTCAAGGGCTTTCCTCTCGTACAAAACTTAATGCTCTGACAATTTTTAAAGCGGGGTCAGATGCGACTGCGCGAGCAGGCACCCATTAGAAATTGACGTACACTGTGCGTGTATACAGCGTATACAAAGACACGGCGCAGTCAGGGTTCCAACCAACAATAAGGGGGTCATTCAACAAATAGGCCGGACAATTAAAAACTTTCAGCTACGCTCTGGAATAACTCTGGAACAAAAAATGCTAGGGAGAAGCAGTTTGTACCTTAGTCAAGCTGGCATATTCCTGCGTCCATTTCTTAAAGATTTAGGGCGACTTGCACACTTCTTGATAGAAAGAAGCTCAAGTAGGCGGGGTTGCTCAGAAACAATTTCAACAGCCTCCACTATGGGAGTTTTGTGCACAGAGCTGTCGGAGAGACAAACAAAAGTTACAACGGGTAATTTCGATCCCAGTATCATGCTCAATCTTCAAAATTTAACCACCACAGGATTGCCATGTTCAAGGGCTTTCCTCTCGTACAAAACTTAATGCTCTAACGATTTTTAAGGCGGGGTCAGATGCGACTGCGCGAGCAGGCACGCATTAGAAATTGACGTATACTGTGCGTGTATACAGCGTATACAAAGACACGGCGCAGTCAGGGTTCCAACCAACAATAAGGGGGTCATTCAAAAAATAGGCCGGACAATTAAAAACTTTCAGCTACGCTCTGGAATAACTCTGGAACAAAAAATGCTCGGGAGATGCAGTTTGTACCTTAGTCAAGCTGGCATATTCCTGCGTCCATTTTTTAAAGATTTAGGGCGACTTGCACACTTCTTGATAGAAAAAAGCTCAAGTAGGCGGGGTTGCTCAGAAACAATTTCAACAGCCTCCACTATGGGAGTTTTGTGCACAGAGCTGTCGGAGAGAAAAACAAAAGTTACAACGGGTAATTTCGATCCCAGTATCATGCTCAATCTTCAAAATTTTACCACCACAGGATTGACATGTTCAAGGGCTTTCCTCTCGTACAAAACTTAATGCTCTGACGATTTTTAAGGTGGGGCCAGATGCGACGGCGCGAGCAGGCTCCCATTAGAAATTGACGTACACTGTGCGTGTATACAGCGTATACAAAGACACGGCGCAGTCAGGGTTCCAACCAACAATAAGGGGGTCATTCAACAAATAGGCCGGACAATTAAAAACTTTCAGCTACGCTCTGGAATAACTCTAGAACAAAAAATGCTAGGGAGATGCAGTTTGTACCTTAGTCATGCTGAAATATTCCTGCGTCAATTTTTTAAAGATTTAGGGCGACTTGCACACTTCTTGATAGAAAAAAGCTCAAGTAGGCGGGGTTGCTCAAAAACAATTTCAACAGCCTCCACTATGGGAGTTTTGTGCACAGAGCTGTCGGAGAGAAAAACAAAATGTACAACGGGTAATTTCGATCCCAGTATCATGCTCAATCTTCAAAATTTTACCACTACAGGATTGCCATGTTCAAGGGCTTTCCTCTCGTACAAAACTTAATGCTCTGACGATTTTTAAAGCGGGGTCAGATGCGACTGCGCGAGCAGGCACCCATTAGAAATTGACGTACACTGTGCGTGTATACAGCGTATACAAAGACACGGCGCAGTCAGGGTTCCAACCAACAATAAGGGGGTCATTCAACAAATAGGCCGGACAATTAAAAACTTTCAGCTACGCTCTGGAATAACTCTGGAACAAAAAATGCTAGGGAGATGCAGTTTGTACCTTAGTCAAGCTGGCATATTCCTGCGTCCATTTCTTAAAGATTTAGGGCGACTTGCACACTTCTTGATAGAAAGAAGCTCAAGTAGGCGGGGTTGCTCAGAAACAATTTCAACAGCCTCCACTATGGGAGTTTTGTGCACAGAGCTGTCGGAGAGACAAACAAAAGTTACAACGGGTAATTTCGATCCCAGTATCATGCTCAATCTTCAAAATTTTACCACCACAGGATTGCCATGTTCAAGGGCTTTCCTCTCGTACAAAACTTAATGCTCTAACGATTTTTAAGGCGGGGTCAGATGCGACTGCGCGAGCAGGCACGCATTAGAAATTGACGTATACTGTGCGTGTATACAGCGTATACAAAGACACGGCGCAGTCAGGGTTCCAACCAACAATAAGGGGGTCATTCAACAAATAGGCCGGACAATTAAAAACTTTCAGCTACGCTCTGGAATAACTCTGGAACAAAAAATGCTAGGGAGATGCAGTTTGTACCTTAGTCAAGCTGGCATATTCCTGCGTCCATTTCTTAAAGATTTAGGGCGACTTGCACACTTCTTGATAGAAAGAAGCTCAAGTAGGCGGGGTTGCTCAGAAACAATTTCAACAGCCTCCACTATGGGAGTTTTGTGCACAGAGCTGTCGGAGAGAAAAACAAAAGTTACAACGGGTAATTTCGATCCCAGTATCATGCTCAATCTTCAAAATTTTACCACCACAGGATTGACATGTTCAAGGGCTTTCCTCTCGTACAAAACTTAATGCTCTGACGATTTTTAAGGTGGGGCCAGATGCGACGGCGCGAGCAGGCACCCATTAGAAATTGACGTACACTGTGCGTGTATACAGCGTATACAAAGACACGGCACAGTCAGGGTTCCAACCAACAATAAGGGGGTCATTCAACAAATAGACCGGACAATTAAAAACTTTCAGCTACGCTCTGGAATAACTCTAGAACAAAAAATGCTAGGGAGATGCAGTTTGTACCTTAGTCATGCTGGCATATTCCTGCGTCAATTTTTTAAAGATTTAGGGCGACTTGCACACTTCTTGATAGAAAAAAGCTCAAGTAGGCGGGGTTGCTCAGAAACAATTTCAACAGCCTCCACTATGGGAGTTTTGTGCACAGAGCTGTCGGAGAGAAAAACAAAATGTACAACGGGTAATTTCGATCCCAGTATCATGCTCAATCTTCAAAATTTTACCACCACAGGATTGCCATGTTCAAGGGCTTTCCTCTCGTACAAAACTTAATGCTCTGACGATTTTTAAAGCGGGGTCAGATGCGACTGCGCGAGCAGGCACCCATTAGAAATTGACGTACACTGTGCGTGTATACAGCGTATACAAAGACACGGCGAAGTCAGGGTTCCAACCAACAATAAGGGGGTCATTCAACAAATAGGCCGGACAATTAAAAACTTTCAGCTACGCTCTGGAATAACTCTGGAACAAAAAATGCTAGGGAGATGCAGTTTGTACCTTAGTCAAGCTGGCATATTCCTGCGTCCATTTCTTAAAGATTTAGGGCGACTTGCACACTTCTTGATAGAAAGAAGCTCAAGTAGGCGGGGTTGCTCAGAAACAATTTCAACAGCCTCCACAATGGGAGTTTTGTGCACAGAGCTGTCGGAGAGACAAACAAAAGTTACAACGGGTAATTTCGATCCCAGTATCATGCTCAATCTTCAAAATTTTACCACCACAGGACTGCCATGTTCAAGGGCTTTCCTCTCGTACAAAACTTAATGCTCTGACGATTTTTAAGGTGGGGCCAGATACGACGGCGCGAGTAGGCACCCATTAAAAATTGACGTACACTGTGCGTGTATACAGCGTATACAAAGACACGGCGCAGTCAGGGTTCCAACCAACAATAAGGGGGTCATTCAACAAATAGGCCGGACAATTAAAAACTTTCAGCTACGCTCTGGAATAACTCTGGAACAAAAAATGCTAGGGAGATGCAGTTTGTACCTTAGTCATGCTGGCATATTCCTGCGTCCATTTTTTAAAGATTTAGGGCGACTTGCACACTTCTTGATAGAAAAAAGCTCAAGTAGGCGGGGTTGCTCAGAAACAATTTCAACAGCCTCCACTATGGGAGTTTTGTGCACAGAGCTGTCGGAGAGAAAAACAAAATGTACAACGGGTAATTTCGATCCCAGTATCATGCTCAATCTTCAAAATTTTACCACTACAGGATTGCCATGTTCAAGGGCTTTCCTCTCGTACAAAACTTAATGCTCTGACGATTTTTAAAGCGGGGTCAGATGCGACTGCGCGAGCAGGCACCCATTAGACATTGACGTACACTGTGCGTGTATACAGCGTATACAAAGACACGGCGCAGTCAGGGTTCCAACCAACAATAAGGGGGTCATTCAACAAATAGGCCGGACAATTAAAAACTTTCAGCTACGCTCTGGAATAACTCTGGAACAAAAAATGCTAGGGAGATGCAGTTTGTACCCTAGTCAAGCTGGCATATTCCTGCGTCCATTTTTTAAAGATTTAGGGCGACTTGCACACTTCTTGATAGAAAGAAGCGCAAGTAGGCGGGGTTGCTCAGAAACAATTTCAACAGCCTCCAGTATGGGATTTTTGTGCACAGAGCTGTCGGAGAGAAAAACAAAAGTTACAACGGGTAATTTCGATCCCAGTATCATGCTCAATCTTCAAAATTTTACCACCACAGGATTGCCATGTTCAAGGGCTTTCCTCTCGTACAAAACTTAATGCTCTGACGATTTTTAAGGTGGGGCCAGATGCGACGGCGCGAGCAGGCACCCATTAGAAATTGACGTACACTGTGCGTGTATACAGAGTATACAAAGACACGGCGCAGTCAGGGTTCCAACCAACAATAAGGGGGTCATTCAAAAAATAGGCCGGACAATTAAAAACTTTCAGCTACGCTCTGGAATAACTCTAGAACAAAAAATGCTAGGGAGATGCAGTTTGTACCTTAGTCATGCTGGCATATTCCTGCGTCCATTTTTTAAAGATTTAAGGCGACTTGCACACTTCTTGATAGAAAAAAGCTCAAGTAGGCGGGGTTGCTCAGAAACAATTTCAACAGCCTCCACTATGGGAGTTTTGTGCACAGAGCTGTCGGAGAGAAAAACAAAAGTTACAACGGGTAATTTCGATCCCAGTATCATGCTCAATCTTCAAAATTTTACCACCACAGGATTGCCATGTTCAAGGGCTTTCCTCTCGTACAAAACTTAATGCTCTGACGATTTTTAAGGTGGGGCCAGATGCGACGGCGCGAGCAGGCACCCATTACAAATTGACGTATACCGTGCGTGTATACAGCGTATACAAAGACACGGCGCAGTCAGGGTTCCAACCAACAATAAGGGGGTCATTCAACAAATAGGCCGGACAATTAAAAACTTTCAGCTACGCTCTGGAATAACTGTAGAACAAAAAATGCTAGGGAGATGCAGTTTGTACCTTAGTCATGCTGGCATATTCCTGCGTCCATTTTTTAAAGATTTAGGGCGACTTACACACTTCTTGATAGAAAAAAGCTCAAGTAGGCGGGGTTGCTCAGAAACAATTTCAACAGCCTCCACTATGGGAGTTTTGTGCACAGAGCTGTCGGAGAGACAAACAAAAGTTACAACGGGTAATTTCGATCCCAGTATCATGCTCAATCTTCAAAATTTTACCACCACAGGATTGTCATGTTCAAGTGCTTTCCTCTCGTACAAAACTTAATGCTCTGACGATTTTTAAGGTCGGGCCAGATGCGACGGCGCGAGCAGGCACCCATTAGAAATTGACGTACACTGTGCGTGTATACAGCGTATACAAAGACACGGCGCAGTCAGGGTTCCAACCAACAATAAGGGGGTCATTCAACAAATAGGCCGGACAATTAAAAACTTTCAGCTACGCTCTGGAATAACTCTGGCACAAAAAATGCTCCGGAGATGCAGTTTGTACCTTAGTCATGTTGGCATATTCCTGCGTCTTTTTTTTTTAAATTCAGGGCGACTTACACACTTCTTGAGAGAAAAAAGCTCAAGTAGCCGGGGTTGCTCAGAAACAATTTCAACAGCCTCCACTATGGGAGTTTTGTGCACAGAGCTGTCGGAGAGAAAAACAAAAGTTACAACGGGTAATTTGGATCCCAGTATCATGCTCAATCTTCAAAATTTTACCACCACAGGACTGCCATGTTCAAGGGCTTTCCTCTCGTACAAAACTTAATGCTCTGACGATTTTTAAGGTGGGGCCAGATACGACGGCGCGAGTAGGCACCCATTAAAAATTGACGTACACTGTGCGTGTATACAGCGTATACAAAGACACGGCGCAGTCAGGGTTCCAACCAACAATAAGGGGGTCATTCAACAAATAGGCCGGACAATTAAAAACTTTCAGCTACGCTCTGGAATAACTCTGGAACAAAAAATGCTAGGGAGATGCAGTTTGTACCTTAGTCATGCTGGCATATTCCTGTGTCCATTTTTTAAAGATTTAGGGCGACTTGCACACTTCTTGATAGAAAAAAGCTCAAGTAGGCGGGGTTGCTCAGAAACAATTTCAACAGCCTCCACTATGGGAGTTTTGTGCACAGAGCTGTCGGAGAGAAAAACAAAATGTACAACGGGTAATTTCGATCCCAGTATCATGCTCAATCTTCAAAATTTTACCACTACAGGATTGCCATGTTCAAGGGCTTTCCTCTCGTACAAAACTTAATGCTCTGACGATTTTTAAAGCGGGGTCAGATGCGACTGCGCGAGCAGGCACCCATTAGAAATTGACGTACACTGTGCGTGTATACAGCGTATACAAAGACACGGCGCAGTCAGGGTTCCAACCAACAATAAGGGGGTCATTCAACAAATAGGCCGGACAATTAAAAACTTTCAGCTACGCTCTGGAATAACTCTGGAACAAAAAATGCTAGGGAGATGCAGTTTGTACCTTAGTCAAGCTGGCATATTCCTGCGTCCATTTCTTAAAGATTTAGGGCGACTTGCACACTTCTTGATAGAAAGAAGCTCAAGTAGGCGGGGTTGCTCAGAAACAATTTCAACAGCCTCCACTATGGGAGTTTTGTGCACAGAGCTGTCGGAGAGACAAACAAAAGTTACAACGGGTAATTTCGATCCCAGTATCATGCTCAATCTTCAAAATTTTACCACCACAGGATTGCCATGTTCAAGGGCTTTCCTCTCGTACAAAACTTAATGCTCTAACGATTTTTAAGGCGGGGTCAGATGCGACTGCGCGAGCAGGCACGCATTAGAAATTGACGTATACTGTGCGTGTATACAGCGTATACAAAGACACGGCGCAGTCAGGGTTCCAACCAACAATAAGGGGGTCATTCAAAAAATAGGCTGGACAATTAAAAACTTTCAGCTACGCTCTGGAATAACTCTGGAACAAAAAATGCTAGGGAGATGCAGTTTGTACCTTAGTCATGCTGGCATATTCCTGCGTCCATTTTTTAAAGATTTAGGGCGACTTGCACACTTCTTGATAGAAAAAAGCTCAAGTAGGCGGGGTTGCTCAGAAACAATTTCAACAGCCTCCACTATGGGAGTTTTGTGCACAGAGCTGTCGGAGAGAAAAACAAAATGTACAACGGGTATTTTCGATCCCAGTATCATGCTCAATCTTCAAAATTTTACCACTACAGGATTGCCATGTTCAAGGGCTTTCCTCTCGTACAAAACTTAATGCTCTGACGATTTTTAAAGCGGGGCCAGATGCGACTGCGCGAGCAGGCACCCATTAGAAATTGACGTACACTGTGCGTGTATACAGCGTATACAAAGACACGGCGCAGTCAGGGTTCCAACCAACAATAAGGGGGTCATTCAACAAATAGGCCGGACAATTAAAATCTTTCAGCTACGCTCTGGAATAACTCTGGAACAAAAAATGCTAGGGAGATGCAGTTTGTACCTTAGTCAAGCTGGCGCATTCCTGCGTCCATTTTTTAAAGATTTAGGGCGACTTGCACACTTCTTGATAGAAAAAAGCTCAAGTAGGCGGGGTTGCTCAGAAACAATTTCAACAGCCTCCACTATGGGAGTTTTGTGCACAGAGCTGTCGGAGAGAAAAACAAAAGTTACAACGGGTAATTTCGATCCCAGTATCATGCTCAATCTTCAAAATTATACCACCACAGGATTGCCATGTTCAAGGGCTTTCCTCTCGTACAAAACTTAATGCTCTGACGATTTTTAAGGTGGGGCCAGATGCGACGGCGCGAGCAGGCACCCATTAGAAATTGACGTACACTGTGCGTGTATACAGCGACACGGCGCAGTCAGGGTTCCAACCAACAATAAGGGGGTCATTCAACAAATAGGCCGGACAATTAAAAACTTTCAGCTACGCTCTGGAATAACTCTGGAACAAAAAATGCTAGGGAGATGCAGTTTGTACCTTAGTCATGCTGGCATATTCCTGCGTCCATTTTTAAAAGGTTTAGGGCGACTTGCACACTTCTTGATAGAAAAAAGCTCAAGTAGGCGGGGTTGCTCAGAAACGATTTCAACAGCCTCCACTATGGGAGTTTTGTGCACAGAGCTGTCGGAGAGAAAAACAAAATGTACAACGGGTAATTTCGATCCCAGTATCATGCTCAATCTTCAAAATTTTACCACCACAAGATTGCCATGTTCAAGGGCTTTCCTCTCGTACAAAACTTAATGCTCTGACGATTTTAAAGGTGGGGCCAGATACGACGGCGCGAGCAGGCACCCATTAAAAATTGACGTACACTGTGCGTGTATACAGCGTATACAAAGACATGGCGCAGTCAGGGTTCCAACCAACAATAAGGGGGTCATTCAACAAATAGGCCGGACAATTAAAATCTCTCAGCTACGCTCTGGAATAACTCTGGAACAAAAAATGCTAGGGAGATGCAGCTTGTACCTTAGTCATGCTGGCATATTCCTGCGTCCATTTCTTAAAGGTTTAGTGCGACTTGCACACTTCTTGATAGAAAAAAGCTCAAGTAGGCGGGGTTGCTCAGAAACGATTTCAACAGCCTCCACTATGGGAGTTTTGTGCACAGAGCTGTCGGAGAGAAAAACAAAATGTACAACGGGTAATTTCGATCCCAGTATCATGCTCAATCTTCAAAATTTTACCACCACAGGATTGCCATGTTCAAGGGCTTTCCTCTCGTACAAAACTTAATGCTCTGACGATTTTAAAGGTGGGGCCAGATACGACGGCGCGAGCAGGCACCCATTAAAAATTGACGTACACTGTGCGTGTATACAGCGTATACAAAGACACGGCGCAGTCAGGGTTCCAACCAACAATAAGGGGGTCATTCAACAAATAGGCCGGACAATTAAAATCTTTCAGCTACGCTCTGGAATAACTCTGGAACAAAAAATGCTAGGGAGATGCAGTTTGTACCTTAGTCAAGCTGGCGCATTCCTGCGTCCATTTTTTAAAGATTTAGGGCGACTTGCACACTTCTTGATAGAAAAAAGCTCAAGTAGGCGGGGTTGCTCAGAAACAATTTCAACAGCCTCCACTATGGGAGTTTTGTGCACAGAGCTGTCGGAGAGAAAAACAAAAGTTACAACGGGTAATTTCGATCCCAGTATCATGCTCAATCTTCAAAATTATACCACCACAGGATTGCCATGTTCAAGGGCTTTCCTCTCGTACAAAACTTAATGCTCTGACGATTTTTAAGGTGGGGCCAGATGCGACGGCGCGAGCAGGCACCCATTAGAAATTGACGTACACTGTGCGTGTATACAGCGACACGGCGCAGTCAGGGTTCCAACCAACAATAAGGGGGTCATTCAACAAATAGGCCGGACAATTAAAAACTTTCAGCTACGCTCTGGAATAACTCTGGAACAAAAAATGCTAGGGAGATGCAGTTTGTACCTTAGTCATGCTGGCATATTCCTGCGTCCATTTTTTAAAGGTTTAGGGCGACTTGCACACTTCTTGATAGAAAAAAGCTCAAGTAGGCGGGGTTGCTCAGAAACGATTTCAACAGCCTCCACTATGGGAGTTTTGTGCACAGAGCTGTCGGAGAGAAAAACAAAATGTACAACGGGTAATTTCGATCCCAGTATCATGCTCAATCTTCAAAATTTTACCACCACAAGATTGCCATGTTCAAGGGCTTTCCTCTCGTACAAAACTTAATGCTCTGACGATTTTAAAGGTGGGGCCAGATACGACGGCGCGAGCAGGCACCCATTAAAAATTGACGTACACTGTGCGTGTATACAGCGTATACAAAGACATGGCGCAGTCAGGGTTCCAACCAACAATAAGGGGGTCATTCAACAAATAGGCCGGACAATTAAAATCTCTCAGCTACGCTCTGGAATAACTCTGGAACAAAAAATGCTAGGGAGATGCAGCTTGTACCTTAGTCATGCTGGCATATTCCTGCGTCCATTTCTTAAAGGTTTAGTGCGACTTGCACACTTCTTGATAGAAAAAAGCTCAAGTAGGCGGGGTTGCTCAGAAACGATTTCAACAGCCTCCACTATGGGAGTTTTGTGCACAGAGCTGTCGGAGAGAAAAACAAAATGTACAACGGGTAATTTCGATCCCAGTATCATGCTCAATCTTCAAAATTATACCACCACAGGATTGCCATGTTCAAGGGCTTTCCTCTCGTACAAAACTTAATGCTCTGACGATTTTAAAGGTGGGGCCAGATACGACGGCGCGAGCAGGCACCCATTAAAAATTGACGTACACTGTGCGTGTATACAGCGTATACAAAGACACGGCGCAGTCAGGGTTCCAACCAACAATAAGGGGGTCATTCAACAAATAGGCCGGACAATTAAAAACTTTCAGCTACGCTCTGGAATAACTCTGGAACAAAAAATGCTAGGGAGATGCAGTTTGTACCTTAGTAATGCTGGCATATTCCTGCGTCCATTTTTTAAAGGTTTAGGGCGACTTGCACACTTCTTGATAGAAAAAAGCTCAAGTAGGCGGGGTTGCTCAGAAACGATTTCAACAGCCTCCACTATGGGAGTTTTGTGCACAGAGCTGTCGGAGAGAAAAACAAAATGTACAACGGGTAATTTCGATCCCAGTATCATGCTCAATCTTCAAAATTTTACCACCACAGGATTGCCATGTTCAAGGGCTTTCCTCTCGTACAAAACTTACTGCTCTGACGATTTTAAAGGTGGGGCCAGATACGACGGCGCGAGCAGGCACCCATTAAAAATTGACGTACACTGTGCGTGTATACAGCGTATACAAAGACACGGCGCAGTCAGGGTTCCAACCAACAATAAGGGGGTCATTCAACAAATAGGCCGGACAATTAAAATCTTTCAGCTACGCTCTGGAATAACTCTGGAACAAAAAATGCTAGGGAGATGCAGTTTGTACCTGATACTTAGTCAAGCTGGAATATTCCTGCGTCCATTTTTTAAAGATTTAGGGCGACTTGCACACTTCTTGATAGAAAAAAGCTCAAGTAGGCGGGGTTGCTCAGAAACAATTTCAACAGCCTCCACTATGGGAGTTTTGTGCACAGAGCTGTCGGAGAGAAAAACAAAAGTTACAACGGGTAATTTCGATCCCAGTATCATGCTCAATCTTCAAAATTATACCACCACAGGATTGCCATGTTCAAGGGCTTTCCTCTCGTACAAAACTTAATGCTCTGGCGATTTTTAAGGTGGGGCCAGATGCGACGGCGCGAGCAGGCACCCATTAGAAATTGACGTACACTGTGCGTGTATACAGCGTATACAAAGACACGGCGCAGTCAGGGTTCCAACCAACAATAAGGGGGTCATTCAACAAATAGGCCGGACAATTAAAATCTTTCAGCTACGCTCTGGAATAACTCTGGAACAAAAAATGCTAGGGAGATGCAGTTTGTACCTTAGTCAAGCTGGCGCATTCCTGCGTCCATTTTTTAAAGATTTAGGGCGACTTGCACACTTCTTGATAGAAAAAAGCTCAAGTAGGCGGGGTTGCTCAGAAACAATTTCAACAGCCTCCACTATGGGAGTTTTGTGCACAGAGCTGTCGGAGAGAAAAACAAAAGTTACAACGGGTAATTTCGATCCCAGTATCATGCTCAATCTTCAAAATTATACCACCACAGGATTGCCATGTTCAAGGGCTTTCCTCTCGTACAAAACTTAATGCTCTGACGATTTTTAAGGTGGGGCCAGATGCGACGGCGCGAGCAGGCACCCATTAGAAATTGACGTACACTGTGCGTGTATACAGCGACACGGCGCAGTCAGGGTTCCAACCAACAATAAGGGGGTCATTCAACAAATAGGCCGGACAATTAAAAACTTTCAGCTACGCTCTGGAATAACTCAGGAACAAAAAATGCTAGGGAGATGCAGTTTGTACCTTAGTCATGCTGGCATATTCCTGCGTCCATTTTTTAAAGGTTTAGGGCGACTTGCACACTTCTTGATAGAAAAAAGCTCAAGTAGGCGGGGTTGCTCAGAAACAATTTCAACAGCCTCCACTATGGGAGTTTAGTGCACAGATCTGTTGGAGAGAAAAACAAAATGTACAACGGGTATTTTCGATCCCAGTATCATGCTCAATCTTCAAAATTTTACCACCACAGGATTGCCATGTTCAAGGGCTTTCCTCTCGTACAAAACTTAATGCTCTGACGATTTTTAAAGCGGGGCCAGATGCGACTGCGCGAGCAGGCACCCATTAGAAATTGACGTACACTGTGCGTGTATACAGCGTATACAATGACAACTCGCTGTCTGGTTTCCAACCAACAATAAAGGGGGTCATTCAACTAATAGGCCGGACAATTAAAAACTTTCAGCTACGCTCTGGAATAACTCTGGAACAAAAAAAGCTAGGGAGATGCAGTTTGTACCTTAGTCATGCTGGCATATTCCTGCGTCCATTTCTTAAAGATTTAGGGCGACTTGCACACTTCTTGATAGAAAAAGGCTCAAGTAGTCGGGGTTGCTCAGAAACAATTTCAACAGCCTCCACTATGGGACTTTTGTGCACAGAGCTGTCGGAGAGAAAAACAAAAGTTACAATGGGTAATTTCGATCCCAGTATCATGCTCAATCTTCAAAATTTTACCACCACAGGATTGCCATGTTCAAGGGCTTTCCTCTCGTACAAAACTTAATGCAATGACGATTTTTAAGGTGGGGCCAGATGCGACGGTGCGAGCAGGCACCCATTAGAAATTGACGTACACTGTGCGTGTATACAGCGTATACAAAGACACGGCGCAGTCAGGGTTCCAACCACCAATAAGGGGGTCATTCAACAAATAGGCCGGACAATTAAAAACTTTCAGCTACGCTCTGGAATAACTCTGGAACAAAAAATGCTAGGGAGATGCAGTTTGTACCTTAGTCATGCTGGCATATTCCTGCGTCCATTTTTTAAAGATTTAGGGCGACTTGCACACTTCTTGATAGAAAAAGGCTCAAGTAGGCGGGGTTGCTCAGAAACAATTTCAACAGCCTCCACTATGGGAGTTTTGTGCACAGAGCTGTCGGAGAGAAAAACAAAATGTACAACACGGGTAATTTCGATCCCAGTATCATGCTCAATCTTCAAAATTTTACCACCACAGGATTGCCATGTTCAAGGGCTTTCCTCTCGTACAAAACGTAATGCTCTGACGATTTTTAAGGCGGGGCCAGATGCGACGGCGCGAGCAGGCACCCATTAGAAATTGACGTACACTGTGCGTGTATACAACGTATACAAAGACACGGCGCAGTCAGGGTTCCAACCAACAATAAGGTGGTCATTCAAAAAATAGGCCGGACAATTAAAAACTTTCAGCTACGCTCTGGAATAACTCAGGAACAAAAAATGCTAGGGAGATGCAGTTTGTACCTTAGTCATGCTGGCATATTCCTGCGTCCATTTTTTAAAGGTTTAGGGCGACTTGCACACTTCTTGATAGAAAAAAGCTCAAGTAGGCGGGGTTGCTCAGAAACAATTTCAACAGCCTCCACTATGGGAGTTTTGTGCACAGAGCTGTCGGAGAGAAAAACAAAAGTTACAACGGGTAATTTCGATCCCAGTATCATGCTCAATCTTCAAAATTATACCACCACAGGATTGCCATGTTCAAGGGCTTTCCTCTCGTACAAAACTTAATGCTCTGACGATTTTTAAGGTGGGGCCAGATGCGACGGCGCGAGCAGGCACCCATTAGAAATTGACGTACACTGTGCGTGTATACAGCGACACGGCGCAGTCAGGGTTCCAACCAACAATAAGGGGGTCATTCAACAAATAGGCCGGACAATTAAAAACTTTCAGCTACGCTCTGGAATAACTCAGGAACAAAAAATGCTAGGGAGATGCAGTTTGTACCTTAGTCATGCTGGCATATTCCTGCGTCCATTTTTTAAAGGTTTAGGGCGACTTGCACACTTCTTGATAGAAAAAAGCTCAAGTAGGCGGGGTTGCTCAGAAACAATTTCAACAGCCTCCACTATGGGAGTTTAGTGCACAGATCTGTTGGAGAGAAAAACAAAATGTACAACGGGTATTTTCGATCCCAGTATCATGCTCAATCTTCAAAATTTTACCACCACAGGATTGCCATGTTCAAGGGCTTTCCTCTCGTACAAAACTTAATGCTCTGACGATTTTTAAAGCGGGGCCAGATGCGACTGCGCGAGCAGGCACCCATTAGAAATTGACGTACACTGTGCGTGTATACAGCGTATACAATGACAACTCGCTGTCTGGTTTCCAACCAACAATAAAGGGGGTCATTCAACTAATAGGCCGGACAATTAAAAACTTTCAGCTACGCTCTGGAATAACTCTGGAACAAAAAAAGCTAGGGAGATGCAGTTTGTACCTTAGTCATGCTGGCATATTCCTGCGTCCATTTCTTAAAGATTTAGGGCGACTTGCACACTTCTTGATAGAAAAAGGCTCAAGTAGTCGGGGTTGCTCAGAAACAATTTCAACAGCCTCCACTATGGGACTTTTGTGCACAGAGCTGTCGGAGAGAAAAACAAAAGTTACAATGGGTAATTTCGATCCCAGTATCATGCTCAATCTTCAAAATTTTACCACCACAGGATTGCCATGTTCAAGGGCTTTCCTCTCGTACAAAACTTAATGCAATGACGATTTTTAAGGTGGGGCCAGATGCGACGGTGCGAGCAGGCACCCATTAGAAATTGACGTACACTGTGCGTGTATACAGCGTATACAAAGACACGGCGCAGTCAGGGTTCCAACCACCAATAAGGGGGTCATTCAACAAATAGGCCGGACAATTAAAAACTTTCAGCTACGCTCTGGAATAACTCTGGAACAAAAAATGCTAGGGAGGTGCAGTTTGTACCTTAGTCATGCTGGCATATTCCTGCGTCCATTTTTTAAAGATTTAGGGCGACTTGCACACTTCTTGATAGAAAAAGGCTCAAGTAGGCGGGGTTGCTCAGAAACAATTTCAACAGCCTCCACTATGGGAGTTTTGTGCACAGAGCTGTCGGAGAGAAAAACAAAATGTACAACACGGGTAATTTCGATCCCAGTATCATGCTCAATCTTCAAAATTTTACCACCACAGGATTGCCATGTTCAAGGGCTTTCCTCTCGTACAAAACGTAATGCTCTGACGATTTTTAAGGCGGGGCCAGATGCGACGGCGCGAGCAGGCACCCATTAGAAATTGACGTACACTGTGCGTGTATACAACGTATACAAAGACACGGCGCAGTCAGGGTTCCAACCAACAATAAGGTGGTCATTCAAAAAATAGGCCGGACAATTAAAAACTTTCAGCTACGCTCTGGAATAACTCAGGAACAAAAAATGCTAGGGAGATGCAGTTTGTACCTTAGTCATGCTGGCATATTCCTGCGTCCATTTCTTAAAGGTTTAGGGCGACTTGCACACTTCTTGATAGAAAAAAGCTCAAGTAGGCGGGGTTGCTCAGAAACAATTTCAACAGCCTCCACTATGGGAGTTTTGTGCACAGAGCTATCGGAGAGAAAAACAAAAGTTACAACGGGTAATTTCGATCCCAGTATCATGCTCAATCTTCAAAATTTTACCACCACAGGATTGCCATGTTCAAGGGCTTTCCTCTCGTACAAAACTTAATGCAATGACGATTTTTAAGGTGGGGCCAGATGCGACGGTGCGAGCAGGCACCCATTAGAAATTGACGTACACTGTGCGTGTATACAGCGTATACAAAGACACGGCGCAGTCAGGGTTCCAACCACCAATAAGGGGGTCATTCAACAAATAGGCCGGACAATTAAGAACTTTCAGCTACGCTCTGGAATAACCCTGGAACAAAAAATGCTAGGGAGGTGCAGTTTGTACCTTAGTCATGCTGGCATATTCCTGCGTCCATTTTTTAAAGATTTAGGGCGACTTGCACACTTCTTGATAGAAAAAGGCTCAAGTAGGCGGGGTTGCTCAGAAACAATTTCAACAGCCTCCACTATGGGAGTTTTGTGCACAGAGCTGTCGGAGAGAAAAACAAAATGTACAACACGGGTAATTTCGATCCCAGTATCATGCTCAATCTTCAAAATTTTACCACCACAGGATTGCCATGTTCAAGGGCTTTCCTCTCGTACAAAACGTAATGCTCTGACGATTTTTAAGGCGGGGCCAGATGCGACGGCGCGAGCAGGCACCCATTAGAAATTGACGTACACTGTGCGTGTATACAACGTATACAAAGACACGGCGCAGTCAGGGTTCCAACCAACAATAAGGTGGTCATTCAAAAAATAGGCCGGACAATTAAAAACTTTCAGCTACGCTCTGGAATAACTCAGGAACAAAAAATGCTAGGGAGATGCAGTTTGTACCTTAGTCATGCTGGCATATTCCTGCGTCCATTTTTTAAAGGTTTAGGGCGACTTGCACACTTCTTGATAGAAAAAAGCTCAAGTAGGCGGGGTTGCTCAGAAACAATTTCAACAGCCTCCACTATGGGAGTTTAGTGCACAGAGCTGTCGGAGAGAAAAACAAAATGTACAACGGGTAATTTCGATCCCAGAATCATGCTCAATCTTCAAAATTTTACCACCACAGGATTGCCATGTTCAAGGGCTTTCCTCTCGTACAAAACTTAATGCTCTGACGATTTTTAAAGCGGGGCAAGATGCGACTGCGCGAGCAGGCACCCATTAGAAATTGACGTACAATGTGCGTGTATACAGCGTATACAATGACAACTCGCTGTCTGGTTTCCAACCAACAATAAGGGGGTCATTCAACAAATAGGCCGGACAATTAAAAACTTTCAGCTACGCTCTGGAATAACTCTGGAACAAAAAAAGCTAGGGAGATGCAGTTTGTACCTTAGTCAAGCTGGCATATTCCTGCGTCCATTTTTTAAAGATTTAGGGCAACTTGCACACTTCTTGATAGAAAAAAAGCTCAAGTAGGCGGGGTTGCTCAGAAACAATTTCAACAGCCTCCATTATGGGACTTTTGTGCACAGATCTGTCGGAGAGAAAAACAAAATGTACAACGGGTAATTTCGATCCCAGTATCATGCTCAATCTTCAAAATTTTACCACCACAGGATTGCCATGTACAAGGGCTTTCCTCTCGTACAAAACTTAATGCTCTGACGATTTTTAAGACGGGGCCAGATGCGACTGCGCGAGCAGGCACCCATTAGAAACTGACATACACTGTGCGTGTATACAGCGTATACAAAGACACGGCGCAGTCAGGGTTCCAACCAATAATAAGGGGGTCATTCAACAAATAGGCCGGACAATTAAAAACTTTCAGCTACGCTCTGGAATAACTCTGGAACAAAAAATGCTAGGGAGATGCAGTTTGTACCTTAGTCATGTTGGCATATTCCTGCGTCCATTTTTTAAAGGTTTAGGGCGACTTGCACACTTCTTGATAGAAAAAAGCTCAAGTAGGCGGGGTTGCTCAGAAACGATTTCAACAGCCTCCACTTTGGGAGTTTTGTGCACAGAGCTGTCGGAGAGAAAAACAAAATGTACAACGGGTAATTTCGATCCCAGTATCATGCTCAATCTTCAAAATTTTACCACCATAGGATTGCCATGTACAAGGGCTTTCCTCTCGTACAAAACTTAATGCTCTGACGATTTTTAAGGTGTGGCCAGATGCGACGGCGCGAGCAGGCACCCATTAGAAATTGACGTACACTGTGCGTGTATACAGCGTATACAAAGACACGGCGCAGTCAGGGTTCCAACCAACAATAAGGGGGTCATTCAACAAATAGGCCGGACAATTAAAAACTTTCAGCTACGCTCTGGAATAACTCTGGAACAAAAAATGATAGGGAGATGCAAGTTGTACCTTAGTCATGTTGGCATATTCCTGCGTCCATTTTTTAAAGATTTAGGGCGACTTGCACACTTCTTGATAGAAAAAAGCTCAAGTAGGCGGGGTTGCTCGGAAACGATTTCAACAGCCTCCATTATGGGACTTTTGTGCACAGATCTGTCGGAGAGAAAAACAAAATGTACAACGGGTAATTTCGATCCCAGTATCATGCTCAATCTTCAAAATTTTACCACCACAGGATAGCCATGTTCAAGGGCTTTCCTCTCGTACAAAACTTAATGCTCTGACGATTTTAAAGGTGGGGCCAGATACGACGGCGCGAGCAGGCACCCATTAAAAATTGACGTACACTGTGCGTGTATACAGCGTATACAAAGACACGGCGCAGTCAGGGTTCCAACCAACAATAAGGGGGTCATTCAACAAATAGGCCGGACAATTAAAAACTTTCAGCTACGCTCTGGAATAACTCTGGAACAAAAAATGCTAGGGAGATGCAGTTTGTACCTTAGTCATGCTGGCATATTCCTGCGTCCATTTTTTAAAGGTTTAGGGCGACTTGCACACTTCTTGATAGAAAAAAGCTCAAGTAGGCGGGGTTGCTCAGAAACGATTTCAACAGCCTCCACTATGGGAGTTTTGTGCACAGAGCTGTCGGAGAGAAAAACAAAATGTACAACGGGTAATTTCGATCCCAGTATCATGCTCAATCTTCAAAATTTTACCACCACAGGATTGCCATGTTCAAGGGCTTTCCTCTCGTACAAAACGTAATGCTCTGACGATTTTTAAGGCGGGGCCAGATGCGACGGCGCGAGCAGGCACCCATTAGAAATTGACGTACACTGTGCGTGTATACAACGTATACAAAGACACGGCGCAGTCAGGGTTCCAACCAACAATAAGGTGGTCATTCAAAAAATAGGCCGGACAATTAAAAACTTTCAGCTACGCTCTGGAATAACTCAGGAACAAAAAATGCTAGGGAGATGCAGTTTGTACCTTAGTCATGCTGGCATATTCCTGCGTCCATTTTTTAAAGGTTTAGGGCGACTTGCACACTTCTTGATAGAAAAAAGCTCAAGTAGGCGGGGTTGCTCAGAAACAATTTCAACAGCCTCCACTATGGGAGTTTTGTGCACAGAGCTGTCGGAGAGAAAAACAAAATGTACAACACGGGTAATTTCGATCCCAGTATCATGCTCAATCTTCAAAATTTTACCACCACAGGATTGCCATGTTCAAGGGCTTTCCTCTCGTACAAAACGTAATGCTCTGACGATTTTTAAGGCGGGGCCAGATGCGACGGCGCGAGCAGGCACCCATTAGAAATTGACGGACACTGTGCGTGTATACAACGTATACAAAGACACGGCGCAGTCAGGGTTCCAACCAACAATAAGGTGGTCATTCAAAAAATAGGCCGGACAATTAAAAACTTTCAGCTACGCTCTGGAATAACTCAGGAACAAAAAATGCTAGGGAGATGCAGTTTGTACCTTAGTCATGCTGGCATATTCCTGCGTCCATTTTTTAAAGGTTTAGGGCGACTTGCACACTTCTTGATAGAAAAAAGCTCAAGTAGGCGGGGTTGCTCAGAAACAATTTCAACAGCCTCCACTATGGGAGTTTAGTGCACAGAGCTGTCGGAGAGAAAAACAAAATGTACAACGGGTAATTTCGATCCCAGAATCATGCTCAATCTTCAAAATTTTACCACCACAGGATTGCCATGTTCAAGGGCTTTCCTCTCGTACAAAACTTAATGCTCTGACGATTTTTAAGGTGTGGCCAGATGCGACGGCGCGAGCAGGCACCCATTAGAAATTGACGTACACTGTGCGTGTATACAGCGTATACAAAGACACGGCGCAGTCAGGGTTCCAACCAACAATAAGGGGGTCATTCAACAAATAGGCCGGACAATTAAAAACTTTCAGCTACGCTCTGGAATAACTCTGGAACAAAAAATGATAGGGAGATGCAAGTTGTACCTTAGTCATGTTGGCATATTCCTGCGTCCATTTTTTAAAGATTTAGGGCGACTTGCACACTTCTTGATAGAAAAAAGCTCAAGTAGGCGGGGTTGCTCGGAAACGATTTCAACAGCCTCCATTATGGGACTTTTGTGCACAGATCTGTCGGAGAGAAAAACAAAATGTACAACGGGTAATTTCGATCCCAGTATCATGCTCAATCTTCAAAATTTTACCACCACAGGATAGCCATGTTCAAGGGCTTTCCTCTCGTACAAAACTTAATGCTCTGACGATTTTAAAGGTGGGGCCAGATACGACGGCGCGAGCAGGCACCCATTAAAAATTGACGTACACTGTGCGTGTATACAGCGTATACAAAGACACGGCGCAGTCAGGGTTCCAACCAACAATAAGGGGGTCATTCAACAAATAGGCCGGACAATTAAAAACTTTCAGCTACGCTCTGGAATAACTCTGGAACAAAAAATGCTAGGGAGATGCAGTTTGTACCTTAGTCATGCTGGCATATTCCTGCGTCCATTTTTTAAAGGTTTAGGGCGACTTGCACACTTCTTGATAGAAAAAAGCTCAAGTAGGCGGGGTTGCTCAGAAACGATTTCAACAGCCTCCACTATGGGAGTTTTGTGCACAGAGCTGTCGGAGAGAAAAACAAAATGTACAACGGGTAATTTCGATCCCAGTATCATGCTCAATCTTCAAAATTTTACCACCACAGGATTGCCATGTTCAAGGGCTTTCCTCTCGTACAAAACTTAATGCTCTGACGATTTTAAAGGTGGGGCCAGATACGACGGCGCGAGCAGGCACCCATTAAAAATTGACGTACACTGTGCGTGTATACAGCGTATACAAAGACACGGCGCAGTCAGGGTTCCAACCAACAATAAGGGGAGTCATTCAACAAATAGGCCGGACAATTAAAATCTTTCAGCTACGCTCTGGAATAACTCTGGAACAAAAAATGCTAGGGAGATGCAGTTTGTACCCTAGTCAAGCTGGCATATTCCTGCGTCCATTTTTTAAAGATTTAGGGCGACTTGCACACTTCTTGATAGAAAAAAGCTCAAGTAGGCGGGGTTGCTCAGAAACAATTTCAACAGCCTCCACTATGGGAGTTTTGTGCACAGAGCTGTCGGAGAGAAAAACAAAATGTACAACACGGGTAATTTCGATCCCAGTATCATGCTCAATCTTCAAAATTTTACCACCACAGGATTGCCATGTTCAAGGGCTTTCCTCTCGTACAAAACGTAATGCTCTGACGATTTTTAAGGCGGGGCCAGATGCGACGGCGCGAGCAGGCACCCATTAGAAATTGACGTACACTGTGCGTGTATACAACGTATACAAAGACACGGCGCAGTCAGGGTTCCAACCAACAATAAGGTGGTCATTCAAAAAATAGGCCGGACAATTAAAAACTTTCAGCTACGCTCTGGAATAACTCAGGAACAAAAAATGCTAGGGAGATGCAGTTTGTACCTTAGTCATGCTGGCATATTCCTGCGTCCATTTCTTAAAGGTTTAGGGCGACTTGCACACTTCTTGATAGAAAAAAGCTCAAGTAGGCGGGGTTGCTCAGAAACAATTTCAACAGCCTCCACTATGGGAGTTTTGTGCACAGAGCTATCGGAGAGAAAAACAAAAGTTACAACGGGTAATTTCGATCCCAGTATCATGCTCAATCTTCAAAATTTTACCACCACAGGATTGCCATGTTCAAGGGCTTTCCTCTCGTACAAAACTTAATGCAATGACGATTTTTAAGGTGGGGCCAGATGCGACGGTGCGAGCAGGCACCCATTAGAAATTGACGTACACTGTGCGTGTATACAGCGTATACAAAGACACGGCGCAGTCAGGGTTCCAACCACCAATAAGGGGGTCATTCAACAAATAGGCCGGACAATTAAGAACTTTCAGCTACGCTCTGGAATAACCCTGGAACAAAAAATGCTAGGGAGGTGCAGTTTGTACCTTAGTCATGCTGGCATATTCCTGCGTCCATTTTTTAAAGATTTAGGGCGACTTGCACACTTCTTGATAGAAAAAGGCTCAAGTAGGCGGGGTTGCTCAGAAACAATTTCAACAGCCTCCACTATGGGAGTTTTGTGCACAGAGCTGTCGGAGAGAAAAACAAAATGTACAACACGGGTAATTTCGATCCCAGTATCATGCTCAATCTTCAAAATTTTACCACCACAGGATTGCCATGTTCAAGGGCTTTCCTCTCGTACAAAACGTAATGCTCTGACGATTTTTAAGGCGGGGCCAGATGCGACGGCGCGAGCAGGCACCCATTAGAAATTGACGTACACTGTGCGTGTATACAACGTATACAAAGACACGGCGCAGTCAGGGTTCCAACCAACAATAAGGTGGTCATTCAAAAAATAGGCCGGACAATTAAAAACTTTCAGCTACGCTCTGGAATAACTCAGGAACAAAAAATGCTAGGGAGATGCAGTTTGTACCTTAGTCATGCTGGCATATTCCTGCGTCCATTTTTTAAAGGTTTAGGGCGACTTGCACACTTCTTGATAGAAAAAAGCTCAAGTAGGCGGGGTTGCTCAGAAACAATTTCAACAGCCTCCACTATGGGAGTTTAGTGCACAGAGCTGTCGGAGAGAAAAACAAAATGTACAACGGGTAATTTCGATCCCAGAATCATGCTCAATCTTCAAAATTTTACCACCACAGGATTGCCATGTTCAAGGGCTTTCCTCTCGTACAAAACTTAATGCTCTGACGATTTTTAAAGCGGGGCAAGATGCGACTGCGCGAGCAGGCACCCATTAGAAATTGACGTACAATGTGCGTGTATACAGCGTATACAATGACAACTCGCTGTCTGGTTTCCAACCAACAATAAGGGGGTCATTCAACAAATAGGCCGGACAATTAAAAACTTTCAGCTACGCTCTGGAATAACTCTGGAACAAAAAAAGCTAGGGAGATGCAGTTTGTACCTTAGTCAAGCTGGCATATTCCTGCGTCCATTTTTTAAAGATTTAGGGCAACTTGCACACTTCTTGATAGAAAAAAAGCTCAAGTAGGCGGGGTTGCTCAGAAACAATTTCAACAGCCTCCATTATGGGACTTTTGTGCACAGATCTGTCGGAGAGAAAAACAAAATGTACAACGGGTAATTTCGATCCCAGTATCATGCTCAATCTTCAAAATTTTACCACCACAGGATTGCCATGTACAAGGGCTTTCCTCTCGTACAAAACTTAATGCTCTGACGATTTTTAAGACGGGGCCAGATGCGACTGCGCGAGCAGGCACCCATTAGAAACTGACATACACTGTGCGTGTATACAGCGTATACAAAGACACGGCGCAGTCAGGGTTCCAACCAACAATAAGGGGGTCATTCAACAAATAGGCCGGACAATTAAAAACTTTCAGCTACGCTCTGGAATAACTCTGGAACAAAAAATGCTAGGGAGATGCAGTTTGTACCTTAGTCATGTTGGCATATTCCTGCGTCCATTTTTTAAAGGTTTAGGGCGACTTGCACACTTCTTGATAGAAAAAAGCTCAAGTAGGCGGGGTTGCTCAGAAACGATTTCAACAGCCTCCACTATGGGAGTTTTGTGCACAGAGCTGTCGGAGAGAAAAACAAAATGTACAACGGGTAATTTCGATCCCAGTATCATGCTCAATCTTCAAAATTTTACCACCATAGGATTGCCATGTACAAGGGCTTTCCTCTCGTACAAAACTTAATGCTCTGACGATTTTTAAGGTGTGGCCAGATGCGACGGCGCGAGCAGGCACCCATTAGAAATTGACGTACACTGTGCGTGTATACAGCGTATACAAAGACACGGCGCAGTCAGGGTTCCAACCAACAATAAGGGGGTCATTCAACAAATAGGCCGGACAATTAAAAACTTTCAGCTACGCTCTGGAATAACTCTGGAACAAAAAATGATAGGGAGATGCAAGTTGTACCTTAGTCATGTTGGCATATTCCTGCGTCCATTTTTTAAAGATTTAGGGCGACTTGCACACTTCTTGATAGAAAAAAGCTCAAGTAGGCGGGGTTGCTCGGAAACGATTTCAACAGCCTCCATTATGGGACTTTTGTGCACAGATCTGTCGGAGAGAAAAACAAAATGTACAACGGGTAATTTCGATCCCAGTATCATGCTCAATCTTCAAAATTTTACCACCACAGGATAGCCATGTTCAAGGGCTTTCCTCTCGTACAAAACTTAATGCTCTGACGATTTTAAAGGTGGGGCCAGATACGACGGCGCGAGCAGGCACCCATTAAAAATTGACGTACACTGTGCGTGTATACAGCGTATACAAAGACACGGCGCAGTCAGGGTTCCAACCAACAATAAGGGGGTCATTCAACAAATAGGCCGGACAATTAAAAACTTTCAGCTACGCTCTGGAATAACTCTGGAACAAAAAATGCTAGGGAGATGCAGTTTGTACCTTAGTCATGCTGGCATATTCCTGCGTCCATTTTTTAAAGGTTTAGGGCGACTTGCACACTTCTTGATAGAAAAAAGCTCAAGTAGGCGGGGTTGCTCAGAAACGATTTCAACAGCCTCCACTATGGGAGTTTTGTGCACAGAGCTGTCGGAGAGAAAAACAAAATGTACAACGGGTAATTTCGATCCCAGTATCATGCTCAATCTTCAAAATTTTACCACCACAGGATTGCCATGTTCAAGGGCTTTCCTCTCGTACAAAACGTAATGCTCTGACGATTTTTAAGGCGGGGCCAGATGCGACGGCGCGAGCAGGCACCCATTAGAAATTGACGTACACTGTGCGTGTATACAACGTATACAAAGACACGGCGCAGTCAGGGTTCCAACCAACAATAAGGTGGTCATTCAAAAAATAGGCCGGACAATTAAAAACTTTCAGCTACGCTCTGGAATAACTCAGGAACAAAAAATGCTAGGGAGATGCAGTTTGTACCTTAGTCATGCTGGCATATTCCTGCGTCCATTTTTTAAAGGTTTAGGGCGACTTGCACACTTCTTGATAGAAAAAAGCTCAAGTAGGCGGGGTTGCTCAGAAACAATTTCAACAGCCTCCACTATGGGAGTTTTGTGCACAGAGCTGTCGGAGAGAAAAACAAAATGTACAACACGGGTAATTTCGATCCCAGTATCATGCTCAATCTTCAAAATTTTACCACCACAGGATTGCCATGTTCAAGGGCTTTCCTCTCGTACAAAACGTAATGCTCTGACGATTTTTAAGGCGGGGCCAGATGCGACGGCGCGAGCAGGCACCCATTAGAAATTGACGGACACTGTGCGTGTATACAACGTATACAAAGACACGGCGCAGTCAGGGTTCCAACCAACAATAAGGTGGTCATTCAAAAAATAGGCCGGACAATTAAAAACTTTCAGCTACGCTCTGGAATAACTCAGGAACAAAAAATGCTAGGGAGATGCAGTTTGTACCTTAGTCATGCTGGCATATTCCTGCGTCCATTTTTTAAAGGTTTAGGGCGACTTGCACACTTCTTGATAGAAAAAAGCTCAAGTAGGCGGGGTTGCTCAGAAACAATTTCAACAGCCTCCACTATGGGAGTTTAGTGCACAGAGCTGTCGGAGAGAAAAACAAAATGTACAACGGGTAATTTCGATCCCAGAATCATGCTCAATCTTCAAAATTTTACCACCACAGGATTGCCATGTTCAAGGGCTTTCCTCTCGTACAAAACTTAATGCTCTGACGATTTTTAAAGCGGGGCCAGATGCGACTGCGCGAGCAGGCACCCATTAGAAATTGACGTACAATGTGCGTGTATACAGCGTATACAATGACAACTCGCTGTCTGGTTTCCAACCAACAATAAGGGGGTCATTCAACAAATAGGCCGGACAATTAAAAACTTTCAGCTACGCTCTGGAATAACTCTGGAACAAAAAAAGCTAGGGAGATGCAGTTTGTACCTTAGTCAAGCTGGCATATTCCTGCGTCCATTTTTTAAAGATTTAGGGCAACTTGCACACTTCTTGATAGAAAAAAAGCTCAAGTAGGCGGGGTTGCTCAGAAACAATTTCAACAGCCTCCATTATGGGACTTTTGTGCACAGATCTGTCGGAGAGAAAAACAAAATGTACAACGGGTAATTTCGATCCCAGTATCATGCTCAATCTTCAAAATTTTACCACCACAGGATTGCCATGTACAAGGGCTTTCCTCTCGTACAAAACTTAATGCTCTGACGATTTTTAAGACGGGGCCAGATGCGACTGCGCGAGCAGGCACCCATTAGAAACTGACATACACTGTGCGTGTATACAGCGTATACAAAGACACGGCGCAGTCAGGGTTCCAACCAACAATAAGGGGGTCATTCAACAAATAGGCCGGACAATTACAAACTTTCAGCTACGCTCTGGAATAACTCTGGAACAAAAAATGCTAGGGAGATGCAGTTTGTACCTTAGTCATGTTGGCATATTCCTGCGTCCATTTTTTAAAGGTTTAGGGCGACTTGCACACTTCTTGATAGAAAAAAGCTCAAGTAGGCGGGGTTGCTCAGAAACGATTTCAACAGCCTCCACTATGGGAGTTTTGTGCACAGAGCTGTCGGAGAGAAAAACAAAATGTACAACGGGTAATTTCGATCCCAGTATCATGCTCAATCTTCAAAATTTTACCACCATAGGATTGCCATGTACAAGGGCTTTCCTCTCGTACAAAACTTAATGCTCTGACGATTTTTAAGGTGTGGCCAGATGCGACGGCGCGAGCAGGCACCCATTAGAAATTGACGTACACTGTGCGTGTATACAGCGTATACAAAGACACGGCGCAGTCAGGGTTCCAACCAACAATAAGGGGGTCATTCAACAAATAGGCCGGACAATTAAAAACTTTCAGCTACGCTCTGGAATAACTCTGGAACAAAAAATGATAGGGAGATGCAAGTTGTACCTTAGTCATGTTGGCATATTCCTGCGTCCATTTTTTAAAGATTTAGGGCGACTTGCACACTTCTTGATAGAAAAAAGCTCAAGTAGGCGGGGTTGCTCGGAAACGATTTCAACAGCCTCCATTATGGGACTTTTGTGCACAGATCTGTCGGAGAGAAAAACAAAATGTACAACGGGTAATTTCGATCCCAGTATCATGCTCAATCTTCAAAATTTTACCACCACAGGATAGCCATGTTCAAGGGCTTTCCTCTCGTACAAAACTTAATGCTCTGACGATTTTAAAGGTGGGGCCAGATACGACGGCGCGAGCAGGCACCCATTAAAAATTGACGTACACTGTGCGTGTATACAGCGTATACAAAGACACGGCGCAGTCAGGGTTCCAACCAACAATAAGGGGGTCATTCAACAAATAGGCCGGACAATTAAAAACTTTCAGCTACGCTCTGGAATAACTCTGGAACAAAAAATGCTAGGGAGATGCAGTTTGTACCTTAGTCATGCTGGCATATTCCTGCGTCCATTTTTTAAAGGTTTAGGGCGACTTGCACACTTCTTGATAGAAAAAAGCTCAAGTAGGCGGGGTTGCTCAGAAACGATTTCAACAGCCTCCACTATGGGAGTTTTGTGCACAGAGCTGTCGGAGAGAAAAACAAAATGTACAACGGGTAATTTCGATCCCAGTATCATGCTCAATCTTCAAAATTTTACCACCACAGGATTGCCATGTTCAAGGGCTTTCCTCTCGTACAAAACTTAATGCTCTGACGATTTTAAAGGTGGGGCCAGATACGACGGCGCGAGCAGGCACCCATTAAAAATTGACGTACACTGTGCGTGTATACAGCGTATACAAAGACACGGCGCAGTCAGGGTTCCAACCAACAATAAGGGGAGTCATTCAACAAATAGGCCGGACAATTAAAATCTTTCAGCTACGCTCTGGAATAACTCTGGAACAAAAAATGCTAGGGAGATGCAGTTTGTACCCTAGTCAAGCTGGCATATTCCTGCGTCCATTTTTTAAAGATTTAGGGCGACTTGCACACTTCTTGATAGAAAAAAGCTCAAGTAGGCGGGGTTGCTCAGAAACAATTTCAACAGCCTCCATTATGGGACTTTTGTGCACAGATCTGTCGGAGAGAAAAACAAAATGTACAACGGGTAATTTCGATCCCAGTATCATGCTCAATCTTCAAAATTTTACCACCACAGGATTGCCATGTACAAGGGCTTTCCTCTCGTACAAAACTTAATGCTCTGACGATTTTTAAGACGGGGCCAGATGCGACTGCGCGAGCAGGCACCCATTAGAAACTGACATACACTGTGCGTGTATACAGCGTATACAAAGACACGGCGCAGTCAGGGTTCCAACCAACAATAAGGGGGTCATTCAACAAATAGGCCGGACAATTACAAACTTTCAGCTACGCTCTGGAATAACTCTGGAACAAAAAATGCTAGGGAGATGCAGTTTGTACCTTAGTCATGTTGGCATATTCCTGCGTCCATTTTTTAAAGGTTTAGGGCGACTTGCACACTTCTTGATAGAAAAAAGCTCAAGTAGGCGGGGTTGCTCAGAAACGATTTCAACAGCCTCCACTATGGGAGTTTTGTGCACAGAGCTGTCGGAGAGAAAAACAAAATGTACAACACGGGTAATTTCGATCCCAGTATCATGCTCAATCTTCAAAATTTTACCACCACAGGATTGCCATGTTCAAGGGCTTTCCTCTCGTACAAAACTTAATGCTCTGACGATTTTAAAGGTGGGGCCAGATACGACGGCGCGAGCAGGCACCCATTAAAAATTGACGTACACTGTGCGTGTATACAGCGTATACAAAGACACGGCGCAGTCAGGGTTCCAACCAACAATAAGGGGGGTCATTCAACAAATAGGCCGGACAATTAAAAACTTTCAGCTACGCTCTGGAATAACTCTGGAACAAAAAATGCTAGGGAGATGCAGTTTGTACCTTAGTCAAGCTGGCATATTCCTGCGTCCATTTTCTAAAGATTTAGGGCGACTTGCACACTTCTTGATAGAAAAAAGCTCATGTAGGCGGGGTTGCTCAGAAACAATTTCAACAGCCCCCACTATGGGAATTTTGTGCACAGAGCTGTCGGAGAGAAAAACAAAAGTTACAACGGGTAATTTCGATCCCAGTATCATGCTCAATCTTCAAAATTTTACCACCACAGGATTGCCATGTTCAAGGGCTTTCCTCTCGTACAAAACTAAATGCTCTGACGATTTTAAAGGTGGGGCCAGATACGCCGGCGCGAGCAGGCACCCATTAAAAATTGACGTACACTGTGCGTGTATACAGCGTATACAAAGACACGGCGCAGTCAGGGTTCCAACCAACAATAAGGGGGGTCATTCAACAAATAGGCCGGACAATTAAAAACTTTCAGCTACGCTCTGGAATAACTCTGGAACAAAAAATGCTAGGGAGATGCAGTTTGTACCTTAGTCAAGCTGGCATATTCCTGCGTCCATTTTTTAAAGATTTAGGGCGACTTGCACACTTCTTGATAGAAAAAAGCTCAAGTAGGCGGGGTTGCTCAGAAACAATTTCAACAGCCTCCATTATGGGACTTTTGTGCACAGATCTGTCGGAGAGAAAAACAAAATGTACAACGGGTAATTTCGATCCCAGTATCATGCTTAATCTTCAAAATTTTACCACCACAAGATTGCCATGTTCAAGGGCTTTCCTCTCGTACAAAACTTAATGCTCTGACGATTTTAAAGGTGGGGCCAGATACGACGGGGCGAGCAGGCACCCATTAAAAATTGACGTACACTGTGCGTGTATACAGCGTATACAAAGACACGGCGCAGTCAGGGTTCCAACCAACAATAAGGGGGTCATTCAACAAATAGGCCGGACAATTAAAATCTTTCAGCTACGCTCTGGAATAACTCTGGAACAAAAAATGCTAGGGAGATGCAGTTTGTACCTTAGTCAAGCTGGCATATTCCTGCGTCCATTTTTTAAAGATTTAGGGCGACTTGCACACTTCTTGATAGAAAAAAGCTCAAGTAGGCGGGGTTGCTCAGAAACAATTTCAACAGCCTCCACTATGGGAGTTTTGTGCACAGAGCTGTCGGAGAGAAAAACAAAAGTTACAACGGGTAATTTCGATCCCAGTATCATGCTCAATCTTCAAAATTTTACCACCACAGGATTGCCATGTTCAAGGGCTTTCCTCTCGTACAAAACTTAATGCTCTGACGATTTTAAAGGTGGGGCCAGATACGACGGCGCGAGCAGGCACCCATTAAAAATTGACGTACACTGTGCGTGTATACAGCGTATACAAAGACACGGCGCAGTCAGGGTTCCAACCAACAATAAGGGGGTCATTCAACAAATAGGCCGGACAATTAAAAACTTTCAGCTACGCTCTGGAATAACTCTGGAACAAAAAATGCTAGGGAGATGCAGTTTGTACCTTAGTCAATCTGGCATATTCCTGCGTCCATTTTTTTAAGATTTAGGGCGACTTGCACACTTCTTGATAGAAAAAAGCTCAAGTAGGCGGGGTTGCTCAGAAACAATTTCAACAGCCTCCACTATGGGAGTTTTGTGCACAGAGCTGTCGGAGAGAAAAACAAAAGTTACAACGGGTAATTTCGATCCCAGTATCATGCTCAATCTTCAAAATTTTACCACCACAGGATTGCCATGTTCAAGGGCTTTCCTCTCGTACAAAACTTAATGCTCTGACGATTTTAAAGGTGGGGCCAGATACGACGGCGCGAGCAGGCACCCATTAAAAATTGACGTACACTGTGCGTGTATACAGCGTATACAAAGACACGGCGCAGTCAGGGTTCCAACCAACAATAAGGGGGTCATTCAACAAATAGGCCGGACAATTAAAAACTTTCAGCTACGCTCTGGAATAACTCTGGAACAAAAAATCTCGGGAGATGCAGTTTGTACCTTAGTCAAGCTGGCATATTCCTGCGTCCATTTTTTTTAAATTTTCAGGGCGACTTGCACACTTCTTGATAGAAAAAAGCTCAAGTAGGCGGGGTTGCTCAGAAACAATTTCAACAGCCTCCACTATGGGAGTTTTGTGCACAGAGCTGTCGGAGAGAAAAACAAAAGTTACAACGGGTAATTTCGATCCCAGTATCATGCTCAATCTTCAAAATTTTACCACCACAGGATTGCCATGTCAAGGGCTTTCCTCTCGTACAAAACTTAATGCTCTGACGATTTTAAAGGTGGGCCAGATACGACGGCGCGAGCAGGCACCCATTAAAAATTGACGTACACTGTGCGTGTATACAGCGTATACAAAGACACGGCGCAGTCAGGGTTCCAACCAACAATAAGGGGGTCATTCAACAAATAGGCCGGACAATTAAAAACTTTCAGCTACGCTCTGGAATAACTCTGGAACAAAAAATGCTAGGGAGATGCAGTTTGTACCTTAGTCAAGCTGGCATATTCCTGCGTCCATTTTTTAAAGATTTAGGGCGACTTGCACACTTCTTGATAGAAAAAAGCTCAAGTAGGCGGGGTTGCTCAGAAACAATTTCAACAGCCTCCACTATGGGAGTTTTGTGCACAGAGCTGTCGGAGAGAAAAACAAAAGTTACAACGGGTAATTTCGATCCCAGTATCATGCTCAATCTTCAAAATTTTACCACCACAGGATTGCCATGTTCAAGGGCTTTCCTCTCGTACAAAACTTAATGCTCTGACGATTTTAAAGGTGGGGCCAGATACGACGGCGCGAGCAGGCACCCATTAAAAATTGACGTACACTGTGCGTGTATACAGCGTATACAAAGACACGGCGCAGTCAGGGTTCCAACCAACAATAAGGGGGTCATTCAACAAATAGGCCGGACAATTAAAAACTTTCAGCTACGCTCTGGAATAACTCTGGAACAAAAAATCTCGGGAGATGCAGTTTGTACCTTAGTCAAGCTGGCATATTCCTGCGTCCATTTTTTTTAAATTTTCAGGGCGACTTGCACACTTCTTGATAGAAAAAAGCTCAAGTAGGCGGGGTTGCTCAGAAACAATTTCAACAGCCTCCACTATGGGAGTTTTGTGCACAGAGCTGTCGGAGAGAAAAACAAAAGTTACAACGGGTAATTTCGATCCCAGTATCATGCTCAATCTTCAAAATTTTACCACCACAGGATTGCCATGTCAAGGGCTTTCCTCTCGTACAAAACTTAATGCTCTGACGATTTTAAAGGTGGGCCAGATACGACGGCGCGAGCAGGCACCCATTAAAAATTGACGTACACTGTGCGTGTATACAGCGTATACAAAGACACGGCGCAGTCAGGGTTCCAACCAACAATAAGGGGGTCATTCAACAAATAGGCCGGACAATTAAAAACTTTCAGCTACGCTCTGGAATAACTCTGGAACAAAAAATGCTAGGGAGATGCAGTTTGTACCTTAGTCAAGCTGGCATATTCCTGCGTCCATTTTTTAAAGATTTAGGGCGACTTGCACACTTCTTGATAGAAAAAAGCTCAAGTAGGCGGGGTTGCTCAGAAACAATTTCAACAGCCTCCACTATGGGAGTTTTGTGCACAGAGCTGTCGGAGAGAAAAACAAAAGTTACAACGGGTAATTTCGATCCCAGTATCATGCTCAATCTTCAAAATTTTACCACCACAGGATTGCCATGTTCAAGGGCTTTCCTCTCGTACAAAACTTAATGCTCTGACGATTTTAAAGGTGGGGCCAGATACGACGGCGCGAGCAGGCACCCATTAAAAATTGACGTACACTGTGCGTGTATACAGCGTATACAAAGACACGGCGCAGTCAGGGTTCCAACCAACAATAAGGGGGTCATTCAACAAATAGGCCGGACAATTAAAAACTTTCAGCTACGCTCTGGAATAACTCTGGAACAAAAAATCTCGGGAGATGCAGTTTGTACCTTAGTCAAGCTGGCATATTCCTGCGTCCATTTTTTTTAAATTTTCAGGGCGACTTGCACACTTCTTGATAGAAAAAAGCTCAAGTAGGCGGGGTTGCTCAGAAACAATTTCAACAGCCTCCACTATGGGAGTTTTGTGCACAGAGCTGTCGGAGAGAAAAACAAAAGTTACAACGGGTAATTTCGATCCCAGTATCATGCTCAATCTTCAAAATTTTACCACCACAGGATTGCCATGTCAAGGGCTTTCCTCTCGTACAAAACTTAATGCTCTGACGATTTTTAAGGTGGGGCCAGATGCGACGGCGCGAGCAGGCACCCATTAGAAATTGACGTACACTGTGCGTGTATACAGCGTATACAAAGACACGGCGCAGTCAGGGTTCCAACCAACAATAAGGGGGTCATTCAACAAATAGGCCGGACAATTAAAAACTTTCAGCTACGCTCTGGAATAACTCTGGAACAAAAAATGCTAGGGAGATGCAGTTTGTACCTTAGTCAAGCTGGCATATTCCTTCGTCCTTTTTTTTAAGATTGAGGGCGACTTGCACACTTCTTGATAGAAAAAAGCTCAAGTAGGCGGGGTTGCTCAGAAACAATTTCAACAGCCTCCACTATGGGAGTATTGTGCACAGAGCTGTCGGAGAGAAAAACAAAAGTTACAACGGGTAATTTCGATCCCAGTATCATGCTCAATCTTCAAAATTTTACCACCACAGGATTGCCATGTTCAAGGGCTTTCCTCTCGTACAAAACTTAATGCTCTGACGATTTTAAAGGTGGGGCCAGATACGACGGCGCGAGCAGGCACCCATTAAAAATTGACGTACACTGTGCGTGTATACAGCGTATACAAAGACACTGCGCAGTCAGGGTTCCAACCAACAATAAGGGGGTCATTCAACAAATAGGCCGGACAATTAAAAACTTTCAGCTACGCTCTGGAATAACTCTGGAACAAAAAATCTCGGGAGATGCAGTTTGTACCTTAGTCAAGCTGGCATATTCCTGCGTCCATTTTTTTTAAATTTTCAGGGCGACTTGCACACTTCTTGATAGAAAAAAGCTCAAGTAGGCGGGGTTGCTCAGAAACAATTTCAACAGCCTCCACTATGGGAGTTTTGTGCACAGAGCTGTCGGAGAGAAAAACAAAAGTTACAACGGGTAATTTCGATCCCAGTATCATGCTCAATCTTCAAGATTTTACCACCACAGGATTGCCATGTCAAGGGCTTTCCTCTGGTACAAAACTTAATGCTCTGACGATTTTTAAGGTGGGGCCAGAAGCGACGGCGCGAGCAGGCACCCATTAGAAATTGACGTACACTGTGCGTGTACACAGCGTATACAAAGACACGGCGCAGTCAGGGTTCCAACCAACAATAAGGGGGTCATTCAACAAATAGGCCGGACAATTAAAAACTTTCAGCTACGCTCTGGAATAACTCTAGAACAAAAAATGCTAGGGAGATGCAAGTTGTACCTTAGTCATGTTGGCATATTCCTGCGTCCATTTTTTAAAGATTGAGGGCGACTTGCACACTTCTTGATAGAAAAAAGCTCAAGTAGGCGGGGTTGCTCGGAAACGATTTCAACAGCCTCCATTATGGGAGTTTTGTGCACAGAGCTGTCGGAGAGAAAAACAAAATTTACAACGGGTAATTTCGATCCCAGTATCATGCTCAATCTTCAAAATTTTACCACCACAGGATTGCCATGTTCAAGGGCTTTCCTCTCGTACAAAACTTAATGCTCTGACGATTTTAAAGGTGGGGCCAGATACGACGGCGCGAGCAGGCACCCATTAAAAATTGACGTACACTGTGCGTGTATACAGCGTATACAAAGACACGGCGCAGTCAGGGTTCCAACCAACAATAAGGGGGTCATTCAACAAATAGGCCGGACAATTAAAAACTTTCAGCTACGCTCTGGAATAACTCTGGAACAAAAAATCTCGGGAGATGCAGTTTGTACCTTAGTCAAGCTGGCATATTCCTGCGTCCATTTTTTTTAAATTTTCAGGGCGACTTGCACACTTCTTGATAGAAAAAAGCTCAAGTAGGCGGGGTTGCTCAGAAACAATTTCAACAGCCTCCACTATGGGAGTTTTGTGCACAGAGCTGTCGGAGAGAAAAACAAAAGTTACAACGGGTAATTTCGATCCCAGTATCATGCTCAATCTTCAAAATTTTACCACCACAGGATTGCCATGTCAAGGGCTTTCCTCTCGTACAAAACTTAATGCTCTGACGATTTTTAAGGTGGGGCCAGATGCGACGGCGCGAGCAGGCACCCATTAGAAATTGACGTACACTGTGCGTGTATACAGCGTATACAAAGACACGGCGCAGTCAGGGTTCCAACCAACAATAAGGGGGTCATTCAACAAATAGGCCGGACAATTAAAAACTTTCAGCTACGCTCTGGAATAACTCTGGAACAAAAAATGCTAGGGAGATGCAGTTTGTACCTTAGTCAAGCTGGCATATTCCTTCGTCCTTTTTTTTAAGATTGAGGGCGACTTGCACACTTCTTGATAGAAAAAAGCTCAAGTAGGCGGGGTTGCTCAGAAACAATTTCAACAGCCTCCACTATGGGAGTATTGTGCACAGAGCTGTCGGAGAGAAAAACAAAAGTTACAACGGGTAATTTCGATCCCAGTATCATGCTCAATCTTCAAAATTTTACCACCACAGGATTGCCATGTTCAAGGGCTTTCCTCTCGTACAAAACTTAATGCTCTGACGATTTTAAAGGTGGGGCCAGATACGACGGCGCGAGCAGGCACCCATTAAAAATTGACGTACACTGTGCGTGTATACAGCGTATACAAAGACACTGCGCAGTCAGGGTTCCAACCAACAATAAGGGGGTCATTCAACAAATAGGCCGGACAATTAAAAACTTTCAGCTACGCTCTGGAATAACTCTGGAACAAAAAATCTCGGGAGATGCAGTTTGTACCTTAGTCAAGCTGGCATATTCCTGCGTCCATTTTTTTTAAATTTTCAGGGCGACTTGCACACTTCTTGATAGAAAAAAGCTCAAGTAGGCGGGGTTGCTCAGAAACAATTTCAACAGCCTCCACTATGGGAGTTTTGTGCACAGAGCTGTCGGAGAGAAAAACAAAAGTTACAACGGGTAATTTCGATCCCAGTATCATGCTCAATCTTCAAGATTTTACCACCACAGGATTGCCATGTCAAGGGCTTTCCTCTGGTACAAAACTTAATGCTCTGACGATTTTTAAGGTGGGGCCAGAAGCGACGGCGCGAGCAGGCACCCATTAGAAATTGACGTACACTGTGCGTGTACACAGCGTATACAAAGACACGGCGCAGTCAGGGTTCCAACCAACAATAAGGGGGTCATTCAACAAATAGGCCGGACAATTAAAAACTTTCAGCTACGCTCTGGAATAACTCTAGAACAAAAAATGCTAGGGAGATGCAAGTTGTACCTTAGTCATGTTGGCATATTCCTGCGTCCATTTTTTAAAGATTGAGGGCGACTTGCACACTTCTTGATAGAAAAAAGCTCAAGTAGGCGGGGTTGCTCGGAAACGATTTCAACAGCCTCCATTATGGGAGTTTTGTGCACAGAGCTGTCGGAGAGAAAAACAAAATTTACAACGGGTAATTTCGATCCCAGTATCATGCTCAATCTTCAAAATTTTACCACCACAGGATTGCCATGTTCAAGGGCTTTCCTCTCGTACAAAACTTAATGCTCTGACGATTTTTAAGGCGGGCCAGATGTGACTGCGCGAGCAGGCACCCATTAGAAATTGACGTACACTGTGCGTGTATACAGCGTATACAAAGACACGGCGCAGTCAGGGTTCCAACCAACAATAAGGGGGTCATTCAACAAATAGGCCGGACAATTAAAAACTTTCAGCTACGCTCTGGAATAACTCTGGAACAAAAAATGCTAGGGAGATGCAGTTTGTACCTTAGTCATGCTGGCATATTCCTGCGTCCATTTTTTAAAGATTTAGGGCGACTTGCACACTTCTTGATAGAAAAAAGCTCAAGTAGGCGGGGTTGCTCAGAAACGATTTCAACAGCCTCCACTATGGGAGTTTTGTGCACAGAGCTGTCGGAGAGAAAAACAAAATGTACAACGGGTAATTTCGATCCCAGTATCATGCTCAATCTTCAAAATTTTACCACAACAGGATTGCCATGTTCAAGGGCTTTCCTCTCGTACAAAACTTAATGCTCTGACGATTTTAAAGGTGGGGCCAGATACGACGGCGCGAGCAGGCACCCATTAAAAATTGACGTACACTGTGCGTGTATACAGCGTATACAAAGACACGGCGCAGTCAGGGTTCCAACCAACAATAAGGGGGTCATTCAACAAATAGGCCGGACAATTAAAATCTTTCAGCTACGCTCTGGAATAACTCTGGAACAAAAAATGCTAGGGAGATGCAGTTTGTACCTTAGTCATGTTGGCATATTCCTGCGTCCATTTTTTAAAGATTTAGGGCGACTTGCACACTTCTTGATAGAAAAAAGCTCAAGTAGGCGGGGTTGCTCGGAAACGATTTCAACAGCCTCCACTATGGGAGTTTTGTGCACAGAGCTGTCGGAGAGAAAAACAAAATGTACAACGGGTAATTTCGATCCCAGTATCATGCTCAATCTTCAAAATTTTACCACCACAGGATTGCCATGTTCAAGGGCTTTCCTCTCGTACAAAACTTAATGCTCTGACGATTTTAAAGGTGGGGCCAGATACGACGGCGCGAGCAGGCACCCATTAAAAATTGACGTACACTGTGCGTGTATACAGCGTATACAAAGACACGGCGCAGTCAGGGTTCCAACCAACAATAAGGGGGTCATTCAACAAATAGGCCGGACAATTAAAAACTTTCAGCTACGCTCTGGAATAACTCTGGAACAAAAAATGCTAGGGAGATGCAGTTTGTACCTTAGTCATGCTGGCATATTCCTGCGTCCATTTTCTAAAGATTTAGGGCGACTTGCACACTTCTTGATAGAAAAAAGCTCAAGTAGGCGGGGTTGCTAAGAAACAATTTCATCACATTCCACTATGGGAGTTTTGTGCACAGAGCTGTCGGAGAGAAAAACAAAAGTTACAACGGGTAATTTCGATCCCAGTATCATGCTCAATCTTCAAAATTTTACCACCACAGGATTGCCATGTTCAAGGGCTTTCCTCTCGTACAAAACTTAATGCTCTGACGATTTTAAAGGTGGGGCCAGATACGACGGCGCGAGCAGGCACCCATTAAAAATTGACGTACACTGTGCGTGTATACAGCGTATACAAAGACACTGCGCAGTCAGGGTTCCAACCAACAATAAGGGGGTCATTCAACAAATAGGCCGGACAATTAAAAACTTTCAGCTACGCTCTGGAATAACTCTGGAACAAAAAATCTCGGGAGATGCAGTTTGTACCTTAGTCAAGCTGGCATATTCCTGCGTCCATTTTTTTTAAATTTTCAGGGCGACTTGCACACTTCTTGATAGAAAAAAGCTCAAGTAGGCGGGGTTGCTCAGAAACAATTTCAACAGCCTCCACTATGGGAGTTTTGTGCACAGAGCTGTCGGAGAGAAAAACAAAAGTTACAACGGGTAATTTCGATCCCAGTATCATGCTCAATCTTCAAGATTTTACCACCACAGGATTGCCATGTCAAGGGCTTTCCTCTGGTACAAAACTTAATGCTCTGACGATTTTTAAGGTGGGGCCAGAAGCGACGGCGCGAGCAGGCACCCATTAGAAATTGACGTACACTGTGCGTGTACACAGCGTATACAAAGACACGGCGCAGTCAGGGTTCCAACCAACAATAAGGGGGTCATTCAACAAATAGGCCGGACAATTAAAAACTTTCAGCTACGCTCTGGAATAACTCTAGAACAAAAAATGCTAGGGAGATGCAAGTTGTACCTTAGTCATGTTGGCATATTCCTGCGTCCATTTTTTAAAGATTGAGGGCGACTTGCACACTTCTTGATAGAAAAAAGCTCAAGTAGGCGGGGTTGCTCGGAAACGATTTCAACAGCCTCCATTATGGGAGTTTTGTGCACAGAGCTGTCGGAGAGAAAAACAAAATTTACAACGGGTAATTTCGATCCCAGTATCATGCTCAATCTTCAAAATTTTACCACCACAGGATTGCCATGTTCAAGGGCTTTCCTCTCGTACAAAACTTAATGCTCTGACGATTTTTAAGGCGGGCCAGATGTGACTGCGCGAGCAGGCACCCATTAGAAATTGACGTACACTGTGCGTGTATACAGCGTATACAAAGACACGGCGCAGTCAGGGTTCCAACCAACAATAAGGGGGTCATTCAACAAATAGGCCGGACAATTAAAAACTTTCAGCTACGCTCTGGAATAACTCTGGAACAAAAAATGCTAGGGAGATGCAGTTTGTACCTTAGTCATGCTGGCATATTCCTGCGTCCATTTTTTAAAGATTTAGGGCGACTTGCACACTTCTTGATAGAAAAAAGCTCAAGTAGGCGGGGTTGCTCAGAAACGATTTCAACAGCCTCCACTATGGGAGTTTTGTGCACAGAGCTGTCGGAGAGAAAAACAAAATGTACAACGGGTAATTTCGATCCCAGTATCATGCTCAATCTTCAAAATTTTACCACAACAGGATTGCCATGTTCAAGGGCTTTCCTCTCGTACAAAACTTAATGCTCTGACGATTTTAAAGGTGGGGCCAGATACGACGGCGCGAGCAGGCACCCATTAAAAATTGACGTACACTGTGCGTGTATACAGCGTATACAAAGACACGGCGCAGTCAGGGTTCCAACCAACAATAAGGGGGTCATTCAACAAATAGGCCGGACAATTAAAATCTTTCAGCTACGCTCTGGAATAACTCTGGAACAAAAAATGCTAGGGAGATGCAGTTTGTACCTTAGTCATGTTGGCATATTCCTGCGTCCATTTTTTAAAGATTTAGGGCGACTTGCACACTTCTTGATAGAAAAAAGCTCAAGTAGGCGGGGTTGCTCGGAAACGATTTCAACAGCCTCCACTATGGGAGTTTTGTGCACAGAGCTGTCGGAGAGAAAAACAAAATGTACAACGGGTAATTTCGATCCCAGTATCATGCTCAATCTTCAAAATTTTACCACCACAGGATTGCCATGTTCAAGGGCTTTCCTCTCGTACAAAACTTAATGCTCTGACGATTTTAAAGGTGGGGCCAGATACGACGGCGCGAGCAGGCACCCATTAAAAATTGACGTACACTGTGCGTGTATACAGCGTATACAAAGACACGGCGCAGTCAGGGTTCCAACCAACAATAAGGGGGTCATTCAACAAATAGGCCGGACAATTAAAAACTTTCAGCTACGCTCTGGAATAACTCTGGAACAAAAAATGCTAGGGAGATGCAGTTTGTACCTTAGTCATGCTGGCATATTCCTGCGTCCATTTTCTAAAGATTTAGGGCGACTTGCACACTTCTTGATAGAAAAAAGCTCAAGTAGGCGGGGTTGCTAAGAAACAATTTCATCACATTCCACTATGGGAGTTTTGTGCACAGAGCTGTCGGAGAGACAAACAAAAGTTACAACGGGTAATTTCGATCCCAGTATCATGCTCAATCTGCAAAATTTCACCACCACAGGATTGCCCTGTTCAAGGGCTTTCCTCTCGTACAAAACTTAAGGCTCTGACGATTTTAAAGGTGGGGCCAGATACGACGGCGCGAGCAGGCACCCATTAAAAATTGACGTACACTGTGCGTGTATACAGCGTATACAAAGACACGGCGCAGTCAGGGTTCCAACCAACAATAAGGGGGTCATTCAACAAATAGGCCGGACAATTAAAAACTTTCAGCTACGCTCTGGAATAACTCTGGAACAAAAAAATGCTAGGGAGATGCATTTTGTACCTTAGTCAAGCTGGCGTATTCCTGCGTCCATTTTTTAAAGATTTAGGGCGACTTGCACACTTCTTGATAGAAAAAAGCTCAAGTAGGCGGGGTTGCTCAGAAACAATTTCAACAGCCTCCACTATGGGAGTTTTGTGCACAGAGCTGTCGGAGAGAAAAACAAAAGTTACAACGGGTAATTTCGATCCCAGTATCATGCTCAATCTTCAAAATTATACCACCACAGGATTGCCATGTTCAAGGGCTTTCCTCTAGTACAAAACTTAATGCTCTGACGATTTTTAAGGTGGGGCCAGATGCGACGGCGCGAGCAGGCACCCATTAGAAATTGACGTACACTGTGCGTGTATACAGCGTATACAAAGACACGGCGCAGTCAGGGTTCCAACCAACAATAAGGGGGTCATTCAACAAATAGGCCGGACAATTAAAAACTTTCAGCTACGCTCTGGAATAACTCTGGAACAAAAAATGCTAGGGAGATGCAGTTTGTACCTTAGTCATGCTGGCATATTCCTGCGTCCATTTTTTAAAGGTTTAGGGCGACTTGCACACTTCTTGATAGAAAAAAGCTCAAGTAGGCGGGGTTGCTCAGAAACGATTTCAACAGCCTCCACTATGGGAGTTTTGTGCACAGAGCTATCGGAGAGAAAAACAAAATGTACAACGGGTAATTTCGATCCCAGTATCATGCTCAATCTTCAAAATTTTACCACCACAGGATTGCCATGTTCAAGGGCTTTCCTCTCGTACAAAACTTAATGCTCTGACGATTTTTAAGGTGGGGCCAGAAGCGACGGCGCGAGCAGGCACCCATTAGAAATTGACGTACACTGTGCGTGTACACAGCGTATACAAAGACACGGCGCAGTCAGGGTTCCAACCAACAATAAGGGGGTCATTCAACAAATAGGCCGGACAATTAAAAACTTTCAGCTACGCTCTGGAATAACTCTAGAACAAAAAATGCTAGGGAGATGCAAGTTGTACCTTAGTCATGTTGGCATATTCCTGCGTCCATTTTTTAAAGATTGAGGGCGACTTGCACACTTCTTGATAGAAAAAAGCTCAAGTAGGCGGGGTTGCTCGGAAACGATTTCAACAGCCTCCATTATGGGAGTTTTGTGCACAGAGCTGTCGGAGAGAAAAACAAAATTTACAACGGGTAATTTCGATCCCAGTATCATGCTCAATCTTCAAAATTTTACCACCATAGGATTGCCATGTTCAAGGGCTTTCCTCTCGTACAAAACTTAATGCTCTGACGATTTTTAAGGCGGGCCAGATGTGACTGCGCGAGCAGGCACCCATTAGAAATTGACGTACACTGTGCGTGTATACAGCGTATACAAAGACACGGCGCAGTCAGGGTTCCAACCAACAATAAGGGGGTCATTCAACAAATAGGCCGGACAATTAAAAACTTTCAGTTACGCTCTGGAATAACTCTGGAACAAAAAATGCTAGGGAGATGCAGTTTGTACCTTAGTCATGCTGGCATATTCCTGCGTCCATTTTTTAAAGATTTAGGGCGACTTGCACACTTCTTGATAGAAAAAAGCTCAAGTAGGCGGGGTTGCTCAGAAACGATTTCAACAGCCTCCACTATGGGAGTTTTGTGCACAGAGCTGTCGGAGAGAAAAACAAAATGTACAACGGGTAATTTCGATCCCAGTATCATGCTCAATCTTCAAAATTTTACCACAACAGGATTGCCATGTTCAAGGGCTTTCCTCTCGTACAAAACTTAATGCTCTGACGATTTTAAAGGTGGGGCCAGATACGACGGCGCGAGCAGGCACCCATTAAAAATTGACGTACACTGTGCGTGTATACAGCGTATACAAAGACACGGCGCAGTCAGGGTTCCAACCAACAATAAGGGGGTCATTCAACAAATAGGCCGGACAATTAAAATCTTTCAGCTACGCTCTGGAATAACTCTGGAACAAAAAATGCTAGGGAGATGCAGTTTGTACCTTAGTCATGTTGGCATATTCCTGCGTCCATTTTTTAAAGATTTAGGGCGACTTGCACACTTCTTGATAGAAAAAAGCTCAAGTAGGCGGGGTTGCTCGGAAACGATTTCAACAGCCTCCACTATGGGAGTTTTGTGCACAGAGCTGTCGGAGAGAAAAACAAAATGTACAACGGGTAATTTCGATCCCAGTATCATGCTCAATCTTCAAAATTTTACCACCACAGGATTGCCATGTTCAAGGGCTTTCCTCTCGTACAAAACTTAATGCTCTGACGATTTTAAAGGTGGGGCCAGATACGACGGCGCGAGCAGGCACCCATTAAAAATTGACGTACACTGTGCGTGTATACAGCGTATACAAAGACACGGCGCAGTCAGGGTTCCAACCAACAATAAGGGGGTCATTCAACAAATAGGCCGGACAATTAAAAACTTTCAGCTACGCTCTGGAATAACTCTGGAACAAAAAATGCTAGGGAGATGCAGTTTGTACCTTAGTCATGCTGGCATATTCCTGCGTCCATTTTCTAAAGATTTAGGGCGACTTGCACACTTCTTGATAGAAAAAAGCTCAAGTAGGCGGGGTTGCTAAGAAACAATTTCATCACATTCCACTATGGGAGTTTTGTGCACAGAGCTGTCGGAGAGACAAACAAAAGTTACAACGGGTAATTTCGATCCCAGTATCATGCTCAATCTGCAAAATTTCACCACCACAGGATTGCCCTGTTCAAGGGCTTTCCTCTCGTACAAAACTTAAGGCTCTGACGATTTTAAAGGTGGGGCCAGATACGACGGCGCGAGCAGGCACCCATTAAAAATTGACGTACACTGTGCGTGTATACAGCGTATACAAAGACACGGCGCAGTCAGGGTTCCAACCAACAATAAGGGGGTCATTCAACAAATAGGCCGGACAATTAAAAACTTTCAGCTACGCTCTGGAATAACTCTGGAACAAAAAAATGCTAGGGAGATGCATTTTGTACCTTAGTCAAGCTGGCGTATTCCTGCGTCCATTTTTTAAAGATTTAGGGCGACTTGCACACTTCTTGATAGAAAAAAGCTCAAGTAGGCGGGGTTGCTCAGAAACAATTTCAACAGCCTCCACTATGGGAGTTTTGTGCACAGAGCTGTCGGAGAGAAAAACAAAAGTTACAACGGGTAATTTCGATCCCAGTATCATGCTCAATCTTCAAAATTATACCACCACAGGATTGCCATGTTCAAGGGCTTTCCTCTAGTACAAAACTTAATGCTCTGACGATTTTTAAGGTGGGGCCAGATGCGACGGCGCGAGCAGGCACCCATTAGAAATTGACGTACACTGTGCGTGTATACAGCGTATACAAAGACACGGCGCAGTCAGGGTTCCAACCAACAATAAGGGGGTCATTCAACAAATAGGCCGGACAATTAAAAACTTTCAGCTACGCTCTGGAATAACTCTGGAACAAAAAATGCTAGGGAGATGCAGTTTGTACCTTAGTCATGCTGGCATATTCCTGCGTCCATTTTTTAAAGGTTTAGGGCGACTTGCACACTTCTTGATAGAAAAAAGCTCAAGTAGGCGGGGTTGCTCAGAAACGATTTCAACAGCCTCCACTATGGGAGTTTTGTGCACAGAGCTATCGGAGAGAAAAACAAAATGTACAACGGGTAATTTCGATCCCAGTATCATGCTCAATCTTCAAAATTTTACCACCACAGGATTGCCATGTTCAAGGGCTTTCCTCTCGTACAAAACTTAATGCTCTGACGATTTTTAAGGTGGGGCCAGAAGCGACGGCGCGAGCAGGCACCCATTAGAAATTGACGTACACTGTGCGTGTACACAGCGTATACAAAGACACGGCGCAGTCAGGGTTCCAACCAACAATAAGGGGGTCATTCAACAAATAGGCCGGACAATTAAAAACTTTCAGCTACGCTCTGGAATAACTCTAGAACAAAAAATGCTAGGGAGATGCAAGTTGTACCTTAGTCATGTTGGCATATTCCTGCGTCCATTTTTTAAAGATTGAGGGCGACTTGCACACTTCTTGATAGAAAAAAGCTCAAGTAGGCGGGGTTGCTCGGAAACGATTTCAACAGCCTCCATTATGGGAGTTTTGTGCACAGAGCTGTCGGAGAGAAAAACAAAATTTACAACGGGTAATTTCGATCCCAGTATCATGCTCAATCTTCAAAATTTTACCACCATAGGATTGCCATGTTCAAGGGCTTTCCTCTCGTACAAAACTTAATGCTCTGACGATTTTTAAGGCGGGCCAGATGTGACTGCGCGAGCAGGCACCCATTAGAAATTGACGTACACTGTGCGTGTATACAGCGTATACAAAGACACGGCGCAGTCAGGGTTCCAACCAACAATAAGGGGGTCATTCAACAAATAGGCCGGACAATTAAAAACTTTCAGTTACGCTCTGGAATAACTCTGGAACAAAAAATGCTAGGGAGATGCAGTTTGTACCTTAGTCATGCTGGCATATTCCTGCGTCCATTTTTTAAAGATTTAGGGCGACTTGCACACTTCTTGATAGAAAAAAGCTCAAGTAGGCGGGGTTGCTCAGAAACGATTTCAACAGCCTCCACTATGGGAGTTTTGTGCACAGAGCTGTCGGAGAGAAAAACAAAATGTACAACGGGTAATTTCGATCCCAGTATCATGCTCAATCTTCAAAATTTTACCACAACAGGATTGCCATGTTCAAGGGCTTTCCTCTCGTACAAAACTTAATGCTCTGACGATTTTAAAGGTGGGGCCAGATACGACGGCGCGAGCAGGCACCCATTAAAAATTGACGTACACTGTGCGTGTATACAGCGTATACAAAGACACGGCGCAGTCAGGGTTCCAACCAACAATAAGGGGGTCATTCAACAAATAGGCCGGACAATTAAAATCTTTCAGCTACGCTCTGGAATAACTCTGGAACAAAAAATGCTAGGGAGATGCAGTTTGTACCTTAGTCATGTTGGCATATTCCTGCGTCCATTTTTTAAAGATTTAGGGCGACTTGCACACTTCTTGATAGAAAAAAGCTCAAGTAGGCGGGGTTGCTCGGAAACGATTTCAACAGCCTCCACTATGGGAGTTTTGTGCACAGAGCTGTCGGAGAGAAAAACAAAATGTACAACGGGTAATTTCGATCCCAGTATCATGCTCAATCTTCAAAATTTTACCACCACAGGATTGCCATGTTCAAGGGCTTTCCTCTCGTACAAAACTTAATGCTCTGACGATTTTAAAGGTGGGGCCAGATACGACGGCGCGAGCAGGCACCCATTAAAAATTGACGTACACTGTGCGTGTATACAGCGTATACAAAGACACGGCGCAGTCAGGGTTCCAACCAACAATAAGGGGGTCATTCAACAAATAGGCCGGACAATTAAAAACTTTCAGCTACGCTCTGGAATAACTCTGGAACAAAAAATGCTAGGGAGATGCAGTTTGTACCTTAGTCATGCTGGCATATTCCTGCGTCCATTTTCTAAAGATTTAGGGCGACTTGCACACTTCTTGATAGAAAAAAGCTCAAGTAGGCGGGGTTGCTAAGAAACAATTTCATCACATTCCACTATGGGAGTTTTGTGCACAGAGCTGTCGGAGAGACAAACAAAAGTTACAACGGGTAATTTCGATCCCAGTATCATGCTCAATCTGCAAAATTTCACCACCACAGGATTGCCCTGTTCAAGGGCTTTCCTCTCGTACAAAACTTAAGGCTCTGACGATTTTAAAGGTGGGGCCAGATACGACGGCGCGAGCAGGCACCCATTAAAAATTGACGTACACTGTGCGTGTATACAGCGTATACAAAGACACGGCGCAGTCAGGGTTCCAACCAACAATAAGGGGGTCATTCAACAAATAGGCCGGACAATTAAAAACTTTCAGCTACGCTCTGGAATAACTCTGGAACAAAAAAATGCTAGGGAGATGCATTTTGTACCTTAGTCAAGCTGGCGTATTCCTGCGTCCATTTTTTAAAGATTTAGGGCGACTTGCACACTTCTTGATAGAAAAAAGCTCAAGTAGGCGGGGTTGCTCAGAAACGATTTCAACAGCCTCCACTATGGGAGTTTTGTGCACAGAGCTATCGGAGAGAAAAACAAAATGTACAACGGGTAATTTCGATCCCAGTATCATGCTCAATCTTCAAAATTTTACCACCACAGGATTGCCATGTTCAAGGGCTTTCCTCTCGTACAAAACTTAATGCTCTGACGATTTTAAAGGTGGGGCCAGATACGACGGCGCGAGCAGGCACCCATTAAAAATTGACGTACACTGTGCGTGTATACAGCGTATACAAAGACACGGCGCAGTCAGGGTTCCAACCAACAATAAGGGGGTCATTCAACAAATAGGCCGGACAATTAAAATCTTTCAGCTACGCTCTGGGATAACTCTGGAACAAAAAAATGCTAGGGAGATGCATTTTGTACCTTAGTCAAGCTGGCGTATTCCTGCGTCCATTTTTTAAAGATTTAGGGCGACTTGCACACTTCTTGATAGAAAAAAGCTCAAGTAGGCGGGGTTGCTCAGAAACAATTTCAACAGCCTCCACTATGGGAGTTTTGTGCACAGAGCTGTCGGAGAGAAAAACAAAAGTTACAACGGGTAATTTCGATCCCAGTATCATGCTCAATCTTCAAAATTATACCACCACAGGATTGCCATGTTCAAGGGCTTTCCTCTCGTACAAAACTTAATGCTCTGACGATTTTTAAGGTGGGGCCAGATGCGACGGCGCGAGCAGGCACCCATTAGAAATTGACGTACACTGTGCGTGTATACAGCGTATACAAAGACACGGCGCAGTCAGGGTTCCAACCAACAATAAGGGGGTCATTCAACAAGTAGGCCGGACAATTAAAAACTTTCAGCTACGCTCTGGAATAACTCTGGCACAAAAAATGCTAGGGAGATGCAGTTTGTACCTTAGTCATGCTGGCATATTCCTGCGTCCATTTTTTAAAGGTTTAGGGCGACTTGCACACTTCTTGATAGAAAAAAGCTCAAGTAGGCGGGGTTGCTCAGAAACGATTTCAACAGCCTCCACTATGGGAGTTTTGTGCACAGAGCTGTCGGAGAGAAAAACAAAATGTACAACGGGTAATTTCGATCCCAGTATCATGCTCAATCTTCAAATTTTTACCACCACAGGATTGCCATGTTCAAGGGCTTTCCTCTCGTACAAAACTTAATGCTCTGACGATTTTAAAGGTGGGGCCAGATACGACGGCGCGAGCAATCACCCGTTAAAAATTGACGTACACTGTGCGTGTATACAGCGTATACAAAGACACGGCGCAGTCAGGGTTCCAACCAACAATAAGGGGGTCATTCAACAAATAGGCCGGACAATTAAAATCTTCCAGCTACGCTCTGGAATAACTCTGGAACAAAAAATGCTAGGGAGATGCAGTTTGTACCTTAGTCAAGCTGGCATATTCCTGCGTCCATTTTTTAAAGATTTAGGGCGACTTGCACACTTCTTGATAGAAAAAAGCTCAAGTAGGCGGGGTTGCTCAGGAACAATTTCATCAGCCTCCACTATGGGAGTTTTGTGCACAGAGCTGTCGGAGAGACAAACAAAAGTTACAACGGGTAATTTCGATCCCAGTATCATGCTCAATCTTCAAAATTTTACCACCACAGGACTGCCATGTTTAAGGGCTTTCTTCTCGTACAAAACTTACTGCTCTAACGATTTTTAAGGCGGGGTCAGATGCGACTGCGCGAGCAGGTACGCATTAGAAATTGACGTACACTGTGCGTGTATACCGCGTATACAAAGACACGGCGCAGTCAGGGTTCCAACCAACAAAAAGGGGGTCATTCAAAAAATAGGCCGGACAATTAAAAACTTTCAGCTACGCTCTGGAATAACTCTGGAACAAAAAATGCTAGGGAGATGCAGTTTGTACCTTAGTCATGCTGGCATATTCCTGCGTCCATTTTTTAAAGATTTAGGGCGACTTACACACTTCTTGATTGAAAAAAGCTCAAGTAGGCGGGGTTGCTCAGAAACAATTTCAACAGCCTCCACTATGGGAGTTTTGTGCACAGAGCTGTCTGAGAGAAAACAAAATGTACAACGGGTAATTTCGATCCCAGTATCATGCTCAATCTTCAAAATTTTACCACCACAGGATTGCCATGTTCAAGGGCTTTCCTCTCGTACAAAACTTAATGCTTTGACGATTTTTAAAGCGGGGCCAGATGCGACTGCGCGAGCAGGCACCCATTAGAAGTTGACGTACACTGTGCGTGTATACAGCGTATACAAAGACACGGCGCAGTCAGGGTTCCAACCAACAATAAGGGGGTCATTCAAAAAATAGGCCGGACAATTAAAAACTTTCAGCTACGCTCTGGAATAACTCTGGAACAAAAAATGCTAGGGAGATGCAGTTTGTACCTTAGTCAAGCTGGCATATTCCTGCGTCCATTTTTTAAAGATTTAGGGCGACTTGCACACTTCTTGATATAAAAAAGCTCAAGTAGGCGGGGTTGCTCAGAAACAATTTCAACAGCCTCCACTATGGGAGTTTTGTGCACAGAGCTGTCGGAGAGAAAAACAAAAGTTACAACGGGTAATTTCGATCCCAGTATCATGCTCGATCTTCACAATTTTACCACCACAGGATTGCCATGTTCAAAGGCTTTCCTCTCGTACAAAACTTAATGCTCTGACGATTTTAAAGGTGGGGCCAGATACGACGGCGCGAGCAGGCACCCATTAGAAATTGACGTACACTGTGCGTGTATACAGCGTATACAAAGACACGGCGCAGTCAGGGTTCCAACCAACAATAAGGGGGTCATTCAACAAATAGGCCGGACAATTAAAAACTTTCAGCTACGCTCTGGAATAACTCTGGAACAAAAAATGCTAGGGAGATGCAGTTTGTACCTTAGTCAAGCTGGCATATTCCTGCGTCCATTTTTTAAAGATTTAGGGCGACTTGCACACTTCTTGATAGAAAAACGCTCAAGTAGGCGGGGTTGCTCAGAAACAGTTTCAACAGCCTCCACTATGGGAGTTTTGTGCACAGAACTGTCGGAGAGAAAAACAAAAGTTACAACGGGTAAATTCGATCCCAGTATCATGCTCAATCTTCAAAATTTTACCACCACAGGATTGCCATGTTCAAGGGCTTTCCTCTCGTACAAAACTTAATGCTCTGACGATTTTTAAGGTGGGGCCAGATGCGACGGCGCGAGCAGGCACCCATTAGAAATTGACGTACACTGTGCGTGTATACAGCGTATACAAAGACACGGCGCAGTCAGGGTTCCAACCAACAATAAGGGGGTCATTCAACAAATAGGCCGGACAATTAAAAACTTTCAGCTACGCTCTGGAATAACTCTGGAACAAAAAATGCTAGGGAGATGCAGTTTGTACCTTAGTCATGCTGGCATATTCCTGCGTCCATTTTTTAAAGGTTTAGGGCGACTTGCACACTCCTTGATAGAAAAAATCTCAAGTAGGCGGGGTTGCTCAGAAACGATTTCAACAGCCTCCACTATGGGAGTTTTGTGCACAGAGCTGTCGGAGAGAAAAACAAAATGTACAACAGGTAATTTCGATCCCAGTATCATGCTCAATCTTCAAAATTTTACCACCACAGGATTGCCATGTTCAAGGGCTTTCCTCTCGTACAAAACTTAATGCTCTGACGATTTTAAAGGTGGGGCCAGATACGACGGCGCGAGCAGGCACCCATTACAAATTGACGTACACTGTGCGTGTATACAACGTATACAAAGACACGGCGCAGTCAGGGTTCCAACCAACAATAAGGGGGTCATTCAACAAATAGGCCGGACAATTAAAAACTTTCAGCTACGCTCTGGAATAACTCTGGAACAAAAAATGCTAGGGAGATGCAGTTTGTACCTTAGTCAAGCTGGCATATCCCTGCGTCCATTTGTTAAAGATTTAGGGCGACTTGCACACTTCTTGATAGAAAAACGCTCAAGTAGGCGGGGTTGCTCAGAAACAGTTTCAACAGCCTCCACTATGGGAGTTTTGTGCACAGAGCTGTCGGAGAGAAAAACAAAAGTTACAACGGGTAAATTCGATCCCAGTATCATGCTCAATCTTCAAAATTTTACCACCACAGGATTGCCATGTTCAAGGGCTTTCCTCTCGTACAAAACTTAATGCTCTGACGATTTTTAAGGTGGGGCCAGATGCGACGGCGCGAGCAGGCACCCATTAGAAATTGACGTACACTGTGCGTGTATACAGCGTATACAAAGACACGGCGCAGTCAGGGTTCCAACCAACAATAAGGGGGTCATTCAACAAATAGGCCGGACAATTAAAAACTTTCAGCTACGCTCTGGAATAACTCTGGAACAAAAAATGCTAGGGAGATGCAGTTTGTACCTTAGTCATGCTGGCATATTCCTGCGTCCATTTTTTAAAGGTTTAGGGCGACTTGCACACTTCTTGATAGAAAAAAGCTCAAGTAGGCGGGGTTGCTCAGAAACGATTTCAACAGCCTCCACTATGGGAGTTTAGTGCACAGAGCTGTCGGAGAGAAAAACAAAATGTACAACGGGTAATTTCGATCCCAGTATCGTGCTCGATCTTCAAAATTTTACCACCACAGGATTGCCATGTTCAAGGGCTTTCCTCTCGTATAAAACTTAATGCTCTGACGATTTTTAAGATGGGGCCAGATACGCGAGCGCGAGCAGGCACCCATTAGAAATTGACGTACACTGTGCGTGTATACAGCGTATACAAAGACACGGCGCAGTCAGGGTTCCAACCAACAATAAGGGGGTCATTCAACAAATAGGCCGGACAATTAAAAACTTTCAGCTACGCTCTGGAATAACTCTGGAACAAAAAATGCTAGGGAGATGCAGTTTGTACCTTAGTCAAGCTGGCATATTCCTGCGTCCAATTTTTAAAGATTTAGGGCGACTTGCACACTTCTTGATAGAAAAACGCTCAAGTAGGCGGGGTTGCTCAGAAACAGTTTCAACAGCCTCCACTATGGGAGTTTTGTGCACAGAACTGTCGGAGAGAAAAACAAAAGTTACAACGGGTAAATTCGATCCCAGTATCATGCTCAATCTTCAAAATTTTACCACCACAGGATTGCCATGTTCAAGGGCTTTCCTCTCGTACAAAACTTAATGCTCTGACGATTTTTAAGGTGGGGCCAGATGCGACGGCGCGAGCAGGCACCCATTAGAAATTGACGTACACTGTGCGTGTATACAGCGTATACAAAGACACGGCGCAGTCAGGGTTCCAACCAACAATAAGGGGGTCATTCAACAAATAGGCCGGACAATTAAAAACTTTCAGCTACGCTCTGGAATAACTCTGGAACAAAAAATGCTAGGGAGATGCAGTTTGTACCTTAGTCATGCTGGCATATTCCAGCGTCCATTTTTTAAAGGTTTAGGGCGACTTGCACACTCCTTGATAGAAAAAATCTCAAGTAGGCGGGGTTGCTCAGAAACGATTTCAACAGCCTCCACTATGGGAGTTTTGTGCACAGAGCTGTCGGAGAGAAAAACAAAATGTACAACAGGTAATTTCGATCCCAGTATCATGCTCAATCTTCAAAATTTTACCACCACAGGATTGCCATGTTCAAGGGCTTTCCTCTCGTACAAAACTTAATGCTCTGACGATTTTAAAGGTGGGGCCAGATACGACGGCGCGAGCAGGCACCCATTACAAATTGACGTACACTGTGCGTGTATACAGCGTATACAAAGACACGGCGCAGTCAGGGTTCCAACCACCAATAAGGGGGTCATTCAACAAATAGGCCGGACAATTAAAAATTTCAGCTACGCTCTGGAATAACTCTGGCACAAAAAATGCTCGGGAGATGCAGTTTGTACCTTAGTCATGTTGGCATATTCCTGCGTCCATTTTTTAAAGATTTAGGGCGACTTACTCACTTCTTGAGAGAAAAAAGCTCAAGTAGGCGGGGTTGCTCAGAAACAATTTCAACAGCCTCCACTATGGGAGTTTTGTGCAAAGAGCTGTCGGAGAGAAAAACAAAATGTACAACGGGTAATTTCGATCCCAGTATCATGCTCAATCTTCAAAATTTTACCACCACAGGATTACCATGTTCAAGGGCTTTCCTCTCGTACAAAACTTAATGCTCTGACGATTTTAAAGGTGGGGCCAGATACGACGGCGCGAGTAGGCACCCATTAAAAATTGACGTACACTGTGCGTGTATACAGCGTATACAAAGACACGGCGCAGTCAGGGTTCCAACCAACAATAAGGGGGTCATTCAACAAATAGGCCGGACAGTTAAACACTTTCAGCTACGCTCTGGAATAACTCTGGAACAAAAAATGCTAGGGAGATGCAGTTTGTACCTTAGTCAAGCTGGCATATTCCTGCGTCCATTTCTTAAAGATTTAGGGCGACTTGCACACTTCTTGATAGAAAGAAGCTCAAGTAGGCGGGGTTGCTCAGAAACAATTTCAACAGCCTCCACTATGGGAGTTTTGTGCACAGAGCTGTCGGAGAGACAAACAAAAGTTACAACGGGTAATTTCGATCCCAGTATCATGCTCAATCTTCAAAATTTTACCACCACAGGATTGCCATGTTCAAGGGCTTTCCTCTCGTACAAAACTTAATGCTCTGTCGATTTTTAAGGTGGGGCCAGATACGACGGCGCGAGCAGGCACCCATTAAAAATTGACGTACACTGTGCGTGTATACAGCGTATACAAAGACACGGCGCAGTCAGGGTTCCAACCACCAATAAGGGGGTCATTCAACAAATAGGCCGGACAATTAAAAATTTCAGCTACGCTCTGGAATAACTCTGGCACAAAAAATGCTCGGGAGATGCAGTTTGTACCTTAGTCACGTTGGCATATTCCTGCGTCCATTTCTTAAAGATTTAGGGCGACTTGCACACTTCTTGATAGAAAGAAGCTCAAGTAGGCGGGGTTGCTCAGAAACAATTTCAACAGCCTCCACTATGGGAGTTTTGTGCACAGAGCTGTCGGAGAGAAAAACAAAAGTTACAACGGGTAATTTCGATCCCAGTATCATGCTCAATCTTCAAAATTTTACCACCACAGGATTGCCATGTTCAAGGGCTTTCCTCTCGTACAAAACTTAATGCTCTGACGATTTTTAAGGTGGGGCCAGATACGACGGCGCGAGTAGGCACCCATTAAAAATTGATGTACACTGTGCGTGTATACAGCGTATACAAAGACACGGCGCAGTCAGGGTTCCAACCAACAATAAGGGGGTCATTCAACAAATAGGCCGGACAATTAAAAACTTTCAGCTACGCTCTGGAATAACTCTGGCACAAAAAATGCTCGGGAGATGCAGTTTGTACCTTAGTCATGTTGGCATATTCCTGCGTCCATTTTTTAAAGATTTAGGGCGACTTACTCACTTCTTGAGAGAAAAAAGCTCAAGTAGGCGGGGTTGCTCAGAAACAATTTCAACAGCGTCCACTATGGGAGTTTTGTGCACAGAGCTGTCGGAGAGAAAAACAAAATGTACAACGGGTAATTTCGATCCCAGTATCATGCTCAATCTTCAAAATTTTACCACCACAGGATTACCATGTTCAAGGGCTTTCCTCTCGTACAAAACTTAATGCTCTGACGATTTTAAAGGTGGGGCCAGATACGACGGCGCGAGTAGGCACCCATTAAAAATTGACGTACACTGTGCGTGTATACAGCGTGTACAAAGACACGGCGCAGTCAGGGTTCCAACCAACAATAAGGGGGTCATTCAACAAATAGGCCGGACAGTTAAAAACTTTCAGCTACGCTCTGGAATAACTCTGGAACAAAAAATGCTAGGGAGATGCAGTTTGTACCTTAGTCATGCTGGCATATTCCTGCGTCCATTTTTTAAAGATTTAGGGCGACTTGCACACTTCTTGATAGAAAAAAGCAGAAGTAGGCGGGGTTGCTCAGAAACAATTTCAACAGCCTCCACTATGGGAGTTTTGTGCACAGAGCTGTCGGAGAGAAAAACAAAATGTACAACGGGTAATTTCGATCCCAGTATCATGCTCAATCTTCAAGATTTTACCACTACAGGATTGCCATGTTCAAGGGCTTTCCTCTCGTACAAAACTTAATGCTCTGACGATTTTTAAAGCGGGGTCAGATGCGACTGCGCGAGCAGACACCCATTAGAAATTGACGTACACTGTGCGTGTATACAGCGTATACAAAGACACGGCGCAGTCAGGGTTCCAACCAACAATAAGGGGGTCATTCAACAAATAGGCCGGACAATTAAAAACTTTCAGCTACGCTCTGGAATAACTCTGGAACAAAAAATGCTAGGGAGATGCAGTTTGTACCTTAGTCAAGCTGGCATATTCCTGCGTCCATTTCTTAAAGATTTAGGGCGACTTGCACACTTCTTGATAGAAAGAAGCTCAAGTAGGCGGGGTTGCTCAGAAACAATTTCAACAGCCTCCACTATGGGAGTTTTGTGCACAGAGCTGTCGGAGAGACAAACAAAAGTTACAACGGGTAATTTCGATCCCAGTATCATGCTCAATCTTCAAAATTTTACCACCACAGGATTGCCATGTTCAAGGGCTTTCCTCTCGTACAAAACTTAATGCTCTGTCGATTTTTAAGGTGGGGCCAGATACGACGGCGCGAGCAGGCACCCATTAAAAATTGATGTACTCTGTGCGTGTATACAGCGTATACAAAGACACGGCGCAGTCAGGGTTCCAACCACCAATAAGGGGGTCATTCAACAAATAGGCCGGACAATTAAAAATTTCAGCTACGCTCTGGAATAACTCTGGCACAAAAAATGCTCGGGAGATGCAGTTTGTACCTTAGTCATGTTGGCATATTCCTGCGTCCATTTTTTAAAGATTTAGGGCGACTTACTCACTTCTTGAGAGAAAAAAGCTCAAGTAGGCGGGGTTGCTCAGAAACAATTTCAACAGCCTCCACTATGGGAGTTTTGTGCAAAGAGCTGTCGGAGAGAAAAACAAAATGTACAACGGGTAATTTCGATCCCAGTATCATGCTCAATCTTCAAAATTTTACCACCACAGGATTACCATGTTCAAGGGCTTTCCTCTCGTACAAAACTTAATGCTCTGACGATTTTAAAGGTGGGGCCAGATACGACGGCGCGAGTAGGCACCCATTAAAAATTGACGTACACTGTGCGTGTATACAGCGTATACAAAGACACGGCGCAGTCAGGGTTCCAACCAACAATAAGGGGGTCATTCAACAAATAGGCCGGACAATTAAAAACTTTCAGCTACGCTCTGGAATAACTCTGGAACAAAAAATGCTAGGGAGATGCAGTTTGTACCTTAGTCATGCTGGCATATTCCTGCGTCCATTTTTTAAAGATTTAGGGCGACTTGCACACTTCTTGATAGAAAAAAGCAGAAGTAGGCGGGGTTGCTCAAAAACAATTTCAACAGCCTCCACTATGGGAGTTTTGTGCACAGAGCTGTCGGAGAGAAAAACAAAATGTACAACGGGTAATTTCGATCCCAGTATCATGCTCAATCTTCAAAATTTTACCACTACAGGATTGCCATGTTCAAGGGCTTTCCTCTCGTACAAAACTTAATGCTCTGACGATTTTTAAAGCGGGGTCAGATGCGACTGCGCGAGCAGACACCCTTTAGAAATTGACGTACACTGTGCGTGTATACAGCGTATACAAAGACACGGCGCAGTCAGGGTTCCAACCAACAATAAGGGGGTCATTCAACAAATAGGCCGGACAATTAAAAACTTTCAGCTACGCTCTGGAATAACTCTGGAACAAAAAATGCTAGGGAGATGCAGTTTGTACCTTAGTCAAGCTGGCATATTCCTGCGTCCATTTCTTAAAGATTTAGGGCGACTTGCACACTTCTTGATAGAAAGAAGCTCAAGTAGGCGGGGTTGCTCAGAAACAATTTCAACAGCCTCCACTATGGGAGTTTTGTGCACAGAGCTGTCGGAGAGAAAAACAAAAGTTACAACGGGTAATTTCGATCCCAGTATCATGCTCAATCTTCAAAATTTTACCACCACAGGATTGCCATGTTCAAGGGCTTTCCTCTCGTACAAAACTTAATGCTCTGACGATTTTTAAGGTGGGGCCAGATACGACGGCGCGAGTAGGCACCCATTAAAAATTGATGTACACTGTGCGTGTATACAGCGTATACAAAGACACGGCGCAGTCAGGGTTCCAACCAACAATAAGGGGGTCATTCAACAAATAGGCCGGACAATTAAAAACTTTCAGCTACGCTCTGGAATAACTCTGGAACAAAAAATGCTAGGGAGATGCAGTTTGTACCTTAGTCAAGCTGGCATATTCCTGCGTCCATTTTTTTTAAATTTTCAGGGCGACTTGCACACTTCTTGATAGAAAAAAGCTCAAGTAGGCGGGGTTGCTCAGAAACAATTTCAACAGCCTCCACTATGGGAGTTTTGTGCACAGAGCTGTCGGAGAGAAAAACAAAAGTTACAACGGGTAATTTCGATCCCAGTATCATGCTCAATCTTCAAAATTTTACCACCACAGGATTGCCATGTTCAAGGGCTTTCCTCTCGTACAAAACTTAATGCTCTGACGATTTTTAAAGTGGGGCCAGATGCGACGGCGCGAGCAGGCACCCATTAGAAATTGACGTACACTGTGCGTGTATACAGCGTATACAAAGACACGGCGCAGTCAGGGTTCCAACCAACAATAAGGGGGTCATTCAACAAATAGGCCGGACAATTAAAAACTTTCAGCTACGCTCTGGAATAACTCTGGAACAAAAAATGCTAGGGAGATGCAGTTTGTACCTTAGTCAAGCTGGCATATTCCTGCGTCCATTTTCTAAAGGTTTAGGGCGACTTGCACACTTCTTGATAGAAAAAAAGCTCAAGTAGGCGGGGTTGCTCAGAAACGATTTCAACAGCCTCCACTATGGGAGTTTTGTGCACAGAGCTGTCGGAGAGAAAAACAAAAGTTACAACGGGTAATTTCGATCCCAGTATCATGCTCAATCTTCAAAATTTTACCACCACAGGATTGCCATGTCAAGGGCTTTCCTCTCGTACAAAACTTAATGCTCTGACGATTTTTAAGGTGGGGCCAGATGCGACGGCGCGAGCAGGCACCCATTAGAAATTGACGTACACTGTGCGTGTATACAGCGTATACAAAGACACGGCGCAGTCAGGGTTCCAACCAACAATAAGGGGGTCATTCAACAAATAGGCCGGACAATTAAAAACTTTCAGCTACGCTCTGGAATAACTCTGGAACAAAAAATGCTAGGGAGATGCAGTTTGTACCTTAGTCAAGCTGGCATATTCCTGCGTCCATTTTTTTAAGATTTAGGGCGACTTGCACACTTCTTGATAGAAAAAAGCTCAAGTAGGCGGGGTTGCTCAGAAACAATTTCAACAGCCTCCACTATGGGAGTTTTGTGCACAGAGCTGTCGGAGAGAAAAACAAAAGTTACAACGGGTAATTTCGATCCCAGTATCATGCTCAATCTTCAAAATTTTACCACCACAGGATTGCCATGTTCAAGGGCTTTCCTCTCGTACAAAACTTAATGCTCTGACGATTTTAAAGGTGGGGCCAGATACGACGGCGCGAGCAGGCACCCATTAAAAATTGACGTACACTGTGCGTGTATACAGCGTATACAAAGACACTGTGCAGTCAGGGTTCCAACCAACAATAAGGGGGTCATTCAACAAATAGGCCGGACAATTAAAAACTTTCAGCTACGCTCTGGAATAACTCTGGAACAAAAAATCTCAAGTAGGCGGGGTTGCTCAGAAACAATTTCAACAGCCTCCACTATGGGAGTTTTGTGCACAGAGCTGTCGGAGAGAAAAACAAAAGTTACAACGGGTAATTTCGATCCCAGTATCATGCTCAATCTTCAAAATTTTACCACCACAGGATTGCCATGTTCAAGGGCTTTCCCCTCGTACAAAACTTAATGCTCTGACGATTTTTAAGGCGGGGCCAGATGCGACTGCGCGAGCAGGCACCCATTAGAAATTGACGTACACTGTGCGTGTATACAGCGTATACAAAGACACGGCGCAGTCAGGGTTCCAACCAACAATAAGGGGGTCATTCAACAAATAGGCCGGACAATTATAAACTTTCAGCTACGCTCTGGAATAACTCTGGAACAAAAAATGCTAGGGAGATGCAGTTTGTACCTTAGTCATGCTGGCATATTCCTGCGTCCATTTTTTAAAGGTTTAGGGCGACTTGCACACTTCTTAAGAGAAAAAAGCTCAAGTAGCCGGGGTTGCTCAGAAACGATTTCAACAGCCTCCACTATGGGAGTTTTGTGCACAGAGCTGTCGGAGAGAAAAACAAAATGTACAACGGGTAATTTCGATCCCAGTATCATGCTCAATCTTCAAAATTTTACCACCACAGGATTGCCATGTTCAAGGGCTTTCCTCTCGTACAAAACTTAATGCTCTGACGATTTTAAAGGTGGGGCCAGATACGACGGCGCGAGCAGGCACCCATTAAAAATTGACGTACACTGTGCGTGTATACAGAGTATACAAAGACACGGCGCAGTCAGGGTTCCAACCAACAATAAGGGGGTCATTCAACAAATAGGCCGGACAATTAAAAACTTTCAGCTACGCTCTGTAATAACTCTGGAACAAAAAATGCTAGGGAGATGCAGTTTGTACCTTAGTCAAGCTGGCATATTCCTGCGTCTATTTTTTAAAGATTTAGGGCGACTTGCACAATTCTTGATAGAAAAAAGCTCAAGTAGGCGGGGTTGCTCAGAAACAATTTCAACAGCCTCCACTATGGGAGTTTTGTGCACAGAGCTGTCGGAGAGAAAAACAAAAGTTACAACGGGTAATTTCGATCCCAGTATCATGCTCAATCTTCAAAATTTTACCACCACAGGATTGCCATGTTCAAGGGCTTTCCTCTCGTACAAAACTTAATGCTCTGACGATTTTTAAGGTGGGGCCAGATGCGACGGCGCGAGCAGGCACCCATTAGAAATTGACGTACACTGTGCGTGTATACAGCGTATACAAAGACACGGCGCAGTCAGGGTTCCAACCAACAATAAGGGGGTCATTCAACAAATAGGCCGGACAATTAAAAACTTTCAGCTACGCTCTGGAATAACTCTGGAACAAAAAATGCTAGGGAGATGCAGTTTGTACCTTAGTCAAGCTGGCATATTCCTGCGTCCATTTTATAAAGGTTTAGGGCGACTTGCACACTTCTTGATAGAAAAAAGCTCAAGTAGGCGGGGTTGCTCAGAAACGATTTCAACAGCCTCCACTATGGGAGTTTTGTGCACAGAGCTGTGCACAGAGCTGTCGGAGAGAAAAACAAAATGTACAACGGGTAATTTCGATCCCAGTATCATGCTCAATCTTCAAAATTTTACCACCACAGGATTGCCATGTTCAAGGGCTTTCCTCTCGTACAAAACTTAATGCTCTGACGATTTTAAAGGTGGGGCCAGATACGACGGCGCGAGCAGGCACCCATTAAAAATTGACGTACACTGTGCGTGTATACAGCGTATACAAAGACACGGCGCAGTCAGGGTTCCAACCACCAATAAGGGGGTCATTCAACAAACAGGCCGGACAATTAAAAACTTTCAGCTACGCTCTGGAATAACTCTGGAACAAAAAATGCTAGGGAGATGCAGTTTGTACCTTAGTCATGTTGGCATATTCCTGCGTCTATTTTTTAAAGATTTAGGGCGACTTACACACTTCTTGAGAGAAAAAAGCTCAAGTAGCCGGGGTTGCTCAGAAACAATTTCAACAGCCTCCACTATGGGAGTTTTGTGCACAGAGCTGTCGGAGAGAAAAACAAAAGTTACAACGGGTAATTTGGATCCCAGTATCATGCTCAATCTTCAAAATTTTACCACCACAGGATTGCCATGTATAAGGGCTTTCCTCTCGTACAAAACTTAATGCTCTGACGATTTTTAAGATGGGGCCAGATGCGACGGCGCGAGCAGGCACCCATTAGAAATTGACGTACACTGTGCGTGTATACAGCGTATACAATGACAACTCGCTGTCAGGGTTCCAACCAACAATAAGGGGGTCATTCAACTAATAGGCCGGACAATTAAAAACTTTCAGCTACGCTCTGGAATAACTCTGGAACAAAAAATGCTAGGGAGATGCAGTTTGTACCTTAGTCATGCTGGCATATTCCTGCGTCCATTTTTTAAAGATTTAGGGCGACTTGCACACTTCTTGATAGAAAAAAGCTCAAGTAGGCGGGGTTGCTCAGAAACAATTTCAACAGCCTCCACTATGGGAGTTTTGTGCACAGAGCTGTCGGAGAGAAAAACAAAATGTACAACGGGTATTTTCGATCCCAGTATCATGCTCAATCTTCAAAATTTTACCACTACAGGATTGCCATGTTCAAGGGCTTTCCTCTCGTACAAAACTTAATGCTCTGACGATTTTTAAAGCGGGGTCAGATGCGACTGCGCGAGCAGGCACCCATTAAAAAATTGACGTACACTGTGCGTGTATACAGCGTATACAAAGACACGGCGCAGTCAGGGTTCCAACCAACAATAAGGGGGTCATTCAACAAATAGGCCGGACAATTAAAAACTTTCAGCTACGCTCTGGAATAACTCTGGAACAAAACATGCTAGGGAGATGTAGTTTGTACCTTAGTCAAGCTGGCATATTCCTGCGTCCATTTCTTAAAGATTTAGGGCGACTTGCATCTTCTTGATAGAAAGAAGCTCAAGTAGGCGGGGTTGCTCAGAAACAATTTCAATAGCCTCCACTATGGGAGTTTTGTGCACAGAGCTGTCGGAGAGACAAACAAAAGTTACAACGGGTAATTTCGATCCCAGTATCATGCTCAATCTTCAAAATTTTACCACCACAGGATTGCCATGTTCAAGGGCTTTCCTCTCGTACAAAACTTAATGCTCTGACGATTTTTAAGGTGGGGCCAGATGCGACGGCGCGAGCAGGCACCCATTAGAAATTGACGTACACTGTGCGTGTATACAGCGTATACAAAGACACGGCGCAGTCAGGGTTCCAACCAACAATAAGGGGGTCATTCAACAAATAGGCCGGACAATTAAAAACTTTCAGCTACGCTCTGGAATAACTCTGGAACAAAAAATGCTAGGGAGATGCAGTTTGTACCTTAGTCAAGCTGGCATATTCCTGCGTCCATTTTATAAAGGTTTAGGGCGACTTGCACACTTCTTGATAGAAAAAAGCTCAAGTAGGCGGGGTTGCTCAGAAACGATTTCAACAGCCTCCACTATGGGAGTTTTGTGCACAGAGCTGTGCACAGAGCTGTCGGAGAGAAAAACAAAATGTACAACGGGTAATTTCGATCCCAGTATCATGCTCAATCTTCAAAATTTTACCACCACAGGATTGCCATGTTCAAGGGCTTTCCTCTCGTACAAAACTTAATGCTCTGACGATTTTAAAGGTGGGGCCAGATACGACGGCGCGAGCAGGCACCCATTAAAAATTGACGTACACTGTGCGTGTATACAGCGTATACAAAGACACGGCGCAGTCAGGGTTCCAACCACCAATAAGGGGGTCATTCAACAAACAGGCCGGACAATTAAAAACTTTCAGCTACGCTCTGGAATAACTCTGGAACAAAAAATGCTAGGGAGATGCAGTTTGTACCTTAGTCATGTTGGCATATTCCTGCGTCTATTTTTTAAAGATTTAGGGCGACTTACACACTTCTTGAGAGAAAAAAGCTCAAGTAGCCGGGGTTGCTCAGAAACAATTTCAACAGCCTCCACTATGGGAGTTTTGTGCACAGAGCTGTCGGAGAGAAAAACAAAAGTTACAACGGGTAATTTGGATCCCAGTATCATGCTCAATCTTCAAAATTTTACCACCACAGGATTGCCATGTATAAGGGCTTTCCTCTCGTACAAAACTTAATGCTCTGACGATTTTTAAGATGGGGCCAGATGCGACGGCGCGAGCAGGCACCCATTAGAAATTGACGTACACTGTGCGTGTATACAGCGTATACAATGACAACTCGCTGTCAGGGTTCCAACCAACAATAAGGGGGTCATTCAACTAATAGGCCGGACAATTAAAAACTTTCAGCTACGCTCTGGAATAACTCTGGAACAAAAAATGCTAGGGAGATGCAGTTTGTACCTTAGTCATGCTGGCATATTCCTGCGTCCATTTTTTAAAGATTTAGGGCGACTTGCACACTTCTTGATAGAAAAAAGCTCAAGTAGGCGGGGTTGCTCAGAAACAATTTCAACAGCCTCCACTATGGGAGTTTTGTGCACAGAGCTGTCGGAGAGAAAAACAAAATGTACAACGGGTATTTTCGATCCCAGTATCATGCTCAATCTTCAAAATTTTACCACTACAGGATTGCCATGTTCAAGGGCTTTCCTCTCGTACAAAACTTAATGCTCTGACGATTTTTAAAGCGGGGTCAGATGCGACTGCGCGAGCAGGCACCCATTAAAAAATTGACGTACACTGTGCGTGTATACAGCGTATACAAAGACACGGCGCAGTCAGGGTTCCAACCAACAATAAGGGGGTCATTCAACAAATAGGCCGGACAATTAAAAACTTTCAGCTACGCTCTGGAATAACTCTGGAACAAAAAATGCTAGGGAGATGTAGTTTGTACCTTAGTCAAGCTGGCATATTCCTGCGTCCATTTCTTAAAGATTTAGGGCGACTTGCATCTTCTTGATAGAAAGAAGCTCAAGTAGGCGGGGTTGCTCAGAAACAATTTCAATAGCCTCCACTATGGGAGTTTTGTGCACAGAGCTGTCGGAGAGACAAACAAAAGTTACAACGGGTAATTTCGATCCCAGTATCATGCTCAATCTTCAAAATTTTACCACCACAGGATTGCCATGTTCAAGGGCTTTCCTCTCGTACAAAACTTAATGCTCTGACGATTTTTAAGGTGGGGCCAGATGCGACGGCGCGAGCAGGCACCCATTAGAAATTGACGTACACTGTGCGTGTATACAGCGTATACAAAGACACGGCGCAGTCAGGGTTCCAACCAACAATAAGGGGGTCATTCAACAAATAGGCCGGACAATTAAAAACTTTCAGCTACGCTCTGGAATAACTCTGGAACAAAAAAATGCTAGGGAGATGCAGTTTGTACCTTAGTCATGCTGGCATATTCCTGCGTCCATTTTTTAAAGGTTTAGGGCGACTTGCACACTTCTTAAGAGAAAAAAGCTCAAGTAGCCGGGGTTGCTCAGAAACGATTTCAACAGCCTCCACTATGGGAGTTTTGTGCACAGAGCTGTCGGAGAGAAAAACAAAATGTACAACGGGTAATTTCGATCCCAGTATCATGCTCAATCTTCAAAATTTTACCACCACAGGATTGCCATGTTCAAGGGCTTTCCTCTCGTACAAAACTTAATGCTCTGACGATTTTAAAGGTGGGGCCAGATACGACGGCGCGAGCAGGCACCCATTAAAAATTGACGTACACTGTGCGTGTATACAGCGTATACAAAGACACGGCGCAGTCAGGGTTCCAACCACCAATAAGGGGGTCATTCAACAAATAGGCCGGACAATTAAAAACTTTCAGCTACGCTCTGGAATAACTCTGGAACAAAAAATGCTCGGGAGATGCAGTTTGTACCTTAGTCATGTTGGCATATTCCTGCGTCTATTTTTTAAAGATTTAGGGCGACTTACACACTTCTTGAGAGAAAAAAGCTCAAGTAGCCGGGGTTGCTCAGAAACAATTTCAACAGCCTCCACTATGGGAGTTTTGTGCACAGATCTGTCGGAGAGAAAAACAAAAGTTACAACGGGTAATTTGGATCCCAGTATCATGCTCAATCTTCAAAATTTTACCACCACAGGATTGCCATGTTCAAGGGCTTTCCTCTCGTACAAAACTTAATGCTCTGACGATTTTTAAGATGGGGCCAGATGCGACTGCGCGAGCAGGCACCCATTAAAAAATTGACGTACACTGTGCGTGTATACAGCGTATACAAAGACACGGCGCAGTCAGGGTTCCAACCAACAATAAGGTGGTCATTCAACAAATAGGCCGGACAATTAAAAACTTTCAGCTACGCTCTGGAATAACTCTGGAACAAAAAATGCTAGGGAGATGTAGTTTGTACCTTAGTCAAGCTGGCATATTCCTGCGTCCATTTCTTAAAGATTTAGGGCGACCTGCATCTTCTTGATAGAAAGAAGCTCAAGTAGGCGGGGTTGCTCAGAAACAATTTCAACAGCCTCCACTATGGGAGTTTTGTGCACAGAGCTGTCGGAGAGAAAAACAAAATGTACAACGGGTATTTTCGATCCCAGTATCATGCTCAATCTTCAAAATTTTACCACTACAGGATTGCCATGTTCAAGGGCTTTCCTCTCGTACAAAACTTAATGCTCTGACGATTTTTAAAGCGGGGTCAGATGCGACTGCGCGAGCAGGCAGGCATTAGAAATTAACGTACACTGTGCGTGTATACAGCGTATACAAAGTCACGGCGCAGTCAGGGTTCCAACCAACAAAAAGGGGGTCATTCAAAAAATAGGACGGACAATTAAAAACTTTCAGCTACGCTCTGGAATAACTCTGGAACCAAAAATGCTAGGGAGATGCAGTTTGTACCTTAGTCATGTTGGCATATTCCTGCGTCCATTTTTTAAAGATTTAGGGCGACTTGCACACTTCTTGATAGAAAAAAGCTCAAGTAGGCGGGGTTGCTCGGAAACGAGTTGGCCAGGAAATGTAAAATTAATCCCATAAGTGCTGGTCGTATAGTTAAGCGTCTTAAACGGAATATCAATCCAGTTTTGTTCAAAGAAACAAGGTGTGGGCCAAGTAATCATCCTAGTAGATGGCTGAATATAAAATTAGATCAAGGGGAAGAGGACTGTGTGTCATTTTCTAAACTTTCCAACAAAATTTTGTACAAAGCCCTCAAGGCAAGAGAATTTGTCAGGCCAAAGGCCCAAGAAAAGTGGGCTCAGATTTTAAACCTCTCGGACGATTTTAACTGGACTGGTGTGTGGGGAAAAATTCAACAAAACAATTTTTTGGATGGTAAAGATAAAGATGTGATTTTTAGACTTTGTCACAGGATACTTCCAACCCGGGACAAACTTGTTCATATGGGAATAACTGATAAAGTTGAGTGTCCTCTCTGTAATTCTGCTACTGAAACTATTGAGCACTTGTTTTTATACTGCAAAACAGCGATTGAACCCTGGTTATTCGTTGAACATTTAATTAGAAAACAATTTGGTTGTAGTTTCTTTTGTTTAACTGATTGTTCTATAATTTGTAGCACCAATCTGTCGTTTGTGTCGATGATTATTGTTGCAATGATGATTAGGGTAATTTGGAGATGTAGATGTGATCTTGTTTTTAATGAAGACAAAACGTACACCACAGCTAACATTGTTCAAAGTTTTAAACAAGCGCTGAAAAACTTCTTGGTAATGGAAAGTGACCGACTAAAAACATCTAGTTTCAATCAACTTTACAAATTTCTGTGTTTTTTTCAAGATGACAGACTTATCTTTAAGTTTTAACTTTCCCTTTACCTAATGGCTATCATTGTGGGGATTTCCTTTTGAGATTGTTTTGTTTTGTTTTGTTTTATTTTAAATTAATTAAGTCCATTGTTTTCCTTATTTCGTGAAAATGTCACGCTAAAGGTTTTTTTTTTTTTTTTTTTTTTTTTTTTTTTTATATTTGTATATACTAGAATATTTATTTAATGTTCGTTTTTGCTATGTAATAGCATTATTTAGTATGATTCTTTATTAATGTGGATTGAGTGATGTATGTTGTCATTTGTAGAATAAACGGAGTAGAATAACTCCAATCGAAAAAAAAAATTTCAACAGCCTCCACTATGGGAGTTTTGTGCACAGAGCTGTCGGAGAGAAAAACAAAATGTACAACGGGTATTTTCGATCCCAGTATCATGCTCAATCTTCAAATTTTTACCACTACAGGATTGCCATGTTCAAGGGCTTTACTCTCGTACAAAACTTAATGCTCTGACGATTTTTAAAGCGGGGTCAGATGCGACTGCGCGAGCAGGCACCCATTAAAAAATTTACGTACACTGTGCGTGTATACAGCGTATACAAAGACACGGCGCAGTCAGGGTTCCAACCAACAATAAGGGGGTCATTCAACAAATAGGACGGACAATTAAAAACTTTCAGCTACGCTCTGGAATAACTCTGGAACAAAAAATGCTAGGGAGATGCAGTTTGTACCTTAGTCATGTTGGCATATTCCTGCGTCCATTTTTTAAAGATTTAGGGCGACTTGCACACTTCTTGATAGAAAAAAGCTCAAGTAGGCGGGGTTGCTCGGAAACGATTTCAACAGCCTCCATTATGGGACTTTTGTGCACAGATCTGTCGGAGAGAAAAACAAAATGTACAACGGGTAATTTCGATCCCAGTATCATGCTCAATCTTCAAAATTTTACCACCACAGGATTGCCATGTTCAAGGGCTTTCCTCTCGTACAAAACTTAATGCTTTGACGATTTTTAAAGCGGGGCCAGATGCGACTGCGCGAGCAGGCACCCATTAGAAGTTGACGTACACTGTGCGTGTATACAGCGTATACAAAGACACGGCGCAGTCAGGGTTCCAACCAACAATAAGGGGGTCATTCAAAAAATAGGCCGGACAATTAAAAACTTTCAGCTACGCTCTGGAATAACTCTGGAACAAAAAATGCTAGGGAGATGCAGTTTGTACCTTAGTCAAGCTGGCATATTCCTGCGTCCATTTTTTAAAGATTTAGGGCGACTTGCACACTTCTTGATAGAAAAAAGCTCAAGTAGGCGGGGTTGCTCATAAACAATTTCAACACATTCCACTATGGGAGTTTTGTGCACAGAGCTGTCGGAGAGACAAACAAAAGTTACAACGGGTAATTTCGATCCCAGTATCATGCTCAATCTGCAAAATTTCACCACCACAGGATTGCCCTGTTCAAGGGCTTTCCTCTCGTACAAAACTTAATGCTCTGACGATTTTAAAGGTGGGGCCAGATACGACGGCGCGAGCAGGCACCCATTAAAAATTGACGTACACTGTGCGTGTATACAGCGTATACAAAGACACGGCGCAGTCAGGGTTCCAACCAACAATAAGGGGGTCATTCAACAAATAGGCCGGACAATTAAAAACTTTCAGCTACGCTCTGGAATAACTCTGGAATAAAAAAAATGCTAGGGAGATGCAGTTTGTACCTTCATCAAGCTGGCGTATTCCTGCGTCCATTTTTTTTAAAGATTTAGGGCGACTTGCACACTTCTTGATAGAAAAAAGCTCAAGTAGGCGGGGTTGCTCAGAAACAATTTCAACAGCCTCAACTATGGGAGTTTTGTGCACAGAGCTGTCGGAGAGAAAAACAAAAGTTACAACGGGTAATTTCGATCCCAGTATCATGCTCAATCTTCAAAATTATACCACCACAGGATTGCCATGTTCAAGGGCTTTCCTCTCGTACAAAACTTAATGCTCTGACGATTTTTAAGGTGGGGCCAGATGCGACGGCGCGAGCAGGCACCCATTAGAAATTGACGTACACTGTGCGTGTATACAGCGTATACAAAGACACGGCGCAGTCAGGGTTCCAACCAACAATAAGGGGGTCATTCAACAAATAGGCCGGACAATTAAAATCTTTCAGCTACGCTCTGGAATAACTCTGGAACAAAAAATGCTAGGGAGATGCAGTTTGTACCTTAGTCATGCTGGCATATTCCTGCGTCCATTTTTTAAAGGTTTAGGGCGACTTGCACACTTCTTGATAGAAAAAAGCTCAAGTAGGCGGGGTTGCTCAGAAACGATTTCAACAGCCTCCACTATGGAAGTTTTGTGCACAGAGCTGTCGGAGAGAAAAACAAAATGTACAACGGGTAATTTCGATCCCAGTATCATGCTCAATCTTCAAAATTTTACCACCACAGGATTGCCATGTTCAAGGGCTTTCCTCTCGTACAAAACTTAATGCTCTGACGATTTTAAAGGTGGGGCCAGATACGACGGCGCGAGCAGGCACCCATTAAAAATTGACGTACACTGTGCGTGTATACAGCGTATACAAAGACACGGCGCAGTCAGGGTTCCAACCAACAATAAGGGGGTCATTCAACAAATAGGCCGGACAATTAAAATCTTTCAGCTACGCTCTGGGATAACTCTGGAACAAAAAATGCTAGGGAGATGCAGTTTGTACCTTATACTTAGTCAAGCTGGAATATTCCTGCGTCCATTTTTTAAAGATTTAGGGCGACTTGCACACTTCTTGATAGAAAAAAGCTCAAGTAGGCGGGGTTGCTCAGAAACAATTTCAACAGCCTCCACTATGGGAGTTTTGTGCACAGAGCTGTCGGAGAGAAAAACAAAAGTTACAACGGGTAATTTCGATCCCAGTATCATGCTCAATCTTCAAAATTTTACCACTACAGGATTGCCATGTTCAAGGGCTTTACTCTCGTACAAAACTTAATGCTCTGACGATTTTTAAAGCGGGGTCAGATGCGACTGCGCGAGCAGGCACCCATTAAAAAATTGACGTACACTGTGCGTGTATACAGCGTATACAAAGACACGGCGCAGTCAGGGTTCCAACCAACAATAAGGGGGTCATTCAACAAATAGGACGGACAATTAAAAACTTTCAGCTACGCTCTGGAATAACTCTGGAACAAAAAATGCTAGGGAGATGCAGTTTGTACCTTAGTCATGTTGGCATATTCCTGCGTCCATTTCTTAAAGATTTAGGGCGACCTGCATCTTCTTGATAGAAAGAAGCTCAAGTAGGCGGGGTTGCTCAGAAACAATTTCAACAGCCTCCACTATGGGAGTTTTGTGCACAGAGCTGTCGGAGAGAAAAACAAAATGTACAACGGGTATTTTCGATCCCAGTATCATGCTCAATCTTCAAAATTTTACCACTACAGGATTGCCATGTTTAAGGGCTTTCCTCTCGTACAAAACTTAATGCTCTAACGAGTTTTAAGGCGGGGTCAGATGCGACTGCGCGAGCAGGTACGCATTAGAAATTGACGTACACTGTGCGTGTATACAGCGTATACAAAGACACGGCGCAGTCAGGGTTCCAACCAACAATAAGGGGGTCATTCAACAAATAGGCCGGACAATTAAAATCTTTCAGCTACGCTCTGGGATAACTCTGGAACAAAAAATGCTAGGGAGATGCAGTTTGTACCTTATACTTAGTCAAGCTGGAATATTCCTGCGTCCATTTTTTAAAGATTTAGGGCGACTTGCACACTTCTTGATAGAAAAAAGCTCAAGTAGGCGGGGTTGCTCAGAAACAATTTCAACAGCCTCCACTATGGGAGTTTTGTGCACAGAGCTGTCGGAGAGAAAAACAAAAGTTACAACGGGTAATTTCGATCCCAGTATCATGCTCAATCTTCAAAATTATACCACCACAGGATTACCATGTTCAAAGGCTTTCCTCTCGTACAAAACTTAATGCTCTGACGATTTTTAAGGTGGGGCCAGATGCGACGGCGCGAGCAGGCACCCATTAGAACTTGACGTACACTGTGCGTGTATACAGCGTATACAAAGACACGGCGCAGTCAGGGTTCCAACCAACAATAAGGGGGTCATTCAACAAATAGGCCGGACAATTAAAAACTTTCAGCTACGCTCTGGAATAACTCTGGCACAAAAAATGCTAGGGAGATGCAGTTTGTACCTTAGTCATGCTGGCATATTCCTGCGTCCATTTTTTAAAGGTTTAGGGCGACTTGCACACTTCTTGATAGAAAAAAGCTCAAGTAGGCGGGGTTGCTCAGAAACGATTTCAACAGCCTCCACTATGGGAGTTTTGTGCACAGAGCTGTCGGAGAGAAAAACAAAATGTACAACGGGTAATTTCGATCCCAGTATCATGCTCAATCTTCAAAATTTTACCACCACAGGATTGCCATGTTCAAGGGCTTTCCTCTCGTACAAAACTTAATGCTCTGACGATTTTTAAGGCGGGGCCAGATGCGACTGCGCGAGCAAGTACGCATTAGAAATTGACGTACACTGTGCGTGTATACCGCGTATACAAAGACACGGCGCAGTCAGGGTTCCAACCAACAAAAAGGGGGTCATTCAAAAAATAGGCCGGACAATTAAAAACTTTCAGCTACGCTCTGTAATAACTCTGGAACAAAAAGTGCTAGGGAGATGCAGTTTGTACCTTAGTCAAGCTGGCATATTCCTGCGTCTATTTTTTAAAGATTCAGGGCGACTTGCACAATTCTTAAAAGAAAAAAGCTCAAGTAGGCGGGGTTGCTCAGAAACAATTTCAACAGCCTCCACTATGGGAGTTTTGTGCACAGAGCTGTCGGAGAGAAAAACACAGGATTGCCATGTTCAAGGGCTTTCCTCTCGTACAAAACTTAATGCTCTGACGATTTTTAAGGTGGGGCCAGATGCGACGGCGCGAGCAGGCACCCATTAGAAATTGACGTACACTGTGCGTGTATACAGCGTATACAAAGACACGGCGCAGTCAGGGTTCCAACCAACAATAAGGGGGTCATTCAACAAATAGGCCGGACAATTAAAATCTTTCAGCTACGCTCTGGAATAACTCTGGAACAAAAAATGCTAGGGAGATGCAGTTTGTACCTTAGTCATGCTGGCATATTCCTGCGTCCATTTTTTAAAGGTTTAGGGCGACTTGCACACTTCTTGATAGAAAAAAGCTCAAGTAGGCGGGGTTGCTCAGAAACGATTTCAACAGCCTCCACTATGGAAGTTTTGTGCACAGAGCTGTCGGAGAGAAAAACAAAATGTACAACGGGTAATTTCGATCCCAGTATCATGCTCAATCTTCAAAATTTTACCACCACAGGATTGCCATGTTCAAGGGCTTTCCTCTCGTACAAAACTTAATGCTCTGACGATTTTAAAGGTGGGGCCAGATACGACGGCGCGAGCAGGCACCCATTAAAAATTGACGTACACTGTGCGTGTATACAGCGTATACAAAGACACGGCGCAGTCAGGGTTCCAACCAACAATAAGGGGGTCATTCAACAAATAGGCCGGACAATTAAAATCTTTCAGCTACGCTCTGGGATAACTCTGGAACAAAAAATGCTAGGGAGATGCAGTTTGTACCTTATACTTAGTCAAGCTGGAATATTCCTGCGTCCATTTTTTAAAGATTTAGGGCGACTTGCACACTTCTTGATAGAAAAAAGCTCAAGTAGGCGGGGTTGCTCAGAAACAATTTCAACAGCCTCCACTATGGGAGTTTTGTGCACAGAGCTGTCGGAGAGAAAAACAAAAGTTACAACGGGTAATTTCGATCCCAGTATCATGCTCAATCTTCAAAATTTTACCACTACAGGATTGCCATGTTCAAGGGCTTTACTCTCGTACAAAACTTAATGCTCTGACGATTTTTAAAGCGGGGTCAGATGCGACTGCGCGAGCAGGCACCCATTAAAAAATTGACGTACACTGTGCGTGTATACAGCGTATACAAAGACACGGCGCAGTCAGGGTTCCAACCAACAATAAGGGGGTCATTCAACAAATAGGACGGACAATTAAAAACTTTCAGCTACGCTCTGGAATAACTCTGGAACAAAAAATGCTAGGGAGATGCAGTTTGTACCTTAGTCATGTTGGCATATTACTGCGTCCATTTCTTAAAGATTTAGGGCGACCTGCATCTTCTTGATAGAAAGAAGCTCAAGTAGGCGGGGTTGCTCAGAAACAATTTCAACAGCCTCCACTATGGGAGTTTTGTGCACAGAGCTGTCGGAGAGAAAAACAAAATGTACAACGGGTATTTTCGATCCCAGTATCATGCTCAATCTTCAAAATTTTACCACTACAGGATTGCCATGTTTAAGGGCTTTCCTCTCGTACAAAACTTAATGCTCTAACGAGTTTTAAGGCGGGGTCAGATGCGACTGCGCGAGCAGGTACGCATTAGAAATTGACGTACACTGTGCGTGTATACAGCGTATACAAAGACACGGCGCAGTCAGGGTTCCAACCAACAATAAGGGGGTCATTCAACAAATAGGCCGGACAATTAAAATCTTTCAGCTACGCTCTGGGATAACTCTGGAACAAAAAATGCTAGGGAGATGCAGTTTGTACCTTATACTTAGTCAAGCTGGAATATTCCTGCGTCCATTTTTTAAAGATTTAGGGCGACTTGCACACTTCTTGATAGAAAAAAGCTCAAGTAGGCGGGGTTGCTCAGAAACAATTTCAACAGCCTCCACTATGGGAGTTTTGTGCACAGAGCTGTCGGAGAGAAAAACAAAAGTTACAACGGGTAATTTTGATCCCAGTATCATGCTCAATCTTCAAAATTATACCACCACAGGATTACCATGTTCAAAGGCTTTCCTCTCGTACAAAACTTAATGCTCTGACGATTTTTAAGGTGGGGCCAGATGCGACGGCGCGAGCAGGCACCCATTAGAACTTGACGTACACTGTGCGTGTATACAGCGTATACAAAGACACGGCGCAGTCAGGGTTCCAACCAACAATAAGGGGGTCATTCAACAAATAGGCCGGACAATTAAAAACTTTCAGCTACGCTCTGGAATAACTCTGGCACAAAAAATGCTAGGGAGATGCAGTTTGTACCTTAGTCATGCTGGCATATTCCTGCGTCCATTTTTTAAAGGTTTAGGGCGACTTGCACACTTCTTGATAGAAAAAAGCTCAAGTAGGCGGGGTTGCTCAGAAACGATTTCAACAGCCTCCACTATGGGAGTTTTGTGCACAGAGCTGTCGGAGAGAAAAACAAAATGTACAACGGGTAATTTCGATCCCAGTATCATGCTCAATCTTCAGAATTTTACCACCACAGGATTGCCATGTTCAAGGGCTTTCCTCTCGTACAAAACTTAATGCTCTGACGATTTTTAAGGCGGGGCCAGATGCGACTGCGCGAGCAGGTACGCATTAGAAATTGACGTACACTGTGCGTGTATACCGCGTATACAAAGACACGGCGCAGTCAGGGTTCCAACCAACAAAAAGGGGGTCATTCAAAAAATAGGCCGGACAATTAAAAACTTTCAGCTACGCTCTGTAATAACTCTGGAACAAAAAGTGCTAGGGAGATGCAGTTTGTACCTTAGTCAAGCTGGCATATTCCTGCGTCTATTTTTTAAAGATTCAGGGCGACTTGCACAATTCTTAAAAGAAAAAAGCTCAAGTAGGCGGGGTTGCTCAGAAACAATTTCAACAGCCTCCACTATGGGAGTTTTGTGCACAGAGCTGTCGGAGAGAAAAACACAGGATTGCCATGTTCAAGGGCTTTCCTCTCGTACAAAACTTAATGCTCTGACGATTTTTAAGGTGGGGCCAGATACGACGGCGCGAGCAATCAACCGTTAAAAATTGACGTACACTGTGCGTGTATACAGCGTATACAAAGACACGGCGCAGTCAGGGTTCCAACCAACAATAAGGGGGTCATTCAACAAATAGGCCGGACAATTAAAATCTTTCAGCTACGCTCTGGAATAACTCTGGAACAAAAAATGCTAGGGAGATGCAGTTTGTACCTTAGTCAAGCTGGCATATTCCTGCGTCCATTTTTTAAAGATTTAGGGCGACTTGCACACTTCTTGATAGAAAAAAGCTCAAGTAGGCGGGGTTGCTCAGGAACAATTTCATCAGCCTCCACTATGGGAGTTTTGTGCACAGAGCTGTCGGAGAGACAAACAAAAGTTACAACGGGTAATTTCGATCCCAGTATCATGCTCAATCTTCAAAATTTTACCACCACAGGACTGCCATGTTTAAGGACTTTCTTCTCGTACAAAACTTACTGCTCTAACGATTTTTAAGGCGGGGCCAGATGCGACTGCGCGAGCAGGTACGCATTAGAAATTGACGTACACTGTGCGTGTATACCGCGTATACAAAGACACGGCGCAGTCAGGGTTCCAACCAACAAAAAGGGGGTCATTCAAAAAATAGGCCGGACAATTAAAAACTTTCAGCTACGCTCTGGAATAACAATGGAACAAAAAATGCTAGGGAGATGCAGTTTGTACCTTAGTCATGCTGGCATATTCCTGCGTCCATTTTTTAAAGATTTAGGGCGACTTACACACTTCTTGATAGAAAAAAGCTCAAGTAGGCGGGGTTGCTCAGAAACAATTTCAACAGCCTCCACTATGGGAGTTTTGTGCACAGAGCTGTCTGAGAGAAAACAAAATGTACAACGGGTAATTTCGATCCCAGTATCATGCTCAATCTTCAAAATTTTACCACCACAGGACTGCCATGTTTAAGGGCTTTCTTCTCGTACAAAACTTAATGCTCTAACGAGTTTTCAGGCGGGGTCAGATGCGACTGCGCGAGCAGGCAGGCATTAGAAATTAACGTACACTGTGCGTGCATACAGCGTATACAAAGTCACGGCGCAGTCAGGGTTCCAACCAACAAAAAGGGGGTCATTCAAAAAATAGGCCGGACAATTAAAAACTTTCAGCTACGCTCTGGAATAACTCTGGAACAAAAAATGCTAGGGAGATGCAGTTTGTACCTTAGTCATGTTGGCATATTCCTGCGTCCATTTTTTAAAGATTTAGAGCGACTTGCACACTTCTTGATAGAAAAAAGCTCAAGTAGGCGGGGTTGCTCGGAACGATTTCAACAGCCTCCATTATGGGACTTTTGTGCACAGATCTGTCGGAGAGAAAAACAAAATGTACAACGGGTAATTTCGATCCCAGTATCATGCTCAATCTTCAAAATTTTACCACCACAGGATTGCCATGTTCAAGGGCTTTCCTCTCGTACAAAACTTAATGCTTTGACGATTTTTAAAGCGGGGCCAGATGCGACTGCGCGAGCAGGCACCCATTAGAAGTTGACGTACACTGTGCGTGTATACAGCGTATACAAAGACACGGCGCAGTCAGGGTTCCAACCAACAATAAGGGGGTCATTCAACAAATAGGCCGGACAATTAAAATCTTTCAGCTACGCTCTGGGATAACTCTGGAACAAAAAATGCTAGGGAGATGCAGTTTGTACCTTATACTTAGTCAAGCTGGAATATTCCTGCGTCCATTTTTTAAAGATTTAGGGCGACTTGCACACTTCTTTATAGAAAAAAGCTCAAGTAGGCGGGGTTGCTCAGAAACAATTTCAACAGCCTCCACTATGGGAGTTTTGTGCACAGAGCTGTCGGAGAGAAAAACAAAAGTTACAACGGGTAATTTCGATCCCAGTATCATGCTCAATCTTCAAAATTATACCACCACAGGATTGCCATGTTCAAGGGCTTTCCTCTCGTACAAAACTTAATGCTCTGACGACTTTTAAGGTGGGGCCAGATGCGACGGCGCGAGCAGGCACCCATTAGAAATTGACGTACACTGTGCGTGTATACAGCGTATACAAAGACACGGCGCAGTCAGGGTTCCAACCAACAATAAGGGGGTCATTCAACAAATAGGCCGGACAATTAAAAACTTTCAGCTACGCTCTGGAATAACTCTGGAACAAAAAATGCTAGGGAGATGCAGTTTGTACCTTAGTCATGCTGGCATATTCCTGCGTCCATTTTTTAAAGGTTTAGGGCGACTTGCACACTTCTTGATAGAAAAAAGCTCAAGTAGGCGGGGTTGCTCAGAAACGATTTCAACAGCCTCCACTATGGGAGTTTTGTGCACAGAGCTGTCGGAGAGAAAAACAAAATGTACAACGGGTAATTTCGATCCCAGTATCATGCTCAATCTTCAAAATTTTACCACCACAGGATTGCCATGTTCAAGGGCTTTCCTCTCGTACAAAACTTAATGCTCTGACGATTTTAAAGGTGGGGCCAGATACGACGGCGCGAGCAGGCACCCATTAAAAATTGACGTACACTGTGCGTGTATACAGCGTATACAAAGACACGGCGCAGTCAGGGTTCCAACCAACAATAAGGGGGTCATTCAACAAATAGGCCGGACAATTAAAATCTTTCAGCTACGCTCTGGGATAACTCTGGAACAAAAAATGCTAGGGAGATGCAGTTTGTACCTTATACTTAGTCAAGCTGGAATATTCCTGCGTCCATTTTTTAAAGATTTAGGGCGACTTGCACACTTCTTGATAGAAAAAAGCTCAAGTAGGCGGGGTTGCTCAGAAACAATTTCAACAGCCTCCACTATGGGAGTTTTGTGCACAGAGCTGTCGGAGAGAAAAACAAAAGTTACAACGGGTAATTTCGATCCCAGTATCATGCTCAATCTTCAAAATTATACCACCACAGGATTACCATGTTCAAAGGCTTTCCTCTCGTACAAAACTTAATGCTCTGACGATTTTTAAGGTGGGGCCAGATGCGACGGCGCGAGCAGGCACCCATTAGAACTTGACGTACACTGTGCGTGTATACAGCGTATACAAAGACACGGCGCAGTCAGGGTTCCAACCAACAATAAGGGGGTCATTCAACAAATAGGCCGGACAATTAAAAACTTTCAGCTACGCTCTGGAATAACTCTGGCACAAAAAATGCTAGGGAGATGCAGTTTGTACCTTAGTCATGCTGGCATATTCCTGCGTCCATTTTTTAAAGGTTTAGGGCGACTTGCACACTTCTTGATAGAAAAAAGCTCAAGTAGGCGGGGTTGCTCAGAAACGATTTCAACAGCCTCCACTATGGGAGTTTTGTGCACAGAGCTGTCGGAGAGAAAAACAAAATGTACAACGGGTAATTTCGATCCCAGTATCATGCTCAATCTTCAAAATTTTACCACCACAGGATTGCCATGTTCAAGGGCTTTCCTCTCGTACAAAACTTAATGCTCTGACGATTTTTAAGGCGGGGCCAGATGCGACTGCGCGAGCAGGTACGCATTAGAAATTGACGTACACTGTGCGTGTATACCGCGTATACAAAGACACGGCGCAGTCAGGGTTCCAACCAACAAAAAGGGGGTCATTCAAAAAATAGGCCGGACAATTAAAAACTTTCAGCTACGCTCTGTAATAACTCTGGAACAAAAAGTGCTAGGGAGATGCAGTTTGTACCTTAGTCAAGCTGGCATATTCCTGCGTCTATTTGTTAAAGATTCAGGGCGACTTGCACAATTCTTAAAAGAAAAAAGCTCAAGTAGGCGGGGTTGCTCAGAAACAATTTCAACAGCCTCCACTATGGGAGTTTTGTGCACAGAGCTGTCGGAGAGAAAAACACAGGATTGCCATGTTCAAGGGCTTTCCTCTCGTACAAAACTTAATGCTCTGACGATTTTTAAGGTGGGGCCAGATACGACGGCGCGAGCAATCACCCGTTAAAAATTGACGTACACTGTGCGTGTATACAGCGTATACAAAGACACGGCGCAGTCAGGGTTCCAACCAACAATAAGGGGGTCATTCAACAAATAGGCCGGACAATTAAAATCTTTCAGCTACGCTCTGGAATAACTCTGGAACAAAAAATGCTAGGGAGATGCAGTTTGTACCTTAGTCAAGCTGGCATATTCCTGCGTCCATTTTTTAAAGATTTAGGGCGACTTGCACACTTCTTGATAGAAAAAAGCTCAAGTAGGCGGGGTTGCTCAGGAACAATTTCATCAGCCTCCACTATGGGAGTTTTGTGCACAGAGCTGTCGGAGAGACAAACAAAAGTTACAACGGGTAATTTCGATCCCAGTATCATGCTCAATCTTCAAAATTTTACCACCACAGGACTGCCATGTTTAAGGACTTTCTTCTCGTACAAAACTTACTGCTCTAACGATTTTTAAGGCGGGGCCAGATGCGACTGCGCGAGCAGGTACGCATTAGAAATTGACGTACACTGTGCGTGTATACCGCGTATACAAAGACACGGCGCAGTCAGGGTTCCAACCAACAAAAAGGGGGTCATTCAAAAAATAGGCCGGACAATTAAAAACTTTCAGCTACGCTCTGGAATAACAATGGAACAAAAAATGCTAGGGAGATGCAGTTTGTACCTTAGTCATGCTGGCATATTCCTGCGTCCATTTTTTAAAGATTTAGGGCGACTTACACACTTCTTGATAGAAAAAAGCTCAAGTAGGCGGGGTTGCTCAGAAACAATTTCAACAGCCTCCACTATGGGAGTTTTGTGCACCGAGCTGTCTGAGAGAAAACAAAATGTACAACGGGTAATTTCGATCCCAGTATCATGCTCAATCTTCAAAATTTTACCACCACAGGACTGCCATGTTTAAGGGCTTTCTTCTCGTACAAAACTTAATGCTCTAACGAGTTTTAAGGCGGGGTCAGATGCGACTGCGCGAGCAGGCAGGCATTAGAAATTAACGTACACTGTGCGTGCATACAGCGTATACAAAGTCACGGCGCAGTCAGAGTTCCAACCAACAAAAAGGGGGTCATTCAAAAAATAGGCCGGACAATTAAAAACTTTCAGCTACGCTCTGGAATAACTCTGGAACAAAAAATGCTAGGGAGATGCAGTTTGTACCTTAGTCATGTTGGCATATTCCTGCGTCCATTTTTTAAAGATTTAGAGCGACTTGCACACTTCTTGATAGAAAAAAGCTCAAGTAGGCGGGGTTGCTCGGAACGATTTCAACAGCCTCCATTATGGGACTTTTGTGCACAGATCTGTCGGAGAGAAAAACAAAATGTACAACGGGTAATTTCGATCCCAGTATCATGCTCAATCTTCAAAATTTTACCACCACAGGATTGCCATGTTCAAGGGCTTTCCTCTCGTACAAAACTTAATGCTTTGACGATTTTTAAAGCGGGGCCAGATGCGACTGCGCGAGCAGGCACCCATTAGAAGTTGACGTACACTGTGCGTGTATACAGCGTATACAAAGACACGGCGCAGTCAGGGTTCCAACCAACAATAAGGGGGTCATTCAACAAATAGGCCGGACAATTAAAATCTTTCAGCTACGCTCTGGGATAACTCTGGAACAAAAAATGCTAGGGAGATGCAGTTTGTACCTTATACTTAGTCAAGCTGGAATATTCCTGCGTCCATTTTTTAAAGATTTAGGGCGACTTGCACACTTCTTTATAGAAAAAAGCTCAAGTAGGCGGGGTTGCTCAGAAATAATTTCAACAGCCTCCACTATGGGAGTTTTGTGCACAGAGCTGTCGGAGAGAAAAACAAAATGTACAACGGGTAATTTCGATCCCAGTATCATGCTCAATCTTCAAAATTTTACCACCACAGGATTGCCATGTTCAAGGGCTTTCCTCTCGTACAAAACTTAATGCTCTGACGATTTTAAAGGTGGGGCCAGATACGACGGCGCGAGCAGGCACCCATTAAAAATTGACGTACACTGTGCGTGTATACAGCGTATACAAAGACACGGCGCAGTCAGGGTTCCAACCAACAATAAGGGGGTCATTCAACAAATAGGCCGGACAATTAAAATCTTTCAGCTACGCTCTGGGATAACTCTGGAACAAAAAATGCTAGGGAGATGCAGTTTGTACCTTATACTTAGTCAAGCTGGAATATTCCTGCGTCCATTTTTTAAAGATTTAGGGCGACTTGCACACTTCTTGATAGAAAAAAGCTCAAGTAGGCGGGGTTGCTCAGAAATAATTTCAACAGCCTCCACTATGGGAGTTTTGTGCACAGAGCTGTCGGAGAGAAAAACAAAAGTTACAACGGGTAATTTCGATCCCAGTATCATGCTCAATCTTCAAAATTATACCACCACAGGATTGCCATGTTCAAAGGCTTTCCTCTCGTACAAAACTTAATGCTCTGACGATTTTTAAGGTGGGGCCAGATGCGACGGCGCGAGCAGGCAGCCATTAGAAATTGACGTACACTGTGCGTGTATACAGCGTATACAAAGACACGGCGCAGTCAGGGTTCCAACCAACAATAAGGGGGTCATTCAAGAAATAGGCCGGACAATTAAAAACTTTCAGCTACGCTCTGGAATAACTCTGGCACAAAAAATGCTAGGGAGATGCAGTTTGTACCTTAGTCATGCTGGCATATTCCTGCGTCCATTTTTTAAAGGTTTAGGGCGACTTGCACACTTCTTGATAGAAAAAAGCTCAAGTAGGCGGGGTTGCTCAGAAACGATTTCAACAGCCTCCACTATGGGAGTTTTGTGCACAGAGCTGTCGGAGAGAAAAACAAAATGTACAACGGGTAATTTCGATCCCAGTATCATGCTCAATCTTCAAAATTTTACCACCACAGGATTGCCATGTTCAAGGGCTTTCCTCTCGTACAAAACTTAATGCTCTGACGATTTTTAAGGCGGGGCCAGATGCGACTGCGCGAGCAGGTACGCATTAGAAATTGACGTACACTGTGCGTGTATACCGCGTATACAAAGACACGGCGCAGTCAGGGTTCCAACCAACAAAAAGGGGGTCATTCAAAAAATAGGCCGGACAATTAAAAACTTTCAGCTACGCTCTGTAATAACTCTGGAACAAAAAGTGCTAGGGAGATGCAGTTTGTACCTTAGTCAAGCTGGCATATTCCTGCGTCTATTTTTTAAAGATTCAGGGCGACTTGCACAATTCTTAAAAGAAAAAAGCTCAAGTAGGCGGGGTTGCTCAGAAACAATTTCAACAGCCTCCACTATGGGAGTTTTGTGCACAGAGCTGTCGGAGAGAAAAACACAGGATTGCCATGTTCAAGGGCTTTCCTCTCGTACAAAACTTAATGCTCTGACGATTTTTAAGGTGGGGCCAGATACGACGGCGCGAGCAATCACCCGTTAAAAATTGACGTACACTGTGCGTGTATACAGCGTATACAAAGACACGGCGCAGTCAGGGTTCCAACCAACAATAAGGGGGTCATTCAACAAATAGGCCGGACAATTAAAATCTTTCAGCTACGCTCTGGAATAACTCTGGAACAAAAAATGCTAGGGAGATGCAGTTTGTACCTTAGTCAAGCTGGCATATTCCTGCGTCCATTTTTTAAAGATTTAGGGCGACTTGCACACTTCTTGATAGAAAAAAGCTCAAGTAGGCGGGGTTGCTCAGGAACAATTTCATCAGCCTCCACTATGGGAGTTTTGTGCACAGAGCTGTCGGAGAGACAAACAAAAGTTACAACGGGTAATTTCGATCCCAGTATCATGCTCAATCTTCAAAATTTTACCACCACAGGACTGCCATGTTTAAGGACTTTCTTCTCGTACAAAACTTACTGCTCTAACGATTTTTAAGGCGGGGCCAGATGCGACTGCGCGAGCAGGTACGCATTAGAAATTGACGTACACTGTGCGTGTATACCGCGTATACAAAGACACGGCGCAGTCAGGGTTCCAACCAACAAAAAGGGGGTCATTCAAAAAATAGGCCGGACAATTAAAAACTTTCAGCTACGCTCTGGAATAACAATGGAACAAAAAATGCTAGGGAGATGCAGTTTGTACCTTAGTCATGCTGGCATATTCCTGCGTCCATTTTTTAAAGATTTAGGGCGACTTACACACTTCTTGATAGAAAAAAGCTCAAGTAGGCGGGGTTGCTCAGAAACAATTTCAACAGCCTCCACTATGGGAGTTTTGTGCACAGAGCTGTCTGAGAGAAAACAAAATGTACAACGGGTAATTTCGATCCCAGTATCATGCTCAATCTTCAAAATTTTACCACCACAGGACTGCCATGTTTAAGGGCTTTCTTCTCGTACAAAACTTAATGCTCTAACGAGTTTTAAGGCGGGGTCAGATGCGACTGCGCGAGCAGGCAGGCATTAGAAATTAACGTACACTGTGCGTGCATACAGCGTATACAAAGTCACGGCGCAGTCAGGGTTCCAACCAACAAAAAGGGGGTCATTCAAAAAATAGGCCGGACAATTAAAAACTTTCAGCTACGCTCTGGAATAACTCTGGAACAAAAAATGCTAGGGAGATGCAGTTTGTACCTTAGTCATGTTGGCATATTCCTGCGTCCATTTTTTAAAGATTTAGAGCGACTTGCACACTTCTTGATAGAAAAAAGCTCAAGTAGGCGGGGTTGCTCGGAACGATTTCAACAGCCTCCATTATGGGACTTTTGTGCACAGATCTGTCGGAGAGAAAAACAAAATGTACAACGGGTAATTTCGATCCCAGTATCATGCTCAATCTTCAAAATTTTACCACCACAGGATTGCCATGTTCAAGGGCTTTCCTCTCGTACAAAAGTTAATGCTTTGACGATTTTTAAAGCGGGGCCAGATGCGACTGCGCGAGCAGGCACCCATTAGAAGTTGACGTACACTGTGCGTGTATACAGCGTATACAAAGACACGGCGCAGTCAGGGTTCCAACCAACAATAAGGGGGTCATTCAACAAATAGGCCGGACAATTAAAATCTTTCAGCTACGCTCTGGGATAACTCTGGAACAAAAAATGCTAGGGAGATGCAGTTTGTACCTTATACTTAGTCAAGCTGGAATATTCCTGCGTCCATTTTTTAAAGATTTAGGGCGACTTGCACACTTCTTTATAGAAAAAAGCTCAAGTAGGCGGGGTTGCTCAGAAACAATTTCAACAGCCTCCACTATGGGAGTTTTGTGCACAGAGCTGTCGGAGAGAAAAACAAAATGTACAACGGGTAATTTCGATCCCAGTATCATGCTCAATCTTCAAAATTTTACCACCACAGGATTGCCATGTTCAAGGGCTTTCCTCTCGTACAAAACTTAATGCTCTGACGATTTTAAAGGTGGGGCCAGATACGACGGCGCGAGCAGGCACCCATTAAAAATTGACGTACACTGTGCGTGTATACAGCGTATACAAAGACACGGCGCAGTCAGGGTTCCAACCAACAATAAGGGGGTCATTCAACAAATAGGCCGGACAATTAAAATCTTTCAGCTACGCTCTGGGATAACTCTGGAACAAAAAATGCTAGGGAGATGCAGTTTGTACCTTATACTTAGTCAAGCTGGAATATTCCTGCGTCCATTTTTTAAAGATTTAGGGCGACTTGCACACTTCTTGATAGAAAAAAGCTCAAGTAGGCGGGGTTGCTCAGAAATAATTTCAACAGCCTCCACTATGGGAGTTTTGTGCACAGAGCTGTCGGAGAGAAAAACAAAAGTTACAACGGGTAATTTCGATCCCAGTATCATGCTCAATCTTCAAAATTATACCACCACAGGATTGCCATGTTCAAAGGCTTTCCTCTCGTACAAAACTTAATGCTCTGACGATTTTTAAGGTGGGGCCAGATGCGACGGCGCGAGCAGGCAGCCATTAGAAATTGACGTACACTGTGCGTGTATACAGCGTATACAAAGACACGGCGCAGTCAGGGTTCCAACCAACAATAAGGGGGTCATTCAAGAAATAGGCCGGACAATTAAAAACTTTCAGCTACGCTCTGGAATAACTCTGGCACAAAAAATGCTAGGGAGATGCAGTTTGTACCTTAGTCATGCTGGCATATTCCTGCGTCCATTTTTTAAAGGTTTAGGGCGACTTGCACACTTCTTGATAGAAAAAAGCTCAAGTAGGCGGGGTTGCTCAGAAACGATTTCAACAGCCTCCACTATGGGAGTTTTGTGCACAGAGCTGTCGGAGAGAAAAACAAAATGTACAACGGGTAATTTCGATCCCAGTATCATGCTCAATCTTCAAATTTGTACCACCACAGGATTGCCATGTTCAAGGGCTTTCCTCTCGTACAAAACTTAATGCTCTGACGATTTTAAAGGTGGGGCCAGATACGACGGCGCGAGCAATCACCCGTTAAAAATTGACGTACACTGTGCGTGTATACAGCGTATACAAAGACACGGCGCAGTCAGGGTTCCAACCAACAATAAGGGGGTCATTCAACAAATAGGCCGGACAATTAAAATCTTTCAGCTACGCTCTGGAATAACTCTGGAACAAAAAATGCTAGGGAGATGCAGTTTGTACCTTAGTCAAGCTGGCATATTCCTGCGTCCATTTTTTAAAGATTTAGGGCGACTTGCACACTTCTTGATAGAAAAAAGCTCAAGTAGGCGGGGTTGCTCAGAAACGATTTCAACAGCCTCCATTATGGGACTTTTGTGCACAGATCTGTCGGAGAGAAAAACAAAATGTACAACGGGTAATTTCGATCCCAGTATCATGCTCAATCTTCAAAATTATACCACCACAGGATTGCCATGTTCAAGGGCTTTCCTCTCGTACAAAACTTAATGCTTTGACGATTTTTAAAGCGGGGCCAGATGCGACTGCGCGAGCAGGCACCCATTAGAAGTTGACGTACACTGTGCGTGTATACAGCGTATACAAAGACACGGCGCAGTCAGGGTTCCAACCAACAATAAGGGGGTCATTCAAAAAATAGGCCGGACAATTAAAAACTTTCAGCTACGCTCTGGAATAACTCTGGAACCAAAAATGCTAGGGAGATGCAGTTTGTACCTTAGTCAAGCTGGCATATTCCTGCGTCCATTTTTTAAAGATTTAGGGCGACTTGCACACTTCTTGATAGAAAAAAGCTCAAGTAGGCGGGGTTGCTCATAAACAATTTCAACACATTCCACTATGGGAGTTTTGTGCACAGAGCTGTCGGAGAGACAAACAAAAGTTACAACGGGTAATTTCGATCCCAGTATCATGCTCAATCTGCAAAATTTCACCACCACAGGATTGCCCTGTTCAAGGGCTTTCCTCTCGTACAAAACTTAATGCTCTGACGATTTTAAAGGTGGGGCCAGATACGACGGCGCGAGCAGGCACCCATTAAAAATTGACGTACACTGTGCGTGTATACAGCGTATACAAAGACACGGCGCAGTCAGGGTTCCAACCAACAATAAGGGGGTCATTCAACAAATAGGCCGGACAATTAAAAACTTTGAGCTACGCTCTGGAATAACTCTGGAACAAAAAAATGCTAGGGAGATGCAGTTTGTACCTTAGTCAAGCTGGCGTATTCCTGCGTCCATTTTTTAAAGATTTAGGGCGACTTGCACACTTCTTGATAGAAAAAAGCTCAAGTAGGCGGGGTTGCTCAGAAACAATTTCAACAGCCTCCACTATGGGAGTTTTGTGCACAGAGCTGTCGGAGAGAAAAACAAAAGTTACAACGGGTAATTTCGATCCCAGTATCATGCTCAATCTTCAAAATTATACCACCACAGGATTGCCATGTTCAAGGGCTTTCCTCTCGTACAAAACTTAATGCTCTGACGATTTTTAAGGTGGGGCCAGATGCGACGGCGCGAGCAGGCACCCATTAGAAATTGACGTACACTGTGCGTGTATACAGCGTATACAAAGACACGGCGCAGTCAGGGTTCCAACCAACAATAAGGGGGTCATTCAACAAATAGGCCGGACAATTAAAAACTTTCAGCTACGCTCTGGAATAACTCTGGAACAAAAAATGCTAGGGAGATGCAGTTTGTACCTTAGTCATGCTGGCATATTCCTGCGTCCATTTTTTAAAGGTTTAGGGCGACTTGCACACTTCTTGATAGAAAAAAGCTCAAGTAGGCGGGGTTGCTCAGAAACGATTTCAACAGCCTCCACTATGGGAGTTTTGTGCACAGAGCTGTCGGAGAGAAAAACAAAATGTACAACGGGTAATTTCGATCCCAGTATCATGCTCAATCTTCAAAATTTTACCACCACAGGATTGCCATGTTCAAGGGCTTTCCTCTCGTACAAAACTTAATGCTCTGACGATTTTAAAGGTGGGGCCAGATACGACGGCGCGAGCAGGCACCCATTAAAAATTGACGTACACTGTGCGTGTATACAGCGTATACAAAGACACGGCGCAGTCAGGGTTCCAACCAACAATAAGGGGGTCATTCAACAAATAGGCCGGACAATTAAAATCTTTCAGCTACGCTCTGGGATAACTCTGGAACAAAAAATGCTAGGGAGATGCAGTTTGTACCTTATACTTAGTCAAGCTGGAATATTCCTGCGTCCATTTTTTAAAGATTTAGGGCGACTTGCACACTTCTTGATAGAAAAAAGCTCAAGTAGGCGGGGTTGCTCAGAAATAATTTCAACAGCCTCCACTATGGGAGTTTTGTGCACAGAGCTGTCGGAGAGAAAAACAAAATGTACAACGGGTAATTTCGATCCCAGTATCATGCTCAATCTTCAAATTTGTACCACCACAGGATTGCCATGTTCAAGGGCTTTCCTCTCGTACAAAACTTAATGCTCTGACGATTTTAAAGGTGGGGCCAGATACGACGGCGCGAGCAATCACCCGTTAAAAATTGACGTACACTGTGCGTGTATACAGCGTATACAAAGACACGGCGCAGTCAGGGTTCCAACCAACAATAAGGGGGTCATTCAACAAATAGGCCGGACAATTAAAATCTTTCAGCTACGCTCTGGAATAACTCTGGAACAAAAAATGCTAGGGAGATGCAGTTTGTACCTTAGTCAAGCTGGCATATTCCTGCGTCCATTTTTTAAAGATTTAGGGCGACTTGCACACTTCTTGATAGAAAAAAGCTCAAGTAGGCGGGGTTGCTCAGAAACGATTTCAACAGCCTCCATTATGGGACTTTTGTGCACAGATCTGTCGGAGAGAAAAACAAAATGTACAACGGGTAATTTCGATCCCAGTATCATGCTCAATCTTCAAAATTATACCACCACAGGATTGCCATGTTCAAGGGCTTTCCTCTCGTACAAAACTTAATGCTTTGACGATTTTTAAAGCGGGGCCAGATGCGACGGCGCGAGCAGGCACCCATTAGAAGTTGACGTACACTGTGCGTGTATACAGCGTATACAAAGACACGGCGCAGTCAGGGTTCCAACCAACAATAAGGGGGTCATTCAAAAAATAGGCCGGACAATTAAAAACTTTCAGCTACGCTCTGGAATAACTCTGGAACAAAAAATGCTAGGGAGATGCAGTTTGTACCTTAGTCAAGCTGGCATATTCATGCGTCCATTTTTTAAAGATTTAGGGCGACTTGCACACTTCTTGATAGAAAAAAGCTCAAGTAGGCGGGGTTGCTCATAAACAATTTCAACACATTCCACTATGGGAGTTTTGTGCACAGAGCTGTCGGAGAGACAAACAAAAGTTACAACGGGTAATTTCGATCCCAGTATCATGCTCAATCTGCAAAATTTCACCACCACAGGATTGCCCTGTTCAAGGGCTTTCCTCTCGTACAAAACTTAATGCTCTGACGATTTTAAAGGTGGGGCCAGATACGACGGCGCGAGCAGGCACCCATTAAAAATTGACGTACACTGTGCGTGTATACAGCGTATACAAAGACACGGCGCAGTCAGGGTTCCAACCAACAATAAGGGGGTCATTCAACAAATAGGCCGGACAATTAAAAACTTTCAGCTACGCTCTGGAATAACTCTGGAACAAAAAAATGCTAGGGAGATGCAGTTTCTCCTTAGTCAAGCTGGCGTATTCCTGCGTCCATTTTTTAAAGATTTAGGGCGACTTGCACACTTCTTGATAGAAAAAAGCTCAAGTAGGCGGGGTTGCTCAGAAACAATTTCAACAGCCTCCACTATGGGAGTTTTGTGCACAGAGCTGTCGGAGAGAAAAACAAAAGTTACAACGGGTAATTTCGATCCCAGTATCATGCTCAATCTTCAAAATTATACCACCACAGGATTGCCATGTTCAAGGGCTTTCCTCTCGTACAAAACTTAATGCTCTGACGATTTTTAAGGTGGGGCCAGATGCGACGGCGCGAGCAGGCACCCATTAGAAATTGACGTACACTGTGCGTGTGTACAGCGTATACAAAGACACGGCGCAGTCAGGGTTCCAACCAACAATAAGGGGGTCATTCAAGAAATAGGCCGGACAATTAAAAACTTTCAGCTACGCTCTGGAATAACTCTGGAACAAAAAATGCTAGGGAGATGCAGTTTGTACCTTAGTCATGCTGGCATATTCCTGCGTCCATTTTTTAAAGGTTTAGGGCGACTTGCACACTTCTTGATAGAAAAAAGCTCAAGTAGGCGGGGTTGCTCAGAAACGATTTCAACAGCCTCCACTATGGGAGTTTTGTGCACAGAGCTGTCGGAGAGAAAAACAAAATGTACAACGGGTAATTTCGATCCCAGTATCATGCTCAATCTTCAAAATTTTACCACCACAGGATTGCCATGTTCAAGGGCTTTCCTCTCGTACAAAACTTAATGCTCTGACGATTTTAAAGGTGGGGCCAGATACGACGGCGCGAGCAGGCACCCATTAAAAATTGACGTACACTGTGCGTGTATACAGCGTATACAAAGACACGGCGCAGTCAGGGTTCCAACCAACAATAAGGGGGTCATTCAACAAATAGGCCGGACAATTAAAATCTTTCAGCTACGCTCTGGGATAACTCTGGAACAAAAAATGCTAGGGAGATGCAGTTTGTACCTTATACTTAGTCAAGCTGGAATATTCCTGCGTCCATTTTTTAAAGATTTAGGGCGACTTGCACACTTCTTGATAGAAAAAAGCTCAAGTAGGCGGGGTTGCTCAGAAATAATTTCAACAGCCTCCACTATGGGAGTTTTGTGCACAGAGCTGTCGGAGAGAAAAACAAAAGTTACAACGGGTAATTTCGATCCCAGTATCATGCTCAATCTTCAAAATTATACCACCACAGGATTGCCATGTTCAAAGGCTTTCCTCTCGTACAAAACTTAATGCTCTGACGATTTTTAAGGTGGGGCCAGATGCGACGGCGCGAGCAGGCAGCCATTAGAAATTGACGTACACTGTGCGTGTATACAGCGTATACAAAGACACGGCGCAGTCAGGGTTCCAACCAACAATAAGGGGGTCATTCAAGAAATAGGCCGGACAATTAAAAACTTTCAGCTACGCTCTGGAATAACTCTGGCACAAAAAATGCTAGGGAGATGCAGTTTGTACCTTAGTCATGCTGGCATATTCCTGCGTCCATTTTTTAAAGGTTTAGGGCGACTTGCACACTTCTTGATAGAAAAAAGCTCAAGTAGGCGGGGTTGCTCAGAAACGATTTCAACAGCCTCCACTATGGGAGTTTTGTGCACAGAGCTGTCGGAGAGAAAAAAAAAATGTACAACGGGTAATTTCGATCCCAGTATCATGCTCAATCTTCAAATTTGTACCACCACAGGATTGCCATGTTCAAGGGCTTTCCTCTCGTACAAAACTTAATGCTCTGACGATTTTAAAGGTGGGGCCAGATACGACGGCGCGAGCAATCACCCGTTAAAAATTGACGTACACTGTGCGTGTATACAGCGTATACAAAGACACGGCGCAGTCAGGGTTCCAACCAACAATAAGGGGGTCATTCAACAAATAGGCCGGACAATTAAAAACTTTCAGCTACGCTCTGGAATAACTCTGGAACAAAAAATGCTAGGGAGATGCAGTTTGTACCTTAGTCATGCTGGCATATTCCTGCGTCCATTTTTTAAAGGTTTAGGGCGACTTGCACACTTCTTGATAGAAAAAAGCTCAAGTAGGCGGGGTTGCTCAGAAACGATTTCAACAGCCTCCACTATGGGAGTTTTGTGCACAGAGCTGTCGGAGAGAAAAACAAAATGTACAACGGGTAATTTCGATCCCAGTATCATGCTCAATCTTCAAAATTTTACCACCACAGGATTGCCATGTTCAAGGGCTTTCCTCTCGTACAAAACTTAATGCTCTGACGATTTTAAAGGTGGGGCCAGATACGACGGCGCGAGCAGGCACCCATTAAAAATTGACGTACACTGTGCGTGTATACAGCGTATACAAAGACACGGCGCAGTCAGGGTTCCAACCAACAATAAGGGGGTCATTCAACAAATAGGCCGGACAATTAAAATCTTTCAGCTACGCTCTGGGATAACTCTGGAACAAAAAATGCTAGGGAGATGCAGTTTGTACCTTATACTTAGTCAAGCTGGAATATTCCTGCGTCCATTTTTTAAAGATTTAGGGCGACTTGCACACTTCTTGATAGAAAAAAGCTCAAGTAGGCGGGGTTGCTCAGAAATAATTTCAACAGCCTCCACTATGGGAGTTTTGTGCACAGAGCTGTCGGAGAGAAAAACAAAAGTTACAACGGGTAATTTCGATCCCAGTATCATGCTCAATCTTCAAAATTATACCACCACAGGATTGCCATGTTCAAAGGCTTTCCTCTCGTACAAAACTTAATGCTCTGACGATTTTTAAGGTGGGGCCAGATGCGACGGCGCGAGCAGGCAGCCATTAGAAATTGACGTACACTGTGCGTGTATACAGCGTATACAAAGACACGGCGCAGTCAGGGTTCCAACCAACAATAAGGGGGTCATTCAAGAAATAGGCCGGACAATTAAAAACTTTCAGCTACGCTCTGGAATAACTCTGGCACAAAAAATGCTAGGGAGATGCAGTTTGTACCTTAGTCATGCTGGCATATTCCTGCGTCCATTTTTTAAAGGTTTAGGGCGACTTGCACACTTCTTGATAGAAAAAAGCTCAAGTAGGCGGGGTTGCTCAGAAACGATTTCAACAGCCTCCACTATGGGAGTTTTGTGCACAGAGCTGTCGGAGAGAAAAAAAAAATGTACAACGGGTAATTTCGATCCCAGTATCATGCTCAATCTTCAAATTTGTACCACCACAGGATTGCCATGTTCAAGGGCTTTCCTCTCGTACAAAACTTAATGCTCTGACGATTTTAAAGGTGGGGCCAGATACGACGGCGCGAGCAATCACCCGTTAAAAATTGACGTACACTGTGCGTGTATACAGCGTATACAAAGACACGGCGCAGTCAGGGTTCCAACCAACAATAAGGGGGTCATTCAACAAATAGGCCGGACAATTAAAATCTTTCAGCTACGCTCTGGAATAACTCTGGAACAAAAAATGCTAGGGAGATGCATTTTGTACCTTAGTCAAGCTGGCATATTCCTGCGTCCATTTTTTAAAGATTTAGGGCGACTTGCACACTTCTTGATAGAAAAAAGCTCAAGTAGGCGGGGTTGCTCAGGAACAATTTCATCAGCCTCCACTATGGGAGTTTTGTGCACAGAGCTGTCGGAGAGACAAACAAAAGTTACAACGGGTAATTTCGATCCCAGTATCATGCTCAATCTTCAAAATTTTACCACCACAGGACTGCCATGTTTAAGGGCTTTCTTCTCGTACAAAACTTACTGCTCTAACGATTTTTAAGGCGGGGTCAGATGCGACTGCGCGAGCAGGTACGCATTAGAAATTGACGTACACTGTGCGTGTATACCGCGTATACAAAGACACGGCGCAGTCAGGGTTCCAACCAACAAAAAGGGGGTCATTCAAAAAATAGGCCGGACAATTAAAAACTTTCAGCTACGCTCTGGAATAACTCTGGAACAAAAAATGCTAGGGAGATGCAGTTTGTACCTTAGTCATGCTGGCATATTCCTGCGTCCATTTTTTAAAGATTTAGGGCGACTTACACACTTCTTGATAGAAAAAAGCTCAAGTAGGCGGGGTTGCTCAGAAACAATTTCAACAGCCTCCACTATGGGAGTTTTGTGCACAGAGCTGTCTGAGAGAAAACAAAATGTACAACGGGTAATTTCGATCCCAGTATCATGCTCAATCTTCAAAATTTTACCACCACAGGATTGCCATGTTCAAGGGCTTTCCTCTCGTACAAAACTTAATGCTCTGACGATTTTTAAGGTGGGGCCAGATGCGACGGCGCGAGCAGGCACCCATTAGAAATTGACGGACACTGTGCGTGTATACAACGTATACAAAGACACGGCGCAGTCAGGGTTCCAACCAACAATAAGGGGGTCATTCAACAAATAGGCCGGACAATTAAAAACTTTCAGCTACGCTCTGGAATAACTCTGGAACAAAAAATGCTAGGGAGATGCAGTTTGTACCTTAGTCATGCTGGCATATTCCTGCGTCCATTTTTTAAAGATTTAGGGCGACTTACACACTTCTTGATAGTAAAAACTCAAGTAGGCGGGGTTGCTCAGAAACAATTTCAACAGCCTCCACTATGGGAGTTTTGTGCACAGAGCTGTCGGAGAGAAAAACAAAAGTTACAACGGGTAATTTGGATCCCAGTATCATGCTCAATCTTCAAAATTTTACCACCACAGGATTGCCATGTTCAAGGGCTTTCCTCTCGTACAAAACTTAATGCTCTGACGATTTTTAAAGCGGGGTCAGATGCGACTGCGCGAGCAGGCACCCATTAGAAATTGACGTACACTGTGCGTGTATACAGCGTATACAAAGACACGGCGCAGTCAGGGTTCCAACCAACAATAAGGGGGTCATTCAACAAATAGGCCGGACAATTAAAAACTTTCAGCTACGCTCTGGAATAACTCTGGAACAAAAAATGCTAGGGAGATGCAGTTTGTACCTTAGTCATGCTGGCATATTCCTGCGTCCATTTTTTTTTGAAGATTTAGGGCGACTTACACACTTCTTGATAGAAAAAAGCTCAAGTAGGCGGGGTTGCTCAGAAACAATTTCAACAGCCTCCACTATGGGAGTTTTGTGCACAGAGCTGTCGGAGAGACAAACAAAAGTTACAACGGGTAATTTCGATCCCAGTATCATGCTCAATCTTCAAAATTTTACCACCACAGGATTGCCATGTTCAAGGGCTTTCCTCTCGTACAAAACTTAATGCTCTGACGATTTTTAAGGTGGGGCCAGATGCGACGGCGCGAGTAGGCACCCATTAGAAATTGACGTACACTGTGCGTGTATACAGCGTATACAAAGACACGGCGCAGTCAGGGTTCCAACCAACAATAAGGGGGTCATTCAACAAATAGGCCGGACAATTAAAAACTTTCAGCTACGCTCTGGAATAACTCTGGAACAAAAAATGCTAGGGAGATGCAGTTTGTACCTTAGTCATGCTGGCATATTCCTGCGTCCATTTTTTAAAGATTTAGGGCGACTTGCACACTTCTTGATAGAAAAAAGCTCAAGTAGGCGGGGTTGCTCAGAAACAATTTCAACAGCCTCCACTATGGGAGTTTTGTGCACAGAGCTTTCGGAGAGAAAAACAAAATGTACAACGGGTAATTTCGATCCCAGTATCATGCTCAATCTTCAAAATTTTACCACTACAGGATTGCCATGTTCAAGGGCTTTCCTCTCGTACAAAACTTAATGCTCTGACGATTTTTAAAGCGGGGTCAGATGCGACTGCGCGAGCAGGCACCCATTAGAAATTGACGTACACTGTGCGTGTATACAGCGTATACAAAGACACGGCGCAGTCAGGGTTCCAACCAACAATAAGGGGGTCATTCAACAAATAGGCCGGACAATTAAAAACTTTCAGCTACGCTCTGGAATAACTCTGGAACAAAAAATGCTAGGGAGATGCAGTTTGTACCTTAGTCAAGCTGGCATATTCCTGCGTCCATTTCTTAAAGATTTAGGGCGACTTGCACACTTCTTGATAGAAAGAAGCTCAAGTAGGCGGGGTTGCTCAGAAACAATTTCAACAGCCTCCAGTATGGGAGTTTTGTGCACAGAGCTGTCGGAGAGACAAACAAAAGTTACAACGGGTAATTTCGATCCCAGTATCATGCTCAATCTTCAAAATTTTACCACCACAGGATTGCCATGTTCAAGGGCTTTCCTCTCGTACAAAACTTAATGCTCTGACGATTTTTAAGGTGGGGCCAGATGCGACGGCGCGAGCAGGCACCCATTAGAAATTGACGTACACTGTGCGTGTATACAGCGTATACAAAGACACGGCGCAGACAGGGTTCCAACCAACAATAAGGGGGTGATTCAAAAAATAGGCCGGACAATTAAAAACTTTCAGCTACGCTCTGGAATAACTCTAGAACAAAAAATGCTAGGGAGATGCAGTTTGTACCTTAGTCATGCTGGCATATTCCTGCGTCCATTTTTTAAAGATTTAGGGCGACTTACACACTTCTTGATAGAAAAAAGCTCAAGTAGGCGGGGTTGCTCAGAAACAATTTCAACAGCCTCCACTATGGGAGTTTTGTGCACAAAGCTGTCGGAGAGAAAACAAAATGTACAACGGGTAATTTCGATCCCAGTATCATGCTCAATCTTCAAAATTTTACCACCACAGGACTGCCATGTTCAAGGGCTTTCCTCTCGTACAAAACTTAATGCTCTGACGATTTTTAAGGTGGGGCCAGATACGACGGCGCGAGCAGGCACCCATTAAAAATTGACGTACACTGTGCGTGTATACAGCGTATACAAAGACACGGCGCAGTCAGGGTTCCAACCACCAATAAGGGGGTCATTCAACAAATAGGCCGGACAATTAAAAATTTCAGCTACGCTCTGGAATAACTCTGGCACAAAAAATGCTAGGGAGATGCAGTTTGTACCTTAGTCATGTTGGCATATTCCTGCGTCTTTTTTTTTAAAATTTAGGGCGACTTACACACTTCTTGAGAGAAAAAAGCTCAAGTAGCCGGGGTTGCTCAGAAACAATTTCAACAGCCTCCACTATGGGAGTTTTGTGCACAAAGCTGTCGGAGAGAAAACAAAATGTACAACGGGTAATTTCGATCCCAGTATCATGCTCAATCTTCAAAATTTTACCACCACAGGACTGCCATGTTTAAGGGCTTTCTTCTCGTACAAAACTTAATGCTCTAACGATTTTTAAGGCGGGGTCAGATGCGACTGCGCGAGCAGGCACGCATTAGAAATTGACGTATACTGTGCGTGTATACAGCGTATACAAAGACACGGCGCAGTCAGGGTTCCAACCAACAATAAGGGGGTCATTCAAAAAATAGGCCGGACAATTAAAAACTTTCAGCTACGCTCTGGAATAACTCTGGAACAAAAAATGCTACGGAGATGCAGTTTGTACCTTAGTCAAGCTGGCTTATTCCTGCGTCCATTTTTTAAAGATTTAGGGCGACTTGCACACTTCTTGATAGAAAAAAGCTCAAGTAGGCGGGGTTGCTCAGAAACAATTTCAACAGCCTCCACTATGGGAGTTTTGTGCACAGAGCTGTCGGAGAGAAAAACAAAAGTTACAACGGGTAATTTCGATCCCAGTATCATGCTCAATCTTCAAAATTTTACCACCACAGGATTGCCATGTTCAAGGGCTTTCCTCTCGTACAAAACTTAATGCTCTGACGATTTTTAAGGTCGGGCCAGATGCGACGGCGCGAGCAGGCACCCATTAGAAATTGACGTACACTGTGCGTGTATACAGCGTATACAAAGACACGGCGCAGTCAGGGTTCCAACCAACAATAAGGGGGTCATTCAACAAATAGGCCGGACAATTAAAAACTTTCAGCTACGCTCTGGAATAACTCTAGAACAAAAAATGCTAGGGAGATGCAGTTTGTACCTTAGTCATGCTGGCATATTCCTGCGTCCATTTTTTAAAGATTTAGGGCGACTTACACACTTCTTGATAGAAAAAAGCTCAAGTAGGCGGGGTTGCTCAGAAACAATTTCAACAGCCTCCACTATGGGAGTTTTGTGCACAGAGCTGTCGGAGAGAAAACAAAATGTACAACGGGTAATTTCGATCCCAGTATCATGCTCAATCTTCAAAATTTTACCACCACAGGATTGCCATGTTTAAGGGCTTTCTTCTCGTACAAAACTTAATGCTCTAACGATTTTTAAGGCGGGTTCAGATGCGACTGCGCGAGCAGGCACGCATTAGAAATTGACGTACACTGTGCGTGTATACAGCGTATACAAAGACACGGCGCAGTCAGGGTTCCAACCAACAATAAGGGGGTCATTCAACAAATAGGCCGGACATTTAAAAACTTTCAGCTACGCTCTGGAATAACTCTGGAACAAAAAATGCTAGGGAGATGCAGTTTGTACCTTAGTCATGCTGGCATATTCCTGCATCCATTTTTAAAAGGTTTCGGGCGACTTGCACACTTATTGATAGAAAAAAGCTCAAGTAGGCGGGGTTGCTCAGAAACAATTTCAACAGCCTCCACTATGGGAGTTTTGTGCACAGAGCTGTCGGAGAGAAAAACAAAATGTACAACGGGTAATTTCGATCCCAGTATCATGCTCAATCTTCAAAATTTTACCACCACAGGATTGCCATGTTCAAGGGCTTTCCTCTCGTACAAAACTTAATGCTCTGACGATTTTTAAGGTGGGGCCAGATACGACGGCGCGAGCAGGCACCCATTAGAAATTGACGTACACTGTGCGTGTATACAGCGTATACAAAGACACGGCGCAGTCAGGGTTCCAACCAACAATAAGGGGGTCATTCAACAAATAGGCCGGACAATTAAAAACTTTCAGCTACGCTCTGGAATAACTCTGGAACAAAAAATGCTAGGGAGAAGCAGTTTGTACCTTAGTCAAGCTGGCATATTCCTGCGTCCATTTTCTAAAGGTTTAGGGCGACTTGCACACTTCTTGATAGAAAAAAGCTCAAGTAGGCGGGGTTGCTCAGAAACGATTTCAACAGCCTCCACTATGGGAGTTTTGTGCACAGAGCTGTCGGAGAGAAAAACAAAATGTACAACGGGTAATTTCGATCCCAGTATCATGCTCAATCTTCAAAATTTTACCACCACAGGATTGCCATGTTCAAGGGCTTTCCTCTCGTACAAAACTTAATGCTCTGACGATTTTAAAGGTGGGGCCAGATACGACGGCGCGAGCAGGCACCCATTAAAAATGACGTACACTGTGCGTGTATACAGCGTATACAAAGACACGGCGCAGTCAGGGTTCCAACCAACAATAAGGGGAGTCATTCAACAAATAGGCCGGACAATTAAAATCTTTCAGCTACGCTCTGGAATAACTCTGAAACGAAAAATGCTAGGGAGATGCAGTTTGTACCTTAGTCAAGCTGGCATATTCCTGCGTCTATTTTTTAAAGATTTAGGGCGACTTGCACACTTCTTGATAGAAAAAAAGCTCAAGTAGGCGGGGTTGCTCAGAAACAATTTCAACAGCCTCCACTATGGGAGTTTTGTGCACAGAGCTGTCGGAGAGAAAACAAAATGTACAACGGGTAATTTCGATCCCAGTATCATGCTCAATCTTCAAAATTTTACCACCACAGGATTGCCATGTTTAAGGGCTTTCTTCTCGTACAAAACTTAATGCTCTAACGATTTTTAAGGCGGGGTCAGATGCGACTGCGCGAGCAGGCACGCATTAGAAATTGACGTACACTGTGCGTGTATACAGCGTATACAAAGACACGGCGCAGTCAGGGTTCCAACCAACAATAAGGGGGTCATTCAACAAATAGGCCGGACATTTAAAAACTTTCAGCTACGCTCTGGAATAACTCTGGAACAAAAAATGCTAGGGAGATGCAGTTTGTACCTTAGTCATGCTGGCATATTCCTGCATCCATTTTTAAAAGGTTTCGGGCGACTTGCACACTTATTGATAGAAAAAAGCTCAAGTAGGCGGGGTTGCTCAGAAACAATTTCAACAGCCTCCACTATGGGAGTTTTGTGCACAGAGCTGTCGGAGAGAAAAACAAAATGTACAACGGGTAATTTCGATCCCAGTATCATGCTCAATCTTCAAAATTTTACCACCACAGGATTGCCATGTTCAAGGGCTTTCCTCTCGTACAAAACTTAATGCTCTGACGATTTTTAAGGTGGGGCCAGATACGACGGCGCGAGCAGGCACCCATTAGAAATTGACGTACACTGTGCGTGTATACAGCGTATACAAAGACACGGCGCAGTCAGGGTTCCAACCAACAATAAGGGGGTCATTCAACAAATAGGCCGGACAATTAAAAACTTTCAGCTACGCTCTGGAATAACTCTGGAACAAAAAATGCTAGGGAGAAGCAGTTTGTACCTTAGTCAAGCTGGCATATTCCTGCGTCCATTTTCTAAAGGTTTAGGGCGACTTGCACACTTCTTGATAGAAAAAAGCTCAAGTAGGCGGGGTTGCTCAGAAACGATTTCAACAGCCTCCACTATGGGAGTTTTGTGCACAGAGCTGTCGGAGAGAAAAACAAAATGTACAACGGGTAATTTCGATCCCAGTATCATGCTCAATCTTCAAAATTTTACCACCACAGGATTGCCATGTTCAAGGGCTTTCCTCTCGTACAAAACTTAATGCTCTGACGATTTTAAAGGTGGGGCCAGATACGACGGCGCGAGCAGGCACCCATTAAAAATGACGTACACTGTGCGTGTATACAGCGTATACAAAGACACGGCGCAGTCAGGGTTCCAACCAACAATAAGGGGAGTCATTCAACAAATAGGCCGGACAATTAAAATCTTTCAGCTACGCTCTGGAATAACTCTGAAACGAAAAATGCTAGGGAGATGCAGTTTGTACCTTAGTCAAGCTGGCATATTCCTGCGTCTATTTTTTAAAGATTTAGGGCGACTTGCACACTTCTTGATAGAAAAAAAGCTCAAGTAGGCGGGGTTGCTCAGAAACAATTTCAACAGCCTCCACTATGGGAGTTTTGTGCACAGAGCTGTCGGAGAGAAAAACAAAAGTTACAACGGGTAATTTCGATCCCAGTATCATGCTCAATCTTCAAAATTTTACCACCACAGGATTGCCATGTTCAAGGGCTTTCCTCTCGTACAAAACTTAATGCTCTGACGATTTTTAAGGTGGGGCCAGATGCGACGGCGCGAGCAGGCACCCATTAGAAATTGACGTACACTGTGCGGGTATACAGCGTATACAAAGACACGGCAGAGTCAGGGTTCCAACCAACAATAAGGGGGTCATTCAACAAATAGGCCGGACAATTAAAAACTTTCAGCTACGCTCTGGAATAACTCTGGAACAAAAAATGTAGGGAGATGCAGTTTGTACCTTAGTCAAGCTGGCATATTCCTGCGTCCATTTTCTAAAGGTTTAGGGCGACTTGCACACTTCTTGATAGAAAAAAGCTCAAGTAGGCGGGGTTGCTCAGAAACGATTTCAACAGCCTCCACTATGGGAGTTTTGTGCACAGAGCTGTCGGAGAGAAAAACAAAATGTACAACGGGTAATTTCGATCCCAGTATCATGCTCAATCTTCAAAATTTTACCACCACAGGATTGCCATGTTCAAGGGCTTTCCTCTCGTACAAAACTTAATGCTCTGACGATTTTAAAGGTGGGGCCAGATACGACGGCGCGAGCAGGCACCCATAAAAAATTGACGTACACTGTGCGTGTATACAGCGTATACAAAGACACGGCGCAGTCAAGGTTCCAACCACCAATAAGGGGGTCATTCAACAAATAGGCCGGACAATTAAAAACTTTCAGCTACGCTCTGGAATAACTCTGGAACAAAAAATGCTCGGGAGATGCAGTTTGTACCTTAGTCATGTTGGCATATTCCTGCGTCTATTTTTTAAAGATTTAGGGCGACTTACACACTTCTTGAGAGAAAAAAGCTCAAGTAGCCGGGGTTGCTCAGAAACAATTTCAACAGCCTCCACTATGGGAGTTTTGTGCACAGAGCTGTCGGAGAGAAAAACAAAAGTTACAACGGGTAATTTGGATCCCAGTATCATGCTCAATCTTCAAAATTTTACCACCACAGGATTGCCATGTTCAAGGGCTTTCCTCTCGTACAAAACTTAATGCTCTGACGATTTTTAAGATGGGGCCAGATGCGACGGCGCGAGCAGGCACCCATTAGAAATTGACGTACACTGTGCGTGTATACAGCGTATACAATGACAACTCGCTGTCAGGGTTCCAACCAACAATAAGGGGGTCATTCAACAAATAGGCCGGACAATTAAAAACTTTCAGCTACGCTCTGGAATAACTCTGGAACAAAAAATGCTAGGGAGATGCAGTTTGTACCTTAGTCATGCTGGCATATTCCTGCGTCCATTTTTTAAAGATTTAGGGCGACTTGCACACTTCTTGATAGAAAAAAGCTCAAGTAGCCGGGGTTGCTCAGAAACAATTTCAACAGCCTCCACTATGGGAGTTTTGTGCACAGAGCTGTCGGAGAGAAAAACAAAATGTACAACGGGTAATTTCGATCCCAGTATCATGCTCAATCTTCAAAATTTTACAACCACAGGACTGCCATGTTTAAGGGCTTTCTTCTCGTACAAAACTTAATGCTCTAACGATTTTTAAGGCGGGGTCAGATGCGACTGCGCGAGCAGGCACGCATTAGAAATTGACGTATACTGTGCGTGTATACAGCGTATACAAAGACACGGCGCAGTCAGGGTTCCAACCAACAATAAGGGGGTCATTCAAAAAATAGGCCGGACAATTAAAAACTTTCAGCTACGCTCTGGAATAACTCTGGAACAAAAAATGCTACGGAGATGCAGTTTGTACCTTAGTCAAGCTGGCTTATTCCTGCGTCCATTTTCTAAAGATTTAGGGCGACTTGCACACTTCTTGATAGAAAAAAGCTCAAGTAGGCGGGGTTGCTCAGAAACAATTTCAACAGCCTCCACTATGGGAGTTTTGTGCACAGAGCTGTCGGAGAGAAAAACAAAAGTTACAACGGGTAATTTCGATCCCAGTATCATGCTCAATCTTCAAAATTTTACCACCACAGGATTGCCATGTTCAAGGGCTTTCCTCTCGTACAAAACTTAATGCTCTGACGATTTTTAAGGTCGGGCCAGATGCGACGGCGCGAGCAGGCACCCATTAGAAATTGACGTACACTGTGCGTGTATACAGCGTATACAAAGACACGGCGCAGTCAGGGTTCCAACCAACAATAAGGGGGTCATTCAACAAATAGGCCGGACAATTAAAAACTTTCAGCTACGCTCTGGAATAACTCTAGAACAAAAAATGCTAGGGAGATGCAGTTTGTACCTTAGTCATGCTGGCATATTCCTGCATCCATTTTTAAAAGGTTTCGGGCGACTTGCACACTTATTGATAGAAAAAAGCTCAAGTAGGCGGGGTTGCTCAGAAACAATTTCAACAGCCTCCACTATGGGAGTTTTGTGCACAGAGCTGTCGGAGAGAAAAACAAAATGTACAACGGGTAATTTCGATCCCAGTATCATGCTCAATCTTCAAAATTTTACCACCACAGGATTGCCATGTTCAAGGGCTTTCCTCTCGTACAAAACTTAATGCTCTGACGATTTTTAAGGTGGGGCCAGATACGACGGCGCGAGCAGGCACCCATTAGAAATTGACGTACACTGTGCGTGTATACAACGTATACAAAGACACGGCGCAGTCAGGGTTCCAACCAACAATAAGGGGGTCATTCAACAAATAGGCCGGACAATTAAAAACTTTCAGCTACGCTCTGGAATAACTCTGGAACAAAAAATGCTAGGGAGATGCAGTTTGTACCTTAGTCAAGCTGGCATATTCCTGCGTCCATTTTCTAAAGGTTTAGGGCGACTTGCACACTTTTTGATAGAAAAAAGCTCAAGTAGGCGGGGTTGCTCAGAAACGATTTCAACAGCCTCCACTATGGGAGTTTTGTGCACAGAGCTGTCGGAGAGAAAAACAAAATGTACAACGGGTAATTTCGATCCCAGTATCATGCTCAATCTTCAAAATTTTACCACCACAGGATTGCCATGTTCAAGGGCTTTCCTCTCGTACAAAACTTAATGCTCTGACGATTTTAAAGGTGGGGCCAGATACGACGGCGCGAGCAGGCACCCATTAAAAATGACGTACACTGTGCGTGTATACATCGTATACAAAGACACGGCGCAGTCAGGGTTCCAACCAACAATAAGGGGAGTCATTCAACAAATAGGCCGGACAATTAAAATCTTTCAGCTACGCTCTGGAATAACTCTGAAACGAAAAATGCTAGGGAGATGCTGTTTGTACCTTAGTCAAGCTGGCATATTCCTGCGTCTATTTTTTAAAGATTTAGGGCGACTTGCACACTTCTTGATAGAAAAAAAGCTCAAGTAGGCGGGGTTGCTCAGAAACAATTTCAACAGCCTCCACTATGGGAGTTTTGTGCACAGAGCTGTCGGAGAGAAAAACAAAAGTTACAACGGGTAATTTCGATCCCAGTATCATGCTCAATCTTCAAAATTTTACCACCACAGGATTGCCATGTTCAAGGGCTTTCCTCTCGTACAAAACTTAATGCTCTGACGATTTTTAAGGTGGGGCCAGATGCGACGGCGCGAGCAGGCACCCATTAGAAATTGACGTACACTGTGCGGGTATACAGCGTATACAAAGACACGGCAGAGTCAGGGTTCCAACCAACAATAAGGGGGTCATTCAACAAATAGGCCGGACAATTAAAAACTTTCAGCTACGCTCTGGAATAACTCTGGAACAAAAAATGTAGGGAGATGCAGTTTGTACCTTAGTCAAGCTGGCATATTCCTGCGTCCATTTTCTAAAGGTTTAGGGCGACTTGCACACTTCTTGATAGAAAAAAGCTCAAGTAGGCGGGGTTGCTCAGAAACGATTTCAACAGCCTCCACTATGGGAGTTTTGTGCACAGAGCTGTCGGAGAGAAAAACAAAATGTACAACGGGTAATTTCGATCCCAGTATCATGCTCAATCTTCAAAATTTTACCACCACAGGATTGCCATGTTCAAGGGCTTTCCTCTCGTACAAAACTTAATGCTCTGACGATTTTAAAGGTGGGGCCAGATACGACGGCGCGAGCAGGCACCCATAAAAAATTGACGTACACTGTGCGTGTATACAGCGTATACAAAGACACGGCGCAGTCAAGGTTCCAACCACCAATAAGGGGGTCATTCAACAAATAGGCCGGACAATTAAAAACTTTCAGCTACGCTCTGGAATAACTCTGGAACAAAAAATGCTCGGGAGATGCAGTTTGTACCTTAGTCATGTTGGCATATTCCTGCGTCTATTTTTTAAAGATTTAGGGCGACTTACACACTTCTTGAGAGAAAAAAGCTCAAGTAGCCGGGGTTGCTCAGAAACAATTTCAACAGCCTCCACTATGGGAGTTTTGTGCACAGAGCTGTCGGAGAAAAAAACAAAAGTTACAACGGGTAATTTGGATCCCAGTATCATGCTCAATCTTCAAATTTTTACCACCACAGGATTGCCATGTTCAAGGGCTTTCCTCTCGTACAAAACTTAATGCTCTGACGATTTTTAAGATGGGGCCAGATGCGACGGCGCGAGCAGGCACCCATTAGAAATTGACGTACACTGTGCGTGTATACAGCGTATACAATGACAACTCGCTGTCAGGGTTCCAACCAACAATAAGGGGGTCATTCAACTAATAGGCCGGACAATTAAAAACTTTCAGCTACGCTCTGGAATAACTCTGGAACAAAAAATGCTAGGGAGATGCAGTTTGTACCTTAGTCATGCTGGCATATTCCTGCGTCCATTTTTTTAAAAGATTTAGGGCGACTTACACACTTCTTGATAGAAAAAAGCTCAAGTAGGCGGGGTTGCTCAGAAACAATTTCAACAGCCTCCACTATGGGAGTTTTGTGCACAGAGCTGTCGGAGAGACAAACAAAAGTTACAACGGGTAATTTCGATCCCAGTATCATGCTCAATCTTCAAAATTTTACCACCACAGGATTGCCATGTTCAAGGGCTTTCCTCTCGTACAAAACTTAATGCTCTGACGATTTTTAAGGTGGGGCCAGATGCGACGGCGCGAGCAGGCACCCATTAGAAATTGACGTACACTGTGCGTGTATACAGCGTATACAAAGACACGGCGCAGTCAGGGTTCCAACCAACAATAAGGGGGTCATTCAACAAATAGGCCGGACAATTAAAAACTTTCAGCTACGCTCTGGAATAACTATGGAACAAAAAATGCTAGGGAGATGCAGTTTGTACCTTAGTCATGCTGGCATATTCCTGCGTCCATTTTTTAAAGATTTAGGGCGACTTGCACACTTCTTGATAGAAAAAAGCTCAAGTAGGCGGGGTTGCTCAGAAACGATTTCAACAGCCTCCACTATGGGAGTTTTGTGCACAGAGCTGTCGGAGAGAAAAACAAAATGTACAACGGGTATTTTCGATCCCAGTATCATGCTCAATCTTCAAAATTTTACCACTACAGGATTGCCATGTTCAAGGGCTTTCCTCTCGTACAAAACTTAATGCTCTGACGATTTTTAAAGCGGGGTCAGATGCGACTTCGCGAGCAGGCACCCATTAGAAATTGACGTACACTGTGCGTGTATACAGCGTATACAATGACAACTCGCTGTCAGGGTTCCAACCAACAATAAGGGGGTCATTCAACTAATAGGCCGGACAATTAAAAACTTTCAGCTACGCTCTGGAATAACTCTGGAACAAAAAATGCTAGGGAGATGCAGTTTGTACCTTAGTCATGCTGGCATATTCCTGCGTCAATTTTTTTAAAAGATTTAGGGCGACTTACACACTTCTTGATAGAAAAAAGCTCAAGTAGGCGGGGTTGCTCAGAAACAATTTCAACAGCCTCCACTATGGGAGTTTTGTGCACAGAGCTGTCGGAGAGACAAACAAAAGTTACAACGGGTAATTTCGATCCCAGTATCATGCTCAATCTTCAAAATTTTACCACCACAGGATTGCCATGTTCAAGGGCTTTCCTCTCGTACAAAACCTTATGCTCTGACGATTTTTAAGGTGGGGCCAGATGCGACGGCGCGAGCAGGCACCCATTAGAAATTGACGTACACTGTGTGTGTATACAGCGTATACAAAGACACGGCGCAGTCAGGGTTCCAACCAACAATAAGGGGGTCATTCAACAAATAGGCCGGACAATTAAAAACTTTCAGCTACGCTCTGGAATAACTCTGGAACAAAAAATGCTAGGGAGATGTAGTTTGTACCTTAGTCAAGCTGGCATATTCCTGCGTCCATTTCTTAAAGATTTAGGGCGACCTGCACACTTCTTGATAGAAAGAAGCTCAAGTAGGCGGGGTTGCTCAGAAACAATTTCAACAGCCTCCACTATGGGAGTTTTGTGCACAGAGCTGTCGGAGAGACAAACAAAAGTTACAACGGGTAATTTCGATCCCAGTATCATGCTCAATCTTCAAAATTTTACCACCACAGGATTGCCATGTTCAAGGGCTTTCCTCTCGTACAAAACTTAATGCTCTGACGATTTTTAAGGTGGGGCCAGATGCGACGGCGCGAGCAGGCACCCATTAGAAATTGACGTACACTGTGCGTGTATACAGCGTATACAAAGACACGGCGCAGTCAGGGTTCCAACCAACAATAAGGGGGTCATTCAACTAATAGGCCGGACAATTAAAAACTTTCAGCTACGCTCTGGAATAACTCTGGAACAAAAAATGCTAGGGAGATGCAGTTTGTACCTTAGTCATGCTGGCATAATCCTGCGTCCATTTTTTAAAGATTAGGGCGACTTACACACTTCTTGATAGAAAAAAGCTCAAGTAGGCGGGGTTGCTCAGAAACAATTTCAACAGCCTCCACTATGGGAGTTTTGTGCACAGAGCTGTCGGAGAGAAAACAAAATGTACAACGGGTAATTTCGATCCCAGTATCATGCTCAATCTTCAAAATTTTACCACCACAGGATTGCCATGTTTAAGGGCTTTCTTCTCGTACAAAACTTAATGCTCTAACGATTTTTAAGGCGGGTTCAGATGCGACTGCGCGAGCAGGCACGCATTAGAAATTGACGTACACTGTGCGTGTATACAGCGTATACAAAGACACGGCGCAGTCAGGGTTCCAACCAACAATAAGGGGGTCATTCAACAAATAGGCCGGACATTTAAAAACTTTCAGCTACGCTCTGGAATAACTCTGGAACAAAAAATGCTAGGGAGATGCAGTTTGTACCTTAGTCATGCTGGCATATTCCTGCATCCATTTTTAAAAGGTTTCGGGCGACTTGCACACTTATTGATAGAAAAAAGCTCAAGTAGGCGGGGTTGCTCAGAAACAATTTCAACAGCCTCCACTATGGGAGTTTTGTGCACAGAGCTGTCGGAGAGAAAAACAAAATGTACAACGGGTAATTTCGATCCCAGTATCATGCTCAATCTTCAAAATTTTACCACCACAGGATTGCCATGTTCAAGGGCTTTCCTCTCGTACAAAACTTAATGCTCTGACGATTTTTAAGGTGGGGCCAGATACGACGGCGCGAGCAGGCACCCATTAGAAATTGACGTACACTGTGCGTGTATACAGCGTATACAAAGACACGGCGCAGTCAGGGTTCCAACCAACAATAAGGGGGTCATTCAACAAATAGGCCGGACAATTAAAAACTTTCAGCTACGCTCTGGAATAACTCTGGAACAAAAAATGCTAGGGAGAAGCAGTTTGTACCTTAGTCAAGCTGGCATATTCCTGCGTCCATTTTCTAAAGGTTTAGGGCGACTTGCACACTTCTTGATAGAAAAAAGCTCAAGTAGGCGGGGTTGCTCAGAAACGATTTCAACAGCCTCCACTATGGGAGTTTTGTGCACAGAGCTGTCGGAGAGAAAAACAAAATGTACAACGGGTAATTTCGATCCCAGTATCATGCTCAATCTTCAAAATTTTACCACCACAGGATTGCCATGTTCAAGGGCTTTCCTCTCGTACAAAACTTAATGCTCTGACGATTTTAAAGGTGGGGCCAGATACGACGGCGCGAGCAGGCACCCATTAAAAATGACGTACACTGTGCGTGTATACAGCGTATACAAAGACACGGCGCAGTCAGGGTTCCAACCAACAATAAGGGGAGTCATTCAACAAATAGGCCGGACAATTAAAATCTTTCAGCTACGCTCTGGAATAACTCTGAAACGAAAAATGCTAGGGAGATGCAGTTTGTACCTTAGTCAAGCTGGCATATTCCTGCGTCTATTTTTTAAAGATTTAGGGCGACTTGCACACTTCTTGATAGAAAAAAAGCTCAAGTAGGCGGGGTTGCTCAGAAACAATTTCAACAGCCTCCACTATGGGAGTTTTGTGCACAGAGCTGTCGGAGAGAAAACAAAATGTACAACGGGTAATTTCGATCCCAGTATCATGCTCAATCTTCAAAATTTTACCACCACAGGATTGCCATGTTTAAGGGCTTTCTTCTCGTACAAAACTTAATGCTCTAACGATTTTTAAGGCGGGGTCAGATGCGACTGCGCGAGCAGGCACGCATTAGAAATTGACGTACACTGTGCGTGTATACAGCGTATACAAAGACACGGCGCAGTCAGGGTTCCAACCAACAATAAGGGGGTCATTCAACAAATAGGCCGGACATTTAAAAACTTTCAGCTACGCTCTGGAATAACTCTGGAACAAAAAATGCTAGGGAGATGCAGTTTGTACCTTAGTCATGCTGGCATATTCCTGCATCCATTTTTAAAAGGTTTCGGGCGACTTGCACACTTATTGATAGAAAAAAGCTCAAGTAGGCGGGGTTGCTCAGAAACAATTTCAACAGCCTCCACTATGGGAGTTTTGTGCACAGAGCTGTCGGAGAGAAAAACAAAATGTACAACGGGTAATTTCGATCCCAGTATCATGCTCAATCTTCAAAATTTTACCACCACAGGATTGCCATGTTCAAGGGCTTTCCTCTCGTACAAAACTTAATGCTCTGACGATTTTTAAGGTGGGGCCAGATACGACGGCGCGAGCAGGCACCCATTAGAAATTGACGTACACTGTGCGTGTATACAGCGTATACAAAGACACGGCGCAGTCAGGGTTCCAACCAACAATAAGGGGGTCATTCAACAAATAGGCCGGACAATTAAAAACTTTCAGCTACGCTCTGGAATAACTCTGGAACAAAAAATGCTAGGGAGAAGCAGTTTGTACCTTAGTCAAGCTGGCATATTCCTGCGTCCATTTTCTAAAGGTTTAGGGCGACTTGCACACTTCTTGATAGAAAAAAGCTCAAGTAGGCGGGGTTGCTCAGAAACGATTTCAACAGCCTCCACTATGGGAGTTTTGTGCACAGAGCTGTCGGAGAGAAAAACAAAATGTACAACGGGTAATTTCGATCCCAGTATCATGCTCAATCTTCAAAATTTTACCACCACAGGATTGCCATGTTCAAGGGCTTTCCTCTCGTACAAAACTTAATGCTCTGACGATTTTAAAGGTGGGGCCAGATACGACGGCGCGAGCAGGCACCCATTAAAAATGACGTACACTGTGCGTGTATACAGCGTATACAAAGACACGGCGCAGTCAGGGTTCCAACCAACAATAAGGGGAGTCATTCAACAAATAGGCCGGACAATTAAAATCTTTCAGCTACGCTCTGGAATAACTCTGAAACGAAAAATGCTAGGGAGATGCAGTTTGTACCTTAGTCAAGCTGGCATATTCCTGCGTCTATTTTTTAAAGATTTAGGGCGACTTGCACACTTCTTGATAGAAAAAAAGCTCAAGTAGGCGGGGTTGCTCAGAAACAATTTCAACAGCCTCCACTATGGGAGTTTTGTGCACAGAGCTGTCGGAGAGAAAAACAAAAGTTACAACGGGTAATTTCGATCCCAGTATCATGCTCAATCTTCAAAATTTTACCACCACAGGATTGCCATGTTCAAGGGCTTTCCTCTCGTACAAAACTTAATGCTCTGACGATTTTTAAGGTGGGGCCAGATGCGACGGCGCGAGCAGGCACCCATTAGAAATTGACGTACACTGTGCGGGTATACAGCGTATACAAAGACACGGCAGAGTCAGGGTTCCAACCAACAATAAGGGGGTCATTCAACAAATAGGCCGGACAATTAAAAACTTTCAGCTACGCTCTGGAATAACTCTGGAACAAAAAATGTAGGGAGATGCAGTTTGTACCTTAGTCAAGCTGGCATATTCCTGCGTCCATTTTCTAAAGGTTTAGGGCGACTTGCACACTTCTTGATAGAAAAAAGCTCAAGTAGGCGGGGTTGCTCAGAAACGATTTCAACAGCCTCCACTATGGGAGTTTTGTGCACAGAGCTGTCGGAGAGAAAAACAAAATGTACAACGGGTAATTTCGATCCCAGTATCATGCTCAATCTTCAAAATTTTACCACCACAGGATTGCCATGTTCAAGGGCTTTCCTCTCGTACAAAACTTAATGCTCTGACGATTTTAAAGGTGGGGCCAGATACGACGGCGCGAGCAGGCACCCATAAAAAATTGACGTACACTGTGCGTGTATACAGCGTATACAAAGACACGGCGCAGTCAAGGTTCCAACCACCAATAAGGGGGTCATTCAACAAATAGGCCGGACAATTAAAAACTTTCAGCTACGCTCTGGAATAACTCTGGAACAAAAAATGCTCGGGAGATGCAGTTTGTACCTTAGTCATGTTGGCATATTCCTGCGTCTATTTTTTAAAGATTTAGGGCGACTTACACACTTCTTGAGAGAAAAAAGCTCAAGTAGCCGGGGTTGCTCAGAAACAATTTCAACAGCCTCCACTATGGGAGTTTTGTGCACAGAGCTGTCGGAGAGAAAAACAAAAGTTACAACGGGTAATTTGGATCCCAGTATCATGCTCAATCTTCAAAATTTTACCACCACAGGATTGCCATGTTCAAGGGCTTTCCTCTCGTACAAAACTTAATGCTCTGACGATTTTTAAGATGGGGCCAGATGCGACGGCGCGAGCAGGCACCCATTAGAAATTGACGTACACTGTGCGTGTATACAGCGTATACAATGACAACTCGCTGTCAGGGTTCCAACCAACAATAAGGGGGTCATTCAACAAATAGGCCGGACAATTAAAAACTTTCAGCTACGCTCTGGAATAACTCTGGAACAAAAAATGCTAGGGAGATGCAGTTTGTACCTTAGTCATGCTGGCATATTCCTGCGTCCATTTTTTAAAGATTTAGGGCGACTTGCACACTTCTTGATAGAAAAAAGCTCAAGTAGCCGGGGTTGCTCAGAAACAATTTCAACAGCCTCCACTATGGGAGTTTTGTGCACAGAGCTGTCGGAGAGAAAAACAAAATGTACAACGGGTAATTTCGATCCCAGTATCATGCTCAATCTTCAAAATTTTACAACCACAGGACTGCCATGTTTAAGGGCTTTCTTCTCGTACAAAACTTAATGCTCTAACGATTTTTAAGGCGGGGTCAGATGCGACTGCGCGAGCAGGCACGCATTAGAAATTGACGTATACTGTGCGTGTATACAGCGTATACAAAGACACGGCGCAGTCAGGGTTCCAACCAACAATAAGGGGGTCATTCAAAAAATAGGCCGGACAATTAAAAACTTTCAGCTACGCTCTGGAATAACTCTGGAACAAAAAATGCTACGGAGATGCAGTTTGTACCTTAGTCAAGCTGGCTTATTCCTGCGTCCATTTTCTAAAGATTTAGGGCGACTTGCACACTTCTTGATAGAAAAAAGCTCAAGTAGGCGGGGTTGCTCAGAAACAATTTCAACAGCCTCCACTATGGGAGTTTTGTGCACAGAGCTGTCGGAGAGAAAAACAAAAGTTACAACGGGTAATTTCGATCCCAGTATCATGCTCAATCTTCAAAATTTTACCACCACAGGATTGCCATGTTCAAGGGCTTTCCTCTCGTACAAAACTTAATGCTCTGACGATTTTTAAGGTCGGGCCAGATGCGACGGCGCGAGCAGGCACCCATTAGAAATTGACGTACACTGTGCGTGTATACAGCGTATACAAAGACACGGCGCAGTCAGGGTTCCAACCAACAATAAGGGGGTCATTCAACAAATAGGCCGGACAATTAAAAACTTTCAGCTACGCTCTGGAATAACTCTAGAACAAAAAATGCTAGGGAGATGCAGTTTGTACCTTAGTCATGCTGGCATATTCCTGCATCCATTTTTAAAAGGTTTCGGGCGACTTGCACACTTATTGATAGAAAAAAGCTCAAGTAGGCGGGGTTGCTCAGAAACAATTTCAACAGCCTCCACTATGGGAGTTTTGTGCACAGAGCTGTCGGAGAGAAAAACAAAATGTACAACGGGTAATTTCGATCCCAGTATCATGCTCAATCTTCAAAATTTTACCACCACAGGATTGCCATGTTCAAGGGCTTTCCTCTCGTACAAAACTTAATGCTCTGACGATTTTTAAGGTGGGGCCAGATACGACGGCGCGAGCAGGCACCCATTAGAAATTGACGTACACTGTGCGTGTATACAACGTATACAAAGACACGGCGCAGTCAGGGTTCCAACCAACAATAAGGGGGTCATTCAACAAATAGGCCGGACAATTAAAAACTTTCAGCTACGCTCTGGAATAACTCTGGAACAAAAAATGCTAGGGAGATGCAGTTTGTACCTTAGTCAAGCTGGCATATTCCTGCGTCCATTTTCTAAAGGTTTAGGGCGACTTGCACACTTTTTGATAGAAAAAAGCTCAAGTAGGCGGGGTTGCTCAGAAACGATTTCAACAGCCTCCACTATGGGAGTTTTGTGCACAGAGCTGTCGGAGAGAAAAACAAAATGTACAACGGGTAATTTCGATCCCAGTATCATGCTCAATCTTCAAAATTTTACCACCACAGGATTGCCATGTTCAAGGGCTTTCCTCTCGTACAAAACTTAATGCTCTGACGATTTTAAAGGTGGGGCCAGATACGACGGCGCGAGCAGGCACCCATTAAAAATGACGTACACTGTGCGTGTATACATCGTATACAAAGACACGGCGCAGTCAGGGTTCCAACCAACAATAAGGGGAGTCATTCAACAAATAGGCCGGACAATTAAAATCTTTCAGCTACGCTCTGGAATAACTCTGAAACGAAAAATGCTAGGGAGATGCTGTTTGTACCTTAGTCAAGCTGGCATATTCCTGCGTCTATTTTTTAAAGATTTAGGGCGACTTGCACACTTCTTGATAGAAAAAAAGCTCAAGTAGGCGGGGTTGCTCAGAAACAATTTCAACAGCCTCCACTATGGGAGTTTTGTGCACAGAGCTGTCGGAGAGAAAAACAAAAGTTACAACGGGTAATTTCGATCCCAGTATCATGCTCAATCTTCAAAATTTTACCACCACAGGATTGCCATGTTCAAGGGCTTTCCTCTCGTACAAAACTTAATGCTCTGACGATTTTTAAGGTGGGGCCAGATGCGACGGCGCGAGCAGGCACCCATTAGAAATTGACGTACACTGTGCGGGTATACAGCGTATACAAAGACACGGCAGAGTCAGGGTTCCAACCAACAATAAGGGGGTCATTCAACAAATAGGCCGGACAATTAAAAACTTTCAGCTACGCTCTGGAATAACTCTGGAACAAAAAATGTAGGGAGATGCAGTTTGTACCTTAGTCAAGCTGGCATATTCCTGCGTCCATTTTCTAAAGGTTTAGGGCGACTTGCACACTTCTTGATAGAAAAAAGCTCAAGTAGGCGGGGTTGCTCAGAAACGATTTCAACAGCCTCCACTATGGGAGTTTTGTGCACAGAGCTGTCGGAGAGAAAAACAAAATGTACAACGGGTAATTTCGATCCCAGTATCATGCTCAATCTTCAAAATTTTACCACCACAGGATTGCCATGTTCAAGGGCTTTCCTCTCGTACAAAACTTAATGCTCTGACGATTTTAAAGGTGGGGCCAGATACGACGGCGCGAGCAGGCACCCATAAAAAATTGACGTACACTGTGCGTGTATACAGCGTATACAAAGACACGGCGCAGTCAAGGTTCCAACCACCAATAAGGGGGTCATTCAACAAATAGGCCGGACAATTAAAAACTTTCAGCTACGCTCTGGAATAACTCTGGAACAAAAAATGCTCGGGAGATGCAGTTTGTACCTTAGTCATGTTGGCATATTCCTGCGTCTATTTTTTAAAGATTTAGGGCGACTTACACACTTCTTGAGAGAAAAAAGCTCAAGTAGCCGGGGTTGCTCAGAAACAATTTCAACAGCCTCCACTATGGGAGTTTTGTGCACAGAGCTGTCGGAGAAAAAAACAAAAGTTACAACGGGTAATTTGGATCCCAGTATCATGCTCAATCTTCAAATTTTTACCACCACAGGATTGCCATGTTCAAGGGCTTTCCTCTCGTACAAAACTTAATGCTCTGACGATTTTTAAGATGGGGCCAGATGCGACGGCGCGAGCAGGCACCCATTAGAAATTGACGTACACTGTGCGTGTATACAGCGTATACAATGACAACTCGCTGTCAGGGTTCCAACCAACAATAAGGGGGTCATTCAACTAATAGGCCGGACAATTAAAAACTTTCAGCTACGCTCTGGAATAACTCTGGAACAAAAAATGCTAGGGAGATGCAGTTTGTACCTTAGTCATGCTGGCATATTCCTGCGTCCATTTTTTTAAAAGATTTAGGGCGACTTACACACTTCTTGATAGAAAAAAGCTCAAGTAGGCGGGGTTGCTCAGAAACAATTTCAACAGCCTCCACTATGGGAGTTTTGTGCACAGAGCTGTCGGAGAGACAAACAAAAGTTACAACGGGTAATTTCGATCCCAGTATCATGCTCAATCTTCAAAATTTTACCACCACAGGATTGCCATGTTCAAGGGCTTTCCTCTCGTACAAAACTTAATGCTCTGACGATTTTTAAGGTGGGGCCAGATGCGACGGCGCGAGCAGGCACCCATTAGAAATTGACGTACACTGTGCGTGTATACAGCGTATACAAAGACACGGCGCAGTCAGGGTTCCAACCAACAATAAGGGGGTCATTCAACAAATAGGCCGGACAATTAAAAACTTTCAGCTACGCTCTGGAATAACTATGGAACAAAAAATGCTAGGGAGATGCAGTTTGTACCTTAGTCATGCTGGCATATTCCTGCGTCCATTTTTTAAAGATTTAGGGCGACTTGCACACTTCTTGATAGAAAAAAGCTCAAGTAGGCGGGGTTGCTCAGAAACGATTTCAACAGCCTCCACTATGGGAGTTTTGTGCACAGAGCTGTCGGAGAGAAAAACAAAATGTACAACGGGTATTTTCGATCCCAGTATCATGCTCAATCTTCAAAATTTTACCACTACAGGATTGCCATGTTCAAGGGCTTTCCTCTCGTACAAAACTTAATGCTCTGACGATTTTTAAGGTGGGGCCAGATGCGACGGCGCGAGCAGGCACCCATTAGAAATTGACGTACACTGTGCGTGTATACAGCGTATACAAAGACACGGCGCAGTCAGGGTTCCAACCAACAATAAGGGGGTCATTCAACTAATAGGCCGGACAATTAAAAACTTTCAGCTACGCTCTGGAATAACTCTGGAACAAAAAATGCTAGGGAGATGCAGTTTGTACCTTAGTCATGCTGGCATAATCCTGCGTCCATTTTTTAAAGATTTAGGGCGACTTGCACACTTCTTGATAGAAAAAAGCTCAAGTAGGCGGGGTTGCTCAGAAACAATTTCAACAGCCTCCACTATGGGAGTTTTGTGCACAGAGCTGTCGGAGAGAAAAACAAAATGTACAACGGGTATTTTCGATCCCAGTATCATGCTCAATCTTCAAAATTTTACCACTACAGGATTGCCATGTTCAAGGGCTTTCCTCTCGTACAAAACTTAATGCTCTGCCGATTTTTAAAGCGGGGTCAGATGCGACTGCGCGAGCAGGCACCCATTAGAAATTGACGTACACTGTGCGTGTATACAGCGTATACAAAGACACGGCGCAGTCAGGGTTCCAACCAACAATAAGGGGGTCATTCAACAAATAGGCCGGACAATTAAAAACTTTCAGCTACTCCCTGGAATAACACTGGAACAAAAAATGCTAGGGAGATGTAGTTTGTACCTTAGTCAAGCTGGCATATTCCTGCGTCCATTTCTTAAAGATTTAGGGCGACCTGCACACTTCTTGATAGAAAGAAGCTCAAGTAGGCGGGGTTGCTCAGAAACAATTTCAACAGCCTCCACTATGGGAGTTTTGTGCACAGAGCTGTCGGAGAGAAAAACAAAAGTTACAACGGGTAATTTCGATCCCAGTATCATGCTCAATCTTCAAAATTTTACCACCACAGGATTGCCATGTTCAAGGGCTTTCCTCTCGTACAAAACTTAATGCTCTGACGATTTTTAAGGTGGGGCCAGATGCGACGGCGCGAGCAGGCACCCATTAGAAATTGACGTACACTGTGCGTGTATACAGCGTATACAAAGACACGGCGCAGTCAGGGTTCCAACCAACAATAAGGGGGTCATTCAACAAATAGGCCGGATAATTAAAAACTTTCAGCTACGCTCTGGAATAACTCTGGAACAAAAAATGCTAGGGAGATGCAGTTTGTACCTTAGTCAAGCTGGCATATTCCTGCGTCCATTTTCTAAAGGTTTAGGGCGACTTGCACACTTCTTGATAGAAAAAAGCTCAAGTAGGCGGGGTTGCTCAGAAACAATTTCAACACATTCCACTATGGGAGTTTTGTGCACAGAGCTGTCGGAGAGACAAACAAAAGTTACAACGGGTAATTTCGATCCCAGTATTATGCTCAATCTTCAAAATTTCACCACCAAAGGATTGCCATGTTCAAGGGCTTTCCTCTCGTATAAAACTTAATGCTCTGGCGATTTTTAAGGTGGGGCCAGATGCGACGGCGCGAACAGGCACCCATTAGAAATTGACGTACACTGTGCGTGTAAACAGCGTATACAAAGACACGGCGCAGTCAGGGTTCCAACCAACAATAAGGGGGTCATTCAAAAAATAGGCCGGACAATTAAAAACTTTCAGCTACGCTCTGGAATAACTCTGGAAAAAAAAATGCTAGGGAGATGCAGTTTGTACCTTAGTCAAGCTGGCGTATTCCTGCGTCCATTTTTTAAAGATTTAGGGCGACTTGCACACTTCTTGATAGAAAAAAGCTCAAGTAGGCGGGGTTGCTCAGAAACAATTTCAACAGCCTCCACTATGGGAGTTTTGTGCACAGAGCTGTCGGAGAGAAAAACAAAAGTTACAACGGGTAATTTCGATCCCAGTATCATGCTCAATCTTCAAAATTATACCACCACTGGATTGCCATGTTCAAGGGCTTTCCTCTCGTACAAAACTTAATGCTCTGACGATTTTTAAGGTGGGGCCAGATGCGACGGCGCGAGCAGGCACCCATTAGAAATTGACGTACACTGTGCGTGTAAACAGCGTATACAAAGACACGGCGCAGTCAGGGTTCCAACCAACAATAAGGGGGTCATTCAACAAATAGGCCGGACAATTAAAAACTTTCAGCTACGCTCTGGAATAACTCTGGAACAAAAAAATGCTAGGGAGATGCAGTTTGTACCTTAGTCAAGCTGGCGTATTCCTGCGTCCATTTTTTTAAGATTTAGGGCGACTTGCACACTTCTTGATAGAAAAAAGCTCAAGTAGGCGGGGTTGCTCAGAAACAATTTCAACAGCCTCCACTATGGGAATTTTGTGCACAGAGCTGTCAGAGAGAAAAACAAAAGTTACAACGGGTAATTTCGATCCCAGTATCATGCTCAGTCTTCAAAATTATACCACCACAGGATTGCCATGTTCAAGGGCTTTCCTCTCGTACAAAACTTAATGCTCTGACGATTTTTAAGGTGGGGCCAGATACGACGGCGCGAGCAGGCACCCATTAAAAATTGACGTACACTGTGCGTGTATACAGCGTATACAAAGACACGGCGCAGTCAGGGTTCCAACCAACAATAAGGGGGTCATTCAACAAATAGGCCGGACAATTAAAATCTTTCAGCTACGCTCTGGAATAACTCTGGAACAAAAAATGCTAGGGAGATGCAGTTTGTACCTTATACTTAGTCTAGCTGGAATATTCCTGCGTCCATTTTTTTAAAGATTTAGGGCGACTTGCACACTTCTTGATAGAAAAAAGCTCAAGTAGGCGGGGTTGCTCAGAAACAATTTCAACAGCCTCCACTATGGGAGTTTTGTGCACAGAGCTGTCGGAGAGAAAAACAAAAGTTACAACGGGTAATTTCGATCCCAGTATCATGCTCAATCTTCAAAATTATACCACCACAGGATTGCCATGTTCAAGGGCTTTCCTCTCGTACAAAACTTAATGCTCTGACGATTTTTAAGGTGGGGCCAGATGCGACGGCGCGAGCAGGCACCCATTAGAAATTGACGTACACTGTGCGTGTATACAGCGTATACAAAGACACGGCGCAGTCAGGGTTCCAACCAACAATAAGGGGGTCATTCAACAAATAGGCCGGACAATTAAAAACTTTCAGCTACGCTCTGGAATAACTCTGGAACAAAAAATGCTAGGGAGATGCAGTTTGTACCTTAGTCATGCTGGCATATTCCTGCGTCAATTTTTTAAAGGTTTAGGGCGACTTGCACACTTCTTGATAGAAAAAAGCTCAAGTAGGCGGGGTTGCTCAGAAACGATTTCAACAGCCTCCACTATGGGAGTTTTGTGCACAGAGCTGTCGGAGAGAAAAACAAAATGTACAACGGGTAATTTCGATCCCAGTATCATGCTCAATCTTCAAAATTTTACCACCACAAGATTGCCATGTTCAAGGGCTTTCCTCTCGTACAAAACTTAATGCTCTGACGATTTTAAAGGTGGGGCCAGATACGACGGCGCGAGCAGGCACCCATTAAAAATTGACATACACTGTGCGTGTATACAGCGTATACAAAGACATGGCGCAGTCAGGGTTCCAACCAACAATAAGGGGGTCATTCAACAAATAGGCCGGACAATTAAAATCTCTCAGCTACGCTCTGGAATAACTCTGGAACAAAAAATGCTAGGGAGATGCAGTTTGTACCTTAGTCATGCTGGCATATTCCTGCGTCCATTTTTTAACGGTTTAGGGCGACTTGCACACTTCTTGATAGAAAAAAGCTCAAGTAGGCGGGGTTGCTCAGAAACGATTTCAACAGCCTCCACTATGGGAGTTTTGTGCACAGAGCTGTCGGAGAGAAAAACAAAATGTACAACGGGTATTTTCGATCCCAGTATCATGCTCAATCTTCAAAATTTTACCACTACAGGATTGCCATGTTCAAGGGCTTTCCTCTCGTACAAAACTTAATGCTCTGACGATTTTTAAAGCGGGGTCAGATGCGACTTCGCGAGCAGGCACCCATTAGAAATTGACGTACACTGTGCGTGTATACAGCGTATACAATGACAACTCGCTGTCAGGGTTCCAACCAACAATAAGGGGGTCATTCAACTAATAGGCCGGACAATTAAAAACTTTCAGCTACGCTCTGGAATAACTCTGGAACAAAAAATGCTAGGGAGATGCAGTTTGTACCTTAGTCATGCTGGCATATTCCTGCGTCAATTTTTTAAAGGTTTAGGGCGACTTGCACACTTCTTGATAGAAAAAAGCTCAAGTAGGCGGGGTTGCTCAGAAACAATTTCAACAGCCTCCACTATGGGAGTTTTGTGCACAGAGCTGTCGGAGAGACAAACAAAAGTTACAACGGGTAATTTCGATCCCAGTATCATGCTCAATCTTCAAAATTTTACCACCACAGGATTGCCATGTTCAAGGGCTTTCCTCTCGTACAAAACCTTATGCTCTGACGATTTTTAAGGTGGGGCCAGATGCGACGGCGCGAGCAGGCACCCATTAGAAATTGACGTACACTGTGTGTGTATACAGCGTATACAAAGACACGGCGCAGTCAGGGTTCCAACCAACAATAAGGGGGTCATTCAACAAATAGGCCGGACAATTAAAAACTTTCAGCTACGCTCTGGAATAACTCTGGAACAAAAAATGCTAGGGAGATGTAGTTTGTACCTTAGTCAAGCTGGCATATTCCTGCGTCCATTTCTTAAAGATTTAGGGCGACCTGCACACTTCTTGATAGAAAGAAGCTCAAGTAGGCGGGGTTGCTCAGAAACAATTTCAACAGCCTCCACTATGGGAGTTTTGTGCACAGAGCTGTCGGAGAGACAAACAAAAGTTACAACGGGTAATTTCGATCCCAGTATCATGCTCAATCTTCAAAATTTTACCACCACAGGATTGCCATGTTCAAGGGCTTTCCTCTCGTACAAAACTTAATGCTCTGACGATTTTTAAGGTGGGGCCAGATGCGACGGCGCGAGCAGGCACCCATTAGAAATTGACGTACACTGTGCGTGTATACAGCGTATACAAAGACACGGCGCAGTCAGGGTTCCAACCAACAATAAGGGGGTCATTCAACTAATAGGCCGGACAATTAAAAACTTTCAGCTACGCTCTGGAATAACTCTGGAACAAAAAATGCTAGGGAGATGCAGTTTGTACCTTAGTCATGCTGGCATAATCCTGCGTCCATTTTTTAAAGATTTAGGGCGACTTGCACACTTCTTGATAGAAAAAAGCTCAAGTAGGCGGGGTTGCTCAGAAACAATTTCAACAGCCTCCACTATGGGAGTTTTGTGCACAGAGCTGTCGGAGAGAAAAACAAAATGTACAACGGGTATTTTCGATCCCAGTATCATGCTCAATCTTCAAAATTTTACCACTACAGGATTGCCATGTTCAAGGGCTTTCCTCTCGTACAAAACTTAATGCTCTGCCGATTTTTAAAGCGGGGTCAGATGCGACTGCGCGAGCAGGCACCCATTAGAAATTGACGTACACTGTGCGTGTATACAGCGTATACAAAGACACGGCGCAGTCAGGGTTCCAACCAACAATAAGGGGGTCATTCAACAAATAGGCCGGACAATTAAAAACTTTCAGCTACTCTCTGGAATAACTCTGGAACAAAAAATGCTAGAGAGATGTAGTTTGTACCTTAGTCAAGCTGGCATATTCCTGCGTCCATTTCTTAAAGATTTAGGGCGACCTGCACACTTCTTGATAGAAAGAAGCTCAAGTAGGCGGGGTTGCTCAGAAACAATTTCAACAGCCTCCACTATGGGAGTTTTGTGCACAGAGCTGTCGGAGAGAAAAACAAAAGTTACAACGGGTAATTTCGATCCCAGTATCATGCTCAATCTTCAAAATTTTACCACCACAGGATTGCCATGTTCAAGGGCTTTCCTCTCGTACAAAACTTAATGCTCTGACGATTTTTAAGGTGGGGCCAGATGCGACGGCGCGAGCAGGCACCCATTAGAAATTGACGTACACTGTGCGTGTATACAGCGTATACAAAGACACGGCGCAGTCAGGGTTCCAACCAACAATAAGGGGGTCATTCAACAAATAGGCCGGACAATTAAAAACTTTCAGCTACGCTCTGGAATAACTCTGGAACAAAAAATGCTAGGGAGATGCAGTTTGTACCTTAGTCAAGCTGGCATATTCCTGCGTCCATTTTTTAACGGTTTAGGGCGACTTGCACACTTCTTGATAGAAAAAAGCTCAAGTAGGCGGGGTTGCTCAGAAACAATTTCAACACATTCCACTATGGGAGTTTTGTGCACAGAGCTGTCGGAGAGACAAACAAAAGTTACAACGGGTAATTTCGATCCCAGTATTATGCTCAATCTTCAAAATTTCACCACCAAAGGATTGCCATGTTCAAGGGCTTTCCTCTCGTATAAAACTTAATGCTCTGGCGTTTTTTAAGGTGGGGCCAGATGCGACGGCGCGAACAGGCACCCATTAGAAATTGACGTACACTGTGCGTGTAAACAGCGTATACAAAGACACGGCGCAGTCAGGGTTCCAACCAACAATAAGGGGGTCATTCAAAAAATAGGCCGGACAATTAAAAACTTTCAGCTACGCTCTGGAATAACTCTGGAAAAAAAAATGCTAGGGAGATGCAGTTTGTACCTTAGTCAAGCTGGCGTATTCCTGCGTCCATATTTTAAAGATTTAGGGCGACTTGCACACTTCTTGATAGAAAAAAGCTCAAGTAGGCGGGGTTGCTCAGAAACAATTTCAACAGCCTCCACTATGGGAGTTTTGTGCACAGAGCTGTCGGAGAGAAAAACAAAAGTTACAACGGGTAATTTCGATCCCAGTATCATGCTCAATCTTCAAAATTATACCACCACTGGATTGCCATGTTCAAGGGCTTTCCTCTCGTACAAAACTTAATGCTCTGACGATTTTTAAGGTGGGGCCAGATGCGACGGCGCGAGCAGGCACCCATTAGAAATTGACGTACACTGTGCGTGTAAACAGCGTATACAAAGACACGGCGCAGTCAGGGTTCCAACCAACAATAAGGGGGTCATTCAACAAATAGGCCGGACAATTAAAAACTTTCAGCTACGCTCTGGAATAACTCTGGAACAAAAAAATGCTAGGGAGATGCAGTTTGTACCTTAGTCAAGCTGGCGTATTCCTGCGTCCATTTTTTTAAGATTTAGGGCGACTTGCACACTTCTTGATAGAAAAAAGCTCAAGTAGGCGGGGTTGCTCAGAAACAATTTCAACAGCCTCCACTATGGGAATTTTGTGCACAGAGCTGTCAGAGAGAAAAACAAAAGTTACAACGGGTAATTTCGATCCCAGTATCATGCTCAGTCTTCAAAATTATACCACCACAGGATTGCCATGTTCAAGGGCTTTCCTCTCGTACAAAACTTAATGCTCTGACGATTTTTAAGGTGGGGCCAGATACGACGGCGCGAGCAGGCACCCATTAAAAATTGACGTACACTGTGCGTGTATACAGCGTATACAAAGACACGGCGCAGTCAGGGTTCCAACCAACAATAAGGGGGTCATTCAACAAATAGGCCGGACAATTAAAATCTTTCAGCTACGCTCTGGAATAACTCTGGAACAAAAAATGCTAGGGAGATGCAGTTTGTACCTTATACTTAGTCAAGCTGGAATATTCCTGCGTCCATTTTTTAAAGATTTAGGGCGACTTGCACACTTCTTGATAGAAAAAAGCTCAAGTAGGCGGGGTTGCTCAGAAACAATTTCAACAGCCTCCACTATGGGAGTTTTGTGCACAGAGCTGTCGGAGAGAAAAACAAAAGTTACAACGGGTAATTTCGATCCCAGTATCATGCTCAATCTTCAAAATTATACCACCACAGGATTGCCATGTTCAAGGGCTTTCCTCTCGTACAAAACTTAATGCTCTGACGATTTTTAAGGTGGGGCCAGATGCGACGGCGCGAGCAGGCACCCATTAGAAATTGACGTACACTGTGCGTGTATACAGCGTATACAAAGACACGGCGCAGTCAGGGTTCCAACCAACAATAAGGGGGTCATTCAACAAATAGGCCGGACAATTAAAAACTTTCAGCTACGCTCTGGAATAACTCTGGAACAAAAAATGCTAGGGAGATGCAGTTTGTACCTTAGTCATGCTGGCATATTCCTGCGTCAATTTTTTAAAGGTTTAGGGCGACTTGCACACTTCTTGATAGAAAAAAGCTCAAGTAGGCGGGGTTGCTCAGAAACGATTTCAACAGCCTCCACTATGGGAGTTTTGTGCACAGAGCTGTCGGAGAGAAAAACAAAATGTACAACGGGTAATTTCGATCCCAGTATCATGCTCAATCTTCAAAATTTTACCACCACAAGATTGCCATGTTCAAGGGCTTTCCTCTCGTACAAAACTTAATGCTCTGACGATTTTAAAGGTGGGGCCAGATACGACGGCGCGAGCAGGCACCCATTAAAAATTGACATACACTGTGCGTGTATACAGCGTATACAAAGACATGGCGCAGTCAGGGTTCCAACCAACAATAAGGGGGTCATTCAACAAATAGGCCGGACAATTAAAATCTCTCAGCTACGCTCTGGAATAACTCTGGAACAAAAAATGCTAGGGAGATGCAGTTTGTACCTTAGTCATGCTGGCATATTCCTGCGTCCATTTTTTAACGGTTTAGGGCGACTTGCACACTTCTTGATAGAAAAAAGCTCAAGTAGGCGGGGTTGCTCAGAAACGATTTCAACAGCCTCCACTATGGGAGTTTTGTGCACAGAGGTGTCGGAGAGAAAAACAAAATGTACAACGGGTAATTTCGATCCCAGTATCGTGCTCAATCTTCAAAATTTTACCACCACAGGATTGCCATGTTCAAGGGCTTTCCTCTCGTACAAAACTTAATGCTCTGACGATTTTAAAGGTGGGGCCAGATACGACGGCGCGAGCAGGCACCCATTAAAAATTGACGTACACTGTGCGTGTATACAGCGTATACAAAGACACGGCGCAGTCAGGGTTCCAACCAACAATAAGGGGGTCATTCAACAAATAGGCCGGACAATTAAAATCTTTCAGCTACGCTCTGGAATAACTCTGGAACAAAAAATGCTAGGGAGATGCAGTTTGTACCTTATACTTAGTCAAGCTGGAATATTCCTGCGTCCATTTTTTAAAGATTTAGGGCGACTTGCACACTTCTTGATAGAAAAAAGCTCAAGTAGGCGGGGTTGCTCAGAAACAATTTCAACAGCCTCCACTATGGGAGTTTTGTGCACAGAGCTGTCGGAGAGAAAAACAAAAGTTACAACGGGTAATTTCGATCCCAGTATCATGCTCAATCTTCAAAATTATACCACCACAGGATTGCCATGTTCAAGGGCTTTCCTCTCGTACAAAACTTAATGCTCTGACGATTTTTAAGGTGGGGCCAGATGCGACGGCGCGAGCAGGCACCCATTAGAAATTGACGTACACTGTGCGTGTATACAGCGTATACAAAGACACGGCGCAGTCAGGGTTCCAACCAACAATAAGGGGGTCATTCAACAAATAGGCCGGACAATTAAAAACTTTCAGCTACGCTCTGGAATAACTCTGGAACAAAAAATGCTAGGGAGATGCAGTTTGTACCTTAGTCATGCTGGCATATTCCTGCGTCCATTTTTTAAAGGTTTAGGGCGACTTGCACACTTCTTGATAGAAAAAAGCTCAAGTAGGCGGGGTTGCTCAGAAACGATTTCAACAGCCTCCACTATGGGAGTTTTGTGCACAGAGCTGTCGGAGAGAAAAACAAAATGTACAACGGGTAATTTCAATCCCAGTATCATGCTCAATCTTCAAAATTATACCACCACAGGATTGCCATGTTCAAGGGCTTTCCTCTCGTACAAAACTTAATGCTCTGACGATTTTTAAGGTGGGGCCAGATGCGACGGCGCGAGCAGGCACCCATTAGAAATTGACGTACACTGTGCGTGTATACAGCGTATACAAAGACACGGCGCAGTCAGGGTTCCAACCAACAATAAGGGGGTCATTCAACAAATAGGCCGGACAATTAAAATCTTTCAGCTACGCTCTGGAATAACTCTGGAACAAAAAATGCTAGGGAGATGCAGTTTGTACCTTATACTTAGTCAAGCTGGAATATTCCTGCGTCCATTTTTTAAAGATTTAGGGCGACTTGCACACTTCTTGATAGAAAAAAGCTCAAGTAGGCGGGGTTGCTCAGAAACAATTTCAACAGCCTCCACTATGGGAGTTTTGTGCACAGAGCTGTCGGAGAGAAAAACAAAAGTTACAACGGGTAATTTCGATCCCAGTATCATGCTCAATCTTCAAAATTATACCACCACAGGATTGCCATGTTCAAGGGCTTTCCTCTCGTACAAAACTTAATGCTCTGACGATTTTTAAGGTGGGGCCAGATGCGACGGCGCGAGCAGGCACCCATTAGAAATTGACGTACACTGTGCGTGTATACAGCGTATACAAAGACACGGCGCAGTCAGGGTTCCAACCAACAATAAGGGGGTCATTCAACAAATAGGCCGGACAATTAAAAACTTTCAGCTACGCTCTGGAATAACTCTGGAACAAAAAATGCTAGGGAGATGCAGTTTGTACCTTAGTCATGCTGGCATATTCCTGCGTCAATTTTTTAAAGGTTTAGGGCGACTTGCACACTTCTTGATAGAAAAAAGCTCAAGTAGGCGGGGTTGCTCAGAAACGATTTCAACAGCCTCCACTATGGGAGTTTTGTGCACAGAGCTGTCGGAGAGAAAAACAAAATGTACAACGGGTAATTTCGATCCCAGTATCATGCTCAATCTTCAAAATTTTACCACCACAAGATTGCCATGTTCAAGGGCTTTCCTCTCGTACAAAACTTAATGCTCTGACGATTTTAAAGGTGGGGCCAGATACGACGGCGCGAGCAGGCACCCATTAAAAATTGACATACACTGTGCGTGTATACAGCGTATACAAAGACATGGCGCAGTCAGGGTTCCAACCAACAATAAGGGGGTCATTCAACAAATAGGCCGGACAATTAAAATCTCTCAGCTACGCTCTGGAATAACTCTGGAACAAAAAATGCTAGGGAGATGCAGTTTGTACCTTAGTCATGCTGGCATATTCCTGCGTCCATTTTTTAACGGTTTAGGGCGACTTGCACACTTCTTGATAGAAAAAAGCTCAAGTAGGCGGGGTTGCTCAGAAACGATTTCAACAGCCTCCACTATGGGAGTTTTGTGCACAGAGGTGTCGGAGAGAAAAACAAAATGTACAACGGGTAATTTCGATCCCAGTATCGTGCTCAATCTTCAAAATTTTACCACCACAGGATTGCCATGTTCAAGGGCTTTCCTCTCGTACAAAACTTAATGCTCTGACGATTTTAAAGGTGGGGCCAGATACGACGGCGCGAGCAGGCACCCATTAAAAATTGACGTACACTGTGCGTGTATACAGCGTATACAAAGACACGGCGCAGTCAGGGTTCCAACCAACAATAAGGGGGTCATTCAACAAATAGGCCGGACAATTAAAATCTTTCAGCTACGCTCTGGAATAACTCTGGAACAAAAAATGCTAGGGAGATGCAGTTTGTACCTTATACTTAGTCAAGCTGGAATATTCCTGCGTCCATTTTTTAAAGATTTAGGGCGACTTGCACACTTCTTGATAGAAAAAAGCTCAAGTAGGCGGGGTTGCTCAGAAACAATTTCAACAGCCTCCACTATGGGAGTTTTGTGCACAGAGCTGTCGGAGATAAAAACAAAAGTTACAACGGGTAATTTCGATCCCAGTATCATGCTCAATCTTCAAAATTATACCACCACAGGATTGCCATGTTCAAGGGCTTTCCTCTCGTACAAAACTTAATGCTCTGACGATTTTTAAGGTGGGGCCAGATGCGACGGCGCGAGCAGGCACCCATTAGAAATTGACGTACACTGTGCGTGTATACAGCGTATACAAAGACACGGCGCAGTCAGGGTTCCAACCAACAATAAGGGGGTCATTCAACAAATAGGCCGGACAATTAAAAACTTTCAGCTACGCTCTGGAATAACTCTGGAACAAAAAATGCTAGGGAGATGCAGTTTGTACCTTAGTCATGCTGGCATATTCCTGCGTCCATTTTTTAAAGGTTTAGGGCGACTTGCACACTTCTTGATAGAAAAAAGCTCAAGTAGGCGGGGTTGCTCAGAAACGATTTCAACAGCCTCCACTATGGGAGTTTTGTGCACAGAGCTGTCGGAGAGAAAAACAAAATGTACAACGGGTAATTTCAATCCCAGTATCATGCTCAATCTTCAAAATTATACCACCACAGGATTGCCATGTTCAAGGGCTTTCCTCTCGTACAAAACTTAATGCTCTGACGATTTTTAAGGTGGGGCCAGATGCGACGGCGCGAGCAGGCACCCATTAGAAATTGACGTACACTGTGCGTGTATACAGCGTATACAAAGACACGGCGCAGTCAGGGTTCCAACCAACAATAAGGGGGTCATTCAACAAATAGGCCGGACAATTAAAAACTTTCAGCTACGCTCTGGAATAACTCTGGAACAAAAAATGCTAGGAAGATGCAGTTTGTACCTTAGTCATGCTGGCATATTCCTGCGTCCATTTTTTAAAGGTTTAGGGCGACTTGCACACTTCTTGATAGAAAAAAGCTCAAGTAGGCGGGGTTGCTCAGAAACGATTTCAACAGCCTCCACTATGGGAGTTTTGTGCACAGAGCTGTCGGAGAGAAAAACAAAATGTACAACGGGTAATTTCAATCCCAGTATCATGCTCAATCTTCAAAATTTTTCCACCACAGGATTGCCATGTTCAAGGGCTTTCCTCTCGTACAAAACTTAATGCTCTGACGATTTTAAAGGTGGGGCCAGATACGACGGCGCGAGCAATCACCCGTTAAAAATTGACGTACACTGTGCGTGTATACAGCGTATACAAAGACACGGCGCAGTCAGGGTTCCAACCAACAATAAGGGGGTCATTCAACAAATAGGCCGGACAATTAAAATCTTTCAGCTACGCTCTGGAATAACTCTGGAACAAAAAATACTACGGAGATGCAGTTTGTACCTTAGTCAAGCTGGCATATTCCTGCGTCCATTTTTTAAAGATTTAGGGCGACTTGCACACTTCTTGATAGAAAAAAAGCTCAAGTAGGCGGGGTTGCTCAGGAACAATTTCATCAGCCTCCACTATGGGAGTTTTGTGCACAGAGCTGTCGGAGAGACAAACAAAAGTTACAACGGGTAATTTCGATCCCAGTATCTTGCTCAATCTTCAAAATTTTACCACCACAGGATTGCCATGTTCAAGGGCTTTCCTCTCGTACAAAACTTAATGCTCTAACGATTTTTAAGGCGGGGTCAGATGCGACTGCGCGAGCAGGCACGCATTAGAAATTGACGTATACTGTGCGTGTATACAGCGTATACAAAGACACGGCGCAGTCAGGGTTCCAACCAACAATAAGGGGGTCATTCAAAAAATAGGCCGGACAATTAAAAACTTTCAGCTACGCTCTGGAATAACTCTGGACCAAAAAATGCTAGGGAGATGCAGTTGTACCCTAGTCAAGCTGGCATATTCCTGCGTCCATTTTTTAAAGATTTAGGGCGACTTGCACACTTGTTGATAGAAAAAAGCTCAAGTAGGCGGGGTTGCTCAGAAACAATTTCAACAGCCTCCACTATGGGAGTTTTGTGCACAGAGCTGTCGGAGAGAAAAACAAAAGTTACAACGGGTAATTTCGATCCCAGTATCATGCTCAATCTTCAAAATTTTACCACCACAGGATTGCCATGTTCAAGGGCTTTCCTCTCGTACAAAACTTAATGCTCTGACGATTTTTAAGGTGGGGCCAGATGCGACGGTGCGAGCAGGCACCCATTAGAAATTGACGTATACCGTGCGTGTATACAGCGTATACAAAGACACGGCGCAGTCAGGGTTCCAACCAACAATAAGGGGGTCATTCAACAAATAGGCCGGACAATTAAAAACTTTCAGCTACGCTCTGGAATAACTCTGGAACAAAAAATGCTAGGGAGATGCAGTTTGTACCTTAGTCAAGCTGGCATATTCCTGCGTCCATTTTTTAAAGATTTAGGGCGACTTGCACACTTCTTGATAGAAAAAAGCTCAAGTAGGCGGGGTTGCTCAGAAACAATTTCAACAGCCTCCACTATGGGAGTTTTGTGCACAGAGCTGTCGGAGAGAAAAACAAAAGTTACAACGGGTAATTTCGATCCCAGTATCATGCTCAATCTTCAAAATTTTACCACCACAGGATTGCCATGTTCAAGGGCTTTCCTCTCGTACAAAACTTAATGCTCTGACGATTTTTAAGGTGGGGCCAGATGCGACGGCGCGAGCAGGCACCCATTAGAAATTGACGTACACTGTGCGTGTATACAGCGTATACAAAGACACGGCGCAGTCAGGGTTCCAACCAACAATAAGGGGGTCATTCAAAAAATAGGCCGGACAATTAAAAACTTTCAGCTACGCTCTGGAATAACTCTAGAACAAAAAATGCTAGGGAGATGCAGTTTGTACCTTAGTCATGCTGGCATATTCCTGCGTCCATTTTTTAAAGATTTAGGGCGACTTACACACTTCTTGATAGAAAAAATCTCAAGTAGGCGGGGTTGCTCAGAAACAATTTCAACAGCCTCCACTATGGGAGTTTTGTGCACAGAGCTGTCGGAGAGAAAACAAAATGTACAACGGGTAATTTCGATCCCAGTATCTTGCTCAATCTTCAAAATTTTACCACCACAGGATTGCCATGTTCAAGGGCTTTCCTCTCGTACAAAACTTAATGCTCTAACGATTTTTAAGGCGGGGTCAGATGCGACTGCGCGAGCAGGCACGCATTAGAAATTGACGTATACTGTGCGTGTATACAGCGTATACAAAGACACGGCGCAGTCAGGGTTCCAACCAACAATAAGGGGGTCATTCAAAAAATAGGCCGGACAATTAAAAACTTTCAGCTACGCTCTGGAATAACTCTGGACCAAAAAATGCTAGGGAGATGCAGTTTGTACCCTAGTCAAGCTGGCATATTCCTGCGTCCATTTTTTAAAGATTTAGGGCGACTTGCACACTTGTTGATAGAAAAAAGCTCAAGTAGGCGGGGTTGCTCAGAAACAATTTCAACAGCCTCCACTATGGGAGTTTTGTGCACAGAGCTGTCGGAGAGAAAAACAAAAGTTACAACGGGTAATTTCGATCCCAGTATCATGCTCAATCTTCAAAATTTTACCACCACAGGATTGCCATGTTCAAGGGCTTTCCTCTCGTACAAAACTTAATGCTCTGACGATTTTTAAGGTGGGGCCAGATGCGACGGTGCGAGCAGGCACCCATTAGAAATTGACGTATACCGTGCGTGTATACAGCGTATACAAAGACACGGCGCAGTCAGGGTTCCAACCAACAATAAGGGGGTCATTCAACAAATAGGCCGGACAATTAAAAACTTTCAGCTACGCTCTGGAATAACTCTGGAACAAAAAATGCTAGGGAGATGCAGTTTGTACCTTAGTCAAGCTGGCATATTCCTGCGTCCATTTTTTAAAGATTTAGGGCGACTTGCACACTTCTTGATAGAAAAAAGCTCAAGTAGGCGGGGTTGCTCAGAAACAATTTCAACAGCCTCCACTATGGGAGTTTTGTGCACAGAGCTGTCGGAGAGAAAAACAAAAGTTACAACGGGTAATTTCGATCCCAGTATCATGCTCAATCTTCAAAATTTTACCACCACAGGATTGCCATGTTCAAGGGCTTTCCTCTCGTACAAAACTTAATGCTCTGACGATGTTTAAGGTGGGGCCAGATGCGACGGCGCGAGCAGGCACCCATTAGAAATTGACGTACACTGTGCGTGTATACAGCGTATACAAAGACACGGCGCAGTCAGGGTTCCAACCAACAATAAGGGGGTCATTCAAAAAATAGGCCGGACAATTAAAAACTTTCAGCTACGCTCTGGAATAACTCTAGAACAAAAAATGCTAGGGAGATGCAGTTTGTACCTTAGTCATGCTGGCATATTCCTGCGTCCATTTTTTAAAGATTTAGGGCGACTTACACACTTCTTGATAGAAAAAATCTCAAGTAGGCGGGGTTGCTCAGAAACAATTTCAACAGCCTCCACTATGGGAGTTTTGTGCACAGAGCTGTCGGAGAGAAAACAAAATGTACAACGGGTAATTTCGATCCCAGTATCATGCTCAATCTTCAAAATTTTACCACCACAGGACTGCCATGTTCAAGGGCTTTCCTCTCGTACAAAACTTAATGCTCTGACGATTTTTAAGGTGGGGCCAGATACGACGGCGCGAGCAGGCACCCATTAAAAATTGACGTACACTGTGCGTGTATACAGCGTATACAAAGACACGGCGCAGTCAGGGTTCCAACCAACAATAAGGGGGTCATTCAACAAATAGGCCGGACAATTAAAAACTTTCAGCTACGCTCTGGAATAACTCTGGAACAAAAAATGCTAGGGAGATGCAGTTTGTACCTTAGTCATGCTGGCATATTCCTGCGTCCATTTTTTAAAGATTCAGGGCGACTTGCACACTTCTTGATAGAAAAAAGCTCAAGTAGGCGGGGTTGCTCAGAAACAATTTCAACAGCCTCCACTATGGGAGTTTTGTGCACAGAGCTGTCGGAGAGAAAAACAAAATGTACAACGGGTAATTTCGATCCCAGTATCAAGCTCAATCTTCAAAATTTTACCACTACAGGATTGCCATGTTCAAGGGCTTTCCTCTCGTACAAAACTTAATGCTCTGACGATTTTTAAAGCGGGGTCAGATGCGACTGCGCGAGCAGGCACCCATTAGAAATTGACGTACACTGTGCGTGTATACAGCGTATACAAAGACACGGCGAAGTCAGGGTTCCAACCAACAATAAGGGGGTCATTCAACAAATAGGCCGGACAATTAAAAACTTTCAGCTACGCTCTGGAATAACTCTGGAACAAAAAATGCTAGGGAGATGCAGTTTGTACCTTAGTCAAGCTGGCATATTCCTGCGTCCATTTCTTAAAGATTTAGGGCGACTTGCACACTTCTTGATAGAAAGAAGCTCAAGTAGGCGGGGTTGCTCAGAAACAATTTCAACAGCCTCCACTATGGGAGTTTTGTGCACAGAGCTGTCGGAGAGAAAAACAAAAGTTACAACGGGTAATTTCGATCCCAGTATCATGCTTAATCTTCAAAATTTTACCACCACAGGATTGCCATGTTCAAGGGCTTTCCTCTCGTACAAAACTTAATGCTCTAACGATTTTTAAGGCGGGGTCAGATGCGACTGCGCGAGCAGGCACGCATTAGAAAGTGACGTATACTGTGCGTGTATACAGCGTATACAAAGACACGGCGCAGTCAGGGTTCCAACCAACAATAAGGGGGTCATTCAAAAAATAGGCCGGACAATTAAAAACTTTCAGCTACGCTCCGGAATAACTCTGGAACAAAAAATGCTAGGGAGATGCAGTTTGTACCCTAGTCAAGCTGGCATATTCCTGCGTCCATTTTGTAAAGATTTAGGGCGACTTGCACACTTCTTGATAGAAAAAAGCTCAAGTAGGCGGGGTTGCTCAGAAACAATTTCAACAGCCTCCACTATGGGAGTTTTGTGCACAGAGCTGTCGGAGAGAAAAACAAAAGTTACAACGGGTAATTTCGATCCCAGTATCATGCTCAATCTTCAAAATTTTACCACCACAGGATTGCCATGTTCAAGGGCTTTCCTCTCGTACAAAACTTAATGCTCTGACGATTTTTAAGGTGGGGCCAGATGCGACGGTGCGAGCAGGCACCCATTAGAAATTGACGTATACCGTGCGTGTATACAGCGTATACAAAGACACGGCGCAGTCAGGGTTCCAACCAACAATAAGGGGGTCATTCAACAAATAGGCCGGACAATTAAAAACTTTCAGCTACGCTCTGGAATAACTCTGGAACAAAAAATGCTAGGGAGATGCAGTTTGTACCTTAGTCAAGCTGGCATATTCCTGCGTCCATTTTTTAAAGATTTAGGGCGACTTGCACACTTCTTGATAGAAAAAAGCTCAAGTAGGCGGGGTTGCTCAGAAACAATTTCAACAGCCTCCACTATGGGAGTTTTGTGCACAGAGCTGTCGGAGAGAAAAACAAAAGTTACAACGGGTAATTTCGATCCCAGTATCATGCTCAATCTTCAAAATTTTACCACCACAGGATTGCCATGTTCAAGGGCTTTCCTCTCGTACAAAACTTAATGCTCTGACGATTTTTAAGGTGGGGCCAGATGCGACGGCGCGAGCAGGCACCCATTAGAAATTGACGTACACTGTGCGTGTATACAGCGTATACAAAGACACGGCGCAGTCAGGGTTCCAACCAACAATAAGGGGGTCATTCAAAAAATAGGCCGGACAATTAAAAACTTTCAGCTACGCTCTGGAATAACTCTAGAACAAAAAATGCTAGGGAGATGCAGTTTGTACCTTAGTCATGCTGGCATATTCCTGCGTCCATTTTTTAAAGATTTAGGGCGACTTACACACTTCTTGATAGAAAAAATCTCAAGTAGGCGGGGTTGCTCAGAAACAATTTCAACAGCCTCCACTATGGGAGTTTTGTGCACAGAGCTGTCGGAGAGAAAACAAAATGTACAACGGGTAATTTCGATCCCAGTATCATGCTCAATCTTCAAAATTTTACCACCACAGGACTGCCATGTTCAAGGGCTTTCCTCTCGTACAAAACTTAATGCTCTGACGATTTTTAAGGTGGGGCCAGATACGACGGCGCGAGCAGGCACCCATTAAAAATTGACGTACACTGTGCGTGTATACAGCGTACACAAAGACACGGCGCAGTCAGGGTTCCAACCAACAATAAGGGGGTCATTCAACAAATAGGCCGGACAATTAAAAACTTTCAGCTACGCTCTGGCATAACTCTGGAAAAAAAAATGCTAGGGAGATGCAGTTTGTACCTTAGTCATGCTGGCATATTCCTGCGTCCATTTTTTAAAGATTCAGGGCGACTTGCACACTTCTTGATAGAAAAAAGCTCAAGTAGGCGGGGTTGCTCAGAAACAATTTCAACAGCCTCCACTATGGGAGTTTTGTGCACAGAGCTGTCGGAGAGAAAAACAAAATGTACAACGGGTAATTTCGATCCCAGTATCATGCTCAATCTTCAAAATTTTACCACTACAGGATTGCCATGTTCAAGGGCTTTCCTCTCGTACAAAACTTAATGCTCTGACGATTTTTAAAGCGGGGTCAGATGCGACTGCGCGAGCAGGCACCCATTAGAAATTGACGTACACTGTGCGTGTATACAGCGTATACAAAGACACGGCGAAGTCAGGGTTCCAACCAACAATAAGGGGGTCATTCAACAAATAGGCCGGACAATTAAAAACTTTCAGCTACGCTCTGGAATAACTCTGGAACAAAAAATGCTAGGGAGATGCAGTTTGTACCTTAGTCAAGCTGGCATATTCCTGCGTCCATTTCTTAAAGATTTAGGGCGACTTGCACACTTCTTGATAGAAAGAAGCTCAAGTAGGCGGGGTTGCTCAGAAACAATTTCAACAGCCTCCACTATGGGAGTTTTGTGCACAGAGCTGTCGGAGAGACAAACAAAAGTTACAACGGGTAATTTCGATCCCAGTATCATGCTTAATCTTCAAAATTTTACCACCACAGGATTGCCATGTTCAAGGGCTTTCCTCTCGTACAAAACTTAATGCTCTAACGATTTTTAAGGCGGGGTCAGATGCGACTGCGCGAGCAGGCACGCATTAGAAATTGACGTATACTGTGCGTGTATACAGCGTATACAAAGACACGGCGCAGTCAGGGTTCCAACCAACAATAAGGGGGTCATTCAACAAATAGGCCGGACAATTAAAAACTTTCAGCTACGCTCTGGAATAACTCTGGAACAAAAAATACTACGGAGATGCAGTTTGTACCTTAGTCAAGCTGGCATATTCCTGCGTCCATTTTTAAAGATTTAGGGCGACTTGCACACTTCTTGATAGAAAAAAGCTCAAGTAGGCGGGGTTGCTCAGAAACAATTTCAACAGCCTCCACTATGGGAGTTTTGTGCACAGAGCTGTCGGAGAGAAAAACAAAAGTTACAACGGGTAATTTCGATCCCAGTATTATGCTCAATCTTCAAAATTTTACCACCACAGGATTGCCATGTTCAAGGGCTTTCCTCTCGTACAAAACTTAATGCTCTGACGATTTTTAAGGTGGGGCCAGATGCGACGGCGCGAGCAGGCACCCATTAGAAATTGACGTACACTGTGCGTGTATACAGCGTATACAAAGACACGGCGCAGACAGGGTTCCAACCAACAATAAGGGGGTCATTCAAAAAATAGGCCGGACAATTAAAAACTTTCAGCTACGCTCTGGAATAACTCTAGAACAAAAAATGCTAGGGAGATGCAGTTTGTACGTTAGTCATGCTGGCATATTCCTGCGTCCATTTTTTAAAGATTTAGGGCGACTTACACACTTCTTGATAGAAAAAAGCTCAAGTAGGCGGGGTTGCTCAGAAACAATTTCAACAGCCTCCACTATGGGAGTTTTGTGCACAAAGCTGTCGGAGAGAAAACAAAATGTACAACGGGTAATTTCGATCCCAGTATCATGCTCAATCTTCAAAATTTTACCACTACAGGATTGCCATGTTCAAGGGCTTTCCTCTCGTACAAAACTTAATGCTCTGACGATTTTTAAAGCGGGGTCAGATGCGACTGCGCGAGCAGGCACCCATTAGAAATTGACGTACACTGTGCGTGTATACAGCGTATACAAAGACACGGCGCAGTCAGGGTTCCAACCAACAATAAGGGGGTCATTTAACAAATAGGCCGGACAATTAAAAACTTTCAGCTACGCTCTGGAATAACTCTGGAACAAAAAATGCTAGGGAGATGCAGTTTGTACCTTAGTCAAGCTGGCATATTCCTGCGTCCATTTCTTAAAGATTTAGGGCGACTTGCACACTTCTTGATAGAAAGAAGCTCAAGTAGGCGGGGTTGCTCAGAAACAATTTCAACAGCCTCCAGTATGGGAGTTTTGTGCACAGAGCTGTCGGAGAGACAAACAAAAGTTACAACGGGTAATTTCGATCCCAGTATCATGCTCAATCTTCAAAATTTTACCACCACAGGATTGCCATGTTCAAGGGTTTTCCTCTCGTACAAAACTTAATGCTCTGACGATTTTAAAGGTGGGGCCAGATACGACGGCGCGAGTAGGCACCCATTAAAAATTGACGTACACTGTGCGTGTATACAGCGTATACAAAGACACGGCGCAGTCAGGGTTCCAACCAACAATAAGGGGGTCATTCAACAAATAGGCCGGACAATTAAAAACTTTCAGCTACGCTCTGGAATAACTCTGGAACAAAAAATGCTAGGGAGATGCAGTTTGTACCTTAGTCAAGCTGGCATATTCCTGCGTCCATTTCTTAAAGATTTAGGGCGACTTGCACACTTCTTGATAGAAAGAAGCTCAAGTAGGCGGGGTTGCTCAGAAACAATTTCAACAGCCTCCACTATGGGAGTTTTGTGCACTGAGCTGTCGGAGAGACAAACAAAAGTTACAACGGGTAATTTCGATCCCAGTATCATGCTCAATCTTCAAAATTTTACCACCACAGGATTGCCATGTTCAAGGGCTTTCGTCTCGTACAAAACTTAATGCTCTGACGATTTTTAAGGTGGGGCCAGATGCGACGGCGCGAGCAGGCACCCATTACAAATTGACGTATACCGTGCGTGTATACAGCGTATACAAAGACACGGCGCAGTCAGGGTTCCAACCAACAATAAGGGGGTCATTCAACAAATAGGCCGGACAATTAAAAACTTTCAGCTACGCTCTGGAATAACTCTAGAACAAAAAATGCTAGGGAGATGCAGTTTGTACCTTAGTCATGCTGGCATATTCCTGCGTCCATTTTTTAAAGATTTAGGGCGACTTACACACTTCTTGATAGAAAAAAGCTCAAGTAGGCGGGGTTGCTCAGAAACAATTTCAACAGCCTCCACTATGGGAGTTTTGTGCACAAAGCTGTCGGAGAGAAAACAAAATGTACAACGGGTAATTTCGATCCCAGTATCATGCTCAATCTTCAAAATTTTACCACCACAGGACTGCCATGTTCAAGGGCTTTCCTCTCGTACAAAACTTAATGCTCTGACGATTTTTAAGGTGGGGCCAGATGCGACGGCGCGAGCAGGCACCCATTACAAACTGACGTATACCGTGCGTGTATACAGCGTATACAAAGACACGGCGCAGTCAGGGTTCCAACCAACAATAAGGGGGTCATTCAACAAATAGGCCGGACAATTAAAAACTTTCAGCTACGCTCTGGAATAACTCTGGAACAAAAAATACTACGGAGACGCAGTTTGTACCTTAGTCAAGCTGGCGTATTCCTGCGTCCATTTTTTAAAGATTTAGGGCGACTTGCACACTTCTTGATAGAAAAAAGCTCAAGTAGGCGGGGTTGCTCAGAAACAATTTCAACAGCCTCCACTATGGGAGTTTTGTGCACAGAGCTGTCGGAGAGAAAAACAAAAGTTACAACGGATAATTTCGATCCCAGTATCATGCTCAATCTTCAAAATTTTACCACCACAGGATTGCCATGTTCAAGGGCTTTCCTCTCGTACAAAACTTAATGCTCTGACGATTTTTAAGGTGGGGTCAGATGCGACGGCGCGAGCAGGCACCCATTAGAAATTGACGTACACTGTGCGTGTATACAGCGTATACAAAGACACGGCGCAGACAGGGTTCCAACCAACATTAAGGGGGTCATTCAAAAAATAGGCCGGACAATTAAAAACTTTCAGCTACGCTCTGGAATAACTCTAGAACAAAAAATGCTAGGGAGATGCAGTGTGTACCTTAGTCATGCTGGCATATTCCTGCGTCCATTTTTTAAAGATTTAGGGCGACTTACATACTTCTTGATAGAAAAAAGCTCAAGTAGGCGGGGTTGCTCAGAAACAATTTCAACAGCCTCCACTATGGGTGTTTTTTGCACAGAGCTGTCGGAGAGAAAACAAAATGTACAACGGGTAATTTCGATCCCAGTATCATGCTCAATCTTCAAAATTTTACCACCACAGGACTGCCATGTTCAAGGGCTTTCCTCTCGTACAAAACTTAATGCTCTGACGATTTTTAAGGTGGGGCCAGATACGACGGCGCGAGCAGGCACCCATTAAAAATTGACGTACACTGTGCGTGTATACAGCGTATACAAAGACACGGCGCAGTCAGGGTTCCAACCACCAATAAGGGGGTCATTCAACAAATAGGCCGGACAATTAAAAATTTCAGCTACGCTCTGGAATAACTCTGGCACAAAAAATGCTCGGGAGATGCAGTTTGTACCTTAGTCATGTTGGCATATTCCTGCGTCTTTTTTTTTTAAATTTAGGGCGACTTACACACTTCTTGAGAGAAAAAAGCTCAAGTAGCCGGGGTTGCTCAGAAACAATTTCAACAGCCTCCACTATGGGAGTTTTGTGCACAGAGCTGTCGGAGAGAAAAACAAAAGTTACAACGGGTAATTTGGATCCCAGTATCATGCTCAATCTTCAAAATTTTACCACCACAGGATTGCCATGTTTAAGGGCTTTCCTCTCGTACAAAACTTAATGCTCTGACGATTTTTAAGATGGGGCTAGATGAGACGGCGCGAGCAGGCACCCATTAGAAATTGACGTACACTGTGCGTGTATACAGCGTATACAATGACAACTCGCTGTCAGGGTTCCAACCAACAATAAGGGGGTCATTCAACAAATAGGCCGGACAATTAAAAACTTTCAGCTACGCTCTGGAATAACTCTGGAACAAAAAATGCTAGGGAGATGCAGTTTGTACCTTAGTCATGCTGGCATATTCCTGCGTACATTTTTTAAAGATTTAGGGCGACTTGCACACTTCTTGATAGAAAAAAGCTCAAGTAGCCGGGGTTGCTCAGAAACAATTTCAACAGCCTCCACTATGGGAGTTTTGTGCACAGATATGTCGGAGAGAAAAACAATTAAATGTACAACGGGTAATTTCTATCCCAGTATCATGCTCAATCTTCAAAATTTTACCACTACAGGATTGCCATGTTCAAGGGCTTTCCTCTCGTACAAAACTTAATGCTCTGACGATTTTTAAAGCGGGGTCAGATGCGACTGCGCGAGCAGGCACCCATTAGAAATTGACGTACACTGTGCGTGTATACAGCGTATACAAAGACACGGCGCAGTCAGGGTTCCAACCAACAATAAGGGGGTCATTCAACAAATAGGCCGGACAATTAAAAACTTTCAGCTACGCTCTGGAATAACTCTGGAACAAAAAATGCTAGGGAGATGCAGTTTGTACCTTAGTCAAGCTGGCATATTCCTGCGTCCATTTCTTAAAGATTTAGGGCGACTTGCACACTTCTTGATAGAAAGAAGCTCAAGTAGGCGGGGTTGCTCAGAAACAATTTCAACAGGCTCCAGTATGGGAGTTTTGTGCACAGAGCTGTCGGAGAGACAAACAAAAGTTACAACGGGTAATTTCGATCCCAGTATCATGCTCAATCTTCAAAATTTTACCACCACAGGATTACCATGTTCAAGGGCTTTCCTCTCGTACAAAACTTAATGCTCTGACGATTTTTAAGGTGGGGCCAGATACGACGGCGCGAGCAGGCACCCATTAAAAATTGACGTACACTGTGCGTGTATACAGCGTATACAAAGACACGGCGCAGTCAGGGTTCCAACCACCAATTAGGGGGTCATTCAACAAATAGGCCGGACAATTAAAAATTTCAGCTACGCTCTGGAATAACTCTGGCACAAAAAATGCTCGGGAGATGCAGTTTGTACCTTAGTCATGTTGGCATATTCCTGCGTCCATTTTTTAAAGATTTAGGGCGACTTACTCACTTCTTGAGAGAAAAAAGCTTAAGTAGCCGGGGTTGCTCAGAAACAATTTCAACAGCCTCCACTATGGGAGTTTTGTGCAAAGAGCTGTCGGAGAGAAAAACAAAATGTACAACGGGTAATTTCGATCCCAGTATCATGCTCAATCTTCAAAATTTTACCACCACAGGATTACCATGTTCAAGGGCTTTCCTCTCGTACAAAACTTAATGCTCTGACGATTTTTAAAGCGGGGTCAGATGCGACTGCGCGAGCAGGCACCCATTAGAAATTGACGTACACTGTGCGTGTATACAGCGTATACAAAGACACGGCGCAGTCAGGGTTCCAACCAACAATAAGGGGGTCATTCAACAAATAGGCCGGACAATTAAAAACTTTCAGCTACGCTCTGGAATAACTCTGGAACAAAAAATGCTAGGGAGATGCAGTTTGTACCTTAGTCAAGCTGGCATATTCCTGCGTCCATTTCTTAAAGATTTAGGGCGACTTGCACACTTCTTGATAGAAAGAAGCTCAAGTAGGCGGGGTTGCTCAGAAACAATTTCAACAGCCTCCACTATGGGAGTTTTGTGCACAGAGCTGTCGGAGAGACAAACAAAAGTTACAACGGGTAATTTCGATCCCAGTATCATGCTCAATCTTCAAAATTTTACCACCACAGGATTGCCATGTTCAAGGGCTTTCCTCTCGTACAAAACTTAATGCTCTGACGATTTTTAAGGTGGGGCCAGATGCGACGGCGCGAGCAGGCACCCATTACAAATTGACGTATACCGTGCGTGTATACAGCGTATACAAAGACACGGCGCAGTCAGGGTTCCAACCAACAATAAGGGGGTCATTCAACAAATAGGCCGGACAATTAAAAACTTTCAGCTACGCTCTGGAATAACTCTGGAACAAAAAATACTAGGGAGATGCAGTTTGTACCTTAGTCAAGCTGGCATATTCCTGCGTCCATTTCTTAAAGATTTAGGGCGACTTGCACACTTCTTGATAGAAAGAAGCTCAAGTAGGCGGGGTTGCTCAGAAACAATTTCAACAGCCTCCACTATGGGAGTTTTGTGCACAGAGCTGTCGGAGAGACAAACAAAAGTTACAACGGGTAATTTCGATCCCAGTATCATGCTCAATCTTCAAAATTTTACCACCACAGGATTGCCATGTTCAAGGGCTTTCCTCTCGTACAAAACTTAATGCTCTGACGATTTTTAAGGTTGGGTCAGATGCGACGGCGCGAGCAGGCACCCATTAGAAATTGACGTACACTGTGCGTGTATACAGCGTATACAAAGACACGGCGCAGACAGGGTTCCAACCAACAATAAGGGGGTCATTCAAAAAATAGGCCGGACAATTAAAAACTTTCAGCTACGCTCTGGAATAACTCTAGAACAAAAAATGCTAGGGAGATGCAGTTTGTACCTTAGTCATGCTGGCATATTCCTGCGTCCATTTTTTAAAGATTTAGGGCGACTTACACACTTCTTGATAGAAAAAAGCTCAAGTAGGCGGGGTTGCTCAGAAACAATTTCAACAGCCTCCACTATGGGAGTTTTGTGCACAAAGCTGTCGGAGAGAAAACAAAATGTACAACGGGTAATTTCGATCCCAGTATCATGCTCAATCTTCAAAATTTTACCACCACAGGACTGCCATGTTCAAGGGCTTTCCTCTCGTACAAAACTTAATGCTCTGACGATTTTTAAGGTGGGGCCAGATGCGACGGCGCGAGCAGGCACCCATTACAAATTGACGTATACCGTGCGTGTATACAGCGTATACAAAGACACGGCGCAGTCAGGGTTCCAACCAACAATAAGGGGGTCATTCAACAAATAGGCCGGACAATTAAAAACTTTCAGCTACGCTCTGGAATAACTCTGGAACAAAAAATACTACGGAGACGCAGTTTGTACCTTAGTCAAGCTGGCATATTCCTGCGTCCATTTTTTAAAGATTTAGGGCGACTTGCACACTTCTTGATAGAAAAAAGCTCAAGTAGGCGGGGTTGCTCAGAAACAATTTCAACAGCCTCCACTATGGGAGTTTTGTGCACAGAGCTGTCGGAGAGAAAAACAAAAGTTACAACGGGTAATTTCGATCCCAGTATCATGCTCAATCTTCAAAATTTTACCACCACAGGATTGCCATGTTCAAGGGCTTTCCTCTCGTACAAAACTTAATGCTCTGACGATTTTTAAGGTGGGGTCAGATGCGACGGCGCGAGCAGGCACCCATTAGAAATTGACGTACACTGTGCGTGTATACAGCGTATACAAAGACACGGCGCAGACAGGGTTCCAACCAACATTAAGGGGGTCATTCAAAAAATAGGCCGGACAATTAAAAACTTTCAGCTACGCTCTGGAATAACTCTAGAACAAAAAATGCTAGGGAGATGCAGTTTGTACCTTAGTCATGCTGGCATATTCCTGCGTCCATTTTTTAAAGATTTAGGGCGACTTACACACTTCTTGATAGAAAAAAGCTCAAGTAGGCGGGGTTGCTCAGAAACAATTTCAACAGCCTCCACTATGGGAGTTTTGTGCACAAAGCTGTCGGAGAGAAAACAAAATGTACAACGGGTAATTTCGATCCCAGTATCATGCTCAATCTTCAAAATTTTACCACCACAGGACTGCCATGTTCAAGGGCTTTCCTCTCGTACAAAACTTAATGCTCTGACGATTTTTAAGGTGGGGCCAGATGCGACGGCGCGAGCAGGCACCCATTACAAATTGACGTATACCGTGCGTGTATACAGCGTATACAAAGACACGGCGCAGTCAGGGTTCCAACCAACAATAAGGGGGTCATTCAACAAATAGGCCGGACAATTAAAAACTTTCAGCTACGCTCTGGAATAACTCTGGAACAAAAAATACTACGGAGACGCAGTTTGTACCTTAGTCAAGCTGGCATATTCCTGCGTCCATTTTTTAAAGATTTAGGGCGACTTGCACACTTCTTGATAGAAAAAAGCTCAAGTAGGCGGGGTTGCTCAGAAACAATTTCAACAGCCTCCACTATGGGAGTTTTGTGCACAGAGCTGTCGGAGAGAAAAACAAAAGTTACAACGGGTAATTTCGATCCCAGTATCATGCTCAATCTTCAAAATTTTACCACCACAGGATTGCCATGTTCAAGGGCTTTCCTCTCGTACAAAACTTAATGCTCTGACGATTTTTAAGGTGGGGTCAGATGCGACGGCGCGAGCAGGCACCCATTAGAAATTGACGTACACTGTGCGTGTATACAGCGTATACAAAGACACGGCGCAGACAGGGTTCCAACCAACATTAAGGGGGTCATTCAAAAAATAGGCCGGACAATTAAAAACTTTCAGCTACGCTCTGGAATAACTCTGGAACAAAAAATACTAGGGAGATGCAGTTTGTACCTTAGTCATGCTGGCATATTCCTGCGTCCATTTTTTAAAGATTTAGGGCGACTTGCACACTTCTTGATAGAAAGAAGCTCAAGTAGGCGGGGTTGCTCAGAAACAATTTCAACAGCCTCCACTATGGGAGTTTTGTGCACAGAGCTGTCGGAGAGACAAACAAAAGTTACAACGGGTAATTTCGATCCCAGTATCATGCTCAATCTTCAAAATTTTACCACCACAGGATTGCCATGTTCAAGGGCTTTCCTCTCGTACAAAACTTAATGCTCTGACGATTTTTAAGGTTGGGTCAGATGCGACGGCGCGAGCAGGCACCCATTAGAAATTGACGTACACTGTGCGTGTATACAGCGTATACAAAGACACGGCGCAGACAGGGTTCCAACCAACAATAAGGGGGTCATTCAAAAAATAGGCCGGACAATTAAAAACTTTCAGCTACGCTCTGGAATAACTCTAGAACAAAAAATGCTAGGGAGATGCAGTTTGTACCTTAGTCATGCTGGCATATTCCTGCGTCCATTTTTTAAAGATTTAGGGCGACTTACACACTTCTTGATAGAAAAAAGCTCAAGTAGGCGGGGTTGCTCAGAAACAATTTCAACAGCCTCCACTATGGGAGTTTTGTGCACAAAGCTGTCGGAGAGAAAACAAAATGTACAACGGGTAATTTCGATCCCAGTATCATGCTCAATCTTCAAAATTTTACCACCACAGGACTGCCATGTTCAAGGGCTTTCCTCTCGTACAAAACTTAATGCTCTGACGATTTTTAAGGTGGGGCCAGATGCGACGGCGCGAGCAGGCACCCATTACAAATTGACGTATACCGTGCGTGTATACAGCGTATACAAAGACACGGCGCAGTCAGGGTTCCAACCAACAATAAGGGGGTCATTCAACAAATAGGCCGGACAATTAAAAACTTTCAGCTACGCTCTGGAATAACTCTGGAACAAAAAATACTACGGAGACGCAGTTTGTACCTTAGTCAAGCTGGCATATTCCTGCGTCCATTTTTTAAAGATTTAGGGCGACTTGCACACTTCTTGATAGAAAAAAGCTCAAGTAGGCGGGGTTGCTCAGAAACAATTTCAACAGCCTCCACTATGGGAGTTTTGTGCACAGAGCTGTCGGAGAGAAAAACAAAAGTTACAACGGGTAATTTCGATCCCAGTATCATGCTCAATCTTCAAAATTTTACCACCACAGGATTGCCATGTTCAAGGGCTTTCCTCTCGTACAAAACTTAATGCTCTGACGATTTTTAAGGTGGGGTCAGATGCGACGGCGCGAGCAGGCACCCATTAGAAATTGACGTACACTGTGCGTGTATACAGCGTATACAAAGACACGGCGCAGACAGGGTTCCAACCAACATTAAGGGGGTCATTCAAAAAATAGGCCGGACAATTAAAAACTTTCAGCTACGCTCTGGAATAACTCTAGAACAAAAAATGCTAGGGAGATGCAGTTTGTACCTTAGTCATGCTGGCATATTCCTGCGTCCATTTTTTAAAGATTTAGGGCGACTTACACACTTCTTGATAGAAAAAAGCTCAAGTAGGCGGGGTTGCTCAGAAACAATTTCAACAGCCTCCACTATGGGAGTTTTGTGCACAAAGCTGTCGGAGAGAAAACAAAATGTACAACGGGTAATTTCGATCCCAGTATCATGCTCAATCTTCAAAATTTTACCACCACAGGACTGCCATGTTCAAGGGCTTTCCTCTCGTACAAAACTTAATGCTCTGACGATTTTTAAGGTGGGGCCAGATGCGACGGCGCGAGCAGGCACCCATTACAAATTGACGTATACCGTGCGTGTATACAGCGTATACAAAGACACGGCGCAGTCAGGGTTCCAACCAACAATAAGGGGGTCATTCAACAAATAGGCCGGACAATTAAAAACTTTCAGCTACGCTCTGGAATAACTCTGGAACAAAAAATACTACGGAGACGCAGTTTGTACCTTAGTCAAGCTGGCATATTCCTGCGTCCATTTTTTAAAGATTTAGGGCGACTTGCACACTTCTTGATAGAAAAAAGCTCAAGTAGGCGGGGTTGCTCAGAAACAATTTCAACAGCCTCCACTATGGGAGTTTTGTGCACAGAGCTGTCGGAGAGAAAAACAAAAGTTACAACGGGTAATTTCGATCCCAGTATCATGCTCAATCTTCAAAATTTTACCACCACAGGATTGCCATGTTCAAGGGCTTTCCTCTCGTACAAAACTTAATGCTCTGACGATTTTTAAGGTGGGGTCAGATGCGACGGCGCGAGCAGGCACCCATTAGAAATTGACGTACACTGTGCGTGTATACAGCGTATACAAAGACACGGCGCAGACAGGGTTCCAACCAACATTAAGGGGGTCATTCAAAAAATAGGCCGGACAATTAAAAACTTTCAGCTACGCTCTGGAATAACTCTGGAACAAAAAATACTAGGGAGATGCAGTTTGTACCTTAGTCATGCTGGCATATTCCTGCGTCCATTTTTTAAAGATTTAGGGCGACTTGCACACTTCTTGATAGAAAGAAGCTCAAGTAGGCGGGGTTGCTCAGAAACAATTTCAACAGCCTCCACTATGGGAGTTTTGTGCACAGAGCTGTCGGAGAGACAAACAAAAGTTACAACGGGTAATTTCGATCCCAGTATCATGCTCAATCTTCAAAATTTTACCACCACAGGATTGCCATGTTCAAGGGCTTTCCTCTCGTACAAAACTTAATGCTCTGACGATTTTTAAGGTTGGGTCAGATGCGACGGCGCGAGCAGGCACCCATTAGAAATTGACGTACACTGTGCGTGTATACAGCGTATACAAAGACACGGCGCAGACAGGGTTCCAACCAACAATAAGGGGGTCATTCAAAAAATAGGCCGGACAATTAAAAACTTTCAGCTACGCTCTGGAATAACTCTAGAACAAAAAATGCTAGGGAGATGCAGTTTGTACCTTAGTCATGCTGGCATATTCCTGCGTCCATTTTTTAAAGATTTAGGGCGACTTACACACTTCTTGATAGAAAAAAGCTCAAGTAGGCGGGGTTGCTCAGAAACAATTTCAACAGCCTCCACTATGGGAGTTTTGTGCACAGAGCTGTCGGAGAGAAAAACAAAAGTTACAACGGGTAATTTCGATCCCAGTATCATGCTCAATCTTCAAAATTTTACCACCACAGGATTGCCATGTTCAAGGGCTTTCCTCTCGTACAAAACTTAATGCTCTGACGATTTTTAAGGTGGGGTCAGATGCGACGGCGCGAGCAGGCACCCATTAGAAATTGACGTACACTGTGCGTGTATACAGCGTATACAAAGACACGGCGCAGACAGGGTTCCAACCAACATTAAGGGGGTCATTCAAAAAATAGGCCGGACAATTACAAACTTTCAGCTACGCTCTGGAATAACTCTAGAACAAAAAATGCTAGGGAGATGCAGTTTGTACCTTAGTCATGCTGGCATATTCCTGCGTCCATTTTTTAAAGATTTAGGGCGACTTACACACTTCTTGATAGAAAAAAGCTCAAGTAGGCGGGGTTGCTCAGAAACAATTTCAACAGCCTCCACTATGGGAGTTTTGTGCACAAAGCTGTCGGAGAGAAAACAAAATGTACAACGGGTAATTTCGATCCCAGTATCATGCTCAATCTTCAAAATTTTACCACCACAGGACTGCCATGTTCAAGGGCTTTCCTCTCGTACAAAACTTAATGCTCTGACGATTTTTAAGGTGGGGCCAGATGCGACGGCGCGAGCAGGCACCCATTACAAATTGACGTATACCGTGCGTGTATACAGCGTATACAAAGACACGGCGCAGTCAGGGTTCCAACCAACAATAAGGGGGTCATTCAACAAATAGGCCGGACAATTAAAAACTTTCAGCTACGCTCTGGAATAACTCTGGAACAAAAAATACTACGGAGACGCAGTTTGTACCTTAGTCAAGCTGGCATATTCCTGCGTCCATTTTTTAAAGATTTAGGGCGACTTGCACACTTCTTGATAGAAAAAAGCTCAAGTAGGCGGGGTTGCTCAGAAACAATTTCAACAGCCTCCACTATGGGAGTTTTGTGCACAGAGCTGTCGGAGAGAAAAACAAAAGTTACAACGGGTAATTTCGATCCCAGTATCATGCTCAATCTTCAAAATTTTACCACCACAGGATTGCCATGTTCAAGGGCTTTCCTCTCGTACAAAACTTAATGCTCTGACGATTTTTAAGGTGGGGTCAGATGCGACGGCGCGAGCAGGCACCCATTAGAAATTGACGTACACTGTGCGTGTATACAGCGTATACAAAGACACGGCGCAGACAGGGTTCCAACCAACATTAAGGGGGTCATTCAAAAAATAGGCCGGACAATTAAAAACTTTCAGCTACGCTCTGGAATAACTCTAGAACAAAAAATGCTAGGGAGATGCAGTTTGTACCTTAGTCATGCTGGCATATTCCTGCGTCCATTTTTTAAAGATTTAGGGCGACTTACATACTTCTTGATAGAAAAAAGCTCAAGTAGGCGGGGTTGCTCAGAAACAATTTCAACAGCCTCCACTATGGGTGTTTTGTGCACAGAGCTGTCGGAGAGAAAAACAAAATGTACAACGGGTAATTTCGATCCCAGTATCATGCTCAATCTTCAAAATTTTACCACCACAGGATTGCCATGTTTAAGGGCTTTCCTCTCGTACAAAACTTAATGCTCTGACGATTTTAAAGGTGGGGCCAGATACGACGGCGCGAGCAGGCACCCATAAAAAATTGACGTACACTGTGCGTGTATACAGCGTATACAAAGACACGGCGCAGTCAAGGTTCCAACCACCAATAAGGGGGTCATTCAACAAATAGGCCGGACAATTAAAAACTTTCAGCTACGCTCTGGAATAACTCTGGGACAAAAAATGCTCGGGAGATGCAGTTTGTACCTTAGTCATGTTGGCATATTCCTGCGTCTATTTTTTAAAGATTTAGGGCGACTTACACACTTCTTGAGAGAAAAAAGCTCAAGTAGCCGGGGTTGCTCAGAAACAATTTCAACAGCCTCCACTATGGGAGTTTTGTGCACAGAGCTGTCGGAGAGAAAAACAAAAGTTACAACGGGTAATTTGGATCCCAGTATCATGCTCAATCTTCAAAATTTTACCACCACAGGATTGCCATGTTCAAGGGCTTTCCTCTCGTACAAAACTTAATGCTCTGACGATTTTTAAGATGGGGCCAGATGCGACGGCGCGAGCAGGCACCCATTAGAAATTGACGTACACTGTGCGTGTATACAGCGTATACAATGACAACTCGCTGTCAGGGTTCCAACCAACAATAAGGGGGTCATTCAACTAATAGGCCGGACAATTAAAAACTTTCAGCTACGCTCTGGAATAACTCTGGAACAAAAAATGCTAGGGAGATGCAGTTTGTACCTTAGTCATGCTGGCATATTCCTGCGTCCATTTTTTTTAAAGATTTAGGGCGACTTACACACTTCTTGATAGAAAAAAGCTCAAGTAGGCGGGGTTGCTCAGAAACAATTTCAACAGACTCCACTATGGGAGTTTTGTGCACAGAGCTGTCGGAGAGACAAACAAAAGTTACAACGGGTAATTTCGATCCCAGTATCATGCTCAATCTTCAAAATTTTACCACCACAGGATTGCCATGTTCAAGGGCTTTCCTCTCGTACAAAACTTAATGCTCTGACGATTTTTAAGGTGGGGCCAGATGCGACGGCGCGAGCAGGCACCCATTAGAAATTGACGTACACTGTGCGTGTATACAGCGTATACAAAGACACGGCGCAGTCAGGGTTCCAACCAACAATAAGGGGGTCATTCAACAAATAGGCCGGACAATTAAAATCTTTCAGCTACGCTCTGGAATAACTCTCGAACAAAAAATGCTAGGGAGATGCAGTTTGTACCTTAGTCAAGCTGGCGCATTCCTGCGTCCATTTTTTAAAGATTTAGGGCGACTTGCACACTTCTTGATAGAAAAAAGCTCAAGTAGGCGGGGTTGCTCAGAAACAATTTCAACAGCCTCCACTATGGGAGTTTTGTGCACAGAGCTGTCGGAGAGACAAACAAAAGTTACAACGGGTAATTTCGATCCCAGTATCATGCTCAATCTTCAAAATTTTACCACCACAGGATTGCCATGTTCAAGGGCTTTCCTCTCGTACAAAACTTAATGCTCTGACGATTTTTAAGATGGGGCCAGATGCGACGGCGCGAGCAGGCACCCATTAGAAATTGACGTACACTGTGCGTGTATACAGCGTATACAATGACAACTCGCTGTCAGGGTTCCAACCAACAATAAGGGGGTCATTCAACTAATAGGCCGGACAATTAAAAACTTTCAGCTACGCTCTGGAATAACTCTGGAACAAAAAATGCTAGGGAGATGCAGTTTGTACCTTAGTCATGCTGGCATATTCCTGCGTCCATTTTTTTTAAAGATTTAGGGCGACTTACACACTTCTTGATAGAAAAAAGCTCAAGTAGGCGGGGTTGCTCAGAAACAATTTCAACAGCCTCCACTATGGGAGTTTTGTGCACAGAGCTGTCGGAGAGACAAACAAAAGTTACAACGGGTAATTTCGATCCCAGTATCATGCTCAATCTTCAAAATTTTACCACCACAGGATTGCCATGTTCAAGGGCTTTCCTCTCGTACAAAACTTAATGCTCTGACGATTTTTAAGGTGGGGCCAGATGCGACGGCGCGAGCAGGCACCCATTAGAAATTGACGTACACTGTGCGTGTATACAGCGTATACAAAGACACGGCGCAGTCAGGGTTCCAACCAACAATAAGGGGGTCATTCAACAAATAGGCCGGACAATTAAAAACTTTCAGCTACGCTCTGGAATAACTCTGGAACAAAAAATGCTAGGGAGATGCAGTTTGTACCTTAGTCATGCTGGCATATTCCTGCGTCCATTTTTTAAAGATTTAGGGCGACTTGCACACTTCTTGATAGAAAAAAGCTCAAGTAGGCGGGGATGTCAGAAACAATTTCAACAGCCTCCACTATGGGAGTTTTGTGCACAGAGCTGTCGGAGAGAAAAACAAAATGTACAACGGGTATTTTCGATCCCAGTATCATGCTCAATCTTCAAAATTTTACCACTACAGGATTGCCATGTTCAAGGGCTTTCCTCTCGTACAAAACTTAATGCTCTGACGATTTTTAAAGCGGGGTCAGATGCGACTGCGCGAGCAGGCACCCATTAGAAATTGACGTACACTGTGCGTGTATACAGCGTATACAAAGACACGGCGCAGTCAGGGTTCCAACCAACAATAAGGGGGTCATTCAACTAATAGGCCGGACAATTAAAAACTTTCAGCTACGCTCTGGAATAACTCTGGAACAAAAAATACTAGGGAGATGCAGTTTGTACCTTAGTCATGCTGGCATATTCCTGCGTCCATTTTTTAAAGATTTAGGGCGACTTGCACATTTCTTGATAGAAAGAAGCTCAAGTAGGCGGGGTTGCTCAGAAACAATTTCAACAGCCTCCACTATGGGAGTTTTGTGCACAGAGCTGTCGGAGAGACAAACAAAAGTTACAACGGGTAATTTCGATCCCAGTATCATGCTCAATCTTCAAAATTTTACCACCACAGGATTGCCATGTTCAAGGGCTTTCCTCTCGTACAAAACTTAATGCTCTGACGATTTTTAAGGTTGGGTCAGATGCGACGGCGCGAGCAGGCACCCATTAGAAATTGACGTACACTGTGCGTGTATACAGCGTATACAAAGACACGGCGCAGACAGGGTTCCAACCAACAATAAGGGGGTCATTCAAAAAATAGGCCGGACAATTAAAAACTTTCAGCTACGCTCTGGAATAACTCTAGAACAAAAAATGCTAGGGAGATGCAGTTTGTACCTTAGTCATGCTGGCATATTCCTGCGTCCATTTTTTAAAGATTTAGGGCGACTTACACACTTCTTGATAGAAAAAAGCTCAAGTAGGCGGGGTTGCTCAGAAACAATTTCAACAGCCTCCACTATGGGAGTTTTGTGCACAAAGCTGTCGGAGAGAAAACAAAATGTACAACGGGTAATTTCGATCCCAGTATCATGCTCAATCTTCAAAATTTTACCACCACAGGACTGCCATGTTCAAGGGCTTTCCTCTCGTACAAAACTTAATGCTCTGACGATTTTTAAAGCGGGGTCAGATGCGACTGCGCGAGCAGGCACCCATTAGAAATTGACGTACACTGTGCGTGTATACAGCGTATACAAAGACACGGCGCAGTCAGGGTTCCAACCAACAATAAGGGGGTCATTCAACTAATAGGCCGGACAATTAAAAACTTTCAGCTACGCTCTGGAATAACTCTGGAACAAAAAATACTAGGGAGATGCAGTTTGTACCTTAGTCATGCTGGCATATTCCTGCGTCCATTTTTTAAAGATTTAGGGCGACTTGCACATTTCTTGATAGAAAGAAGCTCAAGTAGGCGGGGTTGCTCAGAAACAATTTCAACAGCCTCCACTATGGGAGTTTTGTGCACAGAGCTGTCGGAGAGACAAACAAAAGTTACAACGGGTAATTTCGATCCCAGTATCATGCTCAATCTTCAAAATTTTACCACCACAGGATTGCCATGTTCAAGGGCTTTCCTCTCGTACAAAACTTAATGCTCTGACGATTTTTAAGGTTGGGTCAGATGCGACGGCGCGAGCAGGCACCCATTAGAAATTGACGTACACTGTGCGTGTATACAGCGTATACAAAGACACGGCGCAGACAGGGTTCCAACCAACAATAAGGGGGTCATTCAAAAAATAGGCCGGACAATTAAAAACTTTCAGCTACGCTCTGGAATAACTCTAGAACAAAAAATGCTAGGGAGATGCAGTTTGTACCTTAGTCATGCTGGCATATTCCTGCGTCCATTTTTTAAAGATTTAGGGCGACTTACACACTTCTTGATAGAAAAAAGCTCAAGTAGGCGGGGTTGCTCAGAAACAATTTCAACAGCCTCCACTATGGGAGTTTTGTGCACAAAGCTGTCGGAGAGAAAACAAAATGTACAACGGGTAATTTCGATCCCAGTATCATGCTCAATCTTCAAAATTTTACCACCACAGGACTGCCATGTTCAAGGGCTTTCCTCTCGTACAAAACTTAATGCTCTGACGATTTTTAAGGTGGGGCCAGATGCGACGGCGCGAGCAGGCACCCATTACAAATTGACGTATACCGTGCGTGTATACAGCGTATACAAAGACACGGCGCAGTCAGGGTTCCAACCAACAATAAGGGGGTCATTCAACAAATAGGCCGGACAATTAAAAACTTTCAGCTACGCTCTGGAATAACTCTGGAACAAAAAATACTACGGAGACGCAGTTTGTACCTTAGTCAAGCTGGCATATTCCTGCGTCCATTTTTTAAAGATTTAGGGCGACTTGCACACTTCTTGATAGAAAAAAGCTCAAGTAGGCGGGGTTGCTCAGAAACAATTTCAACAGCCTCCACTATGGGAGTTTTGTGCACAGAGCTGTCGGAGAGAAAAACAAAAGTTACAACGGGTAATTTCGATCCCAGTATCATGCTCAATCTTCAAAATTTTACCACCACAGGATTGCCATGTTCAAGGGCTTTCCTCTCGTACAAAACTTAATGCTCTGACGATTTTTAAGGTGGGGTCAGATGCGACGGCGCGAGCAGGCACCCATTAGAAATTGACGTACACTGTGCGTGTATACAGCGTATACAAAGACACGGCGCAGACAGGGTTCCAACCAACATTAAGGGGGTCATTCAAAAAATAGGCCGGACAATTAAAAACTTTCAGCTACGCTCTGGAATAACTCTAGAACAAAAAATGCTAGGGAGATGCAGTTTGTACCTTAGTCATGCTGGCATATTCCTGCGTCCATTTTTTAAAGATTTAGGGCGACTTACACACTTCTTGATAGAAAAAAGCTCAAGTAGGCGGGGTTGCTCAGAAACAATTTCAACAGCCTCCACTATGGGAGTTTTGTGCACAAAGCTGTCGGAGAGAAAACAAAATGTACAACGGGTAATTTCGATCCCAGTATCATGCTCAATCTTCAAAATTTTACCACCACAGGACTGCCATGTTCAAGGGCTTTCCTCTCGTACAAAACTTAATGCTCTGACGATTTTTAAGGTGGGGCCAGATGCGACGGCGCGAGCAGGCACCCATTACAAATTGACGTATACCGTGCGTGTATACAGCGTATACAAAGACACGGCGCAGTCAGGGTTCCAACCAACAATAAGGGGGTCATTCAACAAATAGGCCGGACAATTAAAAACTTTCAGCTACGCTCTGGAATAACTCTGGAACAAAAAATACTACGGAGACGCAGTTTGTACCTTAGTCAAGCTGGCATATTCCTGCGTCCATTTTTTAAAGATTTAGGGCGACTTGCACACTTCTTGATAGAAAAAAGCTCAAGTAGGCGGGGTTGCTCAGAAACAATTTCAACAGCCTCCACTATGGGAGTTTTGTGCACAGAGCTGTCGGAGAGAAAAACAAAAGTTACAACGGGTAATTTCGATCCCAGTATCATGCTCAATCTTCAAAATTTTACCACCACAGGATTGCCATGTTCAAGGGCTTTCCTCTCGTACAAAACTTAATGCTCTGACGATTTTTAAGGTGGGGTCAGATGCGACGGCGCGAGCAGGCACCCATTAGAAATTGACGTACACTGTGCGTGTATACAGCGTATACAAAGACACGGCGCAGACAGGGTTCCAACCAACATTAAGGGGGTCATTCAAAAAATAGGCCGGACAATTAAAAACTTTCAGCTACGCTCTGGAATAACTCTAGAACAAAAAATGCTAGGGAGATGCAGTTTGTACCTTAGTCATGCTGGCATATTCCTGCGTCCATTTTTTAAAGATTTAGGGCGACTTACATACTTCTTGATAGAAAAAAGCTCAAGTAGGCGGGGTTGCTCAGAAACAATTTCAACAGCCTCCACTATGGGTGTTTTGTGCACAGAGCTGTCGGAGAGAAAAACAAAATGTACAACGGGTAATTTCGATCCCAGTATCATGCTCAATCTTCAAAATTTTACCACCACAGGATTGCCATGTTTAAGGGCTTTCCTCTCGTACAAAACTTAATGCTCTGACGATTTTAAAGGTGGGGCCAGATACGACGGCGCGAGCAGGCACCCATTAAAAATTGACGTACACTGTGCGTGTATACAGCGTATACAAAGACACGGCGCAGTCAAGGTTCCAACCACCAATAAGGGGGTCATTCAACAAATAGGCCGGACAATTAAAAACTTTCAGCTACGCTCTGGAATAACTCTGGGACAAAAAATGCTCGGGAGATGCAGTTTGTACCTTAGTCATGTTGGCATATTCCTGCGTCTATTTTTTAAAGATTTAGGGCGACTTACACACTTCTTGAGAGAAAAAAGCTCAAGTAGCCGGGGTTGCTCAGAAACAATTTCAACAGCCTCCACTATGGGAGTTTTGTGCACAGAGCTGTCGGAGAGAAAAACAAAAGTTACAACGGGTAATTTGGATCCCAGTATCATGCTCAATCTTCAAAATTTTACCACCACAGGATTGCCATGTTCAAGGGCTTTCCTCTCGTACAAAACTTAATGCTCTGACGATTTTTAAGATGGGGCCAGATGCGACGGCGCGAGCAGGCACCCATTAGAAATTGACGTACACTGTGCGTGTATACAGCGTATACAATGACAACTCGCTGTCAGGGTTCCAACCAACAATAAGGGGGTCATTCAACTAATAGGCCGGACAATTAAAAACTTTCAGCTACGCTCTGGAATAACTCTGGAACAAAAAATGCTAGGGAGATGCAGTTTGTACCTTAGTCATGCTGGCATATTCCTGCGTCCATTTTTTTTAAAGATTTAGGGCGACTTACACACTTCTTGATAGAAAAAAGCTCAAGTAGGCGGGGTTGCTCAGAAACAATTTCAACAGACTCCACTATGGGAGTTTTGTGCACAGAGCTGTCGGAGAGACAAACAAAAGTTACAACGGGTAATTTCGATCCCAGTATCATGCTCAATCTTCAAAATTTTACCACCACAGGATTGCCATGTTCAAGGGCTTTCCTCTCGTACAAAACTTAATGCTCTGACGATTTTTAAGGTGGGGCCAGATGCGACGGCGCGAGCAGGCACCCATTAGAAATTGACGTACACTGTGCGTGTATACAGCGTATACAAAGACACGGCGCAGTCAGGGTTCCAACCAACAATAAGGGGGTCATTCAACAAATAGGCCGGACAATTAAAATCTTTCAGCTACGCTCTGGAATAACTCTCGAACAAAAAATGCTAGGGAGATGCAGTTTGTACCTTAGTCAAGCTGGCGCATTCCTGCGTCCATTTTTTAAAGATTTAGGGCGACTTGCACACTTCTTGATAGAAAAAAGCTCAAGTAGGCGGGGTTGCTCAGAAACAATTTCAACAGCCTCCACTATGGGAGTTTTGTGCACAGAGCTGTCGGAGAGACAAACAAAAGTTACAACGGGTAATTTCGATCCCAGTATCATGCTCAATCTTCAAAATTTTACCACCACAGGATTGCCATGTTCAAGGGCTTTCCTCTCGTACAAAACTTAATGCTCTGACGATTTTTAAGATGGGGCCAGATGCGACGGCGCGAGCAGGCACCCATTAGAAATTGACGTACACTGTGCGTGTATACAGCGTATACAATGACAACTCGCTGTCAGGGTTCCAACCAACAATAAGGGGGTCATTCAACTAATAGGCCGGACAATTAAAAACTTTCAGCTACGCTCTGGAATAACTCTGGAACAAAAAATGCTAGGGAGATGCAGTTTGTACCTTAGTCATGCTGGCATATTCCTGCGTCCATTTTTTTTAAAGATTTAGGGCGACTTACACACTTCTTGATAGAAAAAAGCTCAAGTAGGCGGGGTTGCTCAGAAACAATTTCAACAGCCTCCACTATGGGAGTTTTGTGCACAGAGCTGTCGGAGAGACAAACAAAAGTTACAACGGGTAATTTCGATCCCAGTATCATGCTCAATCTTCAAAATTTTACCACCACAGGATTGCCATGTTCAAGGGCTTTCCTCTCGTACAAAACTTAATGCTCTGACGATTTTTAAGGTGGGGCCAGATGCGACGGCGCGAGCAGGCACCCATTAGAAATTGACGTACACTGTGCGTGTATACAGCGTATACAAAGACACGGCGCAGTCAGGGTTCCAACCAACAATAAGGGGGTCATTCAACAAATAGGCCGGACAATTAAAAACTTTCAGCTACGCTCTGGAATAACTCTGGAACAAAAAATGCTAGGGAGATGCAGTTTGTACCTTAGTCATGCTGGCATATTCCTGCGTCCATTTTTTAAAGATTTAGGGCGACTTGCACACTTCTTGATAGAAAAAAGCTCAAGTAGGCGGGGTTGCTCAGAAACAATTTCAACAGCCTCCACTATGGGAGTTTTGTGCACAGAGCTGTCGGAGAGAAAAACAAAAGTTACAACGGGTATTTTCGATCCCAGTATCATGCTCAATCTTCAAAATTTTACCACTACAGGATTGCCATGTTCAAGGGCTTTCCTCTCGTACAAAACTTAATGCTCTGACGATTTTTAAAGCGGGGTCAGATGCGACTGCGCGAGCAGGCACCCATTAGAAATTGACGTACACTGTGCGTGTATACAGCGTATACAAAGACACGGCGCAGTCAGGGTTCCAACCAACAATAAGGGGGTCATTCAACTAATAGGCCGGACAATTAAAAACTTTCAGCTACGCTCTGGAATAACTCTGGAACAAAAAATGCTAGGGAGATGCAGTTTGTACCTTAGTCAAGCTGGCGCATTCCTGCGTCCATTTTTTAAAGATTTAGGGCGACTTGCACACTTCTTGATAGAAAAAAGCTCAAGTAGGCGGGGTTGCTCAGAAACAATTTCAACAGCCTCCACTATGGGAGTTTCGTGCACAGAGCTGTCGGAGAGAAAAACAAAAGTTACAACGGGTAATTTCGATCCCAGTATCATGCTCAATCTTCAAAATTTTACCACCACAGGATTGCCATGTTCAAGGGCTTTCCTCTCGTACAAAACTTAATGCTCTGACGATTTTTAAGGTGGGGCCAGATGCGACGGCGCGAGCAGGCACCCATTAGAAATTGACGTACACTGTGCGTGTATACAGCGTATACAAAGACACGGCGCAGTCAGGGTTCCAACCAACAATAAGGGGGTCATTCAACAAATAGGCCGGACAATTAAAAACTTTCAGCTACGCTCTGGAATAACTCTGGAACAAAAAATGCTAGGGAGATGCAGTCTGTACCTTAGTCATGCTGGCATATTCCTGCGTCCATTTTTTAAAGGTTTAGGGCGACTTGCACACTTCTTGATAGAAAAAAGCTCAAGTAGGCGGGGTTGCTCAGAAACGATTTCAACAGCCTCCACTATTGGAGTTTTGTGCACAGAGTTGTCGGAGAGAAAAACAAAATGTACAACGGGTAATTTCGATCCCAGTATCATGCTCAATCTTCAAAATTTTACCACCACAAGATTGCCATGTTCAAGGGCTTTCCTCTCGTACAAAACTTAATGCTCTGACGATTTTTAAGATGGGGCCAGATGCGACGGCGCGAGCAGGCACCCATTAGAAATTGACGTACACTGTGCGTGTATACAGCGTATACAATGACAACTCGCTGTCAGGGTTCCAACCAACAATAAGGGGGTCATTCAACTAATAGGCCGGACAATTAAAAACTTTCAGCTACGCTCTGGAATAACTCTGGAACAAAAAATGCTAGGGAGATGCAGTTTGTACCTTAGTCATGCTGGCATATTCCTGCGTCCATTTTTTTTAAAGATTTAGGGCGACTTACACACTTCTTGATAGAAAAAAGCTCAAGTAGGCGGGGTTGCTCAGAAACAATTTCAACAGCCTCCACTATGGGAGTTTTGTGCACAGAGCTGTCGGAGAGACAAACAAAAGTTACAACGGGTAATTTCGATCCCAGTATCATGCTCAATCTTCAAAATTTTACCACCACAGGATTGCCATGTTCAAGGGCTTTCCTCTCGTACAAAACTTAATGCTCTGACGATTTTTAAGGTGGGGCCAGATGCGACGGCGCGAGCAGGCACCCATTAGAAATTGACGTACACTGTGCGTGTATACAGCGTATACAAAGACACGGCGCAGTCAGGGTTCCAACCAACAATAAGGGGGTCATTCAACAAATAGGCCGGACAATTAAAAACTTTCAGCTACGCTCTGGAATAACTCTGGAACAAAAAATGCTAGGGAGATGCAGTTTGTACCTTAGTCATGCTGGCATATTCCTGCGTCCATTTTTTAAAGATTTAGGGCGACTTGCACACTTCTTGATAGAAAAAAGCTCAAGTAGGCGGGGTTGCTCAGAAACAATTTCAACAGCCTCCACTATGGGAGTTTTGTGCACAGAGCTGTCGGAGAGAAAAACAAAAGTTACAACGGGTATTTTCGATCCCAGTATCATGCTCAATCTTCAAAATTTTACCACTACAGGATTGCCATGTTCAAGGGCTTTCCTCTCGTACAAAACTTAATGCTCTGACGATTTTTAAAGCGGGGTCAGATGCGACTGCGCGAGCAGGCACCCATTAGAAATTGACGTACACTGTGCGTGTATACAGCGTATACAAAGACACGGCGCAGTCAGGGTTCCAACCAACAATAAGGGGGTCATTCAACTAATAGGCCGGACAATTAAAAACTTTCAGCTACGCTCTGGAATAACTCTGGAACAAAAAATGCTAGGGAGATGCAGTTTGTACCTTAGTCAAGCTGGCGCATTCCTGCGTCCATTTTTTAAAGATTTAGGGCGACTTGCACACTTCTTGATAGAAAAAAGCTCAAGTAGGCGGGGTTGCTCAGAAACAATTTCAACAGCCTCCACTATGGGAGTTTCGTGCACAGAGCTGTCGGAGAGAAAAACAAAAGTTACAACGGGTAATTTCGATCCCAGTATCATGCTCAATCTTCAAAATTATACCACCACAGGATTGCCATGTTCAAGGGCTTTCCTCTCGTACAAAACTTAATGCTCTGACGATTTTTAAGGTGGGGCCAGATGCGACGGCGCGAGCAGGCACCCATTAGAAATTGACGTACACTGTGCGTGTATACAGCGTATACAAAGACACGGCGCAGTCAGGGTTCCAACCAACAATAAGGGGGTCATTCAACAAATAGGCCGGACAATTAAAAACTTTCAGCTACGCTCTGGAATAACTCTGGAACAAAAAATGCTAGGGAGATGCAGTCTGTACCTTAGTCATGCTGGCATATTCCTGCGTCCATTTTTTAAAGGTTTAGGGCGACTTGCACACTTCTTGATAGAAAAAAGCTCAAGTAGGCGGGGTTGCTCAGAAACGATTTCAACAGCCTCCACTATTGGAGTTTTGTGCACAGAGTTGTCGGAGAGAAAAACAAAATGTACAACGGGTAATTTCGATCCCAGTATCATGCTCAATCTTCAAAATTTTACCACCACAAGATTGCCATGTTCAAGGGCTTTCCTCTCGTACAAAACTTAATGCTCTGACGATTTTAAAGGTCGGGCCAGATACGACGGCGCGAGCAGGCACCCATTAAAAATTGACGTACACTGTGCGTGTATACAGCGTATACAAAGACATGGCGCAGTCAGGGTTCCAACCAACAATAAGGGGGTCATTCAACAAATAGGCCGGACAATTAAAATCTCTCAGCTACGCTCTGGAATAACTCTGGAACAAAAAATGCTAGGGAGATGCAGTTTGTACCTTAGTCATGCTGGCATATTCCTGCGTCCATTTTTTAACGGTTTAGGGCGACTTGCACACTTCTTGATAGAAAAAAGCTCAAGTAGGCGGGGTTGCTCAGAAACAATTTCAACAGCCTCCACTATGGGAGTTTTGTGCACAGAGCTGTCGGAGAGACAAACAAAAGTTACAACGGGTAATTTCGATCCCAGTATCATGCTCAATCTTCAAAATTTTACCACCACAGGATTGCCATGTTCAAGGGCTTTCCTCTCGTACAAAACTTAATGCTCTGACGATTTTTAAGGTGGGGCCAGATGCGACGGCGCGAGCAGGCACCCATTAGAAATTGACGTACACTGTGCGTGTATACAGCGTATACAAAGACACGGCGCAGTCAGGGTTCCAACCAACAATAAGGGGGTCATTCAACAAATAGGCCGGACAATTAAAAACTTTCAGCTACGCTCTGGAATAACTCTGGAACAAAAAATGCTAGGGAGATGCAGTTTGTACCTTAGTCATGCTGGCATATTCCTGCGTCCATTTTTTAAAGATTTAGGGCGACTTGCACACTTCTTGATAGAAAAAAGCTCAAGTAGGCGGGGATGTCAGAAACAATTTCAACAGCCTCCACTATGGGAGTTTTGTGCACAGAGCTGTCGGAGAGAAAAACAAAATGTACAACGGGTATTTTCGATCCCAGTATCATGCTCAATCTTCAAAATTTTACCACTACAGGATTGCCATGTTCAAGGGCTTTCCTCTCGTACAAAACTTAATGCTCTGACGATTTTTAAAGCGGGGTCAGATGCGACTGCGCGAGCAGGCACCCATTAGAAATTGACGTACACTGTGCGTGTATACAGCGTATACAAAGACACGGCGCAGTCAGGGTTCCAACCAACAATAAGGGGGTCATTCAACTAATAGGCCGGACAATTAAAAACTTTCAGCTACGCTCTGGAATAACTCTGGAACAAAAAATGCTAGGGAGATGCAGTTTGTACCTTAGTCAAGCTGGCGCATTCCTGCGTCCATTTTTTAAAGATTTAGGGCGACTTGCACACTTCTTGATAGAAAAAAGCTCAAGTAGGCGGGGTTGCTCAGAAACAATTTCAACAGCCTCCACTATGGGAGTTTCGTGCACAGAGCTGTCGGAGAGAAAAACAAAAGTTACAACGGGTAATTTCGATCCCAGTATCATGCTCAATCTTCAAAATTTTACCACCACAGGATTGCCATGTTCAAGGGCTTTCCTCTCGTACAAAACTTAATGCTCTGACGATTTTTAAGGTGGGGCCAGATGCGACGGCGCGAGCAGGCACCCATTAGAAATTGACGTACACTGTGCGTGTATACAGCGTATACAAAGACACGGCGCAGTCAGGGTTCCAACCAACAATAAGGGGGTCATTCAACAAATAGGCCGGACAATTAAAATCTTTCAGCTACGCTCTGGAATAACTCTCGAACAAAAAATGCTAGGGAGATGCAGTTTGTACCTTAGTCAAGCTGGCGCATTCCTGCGTCCATTTTTTAAAGATTTAGGGCGACTTGCACACTTCTTGATAGAAAAAAGCTCAAGTAGGCGGGGTTGCTCAGAAACAATTTCAACAGCCTCCACTATGGGAGTTTTGTGCACAGAGCTGTCGGAGAGACAAACAAAAGTTACAACGGGTAATTTCGATCCCAGTATCATGCTCAATCTTCAAAATTTTACCACCACAGGATTGCCATGTTCAAGGGCTTTCCTCTCGTACAAAACTTAATGCTCTGACGATTTTTAAGATGGGGCCAGATGCGACGGCGCGAGCAGGCACCCATTAGAAATTGACGTACACTGTGCGTGTATACAGCGTATACAATGACAACTCGCTGTCAGGGTTCCAACCAACAATAAGGGGGTCATTCAACTAATAGGCCGGACAATTAAAAACTTTCAGCTACGCTCTGGAATAACTCTGGAACAAAAAATGCTAGGGAGATGCAGTTTGTACCTTAGTCATGCTGGCATATTCCTGCGTCCATTTTTTTTAAAGATTTAGGGCGACTTACACACTTCTTGATAGAAAAAAGCTCAAGTAGGCGGGGTTGCTCAGAAACAATTTCAACAGCCTCCACTATGGGAGTTTTGTGCACAGAGCTGTCGGAGAGACAAACAAAAGTTACAACGGGTAATTTCGATCCCAGTATCATGCTCAATCTTCAAAATTTTACCACCACAGGATTGCCATGTTCAAGGGCTTTCCTCTCGTACAAAACTTAATGCTCTGACGATTTTTAAGGTGGGGCCAGATGCGACGGCGCGAGCAGGCACCCATTAGAAATTGACGTACACTGTGCGTGTATACAGCGTATACAAAGACACGGCGCAGTCAGGGTTCCAACCAACAATAAGGGGGTCATTCAACAAATAGGCCGGACAATTAAAAACTTTCAGCTACGCTCTGGAATAACTCTGGAACAAAAAATGCTAGGGAGATGCAGTTTGTACCTTAGTCATGCTGGCATATTCCTGCGTCCATTTTTTAAAGATTTAGGGCGACTTGCACACTTCTTGATAGAAAAAAGCTCAAGTAGGCGGGGATGTCAGAAACAATTTCAACAGCCTCCACTATGGGAGTTTTGTGCACAGAGCTGTCGGAGAGAAAAACAAAATGTACAACGGGTATTTTCGATCCCAGTATCATGCTCAATCTTCAAAATTTTACCACTACAGGATTGCCATGTTCAAGGGCTTTCCTCTCGTACAAAACTTAATGCTCTGACGATTTTTAAAGCGGGGTCAGATGCGACTGCGCGAGCAGGCACCCATTAGAAATTGACGTACACTGTGCGTGTATACAGCGTATACAAAGACACGGCGCAGTCAGGGTTCCAACCAACAATAAGGGGGTCATTCAACTAATAGGCCGGACAATTAAAAACTTTCAGCTACGCTCTGGAATAACTCTGGAACAAAAAATGCTAGGGAGATGCAGTTTGTACCTTAGTCAAGCTGGCGCATTCCTGCGTCCATTTTTTAAAGATTTAGGGCGACTTGCACACTTCTTGATAGAAAAAAGCTCAAGTAGGCGGGGTTGCTCAGAAACAATTTCAACAGCCTCCACTATGGGAGTTTCGTGCACAGAGCTGTCGGAGAGAAAAACAAAAGTTACAACGGGTAATTTCGATCCCAGTATCATGCTCAATCTTCAAAATTTTACCACCACAGGATTGCCATGTTCAAGGGCTTTCCTCTCGTACAAAACTTAATGCTCTGACGATTTTTAAGGTGGGGCCAGATGCGACGGCGCGAGCAGGCACCCATTAGAAATTGACGTACACTGTGCGTGTATACAGCGTATACAAAGACACGGCGCAGTCAGGGTTCCAACCAACAATAAGGGGGTCATTCAACAAATAGGCCGGACAATTAAAAACTTTCAGCTACGCTCTGGAATAACTCTGGAACAAAAAATGCTAGGGAGATGCAGTTTGTACCTTAGTCAAGCTGGCGCATTCCTGCGTCCATTTTTTAAAGATTTAGGGCGACTTGCACACTTCTTGATAGAAAAAAGCTCAAGTAGGCGGGGTTGCTCAGAAACAATTTCAACAGCCTCCACTATGGGAGTTTCGTGCACAGAGCTGTCGGAGAGAAAAACAAAAGTTACAACGGGTAATTTCGATCCCAGTATCATGCTCAATCTTCAAAATTATACCACCACAGGATTGCCATGTTCAAGGGCTTTCCTCTCGTACAAAACTTAATGCTCTGACGATTTTTAAGGTGGGGCCAGATGCGACGGCGCGAGCAGGCACCCATTAGAAATTGACGTACACTGTGCGTGTATACAGCGTATACAAAGACACGGCGCAGTCAGGGTTCCAACCAACAATAAGGGGGTCATTCAACAAATAGGCCGGACAATTAAAAACTTTCAGCTACGCTCTGGAATAACTCTGGAACAAAAAATGCTAGGGAGATGCAGTCTGTACCTTAGTCATGCTGGCATATTCCTGCGTCCATTTTTTAAAGGTTTAGGGCGACTTGCACACTTCTTGATAGAAAAAAGCTCAAGTAGGCGGGGTTGCTCAGAAACGATTTCAACAGCCTCCACTATTGGAGTTTTGTGCACAGAGTTGTCGGAGAGAAAAACAAAATGTACAACGGGTAATTTCGATCCCAGTATCATGCTCAATCTTCAAAATTTTACCACCACAAGATTGCCATGTTCAAGGGCTTTCCTCTCGTACAAAACTTAATGCTCTGACGATTTTAAAGGTCGGGCCAGATACGACGGCGCGAGCAGGCACCCATTAAAAATTGACGTACACTGTGCGTGTATACAGCGTATACAAAGACATGGCGCAGTCAGGGTTCCAACCAACAATAAGGGGGTCATTCAACAAATAGGCCGGACAATTAAAATCTCTCAGCTACGCTCTGGAATAACTCTGGAACAAAAAATGCTAGGGAGATGCAGTTTGTACCTTAGTCATGCTGGCATATTCCTGCGTCCATTTTTTAACGGTTTAGGGCGACTTGCACACTTCTTGATAGAAAAAAGCTCAAGTAGGCGGGGTTGCTCAGAAACAATTTCAACAGCCTCCACTATGGGAGTTTTGTGCACAGAGCTGTCGGAGAGACAAACAAAAGTTACAACGGGTAATTTCGATCCCAGTATCATGCTCAATCTTCAAAATTTTACCACTACAGGATTGCCATGTTCAAGGGCTTTCCTCTCGTACAAAACTTAATGCTCTGACGATTTTTAAGGTGGGGCCAGATGCGACGGCGCGAGCAGGCACCCATTAGAAATTGACGTACACTGTGCGTGTATACAGCGTATACAAAGACACGGCGCAGTCAGGGTTCCAACCAACAATAAGGGGGTCATTCAACAAATAGGCCGGACAATTAAAAACTTTCAGCTACGCTCTGGAATAACTCTGGAACAAAAAATGCTAGGGAGATGCAGTTTGTACCTTAGTCATGCTGGCATATTCCTGCGTCCATTTTTTAAAGATTTAGGGCGACTTGCACACTTCTTGATAGAAAAAAGCTCAAGTAGGCGGGGATGTCAGAAACAATTTCAACAGCCTCCACTATGGGAGTTTTGTGCACAGAGCTGTCGGAGAGAAAAACAAAATGTACAACGGGTATTTTCGATCCCAGTATCATGCTCAATCTTCAAAATTTTACCACTACAGGATTGCCATGTTCAAGGGCTTTCCTCTCGTACAAAACTTAATGCTCTGACGATTTTTAAAGCGGGGTCAGATGCGACTGCGCGAGCAGGCACCCATTAGAAATTGACGTACACTGTGCGTGTATACAGCGTATACAAAGACACGGCGCAGTCAGGGTTCCAACCAACAATAAGGGGGTCATTCAACTAATAGGCCGGACAATTAAAAACTTTCAGCTACGCTCTGGAATAACTCTGGAACAAAAAATGCTAGGGAGATGCAGTTTGTACCTTAGTCAAGCTGGCGCATTCCTGCGTCCATTTTTTAAAGATTTAGGGCGACTTGCACACTTCTTGATAGAAAAAAGCTCAAGTAGGCGGGGTTGCTCAGAAACAATTTCAACAGCCTCCACTATGGGAGTTTCGTGCACAGAGCTGTCGGAGAGAAAAACAAAAGTTACAACGGGTAATTTCGATCCCAGTATCATGCTCAATCTTCAAAATTTTACCACCACAGGATTGCCATGTTCAAGGGCTTTCCTCTCGTACAAAACTTAATGCTCTGACGATTTTTAAGGTGGGGCCAGATGCGACGGCGCGAGCAGGCACCCATTAGAAATTGACGTACACTGTGCGTGTATACAGCGTATACAAAGACACGGCGCAGTCAGGGTTCCAACCAACAATAAGGGGGTCATTCAACAAATAGGCCGGACAATTAAAATCTTTCAGCTACGCTCTGGAATAACTCTCGAACAAAAAATGCTAGGGAGATGCAGTTTGTACCTTAGTCAAGCTGGCGCATTCCTGCGTCCATTTTTTAAAGATTTAGGGCGACTTGCACACTTCTTGATAGAAAAAAGCTCAAGTAGGCGGGGTTGCTCAGAAACAATTTCAACAGCCTCCACTATGGGAGTTTTGTGCACAGAGCTGTCGGAGAGACAAACAAAAGTTACAACGGGTAATTTCGATCCCAGTATCATGCTCAATCTTCAAAATTTTACCACCACAGGATTGCCATGTTCAAGGGCTTTCCTCTTGTACAAAACTTAATGCTCTGACGATTTTTAAGATGGGGCCAGATGCGACGGCGCGAGCAGGCACCCATTAGAAATTGACGTACACTGTGCGTGTATACAGCGTATACAATGACAACTCGCTGTCAGGGTTCCAACCAACAATAAGGGGGTCATTCAACTAATAGGCCGGACAATTAAAAACTTTCAGCTACGCTCTGGAATAACTCTGGAACAAAAAATGCTAGGGAGATGCAGTTTGTACCTTAGTCATGCTGGCATATTCCTGCGTCCATTTTTTTTAAAGATTTAGGGCGACTTACACACTTCTTGATAGAAAAAAGCTCAAGTAGGCGGGGTTGCTCAGAAACAATTTCAACAGCCTCCACTATGGGAGTTTTGTGCACAGAGCTGTCGGAGAGACAAACAAAAGTTACAACGGGTAATTTCGATCCCAGTATCATGCTCAATCTTCAAAATTTTACCACCACAGGATTGCCATGTTCAAGGGCTTTCCTCTCGTACAAAACTTAATGCTCTGACGATTTTTAAGGTGGGGCCAGATGCGACGGCGCGAGCAGGCACCCATTAGAAATTGACGTACACTGTGCGTGTATACAGCGTATACAAAGACACGGCGCAGTCAGGGTTCCAACCAACAATAAGGGGGTCATTCAACAAATAGGCCGGACAATTAAAAACTTTCAGCTACGCTCTGGAATAACTCTGGAACAAAAAATGCTAGGGAGATGCAGTTTGTACCTTAGTCATGCTGGCATATTCCTGCGTCCATTTTTTAAAGATTTAGGGCGACTTGCACACTTCTTGATAGAAAAAAGCTCAAGTAGGCGGGGATGTCAGAAACAATTTCAACAGCCTCCACTATGGGAGTTTTGTGCACAGAGCTGTCGGAGAGAAAAACAAAATGTACAACGGGTATTTTCGATCCCAGTATCATGCTCAATCTTCAAAATTTTACCACTACAGGATTGCCATGTTCAAGGGCTTTCCTCTCGTACAAAACTTAATGCTCTGACGATTTTTAAAGCGGGGTCAGATGCGACTGCGCGAGCAGGCACCCATTAGAAATTGACGTACACTGTGCGTGTATACAGCGTATACAAAGACACGGCGCAGTCAGGGTTCCAACCAACAATAAGGGGGTCATTCAACTAATAGGCCGGACAATTAAAAACTTTCAGCTACGCTCTGGAATAACTCTGGAACAAAAAATGCTAGGGAGATGCAGTTTGTACCTTAGTCAAGCTGGCGCATTCCTGCGTCCATTTTTTAAAGATTTAGGGCGACTTGCACACTTCTTGATAGAAAAAAGCTCAAGTAGGCGGGGTTGCTCAGAAACAATTTCAACAGCCTCCACTATGGGAGTTTCGTGCACAGAGCTGTCGGAGAGAAAAACAAAAGTTACAACGGGTAATTTCGATCCCAGTATCATGCTCAATCTTCAAAATTATACCACCACAGGATTGCCATGTTCAAGGGCTTTCCTCTCGTACAAAACTTAATGCTCTGACGATTTTTAAGGTGGGGCCAGATGCGACGGCGCGAGCAGGCACCCATTAGAAATTGACGTACACTGTGCGTGTATACAGCGTATACAAAGACACGGCGCAGTCAGGGTTCCAACCAACAATAAGGGGGTCATTCAACAAATAGGCCGGACAATTAAAAACTTTCAGCTACGCTCTGGAATAACTCTGGAACAAAAAATGCTAGGGAGATGCAGTCTGTACCTTAGTCATGCTGGCATATTCCTGCGTCCATTTTTTAAAGGTTTAGGGCGACTTGCACACTTCTTGATAGAAAAAAGCTCAAGTAGGCGGGGTTGCTCAGAAACGATTTCAACAGCCTCCACTATTGGAGTTTTGTGCACAGAGTTGTCGGAGAGAAAAACAAAATGTACAACGGGTAATTTCGATCCCAGTATCATGCTCAATCTTCAAAATTTTACCACCACAAGATTGCCATGTTCAAGGGCTTTCCTCTCGTACAAAACTTAATGCTCTGACGATTTTAAAGGTCGGGCCAGATACGACGGCGCGAGCAGGCACCCATTAAAAATTGACGTACACTGTGCGTGTATACAGCGTATACAAAGACATGGCGCAGTCAGGGTTCCAACCAACAATAAGGGGGTCATTCAACAAATAGGCCGGACAATTAAAATCTCTCAGCTACGCTCTGGAATAACTCTGGAACAAAAAATGCTAGGGAGATGCAGTTTGTACCTTAGTCATGCTGGCATATTCCTGCGTCCATTTTTTAACGGTTTAGGGCGACTTGCACACTTCTTGATAGAAAAAAGCTCAAGTAGGCGGGGTTGCTCAGAAACGATTTCAACAGCCTCCACTATGGGAGTTTTGTGCACAGAGCTGTCGGAGAGAAAAACAAAATGTACAACGGGTAATTTCGATCCCAGTATCATGCTCAATCTTCAAAATTTTACCACCACAGGATTGCCATGTTCAAGGGCTTTCCTCTCGTACAAAACTTAATGCTCTGACGATTTTAAAGGTGGGGCCAGATACGACGGCGCGAGCAGGCACCCATTAAAAATTGACGTACACTGTGCGTGTATACAGCGTATACAAAGACACGGCGCAGTCAGGGTTCCAACCAACAATAAGGGGGTCATTCAACAAATAGGCCGGACAATTAAAAACTTTCAGCTACGCTCTGGAATAACTCTGGAACAAAAAATGCTAGGGAGATGCAGTTTGTACCTTAGTCATGCTGGCATATTCCTGCGTCCATTTTTTAAAGGTTTAGGGCGACTTGCACACTTCTTGATAGAAAAAAGCTCAAGTAGGCGGGGTTGCTCAGAAACGATTTCAACAGCCTCCACTATGGGAGTTTTGTGCACAAAGCTGTCGGAGAGAAAAACAAAAGTTACAACGGGTAATTTCGATCCCAGTATCATGCTCAATCTTCAAAATTATACCACCACAGGATTGCCATGTTCAAGGGCTTTCCTCTCGTACAAAACTTAATGCTCTGGCGATTTTTAAGGTGGGGCCAGATGCGACGGCGCGAGCAGGCACCCATTAGAAATTGACGTACACTGTGCGTGTATACAGCGTATACAAAGACACGGCGCAGTCAGGGTTCCAACCAACAATAAGGGGGTCATTCAACAAATAGGCCGGACAATTAAAATCTTTCAGCTACGCTCTGGAATAACTCTCGAACAAAAAATGCTAGGGAGATGCAGTTTGTACCTTAGTCAAGCTGGCGCATTCCTGCGTCCATTTTTTAAAGATTTAGGGCGACTTGCACACTTCTTGATAGAAAAAAGCTCAAGTAGGCGGGGTTGCTCAGAAACAATTTCAACAGCCTCCACTATGGGAGTTTTGTGCACAGAGCTGTCGGAGAGAAAAACAAAAGTTACAACGGGTAATTTCGATCCCAGTATCATGCTCAATCTTCAAAATTATACCACCACAGGATTGCCATGTTCAAGGGCTTTCCTCTCGTACAAAACTTAATGCTCTGACGATTTTAAAGGTGGGGCCAGATACGACGGCGCGAGCAGGCACCCATTAAAAATTGACGTACACTGTGCGTGTATACAGCGTATACAAAGACACGGCGCAGTCAGGGTTCCAACCAACAATAAGGGGGTCATTCAACAAATAGGCCGGACAATTAAAAACTTTCAGCTACGCTCTGGAATAACTCTGGAACAAAAAATGCTAGGGAGATGCAGTTTGTACCTTAGTCATGCTGGCATATTCCTGCGTCCATTTTTTTAAGGTTTAGGGCGACTTGCACACTTCTTGATAGAAAAAAGCTCAAGTAGGCGGGGTTGCTCAGAAACGATTTCAACAGCCTCCACTATGGGAGTTTTGTGCACAGAGCTGTCGGAGAGAAAAACAAAAGTTACAACGGGTAATTTCGATCCCAGTATCATGCTCAATCTTCAAAATTATACCACCACAGGATTGCCATGTTCAAGGGCTTTCCTCTCGTACAAAACTTAATGCTCTGACGATTTTTAAGGTGGGGCCAGATGCGACGGCGCGAGCAGGCACCCATTAGAAATTGACGTACACTGTGCGTGTATACAGCGTATACAAAGACACGGCGCAGTCAGGGTTCCAACCAACAATAAGGGGGTCATTCAACAAATAGGCCGGACAATTAAAATCTTTCAGCTACGCTCTGGAATAACTCTCGAACAAAAAATGCTAGGGAGATGCAGTTTGTACCTTAGTCAAGCTGGCGCATTCCTGCGTCCATTTTTTAAAGATTTAGGGCGACTTGCACACTTCTTGATAGAAAAAAGCTCAAGTAGGCGGGGTTGCTCAGAAACGATTTCAACAGCCTCCACTATTGGAGTTTTGTGCACAGAGCTGTCGGAGAGAAAAACAAAATGTACAACGGGTAATTTCGATCCCAGTATCATGCTCAATCTTCAAAATTATACCACCACAGGATTGCCATGTTCAAGGGCTTTCCTCTCGTACAAAACTTAATGCTCTGACGATTTTTAAGGTGGGGCCAGATGCGACGGCGCGAGCAGGCACCCATTAGAAATTGACGTACACTGTGCGTGTATACAGCGTATACAAAGACACGGCGCAGTCAGGGTTCCAACCAACAATAAGGGGGTCATTCAACAAATAGGCCGGACAATTAAAAACTTTCAGCTACGCTCTGGAATAACTCTGGAACAAAAAATGCTAGGGAGATGCAGTTTGTACCTTAGTCATGCTGGCATATTCCTGCGTCCATTTTTTAAAGGTTTAGGGCGACTTGCACACTTCTTGATAGAAAAAAGCTCAAGTAGGCGGGGTTGCTCAGAAACGATTTCAACAGCCTCCACTATTGGAGTTTTGTGCACAGAGCTGTCGGAGAGAAAAACAAAATGTACAACGGGTAATTTCGATCCCAGTATCATGCTCAATCTTCAAAATTTTACCACCACAAGATTGCCATGTTCAAGGGCTTTCCTCTCGTACAAAACTTAATGCTCTGACGATTTTAAAGGTGGGGCCAGATACGACGGCGCGAGCAGGCACCCATTAAAAATTGACGTACACTGTGCGTGTATACAGCGTATACAAAGACATGGCGCAGTCAGGGTTCCAACCAACAATAAGGGGGTCATTCAACAAATAGGCCGGACAATTAAAATCTCTCAGCTACGCTCTGGAATAACTCTGGAACAAAAAATGCTAGGGAGATGCAGTTTGTACCTTAGTCATGCTGGCATATTCCTGCGTCCATTTTTTAAAGGTTTAGGGCGACTTGCACACTTCTTGATAGAAAAAAGCTCAAGTAGGCGGGGTTGCTCAGAAACGATTTCAACAGCCTCCACTATTGGAGTTTTGTGCACAGAGCTGTCGGAGAGAAAAACAAAATGTACAACGGGTAATTTCGATCCCAGTATCATGCTCAATCTTCAAAATTTTACCACCACAAGATTGCCATGTTCAAGGGCTTTCCTCTCGTACAAAACTTAATGCTCTGACGATTTTAAAGGTGGGGCCAGATACGACGGCGCGAGCAGGCACCCATTAAAAATTGACGTACACTGTGCGTGTATACAGCGTATACAAAGACATGGCGCAGTCAGGGTTCCAACCAACAATAAGGGGGTCATTCAACAAATAGGCCGGACAATTAAAATCTCTCAGCTACGCTCTGGAATAACTCTGGAACAAAAAATGCTAGGGAGATGCAGTTTGTACCTTAGTCATGCTGGCCTATTCCTGCGTCCATTTTTTTAAAGATTTAGGGCGACTTACACACTTCTTGATAGAAAAAAGCTCAAGTAGGCGGGGTTGCTCAGAAACAATTTCAACAGCCTCCACTATGGGAGTTTTGTGCACAGAGCTGTCGGAGAGACAAACAAAAGTTACAACGGGTAATTTCGATCCCAGTATCATGCTCAATCTTCAAAATTTTACCACCACAGGATTGCCATGTTCAAGGGCTTTCCTCTCGTACAAAACTTAATGCTCTGACGATTTTTAAGGTGGGGCCAGATGCGACGGCGCGAGCAGGCACCCATTAGAAATTGACGTACACTGTGCGTGTATACAGCGTATACAAAGACACGGCGCAGACAGGGTTCCAACCAACAATAAGGGGGTCATTCAACAAATAGGCCGGACAATTAAAAACTTTCAGCTACGCTCTGGAATAACTCTGGAACAAAAAATGCTAGGGAGATGCAGTTTGTACCTTAGTCATGCTGGCATATTCCTGCGTCCATTTTTTAAAGGTTTAGGGCGACTTGCACACTTCTTGATAGAAAAAAGCTCAAGTAGGCGGGGTTGCTCAGAAACGATTTCAACAGCCTCCACTATGGGAGTTTTGTGCACAGAGCTGTCGGAGAGAAAAACAAAAGTTACAACGGGTAATTTCGATCCCAGTATCATGCTCAATCTTCAAAATTATACCACCACAGGATTGCCATGTTCAAGGGCTTTCCTCTCGTACAATCTTAATGCTCTGGCGATTTTTAAGGTGGGGCCAGATGCGACGGCGCGAGCAGGCACCCATTAGAAATTGTCGTACACTATGCGTGTATACAGCGTATACAAAGACACGGCGCAGTCAGGGTTCCAACCAACAATAAGGGGGTCATTCAACAAATAGGCCGGACAATTAAAATCTTTCAGCTACGCTCTGGAATATCTCTGGAAAAAAATGCTAGGAGATGTAGTTTGTACCTTAGTCATGCTGGCATATTCCTGCGTCCATTTTTTAAAGACTTAGGGCGACTTACACACTTCTTGATAGAAAAAAGCTCAAGTAGGCGGGGTTGCTCAGAAACAATTTCAACAGCCTCCACTATGGGAGTTTTGTGCACAGAGCTGTCGGAGAGAAAAACAAAAGTTACAACGGGTAATTTCGATCCCAGTATCATGCTCAATCTTCAAAATTTTACCACTACAGGATTGCCATGTTCAAGGGCTTTCCTCTCGTACAAAACTTAATGCTTTGACGATTTTTAAGGCGGGGCCAGATGCGACGGCGCGAGCAGGCACCCATTAGAAATTGACGTACACTGTGCGTTTAACAGCGTATACAAAGACACGGCGCAGTCAGGGTTCCAACCAACAATAAGGGGGTCATTCAACAAATAGGCCGGACAAATAAAAACTTTCAGCTACGCTCTGGAATAACTCTGGAACAAAAAATGCTAGGGAGATGCAGTTTGTACCTTAGTCAAGCTGGCATATTCCTGCGTCCATTTTTTTAAAGATTTAGGGCGACTTGCACACTTCTTGATAGAAAAAAGCTCAAGTAGGCGGGGTTGCTCAGAAACAATTTCAACAGCCTCCACTATGGGAGTTTTGTGCACAGAGCTGTCGGAGAGAAAACAAAATGTACAACGGGTAATTTCGATCCCAGTATCATGCTCAATCTTCAAAATTTTACCACCACAGGATTGCCATGTTCAAGGGCTTTCCTCTCGTACAAAACTTAAAGCAATGACGATTTTTAAGGTGGGGCCAGATACGACGGCGCGAGCAGGCACCCATTAAAAATTGACGTACACTGTGCGTGTATACAGCGTATACAAAGACACGGCGCAGTCAGGGTTCCAACCAACAATAAGGGGGTCATTCAACAAATAGGCCGGACAATTAAAAACTTTCAGCTACGCTCTGGAATAACTCTGGAACAAAAAATGCTAGGGAGATGCAGTTTGTACCTTAGTCATGCTGGCATATTCCTGCGTCCATTTTTTAAAGGTTTAGGGCGACTTGCACACTTCTTGATAGAAAAAAGCTCAAGTAGGCGGGGTTGCTCAGAAACGATTTCAACAGCCTCCACTATGGGAGTTTTGTGCACAGAGCTGTCGGAGAGAAAAACAAAATGTACAACGGGTAATTTCGATCCCAGTATCATGCTCAATCTTCAAAATTTTACCACCACAGGATTGCCATGTTCAAGGGCTTTCCTCTCGTACAAAACTTAATGCTCTGACGATTTTTAAGGTGGGGCCAGATGCGACGGCGCGAGCAGGCACCCATTAGAAATTGACGTACACTGTGCGTGTATACAGCGTATACAAAGACACGGCGCAGTCAGGGTTCCAACCAACAATAAGGGGGTCATTCAACAAATAGGCCGGACAATTAAAAACTTTCAGCTACGCTCTGGAATAACTCTGGAACAAAAAATGCTAGGGAGATGCATTTTGTACCTTAGTCATGCTGGCATATTCCTGCGTCCATTTTTTAAAGGTTTAGGGCGACTTGCACACTTCTTGATAGAAAAAAGCTCAAGTAGGCGGGGTTGCTCAGAAACGATTTCAACAGCCTCCACTATGGGAGTTTTGTGCACAGAGCTGTCGGAGAGAAAAACAAAATGTACAACGGGTAATTTCGATCCCAGTATCATGCTCAATCTTCAAAATTTTACCACCACAGGATTGCCATGTTCAAGGGCTTTCCTCTCGTACAAAACTTACTGCTCTGACGATTTTAAAGGTGGGGCCAGATACGACGGCGCGAGCAGGCACCCATTAAAAATTGACGTACACTGTGCGTGTATACAGCGTATACAAAGACACGGCGCAGTCAGGGTTCCAACCAACAATAAGGGGGTCATTCAACAAATAGGCCGGACAATTAAAATCTTTCAGCTACGCTCTGGGATAACTCTGGAACAAAAAATGCTAGGGAGATGCAGTTTGTACCTTAGTCATGCTGGCATATTCCTGCGTCCATTTTTTAAAGGTTTAGGGCGACTTGCACACTTCTTGACAGAAAAAAGCTCAAGTAGGCGGGGTTGCTCAGGAACAATTTCATCAGCCTCCACTATGGGAGTTTTGTGCACAGAGCTGTCGGAGAGACAAACAAAAGTTACAACGGGTAATTTCGATCCCAGTATCTTGCTCAATCTTCAAAATTTTACCACCACAGGATTGCCATGTTCAAGGGCTTTCCTCTCGTACAAAACTTAATGCTCTAACGATTTTTAAGGCGGGGTCAGATGCGACTGCGCGAGCAGGCACGCATTAGAAATTGACGTATACTGTGCGTGTATACAGCGTATACAAAGACACGGCGCAGTCAGGGTTCCAACCAACAATAAGGGGGTCATTCAAAAAATAGGCCGGACAATTAAAAACTTTCAGCTACGCTCTGGAATAACTCTGGATCAAAAAATGCTAGGGAGATGCAGTTTGTACCCTAGTCAAGCTGGCATATTCCTGCGTCCATTTTTTAAAGATTTAGGGCGACTTGCACACTTCTTGATAGAAAAAAGCTCAAGTAGGCGGGGTTGCTCAGAAACAATTTCAACAGCCTCCACTATGGGAGTTTTGTGCACAGAGCTGTCGGAGAGAAAAACAAAAGTTACAACGGGTAATTTCGATCCCAGTATCATGCTCAATCTTCAAAATTTTACCACCACAGGATTGCCATGTTCAAGGGCTTTCCTCTCGTACAAAACTTAATGCTCTAACGATTTTTAAGGCGGGGTCAGATGCGACTGCGCGAGCAGGCACGCATTAGAAATTGACGTATACTGTGCGTGTATACAGCGTATACAAAGACACGGCGCAGTCAGGGTTCCAACCAACAATAAGGGGGTCATTCAAAAAATAGGCCGGACAATTAAAAACTTTCAGCTACGCTCTGGAATAACTCTGGAACAAAAAATGCTAGGGAGATGCAGTTTGTACCCTAGTCAAGCTGGCATATTCCTGCGTCCATTTTTTAAAGATTTAGGGCGACTTGCACACTTCTTGATAGAAAAAAGCTCAAGTAGGCGGGGTTGCTCAGAAACAATTTCAACAGCCTCCACTATGGGAGTTTTGTGCACAGAGCTGTCGGAGAGAAAAACAAAAGTTACAACGGGTAATTTCGATCCCAGTATCATGCTCAATCTTCAAAATTTTACCACCACAGGATTGCCATGTTCAAGGGCTTTCCTCTCGTACAAAACTTAATGCTCTGACGATTTTTAAGGTGGGGCCAATGCGACGGTGCGAGCAGGCACCCATTAGAAATTGACGTATACCGTGCGTGTATACAGCGTATACAAAGACACGGCGCAGTCAGGGTTCCAACCAACAATAAGGGGGTCATTCAACAAATAGGCCGGACAATTAAAAACTTTCAGCTACGCTCTGGAATAACTCTGGAACAAAAAATGCTAGGGAGATGCAGTTTGTACCTTAGTCAAGCTGGCATATTCCTGCGTCCATTTTTTAAAGATTTAGGGCGACTTGCACACTTCTTGATAGAAAAAAGCTCAAGTAGGCGGGGTTGCTCAGAAACAATTTCAACAGCCTCCACTATGGGAGTTTTGTGCACAGAGCTGTCGGAGAGAAAAACAAAAGTTACAACGGGTAATTTCGATCCCAGTATCATGCTCAATCTTCAAAATTTTACCACCACAGAATTGCCATGTTCAAGGGCTTTCCTCTCGTACAAAACTTAATGCTCTGACGATTTTTAAGGTGGGGCCAGATGCGACGGCGCGAGCAGGCACCCATTAGAAATTGACGTACACTGTGCGTGTATACAGCGTATACAAAGACACGGCGCAGTCAGGGTTCCAACCAACAATAAGGGGGTCATTCAAAAAATAGGCCGGACAATTAAAAACTTTCAGCTACGCTCTGGAATAACTCTAGAACAAAAAATGCTAGGGAGATGCAGTTTGTACCTTAGTCATGCTGGCATATTCCTGCGTCCATTTTTTAAAGATTTAGGGCGACTTACACACTTCTTGATAGAAAAAATCTCAAGTAGGCGGGGTTGCTCAGAAACAATTTCAACAGCCTCCACTATGGGAGTTTTGTGCACAGAGCTGTCGGAGAGAAAACAAAATGTACAACGGGTAATTTCGATCCCAGTATCATGCTCAATCTTCAAAATTTTACCACCACATGACTGCCATGTTCAAGGGCTTTCCTCTCGTACAAAACTTAATGCTCTGACGATTTTTAAGGTGGGGCCAGATACGACGGCGCGAGCAGGCACCCATTAAAAATTGACGTACACTGTGCGTGTATACAGCGTATACAAAGACACGGCGCAGTCAGGGTTCCAACCAACAATAAGGGGGTCATTCAACAAATAGGCCGGACAATTAAAAACTTTCAGCTACGCTCTGGCATAACTCTGGAACAAAAAATGCTAGGGAGATGCAGTTTGTACCTTAGTCATGCTGGCATATTCCTGCGTCCATTTTTTAAAGATTCAGGGCGACTTGCACACTTCTTGATAGAAAAAAGCTCATGTAGGCGGGGTTGCTCAGAAACAATTTCAACAGCCTCCACTATGGGAGTTTTGTGCACAGAGCTGTCGGAGAGAAAAACAAAATGTACAACGGGTAATTTCGATCCCAGTATCATGCTCAATCTTCAAAATTTTACCACTACAGGATTGCCATGTTCAAGGGCTTTCCTCTCGTACAAAACTTAATGCTCTAACGATTTTTAAGGCGGGGTCAGATGCGACTGCGCGAGCAGGCACGCATTAGAAATTGACGTATACTGTGCGTGTATACAGCGTATACAAAGACACGGCGCAGTCAGGGTTCCAACCAACAATAAGGGGGTCATTCAACAAATAGGCCGGACAATTAAAAACTTTCAGCTACGCTCTGGAATAACTCTGGAACAAAAAATGCTAGGGAGATGCAGTTTGTACCTTAGTCAAGCTGGCATATTCCTGCGTCCATTTTTTAAAGATTTAGGGCGACTTGCACACTTCTTGATAGAAAAAAGCTCAAGTAGGCGGGGTTGCTCAGAAACAATTTCAACAGCCTCCACTATGGGAGTTTTGTGCACAGAGCTGTCGGAGAGAAAAACAAAAGTTACAACGGGTAATTTCGATCCCAGTATCATGCTCAATCTTCAAAATTTTACCACCACAGGATTGCCATGTTCAAGGGCTTTCCTCTCGTACAAAACTTAATGCTCTGACGATTTTTAAGGTGGGGCCAGATGCGACGGCGCGAGCAGGCACCCATTAGAAATTGACGTACACTGTGCGTGTATACAGCGTATACAAAGACACGGCGCAGTCAGGGTTCCAACCAACAATAAGGGGGTCATTCAAAAAATAGGCCGGACAATTAAAAACTTTCAGCTACGCTCTGGAATAACTCTAGAACAAAAAATGCTAGGGAGATGCAGTTTGTACCTTAGTCATGCTGGCATATTCCTGCGTCCATTTTTTAAAGATTTAGGGCGACTTACACACTTCTTGATAGAAAAAATCTCAAGTAGGCGGGGTTGCTCAGAAACAATTTCAACAGCCTCCACTATGGGAGTTTTGTGCACAGAGCTGTCGGAGAGAAAACAAAATGTACAACGGGTAATTTCGATCCCAGTATCATGCTCAATCTTCAAAATTTTACCACCACATGACTGCCATGTTCAAGGGCTTTCCTCTCGTACAAAACTTAATGCTCTGACGATTTTTAAGGTGGGGCCAGATACGACGGCGCGAGCAGGCACCCATTAAAAATTGACGTACACTGTGCGTGTATACAGCGTATACAAAGACACGGCGCAGTCAGGGTTCCAACCAACAATAAGGGGGTCATTCAACAAATAGGCCGGACAATTAAAAACTTTCAGCTACGCTCTGGCATAACTCTGGAACAAAAAATGCTAGGGAGATGCAGTTTGTACCTTAGTCATGCTGGCATATTCCTGCGTCCATTTTTTAAAGATTCAGGGCGACTTGCACACTTCTTGATAGAAAAAAGCTCATGTAGGCGGGGTTGCTCAGAAACAATTTCAACAGCCTCCACTATGGGAGTTTTGTGCACAGAGCTGTCGGAGAGAAAAACAAAATGTACAACGGGTAATTTCGATCCCAGTATCATGCTCAATCTTCAAAATTTTACCACTACAGGATTGCCATGTTCAAGGGCTTTCCTCTCGTACAAAACTTAATGCTCTAACGATTTTTAAGGCGGGGTCAGATGCGACTGCGCGAGCAGGCACGCATTAGAAATTGACGTATACTGTGCGTGTATACAGCGTATACAAAGACACGGCGCAGTCAGGGTTCCAACCAACAATAAGGGGGTCATTCAAAAAATAGGCCGGACAATTAAAAACTTTCAGCTACGCTCTGGAATAACTCTGGAACAAAAAATGCTAGGGAGATGCAGTTTGTACCCTAGTCAAGCTGGCATATTCCTGCGTCCATTTTTTAAAGATTTAGGGCGACTTGCACACTTCTTGATAGAAAAAAGCTCAAGTAGGCGGGGTTGCTCAGAAACAATTTCAACAGCCTCCACTATGGGAGTTTTGTGCACAGAGCTGTCGGAGAGAAAAACAAAAGTTACAACGGGTAATTTCGATCCCAGTATCATGCTCAATCTTCAAAATTTTACCACCACAGGATTGCCATGTTCAAGGGCTTTCCTCTCGTACAAAACTTAATGCTCTGACGATTTTTAAGGTGGGGCCAGATGCGACGGTGCGAGCAGGCACCCATTAGAAATTGACGTATACCGTGCGTGTATACAGCGTATACAAAGACACGGCGCAGTCAGGGTTCCAACCAACAATAAGGGGGTCATTCAAAAAATAGGCCGGACAATTAAAAACTTTCAGCTACGCTCTGGAATAACTCTAGAACAAAAAATGCTAGGGAGATGCAGTTTGTACCTTAGTCATGCTGGCATATTCCTGCGTCCATTTTTTAAAGATTTAGGGCGACTTACACACTTCTTGATAGAAAAAATCTCAAGTAGGCGGGGTTGCTCAGAAACAATTTCAACAGCCTCCACTATGGGAGTTTTGTGCACAGAGCTGTCGGAGAGAAAACAAAATGTACAACGGGTAATTTCGATCCCAGTATCATGCTCAATCTTCAAAATTTTACCACCACATGACTGCCATGTTCAAGGGCTTTCCTCTCGTACAAAACTTAATGCTCTGACGATTTTTAAGGTGGGGCCAGATACGACGGCGCGAGCAGGCACCCATTAAAAATTGACGTACACTGTGCGTGTATACAGCGTATACAAAGACACGGCGCAGTCAGGGTTCCAACCAACAATAAGGGGGTCATTCAACAAATAGGCCGGACAATTAAAAACTTTCAGCTACGCTCTGGCATAACTCTGGAACAAAAAATGCTAGGGAGATGCAGTTTGTACCTTAGTCATGCTGGCATATTCCTGCGTCCATTTTTTAAAGATTCAGGGCGACTTGCACACTTCTTGATAGAAAAAAGCTCAAGTAGGCGGGGTTGCTCAGAAACAATTTCAACAGCCTCCACTATGGGAGTTTTGTGCACAGAGCTGTCGGAGAGAAAAACAAAATGTACAACGGGTAATTTCGATCCCAGTATCATGCTCAATCTTCAAAATTTTACCACTACAGGATTGCCATGTTCAAGGGCTTTCCTCTCGTACAAAACTTAATGCTCTAACGATTTTTAAGGCGGGGTCAGATGCGACTGCGCGAGCAGGCACGCATTAGAAATTGACGTATACTGTGCGTGTATACAGCGTATACAAAGACACGGCGCAGTCAGGGTTCCAACCAACAATAAGGGGGTCATTCAAAAAATAGGCCGGACAATTAAAAACTTTCAGCTACGCTCTGGAATAACTCTGGAACAAAAAATGCTAGGGAGATGCAGTTTGTACCCTAGTCAAGCTGGCATATTCCTGCGTCCATTTTTTAAAGATTTAGGGCGACTTGCACACTTCTTGATAGAAAAAAGCTCAAGTAGGCGGGGTTGCTCAGAAACAATTTCAACAGCCTCCACTATGGGAGTTTTGTGCACAGAGCTGTCGGAGAGAAAAACAAAAGTTACAACGGGTAATTTCGATCCCAGTATCATGCTCAATCTTCAAAATTTTACCACCACAGGATTGCCATGTTCAAGGGCTTTCCTCTCGTACAAAACTTAATGCTCTGACGATTTTTAAGGTGGGGCCAGATGCGACGGTGCGAGCAGGCACCCATTAGAAATTGACGTATACCGTGCGTGTATACAGCGTATACGAAGACACGGCGCAGTCAGGGTTCCAACCAACAATAAGGGGGTCATTCAACAAATAGGCCGGACAATTAAAAACTTTCAGCTACGCTCTGGAATAACTCGGGAACAAAAAATGCTAGGGAGATGCAGTTTGTACCTTAGTCAAGCTGGCATATTCCTGCGTCCATTTTTTAAAGATTTAGGGCGACTTGCACACTTCTTGATAGAAAAAAGCTCAAGTAGGCGGGGTTGCTCAGAAACAATTTCAACAGCCTCCACTATGGGAGTTTTGTGCACAGAGCTGTCGGAGAGAAAAACAAAAGTTACAACGGGTAATTTCGATCCCAGTATCATGCTCAATCTTCAAAATTTTACCACCACAGGATTGCCATGTTCAAGGGCTTTCCTCTCGTACAAAACTTAATGCTCTGACGATTTTTAAGGTGGGGCCAGATGCGACGGCGCGAGCAGGCACCCATTAGAAATTGACGTACACTGTGCGTGTATACAGCGTATACAAAGACACGGCGCAGTCAGGGTTCCAACCAACAATAAGGGGGTCATTCAAAAAATAGGCCGGACAATTAAAAACTTTCAGCTACGCTCTGGAATAACTCTAGAACAAAAAATGCTAGGGAGATGCAGTTTGTACGTTAGTCATGCTGGCATATTCCTGCGTCCATTTTTTAAAGATTTAGGGCGACTTACACACTTCTTGATAGAAAAAATCTCAAGTAGGCGGGGTTGCTCAGAAACAATTTCAACAGCCTCCACTATGGGAGTTTTGTGCACAGAGCTGTCGGAGAGAAAACAAAATGTACAACGGGTAATTTCGATCCCAGTATCATGCTCAATCTTCAAAATTTTACCACCACAGGACTGCCATGTTCAAGGGCTTTCCTCTCGTACAAAACTTAATGCTCTGACGATTTTTAAGGTGGGGCCAGATACGACGGCGCGAGCAGGCACCCATTAAAAATTGACGTACACTGTGCGTGTATACAGCGTATACAAAGACACGGCGCAGTCAGGGTTCCAACCAACAATAAGGGGGTCATTCAACAAATAGGCCGGACAATTAAAAACTTTCAGCTACGCTCTGGCATAACTCTGGAACAAAAAATGCTAGGGAGATGCAGTTTGTACCTTAGTCATGCTGGCATATTCCTGCGTCCATTTTTTAAAGATTCAGGGCGACTTGCACACTTCTTGATAGAAAAAAGCTCAAGTAGGCGGGGTTGCTCAGAAACAATTTCAACAGCCTCCACTATGGGAGTTTTGTGCACAGAGCTGTCGGAGAGAAAAACAAAAGTTACAACGGGTAATTTCGATCCCAGTATCATGCTCAATCTTCAAAATTTTACCACCACAGGATTGCCATGTTCAAGGGCTTTCCTCTCGTACAAAACTTAATGCTCTGACGATTTTTAAGGTGGGGCCAGATGCGACGGCGCGAGCAGGCACCCATTAGAAATTGACGTACACTGTGCGTGTATACAGCGTATACAAAGACACGGCGCAGTCAGGGTTCCAACCAACAATAAGGGGGTCATTCAAAAAATAGGCCGGACAATTAAAAACTTTCAGCTACGCTCTGGAATAACTCTAGAACAAAAAATGCTAGGGAGATGCAGTTTGTACCTTAGTCATGCTGGCATATTCCTGCGTCCATTTTTTAAAGATTCAGGGCGACTTGCACACTTCTTGATAGAAAAAAGCTCAAGTAGGCGGGGTTGCTCAGAAACAATTTCAACAGCCTCCACTATGGGAGTTTTGTGCACAGAGCTGTCGGAGAGAAAAACAAAAGTTACAACGGGTAATTTCGATCCCAGTATCATGCTCAATCTTCAAAATTTTACCACCACAGGATTGCCATGTTCAAGGGCTTTCCTCTCGTACAAAACTTAATGCTCTGACGATTTTTAAGGTGGGGCCAGATGCGACGGCGCGAGCAGGCACCCATTAGAAATTGACGTACACTGTGCGTGTATACAGCGTATACAAAGACACGGCGCAGTCAGGGTTCCAACCAACAATAAGGGGGTCATTCAAAAAATAGGCCGGACAATTAAAAACTTTCAGCTACGCTCTGGAATAACTCTAGAACAAAAAATGCTAGGGAGATGCAGTTTGTACCTTAGTCATGCTGGCATATTCCTGCGTCCATTTTTTAAAAATTTAGGGCGACTTACACACTTCTTGATAGAAAAAATCTCAAGTAGGCGGGGTTGCTCAGAAACAATTTCAACAGCCTCCACTATGGGAGTTTTGTGCACAAAGCTGTCGGAGAGAAAACAAAATGTACAACGGGTAATTTCGATCCCAGTATCATGCTCAATCTTCAAAATTTTACCACTACAGGATTGCCATGTTCAAGGGCTTTCCTCTCGTACAAAACTTAATGCTCTGACGATTTTTAAAGCGGGGTCAGATGCGACTGCGCGAGCAGGCACCCATTAGAAATTGACGTACACTGTGCGTGTATACAGCGTATACAAAGACACGGCGCAGTCAGGGTTCCAACCAACAATAAGGGGGTCATTCAACAAATAGGCCGGACAATTAAAAACTTTCAGCTACGCTCTGGAATAACTCTGGAACAAAAAATGCTAGGGAGATGCAGTTTGTACCTTAGTCAAGCTGGCATATTCCTGCGTCCATTTCTTAAAGATTTAGGGCGACTTGCACACTTCTTGATAGAAAGAAGCTCAAGTAGGCGGGGTTGCTCAGAAACAATTTCAACAGCCTCCAGTATGGGAGTTTTGTGCACAGAGCTGTCGGAGAGACAAACAAAAGTTACAACGGGTAATTTCGATCCCAGTATCATGCTCAATCTTCAAAATTTTACCACCACAGGATTGCCATTTTCAAGGGCTTTCCTCTCGTACAAAACTTAATGCTCTGACGATTTTAAAGGTGGGGCCAGATACGACGGCGCGAGTAGGCACCCATTAAAAATTGACGTACACTGTGCGTGTATACAGCGTATACAAAGACACGGCGCAGTCAGGGTTCCAACCAACAATAAGGGGGTCATTCAACAAATAGGCCGGACAATTAAAAACTTTCAGCTACGCTCTGGAATAACTCTGGAACAAAAAATGCTAGGGAGATGCAGTTTGTACCTTAGTCATGCTGGCATATTCCTGCGTCCATTTTTTAAAGATTTAGGGCGACTTGCACACTTCTTGATAGAAAGAAGCTCAAGTAGGCGGGGTTGCTCAGAAACAATTTCAACAGCCTCCACTATGGGAGTTTTGTGCACAGAGCTGTCGGAGAGAAAAACAAAAGTTACAACGGGTAATTTCGATCCCAGTATCATGCTCAATCTTCAAAATTTTACCACTACAGGATTGCCATGTTCAAGGGCTTTCCTCTCGTACAAAACTTAATGCTCTGACGATTTTTAAAGCGGGGTCAGATGTGACTGCGCGAGCAGGCACCCATTAGAAATTGACGTACACTGTGCGTGTATACAGCGTATACAAAGACACGGCGCAGTCAGGGTTCCAACCAACAATAAGGGGGTCATTCAACAAATAGGCCGGACAATTAAAATCTTTCAGCTACGCTCTGGAATAACTCTCGAAAAAAAAATGCTAGGGAGATGCAGTTTGTACCTTAGTCAAGCTGGCGCATTCCTGCGTCCATTTTTTAAAGATTTAGGGCGACTTGCACACTTCTTGATAGAAAAAAGCTCAAGTAGGCGGGGTTGCTCAGAAACAATTTCAACAGTCTCCACTATGGGAGTTTCGTGCACAGAGCTGTCGGAGAGAAAAACAAAAGTTACAACGGGTAATTTCGATCCCAGTATCATGCTCAATCTTCAAAATTATACCACCACAGGATTGCCATGTTCAAGGGCTTTCCTCTCGTACAAAACTTAATGCTCTGACGATTTTTAAGGTGGGGCCAGATGCGACGGCGCGAGCAGGCACCCATTAGAAATTGGCGTACACTGTGCGTGTATACAGCGTATACAAAGACACGGCGCAGTCAGGGTTCCAACCAACAATAAGGGGGTCATTCAACAAATAGGCCGGACAATTAAAAACTTTCAGCTACGCTCTGGAATAACTCTGGAACAAAAAATGCTAGGGAGATGCAGTTTGTACCTTAGTCATGCTGGCATATTCCTGCGTCCATTTTTTAAAGGTTTAGGGCGACTTGCACACTTCTTGATAGAAAAAAGCTCAAGTAGGCGGGGTTGCTCAGAAACGATTTCAACAGCCTCCACTATTGGAGTTTTGTGCACAGAGCTGTCGGAGAGAAAAACAAAATGTACAACGGGTAATTTCGATCCCAGTATCATGCTCAATCTTCAAAATTTTACCACCACAAGATTGCCATGTTCAAGGGCTTTCCTCTCGTACAAAACTTAATGCTCTGACGATTTTAAAGGTGGGGCCAGATACGACGGCGCGAGCAGGCACCCATTAAAAATTGACGTACACTGTGCGTGTATACAGCGTATACAAAGACATGGCGCAGTCAGGGTTCCAACCAACAATAAGGGGGTCATTCAACAAATAGGCCGGACAATTAAAATCTCTCAGCTACGCTCTGGAATAACTCTGGAACAAAAAATGCTAGGGAGATGCAGTTTGTACCTTAGTCATGCTGGCATATTCCTGCGTCCATTTTTTAACGGTTTAGGGCGACTTGCACACTTCTTGATAGAAAAAAGCTCAAGTAGGCGGGGTTGCTCAGAAACGATTTCAACAGCCTCCACTATGGGAGTTTTGTGCACAGAGCTGTCGGAGAGAAAAGCAAAAGTTACAACGGGTAATTTCGATCCCAGTATCATGCTCAATCTTCAAAATTATACCACCACAGGATTGCCATGTTCGAGGGCTTTCCTCTCGTACAAAACTTAATGCTCTGGCGATTTTTAAGGTGGGGCCAGATGCGACGGCGCGAGCAGGCACCCATTAGAAATTGACGTACACTGTGCGTGTATACAGCGTATACAAAGACACGGCGCAGTCAGGGTTCCAACCAACAATAAGGGGGTCATTCAACAAATAGGCCGGACAATTAAAATCTTTCAGCTACGCTCTGGAATAACTCTCGAACAAAAAATGCTAGGGAGATGCAGTTTGTACCTTAGTCAAGCTGTCGCATTCCTGCGTCCATTTTTTAAAGGTTTAGGGCGACTTGCACACTTCTTGATAGAAAAAAGCTCAAGTAGGCGGGGTTGCTCAGAAACAATTTCAACAGCCTCCACTATGGGAGTTTTGTGCACAGAGCTGTCGGAGAGAAAAACAAAAGTTACAACGGGTAATTTCGATCCCAGTATCATGCTCAATCTTCAAAATTATACCACCACAGGATTGCCATGTTCAAGGGCTTTCCTCTCGTACAAAACTTAATGCTCTGACGATTTTAAAGGTGGGGCCAGATACGACGGCGCGAGCAGGCACCCATTAAAAATTGACGTACACTGTGCGTGTATACAGCGTATACAAAGACACGGCGCAGTCAGGGTTCCAACCAACAATAAGGGGGTCATTCAACAAATAGGCCGGACAATTAAAAACTTTCAGCTACGCTCTGGAATAACTCTGGAACAAAAAATGCTAGGGAGATGCAGTTTGTACCTTAGTCATGCTGGCATATTCCTGCGTCCATTTTTTAAAGGTTTAGGGCGACTTGCACACTTCTTAAGAGAAAAAAGCTCAAGTAGGCGGGGTTGCTCAGAAACGATTTCAACAGCCTCCACTATGGGAGTTTTGTGCACAGAGCTGTCGGAGAGAAAAACAAAATGTACAACGGGTAATTTCGATCCCAGTATCATGCTCAATCTTCAAAATTTTACCACCACAGGATTGCCATGTTCAAGGGCTTTCCTCTCGTACAAAACTTAATGCTCTGACGATTTTAAAGGTGGGGCCAGATACGACGGCGCGAGCAGGCACCCATTAAAAATTGACGTACACTGTGCGTGTATACAGCGTATACAAAGACACGGCGCAGTCAGGGTTCCAACCAACAATAATGGGGTCATTCAACAAATAGGCCGGACAATTAAAAACTTTCAGCTACGCTCTGGAATAACTCTGGAACAAAAAATGCTAGGGAGATGCAGTTTGTACCTTAGTCATGCTGGCATATTCCTGCGTCCATTTTTTAAAGGTTTAGGGCGACTTGCACACTTCTTGATAGAAAAAAGCTAAAGTAGGCGGGGTTGCTCAGAAACGATTTCAACAGCCTCCACTATGGGAGTTTTGTGCACAGAGCTGTCGGAGAGAAAAACAAAAGTTACAACGGGTAATTTCGATCCCAGTATCATGCTCAATCTTCAAAATTATACCACCACAGGATTGCCATGTTCAAGGGCTTTCCTCTCGTACAAAACTTAATGCTCTGGCGATTTTTAAGGTGGGGCCAGATGCGACGGCGCGAGCAGGCACCCATTAGAAATTGACGTACACTGTGCGTGTATACAGCGTATACAAAGACACGGCGCAGTCAGGGTTCCAACCAACAATAAGGGGGTCATTCAACAAATAGGCCGGACAATTAAAATCTTTCAGCTACGCTCTGGAATAACTCTCGAACAAAAAATGCTAGGGAGATGCAGTTTGTACCTTAGTCAAGCTGGCGCATTCCTGCGTCCATTTTTTAAAGATTTAGGGCGACTTGCACACTTCTTGATAGAAAAAAGCTCAAGTAGGCGGGGTTGCTCAGAAACAATTTCAACAGCCTCCACTATGGGAGTTTTGTGCACAGAGCTGTCGGAGAGAAAAAAAAAGTTACAACGGGTAATTTCGATCCCAGTATCATGCTCAATCTTCAAAATTATACCACCACAGGATTGCCATGTTCAAGGGCTTTCCTCTCGTACAAAACTTAATGCTCTGACGATTTTTAAGGTGGGGCCAGATGCGACGGCGCGAGCAGGCACCCATTAAAAATTGACGTACACTGTGCGTGTATACAGCGTATACAAAGACACGGCGCAGTCAGGGTTCCAACCAACAATAAGGGGGTCATTCAACAAATAGGCCGGACAATTAAAAACTTTCAGCTACGCTCTGGAATAACTCTGGAACAAAAAATGCTAGGGACATGCAGTTTGTACCTTAGTCATGCTGGCATATTCCTGCGTCCATTTGTTAAAGGTTTAGGGCGACTTGCACACTTCTTGATAGAAAAAAGCTCAAGTAGGCGGGGTTGCTCAGAAACGATTTCAACAGCCTCCACTATGGGAGTTTTGTGCACAGAGCTGTCGGAGAGAAAAACAAAATGTACAACGGGTAATTTCGATCCCAGTATCATGCTCAATCTTCAAAATTTTACCACCACAGGATTGCCATGTTCAAGGGCTTTCCTCTCGTACAAAACTTACTGCTCTGACGATTTTAAAGGTGGGGCCAGATACGACGGCGCGAGCAGGCACCCATTAAAAATTGACGTACACTGTGCGTGTATACAGCGTATACAAAGACACGGCGCAGTCAGGGTTCCAACCAACAATAAGAGGGTCATTCAACAAATAGGCCGGACAATTAAAAACTTTCAGCTACGCTCTGGAATAACTCTGGAACAAAAAATGCTAGGGAGATGCAGTTTGTACCTTAGTCAAGCTAGCATATTCCTGCGTCCATTTTTTAAAGATTTAGGGCGACTTGCACACTTCTTGATATAAAAAAGCTCAAGTAGGCGGGGTTGCTCAGAAACAATTTCAACACATTCCACTATGGGAGTTTTGTGCACAGAGCTGTCGGAGAGACAAACAAAAGTTACAACGGGTAATTTCGATCCCAGTATCATGCTCAATCTTCAAAATTTCACCACCACAGGATTGCCATGTTCAAGGGCTTTCCTCTCGTACAAAACTTAATGCTCTGACGATTTTAAAGGTGGGGCCAGATACGACGGCGCGAGCAGGCACCCATTAAAAATTGACGTACACTGTGCGTGTATACAGCGTATACAAAGACACGCGCAGTCAGGGTTCCAACCAACAATAAGGGGGTCATTCAACAAATAGGCCGGACAATTAAAATCTTTCAGCTACGCTCTGGGATAACTCTGGAACAAAAAATGCTAGGGAGATGCAGTTTGTACCTTATACTTAGTCAAGCTGGAATATTCCTGCGTCCTTTTTTTAAAGATTTAGGGCGACTTGCACACTTCTTGATAGAAAAAAGCTCAAGTAGGCGGGGTTGCTCAGAAACAATTTCAACAGCCTCCACTATGGGAGTTTTGTGCACAGAGCTGTCGGAGAGAAAAACAAAAGTTACAACGGGTAATTTCGATCCCAGTATCATGCTCAATCTTCAAAATTATACCACCACAGGATTGCCATGTTCAAGGGCTTTCCTCTCGTACAAAACTTAATGCTCTGACGATTTTTAAGGTGGGGCCAGATGCGACGGCGCGAGCAGGCACCCATTAGAAATTGACGTACACTGTGCGTGTATACAGCGTATACAAAGACACGGCGCAGTCCAGGGTTCCAACCAACAATAAGGGGGTCATTCAACAAATAGGCCGGACAATTAAAAACTTTCAGCTACGCTCTGGAATAACTCTGGCACAAAAAATGCTAGGGAGATGCAGTTTGTACCTTAGTCATGCTGGCATATTCCTGCGTCCATTTTTTAAAGGTTTAGGGCGACTTGCACACTTCTTGATAGAAAAAAGCTCAAGTAGGCGGGGTTGCTCAGAAACGATTTCAACAGCCTCCACTATGGGAGTTTTGTGCACAGAGCTGTCGGAGAGAAAAACAAAATGTACAACGGGTAATTTCGATCCCAGTATCATGCTCAATCTTCAAAATTTTACCACCACAGGATTGCCATGTTCAAGGGCTTTCCTCTCGTACAAAACTTACTGCTCTGACGATTTTAAAGGTGGGGCCAGATACGACGGCGCGAGCAGGCACCCATTAAAAATTGACGTACACTGTGCGTGTATACAGCGTATACAAAGACACGGCGCAGTCAGGGTTCCAACCAACAATAAGGGGGTCATTTAACAAATAGGCCGGACAATTAAAAACTTTCAGCTACGCTCTGGAATAACTCTGGAACAAAAAATGCTAGGGAGATGCAGTTTGTACCTTAGTCAAGCTGGCATATTCCTGCGTCCATTTTTTAAAGATTTAGGGCGACTTACACACTTCTTGATAGAAAAAAGCTCAAGTAGGCGGGGTTGCTATGAAACAATTTCAACAGCCTCCACTATGGGAGTTTTGTGCACAGAGCTGTCGGGACGAGAAAAACAAAAGTTACAACGGGTAATTTCGATCCCAGTATCATGCTCAATCTTCAAAATGTTACCACCACAGGATTGCCATGTTCAAGGGCTTTCCTCTCGTACAAAACTTAATGCTTTGACGATTTTTTAACGCGGGGCCAGATGCGACGGCGCGAGCAGGCACCCATTAGAAATTGACGTACACTGTGCGTGTATACAGCGTATACAAAGACACGGCGCAGTCAGGGTTCCAACCACAATAAGGGGGTCATTCAACAAAATATATTAGGCCGGACAATTAAAAACTTTCAGCTACGCTCTGGAATAACTCTGGAACAAAAAATGCTAGGGAGATGCAGTTTGTACCTTAGTCATGCTGGCATATTCCTGCGTCCGTTTTTGTAAAGGTTTAGGGCGACTTGCACACTTCTTGATAGAAAAAAAGCTCAAGTAGGCGGGGTTGCTCAGAAACAATTTCAACAGCCTCCACTATGGGAGTTTTGTGCACAGAGCTGTCGGAGAGAAAAATAAAATGTACAACGGGTAATTTCGATCCCAGTATCATGCTCAATCTTCAAAATTTTACCACTACAGGATTGCCATGTTCAAGGGCTTTCCTCTCGTACAAAACTTAATGCTCTGACGATTTTTAAAGCGGGGTCAGATGCGACTGCGCGAGCAGGCACCCATAAGAAATTGACGTACACTGTGCGTGTATACAGCGTATACAAAGACACGACGCAGTCAGGGTTCCAACCAACAATAAGGGGGTCATTCAACAAATAGGCCGGACAATTAAAAACTTTCAGCTACGCTCTGGAATAACTCTGGAACAAAAAATGCTAGGGAGATGCAGTTTGTACCTTAGTCATGCTGGCATATCCTGCGTCCATTTTTTAAAGATTTAGGGCGACTTACACACTTCTTGAAAGAAAAAAGCTCAAGTAGGCGGGGTTGCTCAGAAACAATTTCAACAGCCTCCACTATGGGAGTTTTGTGCACAGAGCTGTCGGAGAGAAAAACAAAAGTTACAACGGGTAATTTCGATCCCAGTATCATGCTCAATCTTCAAAATTTTACCACCACAGGATTGCCATGTTCAAGGGCTTTCCTTTCGTACAAAACTTAATGCTTTGACGAATTTTAGGGCGGGGCCAGATGCGACGGCGCGAGCAGGCACCCATTAGAAATTGGACGTACACTGGTGTGTCGTGTATACAGCGTATACAAAGACACGGCGCAGTCAGGGTTCCAACCAACAATAAGGGGGTCATTCAACAAATAGGCCGGACAATTAAAAACTTTCAGCTACGCTCTGGAATAACTCTGGAACAAAAAATGCTAGGGAGATGCAGTTTGTACCTTAGTCATGCTGGCATATTCCTGCGTCCGTTTTTTAAAGGTTTAGGGCGACTTGCACACTTCTTGATAGAAAAAAAGCTCAAGTAGGCGGGGTTGCTCAGAAACGATTTCAACAGCCTCCACTATGGGAGTTTTGTGCACAGAGCTGTCGGAGAGAAAAACAAAATGTACAACGGGTAATTTCGATCCCAGTATCATGCTCAATCTTCAAAATTTTACCACCACAGGATTGCCATGTTCAAGGGCTTTCCTCTCGTACAAAACTTACTGCTCTGACGATTTTAAAGGTGGGGCCAGATACGACGGCGCGAGCAGGCACCCATTAAAAATTGACGTACACTGTGCGTGTATACAGCGTATACAAAGACACGGCGCAGTCAGGGTTCCAACCAACAATAAGGGGGTCATTCAACAAATAGACCGGACAATTAAAAACTTTCAGCTACGCTCTGGAATAACTCTGGAACAAAAAATGCTAGGGAGATGCAGTTTGTACCTTAGTCAAGCTGGCATATTCCTGCGTCCATTTTTTAAAGATTTAGGGCGACTTGCACACTTCTTGATAGAAAAAAGCTCAAGTAGGCGGGGTTGCTCAGAAACAATTTCAACAGCCTCCACTATGGGAGTTTTGTGCACAGAGCTGTCGGAGAGAAAAACAAAAGTTACAACGGGTAATTTCGATCCCAGTTTCATGCTCAATCTTCAAAATTATACCACCACAGGATTGCCATGTTCAAGGGCTTTCCTCTCGTACAAAACTTAATGCTCTGACGATTTTTAAGGTGGGGCCAGATGCGACGGCGCGAGCAGGCACCCATTAGAAATTGACGTACACTGTGCGTGTATACAGCGTATACAAAGACACGGCGCAGTCAGGGTTCCAACCAACAATAAGGGGGTCATTCAACAAATAGGCCGGACAATTAAAAACTTTCAGCTACGCTCTGGAATAACTCTGGAACAAAAAATGCTAGGGAGATGCAGTTTGTACATTAGTCATGCTGGCATATTCCTGCGTCCATTTTTTAAAGGTTGTGGGCGACTTGCACACTTCTTGATAGAAAAAAGCTCAAGTAGGCGGGGTTGCTCAGAAACGATTTCAACAGCCTCCACTATGGGAGTTTTGTGCACAGAGCTGTCGGAGAGAAAAACAAAAGTTACAACGGGTAATTTCGATCCCAGTATCATGCTCAATCTTCAAAATTTTACCACCACAGGATTGCCATGTTCAAGGGCTTTCCTCTCGTACAAAACTTAATGCAATGACGATTTTTAAGGTGGGGCCAGATGCGACGGCGCGAGCAGGCACCCATTAGAAATTGACGTACACTGTGCGTGTATACAGCGTATACAATGACAACTCTCTGTCAGGGTTCCAACCAACAATAAGGGGGTCATTCAACTAATAGGCCGGACAATTAAAAACTTTCAGCTACGCTCTGGAATAACTCTGGAACAAAAAAAGCTAGGGAGATGCAGTTTGTACCTTAGTCATGCTGGCATATTCCTGCGTCCATTTTTTAAAGAGTTAGGGCGACTTGCACACTTCTTGATAGAAAAAAGCTCAAGTAGGCGGGGTTGCTCAGAAACAATTTCAACAGCCTCCACTACGGGAGTTTTGTGCACAGAGCTGTCGGAGAGAAAAATAAAATGTACAACGGGTAATTTCGATCCCAGTATCATGCTCAATCTTCAAAATTTTACCACTACAGGATTGCCATGTTCAAGGGCTTTCCTCTCGTACAAAACTTAATGCTCTGACGATTTTTAAAGCGGGGTCAGATGCGACTGCGCGAGCAGGCACCCATAAGAAATTGACGTACACTGTGCGTGTATACAGCGTATACAAAGACACGACGCAGTCAGGGTTCCAACCAACAATAAGGGGGTCATTCAACAAATAGGCCGGACAATTAAAAACTTTCAGCTACGCTCTGGAATAACTCTGGAACAAAAAATGCTAGGGAGATGCAGTTTGTACCTTAGTCATGCTGGCATATTCCTGCGTCCATTTTTTAAAGATTTAGGGCGACTTACACACTTCTTGATAGAAAAAAGCTCAAGTAGGCGGGGTTGCTCAGAAACAATTTCAACAGCCTCCACTATGGGAGTTTTGTGCACAGAGCTGTCGGAGAGAAAAACAAAAGTTACAACGGGTAATTTCGATCCCAGTATCATGCTCAATCTTCAAAATTTTACCACCACAGGATTGCCATGTTCAAGGGCTTTCCTTTCGTACAAAACTTAATGCTTTGACGATTTTTAGAGCGGGGCCAGATGCGACGGCGCGAGCAGGCACCCATTAGAAATTGACGTACACTGTGCGTGTATACAGCGTATACAAAGACACGGCGCAGTCAGGGTTCCAACCAACAATAAGGGGGTCATTCAACAAATAGGCCGGACAATTAAAAACTTTCAGCTACGCTCTGGAATAACTCTGGAACAAAAAATGCTAGGGAGATGCAGTTTGTACCTTAGTCAAGCTGGCATATTCCTGCGTCCATTTTTTAAAGATTTAGGGCGACTTGCACACTTCTTGATAGAAAAAAGCTCAAGTAGGCGGGGTTGCTCAGAAACAATTTCAACAGCCTCCACTATGGGAGTTTTGTGCACAGATCTGTCGGAGAGAAAAACAAAAGTTACAGCGGGTAGTTTCGATCCCAGTATCATGCTCAATCTTCAAAATTTTACCACCACAGGATTGCCATGTTCAAGGGCTTTCCTCTCGTACAAAACTTAATGCTCTGACGATTTTTAAGGTGGGGCCAGATGCGACGGCGCGAGCAGGCACCCATTAGAAATTGACGTACACTGTGCGTGTATACAACGTATACAAAGACACGGCGCAGTCAGGGTTCCAACCAACAATAAGGGGGTCATTCAACAAATAGGCCGGACAATTAAAAACTTTCAGCTACGCTCTGGAAAATTTCTGGAATAAAATGCTAGGGAGATGCAGTTTGTACCTTAGTCAAGCTGGCATATTCCTGTGTCCATTTTTTAAAGATTTAGGGCGACTTGCACACTTCTTGATAGAAAAAAGCTCAAGTAGGCGGGGTTGCTCAGAAACAATTTCAACAGCCTCCACTATGGGAGTTTTGTGCACAGAGCTGTCGGAGAGACAAACAAAAGTTACAACGGGTAATTTCGATCCCAGTATCATGCTCAATCTTCAAAATTTTACCACCACAGGATTGCCATGTTCAAGGGCTTTCCTTTCGTACAAAACTTAATGCTCTGACGATTTTTAAGATGGGGCCAGATGCGACGGCGCGAGCAGGCACCCATTAGAAATTGACGTACACTGTGCGTGTATACAGCGTATACAAAGACACGGCGCAGTCAGGGTTCCAACCAACAATAAGGGGGTCATTCAACAAATAGGCCGGACAATTAAAAACTTTCAGCTACGCTCTGGAATAACTCTGGAACAAAAAATGCTAGGGAGATGCAGTTTGTACCTTAGTCATGCTGGCATATTCCTGCGTCCATTTTTTAAAGATTTAGGGCGACTTACACACTTCTTGATAGAAAAAAGCTCAAGTAGGCGGGGTTGCTCAGAAACAATTTCAACAGCCTCCACTATGGGAGTTTTGTGCACAGAGCTGTCGGAGAGAAAAACAAAAGTTACAACGGGTAATTTCGATCCCAGTATCATGCTCAATCTTCAAAATTTTACCACCACAGGATTGCCATGTTCAAGGGCTTTCCTTTCGTACAAAACTTAATGCTTTGACGATTTTTAGAGCGGGGCCAGATGCGACGGCGCGAGCAGGCACCCATTAGAAATTGACGTACACTGTGCGTGTATACAGCGTATACAAAGACACGGCGCAGTCAGGGTTCCAACCAACAATAAGGGGGTCATTCAACAAATAGGCCGGACAATTAAAAACTTTCAGCTACGCTCTGGAATAACTCTGGAACAAAAAATGCTAGGGAGATGCAGTTTGTACCTTAGTCAAGCTGGCATATTCCTGCGTCCATTTTTTAAAGATTTAGGGCGACTTGCACACTTCTTGATAGAAAAAAGCTCAAGTAGGCGGGGTTGCTCAGAAACAATTTCAACAGCCTCCACTATGGGAGTTTTGTGCACAGATCTGTCGGAGAGAAAAACAAAAGTTACAGCGGGTAGTTTCGATCCCAGTATCATGCTCAATCTTCAAAATTTTACCACCACAGGATTGCCATGTTCAAGGGCTTTCCTCTCGTACAAAACTTAATGCTCTGACGATTTTTAAGGTGGGGCCAGATGCGACGGCGCGAGCAGGCACCCATTAGAAATTGACGTACACTGTGCGTGTATACAACGTATACAAAGACACGGCGCAGTCAGGGTTCCAACCAACAATAAGGGGGTCATTCAACAAATAGGCCGGACAATTAAAAACTTTCAGCTACGCTCTGGAAAATTTCTGGAATAAAATGCTAGGGAGATGCAGTTTGTACCTTAGTCAAGCTGGCATATTCCTGTGTCCATTTTTTAAAGATTTAGGGCGACTTGCACACTTCTTGATAGAAAAAAGCTCAAGTAGGCGGGGTTGCTCAGAAACAATTTCAACAGCCTCCACTATGGGAGTTTTGTGCACAGAGCTGTCGGAGAGACAAACAAAAGTTACAACGGGTAATTTCGATCCCAGTATCATGCTCAATCTTCAAAATTTTACCACCACAGGATTGCCATGTTCAAGGGCTTTCCTTTCGTACAAAACTTAATGCTCTGACGATTTTTAAGATGGGGCCAGATGCGACGGCGCGAGCAGGCACCCATTAGAAATTGACGTACACTGTGCGTGTATACAGCGTATACAAAGACACGGCGCAGTCAGGGTTCCAACCAACAATAAGGGGGTCATTCAAAAAATAGGCCGGACAATTAAAAACTTTCAGCTACGCTCTGGAATAACTCTAGAACAAAAAATGCTAGGGAGATGCAGTTTGTACCTTAGTCATGCTGGCATATTCCTGCGTCAATTTTTTAAAGATTTAGGGCGACTTGCACACTTCTTGATAGAAAAAAGCTCAAGTAGGCGGGGTTGCTCAGAAACAATTTCAACAGCCTCCACTATGGGAGTTTTGTGCACAGAGCTGTCGGAGAGAAAAACAAAATGTACAACGGGTAATTTCGATCCCAGTATCATGCTCAATCTTCAAAATTTTACCACCACAGGATTGCCATGTTCAAGGGCTTTCCTCTCGTACAAAACTCTCGTACAAAACTTTACGCTCTGGAATAACTCTAGAACAAAAAATGCTAGGGAGATGCAGTTTGTACCTTAGTCATGCTGGCATATTCCTGCGTCAATTTTTTAAAGATTTAGGGCGACTTGCACACTTCTTGATAGAAAAAAGCTCAAGTAGGCGGGGTTGCTCAGAAACAATTTCAACAGCCTCCACTATGGGAGTTTTGTGCACAGAGCTGTCGGAGAGAAAAACAAAATGTACAACGGGTAATTTCGATCCCAGTATCATGCTCAATCTTCAAAATTTTACCACCACAGGATTGCCATGTTCAAGGGCTTTCCTCTCGTACAAAACTTTATGCTCTGACGATTTTTAAAGCGGGGTCAGATGCGACTGCGCGAGCAGGCACCCATTAGAAATTGACGTACACTGTGCGTGTATACAGCGTATACAAAGACACGGCGCAGTCAGGGTTCCAACCAACAATAAGGGGGTCATTCAACAAATAGGCCGGACAATTAAAAACTTTCAGCTACGCCCTGGAATAACTCTGGAACAAAAAATGCTAGGGAGATGCAGTTTGTACCTTAGTCAAGCTGGCATATTCCTGCGTCCATTTCTTAAAGATTTAGGGCGACTTGCACACTTCTTGATAGAAAGAAGCTCAAGTAGGCGGGGTTGCTCAGAAACAATTTCAACAGCCTCCACTATGGGAGTTTTGTGCACAGAGCTGTCGGAGAGACAAACAAAAGTTACAACGGGTAATTTCGATCCCAGTATCATGCTCAATCTTCAAAATTTTACCACCACAGGATTGCCATGTTCAAGGGCTTTCCTCTCGTACAAAACTTAATGCTCTAACGATTTTTAAGGCGGGGTCAGATGCGACTGCGCAAGCAGGCACGCATTAGAAATTGACGTATACTGTGCGTGTATACAGCGTATACAAAGACACGGCGCAGTCAGGGTTCCAACCAACAATAAGGGGGTCATTCAAAAAATAGGCCGGACAATTAAAAACTTTCAGCTACGCTCTGGAATAACTCTGGAACAAAAAATGCTAGGGAGATGCAGTTTGTACCCTAGTCAAGCTGGCATATTCCTGCGTCCATTTTTTAAAGATTTAGGGCGACTTGCACACTTCTTGATAGAAAGAAGCTCTAGTAGGCGGGGTTGCTCAGAAACAATTTCAACAGCCTCCAGTATGGGAGTTTTGTGCACAGAGCTGTCGGAGAGAAAAACAAAAGTTACAACGGGCTAATTTCGATCCCAGTATCATGCTCAATCTTCAAAATTTTACCACCACAGGATTGCCATGTTCAAGGGCTTTCCTCTTGTACAAAACTTAATGCTCTGACGATTTTTAAGGTGGGGCCAGATGCGACGGCGCGAGCAGGCACCCATTAGAAATTGACGTACACTGTGCGTGTATACAGAGTATACAAAGACACGGCGCAGTCAGGGTTCCAACCAACAATAAGGGGGTCATTCAAAAAATAGGCCGGACAATTAAAAACTTTCAGCTACGCTCTGGAATAACTCTAGAACAAAAAATGCTAGGGAGATGCAGTTTGTACCTTAGTCATGCTGGCATATTCCTGCGTCCATTTTTTAAAGATTTAGGGCGACTTGCACACTTCTTGATAGAAAAAAGCTCAAGTAGGCGGGGTTGCTCAGAAACAATTTCAACAGCCTCCACTATGGGAGTTTTGTGCACAGATCTGTCGGAGAGAAAAACAAAAGTTACAGCGGGTAGTTTCGATCCCAGTATCATGCTCAATCTTCAAAATTTTACCACCACAGGATTGCCATGTTCAAGGGCTTTCCTCTCGTACAAAACTTAATGCTCTGACGATTTTTAAGGTGGGGCCAGATGCGACGGCGCGAGCAGGCACCCATTAGAAATTGACGTACACTGTGCGTGTATACAACGTATACAAAGACACGGCGCAGTCAGGGTTCCAACCAACAATAAGGGGGTCATTCAACAAATAGGCCGGACAATTAAAAACTTTCAGCTACGCTCTGGAAAATTTCTGGAATAAAATGCTAGGGAGATGCAGTTTGTACCTTAGTCAAGCTGGCATATTCCTGTGTCCATTTTTTAAAGATTTAGGGCGACTTGCACACTTCTTGATAGAAAAAAGCTCAAGTAGGCGGGGTTGCTCAGAAACAATTTCAACAGCCTCCACTATGGGAGTTTTGTGCACAGAGCTGTCGGAGAGACAAACAAAAGTTACAACGGGTAATTTCGATCCCAGTATCATGCTCAATCTTCAAAATTTTACCACCACAGGATTGCCATGTTCAAGGGCTTTCCTTTCGTACAAAACTTAATGCTCTGACGATTTTTAAGATGGGGCCAGATGCGACGGCGCGAGCAGGCACCCATTAGAAATTGACGTACACTGTGCGTGTATACAGCGTATACAAAGACACGGCGCAGTCAGGGTTCCAACCAACAATAAGGGGGTCATTCAAAAAATAGGCCGGACAATTAAAAACTTTCAGCTACGCTCTGGAATAACTCTAGAACAAAAAATGCTAGGGAGATGCAGTTTGTACCTTAGTCATGCTGGCATATTCCTGCGTCAATTTTTTAAAGATTTAGGGCGACTTGCACACTTCTTGATAGAAAAAAGCTCAAGTAGGCGGGGTTGCTCAGAAACAATTTCAACAGCCTCCACTATGGGAGTTTTGTGCACAGAGCTGTCGGAGAGAAAAACAAAATGTACAACGGGTAATTTCGATCCCAGTATCATGCTCAATCTTCAAAATTTTACCACCACAGGATTGCCATGTTCAAGGGCTTTCCTCTCGTACAAAACTCTCGTACAAAACTTTACGCTCTGGAATAACTCTAGAACAAAAAATGCTAGGGAGATGCAGTTTGTACCTTAGTCATGCTGGCATATTCCTGCGTCAATTTTTTAAAGATTTAGGGCGACTTGCACACTTCTTGATAGAAAAAAGCTCAAGTAGGCGGGGTTGCTCAGAAACAATTTCAACAGCCTCCACTATGGGAGTTTTGTGCACAGAGCTGTCGGAGAGAAAAACAAAATGTACAACGGGTAATTTCGATCCCAGTATCATGCTCAATCTTCAAAATTTTACCACCACAGGATTGCCATGTTCAAGGGCTTTCCTCTCGTACAAAACTTTATGCTCTGACGATTTTTAAAGCGGGGTCAGATGCGACTGCGCGAGCAGGCACCCATTAGAAATTGACGTACACTGTGCGTGTATACAGCGTATACAAAGACACGGCGCAGTCAGGGTTCCAACCAACAATAAGGGGGTCATTCAACAAATAGGCCGGACAATTAAAAACTTTCAGCTACGCCCTGGAATAACTCTGGAACAAAAAATGCTAGGGAGATGCAGTTTGTACCTTAGTCAAGCTGGCATATTCCTGCGTCCATTTCTTAAAGATTTAGGGCGACTTGCACACTTCTTGATAGAAAGAAGCTCAAGTAGGCGGGGTTGCTCAGAAACAATTTCAACAGCCTCCACTATGGGAGTTTTGTGCACAGAGCTGTCGGAGAGACAAACAAAAGTTACAACGGGTAATTTCGATCCCAGTATCATGCTCAATCTTCAAAACTTTACCACCACAGGATTGCCATGTTCAAGGGCTTTCCTCTCGTACAAAACTTAATGCTCTAACGATTTTTAAGGCGGGGTCAGATGCGACTGCGCAAGCAGGCACGCATTAGAAATTGACGTATACTGTGCGTGTATACAGCGTATACAAAGACACGGCGCAGTCAGGGTTCCAACCAACAATAAGGGGGTCATTCAAAAAATAGGCCGGACAATTAAAAACTTTCAGCTACGCTCTGGAATAACTCTGGAACAAAAAATGCTAGGGAGATGCAGTTTGTACCCTAGTCAAGCTGGCATATTCCTGCGTCCATTTTTTAAAGATTTAGGGCGACTTGCACACTTCTTGATAGAAAGAAGCTCTAGTAGGCGGGGTTGCTCAGAAACAATTTCAACAGCCTCCAGTATGGGAGTTTTGTGCACAGAGCTGTCGGAGAGAAAAACAAAAGTTACAACGGGTAATTTCGATCCCAGTATCATGCTCAATCTTCAAAATTTTACCACCACAGGATTGCCATGTTCAAGGGCTTTCCTCTTGTACAAAACTTAATGCTCTGACGATTTTTAAGGTGGGGCCAGATGCGACGGCGCGAGCAGGCACCCATTAGAAATTGACGTACACTGTGCGTGTATACAGAGTATACAAAGACACGGCGCAGTCAGGGTTCCAACCAACAATAAGGGGGTCATTCAAAAAATAGGCCGGACAATTAAAAACTTTCAGCTACGCTCTGGAATAACTCTAGAACAAAAAATGCTAGGGAGATGCAGTTTGTACCTTAGTCATGCTGGCATATTCCTGCGTCCATTTTTTAAAGATTTAGGGCGACTTGCACACTTCTTGTTAGAAAAAAGCTCAAGTAGGCGGGGTTGCTCAGAAACAATTTCAACAGCCTCCACTAAGGGAGTTTTGTGCACAGAGCTGTCGGAGAGAAAACAAAATGTACAACGGGTAATTTCGATCCCAGTATCATGCTCAATCTTCAAAATTTTACCACTACAGGATTGCCATGTTCAAGGGCTTTCCTCTCGTACAAAACTTAATGCTCTAACGATTTTTAAGGCGGGGTCAGATGCGACTGCGCAAGCAGGCACGCATTAGAAATTGACGTATACTGTGCGTGTATACAGCGTATACAAAGACACGGCGCAGTCAGGGTTCCAACCAACAATAAGGGGGTCATTCAAAAAATAGGCCGGACAATTAAAAACTTTCAGCTACTCTCTGGAATAACTCTGGAACAAAAAATGCTAGGGAGATGCAGTTTGTACCTTAGTCAAGCTGGCATATTCCTGCGTCCATTTCTTAAAGATTTAGGGCGACTTGCACACTTCTTGATAGAAAGAAGCTCAAGTAGGCGGGGTTGCTCAGAAACAATTTCAACAGCCTCCACTATGGGAGTTTTGTGCACAGAGCTGTCGGAGAGAAAAACAAAAGTTACAACGGGTAATTTCGATCCCAGTATCATGCTCAATCTTCAAAATTTTACCACCACAGGATTGACATGTTCAAGGGCTTTCCTCTCGTACAAAACTTAATGCTCTGACGATTTTAAAGGTGGGGCCAGATGCGACGGCGCGAGCAGGCACCCATTAGAAATTGACGTACACTGTGCGTGTATACAGCGTATACAAAGACACGGCGCAGTCAGGGTTCCAACCAACAATAAGGGGGTCATTCAAAAAATAGGCCGGACAATTAAAAACTTTCAGCTACGCTCTGGAATAACTCTAGAACAAAAAATGCTAGGGAGATGCAGTTTGTACCTTAGTCATGCTGGCATATTCCTGCGTCAATTTTTTAAAGATTTAGGGCGACTTGCACACTTCTTGATAGAAAAAAGCTCAAGTAGGCGGGGTTGCTCAGAAACAATTTCAACAGCCTCCACTATGGGAGTTTTGTGCACAGAGCTGTCGGAGAGAAAAACAAAATGTACAACGGGTAATTTCGATCCCAGTATCATGCTCAATCTTCAAAATTTTACCACTACAGGATTGCCATGTTCAAGGGCTTTCCTCTCGTACAAAACTTAATGCTCTAACGATTTTTAAGGCGGGGTCAGATGCGACTGCGCGAGCAGGCACGCATTGGAAATTGACGTATACTGTGCGTGTATACAGCGTATACAAAGACACGGCGCAGTCAGGGTTCCAACCAACAATAAGGGGGTCATTCAAAAAATAGGCCGGACAATTAAAAGCTTTCAGCTACGCTCTGGAATAACTATGGAACAAAAAATGCTAGGGAGATGCAGTTTGTACCCTAGTCAAGCTGGCATATTCCTGCGTCCATTTTTTAAAGATTTAGGGCGACTTGCACACTTCTTGATAGAAAGAAGCTCAAGTAGGCGGGGTTGCTCAGAAACAATTTCAACAGCCTCCAGTATGGGAGTTTTGTGCACAGAGCAGTCGGAGAGAAAAACAAAAGTTACAACGGGTAATTTCGATCCCAGTATCATGCTCAATCTTCAAAATTTTACCACCACAGGATTGCCATGTTCAAGGGCTTTCCTCTCGTACAAAACTTAATGCTCTGACGATTTTTAAGGTGGGGCCAGATGCGACGGCGCGAGCAGGCACCCATTAGAAATTGACGTACACTGTGCGTGTATACAGAGTATACAAAGACACGGCGCAGTCAGGGTTCCAACCAACAATAAGGGGGTCATTCAAAAAATAGGCCGGACAATTAAAAACTTTCAGCTACGCTCTGGAATAACTCTAGAACAAAAAATGCTAGGGAGATGCAGTTTGTACCTTAGTCAAGCTGGCATATTCCTGCGTCCATTTTTTAAAGATTTAGGGCGACTTGCACACTTCTTGATAGAAAGAAGCTCTAGTAGGCGGGGTTGCTCAGAAACAATTTCAACAGCCTCCAGTATGGGAGTTTTGTGCACAGAGCTGTCGGAGAGAAAAACAAAAGTTACAACGGGTAATTTCGATCCCAGTATCATGCTCAATCTTCAAAATTTTACCACCACAGGATTGCCATGTTCAAGGGCTTTCCTCTCGTACAAAACTTAATGCTCTGACGATTTTTAAGGTGGGGCCAGATGCGACGGCGCGAGCAGGCACCCATTAGAAATTGACGTACACTGTGCGTGTATACAGAGTATACAAAGACACGGCGCAGTCAGGGTTCCAACCAACAATAAGGGGGTCATTCAAAAAATAGGCCGGACAATTAAAAACTTTCAGCTACGCTCTGGAATAACTCTAGAACAAAAAATGCTAGGGAGATGCAGTTTGTACCTTAGTCATGCTGGCATATTCCTGCGTCCATTTTTTAAAGATTTAGGCCGACTTGCACACTTCTTGATAGAAAAAAGCTCAAGTAGGCGGGGTTGCTCAGAAACAATTTCAACAGCCTCCACTAAGGGAGTTTTGTGCACAGAGCTGTCGGAGAGAAAACAAAATGTACAACGGGTAATTTCGATCCCAGTATCATGCTCAATCTTCAAAATTTTACCACCACAGGACTGCCATGTTCAAGGGCTTTCCTCTCGTACAAAACTTAATGCTCTGACGATTTTTAAGGTGGGGCCAGATACGACGGCGCGAGTAGGCACCCATTAAAAATTGACGTACACTGTGCGTGTATACAGCGTATACAAAGACACGGCGCAGTCAGGGTTCCAACCAACAATAAGGGGGTCATTCAACAAATAGGCCGGACAATTAAAAACTTTCAGCTACGCTCTGGAATAACTCTGGAACAAAAAATGCTAGGGAGATGCAGTTTGTACCTTAGTCATGCTGGCATATTCCTGCGTCCATTTTTTAAAGATTCAGGGCGACTTGCACACTTCTTGATAGAAAAAAGCTCAAGTAGGCGGGGTTGCTCAGAAACAATTTCAACAGCCTCCACTATGGGAGTTTTGTGCACAGAGCTGTCGGAGAGAAAAACAAAATGTACAACGGGTAATTTCGATCCCAGTATCATGCTCAATCTTCAAAATTTTACCACTACAGGATTGCCATGTTCAAGGGCTTTCCTCTCGTACAAAACTTAATGCTCTAACGATTTTTAAGGCGGGGTCAGATGCGACTGCGCAAGCAGGCACGCATTAGAAATTGACGTATACTGTGCGTGTATACAGCGTATACAAAGACACGGCGCAGTCAGGGTTCCAACCAACAATAAGGGGGTCATTCAAAAAATAGGCCGGACAATTAAAAACTTTCAGCTACGCTCTGGAATAACTCTGGAACAAAAAATGCTAGGGAGATGCAGTTTGTACCTTAGTCAAGCTGGCATATTCCTGCGTCCATTTCTTAAAGATTTAGGGCGACTTGCACACTTCTTGATAGAAAGAAGCTCAAGTAGGCGGGGTTGCTCAGAAACAATTTCAACAGCCTCCACTATGGGAGTTTTGTGCACAGAGCTGTCGGAGAGAAAAACAAAAGTTACAACGGGTAATTTCGATCCCAGTATCATGCTCAATCTTCAAAATTTTACCACCACAGGATTGACATGTTCAAGGGCTTTCCTCTCGTACAAAACTTAATGCTCTGACGATTTTTAAGGTGGGGCCAGATGCGACGGCGCGAGCAGGCACCCATTAGAAATTGACGTACACTGTGCGTGTATACAGCGTATACAAAGACACGGCGCAGTCAGGGTTCCAACCAACAATAAGGGGGTCATTCAAAAAATAGGCCGGACAATTAAAAACTTTCAGCTACGCTCTGGAATAACTCTAGAACAAAAAATGCTAGGGAGATGCAGTTTGTACCTTAGTCATGCTGGCATATTCCTGCGTCAATTTTTTAAAGATTTAGGGCGACTTGCACACTTCTTGATAGAAAAAAGCTCAAGTAGGCGGGGTTGCTCAGAAACAATTTCAACAGCCTCCACTATGGGAGTTTTGTGCACAGAGCTGTCGGAGAGAAAAACAAAATGTACAACGGGTAATTTCGATCCCAGTATCATGCTCAATCTTCAAAATTTTACCACTACAGGATTGCCATGTTCAAGGGCTTTCCTCTCGTACAAAACTTAATGCTCTAACGATTTTTAAGGCGGGGTCAGATGCGACTGCGCGAGCAGGCACGCATTGGAAATTGACGTATACTGTGCGTGTATACAGCGTATACAAAGACACGGCGCAGTCAGGGTTCCAACCAACAATAAGGGGGTCATTCAAAAAATAGGCCGGACAATTAAAAGCTTTCAGCTACGCTCTGGAATAACTATGGAACAAAAAATGCTAGGGAGATGCAGTTTGTACCCTAGTCAAGCTGGCATATTCCTGCGTCCATTTTTTAAAGATTTAGGGCGACTTGCACACTTCTTGATAGAAAGAAGCTCAAGTAGGCGGGGTTGCTCAGAAACAATTTCAACAGCCTCCAGTATGGGAGTTTTGTGCACAGAGCAGTCGGAGAGAAAAACAAAAGTTACAACGGGTAATTTCGATCCCAGTATCATGCTCAATCTTCAAAATTTTACCACCACAGGATTGCCATGTTCAAGGGCTTTCCTCTCGTACAAAACTTAATGCTCTGACGATTTTTAAGGTGGGGCCAGATGCGACGGCGCGAGCAGGCACCCATTAGAAATTGACGTACACTGTGCGTGTATACAGAGTATACAAAGACACGGCGCAGTCAGGGTTCCAACCAACAATAAGGGGGTCATTCAAAAAATAGGCCGGACAATTAAAAACTTTCAGCTACGCTCTGGAATAACTCTAGAACAAAAAATGCTAGGGAGATGCAGTTTGTACCTTAGTCATGCTGGCATATTCCTGCGTCCATTTTTTAAAGATTTAGGCGACTTGCACACTTCTTGATAGAAAAAAGCTCAAGTAGGCGGGGTTGCTCAGAAACAATTTCAACAGCCTCCAGTATGGGAGTTTTGTGCACAGAGCTGTCGGAGAGAAAAACAAAATGTACAACGGGTAATTTCGATCCCAGTATCATGCTCAATCTTCAAAATTTTACCACTACAGGATTGCCATGTTCAAGGGCTTTCCTCTCGTACAAAACTTAATGCTCTGACGATTTTTAAAGCGGGGTCAGATGCGACTGCGCGAGCAGGCACCCATTAGAAATTGACGTACACTGTGCGTGTATACAGCGTATACAAAGACACGGCGCAGTCAGGGTTCCAACCAACAATAAGGGGGTCATTCAACAAATAGGCCGGACAATTAAAAACTTTCAGCTACGCTCTGGAATAACTCTGGAACAAAAAAAGCTAGGGAGATGCAGTTTGTACCTTAGTCAAGCTGGCATATTCCTGCGTCCATTTCTTAAAGATATAGGGCGACTTGCACACTTCTTGATAGAAAGAAGCTCAAGTAGGCGGGGTTGCTCAGAAACAATTTCAACAGCCTCCACTATGGGAGTTTTGTGCACAGAGCTGTCGGAGAGACAAACAAAAGTTACAACGGGTAATTTCGATCCCAGTATCATGCTCAATCTTCAAAATTTTACCACCACAGGATTGCCATGTTCAAGGGCTTTCCTCTCGTACAAAACTTAATGCTCTAACGATTTTTAAGGCGGGGTCAGATGCGACTGCGCGAGCAGGCACGCATTAGAAATTGACGTATACTGTGCGTGTATACAGCGTATACAAAGACACGGCGCAGTCAGGGTTCCAACCAACAATAAGGGGGTCATTCAAAAAATAGGCCGGACAATTAAAAACTTTCAGCTACGCTCTGGAATAACTCTGGAACAAAAAATGCTAGGGAGATGCAGTTTGTACCTTAGTCAAGCTGGCATATTCCTGCGTCCATTTCTTAAAGATTTAGGGCGACTTGCACACTTCTTGATAGAAAGAAGCTCAAGTAGGCAGGGTTGCTCAGAAACAATTTCAACAGCCTCCACTATGGGAGTTTTGTGCACAGAGCTGTCGGAGAGAAAAACAAAAGTTACAACGGGTAATTTCGATCCCAGTATCATGCTCAATCTTCAAAATTTTACCACCACAGGATTGCGCCGTGTCTTTGTATACGCTGTATACACGCACAGTGTACGTCAATTTCTAATGGGTGCCTGCTCGCGCAGTCGCATCTGACCCCGCTTTAAAAATCGTCAGAGCATTAAGTTTTGTACGAGAGGAAAGCCCTTGAACATGGCAATCCTGTAGTGGTAAAATTTTGAAGATTGAGCATGATACTGGGATCGAAATTACCCGTTGTACATTTTGTTTTTCTCTCCGACAGCTCTGTGCACAAAACTCCCATAGTGGAGGCTGTTGAAATTGTTTCTGAGCAACCCCGCCTACTTGAGCTTTTTTCTATCAAGAAGTGTGTAAGTCGCCCTAAATCTTTAAAAAATGGACGCAGGAATATGCCAGCATGACTAAGGTACAAACTGCATCTCCCTAGCATTTTTTGTTCTAGAGTTATTCCAGAGCGTAGCTCAAAGTTTTTAATTGTCCGGCCTATTTTTTGAATGACCCCCTTATTGTTAGTTGGAACCCTGACTGCGCCGTGTCTTTGTATACTCTGTATACACGCACAGTGTACGTCAATTTCTAATGGGTGCCTGCTCGCGCCGTCGCATCTGGCCCCACCTTAAAAATCGTCAGAGCATTAAGTTTTGTACGAGAGGAAAGCCCTTGAACATGGCAATCCTGTGGTGGTAAAATTTTGAAGATTGAGCATGATACTGGGATCGAAATTACCCGTTGTAACTTTTGTTTTTCTCTCCGACAGCTCTGTGCACAAAACTCCCATACTGGAGGCTGTTGAAATTGTTTCTGAGCAACCCCGCCTACTTGAGCTTCTTTCTATCAAGAAGTGTGCAAGTCGCCCTAAATCTTTAAAAAATGGACGCAGGAATATGCCAGCTTGACTAGCGTACAAACTGCATCTCCCTAGCATTTTTTGTTCCATAGTTATTCCAGAGCGTAGCTGAAAGTTTTTAATTGTCCGGCCTATTTTTTGAATGACCCCCTTATTGTTGGTTGGAACCCTGACTGCGCCGTGTCTTTGTATACGCTGTATACACGCACAGTATACGTCAATTTCTAATGCGTGCCTGCTCGCGCAGTCGCATCTGACCCCGCCTTAAAAATCGTTAGAGCATTAAGTTTTGTACGAGAGGAAAGCCCTTGAACATGGCAATCCTGTGGTGGTAAAATTTTGAAGATTGAGCATGATACTGGGATCGAAATTACCCGTTGTAACTTTTGTTTGTCTCTCCGACAGCTCTGTGCACAAAACTCCCATAGTGGAGGCTGTTGAAATTGTTTCTGAGCAACCCCGCCTACTTGAGCTTCTTTCTATCAAGAAATGTGCAAGTCGCCCTAAATCTTTAAGAAATGGACGCAGGAATATGCCAGCTTGACTAAGGTACAAACTGCATCTCCCTAGCATTTTTTGTTCCAGAGTTATTCCAGAGCGTAGCTGAAAGTTTTTAATTGTCCGGCCTATTTGTTGAATGACCCCCTTATTGTTGGTTGGAACCCTGACTGCGCCGTGTCTTTGTATACGCTGTATACACGCACAGTGTACGTCAATTTCTAATGGGTGCCTGCTCGCGCAGTCGCATCTGACCCCGCTTTAAAAATCGTCAGAGCATTAAGTTTTGTACGAGAGGAAAGCCCTTGAACATGGCAATCCTGTAGTGGTAAAATTTTGAAGATTGAGCATGATACTGGGATCGAAATTACCCGTTGTACATTTTGTTTTTCTCTCCGACAGCTCTGTGCACAAAACTCCCATAGTGGAGGCTGTTGAAATTGTTTCTGAGCAACCCCGCCTACTTGAGCTTTTTTCTATCAAGAAGTGTGCAAGTCGCCCTAAATCTTTAAAAAATTGACGCAGGAATATGCCAGCATGACTAAGGTACAAACTGCATCTCCCTAGCATTTTTTGTTCTAGAGTTATTCCAGAGCGTAGCTCAAAGTTTTTAATTGTCCGGCCTATTTTTTGAATGACCCCCTTATTGTTGGTTGGAACCCTGACTGCGCCGTGTCTTTGTATACGCTGTATACACGCACAGTGTACGTCAATTTCTAATGGGTGCCTGCTCGCGCCGTCGCATCTGGCCCCACCTTAAAAATCGTCAGAGCATTAAGTTTTGTACGAGAGGAAAGCCGGCATATTCCTGCGTCCATTTCTTAAAGATTTAGGGCGACTTGCACACTTCTTGATAGAAAGAAGCTCAAGTAGGCAGGGTTGCTCAGAAACAATTTCAACAGCCTCCACTATGGGAGTTTTGTGCACAGAGCTGTCGGAGAGAAAAACAAAAGTTACAACGGGTAATTTCGATCCCAGTATCATGCTCAATCTTCAAAATTTTACCACCACAGGATTGACATGTTCAAGGGCTTTCCTCTCGTACAAAACTTAATGCTCTGACGATTTTTAAGGTGGGGCCAGATGCGACGGCGCGAGCAGGCACCCATTAGAAATTGACGTACACTGTGCGTGTATACAGAGTATACAAAGACACGGCGCAGTCAGGGTTCCAACTAACAATAAGGGGGTCATTCAAAAAATAGGCCGGACAATTAAAAACTTTCAGCTACGCTCTGGAATAACTCTAGAACAAAAAATGCTAGGGAGATGCAGTTTGTACCTTAGTCATGCTGGCATATTCCTGCGTCCATTTTTTAAAGATTTAGGGCGACTTACACACTTCTTGATAGAAAAAAGCTCAAGTAGGCGGGGTTGCTCAGAAACAATTTCAACAGCCTCCACTATGGGAGTTTTGTGCACAGAGCTGTCGGAGAGAAAACAAAATGTACAACGGGTAATTTCGATCCCAGTATCATGCTCAATCTTCAAAATTTTACCACCACAGGACTGCCATGTTCAAGGGCTTTCCTCTCGTACAAAACTTAATGCTCTGACGATTTTTAAGGTGGGGCCAGATACGACGGCGCGAGTAGGCACCCATTAAAAATTGACGTACACTGTGCGTGTATACAGCGTATACAAAGACACGGCGCAGTCAGGGTTCCAACCAACAATAAGGGGGTCATTCAACAAATAGGCCGGACAATTAAAAACTTTCAGCTACGCTCTGGAATAACTCTGGAACAAAAAATGCTAGGGAGATGCAGTTTGTACCTTAGTCATGCTGGCATATTCCTGCGTCCATTTTTTAAAGATTTAGGGCGACTTGCACACTTCTTGATAGAAAAAAGCTCAAGTAGGCGGGGTTGCTCAGAAACAATTTCAACAGCCTCCACTATGGGAGTTTTGTGCACAGAGCTGTCGGAGAGACAAACAAAAGTTACAACGGGTAATTTCGATCCCAGTATCATGCTCAATCTTCAAAATTTTACCACCACAGGATTGCCATGTTCAAGGGCTTTCCTCTCGTACAAAACTTAATGCTCTAACGATTTTTAAGGCGGGGTCAGATGCGACTGCGCGAGCAGGCACCCATTAGAAATTGACGTACACTGTGCGTGTATACAGCGTATACAAAGACACGGCGCAGTCAGGGTTCCAACCAACAATAAGGGGGTCATTCAAAAAATAGGCCGGACAATTAAAAACTTTCAGCTACGCTCTGGAATAACTCTAGAACAAAAAATGCTAGGGAGATGCAGTTTGTACCTTAGTCATGCTGGCATATTCCTGCGTCAATTTTTTAAATATTTAGGGCGACTTGCACACTTCTTGATAGAAAAAAGCTCAAGTAGGCGGGGTTGCTCAGAAACAATTTCAACAGCCTCCACTATGGGAGTTTTGTGCACAGAGCTGTCGGAGAGAAAAACAAAATGTACAACGGGTAATTTCGATCCCAGTATCATGCTCAATCTTCAAAATTTTACCACTACAGGATTGCCATGTTCAAGGGCTTTCCTCTCGTACAAAACTTAATGCTCTGACGATTTTTAAAGCGGGGTCAGATGCGACTGCGCGAGCAGGCACCCATTAGAAATTGACGTACACTGTGCGTGTATACAGCGTATACAAAGACACGGCGCAGTCAGGGTTCCAACCAACAATAAGGGGGTCATTCAACAAATAGGCCGGACAATTAAAAACTTTCAGCTACGCTCTGGAATAACTCTGGAACAAAAAATGCTAGGGAGATGCAGTTTGTACCTTAGTCAAGCTGGCATATTCCTGCGTCCATTTCTTAAAGATTTAGGGCGACTTGCACACTTCTTGATAGAAAGAAGCTCAAGTAGGCGGGGTTGCTCAGAAACAATTTCAACAGCCTCCACTATGGGAGTTTTGTGCACAGAGCTGTCGGAGAGACAAACAAAAGTTACAACGGGTAATTTCGATCCCAGTATCATGCTCAATCTTCAAAATTTTACCACCACAGGATTGCCATGTTCAAGGGCTTTCCTCTCGTACAAAACTTAATGCTCTGACGATTTTTAAGGTGGGGCCAGATGCGACGGCGCGAGCAGGCACCCATTAGAAATTCACGTACACTGTGCGTGTATACAGAGTATACAAAGACACGGCGCAGTCAGGGTTCCAATCAACAATAAGGGGGTCATTCAAAAAATAGGCCGGACAATTAAAAACTTTCAGCTACGCTCTGGAATAACTCTAGAACAAAAAATGCTAGGGAGATGCAGTTTGTACCTTAGTGATGCTGGCATATTCCTGCGTCCATTTTTTAAAGATTTAGGGCGACTTACACACTTCTTGATAGAAAAAAGCTCAAGTAGGCGGGGTTGCTCAGAAACAATTTCAACAGCCTCCACTATGGGAGTTTTGTGCACAGAGCTGTCGGAGAGAAAACAAAATGTACAACGGGTAATTTCGATCCCAGTATCATGCTCAATCTTCAAAATTTTACCACCACAGGACTGCCATGTTCAAGGGCTTTCCTCTCGTACAAAACTTAATGCTCTGACGATTTTTAAGGTGGGGCCAGATACGACGGCGCGAGTAGGCACCCATTAAAAATTGACGTACACTGTGCGTGTATACAGCGTATACAAAGACACGGCGCAGTCAGGGTTCCAACCAACAATAAGGGGGTCATTCAACAAATAGGCCGGTCAATTAAAAACTTTCAGCTACGCTCTGGAATAACTCTGGAACAAAAAATGCTAGGGAGATGCAGTTTGTACCTTAGTCATGCTGGCATATTCCTGCGTCCATTTTTTAAAGATTTAGGGCGACTTGCACACTTCTTGATAGAAAAAAGCTCAAGTAGGCGGGGTTGCTCAGAAACAATTTCAACAGCCTCCACTATGGGAGTTTTGTGCACAGAGCTGTCGGAGAGAAAAACAAAATGTACAACGGGTAATTTCGATCCCAGTATCATGCTCAATCTTCAAAATTTTACCACCACAGGACTGCCATGTTCAAGGGCTTTCCTCTCGTACAAAACTTAATGCTCTGACGATTTTTAAGGTGGGGCCAGATACGACGGCGCTAGTAGGCACCCATTAAAAATTGACGTACACTGTGCGTGTATACAGCGTATACAAAGACACGGCGCAGTCAGGGTTCCAACCAACAATAAGGGGGTCATTCAACAAATAGGCCGGTCAATTAAAAACTTTCAGCTACGCTCTGGAATAACTCTGGAACAAAAAATGCTAGGGAGATGCAGTTTGTACCTTAGTCATGCTGGCATATTCCTGCGTCCATTTTTTAAAGATTTAGGGCGACTTGCACACTTCTTGATAGAAAAAAGCTCAAGTAGGCGGGGTTGCTCAGAAACAATTTCAACAGCCTCCACTATGGGAGTTTTGTGCACAGAGCTGTCGGAGAGAAAAACAAAATGTACAACGGGTAATTTCGATCCCAGTATCATGCTCAATCTTCAAAATTTTACCACCACAGGACTGCCATGTTCAAGGGCTTTCCTCTCGTACACAACTTAATGCTCTGACGATTTTTAAGGTGGGGCCAGATACGACGGCGCGAGTAGGCACCCATTAAAAATTGACGTACACTGTGCGTGTATACAGCGTATACAAAGACACGGCGCAGTCAGGGTTCCAACCAACAATAAGGGGGTCATTCAACAAATAGGCCGGACAATTAAAAACTTTCAGCTACGCTCTGGAATAACTCTGGGACAAAAAATGCTAGGGAGATGCAGTTTGTACCTTAGTCAAGCTGGCATATTCCTGCGTCCATTTTTTAAAGATTTAGGGCGACTTGCACACTTCTTGATAGAAAAAAGCTCAAGTAGGCGGGGTTGCTCAGAAACAATTTCAACAGCCTCCACTATGGGAGTTTTGTGCACAGAGCTGTCGGAGAGAAAAACAAAAGTTACAACGGGTAATTTCGATCCCAGTATCATGCTCAATCTTCAAAATTTTACCACCACAGGACTGCCATGTTCAAGGGCTTTCCTCTCGTACAAAACTTAATGCTCTGACGATTTTTAAGGTGGGGCCAGATACGACGGCGCGAGTAGGCACCCATTAAAAATTGACGTACACTGTGCGTGTATACAGCGTATACAAAGACACGGCGCAGTCAGGGTTCCAACCAACAATAAGGGGGTCATTCAACAAATAGGCCGGTCAATTAAAAACTTTCAGCTACGCTCTGGAATAACTCTGGAACAAAAAATGCTAGGGAGATGCAGTTTGTACCTTAGTCATGCTGGCATATTCCTGCGTCCATTTTTTAAAGATTTAGGGCGACTTGCACACTTCTTGATAGAAAAAAGCTCAAGTAGGCGGGGTTGCTCAGAAACAATTTCAACAGCCTCCACTATGGGAGTTTTGTGCACAGAGCTGTCGGAGAGAAAAACAAAATGTACAACGGGTAATTTCGATCCCAGTATCATGCTCAATCTTCAAAATTTTACCACTACAGGATTGCCATGTTCAAGGGCTTTCCTCTCGTACAAAACTTAATGCTCTGACGATTTTTAAAGCGGGGTCAGATGCGACTGCGCGAGCAGGCACCCATTAGAAATTGACGTACACTGTGCGTGTATACAGCGTATACAAAGACACGGCGCAGTCAGGGTTCCAACCAACAATAAGGGGGTCATTCAACAAATAGGCCGGACAATTAAAAACTTTCAGCTACGCTCTGGAATAACTCTGGAACAAAAAATGCTAGGGAGATGCAGTTTGTACCTTAGTCAAGCTGGCATATTCCTGCGTCCATTTTTTAAAGATTTAGGGCGACTTGCACACTTCTTGATAGAAAAAAGCTCAAGTAGGCGGGGTTGCTCAGAAACAATTTCAACAGCCTCCACTATGGGAGTTTTGTGCACAGAGCTGTCGGAGAGAAAAACAAAAGTTACAACGGGTAATTTCGATCCCAGTATCATGCTTAATTTTCAAAATTTTACCACCACAGGATTGCCATGTTCAAGGGCTTTCTTCTCGTACAAAACTTAATGCTCTGACGATTTTTAAGGTGGGGCCAGATGCGACGGCGCGAGCAGGCACCCATTAGAAATTGACGTACACTGTGCGTGTATACAGCGTATACAAAGACACGGCGCAGACAGGGTTCCAACCAACAATAAGGGGGTCATTCAACAAATAGGCCGGACAATTAAAAACTTTCAGCTACGCTCTGGAATAACTGTAGAACAAAAAATGCTCGGGAGATGCAGTTTGTACCTTAGTCATGCTGGCATATTCCTGCGTCCATTTTTTAAAGATTTAGGGCGACTTACACACTTCTTGATAGAAAAAAGCTCAAGTAGGCGGGGTTGCTCAGAAACAATTTCAACAGCCTCCACTATGGGAGTTTTGTGCACAAAGCTGTCGGAGAGAAAACAAAATGTACAACGGGTAATTTCGATCCCAGTATCATGCTCAATCTTCAAAATTTTACCACTACAGGATTGCCATGTTCAAGGGCTTTCCTCTCGTACAAAACTTAATGCTCTGACGATTTTTAAAGCGGGGTCAGATGCGACTGCGCGAGCAGGCACCCATTAGAAATTGACGTACACTGTGCGTGTATACAGCGTATACAAAGACACGGCGCAGTCAGGGTTCCAACCAACAATAAGGGGGTCATTCAACAAATAGGCCGGACAATTAAAAACTTTCAGCTACGCTCTGGAATAACTCTGGAACAAAAAATGCTAGGGAGATGCAGTTTGTACCTTAGTCAAGCTGGCATATTCCTGCGTCCATTTCTTAAAGATTTAGGGCGACTTGCACACTTCTTGATAGAAAGAAGCTCAAGTAGGCGGGGTTGCTCATAAACAATTTCAACAGCCTCCAGTATGGGAGTTTTGTGCACAGAGCTGTCGGAGAGACAAACAAAAGTTACAACGGGTAATTTCGATCCCAGTATCATGCTCAATCTTCAAAATTTTACCACCACAGGATTGCCATGTTCACGGGCTTTCCTCTCGTACAAAACTTAATGCTCTAACGATTTTTAAGGCGGGGTCAGATGCGACTGCGCGAGCAGGCACGCATTAGAAATTGACGTATACTGTGCGTGTATACAGCGTATACAAAGACACGGCGCAGTCAGGGTTCCAACCAACAATAAGGGGGTCATTCAAAAAATAGGCTGGACAATTAAAAACTTTCAGCTACGCTCTGGAATAACTCTGGAACAAAAAATGCTACGGAGATGCAGTTTGTACCTTAGTCAAGCTGGCATATTCCTGCGTCCATTTCTTAAAGATTTAGGGCGACTTGCACACTTCTTGATAGAAAAAAGCTCAAGTAGGCGGGGTTGCTCAGAAACAATTTCAACAGCCTCCACTATGGGAGTTTTGTGCACAGAGCTGTCGGAGAGAAAAACAAAAGTTACAACGGGTAATTTCGATCCCAGTATCATGCTCAATCTTCAAAATTTTTCCACCACAGGATTGCCATGTTCAAGGGCTTTCCTCTCGTACAAAACTTAATGCTCTGACGATTTTTAAGGTGGGGCCAGATGCGACGGCGCGAGCAGGCACCCATTACAAATTGACGTATACCGTGCGTGTATACAGCGTATACAAAGACACGGCGCAGTCAGGGTTCCAACCAACAATAAGGGGGTCATTCAACAAATAGGCCGGACAATTAAAAACTTTCAGCTACGCTCTGGAATAACTGTAGAACAAAAAATGCTAGGGACATGCAGTTTGTACCTTAGTCATGCTGGCATATTCCTGCGTCCATTTTTTAAAGATTTAGGGCGACTTACACACTTCTTGATAGAAAAAAGCTCAAGTAGGCGGGGTTGCTCAGAAACAATTTCAACAGCCTCCACTATGGGAGTTTTGTGCACAAAGCTGTCGGAGAGAAAACAAAATGTACAACGGGTAATTTCGATCCCAGTATCATGCTCAATCTTCAAAATTTTACCACTACAGGATTGCCATGTTCAAGGGCTTTCCTCTCGTACAAAACTTAATGCTCTGACGATTTTTAAAGCGGGGTCAGATGCGACTGCGCGAGCAGGCACCCATTAGAAATTGACGTACACTGTGCGTGTATACAGCGTATACAAAGACACGGCGCAGTCAGGGTTCCAACCAACAATAAGGGGGTCATTCAACAAATAGGCCGGACGATTAAAAACTTTCAGCTACGCTCTGGAATAACTCTGGAACAAAAATGCTAGGGAGATGCAGTTTGTACCTTAGTCAAGCTGGCATATTCCTGCGTCCATTTCTTAAAGATTTAGGGCGACTTGCACACTTCTTGATAGAAAGAAGCTCAAGTAGGCGGGGTTGCTCAGAAACAATTTCAACAGCCTCCAGTATGGGAGTTTTGTGCACAGAGCTGTCGGAGAGACAAACAAAAGTTACAACGGGTAATTTCGATCCCAGTATCATGCTCAATCTTCAAAATTTTACCACCACAGGATTGCCATGTTCAAGGGCTTTCCTCTCGTACAAAACTTAATGCTCTGACGATTTTTAAGGTGGGGCCAGATACGACGGCGCGAGCAGGCACCCATTAAAAATTGACGTACACTGTGCGTGTATACAGCGTATACAAAGACACGGCGCAGTCAGGGTTCCAACCACCAATAAGGGGGTCATTCAACAAATAGACCGGACAATTAAAAATTTTTAGCTACGCTCTGGAATAACTCTGGAACAAAAAATGCTCGGGAGATGCAGTGTGTACCTTAGTCATGTTGGCATATTCCTGCGTCCATTTTTTAAAGATTTAGGGCGACTTGCACACTTCTTGATAGGAAAAAGCTCAAGTAGGCGGGGTTGCTCAGAAACAATTTCAACAGCCTCCACTATGGTAGTTTTATGCACAGAGCTGTAGGAGAGAAAACAAAATGTACAACGGGTAGTTTCGATCCCAGCATCATGCTCAATCTTCAAAATTTTACCACCACAGGACTGCCATGTTTAAGGGCTTTCTTCTCGTACAAAACTTAATGCTCTAACGATTTTTAAGGCGGGGTCAGATGCGACTGCGCGAGCAGGCACGCATTAGAAATTGACGTATACTGTGCGTGTATACAGCGTATACAAAGACACGGCGCAGTCAGGGTTCCAACCAACAATAAGGGGGTCATTCAACAAATAGGCCGGACAATTAAAAACTTTCAGCTACGCTCTGGAATAACTCTGGAACAAAAAATGCTAGGGAGATGCAGTTTGTACCTTAGTCAAGCTGGCATATTCCTGCGTCCATTTCTTAAAGATTTAGGGCGACTTGCACACTTCTTGATAGAAAGAAGCTCAAGTAGGCGGGGTTGCTCAGAAACAATTTCAACAGCCTCCACTATGGGAGTTTTGTGCACAGAGCTGTCGGAGAGAAAACAAAAGTTACAACGGGTAATTTCGATCCCAGTATCATGCTCAATCTTCAAAATTTTACCACCACAGGATTGACATGTTCAAGGGCTTTCCTCTCGTACAAAACTTAATGCTCTGACGATTTTAAAGGTGGGGCCAGATGCGACGGCGCGAGCAGGCACCCATTAGAAATTGACGTACACTGTGCGTGTATACAGCGTATACAAAGACACGGCGCAGTCAGGGTTCCAACCAACAATAAGGGGGTCATTCAACAAATAGGCCGGACAATTAAAAACTTTCAGCTACGCTCTGGAATAACTCTGGAACAAAAAATGCTAGGGAGATGCAGTTTGTACCTTAGTCAAGCTGGCATATTCCTGCGTCCATTTCTTAAAGATTTAGGGCGACTTGCACACTTCTTGATAGAAAAAAGCTCAAGTAGGCGGGGTTGCTCAGAAACAATTTCAACAGCCTCCACTATGGGAGTTTTGTGCACAGAGCTGTCGGAGAGACAAACAAAAGTTACAACGGGTAATTTCGATCCCAGTATCATGCTCAATCTTCAAAATTTTACCACCACAGGATTGACATGTTCAAGGGCTTTCCTCTCGTACAAAACTTAATGCTCTAACGATTTTTAAGGCGGGGTCAGATGCGACTGCGCGAGCAGGCACGCATTAGAAATTGACGTATACTGTGCGTGTATACAGCGTATACAAAGACACGGCGCAGTCAGGGTTCCAACCAACAATAAGGGGGTCATTCAAAAAATAGGCCGGACAATTAAAAACTTTCAGCTACGCTCTGGAATAACTATGGAACAAAAAATGCTAGGGAGATGCAGTTTGTACCCTAGTCAAGCTGGCATATTCCTGCGTCCATTTTTTAAAGATTTAGGGCGACTTGCACACTTCTTGATAGAAAGAAGCTCTAGTAGGCGGGGTTGCTCAGAAACAATTTCAACAGCCTCCAGTATGGGAGTTTTGTGCACAGAGCTGTCGGAGAGGAAAACAAAAGTTACAACGGGTAATTTCGATCCCAGTATCATGCTCAATCTTCAAAATTTTACCACCACAGGATTGCCATGTTCAAGGGCTTTCCTCTCGTACAAAACTTAATGCTCTGACGATTTTTAAGGTGGGGCCAGATGCGACGGCGCGAGCAGGCACCCATTAGAAATTGACGTACACTGTGCGTGTATACAGAGTATACAAAGACACGGCGCAGTCAGGGTTCCAACCAACAATAAGGGGGTCATTCAACAAATAGGCCGGACAATTAAAAACTTTCAGCTACGCTCTGGAATAACTCTAGAACAAAAAATGCTAGTGAGATGCAGTTTGTACCTTAGTCATGCTGGCATATTCCTGCGTCCATTTTTTAAAGATTTAGGGCGACTTACACACTTCTTTATAGAAAAAAGCTCAAGTAGGCGGGGTTGCTCAGAAACAATTTCAACAGCCTCCACTATGGGAGTTTTGTGCACAGAGCTGTCGGAGAGAAAACAAAATGTACAACGGGTAATTTCGATCCCAGTATCATGCTCAATCTTCAAAATTTTACCACCACAGGACTGCCATGTTCAAGGGCTTTCCTCTCGTACAAAACTTAATGCTCTGACGATTTTTAAGGTGGGGCCAGATACGACGGCGCGAGTAGGCACCCATTAAAAATTGACGTACACTGTGCGTGTATACAGCGTATACAAAGACACGGCGCAGTCAGGGTTCCAACCAACAATAAGGGGGTCATTCAACAAATAGGCCGGACAATTAAAAACTTTCAGCTACGCTCTGGAATAACTCTGGAACAAAAAATGCTAGGGAGATGCAGTTTGTACCTTAGTCATGCTGGCATATTCCTGCGTCCATTTTTTAAAGATTTAGGGCGACTTGCACACTTCTTGATAGAAAAAAGCTCAAGTAGGCGGGGTTGCTCAGAAACAATTTCAACAGCCTCCACTATGGGAGTTTTGTGCACAGAGCTGTCGGAGAGAAAAACAAAATGTACAACGGGTAATTTCGATCCCAGTATCATGCTCAATCTTCAAAATTTTACCACTACAGGATTGCCATGTTCAAGGGCTTTCCTCTCGTACAAAACTTAATGCTCTGACGATTTTTAAAGCGGGGTCAGATGCGACTGCGCGAGCAGGCACCCATTAGAAATTGACGTACACTGTGTGTGTATACAGCGTATACAAAGACACGGCGCAGTCAGGGTTCCAACCAACAATAAGGGGGTCATTCAACAAATAGGCCGGACAATTAAAAACTTTCAGCTACGCTCTGGAATAACTCTGGAACAAAAAATGCTTGGGAGATGCAGTTTGTACCTTAGTCAAGCTGGCATATTCCTGCGTCCATTTCTTAAAGATATAGGGCGACTTGCACACTTCTTGATAGAAAGAAGCTCAAGTAGGCGGGGTTGCTCAGAAACAATTTCAACAGCCTCCACTATGGGAGTTTTGTGCACAGAGCTGTCGGAGAGACAAACAAAAGTTACAACGGGTAATTTCGATCCCAGTATCATGCTCAATCTTCAAAATTTTACCACCACAGGATTGACATGTTCAAGGGCTTTCCTCTCGTACAAAACTTAATGCTCTGACGATTTTTAAGGTGGGGCCAGATGCGACGGCGCGAGCAGGCACCCATTAGAAATTGACGTACACTGTGCGTGTATACAGCGTATACAAAGACACGGCGCAGTCAGGGTTCCAACCAACAATAAGGGGGTCATTCAAAAAATAGGCCGGACAATTAAAAACTTTCAGCTACGCTCTGGAATAACTCTAGAACAAAAAATGCTAGGGAGATGCAGTTTGTACCTTAGTCATGCTGGCATATTCCTGCGTCAATTTTTTAAAGATTTAGGGCGACTTGCACACTTCTTGATAGAAAAAAGCTCAAGTAGGCGGGGTTGCTCAGAAACAATTTCAACAGCCTCCACTATGGGAGTTTTGTGCACAGAGCTGTCGGAGAGAAAAACAAAATGTACAACGGGTAATTTCGATCCCAGTATCATGCTCAATCTTCAAAATTTTACCACTACAGGATTGCCATGTTCAAGGGCTTTCCTCTCGTTCAAAACTTAATGCTCTGACGATTTTTAAAGCGGGGTCAGATGCGACTGCGCGAGCAGGCACCCATTAGAAATTGACGTACACTGTGCGTGTATACAGCGTATACAAAGACACGGCGCAGTCAGGGTTCCAACCAACAATAAGGGGGTCATTCAACAAATAGGCCGGACAATTAAAAACTTTCAGCTACGCTCTGGAATAACTCTGGAACAAAAAATGCTAGGGAGATGCAGTTTGTACCTTAGTCAAGCTGGCATATTCCTGCGTCCATTTCTTAAAGATTTATGGCGACTTGCACACTTCTTGATAGAAAGAAGCTCAAGTAGGCGGGGTTGCTCAGAAACAATTTCAACAGCCTCCACTATGGGAGTTTTGTGCACAGAGCTGTCGGAGAGACAAACAAAAGTTACAACGGGTAATTTCGATCCCAGTATCATGCTCAATCTTCAAAATTTTACCACCACAGGATTGCCATGTTCAAGGGCTTTCCTCTCGTACAAAACTTAATGCTCTGACGATTTTTAAGGTGGGGCCAGATGCGACGGCGCGAGCAGGCACCCATTAGAAATTGACGTACACTGTGCGTGTATACAGAGTATACAAAGACACGGCGCAGTCAGGGTTCCAACCAACAATAAGGGGGTCATTCAAAAAATAGGCCGGACAATTAAAAACTTTCAGCTACGCTCTGGAATAACTCTAGAACAAAAAATGCTAGGGAGATGCAGTTTGTACCTTAGTCATGCTGGCATATTCCTGCGTCCATTTTTTAAAGATTTAGGGCGACTTACACACTTCTTGATAGAAAAAAGCTCAAGTAGGCGGGGTTGCTCAGAAACAATTTCAACAGCCTCCACTATGGGAGTTTTGTGCACAGAGCTGTCGGAGAGAAAACAAAATGTACAACGGGTAATTTCGATCCCAGTATCATGCTCAATCTTCAAAATTTTACCACCACAGGACTGCCATGTTCAAGGGCTTTCCTCTCGTACAAAACTTAATGCTCTGACGATTTTTAAGGTGGGGCCAGATACGACGGCGCGAGTAGGCACCCATTAAAAATTGACGTACACTGTGCGTGTATACAGCGTATACAAAGACACGGCGCAGTCAGGGTTCCAACCAACAATAAGGGGGTCATTCAACAAATAGGCCGGTCAATTAAAAACTTTCAGCTACGCTCTGGAATAACTCTGGAACAAAAAATGCTAGGGAGATGCAGTTTGTACCTTAGTCATGCTGGCATATTCCTGCGTCCATTTTTTAAAGATTTAGGGCGACTTGCACACTTCTTGATAGAAAAAAGCTCAAGTAGGCGGGGTTGCTCAGAAACAATTTCAACAGCCTCCACTATGGGAGTTTTGTGCACAGAGCTGTCGGAGAGAAAAACAAAATGTACAACGGGTAATTTCGATCCCAGTATCATGCTCAATCTTCAAAATTTTACCACTACAGGATTGCCATGTTCAAGGGCTTTCCTCTCGTACAAAACTTAATGCTCTGACGATTTTTAAAGCGGGGTCAGATGCGACTGCGCGAGCAGGCACCCATTAGAAATTGACGTACACTGTGCGTGTATACAGCGTATACAAAGACACGGCGCAGTCAGGGTTCCAACCAACAATAAGGGGGTCATTCAACAAATAGGCCGGACAATTAAAAACTTTCAGCTACGCTCTGGAATAACTCTGGAACAAAAAATGCTAGGGAGATGCAGTTTGTACCTTAGTCAAGCTGGCATATTCCTGCGTCCATTTCTTAAAGATTTAGGGCGACTTGCACACTTCTTGATAGAAAGAAGCTCAAGTAGGCGGGGTTGCTCAGAAACAATTTCAACAGCCTCCACTATGGGAGTTTTGTGCACAGAGCTGTCGGAGAGACAAACAAAAGTTACAACGGGTAATTTCGATCCCAGTATCATGCTCAATCTTCAAAATTTTACCACCACAGGATTGCCATGTTCAAGGGCTTTCCTCTCGTACAAAACTTAATGCTCTAACGATTTTTAAGGCGGGGTCAGATGCGACTGCGCGAGCAGGCACGCATTAGAAATTGACGTATACTGTGCGTGTATACAGCGTATACAAAGACACGGCGCAGTCAGGGTTCCAACCAACAATAAGGGGGTCATTCAAAAAATAGGCCGGACAATTAAAAACTTTCAGCTACGCTCTGGAATAACTCTGGAACAAAAAATGCTACGGAGATGCAGTTTGTACCTTAGTCAAGCTGGCATATTCCTGCGTCCATTTTTTAAAGATTTAGGGCGACTTGCACACTTCTTGATAGAAAAAAGCTCAAGTAGGCGGGGTTGCTCAGAAACAATTTCAACAGCCTCCACTATGGGAGTTTTGTGCACAGAGCTGTCGGAGAGAAAAACAAAAGTTACAACGGGTAATTTCGATCCCAGTATCATGCTCAATCTTCAAAATTTTACCACCACACGATTGCCATGTTCAAGGGCTTTCCTCTCGTACAAAACTTAATGCTCTGACGATTTTTAAGGTGGGGCCAGATGCGACGGCGCGAGCAGGCACCCATTACAAATTGACGTATACCGTGCGTGTATACAGCGTATACAAAGACACGGCGCAGTCAGGGTTCCAACCAACAATAAGGGGGTCATTCAACAAATAGGCCGGACAATTAAAAACTTTCAGCTACGCTCTGGAATAACTCTGGAACAAAAAATGCTAGGGAGATGCAGTTTGTACCTTAGTCAAGCTGGCATATTCCTGCGTCCATTTCTTAAAGATTTAGGGCGACTTGCACACTTCTTGATAGAAAGAAGCTCAAGTATGCGGGGTTGCTCAGAAACAATTTCAACAGCCTCCAGTATGGGAGTTTTGTGCACAGAGCTGTCGGAGAGACAAACAAAAGTTACAAAGGGTAATTTCGATCCCAGTATCATGCTCAATCTTCAAAATTTTACCACCACAGGATTGCCATGTTCACGGGCTTTCCTCTCGTACAAAACTTAATGCTCTAACGATTTTTAAGGCGGGGTCAGATGTTACTGCGCGAGCAGGCACGCATTAGAAATTGACGTATACTGTGCGTGTATACAGCGTATACAAAGACACGGCGCAGTCAGGGTTCCAACCAACAATAAGGGGGTCATTCAAAAAATAGGCTGGACAATTAAAAACTTTCAGCTACGCTCTAGAATAACTCTGGAACAAAAAATGCTACGGAGATGCAGTTTGTACCTTAGTCAAGCTGGCATATTCCTGCGTCAATTTTTTAAAGATTTAGGGCGACTTGCACACTTCTTGATAGAAAAAAGCTCAAGTAGGCGGGGTTGCTCAGAAACAATTTCAACAGCCTCCACTATGGGAGTTTTGTGCACAGAGCTGTCGGAGAGAAAAACAAAAGTTACAACGGGTAATTTCGATCCCAGTATCATGCTCAATCTTCAAAATTTTACCACCACAGGATTGCCATGTTCAAGGGCTTTCCTCTCGTACAAAACTTAATGCTCTGACGATTTTTAAGGTGGGGCAGATGCGACGGCGCGAGCAGGCACCCATTAGAAATTGACGTACACTGTGCGTGTATACAGCGTATACAAAGACACGGCGCAGACAGGGTTCCAACAACAATAAGGGGGTCATTCAACAAATAGGCCGGACAATTAAAAACTTTCAGCTACGCTCTGGAATAACTGTAGAACAAAAAATGCTAGGGAGATGCAGTTTGTACCTTAGTCATGCTGGCATATTCCTGCGTCCATTTTTTAAAGATTTAGGGCGACTTACACACTTCTTGATAGAAAAAAAGCTCAAGTAGGCGGGGTTGCTCAGAAACAATTTCAACAGCCTCCACTATGGGAGTTTTGTGCACAAAGCTGTCGGAGAGAAAACAAAATGTACAACGGGTAATTTCGATCCCAGTATCATGCTCAATCTTCAAAATTTTACCACTACAGGATTGCCATGTTCAAGGGCTTTCCTCTCGTACAAAACTTAATGCTCTGACGATTTTTAAAGCGGGGTCAGATGCGACTGCGCGAGCAGGCACCCATTAGAAATTGACGTACACTGTGTGTGTATACAGCGTATACAAAGACACGGCGCAGTCAGGGTTCCAACCAACAATAAGGGGGTCATTCAACAAATAGGCCGGACAATTAAAAACTTTCAGCTACGCTCTGGAATAACTCTGGAACAAAAAATGCTTGGGAGATGCAGTTTGTACCTTAGTCAAGCTGGCATATTCCTGCGTCCATTTCTTAAAGATATAGGGCGACTTGCACACTTCTTGATAGAAAGAAGCTCAAGTAGGCGGGGTTGCTCAGAAACAATTTCAACAGCCTCCACTATGGGAGTTTTGTGCACAGAGCTGTCGGAGAGACAAACAAAAGTTACAACGGGTAATTTCGATCCCAGTATCATGCTCAATCTTCAAAATTTTACCACCACAGGATTGCCATGTTCAAGGGCTTTCCTCTCGTACAAAACTTAATGCTCTAACGATTTTTAAGGCGGGGTCAGATGCGACTGCGCGAGCAGGCACGCATTAGAAATTGACGTATACTGTGCGTGTATACAGCGTATACAAAGACACGGCGCAGTCAGGGTTCCAATTAACAATAAGGGGGTCATTCAAAAAATAGGCCGGACAATTAAAAACTTTCAGCTACGCTCTGGAATAACTCTGGAACAAAAAATGCTAGGGAGATGCAGTTTGTACCTTAGTCAAGCTGGCATATTCCTGCGTCCATTTCTTAAAGATTTAGGGCGACTTGCACACTTCTTGATAGAAAGAAGCTCAAGTAGGCGGGGTTGCTCAGAAACAATTTCAACAGCCTCCACTATGGGAGTTTTGTGCACAGAGCTGTCGGAGAGAAAAACAAAAGTTACAACGGGTAATTTCGATCCCAGTATCATGCTCAATCTTCAAAATTTTACCACCACAGGATTGACATGTTCAAGGGCTTTCCTCTCGTACAAAACTTAATGCTCTAACGATTTTTAAGGCGGGGTCAGATGCGACTGCGCGAGCAGGCACGCATTAGAAATTGACGTATACTGTGCGTGTATACAGCGTATACAAAGACACGGCGCAGTCAGGGTTCCAACCAACAATAAGGGGGTCATTCAAAAAATAGGCCGGACAATTAAAAACTTTCAGCTACGCTCTGGAATAACTATGGAACAAAAAATGCTAGGGAGATGCAGTTTGTACCCTAGTCAAGCTGGCATATTCCTGCGTCCATTTTTTAAAGATTTAGGGCGACTTGCTCACTTCTTGATAGAAAGAAGCTCAAGTAGGCGGGGTTGCTCAGAAACAATTTCAACAGCCTCCACTATGGGAGTTTTGTGCACAGAGCTGTCGGAGAGAAAAACAAAAGTTACAACGGGTAATTTCGATCCCAGTATCATGCTCAATCTTCAAAATTTTACCACCACAGGATTGACATGTTCAAGGGCTTTCCTCTCGTACAAAACTTAATGCTCTGACGATTTTTAAGGTGGGGCCAGATGCGACGGCGCGAGCAGGCACCCATTAGAAATTGACGTACACTGTGCGTGTATACAGCGTATACAAAGACACGGCGCAGTCAGGGTTCCAACCAACAATAAGGGGGTCATTCAAAAAATAGGCCGGACAATAAAAACTTTCAGCTACGCTCTGGAATAACTCTAGAACAAAAAATGCTAGGGAGATGCAGTTTGTACCTTAGTCATGCTGGCATATTCCTGCGTCAATTTTTTAAAGATTTAGGGCGACTTGCACACTTCTTGATAGAAAAAAGCTCAAGTAGGCGGGGTTGCTCAGAAACAATTTCAACAGCCTCCACTATGGGAGTTTTGTGCACAGAGCTGTCGGAGAGAAAAACAAAATGTACAACGGGTAATTTCGATCCCAGTATCATGCTCAATCTTTAAAATTTTACCACTACAGGATTGCCATGTTCAAGGGCTTTCCTCTCGTTCAAAACTTAATGCTCTGACGATTTTTAAAGCGGGGTCAGATGCGACTGCGCGAGCAGGCACCCATTAGAAATTGACGTACACTGTGCGTGTATACAGCGTATACAAAGACACGGCGCAGTCAGGGTTCCAACCAACAATAAGGGGGTCATTCAACAAATAGGCCGGACAATTAAAAACTTTCAGCTACGCTCTGGAATAACTCTGGAACAAAAAATGCTAGGGAGATGCAGTTTGTACCTTAGTCAAGCTGGCATATTCCTGCGTCCATTTCTTAAAGATTTATGGCGACTTGCACACTTCTTGATAGAAAGAAGCTCAAGTAGGCGGGGTTGCTCAGAAACAATTTCAACAGCCTCCACTATGGGAGTTTTGTGCACAGAGCTGTCGGAGAGACAAACAAAAGTTACAACGGGTAATTTCGATCCCAGTATCATGCTCAATCTTCAAAATTTTACCACCACAGGATTGCCATGTTCAAGGGCTTTCCTCTCGTACAAAACTTAATGCTCTGACGATTTTTAAGGTGGGGCCAGATGCGACGGCGCGAGCAGGCACCCATTAGAAATTGACGTACACTGTGCTGGTATACAGCGTATACAAAGACACGGCGCAGACAGGGTTCCAACCAACAATAAGGGGGTCATTCAAAAAATAGGCCGGACAATTAAAAACTTTCAGCTACGCTCTGGAATAACTCTAGAACAAAAAATGCTAGGGAGATGCAGTTTGTACCTTAGTCATGCTGGCATATTCCTGCGTCCATTTTTTAAAGATTTAGGGCGACTTGCACACTTTTTGATAGAAAAAAGCTCAAGTAGGCGGGGTTGCTCAGAAACAATTTCAACAGCCTCCACTATGGGAGTTTTGTGCACAGAGCTGTCGGAGAGAAAAACAAAAGTTACAACGGGTAATTTGGATCCCAGTATCATGCTCAATCTTCAAAATTTTACCACCACAGGATTGCCATGTTCAAGGGCTTTCCTCTCGTACAAAACTTAATGCTCTGACGATTTTTAAGATGGGGCAAGATGAGACGGCGCGAGCAGGCACCCATTAGAAATTGACGTACACTGTGCGTGTATACAGCGTATACAATGACAACTCGCTGTCAGGGTTCCAACCAACAATAAGGGGGTCATTCAACAAATAGGCCGGACAATTAAAAACTTTCAGCTACGCTCTGGAATAACTCTGGAACAAAAAATGCTAGGGAGATGCAGTTTGTACCTTAGTCATGCTGGCATATTCCTGCGTCCATTTTTTTAAAGATTTAGGGCGACTTGCACACTTCTTGATAGAAAAAAGCTCAAGTAGCCGGGGTTGCTCAGAAACAATTTCAACAGCCTCCACTATGGGAGTTTTGTGCACAGAGCTGTCGGAGAGAAAAACAAAATGTACAACGGGTAATTTCGATCCCAGTATCATGCTCAATCTTCAAAATTTTACCACCACAGGACTGCCATGTTTAAGGGCTTTCTTCTCGTACAAAACTTAATGCTCTAACGATTTTTAAGATGGGGCAAGATGAGACGGCGCGAGCAGGCACGCATTAGAAATTGACGTATACTGTGCGTGTATACAGCGTATACAATGACAACTCGCTGTCAGGGTTCCAACCAACAATAAGGGGGTCATTCAACAAATAGGCCGGACAATTAAAAACTTTCAGCTACGCTCTGGAATAACTCTGGAACAAAAAATGCTAGGGAGATGCAGTTTGTACCTTAGTCATGCTGGCATATTCCTGCGTCCATTTTTTTAAAGATTTAGGGCGACTTGCACACTTCTTGATAGAAAAAAGCTCAAGTAGCCGGGGTTGCTCAGAAACAATTTCAACAGCCTCCACTATGGGAGTTTTGTGCACAGAGCTGTCGGAGAGAAAAACAAAATGTACAACGGGTAATTTCGATCCCAGTATCATGCTCAATCTTCAAAATTTTACCACCACAGGACTGCCATGTTTAAGGGCTTTCTTCTCGTACAAAACTTAATGCTCTAACGATTTTTAAGGCGGGGTCAGATGCGACTGCGCGAGCAGGCACGCATTAGAAATTGACGTATACTGTGCGTGTATACAGCGTATACAAAGACACGGCGCAGTCAGGGTTCCAACCAACAATAAGGGGGTCATTCAACAAATAGGCCGGACATTTAAAAACTTTCAGCTACGCTCTGGAATAACTCTGGAACAAAAAATGCTAGGGAGATGCAGTTTGTACCTTAGTCATGCTGGCATATTCCTGCGTCCATTTTTAAAAGGTTTCGGGCGACTTGCACACTTCTTGATAGAAAAAAGCTCAAGTAGGCGGGGTTGCTCAGAAACAATTTCAACAGCCTCCACTATGGGAGTTTTGTGCACAGAGCTGTCGGAGAGAAAAACAAAAGTTACAACGGGTAATTTCGATCCCAGTATCATGCTCAATCTTCAAAATTTTACCACCACAGGATTGCCATGTTCAAGGGCTTTCCTCTCGTACAAAACTTAATGCTCTGACGATTTTTAAGGTGGGGCCAGATACGACGGCGCGAGCAGGCACCCATTAGAAATTGACGTACACTGTGCGTGTATACAGCATATACAAAGACACGGCGCAGTCAGGGTTCCAACCAACAATAAGGGGGTCATTCAACAAATAGGCCGGACAATTAAAAACTTTCAGCTACGCTCTGGAATAACTCTGGAACAAAAAATGCTAGGGAGATGCAGTTTGTACCTTAGTCAAGCTGGCATATTCCTGCGTCCATTTTCTAAAGGTTTAGGGCGACTTGCACACTTCTTGATAGAAAAAAGCTCAAGTAGGCGGGATTGCTCAGAAACGATTTCAACAGCCTCCACTATGGGAGTTTTGTGCACAGAGCTGTCGGAGAGAAAAACAAAATGTACAACGGGTAATTTCGATCCCAGTATCATGCTCAATCTTCAAAATTTTACCACCACAGGATTGCCATGTTCAAGGGCTTTCCTCTCGTACAAAACTTAATGCTCTGACGATTTTAAAGGTGGGGCCAGATACGACGGCGCGAGCAGGCACCCATAAAAAATTGACGTACACTGTGCGTGTATACAGCGTATACAAAGACACGGCGCAGTCAGGGTTCCAACCAACAATAAGGGGGTCATTCAACAAATAGGCCGGACAATTAAAAACTTTCAGCTACGCTCTGGAATAACTCTGGAACAAAAAATGCTAGGGAGATGCAGTTTGTACCTTAGTCAAGCTGGCATATTCCTGCGTCCATTTTCTAAAGGTTTAGGGCGACTTGCACACTTCTTGATAGAAAAAAGCTCAAGTAGGCGGGGTTGCTCAGAAACGATTTCAACAGCCTCCACTATGGGAGTTTTGTGCACAGAGCTGTCGGAGAGAAAAACAAAATGTACAACGGGTATTTTCGATCCCAGTATCATGCTCAATCTTCAAAATTTTACCACTACAGGATTGCCATGTTCAAGGGCTTTCCTCTCGTACAAAACTTAATGCTCTGACGATTTTTAAAGCGGGATCAGATGCGACTGCGCGAGCAGGCACCCATTAGAAATTGACGTACACTGTGCGTGTATACAGCGTATACAAAGACACGGCGCAGTCAGGGTTCCAACCAACAATAAGGGGGTCATTCAACTAATAGGCCGGACAATTAAAAACTTTCAGCTACGCTCTGGAATAACTCTGGAACAAAAAATGCTAGGGAGATGTAGTTTGTACCTTAGTCAAGCTGGCATATTCCTGCGTCCATTTCGTAAAGATTTAGGGCGACCTGCACACTTCTTGATAGAAAGAAGCTCAAGTAGGCGGGGTTGCTCAGAAACAATTTCAACAGCCTCCACTATGGGAGTTTTGTGCACAGAGCTGTCGGAGAGACAAACAAAAGTTACAACGGGTAATTTCGATCCCAGTATCATGCTCAATCTTCAAAATTTTACCACCACAGGATTGCCATGTTCAAGGGCTTTCCTCTCGTACAAAACTTAATGCTCTGACGATTTTTAAGGTGGGGCCAGATGCGACGGCGCGAGCAGGCACCCATTAGAAATTGACGTACACTGTGCGTGTATACAGAGTATACAAAGACACGGCGCAGTCAGGGTTCCAACCAACAATAAGGGGGTCATTCAACTAATAGGCCGGACAATTAAAAACTTTCAGCTACGCTCTGGAATAACTCTGGAACAAAAAATGCTAGGGAGATGCAGTTTGTACCTTAGTCATGCTGGCATATTCCTGCGTCCATTTTTTAAAGATTTAGGGCGACTTGCACACTTCTTGATAGAAAAAAGCTCAAGTAGGCGGGGTTGCTCAGAAACAATTTCAACAGCCTCCACTATGGGAGTTTTGTGCACAGAGCTGTCGGAGAGAAAAACAAAATGTACAACGGGTATTTTCGATCCCAGTATCATGCTCAATCTTCAAAATTTTACCACTACAGGATTGCCATGTTCAAGGGCTTTCCTCTCGTACAAAACTTAATGCTCTGACGATTTTTAAAGCGGGGTCAGATGCGACTGCGCGAGCAGGCACCCATTAGAAATTGACGTACACTGTGCGTGTATACAGCGTATACAAAGACACGGCGCAGTCAGGGTTCCAACCAACAATAAGGGGGTCGTTCAACAAATAGGCCGGACAATTAAAAACGTTCAGCTACTCTCTGGAATAACTCTGGAACAAAAAATGCTAGGGAGATGCAGTTTGTACCTTAGTCAAGCTGGCATATTCCTGCGTCCATTTTCTAAAGGTTTAGGGCGACTTGCACACTTCTTGATAGAAAAAAGCTCAAGTAGGCGGGGTTGCTCAGAAACAATTTCAACACATTCCACTATGGGAGTTTTGTGCACAGAGCTGTCGGAGAGACAAACAAAAGTTACAACGGGTAATTTCGATCCCAGTATCATGCTCAATCTTCAAAATTTCACCACCAAAGGATTGCCATGTTCAAGGGCTTTCCTCTCGTACAAAACTTAATGCTCTGGCGATTTTTAAGGTGGGGCCAGATGCGACGGCGCGAGCAGGCACCCATTAGAAATTGACGTACACTGTGCGTGTAAACAGCGTATACAAAGACACGGCGCAGTCAGGGTTCCAACCAACAATAAGGGGGTCATTCAACAAATAGGCCGGACAATTAAAAACTTTCAGCTACGCTCTGGAATAACTCTGGAACAAAAAATGCTAGGGAGATGCAGTTTGTACCCTAGTCAAGCTGGCATATTCCTGCGTCCATTTTTTAAAGATTTAGGGCGACTTGCACACTTCTTGATAGAAAAAAAGCTCAAGTAGGCGGGGTTGCTCAGAAACAATTTCAACAGCCTCCACTATGGGAGTTTTGTGCACAGAGCTGTCGGAGAGAAAAACAAAATGTACAACGGGTAATTTCGATCCCAGTATCATGCTTAATCTTCAAAATTTTACCACCACAGGATTGCCATGTTCTAGGGCTTTCCTCTCGTACAAAACTTAATGCTCTAACGATTTTTAAGGCGGGGTCAGATGCGACTGCGCGAGCAGGCACGCATTAGAAATTGACGTATACTGTGCGTGTATACAGCGTATACAAAGACACGGCGCAGTCAGGGTTCCAACCAACAATAAGGGGGTCATTCAACAAATAGGCCGGACAATTAAAAACTTTCAGCTACGCTCTGGAATAACTCTGGAACAAAAAATGCTAAGGAGATGCAGTTTGTACCTTAGTCAAGCTGGCATATTCCTGCGTCCATTTTTTAAAGATTTAGGGCGACTTGCACACTTCTTGATAGAAAAAAGCTCAAGTAGGCGGGGTTGCTCAGAAACAATTTCAACAGCCTCCACTATGGGAGTTTTGTGCACAGAGCTGTCGGAGAGAAAAACAAAAGTTACAACGGGTAATTTCGATCCCAGTATCATGCTCAATCTTCAAAATTTTACCACCACAGGATTGCCATGTTCAAGGGCTTTCCTCTCGTACAAAACTTAATGCTCTGACGATTTTTAAGGTCGGGCCAGATGCGACGGCGCGAGCAGGCACCCATTAGAAATTGACGTACACTGTGCGTGTATACAGCGTATACAAAGACACGGCGCAGTCAGGGTTCCAACCAACAATAAGGGGGTCATTCAACAAATAGGCCGGACAATTAAAAACTTTCAGCTACGCTCTGGAATAACTCTAGAACAAAAAATGCTAGGGAGATGCAGTTTGTACCTTAGTCATGCTGGCATATTCCTGCGTCCATTTTTTAAAGATTTAGGGCGACTTACACACTTCTTGATAGAAAAAAGCTCAAGTAGGCGGGGTTGCTCAGAAACAATTTCAACAGCCTCCACTATGGGAGTTTTGTGCACAGAGCTGTCGGAGAGAAAACAAAATGTACAACGGGTAATTTCGATCTCAGTATCATGCTCAATCTTCAAAATTTTACCACCACAGGACTGCCATGTTTAAGGGCTTTCTTCTCGTACAAAACTTAATGCTCTAACGATTTTTAAGGCGGCATCAGATGCGACTGCGCGAGCAGGCACGCATTAGAAATTGACGTACACTGTGCGTGTATACAGCGTATACAAAGACACGGCGCAGTCAGGGTTCCAACCAACAATAAGGGGGTCATTCAACAAATAGGCCGGACATTTAAAAACTTTCAGCTACGCTCTGGAATAACTCTGGAACAAAAAATGCTAGGGAGATGCAGTTTGTACCTTAGTCATGCTGGCATATTCCTGCGTCCATTTTTAAAAGGTTTCGGGCGACTTGCACACTTCTTGATAGAAAAAAGCTCAAGTAGGCGGAGTTGCTCAGAAACGATTTCAACAGCCTCCACTATGGGAGTTTTGTGCACAGAGCTGTCGGAGAGAAAAACAAAATGTACAACGGGTAATTTCGATCCCAGTATCATGCTCAATCTTCAAAATTTTACCACCACAGGATTGCCATGTTCAAGGGCTTTCCTCTCGTACAAAACTTAATGCTCTGACGATTTTAAAGGTGGGGCCAGATACGACGGCGCGAGCAGGCACCCATTAAAAATGACGTACACTGTGCGTGTATACAGCGTATACAAAGACACGGCGCAGTCAGGGTTCCAACCAACAATAAGGGGAGTCATTCAACAAATAGGCCGGACAATTAAAATCTTTCAGCTACGCTCTGGAATAACTCTGAAACAAAAAATGCTAGGGAGATGCAGTTTGTACCTTAGTCAAGCTGGCATATTCCTGCGTCTATTTTTTAAAGATTTAGGGCGACTTGCACACTTCTTGATAGAAAAAAGCTCAAGTAGGCGGGGTTGCTCAGAAACAATTTCAACAGCCTCCACTATGGGAGTTTTGTGCACAGAGCTGTCGGAGAGAAAAACAAAAGTTACAACGGGTAATTTCGATCCCAGTATCATGCTCAATCTTCAAAATTTTACCACCACAGGATTGCCATGTTCAAGGGCTTTCCTCTCGTACAAAACTTAATGCTCTGACGATTTTTAAGGTGGGGCCAGATACGACGGCGCGAGCAGGCACCCATTAAAAATTGACGTACACTGTGCGTGTATACAGCGTATACAAAGACACGGCGCAGTCAGGGTTCCAACCACCAATAAGGGGGTCATTCAACAAATAGGCCGGACAATTAAAAATTTCAGCTACGCTCTGGAATAACTCTGGCACAAAAAATGCTCGGGAGATGCAGTTTGTACCTTAGTCATGTTGGCATATTCCTGCGTCCATTTTTTTAAGATTTAGGGCGACTTACTCACTTCTTGAGAGAAAAAAGCTCAAGTAGCCGGGGTTGCTCAGAAACAATTTCAACAGCCTCCACTATGGGAGTTTTGTGCAAAGAGCTGTCGGAGAGAAAAACAAAATGTACAACGGGTAATTTCGATCCCAGTATCATGCTCAATCTTCAAAATTTTACCACCACAGGATTACCATGTTCAAGGGCTTTCCTCTCGTACAAAACTTAATGCTCTGACGATTTTAAAGGTGGGGCCAGATACGACGGCGCGAGTAGGCACCCATTAAAAATTGACGTACACTGTGCGTGTATACAGCGTATACAAAGACACGGCGCAGTCAGGGTTCCAACCAACAATAAGGGGGTCATTCAACAAATAGGCCGGACAATTAAAATCTTTCAGCTACGCTCTGGAATAACTCTGGAACAAAAGATGCTACGGAGATGCAGTTTGTACCTTAGTCAAGCTGGCATATTCCTGCGTCCATTTTTTAAAGATTTAGGGCGACTTGCACACTTCTTGATAGAAAAAAGCTCAAGTAGGCGGGGTTGCTCAGAAACAATTTCAACAGCCTCCACTATGGGAGTTTTGTGCACAGAGCTGTCGGAGAGACAAACAAAAGTTACAACGGGTAATTTCGATCCCAGTATCATGCTCAATCTTCAAAATTTCACCACCAAAGGATTGCCATGTTCAAGGGCTTTCCTCTCGTACAAAACTTAATGCTCTGGCGATTTTTAAGGTGGGGCCAGATGCGACGGCGCGAGCAGGCACCCATTAGAAATTGACGTACACTGTGCGTGTAAACAGCGTATACAAAGACACGGCGCAGTCAGGGTTCCAACCAACAATAAGGGGGTCATTCAACAAATAGGCCGGACAATTAAAAACTTTCAGCTACGCTCTGGAATAACTCTGGAACAAAAAATGCTAGGGAGATGCAGTTTGTACCCTAGTCAAGCTGGCATATTCCTGCGTCCATTTTTTAAAGATTTAGGGCGACTTGCACACTTCTTGATAGAAAAAAGCTCAAGTAGGCGGGGTTGCTCAGAAACAATTTCAACAGCCTCCACTATGGGAGTTTTGTGCACAGAGCTGTCGGAGAGAAAAACAAAATGTACAACGGGTAATTTCGATCCCAGTATCATGCTTAATCTTCAAAATTTTACCACCACAGGATTGCCATGTTCAAGGGCTTTCCTCTCGTACAAAACTTAATGCTCTAACGATTTTTAAGGCGGGGTCAGATGCGACTGCGCGAGCAGGCACGCATTAGAAATTGACGTATACTGTGCGTGTATACAGCGTATACAAAGACACGGCGCAGTCAGGGTTCCAACCAACAATAAGGGGGTCATTCAACAAATAGGCCGGACAATTAAAAACTTTCAGCTACGCTCTGGAATAACTCTGGAACAAAAAATGCTAAGGAGATGCAGTTTGTACCTTAGTCAAGCTGGCATATTCCTGCGTCCATTTTTTAAAGATTTAGGGCGACTTGCACACTTCTTGATAGAAAAAAGCTCAAGTAGGCGGGGTTGCTCAGAAACAATTTCAACAGCCTCCACTATGGGAGTTTTGTGCACAGAGCTGTCGGAGAGAAAACAAAATGTACAACGGGTAATTTCGATCCCAGTATCATGCTCAATCTTCAAAATTTTACCACCACAGGACTGCCATGTTTAAGGGCTTTCTTCTCGTACAAAACTTAATGCTCTAACGATTTTTAAGGCGGCATCAGATGCGACTGCGCGAGCAGGCACGCATTAGAAATTGACGTACACTGTGCGTGTATACAGCGTATACAAAGACACGGCGCAGTCAGGGTTCCAACCAACAATAAGGGGGTCATTCAACAAATAGGCCGGACATTTAAAAACTTTCAGCTACGCTCTGGAATAACTCTGGAACAAAAAATGCTAGGGAGATGCAGTTTGTACCTTAGTCATGCTGGCATATTCCTGCGTCCATTTTTAAAAGGTTTCGGGCGACTTGCACACTTCTTGATAGAAAAAAGCTCAAGTAGGCGGGGTTGCTCAGAAACGATTTCAACAGCCTCCACTATGGGAGTTTTGTGCACAGAGCTGTCGGAGAGAAAAACAAAATGTACAACGGGTAATTTCGATCCCAGTATCATGCTCAATCTTCAGAATTTTACCACCACAGGATTGCCATGTTCAAGGGCTTTCCTCTCGTACAAAACTTAATGCTCTGACGATTTTTAAAGCGGGATCAGATGCGACTGCGCGAGCAGGCACCCATTAGAAATTGACGTACACTGTGCGTGTATACAGCGTATACAAAGACACGGCGCAGTCAGGGTTCCAACCAACAATAAAGGGGTCATTCAACTAATAGGCCGGACAATTAAAAACTTTCAGCTACGCTCTGGAATAACTCTGGAACAAAAAATGCTAGGGAGATGTAGTTTGTACCTTAATCAAGCTGGCATATTCCTGCGTCCATTTCGTAAAGATTTAGGGCGACCTGCACACTTCTTGATAGAAAGAAGCTCAAGTAGGCGGGGCTGCTCAGAAACAATTTCAACAGCCTCCACTATGGGAGTTTTGTGCACAGAGCTGTCGGAGAGACAAACAAAAGTTACAACGGGTAATTTCGATCCCAGTATCATGCTCAATCTTCAAAATTTTACCACCACAGGATTGCCATGTTCAAGGGCTTTCCTCTCGTACAAAACTTAATGCTCTGACGATTTTTAAGGTGGGGCCAGATGCGACGGCGCGAGCAGGCACCCATTAGAAATTGACGTACACTGTGCGTGTATACAGAGTATACAAAGACACGGCGCAGTCAGGGTTCCAACCAACAATAAGGGGGTCATTCAACTAATAGGCCGGACAATTAAAAACTTTCAGCTACGCTCTGGAATAACTCTGGAACAAAAAATGCTAGGGAGATGCAGTTTGTACCTTAGTCATGCTGGCATATTCCTGCGTCCATTTTTTAAAGATTTAGGGCGACTTGCACACTTCTTGATAGAAAAAAGCTCAAGTAGGCGGGGTTGCTCAGAAACAATTTCAACAGCCTCCACTATGGGAGTTTTGTGCACAGAGCTGTCGGAGAGAAAAACAAAATGTACAACGGGTATTTTCGATCCCAGTATCATGCTCAATCTTCAAAATTTTACCACTACAGGATTGCCATGTTCAAGGGCTTTCCTCTCGTACAAAACTTAATGCTCTGACGATTTTTAAGGCGGGGTCAGATGCGACTGCGCGAGCAGGCACGCATTAGAAATTGACGTATACTGTGCGTGTATACAGCGTATACAAAGACACGGCGCAGTCAGGGTTCCAACCAACAATAAGGGGGTCATTCAACAAATAGGCCGGACATTTAAAAACTTTCAGCTACGCTCTGGAATAACTCTGGAACAAAAAATGCTAGGGAGATGCAGTTTGTACCTTAGTCATGCTGGCATATTCCTGCGTCCATTTTTAAAAGGTTTCGGGCGACTTGCACACTTCTTGATAGAAAAAAGCTCAAGTAGGCGGGGTTGCTCAGAAACAATTTCAACAGCCTCCACTATGGGAGTTTTGTGCACAGAGCTGTCGGAGAGAAAAACAAAAGTTACAACGGGTAATTTCGATCCCAGTATCATGCTCAATCTTCAAAATTTTACCACCACAGGATTGCCATGTTCAAGGGCTTTCCTCTCGTACAAAACTTAATGCTCTGGCGATTTTTAAGGTGGGGCCAGATACGACGGCGCGAGCAGGCACCCATTAGAAATTGACGTACACTGTGCGTGTATACAGCATATACAAAGACACGGCGCAGTCAGGGTTCCAACCAACAATAAGGGGGTCATTCAACAAATAGGCCGGACAATTAAAAACTTTCAGCTACGCTCTGGAATAACTCTGGAACAAAAAATGCTAGGGAGATGCAGTTTGTACCTTAGTCAAGCTGGCATATTCCTGCGTCCATTTTCTAAAGGTTTAGGGCGACTTGCACACTTCTTGATAGAAAAAAGCTCAAGTAGGCGGGGTTGCTCAGAAACGATTTCAACAGCCTCCACTATGGGAGTTTTGTGCACAGAGCTGTCGGAGAGAAAAACAAAATGTACAACGGGTATTTTCGATCCCAGTATCATGCTCAATCTTCAAAATTTTACCACTACAGGATTGCCATGTTCAAGGGCTTTCCTCTCGTACAAAACTTAATGCTCTGACGATTTTTAAAGCGGGGTCAGATGCGACTGCGCGAGCAGGCACCCATTAGAAATTGACGTACACTGTGCGTGTATACAGCGTATACAAAGACACGGCGCAGTCAGGGTTCCAACCAACAATAAGGGGGTCGTTCAACAATTAGGCCGGACAATTAAAAACTTTCAGCTACTCTCTGGAATAACTCTGGAACAAAAAATGCTAGGGAGATGCAGTTTGTACCTTAGTCAAGCTGGCATATTCCTGCGTCCATTTTCTAAAGGTTTAGGGCGACTTGCACACTTCTTGATAGAAAAAAGCTCAAGTAGGCGGGGTTGCTCAGAAACAATTTCAACACATTCCACTATGGGAGTTTTGTGCACAGAGCTGTCGGAGAGACAAACAAAAGTTACAACGGGTAATTTCGATCCCAGTATCATGCTCAATCTTCAAAATTTCACCACCAAAGGATTGCCATGTTCAAGGGCTTTCCTCTCGTACAAAACTTAATGCTCTGGCGATTTTTAAGGTGGGGCCAGATGCGACGGCGCGAGCAGGCACCCATTAGAAATTGACGTACACTGTGCGTGTAAACAGCGTATACAAAGACACGGCGCAGTCAGGGTTCCAACCAACAATAAGGGGGTCATTCAACAAATAGGCCGGACAATTAAAAACTTTCAGCTACGCTCTGGAATAACTCTGGAACAAAAAATGCTAGGGAGATGCAGTTTGTACCCTAGTCAAGCTGGCATATTCCTGCGTCCATTTTTTAAAGATTTAGGGCGACTTGCACACTTCTTGATAGAAAAAAGCTCAAGTAGGCGGGGTTGCTCAGAAACAATTTCAACAGCCTCCACTATGGGAGTTTTGTGCACAGAGCTGTCGGAGAGAAAAACAAAATGTACAACGGGTAATTTCGATCCCAGTATCATGCTTAATCTTCAAAATTTTACCACCACAGGATTGCCATGTTCAAGGGCTTTCCTCTCGTACAAAACTTAATGCTCTAACGATTTTTAAGGCGGGGTCAGATGCGACTGCGCGAGCAGGCACGCATTAGAAATTGACGTATACTGTGCGTGTATACAGCGTATACAAAGACACGGCGCAGTCAGGGTTCCAACCAACAATAAGGGGGTCATTCAACAAATAGGCCGGACAATTAAAAACTTTCAGCTACGCTCTGGAATAACTCTGGAACAAAAAATGCTAAGGAGATGCAGTTTGTACCTTAGTCAAGCTGGCATATTCCTGCGTCCATTTTTTAAAGATTTAGGGCGACTTGCACACTTCTTGATAGAAAAAAGCTCAAGTAGGCGGGGTTGCTCAGAAACAATTTCAACAGCCTCCACTATGGGAGTTTTGTGCACAGAGCTGTCGGAGAGAAAAACAAAAGTTACAACGGGTAATTTCGATCCCAGTATCATGCTCAATCTTCAAAATTTTACCACCACAGGATTGCCATGTTCAAGGGCTTTCCTCTCGTACAAAACTTAATGCTCTGACGATTTTTAAGGTCGGGCCAGATGCGACGGCGCGAGCAGGCACCCATTAGAAATTGACGTACACTGTGCGTGTATACAGCTTATACAAAGACACGGCGCAGTCAGGGTTCCAACCAACAATAAGGGGGTCATTCAACAAATAGGCCGGACAATTAAAAACTTTCAGCTACGCTCTGGAATAACTCTAGAACAAAAAATGCTAGGGAGATGCAGTTTGTACCTTAGTCATGCTGGCATATTCCTGCGTCCATTTTTTAAAGATTTAGGGCGACTTACACACTTCTTGATAGAAAAAAGCTCAAGTAGGCGGGGTTGCTCAGAAACAATTTCAACAGCCTCCACTATGGGAGTTTTGTGCACAGAGCTGTCGGAGAGAAAACAAAATGTACAACGGGTAATTTCGATCTCAGTATCATGCTCAATCTTCAAAATTTTACCACCACAGGACTGCCATGTTTAAGGGCTTTCTTCTCGTACAAAACTTAATGCTCTAACGATTTTTAAGGCGGCATCAGATGCGACTGCGCGAGCAGGCACGCATTAGAAATTGACGTACACTGTGCGTGTATACAGCGTATACAAAGACACGGCGCAGTCAGGGTTCCAACCAACAATAAGGGGGTCATTCAACAAATAGGCCGGACATTTAAAAACTTTCAGCTACGCTCTGGAATAACTCTGGAACAAAAAATGCTAGGGAGATGCAGTTTGTACCTTAGTCATGCTGGCATATTCCTGCGTCCATTTTTAAAAGGTTTCGGGCGACTTGCACACTTCTTGATAGAAAAAAGCTCAAGTAGGCGGAGTTGCTCAGAAACGATTTCAACAGCCTCCACTATGGGAGTTTTGTGCACAGAGCTGTCGGAGAGAAAAACAAAATGTACAACGGGTAATTTCGATCCCAGTATCATGCTCAATCTTCAAAATTTTACCACCACAGGATTGCCATGTTCAAGGGCTTTCCTCTCGTACAAAACTTAATGCTCTGACGATTTTAAAGGTGGGGCCAGATACGACGGCGCGAGCAGGCACCCATTAAAAATGACGTACACTGTGCGTGTATACAGCGTATACAAAGACACGGCGCAGTCAGGGTTCCAACCAACAATAAGGGGAGTCATTCAACAAATAGGCCGGACAATTAAAATCTTTCAGCTACGCTCTGGAATAACTCTGAAACAAAAAATGCTAGGGAGATGCAGTTTGTACCTTAGTCAAGCTGGCATATTCCTGCGTCTATTTTTTAAAGATTTAGGGCGACTTGCACACTTCTTGATAGAAAAAAGCTCAAGTAGGCGGGGTTGCTCAGAAACAATTTCAACAGCCTCCACTATGGGAGTTTTGTGCACAGAGCTGTCGGAGAGAAAAACAAAAGTTACAACGGGTAATTTCGATCCCAGTATCATGCTCAATCTTCAAAATTTTACCACCACAGGATTGCCATGTTCAAGGGCTTTCCTCTCGTACAAAACTTAATGCTCTGACGATTTTTAAGGTGGGGCCAGATACGACGGCGCGAGCAGGCACCCATTAAAAATTGACGTACACTGTGCGTGTATACAGCGTATACAAAGACACGGCGCAGTCAGGGTTCCAACCACCAATAAGGGGGTCATTCAACAGATAGGCCGGACAATTAAAAATTTCAGCTACGCTCTGGAATAACTCTGGCACAAAAAATGCTCGGGAGATGCAGTTTGTACCTTAGTCATGTTGGCATATTCCTGCGTCCATTTTTTTAAGATTTAGGGCGACTTACTCACTTCTTGAGAGAAAAAAGCTCAAGTAGCCGGGGTTGCTCAGAAACAATTTCAACAGCCTCCACTATGGGAGTTTTGTGCAAAGAGCTGTCGGAGAGAAAAACAAAATGTACAACGGGTAATTTCGATCCCAGTATCATGCTCAATCTTCAAAATTTTACCACCACAGGATTACCATGTTCAAGGGCTTTCCTCTCGTACAAAACTTAATGCTCTGACGATTTTAAAGGTGGGGCCAGATACGACGGCGCGAGTAGGCACCCATTAAAAATTGACGTACACTGTGCGTGTATACAGCGTATACAAAGACACGGCGCAGTCAGGGTTCCAACCAACAATAAGGGGGTCATTCAACAAATAGGCCGGACAATTAAAATCTTTCAGCTACGCTCTGGAATAACTCTGGAACAAAAAATGCTACGGAGATGCAGTTTGTACCTTAGTCAAGCTGGCATATTCCTGCGTCCATTTTTTAAAGATTTAGGGCGACTTGCACACTTCTTGATAGAAAAAAGCTCAAGTAGGCGGGGTTGCTCAGAAACAATTTCAACAGCCTCCACTATGGGAGTTTTGTGCACAGAGCTGTCGGAGAGACAAACAAAAGTTACAACGGGTAATTTCGATCCCAGTATCATGCTCAATCTTCAAAATTTTACCACCACAGGATTGCCATGTTCAAGGGCTTTCCTCTCGTACAAAACTTAATGCTCTGACGATTTTTAAGGTCGGGCCAGATGCGACGGCGCGAGCAGGCACCCATTAGAAATTGACGTACACTGTGCGGGTATACAGCGTATACAAAGACACGGCGCAGTCAGTGTTCCAACCAACAATAAGGGGGTCATTCAACAAATAGGCCGGACAATTAAAAACTTTCAGCTACGCTCTGGAATAACTCTAGAACAAAAAATGCTAGGGAGATGCAGTTTGTACCTTAGTCATGCTGGCATATTCCTGCGTCCATTTTTTAAAGATTTAGGGCGACTTACACACTTCTTGATAGAAAAAAGCTCAAGTAGGCGGGGTTGCTCAGAAACAATTTCAACAGCCTCCACTATGGGAGTTTTGTGCACAGAGCTGTCGGAGAGAAAACAAAATGTACAACGGGTAATTTCGATCCCAGTATCATGCTCAATCTTCAAAATTTTACCACCACAGGACTGCCATGTTTAAGGGCTTTCTTCTCGTACAAAACTTAATGCTCTAACGATTTTTAAGGCGGCATCAGATGCGACTGCGCGAGCAGGCACGCATTAGAAATTGACGTACACTGTGCGTGTATACAGCGTATACAAAGACACGGCGCAGTCAGGGTTCCAACCAACAATAAGGGGGTCATTCAACAAATAGGCCGGACATTTAAAAACTTTCAGCTACGCTCTGGAATAACTCTGGTACAAAAAATGCTAGGGAGATGCAGTTTGTACCTTAGTCATGCTGGCATATTCCTGCGTCCATTTTTAAAAGGTTTCGGGCGACTTGCACACTTCTTGATAGAAAAAAGCTCAAGTAGGCGGTGTTGCTCAGAAACGATTTCAACAGCCTCCACTATGGGAGTTTTGTGCACAGAGCTGTCGGAGAGAAAAACAAAATGTACAACGGGTAATTTCGATCCCAGTATCATGCTCAATCTTCAAAATTTTACCACCACAGGATTGCCATGTTCAAGGGCTTTCCTCTCGTACAAAACTTAATGCTCTGACGATTTTAAAGGTGGGGCCAGATACGACGGCGCGAGCAGGCACCCATTAAAAATGACGTACACTGTGCGTGTATACAGCGTATACAAAGACACGGCGCAGTCAGGGTTCCAACCAACAATAAGGGGAGTCATTCAACAAATAGGCCGGACAATTAAAATCTTTCAGCTACGCTCTGGAATAACTCTGAAACAAAAAATGTTAGGGAGATGCAGTTTGTACCTTAGTCAAGCTGGCATATTCCTGCGTCTATTTTTTAAAGATTTAGGGCGACTTGCACACTTCTTTATAGAAAAAAGCTCAAGTAGGCGGGGTTGCTCAGAAACAATTTCAACAGCCTCCACTATGGGAGTTTTGTGCACAGAGCTGTCGGAGAGAAAAACAAAAGTTACAACGGGTAATTTCGATCCCAGTATCATGCTCAATCTTCAAAATTTTACCACCACAGGATTGCCATGTTCAAGGGCTTTCCTCTCGTACAAAACTTAATGCTCTGACGATTTTTAAGGTGGGGCCAGATACGACGGCGCGAGCAGGCACCCATTAAAAATTGACGTACACTGTGCGTGTATACAGCGTATACAAAGACACGGCGCAGTCAGGGTTCCAACCACCAATAAGGGGGTCATTCAACAAATAGGCCGGACAATTAAAAATTTCAGCTACGCTCTGGAATAACTCTGGCACAAAAAATGCTCGGGAGATGCAGTTTGTACCTTAGTCATGTTGGCATATTCCTGCGTCCATTTTTTTAAGATTTAGGGCGACTTACTCACTTCTTGAGAGAAAAAAGCTCAAGTAGGCGGGGTTGCTCAGAAACAATTTCAACAGCCTCCACTATGGGAGTTTTGTGCAAAGAGCTGTCGGAGAGAAAAACAAAATGTACAACGGGTAATTTCGATCCCAGTATCATGCTCAATCTTCAAAATTTTACCACCACAGGATTACCATGTTCAAGGGCTTTCCTCTCGTACAAAACTTAATGCTCTGACGATTTTAAAGGTGGGGCCAGATACGACGGCGCGAGTAGGCACCCATTAAAAATTGACGTACACTGTGCGTGTATACAGCGTATACAAAGACACGGCGCAGTCAGGGTTCCAACCAACAATAAGGGGGTCATTCAACAAATAGGCCGGACAATTAAAATCTTTCAGCTACGCTCTGGAATAACTCTGGAACAAAAAATGCTACGGAGATGCAGTTTGTACCTTAGTCAAGCTGGCATATTCCTGCGTCCATTTTTTAAAGATTTAGGGCGACTTGCACACTTCTTGATAGAAAAAAGCTCAAGTAGGCGGGGTTGCTCAGAAACAATTTCAACAGCCTCCACTATGGGAGTTTTGTGCACAGAGCTGTCGGAGAGACAAACAAAAGTTACAACGGGTAATTTCGATCCCAGTATCATGCTCAATCTTCAAAATTTTACCACCACAGGATTGCCATGTTCAAGGGCTTTCCTCTCGTACAAAACTTAATGCTCTGACGATTTTTAAGGTCGGGCCAGATGCGACGGCGCGAGCAGGCACCCATTAGAAATTGACGTACACTGTGCGTGTATACAGCGTATACAAAGACACGGCGCAGTCAGGGTTCCAACCAACAATAAGGGGGTCATTCAACAAATAGGCCGGACAATTAAAAACTTTCAGCTACGCTCTGGAATAACTCTGGAACAAAAAATGCTAGGGAGATGCAGTTTGTACCTTAGTCAAGCTGGCATATTCCTGCGTCCATTTTCTAAAGGTTTAGGGCGACTTGCACACTTCTTGATAGAAAAAAGCTCAAGTAGGCGGGGTAGCTCAGAAACAATTTCAACAGCCTCCACTATGGGCGTTTTGTGCACAGAGCTGTCGGAGAGAAAAACAAAATGTACAACGGGTAATTTCGATCCCAGTATCATGCTTAATCTTCAAAAATTTACCACCACAGGATTGCCATGTTCAAGGGCTTTCCTCTCGTACAAAACTTAATGCTCTGACGATTTTAAAGGTGGGGCCAGATACGACGGCGCGAGCAGGCACCCATTAAAAATTGAGGTACACTGTGCGTGTATACAGCGTATACAAAGACACGGCGCAGCCAGGGTTCCAACCAACAATAAGGGGAGTCATTCAACAAATAGGCCGGACAATTAAAATCTTTCAGCTACGCTCTGGAATAACTCTGGAACAAAAAATGCTAGGGAGATGCAGTTTGTACCTTAGTCAAGCTGGCATATTCCTGCGTCCATTTTCTAAAGATTTAGGGCGACTTGCACACTTCTTGATAGAAAAAAGCTCAAGTAGGCGGGGTTGCTCAGAAACAATTTCAACAGCCCCCACTATGAGAATTTTGTGCACAGAGCTGTCGGAGAGAAAAACAAAAGTTACAACGGGTAATTTCGATCCCAGTATCATGCTCAATCTTCAAAATTTTACCACCACAGGATTGCCATGTTCAAGGGCTTTCCTCTCGTACAAAACTAAATGCTCTGACGATTTTAAAGGTGGGGCCAGATACGCCGGCGCGAGCAGGCACCCATTAAAAATTGACGTACACTGTGCGTGTATACAGCGTATACAAAGACACGGCGCAGTCAGGGTTCCAACCAACAATAAGGGGGGTCATTCAACAAATAGGCCGGACAATTAAAAACTTTCAGCTACGCTCTGGAATAACTCTGGAACAAAAAATGCTAGGGAGATGCAGTTTGTACCTTAGTCAAGCTGGCATATTCCTGCGTCCATTTTTTTTTAAATTTTCAGGGCGACTTGCACACTTCTTGATAGAAAAAAGCTCAAGTAGGCGGGGTTGCTCAGAAACAATTTCAACTGCCTCCACTATGGGAGTTTTGTGCACAGAGTTGTCGGAGAGAAAAACAAAAGTTACAACGGGTAATTTCGATCCCAGTATCATGCTCAATCTTCAAAATTTTACCACCACAGGATTGCAATGTCAAGGGCTTTCCTCTCGTACAAAACTTAATGCTCTGACGATTTTTAAGGTGGGGCCAGATGCGACGGCGCGAGCAGGCACCCATTAGAAATTGACGTACACTGTGCGTGTATACAGCGTATACAAAGACACGGCGCAGTCAGGGTTCCAACCAACAATAAGGGGGTCATTCAACAAATAGGCCGGACAATTAAAAACTTTCAGCTACGCTCTGGAATAACTCTAGAACAAAAAATGCTAGGGAGATGCAAGTTGTACCTTAGTCATGTTGGCATATTCCTGCGTCCATTTTTTAAAGATTTAGGGCGACTTGCACACTTCTTGATAGAAAAAAGCTCAAGTAGGCGGGGTTGCTCGGAAACGATTTCAACAGCCTCCACTATGGGACTTTTGTGCACAGATCTGTCGGAGAGAAAAACAAAATGTACAACGGGTAATTTCGATCCCAGTATCATGCTCAATCTTCAAAATTTTACCACCACAAGATTGCCATGTTCAAGGGCTTTCCTCTCGTACAAAACTTAATGCTCTGACGATTTGTAAGGCGGGGCCAGATGCGACTGCGCGAGCAGGCACCCATTAGAAATTCACGTACACTGTGCGTGTATACAGCGTATACAAAGACAAGGCGCAGTCAGGGTTCCAACCAACAATAAGGGGGTCATTCAACAAATAGGCCGGACAATTAAAAACCTTCAGCTACGCTCTGGAATAACTCTGGAACAAAAAATGCTAGGGAAATGCAGTTTGTACCTTAGTCATGCTGGCATATTCCTGCGTCCATTTTTTAAAGATTTAGGGCGACTTACTCACTTCTTGAGAGAAAAAAGCTCAAGTAGCCGGGGTTGCTCAGAAACGATTTCATCAGCCTCCACTATGGGAGTTTTGTGCACAGAGCTGTCGGAGAGAAAAACAAAATGTACAACGGGTAATTTCGATCCCAGTATCATGCTCAATCTACAAAATTTTACCACCACAGGATTGCCATGTTCAAGGGCTTTCCTCTCGTACAAAACTTAATGCTCTGACGATTTTAAAGGTGGGGCCAGATACGACGGCGCGCGCAGGCACCCATTAAAAATTGACGTACACTGTGCGTGTATACAGCGTATACAAAGACACGGCGCAGTCAGGGTTCCAACCAACAATAAGGGGGGTCATTCAACAAATAGGCCGGACAATTAAAAACTTTCAGCTACGCTCTGGAATAACTCTGGAACAAAAAATGCTAGGGAGATGCAGTTTGTACCTTAGTCAAGCTGGCATATTCCTGCGTCATTTTTTTAAAGATTTAGGGCGACTTGCACACTTCTTGATAGAAAAAAGCTCAAGTAGGCGGGGTTGCTCAGAAACAATTTCAACAGCCTCCACTATGGGAGTTTTGTGCACAGAGCTGTCGGAGAGAAAAACAAAAGTTACAACGGGTAATTTCGATCCCAGTATCATGCTCAATCTTCAAAATTTTACCACCACAGGATTGCCATGTTCAAGGGCTTTCCTCTCGTACAAAACTTAATGCTCTGACGATTTTAAAGGTGGGGCCAGATACGACGGCGCGAGCAGGCACCCATTAAAAATTGACGTACACTGTGCGTGTATACAGCGTATACAAAGACACGGCGCAGTCAGGGTTCCAACCAACAATAAGGGGGTCATTCAACAAATAGGCCGGACAATTAAAAACTTTCAGCTACGCTCTGGAATAACTCTGGAACAAAAAATGCTAGGGAGATGCAGTTTGTACCTTAGTCAAGCTGGCATATTCCTGCGTCCATTTTTTTTAAATTTTCAGGGCGACTTGCACACTTCTTGATAGAAAAAAGCTCAAGTAGGCGGGGTTGCTCAGAAACAATTTCAACAGCCTCCACTATGGGAGTTTTGTGCACAGAGCTGTCGGAGAGAAAAACAAAAGTTACAACGGGTAATTTCGATCCCAGTATCATGCTCAATCTTCAAAATTTTACCACCACAGGATTGCCATGTCAAGGGCTTTCTTCTCGTACAAAACTTAATGCTCTGACGATTTATAAGGTGGGGCCAGATTCGACGGCGCGAGCAGGCTCCCATTAGAAATTGACGTACACTGTGCGTGTATACAGCGTATACAAAGACACGGCGCAGTCAGGGTTCCAACCAACAATAAGGGGGTCATTCAACAAATAGGCCGGACAATTAAAATCTTTCAGCTACGCTCTGGAATAACTCTGGAACAAAAAATGCTAGGGAGATGCAGTTTGTACCTTAGTCATGCTGGCATATTCCTGCGTCCATTTTTTAAAGATTTAGGGCGACTTGCACACTTCTTGATAGAAAAAAGCTCAAGTAGGCGGGGTTGCTCAGAAACAATTTCATCAGCCTCCACTATAGGAGTTTTGTGCACAGAGCTGTCGGAGAGACAAACAAAAGTTACAACGGGTAATTTCGATCCCAGTATCATGCTCAATCTTCAAAATTTCACCACCACAGGATAGCCATGTTCAAGGGCTTTCCTCTCGTACAAAACTTAATGCTCTGACGATTTTTCAGGTGGGGCCAGATGCGACGGCGCGAGCAGGCACCCATTAAAAATTGACGTACACTGTGCGTGTATACAGCGTATACAAAGACACGGCGCAGTCAGGGTTCCAACCAACAATAAGGGGGTCATTCAACAAATAGGCCGGACAATTAAAAACTTTCAGCTACGCTCTGGAATAACTCTGGAACAAAAAATGCTAGGGAGATGCAGTTTGTACCTTAGTCAAGCTGGCATATTCCTGCGTCCATTTTTTAAAGATTGAGGGCGACTTGCACACTTCTTGATAGAAAAAAGCTCAAGTAGGCGGGGTTGCTCAGAAACAATTTCAACAGCCTCCACTATGGGAGTTTTGTTCACAGAGCTGTCGGAGAGAAAAACAAAAGTTACAACGGGTAATTTCGATCCCAGTATCATGCTCAATCTTCAAAATTTTACCACCACAGGATTGCCATGTTCAAGGGCTTTCCTCTCGTACAAAACTTAATGCTCTGACGATTTTAAAGGTGGGGCCAGATACGACGGCGCGAGCAGGCACCCATTAAAAATTGACGTACACTGTGCGTGTATACAGCGTATACAAAGACACGGCGCAGTCAGGGTTCCAACCAACAATAAGGGGGTCATTCAACAAATAGGCCGGACAATTAAAAACTTTCAGCTACGCTCTGGAATAACTCTAGAACAAAAAATGCTAGGGAGATGCAGTTTGTACCTTAGTCAAGCTGGCATATTCCTGCGTCCATTTTTTTTAAATTTTCAGGGCGACTTGCACACTTCTTGATAGAAAAAAGCTCAAGTAGGCGGGGTTGCTCAGAAACAATTTCAACAGCCTCCACTATGGGAGTTTTGTGCACAGAGCTGTCGGAGAGAAAAACAAAAGTTACAACGGGTAATTTCGATCCCAGTATCATGCTCAATCTTCAAAATTTTACCACCACAGGATTGCCATGTCAAGGGCTTTCCTCTCGTACAAAACTTAATGCTCTGACGATTTTTAAGGTGGGGCCAGATGCGACGGCGCGAGCAGGCACCCATTAGAAATTCACGTACACTGTGCGTGTATACAGCGTATACAAAGACACGGCGCAGTCAGGGTTCCAACCAACAATAAGGGGGTCATTCAACAAATAGGCCGGACAATTAAAAACTTTCAGCTACGCTCTGGAATAACTCTGGAACAAAAAATGCTAGGGAGATGCAGTTTGTACCTTAGTCAAGCTGGCATATTCCTGCGTCCATTTTTTTAAGATTTAGGGCGACTTGCACACTTCTTGATAGAAAAAAGCTCAAGTAGGCGGGGTTGCTCAGAAACAATTTCAACAGCCTCCACTATGGGAGTTTTGTGCACAGAGCTGTCGGAGAGAAAAACAAAAGTTACAACGGGTAATTTCGATCCCAGTATCATGCTCAATCTTCAAAATTTTACCACCACAGGATTGCCATGTTCAAGGGCTTTCCTCTCGCACAAAACTTAATGCTCTGACGATTTTAAAGGTGGGGCCAGATACGACGGCGCGAGCAGGCACCCATTAAAAATTGACGTACACTGTGCGTGTATACAGCGTATACAAAGACACTGCGCAGTCAGGGTTCCAACCAACAATAAGGGGGTCATTCAACAAATAGGCCGGACAATTAAAAACTTTCAGCTACGCTCTGGAATAACTCTGGAACAAAAAATGCTACGGAGATGCAGTTTGTACCTTAGTCAAGCTGGCATATTCCTGCGTCCATTTTTTTAAAATTTAGGGCGACTTGCACACTTCTTGATAGAAAAAAGCTCAAGTAGGCGGGGTTGCTCAGAAACAATTTCAACAGCCTCCACTATGGGAGTTTTGTGCACAGAGCTGTCGGAGAGAAAAACAAAAGTTACAACGGGTAATTTCGATCCCAGTATCATGCTCAATCTTCAAAATTTTACCACCACAGGATTGCCATGTTCAAGGGCTTTCCTCTCGCACAAAACTTAATGCTCTGACGATTTTAAAGGTGGGGCCAGATACGACGGCGCGAGCAGGCACCCATTAAAAATTGACGTACACTGTGCGTGTATACAGCGTATACAAAGACACTGCGCAGTCAGGGTTCCAACCAACAATAAGGGGGTCATTCAACAAATAGGCCGGACAATTAAAAACTTTCAGCTACGCTCTGGAATAACTCTGGAACAAAAAATCTCGGGAGATGCAGTTTGTACCTTAGTCAAGCTGGCATATTCCTGCGTCCATTTTTTTTAAATTTTCAGGGCGACTTGCACACTTCTTGATAGAAAAAAGCTCAAGTAGGCGGGGTTGCTCAGAAACAATTTCAACAGCCTCCACTATGGGAGTTTTGTGCACAGAGCTGTCGGAGAGAAAAACAAAAGTTACAACGGGTAATTTCGATCCCAGTATCATGCTCAATCTTCAAAATTTTACCACCACAGGATTGCCATGTTCAAGGGCTTTCCTCTCGTACAAAACTTAATGCTCTGACGATTTTTAAAGCGGGGTCAGATGCGACTGCGCGAGCAGGCACCCATTAGAAATTGACGTACACTGTGCGTGTATACAGCGTATACAAAGACACGGCGCAGTCAGGGTTCCAACCAACAATAAGGGGGTCATTCAACAAATAGGCCGGACAATTAAAATCTTTCAGCTACGCTCTGGAATAACTCTGGAACAAAAAATGCTAGGGAGATGCAGTTTGTACCTTAGTCAAGCTGGCATATTCCTGCGTCCATTTCTTAAAGATATAGGGCGACTTGCACACTTCTTGATAGAAAGAAGCTCAAGTAGGCGGGGTTGCTCAGAAACAATTTCAACAGCCTCCACTATGGGAGTTTTGTGCACAGAGCTGTCGGAGAGAAAAACAAAAGTTACAACGGGTAATTTCGATCCCAGTATCATGCTCAATCTTCAAAATTTTACCACCACAGGATTGCCATGTTCAAGGGCTTTCCTCTCGTACAAAACTTAATGCTCTAACGATTTTTAAGGCGGGGTCAGATGCGACTGCGCGAGCAGGCACGCATTAGAAATTGACGTATACTGTGCGTGTATACAGCGTATACAAAGACACGGCGCAGTCAGGGTTCCAACCAACAATAAGGGGGTCATTCAAAAAATAGGCCGGACAATTAAAAACTTTCAGCTACGCTCTGGAATAACTCTGGAACAAAAAATGCTAGGGAGATGCAGTTTGTACCTTAGTCAAGCTGGCATATTCCTGCGTCCATTTCTTAAAGATTTAGGGCGACTTGCACACTTCTTGATAGAAAGAAGCTCAAGTAGGCAGGGTTGCTCAGAAACAATTTCAACAGCCTCCACTATGGGAGTTTTGTGCACAGAGCTGTCGGAGAGAAAAACAAAAGTTACAACGGGTAATTTCGATCCCAGTATCATGCTCAATCTTCAAAATTTTACCACCACAGGATTGACATGTTCAAGGGCTTTCCTCTCGTACAAAACTTAATGCTCTGACGATTTTTAAGGTGGGGCCAGATGCGACGGCGCGAGCAGGCACCCATTAGAAATTGACGTACACTGTGCGTGTATACAGCGTATACAAAGACACGGCGCAGTCAGGGTTCCAACCAACAATAAGGGGGTCATTCAACAAATAGGCCGGACAATTAAAAACTTTCAGCTACGCTCTGGAATAACTCTGGAACAAAAAATGCTAGGGAGATGCAGTTTGTACCTTAGTCAAGCTGGCATATTCCTGCGTCCATTTCGTAAAGATTTAGGGCGACTTGCACACTTCTTGATAGAAAAAAGCTCAAGTAGGCGGGGTTGCTCAGAAACAATTTCAACAGCCTCCACTATGGGAGTTTTGTGCACAGAGCTGTCGGAGAGAAAAACAAAAGTTACAACGGGTAATTTCGATCCCAGTATCATGCTCAATCTTCAAAATTTTACCACCACAGGATTGCCATGTTCAAGGGCTTTCCTCTCGTACAAAACTTAATGCTCTGACGATTTTTAAGGTGGGGTCAGATGCGACGGCGCGAGCAGGCACCCATTAGAAATTGACGTACACTGTGCGTGTATACAGCGTATACAAAGACACGGCGCAGACAGGGTTCCAACCAACAATAAGGGGGTCATTCAAAAAATAGGCCGGACAATTAAAAACTTTCAGCTACGCTCTGGAATAACTCTAGAACAAAAAATGCTAGGGAGATGCAGTTTGTACCTTAGTCATGCTGGCATATTCCTGCGTCCATTTTTTAAAGATTTAGGGCGACTTACACACTTCTTGATAGAAAAAAGCTCAAGTAGGCGGGGTTGCTCAGAAACAATTTCAACAGCCTCCACTATGGGAGTTTTGTGCACAGAGCTGTCGGAGAGAAAACAAAATGTACAACGGGTAATTTCGATCCCAGTATCATGCTCAATCTTCAAAATTTTACCACCACAGGACTGCCATGTTCAAGGGCTTTCCTCTCGTACAAAACTTAATGCTCTGACGATTTTTAAGGTGGGGCCAGATACGACGGCGCGAGTAGGCACCCATTAGAAATTGACGTACACTGTGCGTGTATACAGCGTATACAAAGACACGGCGCAGTCAGGGTTCCAACCAACAATAAGGGGGTCATTCAACAAATAGGCCGGACAATTAAAAACTTTCAGCTACGCTCTGGAATAACTCTGGAACAAAAAATGCTAGGGAGATGCAGTTTGTACCTTAGTCAAGCTTGCATATTCCTGCGTCCATTTCTTAAAGATATAGGGCGACTTGCACACTTCTTGATAGAAAGAAGCTCAAGTAGGCGGGGTTGCTCAGAAACAATTTCAACAGCCTCCACTATGGGAGTTTTGTGCACAGAGCTGTCGGAGAGACAAACAAAAGTTACAACGGGTAATTTCGATCCCAGTATCATGCTCAATCTTCAAAATTTTACCACCACAGGATTGCCATGTTCAAGGGCTTTCCTCTCGTACAAAACTTAATGCTCTAACGATTTTTAAGGCGGGGTCAGATGCGACTGCGCGAGCAGGCACGCATTAGAAATTGACGTATACTGTGCGTGTATACAGCGTATACAAAGACACGGCGCAGTCAGGGTTCCAACCAACAATAAGGGGGTCATTCAAAAATAGGCCGGACAATTAAAAACTTTCAGCTACGCTCTGGAATAACTCTGGAACAAAAAATGCTAGGGAGATGCAGTTTGTACCTTAGTCAAGCTGGCATATTCCTGCGTCCATTTCTTAAAGATTTAGGGCGACTTGCACACTTCTTGATAGAAAGAAGCTCAAGTAGGCGGGGTTGCTCAGAAACAATTTCAACAGCCTCCACTATGGGAGTTTTGTGCACAGAGCTGTCGGAGAGAAAAACAAAAGTTACAACGGGTAATTTCGATCCCAGTATCATGCTCAATCTTCAAAATTTTACCACCACAGGATTGACATGTTCAAGGGCTTTCCTCTCGTACAAAACTTAATGCTCTGACGATTTTTAAGGTGGGGCCAGATGCGACGGCGCGAGCAGGCACCCTTTAGAAATTGACGTACACTGTGCGTGTATACAGCGTATACAAAGACACGGCGCAGTCAGGGTTCCAACCAACAATAAGGGGGTCATTCAAAAATAGGCCGGACAATTAAAAACTTTCAGCTACGCTCTGGAATAACTCTAGAACAAAAAATGCTAGGGGAGATGCAGTTTGTACCTTAGTCATGCTGGCATATTCCTGCGTCAATTTTTTAAAGATTTAGGGCGACTTGCACACTTCTTGATAGAAAAAAGCTCAAGTAGGCGGGGTTGCTCAGAAACAATTTCAACAGCCTCCACTATGGGAGTTTTGTGCACAGAGCTGTCGGAGAGAAAAACAAAAGTTACAACGGGTAATTTCGATCCCAGTATCATGCTCAATCTTCAAAATTTTACCACCACAGGATTGCCATGTTCAAGGGCTTTCCTCTCGTACAAAACTTAATGCTCTGACGATTTTTAAGGTGGGGTCAGATGCGACGGCGCGAGCAGGCACCCATTAGAAATTGACGTACACTGTGCGTGTATACAGCGTATACAAAGACACGGCGCAGACAGGGTTCCAACCAACAATAAGGGGGTCATTCAAAAAATAGGCCGGACAATTAAAAACTTTCAGCTACGCTCTGGAATAACTCTAGAACAAAAAATGCTAGGGAGATGCAGTTTGTACCTCAGTCATGCTGGCATATTCCTGCGTCCATTTTTTAAAGATTTAGGGCGACTTACACACTTCTTGATAGAAAAAAGCTCAAGTAGGCGGGGTTGCTCAGAAACAATTTCAACAGCCTCTACTATGGGAGTTTTGTGCACAGAGCTGTCGGAGAGAAAACAAAATGTACAACGGGTAATTTCGATCCCAGTATCATGCTCAATCTTCAAAATTTTACCACCACAGGACTGCCATGTTCAAGGGCTTTCCTCTCGTACAAAACTTAATGCTCTGACGATTTTTAAGGTGGGGCCAGATACGACGGCGCGAGTAGGCACCCATTAAAAATTGACGTACACTGTGCGTGTATACAGCGTATACAAAGACACGGCGCAGTCAGGGTTCCAACCAACAATAAGGGGGTCATTCAACAAATAGGCCGGACAATTAAAAACTTTCAGCTACGCTCTGGAATAACTCTGGAACAAAAAATGCTAGGGAGATGCAGTTTGTACCTTAGTCAAGCTGGCATATTCCTGCGTCCATTTCTTAAAGATTTAGGGCGACTTGCACACTTCTTGATAGAAAGAAGCTCAAGTAGGCGGGGTTGCTCAGAAACAATTTCAACAGCCTCCACTATGGGAGTTTTGTGCACAGAGCTGTCGGAGAGAAAAACAAAATGTACAACGGGTAATTTCGATCCCAGTATCATGCTCAATCTTCAAAATTTTACCACTACAGGATTGCCATGTTCAAGGGCTTTCCTCTCGTACAAAACTTAATGCTCTAACGATTTTTAAGGCGGGGTCAGATGCGACTGCGCGAGCAGGCACGCATTAGAAATTGACGTATACTGTGCGTGTATACAGCGTATACAAAGACACGGCGCAGTCAGGGTTCCAACCAACAATAAGGGGGTCATTCAAAAAATAGGCCGGACAATTAAAAACTTTCAGCTACGCTCTGGAATAACTATGGAACAAAAAATGCTAGGGAGATGCAGTTTGTACCTTAGTCAAGCTGGCATATTCCTGCGTCCATTTTTTAAAGATTTAGGGCGACTTGCACACTTCTTGATAGAAAGAAGCTCAAGTAGGCGGGGTTGCTCAGAAACAATTTCAACAGGCTCCAGTATTGGAGTTTTGTGCACAGAGCTGTCGGAGAGACAAACAAAAGTTACAACGGGTAATTTCGATCCCAGTATCATGCTCAATCTTCAAAATTTTACCACCACAGGATTGCCATGTTCAAGGGCTTTCCTCTCGACAAAACTTAATGCTCTGACGATTTTTTAAGATGGGGCCAGATACGACGGCGCGAGCAGGCACCCATTAAAAATTGACGTACACTGTGCGTGTATACAGCGTATACAAAGACACGGCGCAGTCAGGGTTCCAACCACCAATAAGGGGGTCATTCAACAAATAGGCCGGACAATTAAAAATTTCAGCTACGCTCTGGAATAACTCTGGCACAAAAAATGCTCGGGAGATGCAGTTTGTACCTTAGTCATGTTGGCATATTCCTGCGTCCATTTTTTAAAGATTTAGGGCGACTTACTCACTTCTTGAGAGAAAAAAGCTCAAGTAGCCGGGGTTGCTCAGAAACAATTTCAACAGCCTCCACTATGGGAGTTTTGTGCAAAGAGCTGTCGGAGAGAAAAACAAAATGTACAACGGGTAATTTCGATCCCAGTATCATGCTCAATCTTCAAAATTTTACCACCACAGGATTACCATGTTCAAGGGCTTTCCTCTCGTACAAAACTTAATGCTCTGACGATTTTAAAGGTGGGGCCAGATACGACGGCGCGAGCAGGCACCCATTAAAAATTGACGTACACTGTGCGTGTATACAGCGTATACAAAGACACGGCGCAGTCAGGGTTCCAACCACCAATAAGGGGGTCATTCAACAAATAGGCCGGACAATTAAAAATTTCAGCTACGCTCTGGAATAACTCTGGAACAAAAAATGCTAGGGAGATGCAGTTTGTACCTTAGTCATGCTGGCATATTCCTGCGTCCATTTTTTAAAGATTTAGGGCGACTTGCACACTTCTTGATAGAAAAAAGCAGAAGTAGGCGGGGTTGCTCAGAAACAATTTCAACAGCCTCCACTATGGGAGTTTTGTGCACAGAGCTGTCGGAGAGAAAAACAAAATGTACAACGGGTAATTTCGATCCCAGTATCATGCTCAATCTTCAAAATTTTACCACTGCAGGATTGCCATGTTCAAGGGCTTTCCTCTCGTACAAAACTTAATGCTCTGACGATTTTTAAAGCGGGGTCAGATGCGACTGCGCGAGCAGGCACCCATTAGAAATTGACGTACACTGTGCGTGTATACAGCGTATACAAAGACACGGCGCAGTCAGGGTTCCAACCAACAATAAGGGGGTCATTCAACAAATAGGCCGGACAATTAAAAACTTTCAGCTACGCTCTGGAATAACTCTGGAACAAAAAATGCTAGGGAGATGCAGTTTGTACCTTAGTCAAGCTGGCATATTCCTGCGTCCATTTCTTAAAGATTTAGGGCGACTTGCACACTTCTTGATAGAAAAAAGCTCAAGTAGGCGGGGTTGCTCAGAAACAATTTCAACAGCCTCCACTATGGGAGTTTTGTGCACAGAGCTGTCGGAGAGAAAAACAAAAGTTACAACGGGTAATTTCGATCCCAGTATCATGCTCAATCTTCAAAATTTTACCACCACAGGATTGCCATGTTCAAGGGCTTTCCTCTCGTACAAAACTTAATGCTCTGACGATTTTTAAGGTGGGGTCAGAAGCGACGGCGCGAGCAGGCACCCATTAGAAATTGACGTACACTGTGCGTGTATACAGCGTATACAAAGACACGGCGCAGACAGGGTTCCAACCAACAATAAGGGGGTCATTCAAAAAATAGGCCGGACAATTAAAAACTTTCAGCTACGCTCTGGAATAACTCTAGAACAAAAAATGCTAGGGAGATGCAGTTTGTACCTCAGTCATGCTGGCATATTCCTGCGTCCATTTTTTAAAGATTTAGGGCGACTTACACACTTCTTGATAGAAAAAAGCTCAAGTAGGCGGGGTTGCTCAGAAACAATTTCAACAGCCTCTACTATGGGAGTTTTGTGCACAGAGCTGTCGGAGAGAAAACAAAATGTACAACGGGTAATTTCGATCCCAGTATCATGCTCAATCTTCAAAATTTTACCACCACAGGACTGCCATGTTCAAGGGCTTTCCTCTCGTACAAAACTTAATGCTCTGACGATTTTTAAGGTGGGGCCAGATACGACGGCGCGAGTAGGCACCCATTAAAAATTGACGTACACTGTGCGTGTATACAGCGTATACAAAGACACGGCGCAGTCAGGGTTCCAACCAACAATAAGGGGGTCATTCAACAAATAGGCCGGACAATTAAAAACTTTCAGCTACGCTCTGGAATAACTCTGGAACAAAAAATGCTAGGGAGATGCAGTTTGTACCTTAGTCAAGCTGGCATATTCCTGCGTCCATTTCTTAAAGATTTAGGGCGACTTGCACACTTCTTGATAGAAAGAAGCTCAAGTAGGCGGGGTTGCTCAGAAACAATTTCAACAGCCTCCACTATGGGAGTTTTGTGCACAGAGCTGTCGGAGAGAAAAACAAAAGTTACAACGGGTAATTTCGATCCCAGTATCATGCTAAATCTTCAAAATTTTACCACCACAGGAGTGACATGTTCAAGGGCTTTCCTCTCGTACAAAACTTAATGCTCTGACGATTTTTAAGGTGGGGCCAGATGCGACGGCGCGAGCAGGCACCCTTTAGAAATTGACGTACACTGTGCGTGTATACAGCGTATACAAAGACACGGCGCAGTCAGGGTTCCAACCAACAATAAGGGGGTCATTCAAAAAATAGGCCGGACAATTAAAAACTTTCAGCTACGCTCTGGAATAACTCTAGAACAAAAAATGCTAGGGAGATGCAGTTTGTACCTTAGTCATGCTGGCATATTCCTGCGTCAATTTTTTAAAGATTTAGGGCGACTTGCACACTTCTTGATAGAAAAAAGCTCAAGTAGGCGGGGTTGCTCAGAAACAATTTCAACAGCCTCCACTATGGGAGTTTTGTGCACAGAGCTGTCGGAGAGAAAAACAAAATGTACAACGGGTAATTTCGATCCCAGTATCATGCTCAATCTTCAAAATTTTACCACTACAGGATTGCCATGTTCAAGGGCTTTCCTCTCGTACAAAACTTAATGCTCTAACGATTTTTAAGGCGGGGTCAGATGCGACTGCGCGAGCAGGCACGCATTAGAAATTGACGTATACTGTGCGTGTATACAGCGTGTACAAAGACACGGCGCAGTCAGGGTTCCAACCAACAATAAGGGGGTCATTCAAAAAATAGGCCGGACAATTAAAAACTTTCAGCTACGCTCTGGAATAACTATGGAACAAAAAATGCTAGGGAGATGCAGTTTGTACCTTAGTCAAGCTGGCATATTCCTGCGTCCATTTTTTAAAGATTTAGGGCGACTTGCACACTTCTTGATAGAAAGAAGCTCAAGTAGGCGGGGTTGCTCAGAAACAATTTCAACAGCCTCCACTATGGGAGTTTTGTGCACAGAGTTGTCGGAGAGAAAAACAAAAGTTACAACGGGTAATTTCGATCCCAGTATCATGCTCAATCTTCAAAATTTTACCACCACAGGATTGACATGTTCAAGGGCTTTCCTCTCGTACAAAACTTAATGCTCTGACGATTTTTAAGGTGGGGCCAGATGCGACGGCGCGAGCAGGCACCCATTAGAAATTGACGTACACTGTGCGTGTATACAGCGTATACAAAGACACGGCGCAGTCAGGGTTCCAACCAACAATAAGGGGGTCATTCAAAAAATAGGCCGGACAATTAAAAACTTTCAGCTACGCTCTGGAATAACTCTAGAACAAAAAATGCTAGGGAGATGCAGTTTGTACCTTAGTCATGCTGGCATATTCCTGCGTCACTTTTTTAAAGATTTAGGGCGACTTGCACACTTCTTGATAGAAAAAAGCTCAAGTAGGCGGGGTTGCTCAGAAACAATTTCAACAGCCTCCACTATGGGAGTTTTGTGCACAGAGCTGTCGGAGAGAAAAACAAAATGTACAACGGGTAATTTCGATCCCAGAATCATGCTCAATCTTCAAAATTTTACCACTACAGGATTGCCATGTTCAAGGGCTTTCCTCTCGTACAAAACTTAATGCTCTGACGATTTTTAAAGCGGGGTCAGATGCGACTGCGCGAGCAGGCACCCATTAGAAATTGACGTACACTGTGCGTGTATACAGCGTATACAAAGACACGGCGCAGTCAGGGTTCCAACCAACAATAAGGGGGTCATTCAACAAATAGGCCGGACAATTAAAACCTTTCAGCTACGCTCTGGAATAACTCTGGAACAAAAAATGCTAGGGAGATGCAGTTTGTACCTTAGTCAAGCTGGCATATTCCTGCGTCCATTTCTTAAAGATTTAGGGCGACTTGCACACTTCTTGATAGAAAGAAGCTCAAGTAGGCGGGGTTGCTCAGAAACAATTTCAACAGCCTCCACTATGGGAGTTTTGTGCACAGAGCTGTCGGAGAGACAAACAAAAGTTACAACGGGTAATTTCGATCCCAGTATCATGCTCAATCTTCAAAATTTTACCACCACAGGATTGCCATGTTCAAGGGCTTTCCTCTCGTACAAAACTTAATGCTCTGACGATTTTTAAGGTGGGGCCAGATGCGACGGCGCGAGCAGGCACCCATTAGAAATTCACGTACACTGTGCGTGTATACAGAGTATACAAAGACACGGCGCAGTCAGGGTTCCAACCAACAATAAGGGGGTCATTCAAAAAATAGGCCGGACAATTAAAAACTTTCAGCTACGCTCTGGAATAACTCTAGAACAAAAAATGCTAGGGAGATGCAGTTTGTACCTTAGTCATGCTGGCATATTCCTGCGTCCATTTTTTAAAGATTTAGGGCGACTTACACACTTCTTGATAGAAAAAAGCTCAAGTAGGCGGGGTTGCTCAGAAACAATTTCAACAGCCTCCACTATGGGAGTTTTGTGCACAGAGCTGTCGGAGAGAAAACAAAATGTACAACGCGTAATTTCGATCCCAGTATCATGCTCAATCTTCAAAATTTTACCACCACAGGACTGCCATGTTCAAGGGCTTTCCTCTCGTACAAAACTTAATGCTCTGACGATTTTTAAGGTGGGGCCAGATACGACGGCGCGAGTAGGCACCCATTAAAAATTGACGTACACTGTGCGTGTATACAGCGTATACAAAGACACGGCGCAGTCAGGGTTCCAACCAACAATAAGGGGGTCATTCAACAAATAGGCCGGTCAATTAAAAACTTTCAGCTACGCTCAGGAATAACTCTGGAACAAAAAATGCTAGGGAGATGCAGTTTGTACCTTAGTCATGCTGGCATATTCCTGCGTCCATTTTTTAAAGATTTAGGGCGACTTGCACACTTCTTGATAGAAAAAAGCTCAAGTAGGCGGGGTTGCTCAGAAACAATTTCAACAGCCTCCACTATGGGAGTTTTGTGCACAGAGCTGTCGGAGAGAAAAACAAAATGTACAACGGGTAATTTCGATCCCAGTATCATGCTCAATCTTCAAAATTTTACCACCACAGCATTGCCATGTTCAAGGGCTTTCCTCTCGTACAAAACTTAATGCTCTGACGATTTTTAAAGCGGGGTCAGATGCGACTGCGCGAGCAGGCACCCATTAGAAATTGACGTACACTGTGCGTGTATACAAAGACACGGCGCAGTCAGGGTTCCAACCAACAATAAGGGGGTCATTCAACAAATAGGCCGGACAATTAAAAACTTTCAGCTACGCTCTGGAATAACTCTAGAACAAAAAATGCTAGGGAGATGCAGTTTGTACCTTAGTCATGCTGGCATATTCCTGCGTCCATTTTTAAAAGATTTATGGCGACTTACACACTTCTTGATAGAAAAAAGCTCAAGTAGGCGGGGTTGCTCAGAAACAATTTCAACAGCCTCCACTATGGGAGTTTTGTGCACAGAGCTGTCGGAGAGAAAACAAAATGTACAACGGGTAATTTCGATCCCAGTATCATGCTCAATCTTCAAAATTTTACCACCACAGGACTGCCATGTTTAAGGGCTTTCTTCTCGTACAAAACTTAATGCTCTAACGATTTTTAAGGCGGCATCAGATGCGACTGCGCGAGCAGGCACGCATTAGAAATTGACGTACACTGTGCGTGTATACAGCGTATACAAAGACACGGCGCAGTCAGGGTTCCAACCAACAATAAGGGGGTCATTCAACAAATAGGCCGGACATTTAAAAACTTTCAGCTACGCTCTGGAATAACTCTGGAACAAAAAATGCTAGGGAGATGCAGTTTGTACCTTAGTCATGCTGGCATATTCCTGCGTCCATTTTTAAAAGGTTTCGGGCGACTTGCACACTTCTTGATAGAAAAAAGCTCAAGTAGGCGGGGTTGCTCAGAAACAATTTCAACAGCCTCCACTATGGGAGTTTTGTGCACAGAGCTGTCGGAGAGAAAAACAAAAGTTACAACGGGTAATTTCGATCCCAGTATCATGCTCAATCTTCAAAATTTTACCACCACAGGATTGCCATGTTCAAGGGCTTTCCTCTCGTACAAAACTTAATGCTCTGACGATTTTTAAGGTGGGGCCAGATACGACGGCGCGAGCAGGCACCCATTAGAAATTGACGTACACTGTGCGTGTATACAGCGTATACAAAGACACGGCGCAGTCAGGGTTCCAACCAACAATAAGGGGGTCATTCAACAAATAGGCCGGACAATTAAAAACTTTCAGCTACGCTCTGGAATAACTCTAGAACAAAAAATGCTAGGGAGATGCAGTTTGTACCTTAGTCATGCTGGCATATTCCTGCGTCCATTTTTTAAAGATTCATGGCGACTTACACACTTCTTGATAGAAAAAAGCTCAAGTAGGCGGGGTTGCTCAGAAACAATTTCAACAGCCTCCACTATGGGAGTTTTGTGCACAGAGCTGTCGGAGAGAAAACAAAATGTACAACGGGTAATTTCGATCCCAGTATCATGCTCAATCTTCAAAATTTTACCACCACAGGATTGCCATGTTCAAGGGCTTTCCTCTCGTACAAAACTTAATGCTCTGACGATTTTTAAGGTGGGGCCAGATGCGACGGTGCGAGCAGGCACCCATTAGAAATTGACGTATACCGTGCGTGTATACAGCGTATACAAAGACACGGCGCAGTCAGGGTTCCAACCAACAATAAGGGGGTCATTCAACAAATAGGCCGGACAATTAAAAACTTTCAGCTACGCTCTGGAATAACTCTGGAACAAAAAATGCTAGGGAGATGCAGTTTGTACCTTAGTCAAGCTGGCATATTCCTGCGTCCATTTTTTAAAGATTTAGGGCGACTTGCACACTTCTTGATAGAAAAAAGCTCAAGTAGGCGGGGTTGCTCAGAAACAATTTCAACAGCCTCCACTATGGGAGTTTTGTGCACAGAGCTGTCGGAGAGAAAAACAAAAGTTACAACGGGTAATTTCGATCCCAGTATTATGCTCAATCTTCAAAATTTTACCACCACAGGATTGCCATGTTCAAGGGCTTTCCTCTCGTACAAAACTTAATGCTCTGACGATTTTTAAGGTGGGGCCAGATGCGACTGCGCGAGCAGGCACCCATTAGAAATTGACGTACACTGTGCGTGTATACAGCGTATACAAAGACACGGCGCAGACAGGGTTCCAACCAACAATAAGGGGGTCATTCAAAAAATAGGCCGGACAATTAAAAACTTTCAGCTACGCTCTGGAATAACTCTAGAACAAAAAATGCTAGGGAGATGCAGTTTGTACGTTAGTCATGCTGGCATATTCCTGCGTCCATTTTTTAAAGATTTAGGGCGACTTACACACTTCTTGATAGAAAAAAGCTCAAGTAGGCGGGGTTGCTCAGAAACAATTTCAACAGCCTCCACTATGGGAGTTTTGTGCACAAAGCTGTCGGAGAGAAAACAAAATGTACAACGGGTAATTTCGATCCCAGTATCATGCTCAATCTTCAAAATTTTACCACTACAGGATTGCCATGTTCAAGGGCTTTCCTCTCGTACAAAACTTAATGCTCTGACGATTTTTAAAGCGGAGTCAGATGCGACTGCGCGAGCAGGCACCCATTAGAAATTGACGTACACTGTGCGTGTATACAGCGTATACAAAGACACGGCGCAGTCAGGGTTCCAACCAACAATAAGGGGGTCATTCAACAAATAGGCCGGACAATTAAAAACTTTCAGCTACGCTCTGGAATAACTCTGGAACAAAAAATGCTAGGGAGATGCAGTTTGTACCTTAGTCAAGCTGGCATATTCCTGCGTCCATTTCTTAAAGATTTAGGGCGACTTGCACACTTCTTGATAGAAAGAAGCTCAAGTAGGCGGGGTTGCTCAGAAACAATTTCAACAGCCTCCACTATGGGAGTTTTGTGCACAGAGCTGTCGGAGAGACAAACAAAAGTTACAACGGGTAATTTCGATCCCAGTATCATGCTTAATCTTCAAAATTTTACCACCACAGGATTGCCATGTTCAAGGGCTTTCCTCTCGTACAAAACTTAATGCTCTAACGATTTTTAAGGCGGGGTCAGATGCGACTGCGCGAGCAGGCACGCATTAGAAATTGACGTATACTGTGCGTGTATACAGCGTATACAAAGACACGGCGCAGTCAGGGTTCCAACCAACAATAAGGGGGTCATTCAACAAATAGGCCGGACAATTAAAAACTTTCAGCTACGCTCTGGATTAACTCTGGAACAAAAAATACTACGGAGATGCAGTTTTTACCTTAGTCAAGCTGGCATATTCCTGCGTCCATTTTTTAAAGATTTAGGGCGACTTGCACACTTCTTGATAGAAAAAAGCTCAAGTAGGCGGGGTTGCTCAGAAACAATTTCAACAGCCTCCACTATGGGAGTTTTGTGCACAGAGCTGTCGGAGAGAAAAACAAAAGTTACAACGGGTAATTTCGATCCCAGTATTATGCTCAATCTTCAAAATTTTACCACCACAGGATTGCCATGTTCAAGGGCTTTCCTCTCGTACAAAACTTAATGCTCTGACGATTTTTAAGGTGGGGCCAGATGCGACGGCGCGAGCAGGCACCCATTAGAAATTGACGTACACTGTGCGTGTATACAGCGTATACAAAGACACGGCGCAGACAGGGTTCCAACCAACAATAAGGGGGTCATTCAAAAAATAGGCCGGACAATTAAAAACTTTCAGCTACGCTCTGGAATAACTCTAGAACAAAAAATGCTAGGGAGATGCAGTTTGTACGTTAGTCATGCTGGCATATTCCTGCGTCCATTTTTTAAAGATTTAGGGCGACTTACACACTTCTTGATAGAAAAAAGCTCAAGTAGGCGGGGTTGCTCAGAAACAATTTCAACAGCCTCCACTATGGGAGTTTTGTGCACAAAGCTGTCGGAGAGAAAACAAAATGTACAACGGGTAATTTCGATCCCAGTATCATGCTCAATCTTCAAAATTTTACCACTACAGGATTGCCATGTTCAAGGGCTTTCCTCTCGTAAAAAAATTAATGCTCTGACGATTTTTAAAGCGGGGTCAGATGCGACTGCGCGAGCAGGCACCCATTAGAAATTGACGTACACTGTGCGTGTATACAGCGTATACAAAGACACGGCGCAGTCAGGGTTCCAACCAACAATAAGGGGGTCATTCAACAAATAGGCCGGTCAATTAAAAACTTTCAGCTACGCTCTGGAATAACTCTGGAACAAAAAATGCTAGGGAGATGCAGTTTGTACCTTAGTCATGCTGGCATATTCCTGCGTCCATTTTTTAAAGATTTAGGGCGACTTGCACACTTCTTGATAGAAAAAAGCTCAAGTAGGCGGGGTTGCTCAGAAACAATTTCAACAGCCTCCAGTATGGGAGTTTTGTGCACAGAGCTGTCGGAGAGACAAACAAAAGTTACAACGGGTAATTTCGATCCCAGTATCATGCTCAATCTTCAAAATTTTACCACCACAGGATTGCCATGTTCAAGGGTTTTCCTCTCGTACAAAACTTAATGCTCTGACGATTTTAAAGGTGGGGCCAGATACGACGGCGCGAGTAGGCACCCATTAAAAATTGACGTACACTGTGCGTGTATACAGCGTATACAAAGACACGGCGCAGTCAGGGTTCCAACCAACAATAAGGGGGTCATTCAACAAATAGGCCGGACAATTAAAAACTTTCAGCTACGCTCTGGAATAACTCTGGAACCAAAAATGCTAGGGAGATGCAGTTTGTACCTTAGTCATGCTGGCATATTCCTGCGTCCATTTTTTAAAGATTTAGGGCGACTTGCACACTTCTTGATAGAAAAAAACAGAAGTAGGCGGGGTTGCTCAGAAACAATTTCAACAGCCTCCACTATGGGAGTTTTGTGCACAGAGCTGTCGGAGAGAAAAACAAAATGTACAACGGGTAATTTCGATCCCAGTATCATGCTCAATCTTCAAAATTTTACCACCACAGGATTGCCATGTTCAAGGGCTTTCCTCTTGTACAAAACTTAATGCTCTGACGATTTTTAAGGTGGGGCCAGATGCGACGGCGCGAGCAGGCACCCATTACAAATTGACGTATACCGTGCGTGTATACAGCGTATACAAAGACACGGCGCAGTCAGGGTTCCAACCAACAATAAGGGGGTCATTCAACAAATAGGCCGGACAATTAAAAACTTTCAGCTACGCTCTGGAATAACTCTAGAACAAAAAATGCTAGGGAGATGCAGTTTGTACCTTAGTCAAGCTGGCATATTCCTGCGTCCATTTTTTAAAGATTTAGGGCGACTTGCACACTTCTTGATAGAAAAAAGCTCAAGTAGGCGGGGTTGCTCAGAAACAATTTCAACAGCCTCCAGTATGGGAGTTTTGTGCACAGAGCTGTCGGAGAGACAAACAAAAGTTACAACGGGTAATTTCGATCCCAGTATCATGCTCAATCTTCAAAATTTTACCACCACAGGATTGCCATGTTCAAGGGTTTTCCTCTCGTACAAAACTTAATGCTCTGACGATTTTAAAGGTGGGGCCAGATACGACGGCGCGAGTAGGCACCCATTAAAAATTGACGTACACTGTGCGTGTATACAGCGTATACAAAGACACGGCGCAGTCAGGGTTCCAACCAACAATAAGGGGGTCATTCAACAAATAGGCCGGACAATTAAAAACTTTCAGCTACGCTCTGGAATAACTCTGGAACCAAAAATGCTAGGGAGATGCAGTTTGTACCTTAGTCATGCTGGCATATTCCTGCGTCCATTTTTTAAAGATTTAGGGCGACTTGCACACTTCTTGATAGAAAAAAACAGAAGTAGGCGGGGTTGCTCAGAAACAATTTCAACAGCCTCCACTATGGGAGTTTTGTGCACAGAGCTGTCGGAGAGAAAAACAAAATGTACAACGGGTAATTTCGATCCCAGTATCATGCTCAATCTTCAAAATTTTACCACCACAGGATTGCCATGTTCAAGGGCTTTCCTCTCGTACAAAACTTAATGCTCTGACGATTTTTAAGGTGGGGCCAGATGCGACGGCGCGAGCAGGCACCCATTACAAATTGACGTATACCGTGCGTGTATACAGCGTATACAAAGACACGGCGCAGTCAGGGTTCCAACCAACAATAAGGGGGTCATTCAACAAATAGGCCGGACAATTAAAAACTTTCAGCTACGCTCTGGAATAACTCTAGAACAAAAAATGCTAGGGAGATGCAGTTTGTACCTTAGTCATGCTGGCATATTCCTGCGTCCATTTTTTAAAGATTTAGGGCGACTTACACACTTCTTGATAGAAAAAAGCTCAAGTAGGCGGGGTTGCTCAGAAACAATTTCAACAGCCTCCACTATGGGAGTTTTGTGCACAAAGCTGTCGGAGAGAAAACAAAATGTACAACGGGTAATTTCGATCCCAGTATCATGCTCAATCTTCAAAATTTTACCACCACAGGACTGCCATGTTCAAGGGCTTTCCTCTCGTACAAAACTTAATGCTCTGACGATTTTTAAGGTGGGGCCAGATGCGACGGCGCGAGCAGGCACCCATTACAAATTGACGTATACCGTGCGTGTATACAGCGTATACAAAGACACGGCGCAGTCAGGGTTCCAACCAACAATAAGGGGGTCATTCAACAAATAGGCCGGACAATTAAAAACTTTCAGCTACGCTCTGGAATAACTCTGGAACAAAAAATACTACGGAGACGCAGTTTGTACCTTAGTCAAGCTGGCGTATTCCTGCGTCCATTTTTTAAAGATTTAGGGCGACTTGCACACTTCTTGATAGAAAAAAGCTCAAGTAGGCGGGGTTGCTCAGAAACAATTTCAACAGCCTCCACTATGGGAGTTTTGTGCACAGAGCTGTCGGAGAGAAAAACAAAAGTTACAACGGGTAATTTCGATCCCAGTATCATGCTCAATCTTCAAAATTTTACCACCACAGGATTGCCATGTTCAAGGGCTTTCCTCTCGTACAAAACTTAATGCTCTGACGATTTTTAAGGTGGGGTCAGATGCGACGGCGCGAGCAGGCACCCATTAGAAATTGACGTACACTGTGCGTGTATACAGCGTATACAAAGACACGGCGCAGACAGGGTTCCAACCAACATTAAGGGGGTCATTCAAAAAATAGGCCGGACAATTAAAAACTTTCAGCTACGCTCTGGAATAACTCTAGAACAAAAAATGCTAGGGAGATGCAGTTTGTACCTTAGTCATGCTGGCATATTCCTGCGTCCATTTTTTAAAGATTTAGGGCGACTTACATACTTCTTGATAGAAAAAAGCTCAAGTAGGCGGGGTTGCTCAGAAACAATTTCAACAGCCTCCACTATGGGTGTTTTTTGCACAGAGCTGTCGGAGAGAAAACAAAATGTACAACGGGTAATTTCGATCCCAGTATCATGCTCAATCTTCAAAATTTTACCACCACAGGACTGCCATGTTCAAGGGCTTTCCTCTCGTACAAAACTTAATGCTCTGACGATTTTTAAGGTGGGGCCTGATACGACGGCGCGAGCAGGCACCCATTAAAAATTGACGTCAGTGTGCGTGTATACAGCGTATACAAAGACACGGCGCAGTCAGGGTTCCAACCACCAATAAGGGGGTCATTCAACAAATAGGCCGGACAATTAAAAATTTCAGCTACGCTCTGGAATAACTCTGGCACAAAAAATGCTCGGGAGATGCAGTTTGTACCTTAGTCATGTTGGCATATTCCTGCGTCTTTTTTTTTTAAATTTAGGGCGACTTACACACTTCTTGAGAGAAAAAAGCTCAAGTAGCCGGGGTTGCTCAGAAACAATTTCAACAGCCTCCACTATGGGAGTTTTGTGCACAGAGCTGTCGGAGAGAAAAACAAAAGTTACAACGGGTAATTTCGATCCCAGTATCATGCTCAATCTTCAAAATTTTACCACCACAGGATTGCCATGTTCAAGGGCTTTCCTCTCGTACAAAACTTAATGCTCTGACGATTTTTAAGATGGGGCGAGATGAGACGGCGCGAGCAGGCACCCATTAGAAATTGACGTACACTGTGCGTGTATACAGCGTATACAATGACAACTCGCTGTCAGGGTTCCAACCAACAATAAGGGGGTCATTCAACAAATAGGCCGGACAATTAAAAACTTTCAGCTACGCTCTGGAATAACTCTGGAACAAAAAATGCTAGGGAGATGCAGTTTGTACCTTAGTCATGCTGGCATATTCCTGCGTCCATTTTTTAAAGATTTTGGGCGACTTGCACACTTCTTGATAGAAAAAAGCTCAAGTAGCCGGGGTTGCTCAGAAACAATTTCAACAGCCTCCACTATGGGAGTTTTGTGCACAGATATGTCGGAGAGAAAAACAATTAAATGTACAACGGGTAATTTCTATCCCAGTATCATGCTCAATCTTCAAAATTTTACCACTACAGGATTGCCATGTTCAAGGGCTTTCCTCTCGTACAAAACTTAATGCTCTGACGATTTTTAAAGCGGGGTCAGATGCGACTGCGCGAGCAGGCACCCATTAGAAATTGACGTACACTGTGCGTGTATACAGCGTATACAAAGACACGGCGCAGTCAGGGTTCCAACCAACAATAAGGGGGTCATTCAACAAATGGGCCGGACAATTAAAAACTTTCAGCTACGCTCTGGAATAACTCTGGAACAAAAAATGCTAGGGAGATGCAGTTTGTACCTTAGTCAAGCTGGCATATTCCTGCGTCCATTTCTTAAAGATTTAGGGCGACTTGCACACTTCTTGATAGAAAGAAGCTCAAGTAGGCGGGGTTGCTCAGAAACAATTTCAACAGGCTCCAGTATGGGAGTTTTGTGCACAGAGCTGTCGGAGAGACAAACAAAAGTTACAACGGGTAATTTCGATCCCAGTATCATGCTCAATCTTCAAAATTTTACCACCACAGGATTACCATGTTCAAGGGCTTTCCTCTCGTACAAAACTTAATGCTCTGACGATTTTTAAGGTGGGGCCAGATACGACGGCGCGAGCAGGCACCCATTAAAAATTGACGTACACTGTGCGTGTATACAGCGTATACAAAGACACGGCGCAGTCAGGGTTCCAACCACCAATAAGGGGGTCATTCAACAAATAGGCCGGACAATTAAAAATTTCAGCTACGCTCTGGAATAACTCTGGCACAAAAAATGCTCGGGAGATGCAGTTTGTACCTTAGTCATGTTGGCATATTCCTGCGTCCATTTTTTAAAGATTTAGGGCGACTTACTCACTTCTTGAGAGAAAAAAGCTCAAGTAGCCGGGGTTGCTCAGAAACAATTTCAACAGCCTCCACTATGGGAGTTTTGTGCAAAGAGCTGTCGGAGAGAAAAACAAAATGTACAACGGGTAATTTCGATCCCAGTATCATGCTCAATCTTCAAAATTTTACCACCACAGGATTACCATGTTCAAGGGCTTTCCTCTCGTACAAAACTTAATGCTCTGACGATTTTTAAAGCGGGGTCAGATGCGACTGCGCGAGCAGGCACCCATTAGAAATTGACGTACACTGTGCGTGTATACAGCGTATACAAAGACACGGCGCAGTCAGGGTTCCAACCAACAATAAGGGGGTCATTCAACAAATAGGCCGGACAATTAAAAACTTTCAGCTACGCTCTGGAATAACTCTGGAACAAAAAATACTACGGAGACGCAGTTTGTACCTTAGTCAAGCTGGCATATTCCTGCGTCCATTTTTTAAAGATTTAGGGCGACTTGCACACTTCTTGATAGAAAAAAGCTCAAGTAGGCGGGGTTGCTCAGAAACAATTTCAACAGCCTCCACTATGGGAGTTTTGTGCACAGAGCTGTCGGAGAGAAAAACAAAAGTTACAACGGGTAATTTCGATCCCAGTATCATGCTCAATCTTCAAAATTTTACCACCACAGGATTGCCATGTTCAAGGGCTTTCCTCTCGTACAAAACTTAATGCTCTGACGATTTTTAAGGTGGGGTCAGATGCGACGGCGCGAGCAGGCACCCATTAGAAATTGACGTACACTGTGCGTGTATACAGCGTATACAAAGACACGGCGCAGACAGGGTTCCAACCAACATTAAGGGGGTCATTCAAAAAATAGGCCGGACAATTAAAAACTTTCAGCTACGCTCTGGAATAACTCTAGAACAAAAAATGCTAGGGAGATGCAGTTTGTACCTTAGTCATGCTGGCATATTCCTGCGTCCATTTTTTAAAGATTTAGGGCGACTTACATACTTCTTGATAGAAAAAAGCTCAAGTAGGCGGGGTTGCTCAGAAACAATTTCAACAGCCTCCACTATGGGTGTTTTGTGCACAGAGCTGTCGGAGAGAAAACAAAATGTACAACGGGTAATTTCGATCCCAGTATCATGCTCAATCTTCAAAATTTTACCACCACAGGACTGCCATGTTCAAGGGCTTTCCTCTCGTACAAAACTTAATGCTCTGACGATTTTTAAGGTGGGGCCAGATACGACGGCGCGAGCAGGCACCCATTAAAAATTGACGTACACTGTGCGTGTATACAGCGTATACAAAGACACGGCGCAGTCAGGGTTCCAACCACCAATAAGGGGGTCATTCAACAAATAGGCCGGACAATTAAAAATTTCAGCTACGCTCTGGAATAACTCTGGCACAAAAAATGCTCGGGAGATGCAGTTTGTACCTTAGTCATGTTGGCATATTCCTGCGTCTTTTTTTTAAAAATTTAGGGCGACTTACAGACTTCTTGAGAGAAAAAAGCTCAAGTAGCCGGGGTTGCTCAGAAACAATTTCAACAGCCTCCACTATGGGAGTTTTGTGCACAGAGCTGTCGGAGAGAAAAACAAAAGTTACAACGGGTAATTTGGATCCCAGTATCATGCTCAATCTTCAAAATTTTACCACCACAGGATTGCCATGTTCAAGGGCTTTCCTCTCGTACAAAACTTAATGCTCTGACGATTTTTAAAGCGGGGTCAGATGCGACTGCGCGAGCAGGCACCCATTAGAAATTGACGTACACTGTGCGTGTATACAGCGTATACAAAGACACGGCGCAGTCAGGGTTCCAACCAACAATAAGGGGGTCATTCAACAAATAGGCCGGACAATTAAAAACTTTCAGCTACGCTCTGGAATAACTCTGGAACAAAAAATGCTAGGGAGATGCAGTTTGTACCTTAGTCAAGCTGGCATATTCCTGCGTCCATTTCTTAAAGATTTAGGGCGACTTGCACACTTCTTGATAGAAAGAAGCTCAAGTAGGCGGGGTTGCTCAGAAACAATTTCAACAGGCTCCAGTATGGGAGTTTTGTGCACAGAGCTGTCGGAGAGACAAACAAAAGTTACAACGGGTAATTTCGATCCCAGTATCATGCTCAATCTTCAAAATTTTACCACCACAGGATTACCATGTTCAAGGGCTTTCCTCTCGTACAAAACTTAATGCTCTGACGATTTTTAAGGTGGGGCCAGATACGACGGCGCGAGCAGGCACCCATTAAAAATTGACGTACACTGTGCGTGTATACAGCGTATACAAAGACACGGCGCAGTCAGGGTTCCAACCACCAATAAGGGGGTCATTCAACAAATAGGCCGGACAATTAAAAATTTCAGCTACGCTCTGGAATAACTCTGGCACAAAAAATGCTCGGGAGATGCAGTTTGTACCTTAGTCATGTTGGCATATTCCTGCGTCCATTTTTTAAAGATTTAGGGCGACTTACTCACTTCTTGAGAGAAAAAAGCTCAAGTAGCCGGGGTTGCTCAGAAACAATTTCAACAGCCTCCACTATGGGAGTTTTGTGCAAAGAGCTGTCGGAGAGAAAAACAAAATGTGCAACGGGTAATTTCGATCCCAGTATCATGCTCAATCTTCAAAATTTTACCACCACAGGATTACCATGTTCAAGGGCTTTCCTCTCGTACAAAACTTAATGCTCTGACGATTTTAAAGGTGGGGCCAGATACGACGGCGCGAGTAGGCACCCATTAAAAATTGACGTACACTGTGCTTGTATACAGCGTATACAAAGACACGGCGCAGTCAGGGTTCCAACCAACAATAAGGGGGTCATTCAACAAATAGGCCGGACAATTAAAATCTTTCAGCTACGCTCTGGAATAACTCTAGAACAAAAAATGCTAGGGAGATGCAGTTTGTACCTTAGTCATGCTGGCATATTCCTGCTTCCATTTTTTTAAAGATTTAGGGCGACTTGCACACTTCTTGATAGAAAAAAGCTCAAGTAGGCGGGGTTGCTCAGAAACAATTTCAACAGCCTCCACTATGGGAGTTTTGTGCACAGAGCTGTCGGAGAGACAAACAAAAGTTACAACGGGTAATTTCGATCCCAGTATCATGCTCAATCTTCAAAATTTTACCACCACAGGATTGCCATGTTCAAGGGCTTTCCTCTCGTACAAAACTTAATGCTCTGACGATTTTTAAGGTCGGGCCAGATGCGACGGCGCGAGCAGGCACCCATTAGAAATTGACGTACACTGTGCGTGTATACAGCGTATACAAAGACACGGCGCAGTCAGGGTTCCAACCAACAATAAGGGGGTCATTCAACAAATAGGCCGGACAATTAAAAACTTTCAGCTACGCTCTGGAATAACTCTGGAACAAAAAATGCTCGGGAGATGCAGTTTGTACCTTAGTCATGTTGGCATATTCCTGCGTCTTTTTTTTTAAAATTTAGGGCGACTTACACACTTCTTGAGAGAAAAAAGCTCAAGTAGCCGGGGTTGCTCAGAAACAATTTCAACAGCCTCCACTATGGGAGTTTTGTGCACAGAGCTGTCGGAGAGAAAAACAAAAGTTACAACGGGTAATTTGGATCCCAGTATCATGCTCAATCTTCAAAATTTTACCACCACAGGATTGCCATGTTCAAGGGCTTTCCTCTCGTACAAAACTTAATGCTCTGACGATTTTTAAGATGGGGCCAGATGAGACGGCGCGAGCAGGCACCCATTAGAAATTGACGTACACTGTGCGTGTATACAGCGTATACAATGACAACTCGCTGTCAGGGTTCCAACCAACAATAAGGGGGTCATTCAACAAATAGGCCGGACAATTAAAAACTTTCAGCTACGCTCTGGAATAACTCTGGAACAAAAAATGCTAGGGAGATGCAGTTTGTACCTTAGTCATGCTGGCATATTCCTGCGTCCATTTTTTAAAGATTTAGGGCGACTTGCACACTTCTTGATAGAAAAAAGCTCAAGAAGCCGGGGTTGCTCAGAAACAATTTCAACAGCCTCCACTATGGGAGTTTTGTGCACAGAGCTATCGGAGAGAAAAACAAAATGTACAACGGATAATTTCGATCCCAGTATCATGCTCAATCTTCAAAATTTTACCACTACAGGATTGCCATGTTCAAGGGCTTTCCTCCCGTACAAAACTTAATGCTCTGACGATTTTTAAAGCGGGGTCAGATGCGACTGCGCGAGCAGGCACCCATTAGAAATTGACGTACACTGTGCGTGTATACAGCGCATACAAAGACACGGCGCAGTCAGGGTTCCAACCAACAATAAGGGGGTCATTCAACAAATAGGCCGGACAATTAAAAACTTTCAGCTACGCTCTGGAATAACTCTGGAACAAAAAATGCTAAGGAGATGCAGTTTGTACCTTAGTCAAGCTGGCATATTCCTGCGTCTATTTTTTAAAGATTTAGGGCGACTTGCACACTTCTTGATAGAAAAAAGCTCAAGTAGGCGGGGTTGCTCAGAAACAATTTCAACAGCCTCCAGTATGGGAGTTTTGTGCACAGAGCTGTCGGAGAGACAAACAAAAGTTACAACGGGTAATTTCGATCCCAGTATCATGCTCAATCTTCAAAATTTTACCACCACAGGATTGCCATGTTCAAGGGCTTTCCTCTCGTACAAAACTTAATGCTCTGACGATTTTAAAGGTGGGGCCAGATACGACGGCGCGAGTAGGCACCCATTAAAAATTGACGTACACTGTGCGTGTATACAGCGTATACAAAGACACGGCGCAGTCAGGGTTCCAACCAACAATAAGGGGGTCATTCAACAAATAGGCCGGACAATTAAAATCTTTCAGCTACGCTCTGGAATAACTCTGGAACAAAAAATGCTACGGAGATGCAGTTTGTACCTTAGTCAAGCTGGCATATTCCTGCGTCCATTTTTTAAAGATTTAGGGCGACTTGCACACTTCTTGATAGAAAAAAGCTCAAGTAGGCGGGGTTGCTCAGAAACAATTTCAACAGCCTCCACTATGGGAGTTTTGTGCACAGAGCTGTCGGAGAGACAAACAAAAGTTACAACGGGTAATTTCGATCCCAGTATCATGCTCAATCTTCAAAATTTTACCACCACAGGATTGCCATGTTCAAGGGCTTTCCTCTCGTACAAAACTTAATGCTCTGACGATTTTTAAGGTCGGGCCAGATGCGACGGCGCGAGCAGGCACCCATTAGAAATTGACGTACACTGTGCGTGTATACAGCGTATACAAAGACACGGCGCAGTCAGGGTTCCAACCAACAATAAGGGGGTCATTCAACAAATAGGCCGGACAATTAAAAACTTTCAGCTACGCTCTGGAATAACTCTAGAACAAAAAATGCTAGGGAGATGCAGTTTGTACCTTAGTCATGCTGGCATATTCCTGCGTCCATTTCTTAAAGATTTAGGGCGACTTACACACTTCTTGATAGAAAAAAGCTCAAGTAGGCGGGGTTGCTCAGAAACAATTTCAACAGCCTCCACTATGGGAGTTTTGTGCACAGAGCTGTCGGAGAGAAAACAAAATGTACAACGGGTAATTTCGATCCCAGTATCATGCTCAATCTTCAAAATTTTACCACCACAGGACTGCCATGTTTAAGGGCTTTCTTCTCGTACAAAACTTAATGCTCTAACGATTTTTAAGGCGGGGTCAGATGCGACTGCGCGAGCAGGCACGCATTAGAAATTGACGTACACTGTGCGTGTATACAGCGTATACAAAGACACGGCGCAGTCAGGGTTCCAACCAACAATAAGGGGGTCATTCAAAAAATAGGCCGGACAATTAAAAACTTTCAGCTACGCTCTGGAATAACTCTGGAACAAAAAATGCTAAGGAGATGCAGTTTGTACCTTAGTCAAGCTGGCATATTCCTGCGTCTATTTTTTAAAGATTTAGGGCGACTTGCACACTTCTTGATAGAAAAAAGCTCAAGTAGGCGGGGTTGCTCAGAAACAATTTCAACAGCCTCCAGTATGGGAGTTTTGTGCACAGAGCTGTCGGAGAGACAAACAAAAGTTACAACGGGTAATTTCGATCCCAGTATCATGCTCAATCTTCAAAATTTTACCACCACAGGATTGCCATGTTCAAGGGCTTTCCTCTCGTACAAAACTTAATGCTCTGACGATTTTTAAGGTGGGGCCAGATACGACGGCGCGAGCAGGCACCCATTAAAAATTGACGTACACTGTGCGTGTATACAGCGTATACAAAGACACGGCGCAGTCAGGGTTCCAACCAACAATAAGGGGGTCATTCAACAAATAGGCCGGACAATTAAAAATTTCAGCTACGCTCTGGAATAACTCTGGCACAAAAAATGCTCGGGAGATGCAGTTTGTACCTTAGTCATGTTGGCATATTCCTGCGTCCATTTTTTTAAGATTTAGGGCGACTTACTCACTTCTTGAGAGAAAAAAGTTCAAGTAGCCGGGGTTGCTCAGAAACAATTTCAACAGCCTCCACTATGGGAGTTTTGTGCAAAGAGCTGTCGGAGAGAAAAACAAAATGTACAACGGGTAATTTCGATCCCAGTATCATGCTCAATCTTCAAAATTTTACCACCACAGGATTACCATGTTCAAGGGCTTTCCTCTCGTACAAAACTTAATGCTCTGACGATTTTAAAGGTGGGGCCAGATACGACGGCGCGAGTAGGCACCCATTAAAAATTGACGTACACTGTGCGTGTATACAGCGTATACAAAGACACGGCGCAGTCAGGGTTCCAACCAACAATAAGGGGGTCATTCAACAAATACGCCGGACAATTAAAATCTTTCAGCTACGCTCTGGAATAACTCTGGAACAAAAAATGCTACGGAGATGCAGTTTGTACCTTAGTCAAGCTGGCATATTCCTGCGTCCATTTTTTAAAGATTTAGGGCGACTTGCACACTTCTTGATAGAAAAAAGCTCAAGTAGGCGGGGTTGCTCAGAAACAATTTCAACAGCCTCCACTATGGGAGTTTTGTGCACAGAGCTGTCGGAGAGACAAACAAAAGTTACAACGGGTAATTTCGATCCCAGTATCATGCTCAATCTTCAAAATTTTACCACCACAGGATTGCCATGTTCAAGGGCTTTCCTCTCGTACAAAACTTAATGCTCTGACGATTTTTAAGGTCGGGCCAGATGCGACGGCGCGAGCAGGCACCCATTAGAAATTGACGTACACTGTGCGTGTATACAGCGTATACAAAGACACGGCGCAGTCAGGGTTCCAACCAACAATAAGGGGGTCATTCAACAAATAGGCCGGACAATTAAAAACTTTCAGCTACGCTCTGGAATAACTCTAGAACAAAAAATGCTAGGGAGATGCAGTTTGTACCTTAGTCATGCTGGCATATTCCTGCGTCCATTTCTTAAAGATTTAGGGCGACTTACACACTTCTTGATAGAAAAAAGCTCAAGTAGGCGGGGTTGCTCAGAAACAATTTCAACAGCCTCCACTATGGGAGTTTTGTGCACAGAGCTGTCGGAGAGAAAACAAAATGTACAACGGGTAATTTCGATCCCAGTATCATGCTCAATCTTCAAAATTTTACCACCACAGGACTGCCATGTTTAAGGGCTTTCTTCTCGTACAAAACTTAATGCTCTAACGATTTTTAAGGCGGGGTCAGATGCGACTGCGCGAGCAGGCACGCATTAGAAATTGACGTACACTGTGCGTGTATACAGCGTATACAAAGACACGGCGCAGTCAGGGTTCCAACCAACAATAAGGGGGTCATTCAAAAAATAGGCCGGACAATTAAAAACTTTCAGCTACGCTCTGGAATAACTCTGGAACAAAAAATGCTAAGGAGATGCAGTTTGTACCTTAGTCAAGCTGGCATATTCCTGCGTTCATTTTTTAAAGATTTAGGGCGACTTGCACACTTCTTGATAGAAAAAAGCTCAAGTAGGCGGGGTTGCTCAGAAACAATTTCAACAGCCTCCACTATGGGAGTTTTGTGCACAGAGCTGTCGGAGAGAAAAATAAAAGTTACAACGGGTAATTTCGATCCCAGTATCATGCTCAATCTTCAAAATTCTACCACCACAGGATTGCCATGTTCAAGGACTTTCCTCTCGTACAAAACTTAATGCTCTGACGATTTTAAAGGTGGGGCCAGATACGACGGCGCGAGCAGGCACCCATTAAAAATGACGTACACTGTGCGTGTATACAGCGTATACAAAGACACGGCGCAGTCAGGGTTCCAACCAACAATAAGGGGAGTCATTCAACAAATAGGCCGGACAATTAAAATCTTTCAGCTACGCTCTGGAATAACTCTGAAACAAAAAATGCTAGGGAGATGCAGTTTGTACCTTAGTCAAGCTGGCATATTCCTGCGTCTATTTTTTAAAGATTTAGGGCGACTTGCACACTTCTTGATAGAAAAAAGCTCAAGTAGGCGGGGTTGCTCAGAAACAATTTCAACAGCCTCCACTATGGGAGTTTTGTGCACAGAGCTGTCGGAGAGAAAACAAAATGTACAACGGGTAATTTCGATCCCAGTATCATGCTCAATCTTCAAAATTTTACCACCACAGGACTGCCATGTTTAAGGGCTTTCTTCTCGTACAAAACTTAATGCTCTAACGATTTTTAAGGCGGGGTCAGATGCGACTGCGCGAGCAGGCACGCATTAGAAATTGACGTACACTGTGCGTGTATACAGCGTATACAAAGACACGGCGCAGTCAGGGTTCCAACCAACAATAAGGGGGTCATTCAAAAAATAGGCCGGACAATTAAAAACTTTCAGCTACGCTCTGGAATAACTCTGGAACAAAAAATGCTAAGGAGATGCAGTTTGTACCTTAGTCAAGCTGGCATATTCCTGCGTCCATTTTTTAAAGATTTAGGGCGACTTGCACACTTCTTGATAGAAAAAAGCTCAAGTAGGCGGGGTTGCTCAGAAACAATTTCAACAGCCTCCACTATGGGAGTTTTGTGCACAGAGCTGTCGGAGAGAAAAATAAAAGTTACAACGGGTAATTTCGATCCCAGTATCATGCTCAATCTTCAAAATTTTACCACCACAGGATTGCCATGTTCAAGGACTTTCCTCTCGTACAAAACTTAATGCTCTGACGATTTTAAAGGTGGGGCCAGATACGACGGCGCGAGCAGGCACCCATTAAAAATGACGTACACTGTGCGTGTATACAGCGTATACAAAGACACGGCGCAGTCAGGGTTCCAACCAACAATAAGGGGAGTCATTCAACAAATAGGCCGGACAATTAAAATCTTTCAGCTACGCTCTGGAATAACTCTGAAACAAAAAATGCTAGGGAGATGCAGTTTGTACCTTAGTCAAGCTGGCATATTCCTGCGTCTATTTTTTAAAGATTCAGGGCGACTTGCACACTTCTTGATAGAAAAAAGCTCAAGTAGGCGGGGTTGCTCAGAAACAATTTCAACAGCCTCCACTATGGGAGTTTTGTGCACAGAGCTACCGGAGAGAAAAACAAAATGTACAACGGGTAATTTCGATCCCAGTATCATGCTCAATCTTCAAAATTTTACCACTACAGGATTGCCATGTTCAAGGGCTTTCCTCTCGTACAAAACTTAATGCTCTGACGATTTTTAAAGCGGGGTCAGATGCGACTGCGCGAGCAGGCACCCATTAGAAATTGACGTACACTGTGCGTGTATACAGCGCATACAAAGACACGGCGCAGTCAGGGTTCCAACCAACAATAAGGGGGTCATTCAACAAATAGGCCGGACAATTAAAAACTTTCAGCTACGCTCTGGAATAACTCTGGAACAAAAAATGCTAGGGAGATGCAGTTTGTACCTTAGTCAAGCTGGCATATTCCTGCGTCCATTTCTTAAAGATTTAGGGCGACTTGCACACTTCTTGATAGAAAGAAGCTCAAGTAGGCGGGGTTGCTCAGAAACAATTTCAACAGCCTCCAGTATGGGAGTTTTGTGCACAGAGCTGTCGGAGAGACAAACAAAAGTTACAACGGGTAATTTCGATCCCAGTATCATGCTCAATCTTCAAAATTTTACCACTACAGGATTGCCATGTTCAAGGGCTTTCCTCTCGTACAAAACTTAATGCTCTGACGATTTTTAAGGTGGGGCCAGATACGACGGCGCGAGCAGGCACCCATTAAAAATTGACGTACACTGTGCGTGTATACAGCGCATACAAAGACACGGCGCAGTCAGGGTTCCAACCAACAATAAGGGGGTCATTCAACAAATAGGCCGGACAATTAAAAATTTCAGCTACGCTCTGGAATAACTCTGGCACAAAAAATGCTCGGGAGATGCAGTTTGTACCTTAGTCATGTTGGCATATTCCTGCGTCCATTTTTTTAAGATTTAGGGCGACTTACTCACTTCTTGAGAGAAAAAAGTTCAAGTAGCCGGGGTTGCTCAGAAACAATTTCAACAGCCTCCACTATGGGAGTTTTGTGCACAGAGCTGTCGGAGAGACAAACAAAAGTTACAACGGGTAATTTCGATCCCAGTATCATGCTCAATCTTCAAAATTTTACCACCACAGGATTGCCATGTTCAAGGGCTTTCCTCTCGTACAAAACTTAATGCTCTGACGATTTTTAAGGTCGGGCCAGATGCGACGGCGCGAGCAGGCACCCATTAGAAATTGACGTACACTGTGCGTGTATACAGCGTATACAAAGACACGGCGCAGTCAGGGTTCCAACCAACAATAAGGGGGTCATTCAACAAATAGGCCGGACAATTAAAAACTTTCAGCTACGCTCTGGAATAACTCTAGAACAAAAAATGCTAGGGAGATGCAGTTTGTACCTTAGTCATGCTGGCATATTCCTGCGTCCATTTCTTAAAGATTTAGGGCGACTTACACACTTCTTGATAGAAAAAAGCTCAAGTAGGCGGGGTTGCTCAGAAACAATTTCAACAGCCTCCACTATGGGAGTTTTGTGCACAGAGCTGTCGGAGAGAAAACAAAATGTACAACGGGTAATTTCGATCCCAGTATCATGCTCAATCTTCAAAATTTTACCACCACAGGACTGCCATGTTTAAGGGCTTTCTTCTCGTACAAAACTTAATGCTCTAACGATTTTTAAGGCGGGGTCAGATGCGACTGCGCGAGCAGGCACGCATTAGAAATTGACGTATACTGTGCGTGTATACAGCGTATACAAAGACACGGCGCAGTCAGGGTTCCAACCAACAATAAGGGGGTCATTCAAAAAATAGGCCGGACAATTAAAAACTTTCAGCTACGCTCTGGAATAACTCTGGAACAAAAAATGCTAAGGAGATGCAGTTTGTACCTTAGTCAAGCTGGCATATTCCTGCGTCCATTTTTTAAAAAATTAGGGCGACTTGCACACTTCTTGATAGAAAAAAGCTCAAGTAGGCGGGGTTGCTCAGAAACAATTTCAACAGCCTCCACTATGGGAGTTTTGTGCACAGAGCTGTCGGAGAGAAAAACAAAAGTTACAACGGGTAATTTCGATCCCAGTATCATGCTCAATCTTCAAAATTTTACCACCACAGGATTGCCATGTTCAAGGACTTTCCTCTCGTACAAAACTTAATGCTCTGACGATTTTAAAGGTGGGGCCAGATACGACGGCGCGAGCAGGCACCCATTAAAAATGACGTACACTGTGCGTGTATACAGCGTATACAAAGACACGGCGCAGTCAGGGTTCCAACCAACAATAAGGGGAGTCATTCAACAAATAGGCCGGACAATTAAAATCTTTCAGCTACGCTCTGGAATAACTCTGAAACAAAAAATGCTAGGGAGATGCAGTTTGTACCTTAGTCAAGCTGGCATATTCCTGCGTCTATTTTTTAAAGATTTAGGGCGACTTGCACACTTCTTGATAGAAAAAAGCTCAAGTAGGCGGGGTTGCTCAGAAACAATTTCAACAGCCTCCACTATGGGAGTTTTGTGCACAGAGCTGTCGGAGAGAAAAACAAAAGTTACAACGGGTAATTTCGATCCCAGTATCATGCTCAATCTTCAAAATTTTACCACCACAGGATTGCCATGTTCAAGGGCTTTCCTCTCGTACAAATCTTAATGCTCTGACGATTTTTAAGGTGGGGCCAGATGCGACGGCGCGAGCAGGCACCCATTAGAAATTGACGTACACTGTGCGTGTATACAGCGTATACAAAGACACGGCGCAGTCAGGGTTCCAACCAACAATAAGGGGGTCATTCAACAAATAGGCCGGACAAATAAAAACTTTCAGCTACGCTCTGGAATAACTCTGGAACAAAAAATGCTAGGGAGATGCAGTTTGTACCTTAGTCAAGCTGGCATATTCCTGCGTCCATTTTCTAAAGGTTTAGGGCGACTTGCACACTTCTTGATAGAAAAAAGCTCAAGTAGGCGGGGTTGCTCAGAAACAATTTCAATAGCCTCCACTATGGGAGTTTTGTGCACAGATATGTCGGAGAGAAAAACAATTAAATGTACAACGGGTAATTTCTATCCCAGTATCATGCTCAATCTTCAAAATTTTACCACTACAGGATTGCCATGTTCAAGGGCTTTCCTCTCGTACAAAACTTAATGCTCTGACGATTTTTAAAGCGGGGTCAGATGCGACTGCGCGAGCAGGCACCCATTAGAAATTGACGTACACTGTGCGTGTATACAGCGTATACAAAGACACGGCGCAGTTAGGGTTCCAACCAACAATAAGGGGGTCATTCAACAAATAGGCCGGACAATTAAAAACTTTCAGCTACGCTCTGGAATAACTCTGGAACAAAAAATGCTAGGGAGATGCAGTTTGTACCTTAGTCAAGCTGGCATATTCCTGCGTCCATTTCTTAAAGATTTAGGGCGACTTGCACACTTCTTGATAGAAAGAAGCTCAAGAAGGCGGGGTTGCTCAGAAACAATTTCAACAGGCTCCAGTATGGGAGTTTTGTGCACAGATATGTCGGAGAGAAAAACAATTAAATGTACAACGGGTAATTTCTATCCCAGTATCATGCTCAATCTTCAAAATTTTACCACTACAGGATTGCCATGTTCAAGGGCTTTCCTTTCGTACAAAACTTAATGCTCTGACGATTTTTAAAGCGGGGCCAGATACGACGGCGCGAGCAGGCACCCATTAAAAATTGACGTACACTGTGCGTGTATACAGCGTATACAAAGACACGGCGCAGTCAGGGTTCCAACCACCAATAAGGGGGTCATTCAACAAATAGGCCGGACAATTAAAAACTTCAGCTACGCTCTGGAATAACTCTGGCACAAAAAATGCTCGGGAGATGCAGTTTGTACCTTAGTCATGTTGGCATATTCCTGCGTCCATTTTTTAAAGATTTAGGGCGACTTACTCACTTCTTGAGAGAAAAAAGCTCAAGTAGCCGGGGTTGCTCAGAAACAATTTCAACAGCCTCCACTATGGGAGTTTTGTGCACAGAGCTGTCGGAGAGACAAACAAAAGTTACAACGGGTAATTTCGATCCCAGTATCATGCTCAATCTTCAAAATTTTACCACCACAGGATTGCCATGTTCAAGGGCTTTCCTCTCGTACAAAACTTAATGCTCTGACGATTTTTAAGGTGGGGCCAGATGCGACGGCGCGAGCAGGCACCCATTAGAAATTGACGTACACTGTGCGTGTATACAGCGTATACAAAGACACGGCGCAGTCAGGGTTCCAACCAACAATAAGGGGGTCATTCAACAAATAGGCCGGACAATTAAAAACTTTCAGCTACGCTCTGGAATAACTCTGGAACAAAAAATGCTAAGGAGATGCAGTTTGTACCTTAGTCAAGCTGGCATATTCCTGCGTCCATTTTTTAAAGATTTAGGGCGACTTACACACTTCTTGATAGAAAAAAGCTCAAGTAGGCGGGGTTGCTCAGAAACAATTTCAACAGCCTCCACTATGGGAGTTTTGTGCACAGAGCTGTCGGAGAGAAAACAAAATGTACAACGGGGAATTTCGATCCCAGTATCATGCTCAATCTTCAAAATTTTACCACCACAGGATTGCCATGTTCAAGGACTTTCCTCTCGTACAAAACTTAATGCTCTGACGATTTTAAAGGTGGGGCCAGATACGACGGCGCGAGCAGGCACCCATTAAAAATGACGTACACTGTGCGTGTATACAGCGTATACAAAGACACGGCGCAGTCAGGGTTCCAACCAACAATAAGGGGAGTCATTCAACAAATAGGCCGGACAATTAAAATCTTTCAGCTACGCTCTGGAATAACTCTGAAACAAAAAATGCTAGGGAGATGCAGTTTGTACCTTAGTCAAGCTGGCATATTCCTGCGTCTATTTTTTAAAGATTTAGGGCGACTTGCACACTTCTTGATAGAAAAAAGCTCAAGTAGGCGGGGTTGCTCAGAAACAATTTCAACAGCCTCCACTATGGGAGTTTTGTGCACAGAGCTGTCGGAGAGAAAAACAAAAGTTACAACGGGTAATTTCGATCCCAGTATCATGCTCAATCTTCAAAATTTTACCACCACAGGATTGCCATGTTCAAGGGCTTTCCTCTCGTACAAATCTTAATGCTCTGACGATTTTTAAGGTGGGGCCAGATGCGACGGCGCGAGCAGGCACCCATTAGAAATTGACGTACACTGTGCGTGTATACAGCGTATACAAAGACACGGCGCAGTCAGGGTTCCAACCAACAATAAGGGGGTCATTCAACAAATAGGCCGGACAAATAAAAACTTTCAGCTACGCTCTGGAATAACTCTGGAACAAAAAATGCTAGGGAGATGCAGTTTGTACCTTAGTCAAGCTGGCATATTCCTGCGTCCATTTTCTAAAGGTTTAGGGCGACTTGCACACTTCTTGATAGAAAAAAGCTCAAGTAGGCGGGGTTGCTCAGAAACAATTTCAACAGCCTCCACTATGGGAGTTTTGTGCACAGATATGTCGGAGAGAAAAACAATTAAATGTACAACGGGTAATTTCTATCCCAGTATCATGCTCAATCTTCAAAATTTTACCACTACAGGATTGCCATGTTCAAGGGCTTTCCTTTCGTACAAAACTTAATGCTCTGACGATTTTTAAAGCGGGGCCAGATACGACGGCGCGAGCAGGCACCCATTAAAAATTGACGTACACTGTGCGTGTATACAGCGTATACAAAGACACGGCGCAGTCAGGGTTCCAACCACCAATAAGGGGGTCATTCAACAAATAGGCCGGACAATTAAAAACTTCAGCTACGCTCTGGAATAACTCTGGCACAAAAAATGCTCGGGAGATGCAGTTTGTACCTTAGTCATGTTGGCATATTCCTGCGTCCATTTTTTAAAGATTTAGGGCGACTTACTCACTTCTTGAGAGAAAAAAGCTCAAGTAGCCGGGGTTGCTCAGAAACAATTTCAACAGCCTCCACTATGGGAGTTTTGTGCACAGAGCTGTCGGAGAGACAAACAAAAGTTACAACGGGTAATTTCGATCCCAGTATCATGCTCAATCTTCAAAATTTTACCACCACAGGATTGCCATGTTCAAGGGCTTTCCTCTCGTACAAAACTTAATGCTCTGACGATTTTTAAGGTGGGGCCAGATGCGACGGCGCGAGCAGGCACCCATTAGAAATTGACGTACACTGTGCGTGTATACAGCGTATACAAAGACACGGCGCAGTCAGGGTTCCAACCAACAATAAGGGGGTCATTCAACAAATAGGCCGGACAATTAAAAACTTTCAGCTACGCTCTGGAATAACTCTGGAACAAAAAATGCTAAGGAGATGCAGTTTGTACCTTAGTCAAGCTGGCATATTCCTGCGTCCATTTTTTAAAGATTTAGGGCGACTTACACACTTCTTGATAGAAAAAAGCTCAAGTAGGCGGGGTTGCTCAGAAACAATTTCAACAGCCTCCACTATGGGAGTTTTGTGCACAGAGCTGTCGGAGAGAAAACAAAATGTACAACGGGGAATTTCGATCCCAGTATCATGCTCAATCTTCAAAATTTTACCACCACAGGATTGCCATGTTCAAGGACTTTCCTCTCGTACAAAACTTAATGCTCTGACGATTTTAAAGGTGGGGCCAGATACGACGGCGCGAGCAGGCACCCATTAAAAATGACGTACACTGTGCGTGTATACAGCGTATACAAAGACACGGCGCAGTCAGGGTTCCAACCAACAATAAGGGGAGTCATTCAACAAATAGGCCGGACAATTAAAATCTTTCAGCTACGCTCTGGAATAACTCTGAAACAAAAAATGCTAGGGAGATGCAGTTTGTACCTTAGTCAAGCTGGCATATTCCTGCGTCTATTTTTTAAAGATTTAGGGCGACTTGCACACTTCTTGATAGAAAAAAGCTCAAGTAGGCGGGGTTGCTCAGAAACAATTTCAACAGCCTCCACTATGGGAGTTTTGTGCACAGAGCTGTCGGAGAGAAAAACAAAAGTTACAACGGGTAATTTCGATCCCAGTATCATGCTCAATCTTCAAAATTTTACCACCACAGGATTGCCATGTTCAAGGGCTTTCCTCTCGTACAAATCTTAATGCTCTGACGATTTTTAAGGTGGGGCCAGATGCGACGGCGCGAGCAGGCACCCATTAGAAATTGACGTACACTGTGCGTGTATACAGCGTATACAAAGACACGGCGCAGTCAGGGTTCCAACCAACAATAAGGGGGTCATTCAACAAATAGGCCGGACAAATAAAAACTTTCAGCTACGCTCTGGAATAACTCTGGAACAAAAAATGCTAGGGAGATGCAGTTTGTACCTTAGTCAAGCTGGCATATTCCTGCGTCCATTTTCTAAAGGTTTAGGGCGACTTGCACACTTCTTGATAGAAAAAAGCTCAAGTAGGCGGGGTTGCTCAGAAACAATTTCAACAGCCTCCACTATGGGAGTTTTGTGCACAGATATGTCGGAGAGAAAAACAATTAAATGTACAACGGGTAATTTCTATCCCAGTTTCATGCTCAATCTTCAAAATTTTACCACTACAGGATTGCCATGTTCAAGGGCTTTCCTCTCGTACAAAACTTAATGCTCTGACGATTTTTAAAGCGGGGTCAGATGCGACTGCGCGAGCAGGCACCCATTAGAAATTGACGTACACTGTGCGTGTATACAGCGTATACAAAGACACGGCGCAGTTAGGGTTCCAACCAACAATAAGGGGGTCATTCAACAAATAGGCCGGACAATTAAAAACTTTCAGCTACGCTCTGGAATAACTCTGGAACAAAAAATGCTAGGGAGATGCAGTTTGTACCTTAGTCAAGCTGGCATATTCCTGCGTCCATTTCTTAAAGATTTAGGGCGACTTGCACACTTCTTGATAGAAAGAAGCTCAAGTAGGCGGGGTTGCTCAGAAACAATTTCAACAGGCTCCAGTATGGGAGTTTTGTGCACAGAGCTGTCGGAGAGAAAAACAAAAGTTACAACGGGTAATTTCGATCCCAGTATCATGCTCAATCTTCAAAATTTTACCACCACAGGATTGCCATGTTCAAGGGCTTTCCTCTCGTACAAAACTTAATGCTCTGACGATTTTTAAGGTGGGGCCAGATACGACGGCGCGAGCAGGCACCCATTAAAAATTGACGTACACTGTGCGTGTATACAGCGTATACAAAGACACGGCGCAGTCAGGGTTCCAACCACCAATAAGGGGGTCATTCAACAAATAGGCCGGACAATTAAAAACTTCAGCTACGCTCTGGAATAACTCTGGCACAAAAAATGCTCGGGAGATGCAGTTTGTACCTTAGTCATGTTGGCATATTCCTGCGTCCATTTTTTAAAGATTTAGGGCGACTTACTCACTTCTTGAGAGAAAAAAGCTCAAGTAGCCGGGGTTGCTCAGAAACAATTTCAACAGCCTCCACTATGGGAGTTTTGTGCAAAGAGCTGTCGGAGAGAAAAACAAAATGTACAACGGGTAATTTCGATCCCAGTATTATGCTCAATCTTCAAAATTTTACCACCACAGGATTACCATGTTCAAGGGCTTTCCTCTCGTACAAAACTTAATGCTCTGACGATTTTAAAGGTGGGGCCAGATACGACGGCGCGAGTAGGCACCCATTAAAAATTGACGTACACTGTGCTTGTATACAGCGTATACAAAGACACGGCGCAGTCAGGGTTCCAACCAACAATAAGGGGGTCATTCAACAAATAGGCCGGACAATTAAAATCTTTCAGCTACGCTCTGGAATAACTCTGGAACAAAAAATGCTAGGGAGAAGCAGTTTGTACCTTAGTCATGCTGGCATATTCCTGCTTCCATTTTTTTAAAGATTTAGGGCGACTTGCACACTTCTTGATAGAAAAAAGCTCAAGTAGGCGGGGTTGCTCAGAAACAATTTCAACAGCCTCCACTATGGGAGTTTTGTGCACAGAGCTGTCGGAGAGACAAACAAAAGTTACAACGGGTAATTTCGATCCCAGTATCATGCTCAATCTTCAAAATTTTACCACCACAGGATTGCCATGTTCAAGGGCTTTCCTCTCGTACAAAACTTAATGCTCTGACGATTTCTAAGGTCGGGCCAGATGCGACGGCGCGAGCAGGCACCCATTAGAAATTGACGTACACTGTGCGTGTATACAGCGTATACAAAGACACGGCGCAGTCAGGGTTCCAACCAACAATAAGGGGGTCATTCAACAAATAGGCCGGACAATTAAAAACTTTCAGCTACGCTCTGGAATAACTCTGGCACAAAAAATGCTCGGGAGATGCATTTTGTACCTTAGTCATGTTGGCATATTCCTGCGTCTTTTTTTTTTAAATTTAGGGCGACTTACACACTTCTTGAGAGAAAAAAGCTCAAGTAGCCGGGGTTGCTCAGAAACAATTTCAACAGCCTCCACTATGGGAGTTTTGTGCACAGAGCTGTCGGAGAGAAAAACAAAAGTTACAACGGGTAATTTGGATCCCAGTATCATGCTCAATCTTCAAAATTTTACCACCACAGGATTGCCATGTTCAAGGGCTTTCCTCTCGTACAAAACTTAATGCTCTGACGATTTTTAAGATGGGGCCAGATGAGACGGCGCGAGCAGGCACCCATTAGAAATTGACGTACACTGTGCGTGTATACAGCGTATACAATGACAACTCGCTGTCAGGGTTCCAACCAACAATAAGGGGGTCATTCAACAAATAGGCCGGACAATTAAAAACTTTCAGCTACGCTCTGGAATAACTCTGGAACAAAAAATGCTAGGGAGATGCAGTTTGTACCTTAGTCATGCTGGCATATTCCTGCGTCCATTTTTTAAAGATTTAGGGCGACTTGCACACTTCTTGATAGAAAAAAGCTCAAGTAGCCGGGGTTGCTCAGAAACAATTTCAACAGCCTCCACTATGGGAGTTTTGTGCAAAGAGCTGTCGGAGAGAAAAACAAAATGTACAACGGGTAATTTCGATCCCAGTATCATGCTCAATCTTCAAAATTTTACCACCACAGGATTACCATGTTCAAGGGCTTTCCTCTCGTACAAAACTTAATGCTCTGACGATTTTAAAGGTGGGGCCAGATACGACGGCGCGAGTAGGCACCCATTAAAAATTGACGTACACTGTGCGTGTATACAGCGTATACAAAGACACGGCGCAGTCAGGGTTCCAACCAACAATAAGGGGGTCATTCAACAAATAGGCCGGACAATTAAAATCTTTCAGCTACGCTCTGGAATAACTCTGGAACAAAAAATGCTACGGAGATGCAGTTTGTACCTTAGTCAAGCTGGCATATTCCTGCGTCCATTTTTTAAAGATTTAGGGCGACTTGCACACTTCTTGATAGAAAAAAGCTCAAGTAGGCGGGGTTGCTCAGAAACAATTTCAACAGCCTCCACTATGGGAGTTTTGTGCACAGAGCTGTCGGATAGACAAACAAAAGTTACAACGGGTAATTTCGATCCCAGTATCATGCTCAATCTTCAAAATTTTACCACCACAGGATTGCCATGTTCAAGGGCTTTCCTCTCGTACAAAACTTAATGCTCTGACGATTTTTAAGGTCGGGCCAGATGCGACGGCGCAAGCAGGCACCCATTAGAAATTGACGTACACTGTGCGTGTATACAGCGTATACAAAGACACGGCGCAGTCAGGGTTCCAACCAACAATAAGGGGGTCATTCAACAAATAGGCCGGACAATTAAAAACTTTCAGCTACGCTCTGGAATAACTCTAGAACAAAAAATGCTAGGGAGATGCAGTTTGTACCTTAGTCATGTTGGCATATTCCTGCGTCCATTTCTTAAAGATTTAGGGCGACTTACACACTTCTTGATAGAAAAAAGCTCAAGTAGGCGGGGTTGCTCAGAAACAATTTCAACAGCCTCCACTATGGGAGTTTTGTGCACAGAGCTGTCGGAGAGAAAACAAAATGTACAACGGGTAATTTCGATCCCAGTATCATGCTCAATCTTCAAAATTTTACCACCACAGGACTGCCATGTTTAAGGGCTTTCTTCTCGTACAAAACTTAATGCTCTAACGATTTTTAAGGCGGGGTCAGATGCGACTGCGCGAGCAGGCACGCATTAGAAATTGACGTACACTGTGCGTGTATACAGCGTATACAATGACAACTCGCTGTCAGGGTTCCAACCAACAATAAGGGGGTCATTCAACAAATAGGCCGGACAATTAAAAACTTTCAGCTACGCTCTGGAATAACTCTGGAACAAAAAATGCTAAGGAGATGCAGTTTGTACCTTAGTCAAGCTGGCATATTCCTGCGTCCATTTTTTAAAGATTTAGGGCGACTTGCACACTTCTTGATAGAAAAAAGCTCAAGTAGGCGGGGTTGCTCAGAAACAATTTCAACAGCCTCCACTATGGGAGTTTTGTGCACAGAGCTGTCGGAGAGAAAAACAAAAGTTACAACGGGTAATTTCGATCCCAGTATCATGCTCAATCTTCAAAATTTTACCACCACAGGATTGCCATGTTCAAGGACTTTCCTCTCGTACAAAACTTAATGCTCTGACGATTTTAAAGGTGGGGCCAGATACGACGGCGCGAGCAGGCACCCATTAAAAATGACGTACACTGTGCGTGTATACAGCGTATACAAAGACACGGCGCAGTCAGGGTTCCAACCAACAATAAGGGGAGTCATTCAACAAATAGGCCGGACAATTAAAATCTTTCAGCTACGCTCTGGAATAACTCTGAAACAAAAAATGCTAGGGAGATGCAGTTTGTACCTTAGTCAAGCTGGCATATTCCTGCGTCTATTTTTTAAAGATTTAGGGCGACTTGCACACTTCTTGATAGAAAAAAGCTCAAGTAGGCGGGGTTGCTCAGAAACAATTTCAACAGCCTCCACTATGGGAGTTTTGTGCACAGAGCTGTCGGAGAGAAAAACAAAAGTTACAACGGGTAATTTCGATCCCAGTATCATGCTCAATCTTCAAAATTTTACCACCACAGGATTGCCATGTTCAAGGGCTTTCCTCTCGTACAAAACTTAATGCTCTGACGATTTTTAAGGTGGGGCCAGATGCGACGGCGCGAGCAGGCACCCGTTAGAAATTGACGTACACTGTGCGTGTATACAGCGTATACAAAGACACGGCGCAGTCAGGGTTCCAACCAACAATAAGGGGGTCATTCAACAAATAGGCCGGACAATTAAAAACTTTCAGCTACGCTCTGGAATAACTCTGGAACAAAAAATGCTAGGGAGATGCAGTTTGTACCTTAGTCAAGCTGGCATATTCCTGCGTCCATTTTCTAAAGGTTTAGGGCGACTTGCACACTTCTTGATAGAAAAAAGCTCAAGTAGGCGGGGTAGCTCAGAAACGATTTCAACAGCCTCCACTATGGGAGTTTTGTGCACAGAGCTGTCGGAGAGAAAAACAAAATGTACAACGGGTAATTTCGATCCCAGTATCATGCTCAATCTTCAAAATTTTACCACCACAGGATTGCCATGTTCAAGGGCTTTCCTCTCGTACAAAACTTAATGCTCTGACGATTTTAAAGGTGGGGCCAGATACGACGGCGCGAGCAGGCACCCATTAAAAATGACGTACACTGTGCGTGTATACAGCGTATACAAAGACACGGCGCAGTCAGGGTTCCAACCAACAATAAGGGGAGTCATTCAACAAATAGGCCGGACAATTAAAATCTTTCAGCTACGCTCTGGAATAACTCTGAAACAAAAAATGCTAGGGAGATGCAGTTTGTACCTTAGTCAAGCTGGCATATTCCTGCGTCTATTTTTTAAAGATTTAGGGCGACTTGCACACTTCTTGATAGAAAAAAGCTCAAGTAGGCGGGGTTGCTCAGAAACAATTTCAACAGCCTCCACTATGGGAGTTTTGTGCACAGAGCTGTCGGAGAGAAAAACAAAAGTTACAACGGGTAATTTCGATCCCAGTATCATGCTCAATCTTCAAAATTTTACCACCACAGGATTGCCATGTTCAAGGGCTTTCCTCTCGTACAAAACATAATGCTCTGACGATTTATAAGATGGGGCCAGATGCGACGGCGCGAGCAGGCACCCATTAGAAATTGACGTACACTGTGCGTGTATACAGCGTATACAATGACAACTCGCTGTCAGGGTTCCAACCAACAATAAGGGGGTCATTCAACTAATAGGCCGGACAATTAAAAACTTTCAGCTACGCTCTGGAATAACTCTGGAACAAAAAATGCTAGGGAGATGCAGTTTGTACCTTAGTCATGCTGGCATATTCCTGCGTCCATTTTTTAAAGATTTAGGGCGACTTGCACACTTCTTGATAGAAAAAAGCTCAAGTAGGCGGGGTTGCTCAGAAACAATTTCAACAGCCTCCACTATGGGAGTTTTGTGCACAGAGCTGTCGGAGAGAAAAAACAAAATGTACAACGGGTATTTTCGATCCCAGTATCATGCTCAATCTTCAAAATTTTACCACTACAGGATTGCCATGTTCAAGGGCTTTCCTCTTGTACAAAACTTAATGCTCTGACGATTTTTAAAGCGGGGTCAGATACGACTGCGCGAGCAGGCACCCATTAAAAAATTGACGTACACTGTGCGTGTATACAGCGTATACAAAGACACGGCGCAGTCAGGGTTCCAACCAACAATAAGGGGGTCATTCAACAAATAGGCCGGACAATTAAAAACTTTCAGCTACGCTCTGGAATAACTCTGGAACAAAAAATGCTAGGGAGATGTAGTTTGTACCTTAGTCAAGCTGGCATACTCCTGCGTCCATTTCTTAAAGATTTAGGGCGACCTGCATCTTCTTGATAGAAAGAAGCTCAAGTAGGCGGGGTTGCTCAGAAACAATTTCAACAGCCTCCACTATGGGAGTTTTGTGCACAGAGCTGTCGGAGAGAAAAAACAAAATGTACAACGGGTATTTTCGATCCCAGTATCATGCTCAATCTTCAAAATTTTACCACTACAGGATTGCCATGTTCAAGGGCTTTCCTCTCGTACAAAACTTAATGCTCTGACGATTTTTAAAGCGGGGTCAGATACGACTGCGCGAGCAGGCACCCATTAAAAAATTGACGTACACTGTGCGTGTATACAGCGTATACAAAGACACGGCGCAGTCAGGGTTCCAACCAACAATAAGGGGGTCATTCAACAAATAGGCCGGACAATTAAAAACTTTCAGCTACGCTCTGGAATAACTCTGGAACAAAAAATGCTAGGGAGATGTAGTTTGTACCTTAGTCAAGCTGGCATATTCCTGCGTCCATTTCTTAAAGATTTAGGGCGACCTGCATCTTCTTGATAGAAAGAAGCTCAAGTAGGCGGGGTTGCTCAGAAACAATTTCAACAGCCTCCACTATGGGAGTTTTGTGCACAGAGCTGTCGGAGAGAAAAAACAAAATGTACAACGGGTAATTTCGATCCCAGTATCATGCTCAATCTTCAAAATTTTACCACCACAGGATTGCCATGTTCAAGGGCTTTCCTCTCGTACAAAACTTAATGCTCTGACGATTTTTAAGGTTGGGCCAGATGCGACGGCGCGAGCAGGCACCCATTAGAAATTGACGTACACTGTGCGTGTATACAGCGTATACAAAGACACGGCGCAGTCAGGGTTCCAACCAAAAATAAGGGGGTCATTCAACAAATAGGCCGGACAATTAAAAACTTTCAGCTACGCTCTGGAATAACTCTGGAACAAAAAATGCTAGGGAGATGCAGTTTGTACCTTAGTCATGCTGGCATATTCCTGCGTCCATTTTTTAAAGGTATAGGGCGACTTGCACACTTCTTAAAAGAAAAAAGCTCAAGTAGCCGGGGTTGCTCAGAAACGATTTCAACAGCCTCCACTATGGGAGTTTTGTGCACAGAGCTGTCGGAGAGACAAACAAAAGTTACAACGGGTAATTTCGATCCCAGTATCATGCTCAATCTTCAAAATTTTACCACCACAGGATTGCCATGTTCAAGGGCTTTCCTCTCGTACAAAACTTAATGCTCTGACGATTTTTAAGGTTGGGCCAGATGCGACGGCGCGAGCAGGCACCCATTAGAAATTGACGTACACTGTGCGTGTATACAGCGTATACAAAGACACGGCGCAGTCAGGGTTCCAACCAACAATAAGGGGGTCATTCAACAAATAGGCCGGACAATTAAAAACTTTCAGCTACGCTCTGGAATAACTCTGGAACAAAAAATGCTAGGGAGATGTAGTTTGTACCTTAGTCATGCTGGCATATTCCTGCGTCCATTTCTTAAAGATTTAGGGCGACTTGCACACTTCTTGATAGAAAGAAGCTCAAGTAGGCGGGGTTGCTCAGAAACAATTTCAACAGCCTCCACTATGGGAGTTTTGTGCACAGAGCTGTCGGAGAGAAAAAACAAAATGTACAACGGGTATTTTCGATCCCAGTATCATGCTCAATCTTCAAAATTTTACCACTACAGGATTGCCATGTTCAAGGGCTTTCCTCTCGTACAAAACTTAATGCTCTGACGATTTTTAAAGCGGGGTCAGATACGACTGCGCGAGCAGGCACCCATTAAAAAATTGACGTACACTGTGCGTGTATACAGCGTATACAAAGACACGGCGCAGTCAGGGTTCCAACCAACAATAAGGGGGTCATTCAACAAATAGGCCGGACAATTAAAAACTTTCAGCTACGCTCTGGAATAACTCTGGAACAAAAAATGCTAGGGAGATGTAGTTTGTACCTTAGTCAAGCTGGCATACTCCTGCGTCCATTTCTTAAAGATTTAGGGCGACCTGCATCTTCTTGATAGAAAGAAGCTCAAGTAGGCGGGGTTGCTCAGAAACAATTTCAACAGCCTCCACTATGGGAGTTTTGTGCACAGAGCTGTCGGAGAGAAAAAACAAAATGTACAACGGGTATTTTCGATCCCAGTATCATGCTCAATCTTCAAAATTTTACCACTACAGGATTGCCATGTTCAAGGGCTTTCCTCTCGTACAAAACTTAATGCTCTGACGATTTTTAAAGCGGGGTCAGATACGACTGCGCGAGCAGGCACCCATTAAAAAATTGACGTACACTGTGCGTGTATACAGCGTATACAAAGACACGGCGCAGTCAGGGTTCCAACCAACAATAAGGGGGTCATTCAACAAATAGGCCGGACAATTAAAAACTTTCAGCTACGCTCTGGAATAACTCTGGAACAAAAAATGCTAGGGAGATGTAGTTTGTACCTTAGTCAAGCTGGCATATTCCTGCGTCCATTTCTTAAAGATTTAGGGCGACCTGCATCTTCTTGATAGAAAGAAGCTCAAGTAGGCGGGGTTGCTCAGAAACAATTTCAACAGCCTCCACTATGGGAGTTTTGTGCACAGAGCTGTCGGAGAGACAAACAAAAGTTACAACGGGTAATTTCGATCCCAGTATCATGCTCAATCTTCAAAATTTTACCACCACAGGATTGCCATGTTCAAGGGCTTTCCTCTTGTACAAAACTTAATGCTCTGACGATTTTTAAGGTTGGGCCAGATGCGACGGCGCGAGCAGGCACCCATTAGAAATTGACGTACACTGTGCGTGTATACAGCGTATACAAAGACACGGCGCAGTCAGGGTTCCAACCAAAAATAAGGGGGTCATTCAACAAATAGGCCGGACAATTAAAAACTTTCAGCTACGCTCTGGAATAACTCTGGAACAAAAAATGCTAGGGAGATGCAGTTTGTACCTTAGTCATGCTGGCATATTCCTGCGTCCATTTTTTAAAGGTATAGGGCGACTTGCACACTTCTTAAAAGAAAAAAGCTCAAGTAGCCGGGGTTGCTCAGAAACGATTTCAACAGCCTCCACTATGGGAGTTTTGTGCACAGAGCTGTCGGAGAGACAAACAAAAGTTACAACGGGTAATTTCGATCCCAGTATCATGCTCAATCTTCAAAATTTTACCACCACAGGATTGCCATGTTCAAGGGCTTTCCTCTCGTACAAAACTTAAATTGACGTACACTGTGCGTGTATACAGCGTATACAAAGACACGGCGCAGTCAGGGTTCCAACCAAAAATAAGGGGGTCATTCAACAAATAGGCCGGACAATTAAAAACTTTCAGCTACGCTCTGGAATAACTCTGGAACAAAAAATGCTAGGGAGATGCAGTTTGTACCTTAGTCATGCTGGCATATTCCTGCGTCCATTTTTTAAAGGTATAGGGCGACTTGCACACTTCTTAAAAGAAAAAAGCTCAAGTAGCCGGGGTTGCTCAGAAACGATTTCAACAGCCTCCACTATGGGAGTTTTGTGCACAGAGCTGTCGGAGAGACAAACAAAAGTTACAACTGGTAATTTCGATCCCAGTATCATGCTCAATCTTCAAAATTTTACCACCACAGGATTGCCATGTTCAAGGGCTTTCCTCTCGTACAAAACTTAAATTGACGTACACTGTGCGTGTATACAGCGTATACAAAGACACGGCGCAGTCAGGGTTCCAACCAAAAATAAGGGGGTCATTCAACAAATAGGCCGGACAATTAAAAACTTTCAGCTACGCTCTGGAATAACTCTGGAACAAAAAATGCTAGGGAGATGCAGTTTGTACCTTAGTCATGCTGGCATATTCCTGCGTCCATTTTTTAAAGGTATAGGGCGACTTGCACACTTCTTAAAAGAAAAAAGCTCAAGTAGCCGGGGTTGCTCAGAAACGATTTCAACAGCCTCCACTATGGGAGTTTTGTGCACAGAGCTGTCGGAGAGACAAACAAAAGTTACAACGGGTAATTTCGATCCCAGTATCATGCTCAATCTTCAAAATTTTACCACCACAGGATTGCCATGTTCAAGGGCTTTCCTCTCGTACAAAACTTAATGCTCTGACGATTTTTAAGGTTGGGCCAGATGCGACGGCGCGAGCAGGCACCCATTAGAAATTGACGTACACTGTGCGTGTATACAGCGTATACAAAGACACGGCGCAGTCAGGGTTCCAACCAAAAATAAGGGGGTCATTCAACAAATAGGCCGGACAATTAAAAACTTTCAGCTACGCTCTGGAATAACTCTGGAACAAAAAATGCTAGGGAGATGCAGTTTGTACCTTAGTCATGCTGGCATATTCCTGCGTCCATTTTTTAAAGGTTTAGGGCGACTTGCACACTTCTTAAAAGAAAAAAGCTCAAGTAGCCGGGGTTGCTCAGAAACGATTTCAACAGCCTCCACTATGGGAGTTTTGTGCACAGAGCTGTCGGAGAGAAAAACAAAATGTACAACGGGTAATTTCGATCCCAGTATCATGCTCAATCTTCAAAATTTTACCACCACAAGATTGCCATGTTCAAGGGCTTTCCTCTCGTACAAAACTTAATGCTCTGACGATTTTAAAGGTGGGGCCAGATACGACGGCGCGAGCAGGCACCCATTAAAAATTGACGTACACTGTGCGTGTTTACAGAGTATACAAAGACACGGTGCAGTCAGGGTTCCAACCAACAATAAGGGGGTCATTCAACAAATAGGCCGGACAATTAAAAAACTTTCAGCTACGCTCTGTAATAACTCTGGAACAAAAAGTGCTAGGGAGATGCAGTTTGTACCTTAGTCATGTTGGCATATTCCTGCGTCTATTTTTTTAAAGATTTAGGGCGACTTACACACTTCTTGAGAGAAAAAAGCTCAAGTAGCCGGGGTTGCTCAGAAACAATTTCAACAGCCTCCACTATGGGAGTTTTGTGCACAGAGCTGTCGGAGAGAAAAACAAAAGTTACAACGGGTAATTTGGATCCCAGTATCATGCTCAATCTTCAAAATTTTACCACCACAGGATTGCCATGTTCAAGGGCTTTCCTCTCGTACAAAACTTAATGCTCTGACGATTTTTAAGATGGGGCCAGATGCGACGGCGCGAGCAGGCACCCATTAGTAATTGACGTACACTGTGCGTGTATACAGCGTATACAATGACAACTCGCTGTCAGGGTTCCAACCAACAATAAGGGGGTCATTCAACTAATAGGCCGGACAATTAAAAACTTTCAGCTACGCTCTGGAATAACTCTGGAACAAAAAATGCTAGGGAGATGCAGTTTGTACCTTAGTCATGCTGGCATATTCCTGCGTCCATTTTTTAAAGGTTTAGGGCGACTTGCACACTTCTTAAGAGAAAAAAGCTCAAGTAGCCGGGGTTGCTCAGAAACGATTTCAACAGCCTCCACTATGGGAGTTTTGTGCACAGAGCTGTCGGAGAGAAAAACAAAATGTACAACGGGTAATTTCGATCCCAGTATCATGCTCAATCTTCAAAATTTTACCACCACAGGATTGCCATGTTCAAGGGCTTTCCTCTCGTACAAAACTTAATGCTCTGACGATTTTAAAGGTGGGGCCAGATACGACGGCGCGAGCAGGCACCCATTAAAAATTGACGTACACTGTGCGTGTATACAGAGTATACAAAGACACGGCGCAGTCAGGGTTCCAACCAACAATAAGGGGGTCATTCAACAAATAGGCCGGACAATTAAAAACTTTCAGCTGCGCTCTGTAATAACTCTGGAACAAAAAATGCTAGGGAGATGCAGTTTGTACCTTAGTCATGCTGGCATATTCCTGCGTCTATTTTTTAAAGATTTAGGGCGACTTGCACAATTCTTGATAGAAAAAAGCTCAAGTAGCCGGGGTTGCTCAGAAACAATTTCAACAGCCTCCACTATGGGAGTTTTGTGCACAGAGCTGTCGGAGAGAAAAACAAAAGTTACAACGGGTAATTTGGATCCCAGTATCATGCTCAATCTTCAAAATTTTACCACCACAGGATTGCCATGTTCAAGGGCTTTCCTCTCGTACAAAACTTAATGCTCTGACGATTTTTAAGATGGGGCCAGATGCGACGGCGCGAGCAGGCACCCACTAGAAATTGACGTACACTGTGCGTGTATACAGCGTATACAATGACAACTCGCTGTCAGGGTTCCAACCAACAATAAGGGGGTCATTCAACAAATAGGCCGGACAATTAAAAACTTTCAGCTACGCTCTGGAATAACTCTGGAACAAAAAATGCTAGGGAGATGTAGTTTGTACCTTAGTCAAGCTGGCATATTCCTGCGTCCATTTCTTAAAGATTTAGGGCGACCTGCATCTTCTTGATAGAAAAAAGCTCAAGTAGGCGGGGTTGCTCAGAAACAATTTCAACAGCCTCCACTATGGGAGTTTTGTGCACAGAGCTGTCGGAGAGAAAAACAAAAGTTACAACGGGTAATTTCGATCCCAGTATCATGCTCAATCTTCAAAATTTTACCACCACAGGATTGCCATGTTCAAGGGCTTTCCTCTCGTACAAAACTTAATGCTCTGACGATTTTTAAGGTGGGGCCAGATGCGACGGCGCGAGCAGGCACCCATTAGAAATTGACGTACACTGTGCGTGTATACAGCGTATACAAAGACACGGCGCAGTCAGGGTTCCAACCAACAATAAGGGGGTCATTCAACAAATAGGCCGGACAATTAAAAACTTTCACCTACGCTCTGGAATAACTCTGGAACAAAAAATGCTAGGGAGATGCAGTTTGTACCTTAGTCATGTTGGCATATTCCTGCGTCTATTTTTTTTAAAGATTTAGGGCGACTTACACACTTCTTGAGAGAAAAAAGCTCAAGTAGCCGGGGTTGCTCAGAAACAATTTCAACAGCCTCCACTATGGGAGTTTTGTGCACAGAGCTGTTGGAGAGAAAAACAAAAGTTACAACGGGTAATTTGGATCCCAGTATCATGCTCAATCTTCAAAATTTTACCACCACAGGATTGCCATGTTCAAGGGCTTTCCTCTCGTACAAAACTTAATGCTCTGACGATTTTTAAGATGGGGCCAGATGCGACGGCGCGAGCAGGCACCCATTAGAAATTGACGTACACTGTGCGTGTATACAGCGTATACAATGACAACTCGCTGTCAGGGTTCCAACCAACAATAAGGGGGTCATTCAACTAATAGGCCGGACAATTAAAAACTTTCAGCTACGCTCTGGAATAACTCTGGAACAAAAAATGCTAGGGAGATGCAGTTTGTACCTTAGTCATGCTGGCATATTCCTGCGTCCATTTTTTAAAGGTTTAGGGCGACTTGCACACTTCTTAAGAGAAAAAAGCTCAAGTAGCCGGGGTTGCTCAGAAACGATTTCAACAGCCTCCACTATGGGAGTTTTGTGCAAAGAGCTGTCGGAGAGAAAAACAAAATGTACAACGGGTAATTTCGATCCCAGTATCATGCTCAATCTTCAAAATTTTACCACCACAGGATTGCCATGTTCAAGGGCTTTCCTCTCGTACAAAACTTAATGCTCTGACGATTTTAAAGGTGGGGCCAGATACGACGGCGCGAGCAGGCACCCATTAAAAATTGACGTACACTGTGCGTGTATACAGAGTATACAAAGACACGGCGCAGTCAGGGATCCAACCAACAATAAGGGGGTCATTCAACAAATAGGCCGGACAATTAAAAACTTTCAGCTACGCTCTGGAATAACTCGGGAACAAAAAATGCTAGGGAGATGCAGTTTGTACCTTAGTCATGCTGGCATATTCCTGCGTCCATTTTTTTAAAGATTTAGGGCGACTTACACACTTCTTGATAGAAAAAAGCTCAAGTAGGCGGGGTTGCTCAGAAACAATTTCAACAGCCTCCACTATGGGAGTTTTGTGCACAGAGCTGTCGGAGAGACAAACAAAAGTTACAACGTGTAATTTCGATCCCAGTATCATGCTCAATCTTCAAAATTTTACCACCACAGGATTGCCATGTTCAAGGGCTTTCCTCTCGTACAAAACTTAATGCTCTGACGATTTTAAAGGTGGGGCCAGATGCGACGGCGCGAGCAGGCACCCATTAGAAATTGACGTACACTGTGCGTGTATACAGCGTATACAAAGACACGGCGCAGTCAGGGTTCCAACCAACAATAAGGGGGTCATTCAACAAATAGGCCGGACAATTAAAAACTTTCAGCTACGCTCTGGAATAACTCTGGAACAAAAAATGCTAGGGAGATGCAGTTTGTACCTTAGTCAAGCTGGCATATTCCTGCGTCCATTTTCTAAAGGTTTAGGGCGACTTGCACACTTCTTGATAGAAAAAAGCTCAAGTAGGCGGGGTTGCTCAGAAACGATTTCAACAGCCTCCACTATGGGAGTTTTGTGCACAGAGCTGTCGGAGAGAAAAACAAAATGTACAACGGGTAATTTCGATCCCAGTATCATGCTCAATCTTCAAAAATTTACCACCACAGGATTGCCATGTTCAAGGGCTTTCCTCTCGTACAAAACTTAATGCTCTGACGATTTTAAAGGTGGGGCCAGATACGACGGCGCGAGCAGGCACCCATTAAAAATTGACGTACACTGTGCGTGTATACAGCGTATACAAAGACACGGCGCAGTCAGGGTTCCAACCACCAATAAGGGGGTCATTCAACAAATAGGCCGGACAATTAAAAACTTTCAGCTACGCTCTGGAATAACTCTGGAACAAAAAATGCTAGGGAGATGCAGTTTGTACCTTAGTCAAGCTGGCATATTCCTGCGTCCATTTTCTAAAGGTTTAGGGCGACTTGCACACTTCTTGATAGAAAAAAGCTCAAGTAGGCGGGGTTGCTCAGAAACGATTTCAACAGCCTCCACTATGGGAGTTTTGTGCACAGAGCTGTCGGAGAGAAAAACAAAATGTACAACGGGTAATTTCGATCCCAGTATCATGCTCCATCTTCAAAATTTTACCACCACAGGATTGCCATGTTCAAGGGCTTTCCTCTCGTACAAAACTTAATGCTCTGACGATTTTAAAGGTGGGGCCAGATACGACGGCGCGAGCAGGCACCCATTAAAAATTGACGTACACTGTGCGTGTATACAGCGTATACAAAGACACGGCGCAGTCAGGGTTCCAACCACCAATAAGGGGGTCATTCAACAAATAGGCCGGACAATTAAAAACTTTCAGCTACGCTCTGGAATAACTCTGGAACAAAAAATGCTCGGGAGATGCAGTTTGTACCTTAGTCATGTTGGCATATTCCTGCGTCTATTTTTTAAAGATTTAGGGCGACTTACACACTTCTTGAGAGAAAAAAGCTCAAGTAGCCGGGGTTGCTCAGAAACAATTTCAACAGCCTCCACTATGGGAGTTTTGTGCACAGAGCTGTCGGAGAGAAAAACAAAAGTTACAACGGGTAATTTGGATCCCAGTATCATGCTCAATCTTCAAAATTTTACCACCACAGGATTGCCATGTTCAAGGGCTTTCCTCTCGTACAAAACTTAATGCTCTGACGATTTTTAAGATGGGGCCAGATGCGACGGCGCGAGCAGGCACCCATTAGAAATTGACGTACACTGTGCGTGTATACAGCGTATACAAAGACACGGCGCAGTCAAGGTTCCAACCACCAATAAGGGGGTCATTCAACAAATAGGCCGGACAATTAAAAACTTTCAGCTACGCTCTGGAATAACTCTGGAACAAAAAATGCTCGGGAGATGCAGTTTGTACCTTAGTCATGTTGGCATATTCCTGCGTCTATTTTTTAAAGATTTAGGGCGACTTACATACTTCTTGAGAGAAAAAAGCTCAAGTAGCCGGGGTTGCTCAGAAACAATTTCAACAGCCTCCACTATGGGAGTTTTGTGCACAGAGCTGTCGGAGAGAAAAACAAAAGTTACAACGGGTAATTTGGATCCCAGTATCATGCTCAATCTTCAAAATTTTACCACCACAGGATTGCCATGTTCAAGGGCTTTCCTCTCGTACAAAACTTAATGCTCTGACGATTTTTAAGGTGGGGCCAGATGCGACGGCGCGAGCAGGCACCCATTAGAAATTGACGTACACTGTGCGTGTATACAGCGTATACAAAGACACGGCGCAGTCAGGGTTCCAACCAACAATAAGGGGGTCATTCAACAAATAGGCCGGACAATTAAAAACTTTCAGCTACGCTCTGGAATAACTCTGGAACAAAAAATGCTAGGGAGATGCAGTTTGTACCTTAGTCAAGCTGGCATATTCCTGCGTCCATTTTCTAAAGGTTTAGGGCGACTTGCACACTTCTTGATAGAAAAAAGCTCAAGTAGGCGGGGTTGCTCAGAAACGATTTCAACAGCCTCCACTATGGGAGTTTTGTGCACAGAGCTGTCGGAGAGAAAAACAAAATGTACAACGGGTAATTTCGATCCCAGTATCATGCTCAATCTTCAAAATTTTACCACCACAGGATTGCCATGTTCAAGGGCTTTCCTCTCGTACAAAACTTAATGCTCTGACGATTTTAAAGGTGGGGCCAGATACGACGGCGCGAGCAGGCACCCATTAAAAATTGACGTACACTGTGCGTGTATACAGCGTATACAAAGACACGGCGCAGTCAGGGTTCCAACCACCAATAAGGGGGTCATTCAACAAATAGGCCGGACAATTAAAAACTTTCAGCTACGCTCTGGAATAACTCTGGAACAAAAAATGCTCGGGAGATGCAGTTTGTACCTTAGTCATGTTGGCATATTCCTGCGTCTATTTTTTAAAGATTTAGGGCGACTTACACACTTCTTGAGAGAAAAAAGCTCAAGTAGCCGGGGTTGCTCAGAAACAATTTCAACAGCCTCCACTATGGGAGTTTTGTGCACAGAGCTGTCGGAGAGAAAAACAAAAGTTACAACGGGTAATTTGGATCCCAGTATCATGCTCAATCTTCAAAATTTTACCACCACAGGATTGCCATGTTCAAGGGCTTTCCTCTCGTACAAAACTTAATGCTCTGACGATTTTTAAGATGGGGCCAGATGCGACGGCGCGAGCCGGCACCCATTAGAAATTGACGTACACTGTGCGTGTATACAGCGTATACAATGACAACTCGCTGTCAGGGTTCCAACCAACAATAAGGGGGTCATTCAACTAATAGGCCGGACAATTAAAAACTTTCAGCTACGCTCTGGAATAACTCTGGAACAAAAAATGCTAGGGAGATGCAGTTTGTACCTTAGTCATGCTGGCATATTCCTGCGTCCATTTTTTAAAGATTTAGGGCGACTTACACACTTCTTGATAGAAAAAAGCTCAAGTAGGCGGGGTTGCTCAGAAACAATTTCAACAGCCTCCACTATGGGAGTTTTGTGCACAGAGCTGTCGGAGAGAAAAACAAAAGTTACAACGGGTAATTTCGATCCCAGTATCATGCTCAATCTTCAAAATTTTACCACTACAGTATTGCCATGTTCAAGGGCTTTCCTCTCGTACAAAACTTAATGCTCTGACGATTTTTAAAACGGGGTCAGATGCGACTGCGCGAGCAGGCACCCATTAGAAATTGACGTACACTGTGCGTGTATACAGCGTATACAAAGACACGGCGCAGTCAGGGTTCCAACCAACAATAAGGGGGTCATTCAACAAATAGGCCGGACAATTAAAAACTTTCAGCTACGCTCTGGAATAACTCTGGAACAAAAAAGGCTAGGGAGATGTAGTTTGTACCTTAGTCAAGCTGGCATATTCCTGCGTCCATTTCTTAAAGATTTAGGGCGACCTGCATCTTCTTGATAGAAAGAAGCTCAAGTAGGCGGGGTTGCTCAGAAACAATTTCAACAGCCTCCACTATGGGAGTTTTGTGCACAGAGCTGTCGGAGAGAAAAACAAAAGTTACAACGGGTAATTTCGATCCCAGTATCATGCTCAATCTTCAAAATTTTACCACCACAGGATTGCCATGTTCAAGGGCTTTCCTCTCGTACAAAACTTAATGCTCTGACGATTTTAAAGGTGGGGCCAGATGCGACGGCGCGAGCAGGCACCCATTAGAAATTGACGTACACTGTGCGTGTATACAGCGTATACAAAGACACGGCGCAGTCAGGGTTCCAACCAACAATAAGGGGGTCATTCAACAAATAGGCCGGACAATTAAAAACTTTCAGCTACGCTCTGGAATAACTCTGGAACAAAAAATGCTAGGGAGATGCAGTTTGTACCTTAGTCAAGCTGGCATATTCCTGCGTCCATTTTCTAAAGGTTTAGGGCGACTTGCACACTTCTTGATAGAAAAAAGCTCAAGTAGGCGGGGTTGCTCAGAAACGATTTCAACAGCCTCCACTATGGGAGTTTTGTGCACAGAGCTGTCGGAGAGAAAAACAAAATGTACAACGGGTAATTTCGATCCCAGTATCATGCTCAATCTTCAAAATTTTACCACCACAGGATTGCCATGTTTAAGGGCTTTCCTCTCGTACAAAACTTAATGCTCTGACGATTTTAAAGGTGGGGCCAGATACGACGGCGCGAGCAGGCACCCATAAAAAATTGACGTACACTGTGCGTGTATACAGCGTATACAAAGACACGGCGCAGTCAAGGTTCCAACCACCAATAAGGGGGTCATTCAACAAATAGGCCGGACAATTAAAAACTTTCAGCTACGCTCTGGAATAACTCTGGGACAAAAAATGCTCGGGAGATGCAGTTTGTACCTTAGTCATGTTGGCATATTCCTGCGTCTATTTTTTAAAGATTTAGGGCGACTTACACACTTCTTGAGAGAAAAAAGCTCAAGTAGCCGGGGTTGCTCAGAAACAATTTCAACAGCCTCCACTATGGGAGTTTTGTGCACAGAGCTGTCGGAGAGAAAAACAAAAGTTACAACGGGTAATTTGGATCCCAGTATCATGCTCAATCTTCAAAATTTTACCACCACAGGATTGCCATGTTCAAGGGCTTTCCTCTCGTACAAAACTTAATGCTCTGACGATTTTAAAGGTGGGGCCAGATGCGACGGCGCGAGCAGGCACCCATTAGAAATTGACGTACACTGTGCGTGTATACAGCGTATACAATGACAACTCGCTGTCAGGGTTCCAACCAACAATAAGGGGGTCATTCAACTAATAGGCCGGACAATTAAAAACTTTCAGCTACGCTCTGGAATAACTCTGGAACAAAAAATGCTAGGGAGATGCAGTTTGTACCTTAGTCATGCTGGCATATTCCTGCGTCCATTTTTTTTAAAGATTTAGGGCGACTTACACACTTCTTGATAGAAAAAAGCTCAAGTAGGCGGGGTTGCTCAGAAACAATTTCAATAGACTCCACTATGGGAGTTTTGTGCACAGAGCTGTCGGAGAGACAAACAAAAGTTACAACGGGTAATTTCGATCCCAGTATCATGCTCAATCTTCAAAATTTTACCACCACAGGAATGCCATGTTCAAGGGCTTTCCTCTCGTACAAAACTTAATGCTCTGACGATTTTTAAGGTGGGGCCAGATGCGACGGCGCGAGCAGGCACCCATTAGAAATTGACGTACACTGTGCGTGTATACAGCGTATACAAAGACACGGCGCAGTCAGGGTTCCAACCAACAATAAGGGGGTCATTCAACAAATAGGCCGGACAATTAAAATCTTTCAGCTACGCTCTGGAATAACTCTCGAACAAAAAATGCTAGGGAGATGCAGTTTGTACCTTAGTCAAGCTGGCGCATTCCTGCGTCCATTTTTTAAAGATTTAGGGCGACTTGCACACTTCTTGATAGAAAAAAGCTCAAGTAGGCGGGGTTGCTCAGAAACAATTTCAACAGCCTCCACTATGGGAGTTTTGTGCACAGAGCTGTCGGAGAGACAAACAAAAGTTACAACGGGTAATTTCGATCCCAGTATCATGCTCAATCTTCAAAATTTTACCACCACAGGATTGCCATGTTCAAGGGCTTTCCTCTCGTACAAAACTTAATGCTCTGACGATTTTTAAGATGGGGCCAGATGCGACGGCGCGAGCAGGCACCCATTAGAAATTGACGTACACTGTGCGTGTATACAGCGTATACAATGACAACTCGCTGTCAGGGTTCCAACCAACAATAAGGGGGTCATTCAACTAATAGGCCGGACAATTAAAAACTTTCAGCTACGCTCTGGAATAACTCTGGAACAAAAAATGCTAGGGAGATGCAGTTTGTACCTTAGTCATGCTGGCATATTCCTGCGTCCATTTGTTTTAAAGATTTAGGGCGACTTACACACTTCTTGATAGAAAAAAGCTCAAGTAGGCGGGGTTGCTCAGAAACAATTTCAACAGCCTCCACTATGGGAGTTTTGTGCACAGAGCTGTCGGAGAGACAAACAAAAGTTACAACGGGTAATTTCGATCCCAGTATCATGCTCAATCTTCAAAATTTTACCACCACAGGATTGCCATGTTCAAGGGCTTTCCTCTCGTACAAAACTTAATGCTCTGACGATTTTTAAGGTGGGGCCAGATGCGACATCGCGAGCAGGCACCCATTAGAAATTGACGTACACTGTGCGTGTATACAGCGTATACAAAGACACGGCGCAGTCAGGGTTCCAACCAACAATAAGGGGGTCATTCAACAAATAGGCCGGACAATTAAAAACTTTCAGCTACGCTCTGGAATAACTCTGGAACAAAAAATGCTAGGGAGATGCAGTTTGTACCTTAGTCATGCTGGCATATTCCTGCGTCCATTTTTTAAAGATTTAGGGCGACTTGCACACTTCTTGATAGAAAAAAGCTCAAGTAGGCGGGGTTGCTCAGAAACAATTTCAACAGCCTCCACTATGGGAGTTTTGTGCACAGAGCTGTCGGAGAGAAAAACAAAATGTACAACGGGTATTTTCGATCCCAGTATCATGCTCAATCTTCAAAATTTTACCACTACAGGATTGCCATGTTCAAGGGCTTTCCTCTCGTACAAAACTTAATGCTCTGACGATTTTTAAAGCGGGGTCAGATGCGACTGCGCGAGCAGGCACCCATTAGAAATTGACGTACACTGTGCGTGTATACAGCGTATACAAAGACACGGCGCAGTCAGGGTTCCAACCAACAATAAGGGGGTCATTCAACTAATAGGCCGGACAATTAAAAACTTTCAGCTACGCTCTGGAATAACTCTGGAACAAAAAATGCTAGGGAGATGCAGTTTGTACCTTAGTCAAGCTGGCGCATTCCTGCGTCCATTTTTTAAAGATTTAGGGCGACTTGCACACTTCTTGATAGAAAAAAGCTCAAGTAGGCGGGGTTGCTCAGAAACGATTTCAACAGCCTCCACTATGGGAGTTTCGTGCACAGAGCTGTCGGAGAGAAAAACAAAAGTTACAACGGGTAATTTCGATCCCAGTATCATGCTCAATCTTCAAAATTATACCACCACAGGATTGCCATGTTCAAGGGCTTTCCTCTCGTACAAAACTTAATGCTCTGACGATTTTTAAGGTGGGGCCAGATGCGACGGCGCGAGCAGGCACCCATTAGAAATTGACGTACACTGTGCGTGTATACAGCGTATACAAAGACACGGCGCAGTCAGGGTTCCAACCAACAATAAGGGGGTCATTCAACAAATAGGCCGGACAATTAAAAACTTTCAGCTACGCTCTGGAATAACTCTGGAACAAAAAATGCTAGGGAGATGCAGTCTGTACCTTAGTCATGCTGGCATATTCCTGCGTCCATTTTTTAAAGGTTTAGGGCGACTTGCACACTTCTTGATAGAAAAAAGCTCAAGTAGGCGGGGTTGCTCAGAAACGATTTCAACAGCCTCCACTATTGGAGTTTTGTGCACAGAGCTGTCGGAGAGAAAAACAAAATGTACAACGGGTAATTTCGATCCCAGTATCATGCTCAATCTTCAAAATTTTACCACCACAAGATTGCCATGTTCAAGGGCTTTCCTCTCGTACAAAACTTAATGCTCTGACGATTTTAAAGGTGGGGCCAGATACGACGGCGCGAGCAGGCAACCATTAAAAATTGACGTACACTGTGCGTGTATACAGCGTATACAAAGACATGGCGCAGTCAGGGTTCCAACCAACAATAAGGGGGTCATTCAACAAATAGGCCGGACAATTAAAATCTCTCAGCTACGCTCTGGAATAACTCTGGAACAAAAAATGCTAGGGAGATGCAGTTTGTACCTTAGTCATGCTGGCATATTCCTGCGTCCATTTTTTAACGGTTTAGGGCGACTTGCACACTTCTTGATAGAAAAAAGCTCAAGTAGGCGGGGTTGCTCAGAAACGATTTCAACAGCCTCCACTATGGGAGTTTTGTGCACAGAGCTGTCGGAGAGAAAAACAAAATGTACAACGGGTAATTTCGATCCCAGTATCATGCTCAATCTTCAAAATTTTACCACCACAGGATTGCCATGTTCAAGGGCTTTCCTCTCGTACAAAACTTAATGCTCTGACGATTTTAAAGGTGGGGCCAGATACGACGGCGCGAGCAGGCACCCATTAAAAATTGACGTACACTGTGCGTGTATACAGCGTATACAAAGACACGGCGCAGTCAGGGTTCCAACCAACAATAAGGGGGTCACTCAACAAATAGGCCGGACAATTAAAAACTTTCAGCTACGCTCTGGAATAACTCTGGAACAAAAAATGCTAGGGAGATGCAGTTTGTACCTTAGTCATGCTGGCATATTCCTGCGTCCATTTTTTAAAGATTTAGGGCGACTTGCACACTTCTTGATAGAAAAAAGCTCAAGTAGGCGGGGTTGCTCAGAAACAATTTCAACAGCCTCCACTATGGGAGTTTTGTGCACAGAGCTGTCGGAGAGAAAAACAAAAGTTACAACGGGTAATTTCGATCCCAGTATCATGCTCAATCTTCAAAATTATACCACCACAGGATTGCCATGTTCAAGGGCTTTCCTCTCGTACAAAACTTAATGCTCTGACGATTTTTAAGGTGGGGCCAGATGCGACGGCGCGAGCAGGCACCCATTAGAAATTGACGTACACTGTGCGTGTATACAGCGTATACAAAGACACGGCGCAGTCAGGGTTCCAACCAACAATAAGGGGGTCATTCAACAAATAGGCCGGACAATTAAAAACTTTCAGCTACGCTCTGGAATAACTCTGGAACAAAAAATGCTAGGGAGATGCAGTTTGTACCTTAGTCATGCTGGCATATTCCTGCGTCCATTTTTTAAAGGTTTAGGGCGACTTGCACACTTCTTGATAGAAAAAAGCTCAAGTAGGCGGGGTTGCTCAGAAACGATTTCAACAGCCTCCACTATTGGAGTTTTGTGCACAGAGCTGTCGGAGAGAAAAACAAAATGTACAACGGGTAATTTCGATCCCAGTATCATGCTCAATCTTCAAAATTATACCACCACAGGATTGCCATGTTCAAGGGCTTTCCTCTCGTACAAAACTTAATGCTCTGACGATTTTTAAGGTGGGGCCAGATGCGACGGCGCGAGCAGGCACCCATTAGAAATTGACGTACACTGTGCGTGTATACAGCGTATACAAAGACACGGCGCAGTCAGGGTTCCAACCAACAATAAGGGGGTCATTCAACAAATAGGCCGGACAATTAAAAACTTTCAGCTACGCTCTGGAATAACTCTGGAACAAAAAATGCTAGGGAGATGCAGTTTGTACCTTAGTCATGCTGGCATATTCCTGCGTCCATTTTTTAAAGGTTTAGGGCGACTTGCACACTTCTTGATAGAAAAAAGCTCAAGTAGGCGGGGTTGCTCAGAAACGATTTCAACAGCCTCCACTATTGGAGTTTTGTGCACAGAGCTGTCGGAGAGAAAAACAAAATGTACAACGGGTAATTTCGATCCCAGTATCATGCTCAATCTTCAAAATTTTACCACCACAAGATTGCCATGTTCAAGGGCTTTCCTCTCGTACAAAACTTAATGCTCTGACGATTTTAAAGGTGGGGCCAGATACGACGGCGCGAGCAGGCACCCATTAAAAATTGACGTACACTGTGCGTGTATACAGCGTATACAAAGACATGGCGCAGTCAGGGTTCCAACCAACAATAAGGGGGTCATTCAACAAATAGGCCGGACAATTAAAATCTCTCAGCTACGCTCTGGAATAACTCTGGAACAAAAAATGCTAGGGAGATGCAGTTTGTACCTTAGTCATGCTGGCATATTCCTGCGTCCATTTTTTAACGGTTTAGGGCGACTTGCACACTTCTTGATAGAAAAAAGCTCAAGTAGGCGGGGTTGCTCAGAAACGATTTCAACAGCCTCCACTATGGGAGTTTTGTGCACAGAGCTGTCGGAGAGAAAAACAAAATGTACAACGGGTAATTTCGATCCCAGTATCATGCTCAATCTTCAAAATTTTACCACCACAGGATTGCCATGTTCAAGGGCTTTCCTCTCGTACAAAACTTAATGCTCTGACGATTTTAAAAGTGGGGCCAGATACGACGGCGCGAGCAGGCACCCATTAAAAATTGACGTACACTGTGCGTGTATACAGCGTATACAAAGACACGGCGCAGTCAGGGTTCCAACCAACAATAAGGGGGTCATTCAACAAATAGGCCGGACAATTAAAAACTTTCAGCTACGCTCTGGAATAACTCTGGAACAAAAAATGCTAGGGAGATGCAGTTTGTACCTTAGTCATGCTGGCATATTCCTGCGTCCATTTTTTAAAGGTTTAGGGCGACTTGCACACTTCTTGATAGAAAAAAGCTCAAGTAGGCGGGGTTGCTCAGAAACGATTTCAACAGCCTCCACTGTTGGAGTTTTGTGCACAGAGCTGTCGGAGAGAAAAACAAAATGTACAACGGGTAATTTCGATCCCAGTATCATGCTCAATCTTCAAAATTTTACCACCACAAGATTGCCATGTTCAAGGGCTTTCCTCTCGTACAAAACTTAATGCTCTGACGATTTTAAAGGTGGGGCCAGATACGACGGCGCGAGCAGGCACCCATTAAAAATTGACGTACACTGTGCGTGTATACAGCGTATACAAAGACATGGCGCAGTCAGGGTTCCAACCAACAATAAGGGGGTCATTCAACAAATAGGCCGGACAATTAAAATCTCTCAGCTACGCTCTGGAATAACTCTGGAACAAAAAATGCTAGGGAGATGCAGTTTGTACCTTAGTCATGCTGGCATATTCCTGCGTCCATTTTTTAACGGTTTAGGGCGACTTGCACACTTCTTGATAGAAAAAAGCTCAAGTAGGCGGGGTTGCTCAGAAACGATTTCAACAGCCTCCACTATGGGAGTTTTGTGCACAGAGCTGTCGGAGAGAAAAACAAAATGTACAACGGGTAATTTCGATCCCAGTATCATGCTCAATCTTCAAAATTTTACCACCACAGGATTGCCATGTTCAAGGGCTTTCCTCTCGTACAAAACTTAATGCTCTGACGATTTTAAAGGTGGGGCCAGATACGACGGCGCGAGCAGGCACCCATTAAAAATTGACGTACACTGTGCGTGTATACAGCGTATACAAAGACACGGCGCAGTCAGGGTTCCAACCAACAATAAGGGGGTCATTCAACAAATAGGCCGGACAATTAAAAACTTTCAGCTACGCTCTGGAATAACTCTGGAACAAAAAATGCTAGGGAGATGCAGTTTGTATCTTAGTCATGCTGGCATATTCCTGCGTCCATTTTTTAAAGGTTTAGGGCGACTTGCACACTTCTTGATAGAAAAAAGCTCAAGTAGGCGGGGTTGCTCAGAAACGATTTCAACAGCCTCCACTATTGGAGTTTTGTGCACAGAGCTGTCGGAGAGAAAAACAAAATGTACAACGGGTAATTTCGATCCCAGTATCATGCTCAATCTTAAAAATTTTACCACCACAAGATTGCCATGTTCAAGGGCTTTCCTCTCGTACAAAACTTAATGCTCTGACGATTTTAAAGGTGGGGCCAGATACGACGGCGCGAGCAGGCACCCATTAAAAATTGACGTACACTGTGCGTGTATACAGCGTATACAAAGACATGGCGCAGTCAGGGTTCCAACCAACAATAAGGGGGTCATTCAACAAATAGGCCGGACAATTAAAATCTCTCAGCTACGCTCTGGAATAACTCTGGAACAAAAAATGCTAGGGAGATGCAGTTTGTACCTTAGTCATGCTGGCATATTCCTGCGTCCATTTTTTAAAGATTTAGGGCGACTTGCAAACTTCTTGATAGAAAAAAGCTCAAGTAGGCGGGGTTGCTCAGAAACGATTTCAACAGCCTCCACTATGGGAGTTTTGTGCACAGAGCTGTCGGAGAGAAAAACAAAATGTACAACGGGTAATTTCGATCCCAGTATCATGCTCAATCTTCAAAATTTTACCACCACAGGATTGCCATATTCAAGGGCTTTCCTCTCGTACAAAACTTAATGCTCTGACGATTTTTAAGGTGGGGCCAGATGCGACGGCGCGAGCAGGCACCCATTAGAAATTGACGTACACTGTGCGTGTATACAGCGTATACAAAGACACGGCGCAGTCAGGGTTCCAACCAACAATAAGGGGGTCATTCAACAAATAGGCCGGACAATTAAAAACTTTCAGCTACGCTCTGGAATAACTCGGGAACAAAAAATGCTAGGGAGATGCATTTTGTACCTTAGTCATGCTGGCATATTCCTGCGTCCATTTTTTAAAGGTTTAGGGCGACTTGCACACTTCTTGATAGAAAAAGCTCAAGTAGGCGGGGTTGCTCAGAAACGATTTCAACAGCCTCCACTATGGGAGTTTTGTGCACAGAGCTGTCGGAGAGAAAAACAAAATGTACAACGGGTAATTTCGATCCCAGTATCATGCTCAATCTTCAAAATTTTACCACCACAGGATTGCCATGTTCAAGGGCTTTCCTCTCGTACAAAACATACTGCTCTGACGATTTTAAAGGTGGGGCCAGATACGACGGCGCGAGCAGGCACCCATTAAAAATTGACGTACACTGTGCGTGTATACAGCGTATACAAAGACATGGCGCAGTCAGGGTTCCAACCAACAATAAGGGGGTCATTCAACAAATAGGCCGGACAATTAAAATCTCTCAGCTACGCTCTGGAATAACTCTGGAACAAAAAATGCTAGGGAGATGCAGTTTGTACCTTAGTCATGCTGGCATATTCCTGCGTCCATTTTTTAAAGATTTAGGGCGACTTGCAAACTTCTTGATAAAAAAAAGCTCAAGTAGGCGGGGTTGCTCAGAAACGATTTCAACAGCCTCCACTATGGGAGTTTTGTGCACAGAGCTGTCGGAGAGAAAAACAAAATGTACAACGGGTAATTTCGATCCCAGTATCATGCTCAATCTTCAAAATTTTACCACCACAGGATTGCCATGTTCAAGGGCTTTCCTCTCGTACAAAACTTAATGCTCTGACGATTTTTAAGGTGGGGCCAGATGCGACGGCGCGAGCAGGCACCCATTAGAAATTGACGTACACTGTGCGTGTATACAGCGTATACAAAGACACGGCGCAGTCAGGGTTCCAACCAACAATAAGGGGGTCATTCAACAAATAGGCCGGACAATTAAAAACTTTCAGCTACGCTCTGGAATAACTCGGGAACAAAAAATGCTAGGGAGATGCATTTTGTACCTTAGTCATGCTGGCATATTCCTTCGTCCATTTTTTAAAGGTTTAGGGCGACTTGCACACTTCTTGATAGAAAAAGCTCAAGTAGGCGGGGTTGCTCAGAAACGATTTCAACAGCCTCCACTATGGGAGTTTTGTGCACAGAGCTGTCGGAGAGAAAAACAAAATGTACAACGGGTAATTTCGATCCCAGTATCATGCTCAATCTTCAAAATTTTACCACCACAGGATTGCCATGTTCAAGGGCTTTCCTCTCGTACAAAACTTACTGCTCTGACGATTTTAAAGGTGGGGCCAGATACGACGGCGCGAGCAGGCACCCATTAAAAATTGACGTACACTGTGCGTGTATACAGCGTATACAAAGACACGGCGCAGTCAGGGTTCCAACCAACAATAAGGGGGTCATTCAACAAATAGGCCGGACAATTAAAATCTTTCAGCTACGCTCTGGGATAACTCTGGAACAAAAAATGCTAGGGAGATGCAGTTTGTACCTTAGTCATGCTGGCATATTCCTGCGTCCATTTTTTAAAGATTTAGGGCGACTTACACACTTCTTGATAGAAAAAATCTCAAGTAGGCGGGGTTGCTCAGAAACAATTTCAACAGCCTCCACTATGGGAGTTTTGTGCACAGAGCTGTCGGAGAGAAAACAAAATGTACAACGGGTAATTTCGATCCCAGTATCATGCTCAATCTTCAAAATTTTACCACCACAGGACTGCCATGTTCAAGGGCTTTCCTCTCGTACAAAACTTAATGCTCTGACGATTTTTAAGGTGGGGCCAGATACGACGGCGCGAGCAGGCACCCATTAAAAATTGACGTACACTGTGCGTGTATACAGCGTATACAAAGACACGGCGCAGTCAGGGTTCCAACCAACAATAAGGGGGTCATTCAACAAATAGGCCGGACAATTAAAAACTTTCAGCTACGCTCTGGCATAACTCTGGAACAAAAAATGCTAGGGAGATGCAGTTTGTACCTTAGTCATGCTGGCATATTCCTGCGTCCATTTTTTAAAGATTCAGGGCGACTTGCACACTTCTTGATAGAAAAAAGCTCAAGTAGGCGGGGTTGCTCAGAAACAATTTCAACAGCCTCCACTATGGGAGTTTTGTGCACAGACATGTCGGAGAGAAAAACAAAAGTTACAACGGGTAATTTCGATCCCAGTATCATGCTCAATCTTCAAAATTTTACCACCACAGGATTGCCATGTTCAAGGGCTTTCCTCTCGTACAAAACTTAATGCTCTGACGATTTTTAAGGTGGGGCCAGATGCGACGGTGCGAGCAGGCACCCATTAGAAATTGACGTATACCGTGCGTGTATACAGCGTATACAAAGACACGGCGCAGTCAGGGTTCCAACCAACAATAAGGGGGTCATTCAACAAATAGGCCGGACAATTAAAAACTTTCAGCTACGCTCTGGAATAACTCTGGAACAAAAAATGCTAGGGAGATGCAGTTTGTACCTTAGTCAAGCTGGCATATTCCTGCGTCCATTTTTTAAAGATTTAGGGCGACTTGCACACTTCTTGATAGAAAAAAGCTCAAGTAGGCGGGGTTGCTCAGAAACAATTTCAACAGCCTCCACTATGGGAGTTTTGTGCACAGAGCTGTCGGAGAGAAAAACAAAAGTTACAACGGGTAATTTCGATCCCAGTATCATGCTCAATCTTCAAAATTTTACCACCACAGGATTGCCATGTTCAAGGGCTTTCCTCTCGTACAAAACTTAATGCTCTGACGATTTTTAAGGTGGGGCCAGATGCGACGGCGCGAGCAGGCACCCATTAGAAATTGACGTACACTGTGCGTGTATACAGCGTATACAAAGACACGGCGCAGTCAGGGTTCCAACCAACAATAAGGGGGTCATTCAAAAAATAGGCCGGACAATTAAAAACTTTCAGCTACGCTCTGGAATAACTCTAGAACAAAAAATGCTAGGGAGATGCAGTTTGTACCTTAGTCATGCTGGCATATTCCTGCGTCCATTTTTTAAAGATTTAGGGCGACTTACACACTTCTTGATAGAAAAAATCTCAAGTAGGCGGGGTTGCTCAGAAACAATTTCAACAGCCTCCACTATGGGAGTTTTGTGCACAGAGCTGTCGGAGAGAAAACAAAATGTACAACGGGTAATTTCGATCCCAGTATCATGCTCAATCTTCAAAATTTTACCACCACAGGACTGCCATGTTCAAGGGCTTTCCTCTCGTACAAAACTTAATGCTCTGACGATTTTTAAGGTGGGGCCAGATACGACGGCGCGAGCAGGCACCCATTAAAAATTGACGTACACTGTGCGTGTATACAGCGTATACAAAGACACGGCGCAGTCAGGGTTCCAACCAACAATAAGGGGGTCATTCAACAAATAGGCCGGACAATTAAAAACTTTCAGCTACGCTCTGGCATAACTCTGGAACAAAAAATGCTAGGGAGATGCAGTTTGTACCTTAGTCATGCTGGCATATTCCTGCGTCCATTTTTTAAAGATTCAGGGCGACTTGCACACTTCTTGATAGAAAAAAGCTCAAGTAGGCGGGGTTGCTCAGAAACAATTTCAACAGCCTCCACTATGGGAGTTTTGTGCACAGACATGTCGGAGAGAAAAACAAAAGTTACAACGGGTAATTTCGATCCCAGTATCATGCTCAATCTTCAAGATTTTACCACCACAGGATTGCCATGTTCAAGGGCTTTCCTCTCGTACAAAACTTAATGCTCTGACGATTTTTAAGGTGGGGCCAGATGCGACGGCGCGAGCAGGCACCCATTAGAAATTGACGTACACTGTGCGTGTATACAGCGTATACAAAGACACGGCGCAGTCAGGGTTCCAACCAACAATAAGGGGGTCATTCAAAAAATAGGCCGGACAATTAAAAACTTTCAGCTACGCTCTGGAATAACTCTAGAACAAAAAATGCTAGGGAGATGCAGTTTGTACCTTAGTCATGCTGGCATATTCCTGCGTCCATTTTTTAAAGATTTAGGGCGACTTACACACTTCTTGATAGAAAAAATCTCAAGTAGGCGGGGTTGCTCAGAAACAATTTCAACAGCCTCCACTATGGGAGTTTTGTGCACAGAGCTGTCGGAGAGAAAACAAAATGTACAACGGGTAATTTCGATCCCAGTATCATGCTCAATCTTCAAAATTTTACCACCACAGGACTGCCATGTTCAAGGGCTTTCCTCTCGTACAAAACTTAATGCTCTGACGATTTTTAAGGTGGGGCCAGATACGACGGCGCGAGCAGGCACCCATTAAAAATTGACGTACACTGTGCGTGTATACAGCGTATACAAAGACACGGCGCAGTCAGGGTTCCAACCAACAATAAGGGGGTCATTCAACAAATAGGCCGGACAATTAAAAACTTTCAGCTACGCTCTGGCATAACTCTGGAACAAAAAATGCTAGGGAGATGCAGTTTGTACCTTAGTCATGCTGGCATATTCCTGCGTCCATTTTTTAAAGATTCAGGGCGACTTGCACACTTCTTGATAGAAAAAAGCTCAAGTAGGCGGGGTTGCTCAAAAACAATTTCAACAGCCTCCACTATGGGAGTTTTGTGCACAGAGCTGTCGGAGAGAAAAACAAAATGTACAACGGGTAATTTCGATCCCAGTATCATGCTCAATCTTCAAAATTTTACCACTACAGGATTGCCATGTTCAAGGGCTTTCCTCTCGTACAAAACTTAATGCTCTGACGATTTTTAAAGCGGGGTCAGATGCGACTGCGCGAGCAGGCACCCATTAGAAATTGACGTACACTGTGCGTGTATACAGCGTATACAAAGACACGGCGAAGTCAGGGTTCCAACCAACAATAAGGGGGTCATTCAACAAATAGGCCGGACAATTAAAAACTTTCAGCTACGCTCTGGAATAACTCTGGAACAAAAAATGCTAGGGAGATGCAGTTTGTACCTTAGTCAAGCTGGCATATTCCTGCGTCCATTTTTTAAAGATTTAGGGCGACTTGCACACTTCTTGATAGAAAGAAGCTCAAGTAGGCGGGGTTGCTCAGAAACAATTTCAACAGCCTCCACTATGGGAGTTTTGTGCACAGAGCTGTCGGAGAGACAAACAAAAGTTACAACGGGTAATTTCGATCCCAGTATCATGCTCAATCTTCAAAATTATACCACCACAGGATTGCCATGTTCAAGGGCTTTCCTCTCGTACAAAACTTAATGCTCTGACGATTTTTAAGGTGGGGCCAGATGCGACGGCGCGAGCAGGCACCCATTAGAAATTGACGTACACTGTGCGTGTAAACAGCGTATACAAAGACACGGCGCAGTCAGGGTTCCAACCAACAATAAGGGGGTCATTCAACAAATAGGCCGGACAATTAAAAACTTTCAGCTACGCTCTGGAATAACTCTGGAACAAAAAATGCTAGGGAGATGCAGTTTGTACCTTAGTCATGCTGGCATATTCCTGCGTCCATTTTTTAAAGGTTTAGGGCGACTTGCACACTTCTTGATAGAAAAAAGCTCAAGTAGGCGGGGTTGCTCAGAAACGATTTCAACAGCCTCCACTATTGGAGTTTTGTGCACAGAGCTGTCGGAGAGAAAAACAAAATGTACAACGGGTAATTTCGATCCCAGTATCATGCTCAATCTTCAAAATTTTACCACCACAAGATTGCCATGTTCAAGGGCTTTCCTCTCGTACAAAACTTAATGCTCTGACGATTTTAAAGGTGGGGCCAGATACGACGGCGCGAGCAGGCACCCATTAAAAATTGACGTACACTGTGCGTGTATACAGCGTATACAAAGACATGGCGCAGTCAGGGTTCCAACCAACAATAAGGGGGTCATTCAACAAATAGGCCGGACAATTAAAATCTCTCAGCTACGCTCTGGAATAACTCTGGAACAAAAAATGCTAGGGAGATGCAGTTTGTACCTTAGTCATGCTGGCATATTCCTGCGTCCATTTTTTAACGGTTTAGGGCGACTTGCACACTTCTTGATAGAAAAAAGCTCAAGTAGGCGGGGTTGCTCAGAAACGATTTCAACAGCCTCCACTATGGGAGTTTTGTGCACAGAGCTGTCGGAGAGAAAAACAAAATGTACAACGGGTAATTTCGATCCCAGTATCATGCTCAATCTTCAAAATTTTACCACCACAGGATTGCCATGTTCAAGGGCTTTCCTCTCGTACAAAACTTAATGCTCTGACGATTTTAAAGGTGGGGCCAGATACGACGGCGCGAGCAGGCACCCATTAAAAATTGACGTACACTGTGCGTGTATACAGCGTATACAAAGACACGGCGCAGTCAGGGTTCCAACCAACAATAAGGGGGTCATTCAACAAATAGGCCGGACAATTAAAAACTTTCAGCTACGCTCTGGAATAACTCTGGAACAAAAAATGCTAGGGAGATGCAGTTTGTACCTTAGTCATGCTGGCATATTCCTGCGTCCATTTTTTAAAGGTTTAGGGCGACTTGCACACTTCTTGATAGAAAAAAGCTCAAGTAGGCGGGGTTGCTCAGAAACGATTTCAACAGCCTCCACTATGGGAGTTTTGTGCACAGAGCTGTCGGAGAGAAAAACAAAAGTTACAACGGGTAATTTCGATCCCAGTATCATGCTCAATCTTCAAAATTATACCACCACAGGATTGCCATGTTCGAGGGCTTTCCTCTCGTACAAAACTTAATGCTCTGGCGATTTTTAAGGTGGGGCCAGATGCGACGGCGCGAGCAGGCACCCATTAGAAATTGACGTACACTGTGCGTGTATACAGCGTATACAAAGACACGGCGCAGTCAGGGTTCCAACCAACAATAAGGGGGTCATTCAACAAATAGGCCGGACAATTAAAATCTTTCAGCTACGCTCTGGAATAACTCTCGAACAAAAAATGCTAGGGAGATGCAGTTTGTACCTTAGTCAAGCTGGCGCATTCCTGCGTCCATTTTTTAAAGATTTAGGGCGACTTGCACACTTCTTGATAGAAAAAAGCTCAAGTAGGCGGGGTTGCTCAGAAACAATTTCAACAGCCTCCACTATGGGAGTTTTGTGCACAGAGCTGTCGGAGAGAAAAACAAAAGTTACAACGGGTAATTTCGATCCCAGTATCATGCTCAATCTTCAAAATTATACCACCACAGGATTGCCATGTTCAAGGGCTTTCCTCTCGTACAAAACGTAATGCTCTGACGATTTTAAAGGTGGGGCCAGATACGACGGCGCGAGCAGGCACCCATTAAAAATTGACGTACACTGTGCGTGTATACAGCGTATACAAAGACACGGCGCAGTCAGGGTTCCAACCAACAATAAGGGGGTCATTCAACAAATAGGCCGGACAATTAAAAACTTTCAGCTACGCTCTGGAATAACTCTGGAACAAAAAATGCTAGGGAGATGCAGTTTGTACCTTAGTCATGCTGGCATATTCCTGCGTCCATTTTTTAAAGGTTTAGGGCGACTTGCACACTTCTTAAGAGAAAAAAGCTCAAGTAGGCGGGGTTGCTCAGAAACGATTTCAACAGCCTTCACTATGGGAGTTTTGTGCACAGAGCTGTCGGAGAGAAAAACAAAATGTACAACGGGTAATTTCGATCCCAGTATCATGCTCAATCTTCAAAATTTTACCACCACAGGATTGCCATGTTCAAGGGCTTTCCTCTCGTACAAAACTTAATGCTCTGACGATTTTAAAGGTGGGGCCAGATACGACGGCGCGAGCAGGCACCCATTAAAAATTGACGTACACTGTGCGTGTATACAGCGTATACAAAGACACGGCGCAGTCAGGGTTCCAACCAACAATAATGGGGTCATTCAACAAATAGGCCGGACAATTAAAAACTTTCAGCTACGCTCTGGAATAACTCTGGAACAAAAAATGCTAGGGAGATGCAGTTTGTACCTTAGTCATGCTGGCATATTCCTGCGTCCATTTTTTAAAGGTTTAGGGCGACTTGCACACTTCTTGATAGAAAAAAGCTAAAGTAGGCGGGGTTGCTCAGAAACGATTTCAACAGCCTCCACTATGGGAGTTTTGTGCACAGAGCTGTCGGAGAGAAAAACAAAAGTTACAACGGGTAATTTCGATCCCAGTATCATGCTCAATCTTCAAAATTATACCACCACAGGATTGCCATGTTCAAGGGCTTTCCTCTCGTACAAAACTTAATGCTCTGGCGATTTTTAAGGTGGGGCCAGATGCGACGGCGCGAGCAGGCACCCATTAGAAATTGACGTACACTGTGCGTGTATACAGCGTATACAAAGACACGGCGCAGTCAGGGTTCCAACCAACAATAAGGGGGTCATTCAAAAAATAGGCCGGACAATTAAAAACTTTCAGCTACGCTCTGGAATAACTCTAGAACAAAACATGCTAGGGAGATGCAGTTTGTACCTTAGTCATGCTGGCATATTCCTGCGTCCATTTTTTAAAGATTTTGGGCGACTTACACACTTCTTGATAGAAAAAATCTCAAGTAGGCGGGGTTGCTCAGAAACAATTTCAACAGCCTCCACTATGGGAGTTTTGTGCACAGAGCTGTCGGAGAGAAAACAAAATGTACAACGGGTAATTTCGATCCCAGTATCATGCTCAATCTTCAAAATTTTACCACCACAGGACTGCCATGTTCAAGGGCTTTCCTCTCGTACAAAACTTAATGCTCTGACGATTTTTAAGGTGGGGCCAGATACGACGGCGCGAGCAGGCACCCATTAAAAATTGACGTACACTGTGCGTGTATACAGCGTATACAAAGACACGGCGCAGTCAGGGTTCCAACCAACAATAAGGGGGTCATTCAACAAATAGGCCGGACAATTAAAAACTTTCAGCTACGCTCTGGCATAACTCTGGAACAAAAAATGCTAGGGAGATGCAGTTTGTACCTTAGTCATGCTGGCATATTCCTGCGTCCATTTTTTAAAGATTCAGGGCGACTTGCACACTTCTTGATAGAAAAAAGCTCAAGTAGGCGGGGTTGCTCAGAAACAATTTCAACAGCCTCCACTATGGGAGTTTTGTGCACAGAGCTGTCGGAGAGAAAAACAAAATGTACAACGGGTAATTTCGATCCCAGTATCATGCTCAATCTTCAAAATTTTACCACTACAGGATTGCCATGTTCAAGGGCTTTCCTCTCGTACAAAACTTAATGCTCTGACGATTTTTAAAGCGGGGTCAGATGCGACTGCGCGAGCAGGCACCCATTAGAAATTGACGTACACTGTGCGTGTATACAGCGTATACAAAGACACGGCGAAGTCAGGGTTCCAACCAACAATAAGGGGGTCATTCAACAAATAGGCCGGACAATTAAAAACTTTCAGCTACGCTCTGGAATAACTCTGGAACAAAAAATGCTAGGGAGATGCAGTTTGTACCTTAGTCAAGCTGGCATATTCCTGCGTCCATTTTTTAAAGATTTAGGGCGACTTGCACACTTCTTGATAGAAAGAAGCTCAAGTAGGCGGGGTTGCTCAGAAACAATTTCAACAGCCTCCACTATGGGAGTTTTGTGCACAGAGCTGTCGGAGAGACAAACAAAAGTTACAACGGGTAATTTCGATCCCAGTATCATGCTCAATCTTCAAAATTATACCACCACAGGATTGCCATGTTCAAGGGCTTTCCTCTCGTACAAAACTTAATGCTCTGACGATTTTTAAGGTGGGGCCAGATGCGACGGCGCGAGCAGGCACCCATTAGAAATTGACGTACACTGTGCGTGTAAACAGCGTATACAAAGACACGGCGCAGTCAGGGTTCCAACCAACAATAAGGGGGTCATTCAACAAATAGGCCGGACAATTAAAAACTTTCAGCTACGCTCTGGAATAACTCTGGAACAAAAAATGCTAGGGAGATGCAGTTTGTACCTTAGTCATGCTGGCATATTCCTGCGTCCATTTTTTAAAGGTTTAGGGCGACTTGCACACTTCTTGATAGAAAAAAGCTCAAGTAGGCGGGGTTGCTCAGAAACGATTTCAACAGCCTCCACTATTGGAGTTTTGTGCACAGAGCTGTCGGAGAGAAAAACAAAATGTACAACGGGTAATTTCGATCCCAGTATCATGCTCAATCTTCAAAATTTTACCACCACAAGATTGCCATGTTCAAGGGCTTTCCTCTCGTACAAAACTTAATGCTCTGACGATTTTAAAGGTGGGGCCAGATACGACGGCGCGAGCAGGCACCCATTAAAAATTGACGTACACTGTGCGTGTATACAGCGTATACAAAGACATGGCGCAGTCAGGGTTCCAACCAACAATAAGGGGGTCATTCAACAAATAGGCCGGACAATTAAAATCTCTCAGCTACGCTCTGGAATAACTCTGGAACAAAAAATGCTAGGGAGATGCAGTTTGTACCTTAGTCATGCTGGCATATTCCTGCGTCCATTTTTTAACGGTTTAGGGCGACTTGCACACTTCTTGATAGAAAAAAGCTCAAGTAGGCGGGGTTGCTCAGAAACGATTTCAACAGCCTCCACTATGGGAGTTTTGTGCACAGAGCTGTCGGAGAGAAAAACAAAATGTACAACGGGTAATTTCGATCCCAGTATCATGCTCAATCTTCAAAATTTTACCACCACAGGATTGCCATGTTCAAGGGCTTTCCTCTCGTACAAAACTTAATGCTCTGACGATTTTAAAGGTGGGGCCAGATACGACGGCGCGAGCAGGCACCCATTAAAAATTGACGTACACTGTGCGTGTATACAGCGTATACAAAGACACGGCGCAGTCAGGGTTCCAACCAACAATAAGGGGGTCATTCAACAAATAGGCCGGACAATTAAAAACTTTCAGCTACGCTCTGGAATAACTCTGGAACAAAAAATGCTAGGGAGATGCAGTTTGTACCTTAGTCATGCTGGCATATTCCTGCGTCCATTTTTTAAAGGTTTAGGGCGACTTGCACACTTCTTGATAGAAAAAAGCTCAAGTAGGCGGGGTTGCTCAGAAACGATTTCAACAGCCTCCACTATGGGAGTTTTGTGCACAGAGCTGTCGGAGAGAAAAACAAAAGTTACAACGGGTAATTTCGATCCCAGTATCATGCTCAATCTTCAAAATTATACCACCACAGGATTGCCATGTTCGAGGGCTTTCCTCTCGTACAAAACTTAATGCTCTGGCGATTTTTAAGGTGGGGCCAGATGCGACGGCGCGAGCAGGCACCCATTAGAAATTGACGTACACTGTGCGTGTATACAGCGTATACAAAGACACGGCGCAGTCAGGGTTCCAACCAACAATAAGGGGGTCATTCAACAAATAGGCCGGACAATTAAAATCTTTCAGCTACGCTCTGGAATAACTCTCGAACAAAAAATGCTAGGGAGATGCAGTTTGTACCTTAGTCAAGCTGGCGCATTCCTGCGTCCATTTTTTAAAGATTTAGGGCGACTTGCACACTTCTTGATAGAAAAAAGCTCAAGTAGGCGGGGTTGCTCAGAAACAATTTCAACAGCCTCCACTATGGGAGTTTTGTGCACAGAGCTGTCGGAGAGAAAAACAAAAGTTACAACGGGTAATTTCGATCCCAGTATCATGCTCAATCTTCAAAATTATACCACCACAGGATTGCCATGTTCAAGGGCTTTCCTCTCGTACAAAACGTAATGCTCTGACGATTTTAAAGGTGGGGCCAGATACGACGGCGCGAGCAGGCACCCATTAAAAATTGACGTACACTGTGCGTGTATACAGCGTATACAAAGACACGGCGCAGTCAGGGTTCCAACCAACAATAAGGGGGTCATTCAACAAATAGGCCGGACAATTAAAAACTTTCAGCTACGCTCTGGAATAACTCTGGAACAAAAAATGCTAGGGAGATGCAGTTTGTACCTTAGTCATGCTGGCATATTCCTGCGTCCATTTTTTAAAGGTTTAGGGCGACTTGCACACTTCTTAAGAGAAAAAAGCTCAAGTAGGCGGGGTTGCTCAGAAACGATTTCAACAGACTTCACTATGGGAGTTTTGTGCACAGAGCTGTCGGAGAGAAAAACAAAATGTACAACGGGTAATTTCGATCCCAGTATCATGCTCAATCTTCAAAATTTTACCACCACAGGATTGCCATGTTCAAGGGCTTTCCTCTCGTACAAAACTTAATGCTCTGACGATTTTTAAGGTGGGGCCAGATACGACGGCGCGAGCAGGCACCCATTAAAAATTGACGTACACTGTGCGTGTATACAGCGTATACAAAGACACGGCGCAGTCAGGGTTCCAACCAACAATAATGGGGTCATTCAACAAATAGGCCGGACAATTAAAAACTTTCAGCTACGCTCTGGAATAACTCTGGAACAAAAAATGCTAGGGAGATGCAGTTTGTACCTTAGTCATGCTGGCATATTCCTGCGTCCATTTTTTAAAGGTTTAGGGCGACTTGCACACTTCTTGATAGAAAAAAGCTAAAGTAGGCGGGGTTGCTCAGAAACGATTTCAACAGCCTCCACTATGGGAGTTTTGTGCACAGAGCTGTCGGAGAGAAAAACAAAAGTTACAACGGGTAATTTCGATCCCAGTATCATGCTCAATCTTCAAAATTATACCACCACAGGATTGCCATGTTCAAGGGCTTTCCTCTCGTACAAAACTTAATGCTCTGGCGATTTTTAAGGTGGGGCCAGATGCGACGGCGCGAGCAGGCACCCATTAGAAATTGACGTACACTGTGCGTGTATACAGCGTATACAAAGACACGGCGCAGTCAGGGTTCCAACCAACAATAAGGGGGTCATTCAACAAATAGGCCGGACAATTAAAATCTTTCAGCTACGCTCTGGAATAACTCTCGAACAAAAAATGCTAGGGAGATGCAGTTTGTACCTTAGTCAAGCTGGCGCATTCCTGCGTCCATTTTTTAAAGATTTAGGGCGACTTGCACACTTCTTGATAGAAAAAAGCTCAAGTAGGCGGGGTTGCTCAGAAACAATTTCAACAGCCTCCACTATTGGAGTTTTGTGCACAGAGCTGTCGGATAGAAAAACAAAATGTACAACGGGTAATTTCGATCCCAGTATCATGCTCAATCTTCAAAATTTTACCACCACAAGATTGCCATGTTCAAGGGCTTTCCTCTCGTACAAAACTTAATGCTCTGACGATTTTAAAGGTGGGGCCAGATACGACGGCGCGAGCAGGCACCCATTAAAAATTGACGTACACTGTGCGTGTATACAGCGTATACAAAGACATGGCGCAGTCAGGGTTCCAACCAACAATAAGGGGGTCATTCAACAAATAGGCCGGACAATTAAAATCTCTCAGCTACGCTCTGGAATAACTCTGGAACAAAAAATGCTAGGGAGATGCAGTTTGTACCTAAGTCATGCTGGCATATTCCTGCGTCCATTTTTTAACGGTTTAGGGCGACTTGCACACTTCTTGATAGAAAAAAGCTCAAGTAGGCGGGGTTGCTCAGAAACGATTTCAACAGCCTCCACTATGGGAGTTTTGTGCACAGAGCTGTCGGAGAGAAAAACAAAATGTACAACGGGTAATTTCGATCCCAGTATCATGCTCAATCTTCAAAATTTTACCACCACAGGATTGCCATGTTCAAGGGCTTTCCTCTCGTACAAAACTTACTGCTCTGACGATTTTAAAGGTGGGGCCAGATACGACGGCGCGAGCAGGCACCCATTAAAAATTGACGTACACTGTGCGTGTATACAGCGTATACAAAGACACGGCGCAGTCAGGGTTCCAACCAACAATAAGGGGGTCATTCAACAAATAGGCCGGACAATTAAAAACTTTCAGCTACGCTCTGGAATAACTCTGGAACAAAAAATGCTAGGAATATGCAGTTTGTACCTTAGTCAAGCTGGCATATTCCTGCCTCCATTTTTTAAAGATTTAGGGCGACTTACACACTTCTTGATAGAAAAAAGCTCAAGTAGGCGGGGTTGCTCAGAAACAATTTCAACACATTCCACTATGGGAGTTTTGTGCACAGAGCTGTCGGAGAGACAAACAAAAGTTACAACGGGTAATTTCGATCCCAGTATCATGCTCAATCTTCAAAATTTCACCACCACAGGATTGCCATGTTCAAGGGCTTTCCTCTCGTACAAAACTTAATGCTCTGGCGATTTTTAAGGTGGGGCCAGATGCGACGGCGCGAGCAGGCACCCATTAGAAATTGACGTACACTGTGCGTGTAAACAGCGTATACAAAGACACGGCGCAGTCAGGGTTCCAACCAACAATAAGGGGGTCATTCAACAAATAGGCCGGACAATTAAAAACTTTCAGCTACGCTCTGGAATAACTCTGGAACAAAAAAATGCTAGGGAGATGCAGTTTGTACCTTATACTTAGTCAAGCTGGCGTATTCCTGCGTCCATTTTTTAAAAGTTTAGGGCGACTTGCACACTTCTTGATAGAAAAAAGCTCAAGTAGGCGGGGTTGCTCAGAAACGATTTCAACAGCCTCCACTATGGGAGTTTTGTGCACAGAGCTGTCGGAGAGAAAAACAAAATGTACAACGGGTAATTTCGATCCCAGTATCATGCTCAATCTTCAAAATTTTACCACCACAGGATTGCCATGTTCAAGGGCTTTCCTCTCGTACAAAACTTAATGCTCTGACGATTTTAAAGGTGGGGCCAGATACGACGGCGCGAGCAGGCACCCATTAAAAATTGACGTACACTGTGCGTGTATACAGCGTATACAAAGACACGGCGCAGTCAGGGTTCCAACCAACAATAAGGGGGTCATTCAACAAATAGGCCGGAAAATTAAAAACTTTCAGCTACGCTCTGGAATAACTCTGGAACAAAAAATGCTAGGGAGATGCAGTTTGTACCTTAGTCATGCTGGCATATTCCTGCGTCCATTTGTTAAAGGTTTAGGGCGACTTGCACACTTCTTGATAGAAAAAAGCTCAAGTAGGCGGGGTTGCTCAGAAACGATTTCAACAGCCTCCACTATGGGAGTTTTGTGCACAGAGCTGTCGGAGAGAAAAACAAAATGTACAACGGATAATTTCGATCCCAGTATCATGCTCAATCTTCAAAATTTTACCACCACAGGATTGCCATGTTCAAGGGCTTTCCTCTCGTACAAAACTTACTGCTCTGACGATTTTAAAGGTGGGGCCAGATACGACGGCGCGAGCAGGCACCCATTAAAAATTGACGTACACTGTGCGTGTATACAGCGTATACAAAGACACGGCGCAGTCAGGGTTCCAACCAACAATAAGGGGGTCATTCAACAAATAGGCCGGACAATTAAAAACTTTCAGCTACGCTCTGGAATAACTCTGGAACAAAAAATGCTAGGGAGATGCAGTTTGTACCTTAGTCAAGCTAGCATATTCCTGCCTCCATTTTTTAAAGATTTAGGGCGACTTGCACACTTCTTGATATAAAAAAGCTCAAGTAGGCGGGGTTGCTCAGAAACAATTTCAACACATTCCACTATGGGAGTTTTGTGCACAGAGCTGTCGGAGAGACAAACAAAAGTTACAACGGGTAATTTCGATCCCAGTATCATGCTCAATCTTCAAAATTTCACCACCACAGGATTGCCATGTTCAAGGGCTTTCCTCTCGTACAAAACTTAATGCTCTGACGATTTTAAAGGTGGGGCCAGATACGACGGCGCGAGCAGGCACCCATTAAAAATTGACGTACACTGTGCGTGTATACAGCGTATACAAAGACACGGCGCAGTCAGGGTTCCAACCAACAATAAGGGGGTCATTCAACAAATAGGCCGGACAATTAAAATCTTTCAGCTACGCTCTGGGATAACTCTGGAACAAAAAATGCTAGGGAGATGCAGTTTGTACCTTATACTTAGTCAAGCTGGAATATTCCTGCGTCCTTTTTATAAAGATTTAGGGCGACTTGCACACTTCTTGATAGAAAAAAGCTCAAGTAGGCGGGGTTGCTCAGAAACAATTTCAACAGCCTCCACTATGGGAGTTTTGTGCACAGAGCTGTCGGAGAGAAAAACAAAAGTTACAACGGGTAATTTCGATCCCAGTATCATGCTCAATCTTCAAAATTATACCACCACAGGATTGCCATGTTCAAGGGCTTTCCTCTCGTACAAAACTTAATGCTCTGACGATTTTTAAGGTGGGGCCAGATGCGACGGCGCGAGCAGGCACCCATTAGAAATTGACGTACACTGTGCGTGTATACAGCGTATACAAAGACACGGCGCAGTCAGGGTTCCAACCAACAATAAGGGGGTCATTCAACAAATAGGCCGGACAATTAAAAACTTTCAGCTACGCTCTGGAATAACTCTGGCACAAAAAATGCTAGGGAGATGCAGTTTGTACCTTAGTCATGCTGGCATATTCCTGCGTCCATTTTTTAAAGGTTTAGGGCGACTTGCACACTTCTTGATAGAAAAAAGCTCAAGTAGGCGGGGTTGCTCAGAAACGATTTCAACAGCCTCCACTATGGGAGTTTTGTGCACAGAGCTGTCGGAGAGAAAAACAAAATGTACAACGGGTAATTTCGATCCCAGTATCATGCTCAATCTTCAAAATTTTACCACCACAGGATTGCCATGTTCAAGGGCTTTCCTCTCGTACAAAACTTACTGCTCTGACGATTTTAAAGGTGGGGCCAGATACGACGGCGCGAGCAGGCACCCATTAAAAATTGACGTACACTGTGCGTGTATACAGCGTATACAAAGACACGGCGCAGTCAGGGTTCCAACCAACAATAAGGGGGTCATTCAACAAATAGGCCGGACAATTAAAAACTTTCAGCTACGCTCTGGAATAACTCTGGAACAAAAAATGCTAGGGAGATGCAGTTTGTACCTTAGTCAAGCTGGCATATTCCTGCGTCCATTTTTTTAAGATTTAGGGCGACTTACACACTTCTTGATAGAAAAAAGCTAACTAGGCGGGGTTGCTATGAAACAATTTCAACAGCCTCCACTATGGGAGTTTTGTGCACAGAGCTGTCGGAGAGAAAAACAAAAGTTACAACGGGTAATTTCGATCCCAGTATCATGCTCAATCTTCAAAATTATACCACCACAGGATTGCCATGTTCAAGGGCTTTCCTCTCGTACAAAACTTAATGCTCTGACGATTTTTAAGGTGGGGCCAGATGCGACGGCGCGAGCAGGCACCCATTAGAAATTGACGTACACTGTGCGTGTATACAGCGTATACAAAGACACGGCGCAGTCAGGGTTCCAACCAACAATAAGGGGGTCATTCAACAAATAGGCCGGACAATTAAAAACTTTCAGCTACGCTCTGGAATAACTCTGGAACAAAAAATGCTAGGGAGATGCAGTTTGTACCTTAGTCATGCTGGCATATTCCTGCGTCCATTTTTTAAAGGTTGAGGGCGACTTGCACACTTCTTGATAGAAAAAAGCTCAAGTAGGCGGGGTTGCTCAGAAACGATTTCAACAGCCTCCACTATGGGAGTTTTGTGCACAGAGCTGTCGGAGAGAAAAACAAAAGTTACAACGGGTAATTTCGATCCCAGTATCATGCTCAATCTTCAAAATTATACCACCACAGGATTGCCATGTTCAAGGGCTTTCCTCTCGTACAAAACTTAATGCAATGACGATTTTTAAGGTGGGGCCAGATGCGACGGCGCGAGCAGGCACCCATTAGAAATTGACGTACACTGTGCGTGTATACAGCGTATACAATGACAACTCTCTGTCAGGGTTCCAACCAACAATAAGGGGGTCATTCAACTAATAGGCCGGACAATTAAAAACTTTCAGCTACGCTCTGGAATAACTTTGGAACAAAAAAAGCTAGGGAGATGCAGTTTGTACCTTAGTCATGCTGGCATATTCCTGCGTCCATTTTTTAAAGAGTTAGGGCGACTTGCACACTTCTTGATAGAAAAAAGCTCAAGTAGGCGGGGTTGCTCAGAAACAATTTCAACAGCCTCCACTACGGGAGTTTTGTGCACAGAGCTGTCGGAGAGAAAAATAAAATGTACAACGGGTAATTTCGATCCCAGTATCATGCTCAATCTTCAAAATTTTACCACTACAGGATTGCCATGTTCAAGGGCTTTCCTCTCGTACAAAACTTAATGCTCTGACGATTTTTAAAGCGGGGTCAGATGCGACTGCGCGAGCAGGCACCCATAAGAAATTGACGTACACTGTGCGTGTATACAGCGTATACAAAGACACGACGCAGTCAGGGTTCCAACCAACAATAAGGGGGTCATTCAACAAATAGGCCGGACAATTAAAAACTTTCAGCTACGCTCTGGAATAACTCTGGAACAAAAAATGCTAGGGAGATGCAGTTTGTACCTTAGTCATGCTGGCATATTCCTGCGTCCATTTTTTAAAGATTTAGGGCGACTTACACACTTCTTGATAGAAAAAAGCTCAAGTAGGCGGGGTTGCTCAGAAACAATTTCAACAGCCTCCACTATGGGAGTTTTGTGCACAGAGCTGTCGGAGAGAAAAACAAAAGTTACAACGGGTAATTTCGATCCCAGTATCATGCTCAATCTTCAAACTTTTACCACCACAGGATTGCCATGTTCAAGGGCTTTCCTTTCGTACAAAACTTAATGCTTTGACGATTTTTAGGGCGGGGCCAGATGCGACGGCGCGAGCAGGCACCCATTAGAAATTGACGTACACTGTGCGTGTATACAGCGTATACAAAGACACGGCGCAGTCAGGGTTCCAACCAACAATAAGGGGGTCATTCAACAAATAGGCCGGACAATTAAAAACTTTCAGCTACGCTCTGGAATAACTCTGGAACAAAAAATGCTAGGGAGATGCAGTTTGTACCTTAGTCATGCTGGCATATTCCTGCGTCCGTTTTTTAAAGGTTTAGGGCGACTTGCACACTTCTTGATAGAAAAAAAGCTCAAGTAGGCGGGGTTGCTCAGAAACGATTTCAACAGCCTCCACTATGGGAGTTTTGTGCACAGAGCTGTCGGAGAGAAAAACAAAATGTACAACGGGTAATTTCGATCCCAGTATCATGCTCAATCTTCAAAATTTTACCACCACAGGATTGCCATGTTCAAGGGCTTTCCTCTCGTACAAAACTTACTGCTCTGACGATTTTAAAGGTGGGGCCAGATACGACGGCGCGAGCAGGCACCCATTAAAAATTGACGTACACTGTGCGTGTATACAGCGTATACAAAGACACGGCGCAGTCAGGGTTCCAACCAACAATAAGGGGGTCATTCAACAAATAGACCGGACAATTAAAAACTTTCAGCTACGCTCTGGAATAACTCTGGAACAAAAAATGCTAGGGAGATGCAGTTTGTACCTTAGTCAAGCTGGCATATTCCTGCGTCCATTTTTTAAAGATTTAGGGCGACTTGTCAAATTCTTGATAGAAAAAAGCTCAAGTAGGCGGGGTTGCTCAGAAACAATTTCAACAGCCTCCACTATGGGAGTTTTGTGCACAGAGCTGTCGGAGAGAAAAACAAAAGTTACAACGGGTAATTTCGATCCCAGTATCATGCTCAATCTTCAAAATTATACCACCACAGGATTGCCATGTTCAAGGGCTTTCCTCTCGTACAAAACTTAATGCTCTGACGATTTTTAAGGTGGGGCCAGATGCGACGGCGCGAGCAGGCACCCATTAGAAATTGACGTACACTGTGCGTGTATACAGCGTATACAAAGACACGGCGCAGTCAGGGTTCCAACCAACAATAAGGGGGTCATTCAACAAATAGGCCGGACAATTAAAAACTTTCAGCTACGCTCTGGAATAACTCTGGAACAAAAAATGCTAGGGAGATGCAGTTTGTACCTTAGTCATGCTGGCATATTCCTGCGTCCATTTTTTAAAGGTTGAGGGCGACTTGCACACTTCGTGATAGAAAAAAGCTCAAGTAGGCGGGGTTGCTCAGAAACGATTTCAACAGCCTCCACTATGGGAGTTTTGTGCACAGAGCTGTCGGAGAGAAAAACAAAAGTTACAACGGGTAATTTCGATCCCAGTATCATGCTCAATCTTCAAAATTATACCACCACAGGATTGCCATGTTCAAGGGCTTTCCTCTCGTACAAAACTTAATACTTTGACGATTTTTAAGACGGGGCCAGATGCGACGGCGCGAGCAGGCACCCATTAGAAATTGACGTACACTGTGCGTGTATACAGCGTATACAAAGACACGGCGCAGTCAGGGTTCCAACCAACAATAAGGGGGTCATTCAACAAATAGGCCGGACAATTAAAAACTTTCAGCTACGCTCTGGAATAACTCTGGAACAAAAAATGCTAGGGAGATGCAGTTTGTACCTTAGTCATGCTGGCATATTCCTGCGTCCGTTTTTTAAAGGTTTAGGGCGACTTGCACACTTCTTGATAGAAAAAAAGCTCAAGTAGGCGGGGTTGCTCAGAAACGATTTCAACAGCCTCCACTATGGGAGTTTTGTGCACAGAGCTGTCGGAGAGAAAAACAAAATGTACAACGGGTAATTTCGATCCCAGTATCATGCTCAATCTTCAAAATTTTACCACCACAGGATTGCCATGTTCAAGGGCTTTCCTCTCGTACAAAACTTACTGCTCTGACGATTTTAAAGGTGGGGCCAGATACGACGGCGCGAGCAGGCACCCATTAAAAATTGACGTACACTGTGCGTGTATACAGCGTATACAAAGACACGGCGCAGTCAGGGTTCCAACCAACAATAAGGGGGTCATTCAACAAATAGACCGGACAATTAAAAACTTTCAGCTACGCTCTGGAATAACTCTGGAACAAAAAATGCTAGGGAGATGCAGTTTGTACCTTAGTCAAGCTGGCATATTCCTGCGTCCATTTTTTAAAGATTTAGGGCGACTTGCACACTTCTTGATAGAAAAAAGCTCAAGTAGGCGGGGTTGCTCAGAAACAATTTCAACAGCCTCCACTATGGGAGTTTTGTGCACAGAGCTGTCGGAGAGAAAAACAAAAGTTACAACGGGTAATTTCGATCCCAGTATCATGCTCAATCTTCAAAATTATACCACCACAGGATTGCCATGTTCAAGGGCTTTCCTCTCGTACAAAACTTAATGCTCTGACGATTTTTAAGGTGGGGCCAGATGCGACGGCGCGAGCAGGCACCCATTAGAAATTGACGTACACTGTGCGTGTATACAGCGTATACAAAGACACGGCGCAGTCAGGGTTCCAACCAACAATAAGGGGGTCATTCAACAAATAGGCCGGACAATTAAAAACTTTCAGCTACGCTCTGGAATAACTCTGGAACAAAAAATGCTAGGGAGATGCAGTTTGTACCTTAGTCATGCTGGCATATTCCTGCGTCCATTTTTTAAAGGTTGAGGGCGACTTGCACACTTCTTGATAGAAAAAAGCTCAAGTAGGCGGGGTTGCTCAGAAACGATTTCAACAGCCTCCACTATGGGAGTTTTGTGCACAGAGCTGTCGGAGAGAAAAACAAAAGTTACAACGGGTAATTTCGATCCCAGTATCATGCTCAATCTTCAAAATTATACCACCACAGGATTGCCATGTTCAAGGGCTTTCCTCTCGTACAAAACTTAATGCTTTGACGATTTTTAAGACGGGGCCAGATGCGACGGCGCGAGCAGGCACCCATTAGAAATTGACGTACACTGTGCGTGTATACAGCGTATACAAAGACACGGCGCAGTCAGGGTTCCAACCAACAATAAGGGGGTCATTCAACAAATAGGCCGGACAATTAAAAACTTTCAGCTACGCTCTGGAATAACTCTGGAACAAAAAATGCTAGGGAGATGCAGTTTGTACCTTAGTCAAGCTGGCATATTCCTGCGTCCATTTTTTTTAAAGATTTAGGGCGACTTGCACACTTCTTGATAGAAAAAAGCTCAAGTAGGCGGGGTTGCTCAGAAACAACTTCAACAGCCTCCACTATGGGAGTTTTGTGCACAGAGCTGTCGGAGAGAAAACAAAATGTACAACGGGTAATTTCGATCCCAGTATCATGCTCAATCTTCAAAATTTTACCACCACAGGATTGCCATGTTCAAGGGCTTTCCTCTCGTACAAAACTTAATGCAATGACGATTTTTAAGGTGGGGCCAGATGCGACGGCGCGAGCAGGCACCCATTAGAAATTGACGTACACTGTGCGTGTATACAGCGTATACAATGACAACTCTCTGTCAGGGTTCCAACCAACAATAAGGGGGTCATTCAACTAATAGGCCGGACAATTAAAAACTTTTAGCTACGCTCTGGAATAACTCTGGAACAAAAAAAGCTAGGGAGATGCAGTTTGTACCTTAGTCATGCTGGCATATTCCTGCGTCCATTTTTTAAAGAGTTAGGGCGACTTGCACACTTCTTGATAGAAAAAAGCTCAAGTAGGCGGGGTTGCTCAGAAACAATTTCAACAGCCTCCACTACGGGAGTTTTGTGCACAGAGCTGTCGGAGAGAAAAATAAAATGTACAACGGGTAATTTCGATCCCAGTATCATGCTCAATCTTCAAAATTTTACCACTACAGGATTGCCATGTTCAAGGGCTTTCCTCTCGTACAAAACTTAATGCTCTGACGATTTTTAAAGCGGGGTCAGATGCGACTGCGCGAGCAGGCACCCATAAGAAATTGACGTACACTGTGCGTGTATACAGCGTATACAAAGACACGACGCAGTCAGGGTTCCAACCAACAATAAGGGGGTCATTCAACAAATAGGCCGGACAATTAAAAACTTTCAGCTACGCTCTGGAATAACTCTGGAACAAAAAATGCTAGGGAGATGCAGTTTGTACCTTAGTCATGCTGGCATATTCCTGCGTCCATTTTTTAAAGATTTAGGGCGACTTACACACTTCTTGATAGAAAAAAGCTCAAGTAGGCGGGGTTGTTCAGAAACAATTTCAACAGCCTCCACTATGGGAGTTTTGTGCACAGAGCTGTCGGAGAGAAAAACAAAAGTTACAACGGGTAATTTCGATCCCAGTATCATGCTCAATCTTCAAAATTTTACCACCACAGGATTGCCATGTTCAAGGGCTTTCCTTTCGTACAAAACTTAATGCTTTGACGATTTTTAGGGCGGGGCCAGATGCGACGGCGCGAGCAGGCACCCATTAGAAATTGACGTACACTGTGCGTGTATACAGCGTATACAAAGACACGGCGCAGTCAGGGTTCCAACCAACAATAAGGGGGTCATTCAACAAATAGGCCGGACAATTAAAAACTTTCAGCTACGCTCTGGAATAACTCTGGAACAAAAAATGCTAGGGAGATGCAGTTTGTACCTTAGTCATGCTGGCATATTCCTGCGTCCGTTTTTTAAAGGTTTAGGGCGACTTGCACACTTCTTGATAGAAAAAAAGCTCAAGTAGGCGGGGTTGCTCAGAAACGATTTCAACAGCCTCCACTATGGGAGTTTTGTGCACAGAGCTGTCGGAGAGAAAAACAAAAGTTACAACGGGTAATTTCGATCCCAGTTTCATGCTCAATCTTCAAAATTATACCACCACAGGATTGCCATGTTCAAGGGCTTTCCTCTCGTACAAAACTTAATGCTCTGGCGATTTTTAAGGTGGGGCCAGATGCGACGGCGCGAGCAGGCACCCATTAGAAATTGACGTACACTGTGCGTGTATACAGCGTATACAAAGACACGGCGCAGTCAGGGTTCCAACCAACAATAAGGGGGTCATTCAACAAATAGGCCGGACAATTAAAAACTTTCAGCTACGCTCTGGAATAACTCTGGAACAAAAAATGCTAGGGAGATGCAGTTTGTACCTTAGTCATGCTGGCATATTCCTGCGTCCATTTTTTAAAGGTTGTGGGCGACTTGCACACTTCTTGATAGCAAAAAGCTCAAGTAGGCGGGGTTGCTCAGAAACGATTTCAACAGCCTCCACTATGGGAGTTTTGTGCACAGAGCTGTCGGAGAGAAAAACAAAAGTTACAACGGGTAATTTCGATCCCAGTATCATGCTCAATCTTCAAAATTATACCACCACAGGATTGCCATGTTCAAGGGCTTTCCTCTCGTACAAAACTTAATGCTTTGACGATTTTTAAGGCGGGGCCAGATGCGACGGCGCGAGCAGGCACCCATTAGAAATTGACGTACACTGTGCGTGTATACAGCGTATACAAAGACACGGCGCAGTCAGGGTTCCAACCAACAATAAGGGGGTCATTCAACAAATAGGCCGGACAATTAAAAACTTTCAGCTACGCTCTGGAATAACTCTGGAACAAAAAATGCTAGGGAGATGCAGTTTGTACCTTAGTCAAGCTGGCATATTCCTGCGTCCATTTTTTTTAAAGATTTAGGGCGACTTGCACACTTCTTGATAGAAAAAAGCTCAAGTAGGCGGGGTTGCTCAGAAACAACTTCAACAGCCTCCACTATGGGAGTTTTGTGCACAGAGCTGTCGGAGAGAAAACAAAATGTACAACGGGTGATTTCGATCCCAGTATCATGCTCAATCTTCAAAATTTTACCACCACAGGATTGCCATGTTCAAGGGCTTTCCTCTCGTACAAAACTTAATGCAATGACGATTTTTAAGGTGGGGCCAGATGCGACGGCGCGAGCAGGCACCCATTAGAAATTGACGTACACTGTGCGTGTATACAGCGTATACAATGACAACTCTCTGTCAGGGTTCCAACCAACAATAAGGGGGTCATTCAACTAATAGGCCGGACAATTAAAAACTTTCAGCTACGCTCTGGAATAACTCTGGAACAAAAAAAGCTAGGGAGATGCAGTTTGTACCTTAGTCATGCTGGCATATTCCTGCGTCCATTTTTTAAAGAGTTAGGGCGACTTACACACTTCTTGATAGAAAAAAGCTCAAGTAGGCGGGGTTGCTCAGAAACAATTTCAACAGCCTCCACTATGGGAGTTTTGTGCACAGAGCTGTCGGAGAGAAAAACAAAAGTTACAACGGGTAATTTCGATCCCAGTATCATGCTCAATCTTCAAAATTTTACCACCACAGGATTGCCATGTTCAAGGGCTTTCCTTTCGTACAAAACTTAATGCTTTGACGATTTTTAGGGCGGGGCCAGATGCGACGGCGCGAGCAGGCACCCATTAGAAATTGACGTACACTGTGCGTGTATACAGCGTATACAAAGACACGGCGCAGTCAGGGTTCCAACCAACAATAAGGGGGTCATTCAACAAATAGGCTGGACAATTAAAAACTTTCAGCTACGCTCTGGAATAACTCTGGAACAAAAAATGCTAGGGAGATGCAGTTTGTACCTTAGTCAAGCTGGCATATTCCTGCGTCCATTTTTTAAAGATTTAGGGCGACTTGCACACTTCTTGATAGAAAAAAGCTCAAGTAGGCGGGGTTGCTCAGAAACAATTTCAACAGCCTCCACTATGGGAGTTTTGTGCACAGATCTGTCGGAGAGAAAAACAAAAGTTACAGCGGGTAGTTTCGATCCCAGTATCATGCTCAATCTTCAAAATTTTACCACCACAGGATTGCCATGTTCAAGGGCTTTCCTCTCGTACAAAACTTAATGCTCTGACGATTTTTAAGGTGGGGCCAGATGCGACGGCGCGAGCAGGCACCCATTAGAAATTGACGTACACTGTGCGTGTATACAACGTATACAAAGACACGGCGCAGTCAGGGTTCCAACCAACAATAAGGGGGTCATTCAACAAATAGGCCGGACAATTAAAAACTTTCAGCTACGCTCTGGAAAATTTCTGGAATAAAATGCTAGGGAGATGCATTTTGTACCTTAGTCAAGCTGGCATATTCCTGTGTCCATTTTTTAAAGGTTGAGGGCGACTTGCACACTTCGTGATAGAAAAAAGCTCAAGTAGGCGGGGTTGCTCAGAAACGATTTCAACAGCCTCCACTATGGGAGTTTTGTGCACAGAGCTGTCGGAGAGAAAAACAAAAGTTACAACGGGTAATTTCGATCCCAGTATCATGCTCAATCTTCAAAATTATACCACCACAGGATTGCCATGTTCAAGGGCTTTCCTCTCGTACAAAACTTAATACTTTGACGATTTTTAAGACGGGGCCAGATGCGACGGCGCGAGCAGGCACCCATTAGAAATTGACGTACACTGTGCGTGTATACAGCGTATACAAAGACACGGCGCAGTCAGGGTTCCAACCAACAATAAGGGGGTCATTCAACAAATAGGCCGGACAATTAAAAACTTTCAGCTACGCTCTGGAATAACTCTGGAACAAAAAATGCTAGGGAGATGCAGTTTGTACCTTAGTCATGCTGGCATATTCCTGCGTCCGTTTTTTAAAGGTTTAGGGCGACTTGCACACTTCTTGATAGAAAAAAAGCTCAAGTAGGCGGGGTTGCTCAGAAACGATTTCAACAGCCTCCACTATGGGAGTTTTGTGCACAGAGCTGTCGGAGAGAAAAACAAAATGTACAACGGGTAATTTCGATCCCAGTATCATGCTCAATCTTCAAAATTTTACCACCACAGGATTGCCATGTTCAAGGGCTTTCCTCTCGTACAAAACTTACTGCTCTGACGATTTTAAAGGTGGGGCCAGATACGACGGCGCGAGCAGGCACCCATTAAAAATTGACGTACACTGTGCGTGTATACAGCGTATACAAAGACACGGCGCAGTCAGGGTTCCAACCAACAATAAGGGGGTCATTCAACAAAGAGACCGGACAATTAAAAACTTTCAGCTACGCTCTGGAATAACTCTGGAACAAAAAATGCTAGGGAGATGCAGTTTGTACCTTAGTCAAGCTGGCATATTCCTGCGTCCATTTTTTAAAGATTTAGGGCGACTTGCACACTTCTTGATAGAAAAAAGCTCAAGTAGGCGGGGTTGCTCAGAAACAATTTCAACAGCCTCCACTATGGGAGTTTTGTGCACAGAGCTGTCGGAGAGAAAAACAAAAGTTACAACGGGTAATTTCGATCCCAGTATCATGCTCAATCTTCAAAATTATACCACCACAGGATTGCCATGTTCAAGGGCTTTCCTCTCGTACAAAACTTAATGCTCTGACGATTTTTAAGGTGGGGCCAGATGCGACGGCGCGAGCAGGCACCCATTAGAAATTGACGTACACTGTGCGTGTATACAGCGTATACAAAGACACGGCGCAGTCAGGGTTCCAACCAACAATAAGGGGGTCATTCAACAAATAGGCCGGACAATTAAAAACTTTCAGCTACGCTCTGGAATAACTCTGGAACAAAAAATGCTAGGGAGATGCAGTTTGTACCTTAGTCATGCTGGCATATTCCTGCGTCCATTTTTTAAAGGTTGAGGGCGACTTGCACACTTCTTGATAGAAAAAAGCTCAAGTAGGCGGGGTTGCTCAGAAACGATTTCAACAGCCTCCACTATGGGAGTTTTGTGCACAGAGCTGTCGGAGAGAAAAACAAAAGTTACAACGGGTAATTTCGATCCCAGTATCATGCTCAATCTTCAAAATTATACCACCACAGGATTGCCATGTTCAAGGGCTTTCCTCTCGTACAAAACTTAATGCTTTGACGATTTTTAAGACGGGGCCAGATGCGACGGCGCGAGCAGGCACCCATTAGAAATTGACGTACACTGTGCGTGTATACAGCGTATACAAAGACACGGCGCAGTCAGGGTTCCAACCAACAATAAGGGGGTCATTCAACAAATAGGCCGGACAATTAAAAACTTTCAGCTACGCTCTGGAATAACTCTGGAACAAAAAATGCTAGGGAGATGCAGTTTGTACCTTAGTCAAGCTGGCATATTCCTGCGTCCATTTTTTTTAAAGATTTAGGGCGACTTGCACACTTCTTGATAGAAAAAAGCTCAAGTAGGCGGGGTTGCTCAGAAACAACTTCAACAGCCTCCACTATGGGAGTTTTGTGCACAGAGCTGTCGGAGAGAAAACAAAATGTACAACGGGTAATTTCGATCCCAGTATCATGCTCAATCTTCAAAATTTTACCACCACAGGATTGCCATGTTCAAGGGCTTTCCTCTCGTACAAAACTTAATGCAATGACGATTTTTAAGGTGGGGCCAGATGCGACGGCGCGAGCAGGCACCCATTAGAAATTGACGTACACTGTGCGTGTATACAGCGTATACAATGACAACTCTCTGTCAGGGTTCCAACCAACAATAAGGGGGTCATTCAACTAATAGGCCGGACAATTAAAAACTTTTAGCTACGCTCTGGAATAACTCTGGAACAAAAAAAGCTAGGGAGATGCAGTTTGTACCTTAGTCATGCTGGCATATTCCTGCGTCCATTTTTTAAAGAGTTAGGGCGACTTGCACACTTCTTGATAGAAAAAAGCTCAAGTAGGCGGGGTTGCTCAGAAACAATTTCAACAGCCTCCACTACGGGAGTTTTGTGCACAGAGCTGTCGGAGAGAAAAATAAAATGTACAACGGGTAATTTCGATCCCAGTATCATGCTCAATCTTCAAAATTTTACCACTACAGGATTGCCATGTTCAAGGGCTTTCCTCTCGTACAAAACTTAATGCTCTGACGATTTTTAAAGCGGGGTCAGATGCGACTGCGCGAGCAGGCACCCATAAGAAATTGACGTACACTGTGCGTGTATACAGCGTATACAAAGACACGACGCAGTCAGGGTTCCAACCAACAATAAGGGGGTCATTCAACAAATAGGCCGGACAATTAAAAACTTTCAGCTACGCTCTGGAATAACTCTGGAACAAAAAATGCTAGGGAGATGCAGTTTGTACCTTAGTCATGCTGGCATATTCCTGCGTCCATTTTTTAAAGATTTAGGGCGACTTACACACTTCTTGATAGAAAAAAGCTCAAGTAGGCGGGGTTGTTCAGAAACAATTTCAACAGCCTCCACTATGGGAGTTTTGTGCACAGAGCTGTCGGAGAGAAAAACAAAAGTTACAACGGGTAATTTCGATCCCAGTATCATGCTCAATCTTCAAAATTTTACCACCACAGGATTGCCATGTTCAAGGGCTTTCCTTTCGTACAAAACTTAATGCTTTGACGATTTTTAGGGCGGGGCTAGATGCGACGGCGCGAGCAGGCACCCATTAGAAATTGACGTACACTGTGCGTGTATACAGCGTATACAAAGACACGGCGCAGTCAGGGTTCCAACCAACAATAAGGGGGTCATTCAACAAATAGGCCGGACAATTAAAAACTTTCAGCTACGCTCTGGAATAACTCTGGAACAAAAAATGCTAGGGAGATGCAGTTTGTACCTTAGTCATGCTGGCATATTCCTGCGTCCGTTTTTTAAAGGTTTAGGGCGACTTGCACACTTCTTGATAGAAAAAAAGCTCAAGTAGGCGGGGTTGCTCAGAAACGATTTCAACAGCCTCCACTATGGGAGTTTTGTGCACAGAGCTGTCGGAGAGAAAAACAAAAGTTACAACGGGTAATTTCGATCCCAGTTTCATGCTCAATCTTCAAAATTATACCACCACAGGATTGCCATGTTCAAGGGCTTTCCTCTCGTACAAAACTTAATGCTCTGGCGATTTTTAAGGTGGGGCCAGATGCGACGGCGCGAGCAGGCACCCATTAGAAATTGACGTACACTGTGCGTGTATACAGCGTATACAAAGACACGGCGCAGTCAGGGTTCCAACCAACAATAAGGGGGTCATTCAACAAATAGGCCGGACAATTAAAAACTTTCAGCTACGCTCTGGAATAACTCTGGAACAAAAAATGCTAGGGAGATGCAGTTTGTACCTTAGTCATGCTGGCATATTCCTGCGTCCATTTTTTAAAGGTTGTGGGCGACTTGCACACTTCTTGATAGAAAAAAGCTCAAGTAGGCGGGGTTGCTCAGAAACGATTTCAACAGCCTCCACTATGGGAGTTTTGTGCACAGAGCTGTCGGAGAGAAAAACAAAAGTTACAACGGGTAATTTCGATCCCAGTATCATGCTCAATCTTCAAAATTATACCACCACAGGATTGCCATGTTCAAGGGCTTTCCTCTCGTACAAAACTTAATGCTTTGACGATTTTTAAGGCGGGGCCAGATGCGACGGCGCGAGCAGGCACCCATTAGAAATTGACGTACACTGTGCGTGTATACAGCGTATACAAAGACACGGCGCAGTCAGGGTTCCAACCAACAATAAGGGGGTCATTCAACAAATAGGCCGGACAATTAAAAACTTTCAGCTACGCTCTGGAATAACTCTGGAACAAAAAATGCTAGGGAGATGCAGTTTGTACCTTAGTCAAGCTGGCATATTCCTGCGTCCATTTTTTTTAAAGATTTAGGGCGACTTGCACACTTCTTGATAGAAAAAAGCTCAAGTAGGCGGGGTTGCTCAGAAACAACTTCAACAGCCTCCACTATGGGAGTTTTGTGCACAGAGCTGTCGGAGAGAAAACAAAATGTACAACGGGTAATTTCGATCCCAGTATCATGCTCAATCTTCAAAATTTTACCACCACAGGATTGCCATGTTCAAGGGCTTTCCTCTCGTACAAAACTTAATGCAATGACGATTTTTAAGGTGGGGCCAGATGCGACGGCGCGAGCAGGCACCCATTAGAAATTGACGTACACTGTGCGTGTATACAGCGTATACAATGACAACTCTCTGTCAGGGTTCCAACCAACAATAAGGGGGTCATTCAACTAATAGGCTGGACAATTAAAAACTTTCAGCTACGCTCTGGAATAACTCTGGAACAAAAAAAGCTAGGGAGATGCAGTTTGTACCTTAGTCATGCTGGCATATTCCTGCGTCCATTTTTTAAAGAGTTAGGGCGACTTACACACTTCTTGATAGAAAAAAGCTCAAGTAGGCGGGGTTGCTCAGAAACAATTTCAACAGCCTCCACTATGGGAGTTTTGTGCACAGAGCTGTCGGAGAGAAAAACAAAAGTTACAACGGGTAATTTCGATCCCAGTATCATGCTCAATCTTCAAAATTTTACCACCACAGGATTGCCATGTTCAAGGGCTTTCCTTTCGTACAAAACTTAATGCTTTGACGATTTTTAGGGCGGGGCCAGATGCGACGGCGCGAGCAGGCACCCATTAGAAATTGACGTACACTGTGCGTGTATACAGCGTATACAAAGACACGGCGCAGTCAGGGTTCCAACCAACAATAAGGGGGTCATTCAACAAATAGGCCGGACAATTAAAAACTTTCAGCTACGCTCTGGAATAACTCTGGAACAAAAAATGCTAGGGAGATGCAGTTTGTACCTTAGTCAAGCTGGCATATTCCTGCGTCCATTTTTTAAAGATTTAGGGCGACTTGCACACTTCTTGATAGAAAAAAGCTCAAGTAGGCGGGGTTGCTCAGAAACAATTTCAACAGCCTCCACTATGGGAGTTTTGTGCACAGATCTGTCGGAGAGAAAAACAAAAGTTACAGCGGGTAGTTTCGATCCCAGTATCATGCTCAATCTTCAAAATTTTACCACCACAGGATTGCCATGTTCAAGGGCTTTCCTCTCGTACAAAACTTAATGCTCTGACGATTTTTAAGGTGGGGCCAGATGCGACGGCGCGAGCAGGCACCCATTAGAAATTGACGTACACTGTGCGTGTATACAACGTATACAAAGACACGGCGCAGTCAGGGTTCCAACCAACAATAAGGGGGTCATTCAACAAATAGGCCGGACAATTAAAAACTTTCAGCTACGCTCTGGAAAATTTCTGGAATAAAATGCTAGGGAGATGCATTTTGTACCTTAGTCAAGCTGGCATATTCCTGTGTCCATTTTTTAAAGATTTAGGGCGACTTGCACACTTCTTGATAGAAAAAAGCTCAAGTAGGCGGGGTTGCTCAGAAACAATTTCAACAGCCTCCACTATGGGAGTTTTGTGCACAGAGCTGTCGGAGAGACAAACAAAAGTTACAACGGGTAATTTCGATCCCAGTATCATGCTCAATCTTCAAAATTTTACCACCACAGGATTGCCATGTTCAAGGGCTTTCCTTTCGTACAAAACTTAATGCTCTGACGATTTTTAAGATGGGGCCAGATGCGACGGCGCGAGCAGGCACCCATTAGAAATTGACGTACACTGTGCGTGTATACAGCGTATACAAAGACACGGCGCAGTCAGGGTTCCAACCAACAATAAGGGGGTCATTCAAAAAATAGGCCGGACAATTAAAAACTTTCAGCTACGCTCTGGAATAACTCTAGAACAAAAAATGCTAGGGAGATGCAGTTTGTACCTTAGTCATGCTGGCATATTCCTGCGTCCATTTTTTAAAGATTTAGGGCGACTTGCACACTTCTTGATAGAAAAAAGCTCAAGTAGGCGGGGTTGCTCAGAAACAATTTCAACAGCCTCCACTATGGGAGTTTTGTGCACAGAGCTGTCGGAGAGAAAAACAAAATGTACAACGGGTAATTTCGATCCCAGTATCATGCTCAATCTTCAAAATTTTACCACCACAGGATTGCCATGTTCAAGGGCTTTCCTCTCGTACAAAACTTTATGCTCTGACGATTTTTAAAGCGGGGTCAGATGCGACTGCGCGAGCAGGCACCCATTAGAAATTGACGTACACTGTGCGTGTATACAGCGTATACAAAGACACGGCGCAGTCAGGGTTCCAACCAACAATAAGGGGGTCATTCAACAAATAGGCCGGACAATTAAAAACTTTCAGCTACGCCCTGGAATAACTCTGGAACAAAAAATGCTAGGGAGATGCAGTTTGTACCTTAGTCAAGCTGGCATATTCCTGCGTCCATTTCTTAAAGATTTAGGGCGACTTGCACACTTCTTGATAGAAAGAAGCTCAAGTAGGCGGGGTTGCTCAGAAACAATTTCAACAGCCTCCACTATGGGAGTTTTGTGCACAGAGCTGTCGGAGAGACAAACAAAAGTTACAACGGGTAATTTCGATCCCAGTATCATGCTCAATCTTCAAAATTTTACCACCACAGGATTGCCATGTTCAAGGGCTTTCCTCTCGTACAAAACTTAATGCTCTAACGATTTTTAAGGCGGGGTCAGATGCGACTGCGCGAGCAGGCACGCATTAGAAATTGACGTATACTGTGCGTGTATACAGCGTATACAAAGACACGGCGCAGTCAGGGTTCCAACCAACAATAAGGGGGTCATTCAAAAAATAGGCCGGACAATTAAAAACTTTCAGCTACGCTCTGGAATAACTATGGAACAAAAAATGCTAGGGAGATGCAGTTTGTACCCTAGTCAAGCTGGCATATTCCTGCGTCCATTTTTTAAAGATTTAGGGCGACTTGCACACTTTTTGATAGAAAGAAGCTCTAGTAGGCGGGGTTGCTCAGAAACAATTTCAACAGCCTCCAGTATGGGAGTTTTGTGCACAGAGCTGTCGGAGAGAAAAACAAAAGTTACAACGGGTAATTTCGATCCCAGTATCATGCTCAATCTTCAAAATTTTACCACCACAGGATTGCCATGTTCAAGGGCTTTCCTCTCGTACAAAACTTAATGCTCTGACGATTTTTAAGGTGGGGCCAGATGCGACGGCGCGAGCAGGCACCCATTAGAAATTGACGTACACTGTGCGTGTATACAGAGTATACAAAGACACGGCGCAGTCAGGGTTCCAACCAACAATAAGGGGGTCATTCAAAAAATAGGCCGGACAATTAAAAACTTTCAGCTACGCTCTGGAATAACTCTAGAACAAAAAATGCTAGGGAGATGCAGTTTGTACCTTAGTCATGCTGGCATATTCCTGCGTCCATTTTTTAAAGATTTAGGGCGACTTGCACACTTCTTGATAGAAAAAAGCTCAAGTAGGCGGGGTTGCTCAGAAACAATTTCAACAGCCTCCACTATGGGAGTTTTGTGCACAGAGCTGTCGGAGAGAAAACAAAATGTACAACGGGTAATTTCGATCCCAGTATCATGCTCAATCTTCAAAATTTTACCACCACAGGACTGCCATGTTCAAGGGCTTTCCTCTCGTACAAAACTTATGCTCTGACGATTTTTAAGGTGGGGCCAGATACGACGGCGCGAGTAGGCACCCATTAAAAATTGACGTACACTGTGCGTGTATACAGCGTATACAAAGACACGGCGCAGTCAGGGTTCCAACCAACAATAAGGGGGTCATTCAACAAATAGGCCGGACAATTAAAAACTTTCAGCTACGCTCTGGAATAACTCTGGAACAAAAAATGCTAGGGAGATGCAGTTTGTACCTTAGTCATGCTGGCATATTCCTGCGTCCATTTTTTAAAGATTCAGGGCGACTTGCATACTTCTTGATAGAAAAAAGCTCAAGTAGGCGGGGTTGCTCAGAAACAATTTCAACAGCCTCCACTATGGGAGTTTTGTGCACAGAGCTGTCGGAGAGAAAAACAAAATGTACAACGGGTAATTTCGATCCCAGTATCATGCTCAATCTTCAAAATTTTACCACTACAGGATTGCCATGTTCAAGGGCTTTCCTCTCGTACAAAACTTAATGCTCTAACGATTTTTAAGGCGGGGTCAGATGCGACTGCGCGAGCAGGCACGCATTAGAAATTGACGTATACTGTGCGTGTATACAGCGTATACAAAGACACGGCGCAGTCAGGGTTCCAACCAACAATAAGGGGGTCATTCAAAAAATAGGCCGGACAATTAAAAACTTTCAGCTACGCTCTGGAATAACTCTGGAACAAAAAATGCTAGGGAGATGCAGTTTGTACCTTAGTCAAGCTGGCATATTCCTGCGTCCATTTCTTAAAGATTTAGGGCGACTTGCACACTTCTTGATAGAAAGAAGCTCAAGTAGGCGGGGTTGCTCAGAAACAATTTCAACAGCCTCCACTATGGGAGTTTTGTGCACAGAGCTGTCGGAGAGAAAAACAAAAGTTACAACGGGTAATTTCGATCCCAGTATCATGCTCAATCTTCAAAATTTTACCACCACAGGATTGACATGTTCAAGGGCTTTCCTCTCGTACAAAACTTAATGCTCTGACGATTTTTAAGGTGGGGCCAGATGCGACGGCGCGAGCAGGCACCCATTAGAAATTGACGTACACTGTGCGTGTATACAGCGTATACAAAGACACGGCGCAGTCAGGGTTCCAACCAACAATAAGGGGGTCATTCAAAAAATAGGCCGGACAATTAAAAACTTTCAGCTACGCTCTGGAATAACTCTAGAACAAAAAATGCTAGGGAGATGCAGTTTGTACCTTAGTCATGCTGGCATATTCCTGCGTCAATTTTTTAAAGATTTAGGGCGACTTGCACACTTCTTGATAGAAAAAAGCTCAAGTAGGCGGGGTTGCTCAGAAACAATTTCAACAGCCTCCACTATGGGAGTTTTGTGCACAGAGCTGTCGGAGAGAAAAACAAAATGTACAACGGGTAATTTCGATCCCAGTATCATGCTCAATCTTCAAAATTTTACCACTACAGGATTGCCATGTTCAAGGGCTTTCCTCTCGTACAAAACTTAATGCTCTAACGATTTTTAAGGCGGGGTCAGATGCGACTGCGCGAGCAGGCACGCATTGGAAATTGACGTATACTGTGCGTGTATACAGCGTATACAAAGACACGGCGCAGTCAGGGTTCCAACCAACAATAAGGGGGTCATTCAAAAAATAGGCCGGACAATTAAAAACTTTCAGCTACGCTCTGGAATAACTATGGAACAAAAAATGCTAGGGAGATGCAGTTTGTACCCTAGTCAAGCTGGCATATTCCTGCGTCCATTTTTTTAAGATTTAGGGCGACTTGCACACTTCTTGATAGAAAGAAGCTCAAGTAGGCGGGGTTGCTCAGAAACAATTTCAACAGCCTCCAGTATGGGAGTTTTGTGCACAGAGCTGTCGGAGAGAAAAACAAAATGTACAACGGGTAATTTCGATCCCAGTATCATGCTCAATCTTCAAAATTTTACCACTACAGGATTGCCATGTTCAAGGGCTTTCCTCTCGTACAAAACTTAATGCTCTGACGATTTTTAAAGTGGGGTCAGATGCGACTGCGCGAGCAGGCACCCATTAGAAATTGACGTACACTGTGCGTGTATACAGCGTATACAAAGACACGGCGCAGTCAGGGTTCCAACCAACAATAAGGGGGTCATTCAACAAATAGGCCGGACAATTAAAAACTTTCAGCTACGCTCTGGAATAAATCTGGAACAAAAAATGCTAGGGAGATGCAGTTTGTACCTTAGTCAAGCTGGCATATTCCTGCGTCCATTTCTTAAAGATATAGGGCGACTTGCACACTTCTTGATAGAAAGAAGCTCAAGTAGGCGGGGTTGCTCAGAAACAATTTCAACAGCCTCCACTATGGGAGTTTTGTGCACAGAGCTGTCGGAGAGACAAACAAAAGTTACAACGGGTAATTTCGATCCCAGTATCATGATCAATCTTCAAAATTTTACCACCACAGGATTGCCATGTTCAAGGGCTTTCCTCTCGTACAAAACTTAATGCTCTAACGATTTTTAAGGCGGGGTCAGATGCGACTGCGCGAGCAGGCACGCATTAGAAATTGACGTATACTGTGCGTGTATACAGCGTATACAAAGACACGGCGCAGTCAGGGTTCCAACCAACAATAAGGGGGTCATTCAAAAAATAGGCCGGACAATTAAAAACTTTCAGCTACGCTCTGGAATAACTCTGGAACAAAAAATGCTAGGGAGATGCAGTTTGTACCTTAGTCAAGCTGGCATATTCCTGCGTCCATTTCTTAAAGATTTAGGGCGACTTGCACACTTCTTGATAGAAAGAAGCTCAAGTAGGCAGGGTTGCTCAGAAACAATTTCAACAGCCTCCACTATGGGAGTTTTGTGCACAGAGCTGTCGGAGAGAAAAACAAAAGTTACAACGGGTAATTTCGATCCCAGTATCATGCTCAATCTTCAAAATTTTACCACCACAGGATTGACATGTTCAAGGGCTTTCCTCTCGTACAAAACTTAATGCTCTGACGATTTTTAAGGTGGGGCCAGATGCGACGGCGCGAGCAGGCACCCATTAGAAATTGACGTACACTGTGCGTGTATACAGCGTATACAAAGACACGGCGCAGTCAGGGTTCCAACCAACAATAAGGGGGTCATTCAAAAAATAGGCCGGACAATTAAAAACTTTCAGCTACGCTCTGGAATAACTCTAGAACAAAAAATGCTAGGGAGATGCAGTTTGTACCTTAGTCATGCTGGCATATTCCTGCGTCAATTTTTTAAAGATTTAGGGCGACTTGCACACTTCTTGATAGAAAAAAGCTCAAGTAGGCGGGGTTGCTCAGAAACAATTTCAACAGCCTCCACTATGGGAGTTTTGTGCACAGAGCTGTCGGAGAGAAAAACAAAATGTACAACGGGTAATTTCGATCCCAGTATCATGCTCAATCTTCAAAATTTTACCACTACAGGATTGCCATGTTCAAGGGCTTTCCTCTCGTACAAAACTTAATGCTCTGACGATTTTTAAAGCGGGGTCAGAAGCGACTGCGCGAGCAGGCCCCCATTAGAAATTGACGTACACTGTGCGTGTATACAGCGTATACAAAGACACGGCGCAGTCAGGGTTCCAACCAACAATAAGGGGGTCATTCAAAAAATAGGCCGGACAATAAAAAACTTTCAGCTACGCTCTGGAATAACTATGGAACAAAAAATGCTAGGGAGATGCAGTTTGTACGCTAGTCAAGCTGGCATATTCCTGCGTCCATTTTTTAAAGATTTAGGGCGACTTGCACACTTCTTGATAGAAAGAAGCTCAAGTAGGCGGGGTTGCTCAGAAACAATTTCAACAGCCTCCAGTATGGGAGTTTTGTGCACAGAGCTGTCGGAGAGAAAAACAAAAGTTACAACGGGTAATTTCGATCCCAGTATCATGCTCAATCTTCAAAATTTTACCACCACAGGATTGCCATGTTCAAGGGCTTTCCTCTCGTACAAAACTTGATGCTCTGACGATTTTTAAGGTGGGGCCAGATGCGACGGCGCGAGCAGGCACCCATTAGAAATTGACGTACACTGTGCGTGTATACAGAGTATACAAAGACACGGCGCAGTCAGGGTTCCAACTAACAATAAGGGGGTCATTCAAAAAATAGGCCGGACAATTAAAAACTTTCAGCTACGCTCTGGAATAACTCCAGAACAAAAAATGCTAGGGAGATGCAGTTTGTACCTTAGTCATGCTGGCATATTCCTGCGTCCATTTTTTAAAGATTTAGGGCGACTTACACACTTCTTGATAGAAAAAAGCTCAAGTAGGCGGGGTTGCTCAGAAACAATTTCAACAGCCTCCACTATGGGAGTTTTGTGCACAGAGCTGTCGGAGAGAAAACAAAATGTACAACGGGTAATTTCGATCCCAGTATCATGCTCAATCTTCAAAATTTTACCACCACAGGACTGCCATGTTCAAGGGCTTTCCTCTCGTACAAAACTTAATGCTCTGACGATTTTTAAGGTGGGGCCAGATACGACGGCGCGAGTAGGCACCCATTAAAAATTGACGTACACTGTGCGTGTATACAGCGTATACAAAGACACGGCGCAGTCAGGGTTCCAACCAACAATAAGGGGGTCATTCAACAAATAGGCCGGACAATTAAAAACTTTCAGCTACGCTCTGGAATAACTCTGGAACAAAAAATGCTAGGGAGATGCAGTTTGTACCTTAGTCATGCTGGCATATTCCTGCGTCCATTTTTTAAAGATTTAGGGCGACTTGCACACTTCTTGATAGAAAGAAGCTCAAGTAGGCGGGGTTGCTCAGAAACAATTTCAACAGCCTCCAGTATGGGAGTTTTGTGCACAGAGCTGTCGGAGAGACAAACAAAAGTTACAACGGGTAATTTCGATCCCAGTATCATGCTCAATCTTCAAAATTTTACCACCACAGGATTGCCATGTTCAAGGGCTTTCCTCTCGTACAAAACTTGATGCTCTGACGATTTTTAAGGTGGGGCCAGATGCGACGGCGCGAGCAGGCACCCATTAGAAATTGACGTACACTGTGCGTGTATACAGAGTATACAAAGACACGGCGCAGTCAGGGTTCCAACTAACAATAAGGGGGTCATTCAAAAAATAGGCCGGACAATTAAAAACTTTCAGCTACGCTCTGGAATAACTCCAGAACAAAAAATGCTAGGGAGATGCAGTTTGTACCTTAGTCATGCTGGCATATTCCTGCGTCCATTTTTTAAAGATTTAGGGCGACTTACACACTTCTTGATAGAAAAAAGCTCAAGTAGGCGGGGTTGCTCAGAAACAATTTCAACAGCCTCCACTATGGGAGTTTTGTGCACAGAGCTGTCGGAGAGAAAACAAAATGTACAACGGGTAATTTCGATCCCAGTATCATGCTCAATCTTCAAAATTTTACCACCACAGGACTGCCATGTTCAAGGGCTTTCCTCTCGTACAAAACTTAATGCTCTGACGATTTTTAAGGTGGGGCCAGATACGACGGCGCGAGTAGGCACCCATTAAAAATTGACGTACACTGTGCGTGTATACAGCGTATACAAAGACACGGCGCAGTCAGGGTTCCAACCAACAATAAGGGGGTCATTCAACAAATAGGCCGGACAATTAAAAACTTTCAGCTACGCTCTGGAATAACTCTGGAACAAAAAATGCTAGGGAGATGCAGTTTGTACCTTAGTCATGCTGGCATATTCCTGCGTCCATTTTTTAAAGATTTAGGGCGACTTGCACACTTCTTGATAGAAAAAAGCTCAAGTAGGCGGGGTTGCTCAGAAACAATTTCAACAGCCTCCACTATGGGAGTTTTGTGCACAGAGCTGTCGGAGAGACAAACAAAAGTTACAACGGGTAATTTCGATCCCAGTATCATGCTCAATCTTCAAAATTTTACCACCACAGGATTGCCATGTTCAAGGGCTTTCCTCTCGTACAAAACTTAATGCTCTGACGATTTTTAAAGCGGGGTCAGATGCGACTGCGCGAGCAGGCACCCATTAGAAATTGACGTACACTGTGCGTGTATACAGCGTATACAAAGACACGGCGCAGTCAGGGTTCCAACCAACAATAAGGGGGTCATTCAACAAATAGGCCGGACAATTAAAAACTTTCAGCTACGCTCTGGAATAACTCTGGAACAAAAAATGCTAGGGAGATGCAGTTTGTACCTTAGTCAAGCTGGCATATTCCTGCGTCCATTTCTTAAAGATTTAGGGCGACTTGCACACTTCTTGATAGAAAGAAGCTCAAGTAGGCGGGGTTGCTCAGAAACAATTTCAACAGCCTCCACTATGGGAGTTTTGTGCACAGAGCTGTCGGAGAGACAAACAAAAGTTACAACGGGTAATTTCGATCCCAGTATCATGCTCAATCTTCAAAATTTTACCACCACAGGATTGCCATGTTCAAGGGCTTTCCTCTCGTACAAAACTTAATGCTCTGACGATTTTTAAGGTGGGGCCAGATGCGACGGCGCGAGCAGGCACCCATTAGAAATTCACGTACACTGTGCGTGTATACAGAGTATACAAAGACACGGCGCAGTCAGGGTTCCAACCAACAATAAGGGGGTCATTCAAAAAATAGGCCGGACAATTAAAAACTTTCAGCTACGCTCTGGAATAACTCTAGAACAAAAAATGCTAGGGAGATGCAGTTTGTACCTTAGTGATGCTGGCATATTCCTGCGTCCATTTTTTAAAGATTTAGGGCGACTTACACACTTCTTGATAGAAAAAAGCTCAAGTAGGCGGGGTTGCTCAGAAACAATTTCAACAGCCTCCACTATGGGAGTTTTGTGCACAGAGCTGTCGGAGAGAAAACAAAATGTACAACGGGTAATTTCGATCCCAGTATCATGCTCAATCTTCAAAATTTTACCACCACAGGACTGCCATGTTCAAGGGCTTTCCTCTCGTACAAAACTTAATGCTCTGACGATTTTTAAGGTGGGGCCAGATACGACGGCGCGAGTAGGCACCCATTAAAAATTGACGTACACTGTGCGTGTATACAGCGTATACAAAGACACGGCGCAGTCAGGGTTCCAACCAACAATAAGGGGGTCATTCAACAAATAGGCCGGACAATTAAAAACTTTCAGCTACGCTCTGGAATAACTCTGGAACAAAAAATGCTAGGGAGATGCAGTTTGTACCTTAGTCATGCTGGCATATTCCTGCGTCCATTTTTTAAAGATTTAGGGCGACTTGCACACTTCTTGATAGAAAAAAGCTCAAGTAGGCGGGGTTGCTCAGAAACAATTTCAACAGCCTCCACTATGGGAGTTTTGTGCACAGAGCTGTCGGAGAGACAAACAAAAGTTACAACGGGTAATTTCGATCCCAGTATCATGCTCAATCTTCAAAATTTTACCACCACAGGATTGCCATGTTCAAGGGCTTTCCTCTCGTACAAAACTTAATGCTCTAACGATTTTTAAGGCGGGGTCAGATGCGACTGCGCGAGCAGGCACCCATTAGAAATTGACGTACACTGTGCGTGTATACAGCGTATACAAAGACACGGCGCAGTCAGGGTTCCAACCAACAATAAGGGGGTCATTCAAAAAATAGGCCGGACAATTAAAAACTTTCAGCTACGCTCTGGAATAACTCTAGAACAAAAAATGCTAGGGAGATGCAGTTTGTACCTTAGTCATGCTGGCATATTCCTGCGTCAATTTTTTAAATATTTAGGGCGACTTGCACACTTCTTGATAGAAAAAAGCTCAAGTAGGCGGGGTTGCTCAGAAACAATTTCAACAGCCTCCACTATGGGAGTTTTGTGCACAGAGCTGTCGGAGAAAAAACAAAATGTACAACGGGTAATTTCGATCCCAGTATCATGCTCAATCTTCAAAATTTTACCACCACAGGACTGCCATGTTCAAGGGCTTTCCTCTCGTACAAAACTTAATGCTCTGACGATTTTTAAGGTGGGGCCAGATACGACGGCGCGAGTAGGCACCCATTAAAAATTGACGTACACTGTGCGTGTATACAGCGTATACAAAGACACGGCGCAGTCAGGGTTCCAACCAACAATAAGGGGGTCATTCAACAAATAGGCCGGTCAATTAAAAACTTTCAGCTACGCTCTGGAATAACTCTGGAACAAAAAATGCTAGGGAGATGCAGTTTGTACCTTAGTCATGCTGGCATATTCCTGCGTCCATTTTTTAAAGATTTAGGGCGACTTGCACACTTCTTGATAGAAAAAAGCTCAAGTAGGCGGGGTTGCTCAGAAACAATTTCAACAGCCTCCACTATGGGAGTTTTGTGCACAGAGCTGTCGGAGAGAAAAACAAAATGTACAACGGGTAATTTCGATCCCAGTATCATGCTCAATCTTCAAAATTTTACCACCACAGGACTGCCATGTTCAAGGGCTTTCCTCTCGTACAAAACTTAATGCTCTGACGATTTTTAAGGTGGGGCCAGATACGACGGCGCGAGTAGGCACCCATTAAAAATTGACGTACACTGTGCGTGTATACAGCGTATACAAAGACACGGCGCAGTCAGGGTTCCAACCAACAATAAGGGGGTCATTCAACAAATAGGCCGGTCAATTAAAAACTTTCAGCTACGCTCTGGAATAACTCTGGAACAAAAAATGCTAGGGAGATGCAGTTTGTACCTTAGTCATGCTGGCATATTCCTGCGTTCATTTTTTAAAGATTTAGGGCGACTTGCACACTTCTTGATAGAAAAAAGCTCAAGTAGGCGGGGTTGCTCAGAAACAATTTCAACAGCCTCCACTATGGGAGTTTTGTGCACAGAGCTGTCGGAGAGAAAAACAAAATGTACAACGGGTAATTTCGATCCCAGTATCATGCTCAATCTTCAAAATTTTACCACCACAGGACTGCCATGTTCAAGGGCTTTCCTCTCGTACAAAACTTAATGCTCTGACGATTTTTAAGGTGGGGCCAGATACGACGGCGCGAGTAGGCACCCATTAAAAATTGACGTACACTGTGCGTGTATACAGCGTATACAAAGACACGGCGCAGTCAGGGTTCCAACCAACAATAAGGGGGTCATTCAACAAATAGGCCGGTCAATTAAAAACTTTCAGCTACGCTCTGGAATAACTCTGGAACAAAAAATGCTAGGGAGATGCAGTTTGTACCTTAGTCATGCTGGCATATTCCTGCGTCCATTTTTTAAAGATTTAGGGCGACTTGCACACTTCTTGATAGAAAAAAGCTCAAGTAGGCGGGGTTGCTCAGAAACAATTTCAACAGCCTCCACTATGGGAGTTTTGTGCACAGAGCTGTCGGAGAGAAAAACAAAATGTACAACGGGTAATTTCGATCCCAGTATCATGCTCAATCTTCAAAATTTTACCACTACAGGATTGCCATGTTCAAGGGCTTTCCTCTCGTACAAAACTTAATGCTCTGACGATTTTTAAAGCGGGGTCAGATGCGACTGCGCGAGCAGGCACCCATTAGAAATTGACGTACACTGTGCGTGTATACAGCGTATAAAAAGACACGGCGCAGTCAGGGTTCCAACTAACAATAAGGGGGTCATTCAACAAATAGGCCGGACAATTAAAAACTTTCAGCTACGCTCTGGAATAACTCTGGAACAAAAAATGCTAGGGAGATGCAGTTTGTACCTTAGTCAAGCTGGCATATTCCTGCGTCCATTTTTTAAAGATTTAGGGCGACTTGCACACTTCTTGATAGAAAAAAGCTCAAGTAGCCGGGGTTGCTCAGAAACAATTTCAACAGCCTCCACTATGGGAGTTTTGTGCACAGAGCTGTCGGAGAGAAAAACAAAAGTTACAACGGGTAATTTCGATCCCAGTATCATGCTCAATCTTCAAAATTTTACCACCACAGGACTGCCATGTTCAAGGGCTTTCCTCTCGTACAAAACTTAATGCTCTGACGATTTTTAAGGTGGGGCCAGATACGACGGCGCGAGTAGGCACCCATTAAAAATTGACGTACACTGTGCGTGTATACAGCGTATACAAAGACACGGCGCAGTCAGGGTTCCAACCAACAATAAGGGGGTCATTCAACAAATAGGCCGGTCAATTAAAAACTTTCAGCTACGCTCTGGAATAACTCTGGAACAAAAAATGCTAGGGAGATGCAGTTTGTACCTTAGTCATGCTGGCATATTCCTGCGTCCATTTTTTAAAGATTTAGGGCGACTTGCACACTTCTTGATAGAAAAAAGCTCAAGTAGGCGGGGTTGCTCAGAAACAATTTCAACAGCCTCCACTATGGGAGTTTTGTGCACAGAGCTGTCGGAGAGAAAAACAAAATGTACAACGGGTAATTTCGATCCCAGTATCATGCTCAATCTTCAAAATTTTACCACTACAGGATTGCCATGTTCAAGGGCTTTCCTCTCGTACAAAACTTAATGCTCTGACGATTTTTAAAGCGGGGTCAGATGCGACTGCGCGAGCAGGCACCCATTAGAAATTGACGTACACTGTGCGTGTATACAGCGTATACAAAGACACGGCGCAGTCAGGGTTCCAACCAACAATAAGGGGGTCATTCAACAAATAGGCCGGACAATTAAAAACTTTCAGCTACGCTCTGGAATAACTCTGGAACAAAAAATGCTAGGGAGATGCAGTTTGTACCTTAGTCAAGCTGGCATATTCCTGCGTCCATTTTTTAAAGATTTAGGGCGACTTGCACACTTCTTGATAGAAAAAAGCTCAAGTAGGCGGGGTTGCTCAGAAACAATTTCAACAGCCTCCACTATGGGAGTTTTGTGCACAGAGCTGTCGGAGAGAAAAACAAAAGTTACAACGGGTAATTTCGATCCCAGTATCATGCTCAATCTTCAAAATTTTACCACCACAGGATTGCCATGTTCAAGGGCTTTCTTCTCGTACAAAACTTAATGCTCTGACGATTTTTAAGGTGGGGCCAGATGCGACGGCGCGAGCAGGCACCCATTAAAAATTGACGTACACTGTGCGTGTATACAGCGTATACAAAGACACGGCGCAGTCAGGGTTCCAACCAACAATAAGGGGGTCATTCAACAAATAGGCCGGTCAATTAAAAACTTTCAGCTACGCTCTGGAATAACTCTGGAACAAAAAATGCTAGGGAGATGCAGTTTGTACCTTAGTCATGCTGGCATATTCCTGCGTCCATTTTTTAAAGATTTAGGGCGACTTGCACACTTCTTGATAGAAAAAAGCTCAAGTAGGCGGGGTTGCTCAGAAACAATTTCAACAGCCTCCACTATGGGAGTTTTGCGCACAGAGCTGTCGGAGAGAAAAACAAAATGTACAACGGGTAATTTCGATCCCAGTATCATGCTCAATCTTCAAAATTTTACCACTACAGGATTGCCATGTTCAAGGGCTTTCCTCTCGTACAAAACTTAATGCTCTGACGATTTTTAAAGCGGGGTCAGATGCGACTGCGCGAGCAGGCACCCATTAGAAATTGACGTACACTGTGCGTGTATACAGCGTATAAAAAGACACGGCGCAGTCAGGGTTCCAACCAACAATAAGGGGGTCATTCAACAAATAGGCCGGACAATTAAAAACTTTCAGCTACGCTCTGGAATAACTCTGGAACAAAAAATGCTAGGGAGATGCAGTTTGTACCTTAGTCAAGCTGGCATATTCCTGCGTCCATTTTTTAAAGATTTAGGGCGACTTGCACACTTCTTGATAGAAAAAAGCTCAAGTAGCCGGGGTTGCTCAGAAACAATTTCAACAGCATCCACTATGGGAGTTTTGTGCACAGAGCTGTCGGAGAGAAAAACAAAAGTTACAACGGGTAATTTCGATCCCAGTATCATGCTCAATCTTCAAAATTTTACCACCACAGGACTGCCATGTTCAAGGGCTTTCCTCTCGTACAAAACTTAATGCTCTGACGATTTTTAAGGTGGGGCCAGATACGACGGCGCGAGTAGGCACCCATTAAAAATTGACGTACACTGTGCGTGTATACAGCGTATACAAAGACACGGCGCAGTCAGGGTTCCAACCAACAATAAGGGGGTCATTCAACAAATAGGCCGGTCAATTAAAAACTTTCAGCTACGCTCTGGAATAACTCTGGAACAAAAAATGCTAGGGAGATGCAGTTTGTACCTTAGTCATGCTGGCATATTCCTGCGTCCATTTTTTAAAGATTTAGGGCGACTTGCACACTTCTTGATAGAAAAAAGCTCAAGTAGGCGGGGTTGCTCAGAAACAATTTCAACAGCCTCCACTATGGGAGTTTTGTGCACAGAGCTGTCGGAGAGAAAAACAAAATGTACAACGGGTAATTTCGATCCCAGTATCATGCTCAATCTTCAAAATTTTACCACTACAGGATTGCCATGTTCAAGGGCTTTCCTCTCGTACAAAACTTAATGCTCTGACGATTTTTAAAGCGGGGTCAGATGCGACTGCGCGAGCAGGCACCCATTAGAAATTGACGTACACTGTGCGTGTATACAGCGTATACAAAGACACGGCGCAGTCAGGGTTCCAACCAACAATAAGGGGGTCATTCAACAAATAGGCCGGACAATTAAAAACTTTCAGCTACGCTCTGGAATAACTCTGGAACAAAAAATGCTAGGGAGATGCAGTTTGTACCTTAGTCAAGCTGGCATATTCCTGCGTCCATTTTTTAAAGATTTAGGGCGACTTGCACACTTCTTGATAGAAAAAAGCTCAAGTAGGCGGGGTTGCTCAGAAACAATTTCAACAGCCTCCACTATGGGAGTTTTGTGCACAGAGCTGTCGGAGAGAAAAACAAAAGTTACAACGGGTAATTTCGATCCCAGTATCATGCTCAATCTTCAAAATTTTACCACCACAGGATTGCCATGTTCAAGGGCTTTCTTCTCGTACAAAACTTAATTCTCTGACGATTTTTAAGGTGGGGCCAGATGCGACGGCGCGAGCAGGCACCCATTAGAAATTGACGTACACTGTGCGTGTATACAGCGTATACAAAGACACGGCGCAGACAGGGTTCCAACCAACAATAAGGGGGTCATTCAACAAATAGGCCGGACAATTAAAAACTTTCAGCTACGCTCTGGAATAACTGTAGAACAAAAAATGCTCGGGAGATGCAGTTTGTACCTTAGTCATGCTGGCATATTCCTGCGTCCATTTTTTAAAGATTTAGGGCGACTTACACACTTCTTGATAGAAAAAAGCTCAAGTAGGCGGGGTTGCTCAGAAACAATTTCAACAGCCTCCACTATGGGAGTTTTGTGCACAAAGCTGTCGGAGAGAAAACAAAATGTACAACGGGTAATTTCGATCCCAGTATCATGCTCAATCTTCAAAATTTTACCACTACAGGATTGCCATGTTCAAGGGCTTTCCTCTCGTACAAAACTTAATGCTCTGACGATTTTTAAAGCGGGGTCAGATGCGACTGCGCGAGCAGGCACCCATTAGAAATTGACGTACACTGTGCGTGTATACAGCGTATACAAAGACACGGCGCAGTCAGGGTTCCAACCAACAATAAGGGGGTCATTCAACAAATAGGCCGGACAATTAAAAACTTTCAGCTACGCTCTGGAATAACTCTGGAACAAAAAATGCTAGGGAGATGCAGTTTGTACCTTAGTCAAGCTGGCATATTCCTGCGTCCATTTCTTAAAGATTTAGGGCGACTTGCACACTTCTTGATAGAAAGAAGCTCAAGTAGGCGGGGTTGCTCATAAACAATTTCAACAGCCTCCAGTATGGGAGTTTTGTGCACAGAGCTGTCGGAGAGACAAACAAAAGTTACAACGGGTAATTTCGATCCCAGTATCATGCTCAATCTTCAAAATTTTACCACCACAGGATTGCCATGTTCACGGGCTTTCCTCTCGTACAAAACTTAATGCTCTAACGATTTTTAAGGCGGGGTCAGATGCGACTGCGCGAGCAGGCACGCATTAGAAATTGACGTATACTGTGCGTGTATACAGCGTATACAAAGACACGGCGCAGTCAGGGTTCCAACCAACAATAAGGGGGTCATTCAAAAAATAGGCTGGACAATTAAAAACTTTCAGCTACGCTCTGGAATAACTCTGGAACAAAAAATGCTACGGAGATGCAGTTTGTACCTTAGTCAAGCTGGCATATTCCTGCGTCCATTTCTTAAAGATTTAGGGCGACTTGCACACTTCTTGATAGAAAAAAGCTCAAGTAGGCGGGGTTGCTCAGAAACAATTTCAACAGCCTCCACTATGGGAGTTTTGTGCACAGAGCTGTCGGAGAGAAAAACAAAAGTTACAACGGGTAATTTCGATCCAAGTATCATGCTCAATCTTCAAAATTTTACCACCACAGGATTGCCATGTTCAAGGGCTTTCCTCTCGTACAAAACTTAATGCTCTGACGATTTTTAAGGTGGGGCCAGATGCGACGGCGCGAGCAGGCACCCATTACAAATTGACGTATACCGTGCGTGTATACAGCGTATACAAAGACACGGCGCAGTCAGGGTTCCAACCAACAATAAGGGGGTCATTCAACAAATAGGCCGGACAATTAAAAACGTTCAGCTACGCTCTGGAATAACTGTAGAACAAAAAATGCTAGGGAGATGCAGTTTGTACCTTAGTCATGCTGGCATATTCCTGCGTCCATTTTTTAAAGATTTAGGGCGACTTACACACTTCTTGATAGAAAAAAGCTCAAGTAGGCGGGGTTGCTCAGAAACAATTTCAACAGCCTCCACTATGGGAGTTTTGTGCACAAAGCTGTCGGAGAGAAAACAAAATGTACAACGGGTAATTTCGATCCCAGTATCATGCTCAATCTTCAAAATTTTACCACTACAGGATTGCCATGTTCAAGGGCTTTCCTCTCGTACAAAACTTAATGCTCTGACGATTTTTAAAGCGGGGTCAGATGCGACTGCGCGAGCAGGCACCCATTAGAAATTGACGTACACTGTGCGTGTATACAGCGTATACAAAGACACGGCGCAGTCAGGGTTCCAACCAACAATAAGGGGGTCATTCAACAAATAGGCCGGAAAATTAAAAACTTTCAGCTACGCTCTGGAATAACTCTGGAACAAAAAATGCTAGGGAGATGCAGTTTGTACCTTAGTCAAGCTGGCATATTCCTGCGTCCATTTCTTAAAGATTTAGGGCGACTTGCACAATTCTTGATAGAAAGAAGCTCAAGTAGGCGGGGTTGCTCAGAAACAATTTCAACAGCCTCCAGTATGGGAGTTTTGTGCACAGAGCTGTCGGAGAGACAAACAAAAGTTACAACGGGTAATTTCGATCCCAGTATCATGCTCAATCTTCAAAATTTTACCACCACAGGATTGCCATGTTCAAGGGCTTTCCTCTCGTACAAAACTTAATGCTCTGACGATTTTTAAGGTGGGGCCAGATACGACGGCGCGAGCAGGCACCCATTAAAAATTGACGTACACTGTGCGTGTATACAGCGTATACAAAGACACGGCGCAGTCAGGGTTCCAACCACCAATAAGGGGGTCATTCAACAAATAGACCGGACAATTAAAAAATTTTAGCTACGCTCTGGAATAACTCTGGAACAAAAAATGCTCGGGAGATGCAGTGTGTACCTTAGTCATGTTGGCATATTCCTGCGTCCATTTTTTAAAGATTTAGGGCGACTTACACACTTCTTGAGAGAAAAAAGCTCAAGTAGCCGGGGTTGCTCAGAAACAATTTCAACAGCCTCCACTATGGGAGTTTTGTGCAAAGAGCTGTCGGAGAGAAAAACAAAATGTACAACGGGTAATTTCGATCCCAGTATCATGCTCAATCTTCAAAATTTTACCACCACAGGATTACCATGTTCAAGGGCTTTCCTCTCGTACAAAACTTAATGCTCTGACGATTTTAAAGGTGGGGCCAGATACGACGGCGCGAGTAGGCACCCATTAAAAATTGACGTACACTGTGCGTGTATACAGCGTATACAAAGACACGGCGCAGTCAGGGTTCCAACCAACAATAAGGGGGTCATTCAACAAATAGGCCGGACAATTAAAATCTTTCAGCTACGCTCTGGAATAACTCTGGAACAAAAAATGCTAGGGAGATGCAGTTTGTACCTTAGTCAAGCTGGCATATTCCTGCGTCCATTTTTTAAAGATTTAGGGCGACTTGCACACTTCTTGATAGGAAAAAGCTCAAGTAGGCGGGGTTGCTCAGAAACAATTTCAACAGCCTCCACTATGGTAGTTTTATGCACAGAGCTGTAGGAGAGAAAACAAAATGTACAACGGGTAGTTTCGATCCCAGCATCATGCTCAATCTTCAAAATTTTACCACCACAGGATTACCATGTTCAAGGGCTTTCTTCTCGTACAAAACTTAATGCTCTAACGATTTTTAAGGCGGGGTCAGATGCGACTGCGCGAGCAGGCACGCATTAGAAATTGACGTATACTGTGCATGTATACAGCGTATACAAAGACACGGCGCAGTCAGGGTTCCAACCACCAATAAGGGGGTCATTCAAAAAATAGGCCGGACAATTAAAAACTTTCAGCTACGCTCTGGAATAACTCTGGAACAAAAAATGCTAGGGAGATGCAGTTTGTACCTTAGTCAAGCTGGCATATTCCTGCGTCCATTTCTTAATGATTTAGGGCGACTTGCACACTTCTTGATAGAAAGAAGCTCAAGTAGGCGGGGTTGCTCAGAAACAATTTCAACAGCCTCCACAATGGGAGTTTTGTGCACAGAGCTGTCGGAGAGACAAACAAAAGTTACATTGGGTAATTTGGATCCCAGTATCATGCTCAATCTTCAAAATTTTACCACCACAGGATTGCCATGTTCAAGGGCTTTCCTCTCGTACAAAACTTAATGCTCTGACGATTTTTAAGATGGGGCCAGATGAGACGGCGCGAGCAGGCACCCATTAGAAATTGACGTACACTGTGCGTGTATACAGCGTATACAATGACAACTCACTGTCAGGGTTCCAACCAACAATAAGGGGGTCATTCAACTAATAGGCCGGACAATTAAAAACTTTCAGCTACGCTCTGGAATAACTCTGGAACAAAAAATGCTAGGGAGATGCAGTTTGTACCTTAGTCATGCTGGCATATTCCTGCGTCCATTTTTTTTTTGAAGATTTAGGGCGACTTACACACTTCTTGATAGAAAAAAGCTCAAGTAGGCGGGGTTGCTCAGAAACAATTTCAACAGCCTCCACTATGGGAGTTTTGTGCACAGAGCTGTCGGAGAGACAAACAAAAGTTACAACGGGTAATTTCGATCCCAGTATCATGCTCAATCTTCAAAATTTTACCACCACAGGATTGCCATGTTCAAGGGCTTTCCTCTCGTACAAAACTTAATGCTCTGACGATTTTTAAGGTGGGGCCAGATGCGACGGCGCGAGCAGGCACCCATTAGAAATTGACGTACACTGTGCGTGTATACAGCGTATACAAAGACACGGCGCAGTCAGGGTTCCAACCAACAATAAGGGGGGCATTCAACAAATAGGCCGGACAATTAAAAACTTTCAGCTACGCTCTGGAATAACTCTGGAACAAAAAATGCTAGGGAGATGCAGTTTGTACCTTAGTCATGCTGGCATATTCCTGCGTCCATTTTTTAAAGATTTAGGGCGACTTGCACACTTCTTGATAGAAAAAAGCTCAAGTAGGCGGGGTTGCTCAGAAACAATTTCAACAGCCTCCACTATGGGAGTTTTGTGCACAGAGCTTTCGGAGAGAAAAACAAAATGTACAACGGGTAATTTCGATCCCAGTATCATGCTCAATCTTCAAAATTTTACCACTACAGGATTGCCATGTTCAAGGGCTTTCCTCTCGTACAAAACTTAATGCTCTGACGATTTTTAAAGCGGGGTCAGATGCGACTGCGCGAGCAGGCACCCATTAGAAATTGACGTACACTGTGCATGTATACAGCGTATACAAAGACACGGCGCAGTCAGGGTTCCAACCAACAATAAGGGGGTCATTCAACAAATAGGCCGGACAATTAAAAACTTTCAGCTACGCTCTGGAATAACTCTGGAACAAAAATTGCTCGGGAGATGCAGTTTGTACCTTAGTCAAGCTGGCATATTCCTGCGTCCATTTTTTAAAGATTTAGGGCGACTTGCACACTTCTTGATAGAAAAAAGCTCAAGTAGGCGGGGTTGCTCATAAACAATTTCAACAGCCTCCACTATGGGAGTTTTGTGCACAGAGCTGTCGGAGAGAAAAACAAAAGTTACAACGGGTAATTTCGATCCCAGTATCATGCTCAATCTTCAAAATTTTACCACCACAGGATTGACATGTTCAAGGGCTTTCCTCTCGTACAAAACTTAATGCTCTGACGATTTTTAAGGTGGGGCCAGATGCGACGGCGCGAGCAGGCACCCATTAGAAATTGACGTACACTGTGCGTGTATACAGCGTATACAAAGACACGGCGCAGTCAGGGTTCCAACCAACAATAAGGGGGTCATTCAACAAATAGGCCGGACAATTAAAAACCTTCAGCTACGCTCTGGAATAACTCTAGAACAAAAAATGCTAGAGAGATGCAGTTTGTACCTTAGTCATGCTGGCATATTCCTGCGTCAATTTTTTAAAGATTTAGGGCGACTTGCACACTTCTTGATAGAAAAAAGCTCAAGTAGGCGAGGTTGCTCAGAAACAATTTCAACAGCCTCCACTATGGGAGTTTTGTGCACAGAGCTGTCGGAGAGAAAAACAAAATGTACAACGGGTAATTTCGATCCCAGTATCATGCTCAATCTTCAAAATTTTACCACTACAGGATTGCCATGTTCAAGGGCTTTCCTCTCGTACAAAACTTAATGCTCTAACGATTTTTAAGGCGGGGTCAGATGCGACTGCGCGAGCAGGCACGCATTAGAAATTGACGTATACTGTGCGTGTATACAGCGTATACAAAGACACGGCGCAGTCAGGGTTCCAACCAACAATAAGGGGGTCATTCAACAAATAGGCCGGACAATTAAAAACTTTCAGCTACGCTCTGGAATAACTCTGGAACAAAAAATGCTAGGGAGATGCAGTTTGTACCTTAGTCAAGCTGGCATATTCCTGCGTCCATTTCTTAAAGATTTAGGGCGACTTGCACACTTCTTGATAGAAAGAAGCTCAAGTAGGCGGGGTTGCTCAGAAACAATTTCAACAGCCTCCACTATGGGAGTTTTGTGCACAGAGCTGTCGGAGAGAAAAACAAAAGTTACAACGGGTAATTTCGATCCCAGTATCATGCTCAATCTTCAAAATTTTACCACCACAGGATTGACATGTTCAAGGGCTTTCCTCTCGTACAAAACTTAATGCTCTGACGATTTTAAAGGTGGGGCCAGATGCGACGGCGCGAGCAGGCACCCATTAGAAATTGACGTACACTGTGCGTGTATACAGCGTATACAAAGACACGGCGCAGTCAGGGTTCCAACCAACAATAAGGGGGTCATTCAAAAAATAGGCCGGACAATTAAAAACTTTCAGCTACGCTCTGGAATAACTCTAGAACAAAAAATGCTAGGGAGATGCAGTTTGTACCTTAGTCAAGCTGGCATATTCCTGCGTCCATTTTTTAAAGATTTAGGGCGACTTGCACACTTCTTGATAGAAAGAAGCTCAAGTATGCGGGGTTGCTCAGAAACAATTTCAACAGCCTCCAGTATGGGAGTTTTGTGCACAGAGCTGTCGGAGAGACAAACAAAAGTTACAAAGGGTAATTTCGATCCCAGTATCATGCTCAATCTTCAAAATTTTACCACCACAGGATTGCCATGTTCACGGGCTTTCCTCTCGTACAAAACTTAATGCTCTAACGATTTTTAAGGCGGGGTCAGATGCGACTGCGCGAGCAGGCACGCATTAGAAATTGACGTATACTGTGCGTGTATACAGCGTATACAAAGACACGGCGCAGTCAGGGTTCCAACCAACAATAAGGGGGTCATTCAAAAAATAGGCTGGACAATTAAAAACTTTCAGCTACGCTCTAGAATAACTCTGGAACAAAAAATGCTACGGAGATGCAGTTTGTACCTTAGTCAAGCTGGCATATTCCTGCGTCAATTTTTTAAAGATTTAGGGCGACTTGCACACTTCTTGATAGAAAAAAGCTCAAGTAGGCGGGGTTGCTCAGAAACAATTTCAACAGCCTCCACTATGGGAGTTTTGTGCACAGAGCTGTCGGAGAGAAAAACAAAAGTTACAACGGGTAATTTCGATCCCAGTATCATGCTCAATCTTCAAAATTTTACCACCACAGGATTGCCATGTTCAAGGGCTTTCCTCTCGTACAAAACTTAATGCTCTGACGATTTTTAAGGTGGGGCCAGATGCGACGGCGCGAGCAGGCACCCATTAGAAATTGACGTACACTGTGCGTGTATACAGCGTATACAAAGACACGGCGCAGACAGGGTTCCAACCAACAATAAGGGGGTCATTCAACAAATAGGCCGGACAATTAAAAACTTTCAGCTACGCTCTGGAATAACTGTAGAACAAAAAATGCTAGGGAGATGCAGTTTGTACCTTAGTCATGCTGGCATATTCCTGCGTCCATTTTTTAAAGATTTAGGGCGACTTACACACTTCTTGATAGAAAAAAGCTCAAGTAGGCGGGGTTGCTCAGAAACAATTTCAACAGCCTCCACTATGGGAGTTTTGTGCACAAAGCTGTCGGAGAGAAAACAAAATGTACAACGGGTAATTTCGATCCCAGTATCATGCTCAATCTTCAAAATTTTACCACTACAGGATTGCCATGTTCAAGGGCTTTCCTCTCGTACAAAACTTAATGCTCTGACGATTTTTAAAGCGGGGTCAGATGCGACTGCTCGAGCAGGCACCCATTAGAAATTGACGTACACTGTGCGTGTATACAGCGTATACAAAGACACGGCGCAGTCAGGGTTCCAACCAACAATAAGGGGGTCATTCAACAAATAGGCCGGACAATTAAAAACTTTCAGCTACGCTCTGGAATAACTCTGGAACAAAAAATGCTAGGGAGATGCAGTTTGTACCTTAGTCAAGCTGGCATATTCCTGCGTCCATTTCTTAAAGATTTAGGGCGACTTGCACACTTCTTGATAGAAAGAAGCTCAAGTAGGCGGGGTTGCTCAGAAACAATTTCAACAGCCTCCAGTATGGGAGTTTTGTGCACAGAGCTGTCGGAGAGACAAACAAAAGTTACAACGGGTAATTTCGATCCCAGTATCATGCTCAATCTTCAAAATTTTACAACCACAGGATTGCCATGTTCAAGGGCTTTCCTCTCGTACAAAACTTAATGCTCTGACGATTTTTAAGGTGGGGCCAGATGCGACGGCGCGAGCAGGCACCCATTACAAATTGACGTATACCGTGCGTGTATACAGCGTATACAAAGACACGGCGCAGTCAGGGTTCCAACCAACAATAAGGGGGTCATTCAAAAAATAGGCTGGACAATTAAAAACTTTCAGCTACGCTCTAGAATAACTCTGGAACAAAAAATGCTACGGAGATGCAGTTTGTACCTTAGTCAAGCTGGCATATTCCTGCGTCAATTTTTTAAAGATTTAGGGCGACTTGCACACTTCTTGATAGAAAAAAGCTCAAGTAGGCGGGGTTGCTCAGAAACAATTTCAACAGCCTCCACTATGGGAGTTTTGTGCACAGAGCTGTCGGAGAGAAAAACAAAAGTTACAACGGGTAATTTCGATCCCAGTATCATGCTCAATCTTCAAAATTTTACCACCACAGGATTGCCATGTTCAAGGGCTTTCCTCTCGTACAAAACTTAATGCTCTGACGATTTTTAAGGTGGGGCCAGATGCGACGGCGCGAGCAGGCACCCATTAGAAATTGACGTACACTGTGCGTGTATACAGCGTATACAAAGACACGGCGCAGACAGGGTTCCAACCAACAATAAGGGGGTCATTCAACAAATAGGCCGGACAATTAAAAACTTTCAGCTACGCTCTGGAATAACTGTAGAACAAAAAATGCTAGGGAGATGCAGTTTGTACCTTAGTCATGCTGGCATATTCCTGCGTCCATTTTTTAAAGATTTAGGGCGACTTACACACTTCTTGATAGAAAAAAGCTCAAGTAGGCGGGGTTGCTCAGAAACAATTTCAACAGCCTCCACTATGGGAGTTTTGTGCACAAAGCTGTCGGAGAGAAAACAAAATGTACAACGGGTAATTTCGATCCCAGTATCATGCTCAATCTTCAAAATTTTACCACTACAGGATTGCCATGTTCAAGGGCTTTCCTCTCGTACAAAACTTAATGCTCTGACGATTTTTAAAGCGGGGTCAGATGCGACTGCTCGAGCAGGCACCCATTAGAAATTGACGTACACTGTGCGTGTATACAGCGTATACAAAGACACGGCGCAGTCAGGGTTCCAACCAACAATAAGGGGGTCATTCAACAAATAGGCCGGACAATTAAAAACTTTCAGCTACGCTCTGGAATAACTCTGGAACAAAAAATGCTAGGGAGATGCAGTTTGTACCTTAGTCAAGCTGGCATATTCCTGAGTCCATTTCTTAAAGATTTAGGGCGACTTGCACACTTCTTGATAGAAAGAAGCTCAAGTAGGCGGGGTTGCTCAGAAACAATTTCAACAGCCTCCAGTATGGGAGTTTTGTGCACAGAGCTGTCGGAGAGACAAACAAAAGTTACAACGGGTAATTTCGATCCCAGTATCATGCTCAATCTTCAAAATTTTACCACCACAGGATTGCCATGTTCAAGGGCTTTCCTCTCGTACAAAACTTAATGCTCTGACGATTTTTAAGGTGGGGCCAGATGCGACGGCGCGAGCAGGCACCCATTACAAATTGACGTATACCGTGCGTGTATACAGCGTATACAAAGACACGGCGCAGTCAGGGTTCCAACCACCGATAAGGGGGTCATTCAACAAATAGGCCGGACAATTAAAAATTTCAGCTACGCTCTGGAATAACTCTGGAACAAAAAATGCTCGGGAGATGCAGTTTGTACCTTAGTCATGTTGGCATATTCCTGCGTCTTTTTTTTTAAATTTAGGGCGACTTACACACTTCTTGAGAGAAAAAAGCTCAAGTAGCCGGGGTTGCTCAGAAACAATTTCAACAGCCTCCACTATGGGAGTTTTGTGCACAGAGCTGTCGGAGAGAAAAACAAAAGTTACAACGGGTAATTTGGATCCCAGTATCATGCTCAATCTTCAAAATTTTACCACCACAGGATTGCCATGTTCAAGGGCTTTCCTCTCGTACAAAACTTAATGCTCTGACGATTTTTAAGATGGGGCAAGATGAGACGGCGCGAGCAGGCACCCATTAGAAATTGACGTACACTGTGCGTGTATACAGCGTATACAAAGACACGGCGCAGTCAGGGTTCCAACCAACAATAAGGGGGTCATTCAAAAAATAGGCTGGACAATTAAAAACTTTCAGCTACGCTCTAGAATAACTCTGGAACAAAAAATGCTACGGAGATGCAGTTTGTACCTTAGTCAAGCTGGCATATTCCTGCGTCAATTTTTTAAAGATTTAGGGCGACTTGCACACTTCTTGATAGAAAAAAGCTCAAGTAGGCGGGGTTGCTCAGAAACAATTTCAACAGCCTCCACTATGGGAGTTTTGTGCACAGAGCTGTCGGAGAGAAAAACAAAAGTTACAACGGGTAATTTCGATCCCAGTATCATGCTCAATCTTCAAAATTTTACCACCACAGGATTGCCATGTTCAAGGGCTTTCCTCTCGTACAAAACTTAATGCTCTGACGATTTTTAAGGTGGGGCCAGATGCGACGGCGCGAGCAGGCACCCATTAGAAATTGACGTACACTGTGCGTGTATACAGCGTATACAAAGACACGGCGCAGACAGGGTTCCAACCAACAATAAGGGGGTCATTCAACAAATAGGCCGGACAATTAAAAACTTTCAGCTACGCTCTGGAATAACTGTAGAACAAAAAATGCTAGGGAGATGCAGTTTGTACCTTAGTCATGCTGGCATATTCCTGCGTCCATTTTTTAAAGATTTAGGGCGACTTACACACTTCTTGATAGAAAAAAGCTCAAGTAGGCGGGGTTGCTCAGAAACAATTTCAACAGCCTCCACTATGGGAGTTTTGTGCACAAAGCTGTCGGAGAGAAAACAAAATGTACAACGGGTAATTTCGATCCCAGTATCATGCTCAATCTTCAAAATTTTACCACTACAGGATTGCCATGTTCAAGGGCTTTCCTCTCGTACAAAACATAATGCTCTGACGATTTTTAAAGCGGGGTCAGATGCGACTGCTCGAGCAGGCACCCATTAGAAATTGACGTACACTGTGCGTGTATACAGCGTATACAAAGACACGGCGCAGTCAGGGTTCCAACCAACAATAAGGGGGTCATTCAAAAAATAGGCTGGACAATTAAAAACTTTCAGCTACGCTCTAGAATAACTCTGGAACAAAAAATGCTACGGAGATGCAGTTTGTACCTTAGTCAAGCTGGCATATTCCTGCGTCAATTTTTTAAAGATTTAGGGCGACTTGCACACTTCTTGATAGAAAAAAGCTCAAGTAGGCGGGGTTGCTCAGAAACAATTTCAACAGCCTCCACTATGGGAGTTTTGTGCACAGAGCTGTCGGAGAGAAAAACAAAAGTTACAACGGGTAATTTCGATCCCAGTATCATGCTCAATCTTCAAAATTTTACCACCACAGGATTGCCATGTTCAAGGGCTTTCCTCTCGTACAAAACTTAATGCTCTGACGATTTTTAAGGTGGGGCCAGATGCGACGGCGCGAGCAGGCACCCATTAGAAATTGACGTACACTGTGCGTGTATACAGCGTATACAAAGACACGGCGCAGACAGGGTTCCAACCAACAATAAGGGGGTCATTCAACAAATAGGCCGGACAATTAAAAACTTTCAGCTACGCTCTGGAATAACTGTAGAACAAAAAATGCTAGGGAGATGCAGTTTGTACCTTAGTCATGCTGGCATATTCCTGCGTCCATTTTTTCAAGATTTAGGGCGACTTACACACTTCTTGATAGAAAAAAGCTCAAGTAGGCGGGGTTGCTCAGAAACAATTTCAACAGCCTCCACTATGGGAGTTTTGTGCACAAAGCTGTCGGAGAGAAAACAAAATGTACAACGGGTAATTTCGATCCCAGTATCATGCTCAATCTTCAAAATTTTACCACTACAGGATTGCCATGTTCAAGGGCTTTCCTCTCGTACAAAACTTAATGCTCTGACGATTTTTAAAGCGGGGTCAGATGCGACTGCTCGAGCAGGCACCCATTAGAAATTGACGTACACTGTGCGTGTATACAGCGTATACAAAGACACGGCGCAGTCAGGGTTCCAACCAACAATAAGGGGGTCATTCAACAAATAGGCCGGACAATTAAAAACTTTCAGCTACGCTCTGGAATAACTCTGGAACAAAAAATGCTAGGGAGATGCAGTTTGTACCTTAGTCAAGCTGGCATATTCCTGAGTCCATTTCTTAAAGATTTAGGGCGACTTGCACACTTCTTGATAGAAAGAAGCTCAAGTAGGCGGGGTTGCTCAGAAACAATTTCAACAGCCTCCAGTATGGGAGTTTTGTGCACAGAGCTGTCGGAGAGACAAACAAAAGTTACAACGGGTAATTTCGATCCCAGTATCATGCTCAATCTTCAAAATTTTACAACCACAGGATTGCCATGTTCAAGGGCTTTCCTCTCGTACAAAACTTAATGCTCTGACGATTTTTAAGGTGGGGCCAGATGCGACGGCGCGAGCAGGCACCCATTACAAATTGACGTATACCGTGCGTGTATACAGCGTATACAAAGACACGGCGCAGTCAGGGTTCCAACCACCGATAAGGGGGTCATTCAACAAATAGGCCGGACAATTAAAAATTTCAGCTACGCTCTGGAATAACTCTGGAACAAAAAATGCTCGGGAGATGCAGTTTGTACCTTAGTCATGTTGGCATATTCCTGCGTCTTTTTTTTTTAAATTTAGGGCGACTTACACACTTCTTGAGAGAAAAAAGCTCAAGTAGCCGGGGTTGCTCAGAAACAATTTCAACAGCCTCCACTATGGGAGTTTTGTGCACAGAGCTGTCGGAGAGAAAAACAAAAGTTACAACGGGTAATTTGGATCCCAGTATCATGCTCAATCTTCAAAATTTTACCACCACAGGATTGCCATGTTCAAGGGCTTTCCTCTCGTACAAAACTTAATGCTCTGACGATTTTTAAGATGGGGCAAGATGAGACGGCGCGAGCAGGCACCCATTAGAAATTGACGTACACTGTGCGTGTATACAGCGTATACAATGACAACTCACTGTCAGGGTTCCAACCAACAATAAGGGGGTCATTCAAAAAATAGGCTGGACAATTAAAAACTTTCAGCTACGCTCTAGAATAACTCTGGAACAAAAAATGCTACGGAGATGCAGTTTGTACCTTAGTCAAGCTGGCATATTCCTGCGTCAATTTTTTAAAGATTTAGGGCGACTTGCACACTTCTTGATAGAAAAAAGCTCAAGTAGGCGGGGTTGCTCAGAAACAATTTCAACAGCCTCCACTATGGGAGTTTTGTGCACAGAGCTGTCGGAGAGAAAAACAAAAGTTACAACGGGTAATTTCGATCCCAGTATCATGCTCAATCTTCAAAATTTTACCACCACAGGATTGCCATGTTCAAGGGCTTTCCTCTCGTACAAAACTTAATGCTCTGACGATTTTTAAGGTGGGGCCAGATGCGACGGCGCGAGCAGGCACCCATTAGAAATTGACGTACACTGTGCGTGTATACAGCGTATACAAAGACACGGCGCAGACAGGGTTCCAACCAACAATAAGGGGGTCATTCAACAAATAGGCCGGACAATTAAAAACTTTCAGCTACGCTCTGGAATAACTGTAGAACAAAAAATGCTAGGGAGATGCAGTTTGTACCTTAGTCATGCTGGCATATTCCTGCGTCCATTTTTTAAAGATTTAGGGCGACTTACACACTTCTTGATAGAAAAAAGCTCAAGTAGGCGGGGTTGCTCAGAAACAATTTCAACAGCCTCCACTATGGGAGTTTTGTGCACAAAGCTGTCGGAGAGAAAACAAAATGTACAACGGGTAATTTCGATCCCAGTATCATGCTCAATCTTCAAAATTTTACCACTACAGGATTGCCATGTTCAAGGGCTTTCCTCTCGTACAAAACTTAATGCTCTGACGATTTTTAAAGCGGGGTCAGATGCGACTGCTCGAGCAGGCACCCATTAGAAATTGACGTACACTGTGCGTGTATACAGCGTATACAAAGACACGGCGCAGTCAGGGTTCCAACCAACAATAAGGGGGTCATTCAACAAATAGGCCGGACAATTAAAAACTTTCAGCTACGCTCTGGAATAACTCTGGAACAAAAAATGCTAGGGAGATGCAGTTTGTACCTTAGTCAAGCTGGCATATTCCTGAGTCCATTTCTTAAAGATTTAGGGCGACTTGCACACTTCTTGATAGAAAGAAGCTCAAGTAGGCGGGGTTGCTCAGAAACAATTTCAACAGCCTCCAGTATGGGAGTTTTGTGCACAGAGCTGTCGGAGAGACAAACAAAAGTTACAACGGGTAATTTCGATCCCAGTATCATGCTCAATCTTCAAAATTTTACAACCACAGGATTGCCATGTTCAAGGGCTTTCCTCTCGTACAAAACTTAATGCTCTGACGATTTTTAAAGCGGGGTCAGATGCGACTGCTCGAGCAGGCACCCATTAGAAATTGACGTACACTGTGCGTGTATACAGCGTATACAAAGACACGGCGCAGTCAGGGTTCCAACCAACAATAAGGGGGTCATTCAACAAATAGGCCGGACAATTAAAAACTTTCAGCTACGCTCTGGAATAACTCTGGAACAAAAAATGCTAGGGAGATGCAGTTTGTACCTTAGTCAAGCTGGCATATTCCTGAGTCCATTTCTTAAAGATTTAGGGCGACTTGCACACTTCTTGATAGAAAGAAGCTCAAGTAGGCGGGGTTGCTCAGAAACAATTTCAACAGCCTCCAGTATGGGAGTTTTGTGCACAGAGCTGTCGGAGAGACAAACAAAAGTTACAACGGGTAATTTCGATCCCAGTATCATGCTCAATCTTCAAAATTTTACAACCACAGGATTGCCATGTTCAAGGGCTTTCCTCTCGTACAAAACTTAATGCTCTGACGATTTTTAAGGTGGGGCCAGATGCGACGGCGCGAGCAGGCACCCATTACAAATTGACGTATACCGTGCGTGTATACAGCGTATACAAAGACACGGCGCAGTCAGGGTTCCAACCAACAATAAGGGGGTCATTCAACAAATAGGCCGGACAATTAAAAACTTTCAGCTACGCTCTGGAATAACTGTAGAACAAAAAATGCTAGGGAGATGCAGTTTGTACCTTAGTCATGCTGGCATATTCCTGCGTCCATTTTTTAAAGATTTAGGGCGACTTACACACTTCTTGATAGAAAAAAGCTCAAGTAGGCGGGGTTGCTCAGAAACAATTTCAACAGCCTCCACTATGGGAGTTTTGTGCACAAAGCTGTCGGAGAGAAAACAAAATGTACAACGGGTAATTTCGATCCCAGTATCATGCTCAATCTTCAAAATTTTACCACTACAGGATTGCCATGTTCAAGGGCTTTCCTCTCGTACAAAACTTAATGCTCTGACGATTTTTAAAGCGGGGTCAGATGCGACTGCTCGAGCAGGCACCCATTAGAAATTGACGTACACTGTGCGTGTATACAGCGTATACAAAGACACGGCGCAGTCAGGGTTCCAACCAACAATAAGGGGGTCATTCAACAAATAGGCCGGACAATTAAAAACTTTCAGCTACGCTCTGGAATAACTCTGGAACAAAAAATGCTAGGGAGATGCAGTTTGTACCTTAGTCAAGCTGGCATATTCCTGAGTCCATTTCTTAAAGATTTAGGGCGACTTGCACACTTCTTGATAGAAAGAAGCTCAAGTAGGCGGGGTTGCTCAGAAACAATTTCAACAGCCTCCAGTATGGGAGTTTTGTGCACAGAGCTGTCGGAGAGACAAACAAAAGTTACAACGGGTAATTTCGATCCCAGTATCATGCTCAATCTTCAAAATTTTACAACCACAGGATTGCCATGTTCAAGGGCTTTCCTCTCGTACAAAACTTAATGCTCTGACGATTTTTAAGGTGGGGCCAGATGCGACGGCGCGAGCAGGCACCCATTTCAAATTGACGTATACCGTGCGTGTATACAGCGTATACAAAGACACGGCGCAGTCAGGGTTCCAACCACCGATAAGGGGGTCATTCAACAAATAGGCCGGACAATTAAAAATTTCAGCTACGCTCTGGAATAACTCTGGAACAAAAAATGCTCGGGAGATGCAGTTTGTACCTTAGTCATGTTGGCATATTCCTGCGTCTTTTTTTTTTAAATTTAGGGCGACTTACACACTTCTTGAGAGAAAAAAGCTCAAGTAGCCGGGGTTGCTCAGAAACAATTTCAACAGCCTCCACTATGGGAGTTTTGTGCACAGAGCTGTCGGAGAGAAAAACAAAAGTTACAACGGGTAATTTGGATCCCAGTATCATGCTCAATCTTCAAAATTTTACCACGACTTGCACACTTCTTGATAGAAAAAAGCTCAAGTAGGCGGGGTTGCTCAGAAACAATTTCAACACATTCCACTAAGGGAGTTTTGTGCACAGAGCTGTCGGAGAGACAAACAAAAGTTACAACGGGTAATTTCGATCCCAGTATCATGCTCAATCTTCAAACTTTCACCACCAAAGGAGTGCCATGTTCAAGGGCTTTCCTCTCGTACAAAACTTAATGCTCTGGCGATTTTTAAGGTGGGGCCAGATGCGACGGCGCGAGCAGGCACCCATTAGAAATTGACGTACACTGTGCGTGTAAACAGCGTATACAAAGACACGGCGCAGTCAGGGTTCCAACCAACAATAAGGGGGTCATTCAACAAATAGGCCGGACAATTAAAAACTTTCAGCTACGCTCTGGAATAACTCTGGAACAAAAAATGCTAGGGAGATGCAGTTTGTACCCTAGTCAAGCTGGCATATTCCTGCGTCCATTTTTTAAAGATTTAGGGCGACTTGCACACTTCTTGATAGAAAAAAGCTCAAGTAGGCGGGGTTGCTCAGAAACAATTTCAACAGCCTCCACTATGGGAGTTTTGTGCACAGAGCTGTCGGAGAGAAAAACAAAATGTACAACGGGTAATTTCGATCCCAGTATCATGCTTAATCTTCAAAATTTTACCACCACAGGATTGCCATGTTCAAGGGCTTTCCTCTCGTACAAAACTTAATGCTCTAACGATTTTTAAGGCGGGGTCAGATGCGACTGCGCGAGCAGGCACGCATTAGAAATTGACGTATACTGTGCGTGTATACAGCGTATACAAAGACACGGCGCAGTCAGGGTTCCAACCAACAATAAGGGGGTCATTCAACAAATAGGCCGGACAATTAAAAACTTTCAGCTACGCTCTGGAATAACTCTGGAACAAAAAATGCTAAGGAGATGCAGTTTGTACCTTAGTCAAGCTGGCATATTCCTGCGTCCATTTTTTAAAGATTTAGGGCGACTTGCACACTTCTTGATAGAAAAAAGCTCAAGTAGGCGGGGTTGCTCAGAAACAATTTCAACAGCCTCCACTATTGGAGTTTTGTGCACAGAGCTGTCGGAGAGAAAAACAAAAGTTACAACGGGTAATTTCGATCCCAGTATCATGCTCAATCTTCAAAATTTTACCACCACAGGATTGCCATGTTCAAGGGCTTTCCTCTCGTACAAAACTTAATGCTCTGACGATTTTTAAGGTCGGGCCAGATACGACGGCGCGAGCAGGCACCCATTAGAAATTGACGTACACTGTGCGTGTATACAGCGTATACAAAGACACGGCGCAGTCAGGGTTCCAACCAACAATAAGGGGGTCATTCAACAAATAGGCCGGACAATTAAAAACTTTCAGCTACGCTCTGGAATAACTCTAGAACAAAAAATGCTAGGGAGATGCAGTTTGTACCTTAGTCATGCTGGCATATTCCTGCGTCCATTTTTTAAAGATTTAGTGCGACTTACACACTTCTTGATAGAAAAAAGCTCAAGTAGGCGGGGTTGTTCAGAAACAATTTCAACAGCCTCCACTATGGGAGTTTTGTGCACAGAGCTGTCGGAGAGAAAACAAAATGTACAACGGGTAATTTCGATCCCAGTATCATGCTCAATCTTCAAAATTTTACCACCACAGGACTGCCATGTTTAAGGGCTTTCTTCTCGTACAAAACTTAATGCTCTAACGATTTTTAAGGCGGCATCAGATGCGACTGCGCGAGCAGGCACGCATTAGAAATTGACGTACACTGTGCGTGTATACAGCGTATACAAAGACACGGCGCAGTCAGGGTTCCAACCAACAATAAGGGGGTCATTCAACAAATAGGCCGGACATTTAAAAACTTTCAGCTACGCTCTGGAATAACTCTGGAACAAAAAATGCTAGGGAGATGCAGTTTGTACCTTAGTCATGCTGGCATATTCCTGCGTCCATTTTTAAAAGGTTTCGGGCGACTTGCACACTTCTTGATAGAAAAAAGCTCAAGTAGGCGGGGTTGCTCAGAAACAATTTCAACAGCCTCCACTATGGGAGTTTTGTGCACAGAGCTGTCGGAGAGAAAAACAAAAGTTACAACGGGTAATTTCGATCCCAGTATCATGCTCAATCTTCAAAATTTTACCACCACAGGATTGCCATGTTCAAGGGCTTTCCTCTCGTACAAAACTTAATGCTCTGACGATTTTTAAGGTGGGGCCAGATACGACGGCGCGAGCAGGCACCCATTAGAAATTGACGTACACTGTGCGTGTATACAGCATATACAAAGACACGGCGCAGTCAGGGTTCCAACCAACAATAAGGGGGTCATTCAACAAATAGGCCGGACAATTAAAAACTTTCAGCTACGCTCTGGAATAACTCTGGAACAAAAAATGCTAGGGAGATGCAGTTTGTACCTTAGTCAAGCTGGCATATTCCTGCGTCCATTTTCTAAAGGTTTAGGGCGACTTGCACACTTCTTGATAGAAAAAAGCTCAAGTAGGCGGGGTTGCTCAGAAACGATTTCAACAGCCTCCACTATGGGAGTTTTGTGCACAGAGCTGTCGGAGAGAAAAACAAAATGTACAACGGGTAATTTCGATCCCAGTATCATGCTCAATCTTCAAAATTTTACCACCACAGGATTGCCATGTTCAAGGGCTTTCCTCTCGTACAAAACTTAATGCTCTGACGATTTTAAAGGTGGGGCCAGATACGACGGCGCGAGCAGGCACCCATAAAAAATTGACGTACACTGTGCGTGTATACAGCGTATACAAAGACACGGCGCAGTCAGGGTTCCAACCAACAATAAGGGGGTCATTCAACAAATAGGCCGGACAATTAAAAACTTTCAGCTACGCTCTGGAATAACTCTGGAACAAAAAATGCTAGGGAGATGCAGTTTGTACCTTAGTCAAGCTGGCATATTCCTGCGTCCATTTTCTAAAGGTTTAGGGCGACTTGCACACTTCTTGATAGAAAAAAGCTCAAGTAGGCGGGGTTGCTCAGAAACGATTTCAACAGCCTCCACTATGGGAGTTTTGTGCACAGAGCTGTCGGAGAGAAAAACAAAATGTACAACGGGTATTTTCGATCCCAGTATCATGCTCAATCTTCAAAATTTTACCACTACAGGATTGCCATGTTCAAGGGCTTTCCTCTCGTACAAAACTTAATGCTCTGACGATTTTTAAAGCGGGGTCAGATGCGACTGCGCGAGCAGGCACCCATTAGAAATTGACGTACACTGTACGTGTATACAGCGTATACAAAGACACGGCGCAGTCAGGGTTCCAACCAACAATAAGGGGGTCATTCAACTAATAGGCCGGACAATTAAAAACTTTCAGCTACGCTCTGGAATAACTCTGGAACAAAAAATGCTAGGGAGATGTAGTTTGTACCTTAGTCAAGCTGGCATATTCCTGCGTCCATTTCTTAAAGATTTAGGGCGACCTGCACACTTCTTGATAGAAAGAAGCTCAAGTAGGCGGGGTTGCTCAGAAACAATTTCAACAGCCTCCACTATGGGAGTTTTGTGCACAGAGCTGTCGGAGAGACAAACAAAAGTTACAACGGGTAATTTCGATCCCAGTATCATGCTCAATCTTCAAAATTTTACCACCACAGGATTGCCATGTTCAAGGGCTTTCCTCTCGTACAAAACTTAATGCTCTGACGATTTTTAAGGTGGGGCCAGATGCGACGGCGCGAGCAGGCACCCATTAGAAATTGACGTACACTGTGCGTGTATACAGCGTATACAAAGACACGGCGCAGTCAGGGTTCCAACCAACAATAAGGGGGTCATTCAACTAATAGGCCGGACAATTAAAAACTTTCAGCTACGCTCTGGAATAACTCTGGAACAAAAAATGCTAGGGAGATGCAGTTTGTACCTTAGTCATGCTGGCATATTCCTGCGTCCATTTTTTAAAGATTTAGGGCGACTTGCACACTTCTTGATAGAAAAAAGCTCAAGTAGGCGGGGTTGCTCAGAAACAATTTCAACAGCCTCCACTATGGGAGTTTTGTGCACAGAGCTGTCGGAGAGAAAAACAAAATGTACAACGGGTAATTTCGATCCCAGTATCATGCTCAATCTTCAAACTTTCACCACCAAAGGATTGCCATGTTCAAGGGCTTTCCTCTCGTACAAAACTTAATGCTCTGGCGATTTTTAAGGTGGGGCCAGATGCGACGGCGCGAGCAGGCACCCATTAGAAATTGACGTACACTGTGCGTGTAAACAGCGTATACAAAGACACGGCGCAGTCAGGGTTCCAACCAACAATAAGGGGGTCATTCAACAAATAGGCCGGACAATTAAAAACTTTCAGCTACGCTCTGGAATAACTCTGGAACAAAAAATGCTAGGGAGATGCAGTTTGTACCCTAGTCAAGCTGGCATATTCCTGCGTCCATTTTTTAAAGATTTAGGGCGACTTGCACACTTCTTGATAGAAAAAAGCTCAAGTAGGCGGGGTTGCTCAGAAACAATTTCAACAGCCTCCACTATGGGAGTTTTGTGCACAGAGCTGTCGGAGAGAAAAACAAAATGTACAACGGGTAATTTCGATCCCAGTATCATGCTTAATCTTCAAAATTTTACCACCACAGGATTGCCATGTTCAAGGGCTTTCCTCTCGTACAAAACTTAATGCTCTAACGATTTTTAAGGCGGGGTCAGATGCGACTGCGCGAGCAGGCACGCATTAGAAATTGACGTATACTGTGCGTGTATACAGCGTATACAAAGACACGGCGCAGTCAGGGTTCCAACCAACAATAAGGGGGTCATTCAACAAATAGGCCGGACAATTAAAAACTTTCAGCTACGCTCTTGAATAACTCTGGAACAAAAAATGCTAAGGAGATGCAGTTTGTACCTTAGTCAAGCTGGCATATTCCTGCGTCCATTTTTTAAAGATTTAGGGCGACTTGCACACTTCTTGATAGAAAAAAGCTCAAGTAGGCGGGGTTGCTCAGAAACAATTTCAACAGCCTCCACTATTGGAGTTTTGTGCACAGAGCTGTCGGAGAGAAAAAAAAAAGTTACAACGGGTAATTTCGATCCCAGTATCATGCTCAATCTTCAAAATTTTACCACCACAGGATTGCCATGTTCAAGGGCTTTCCTCTCGTACAAAACTTAATGCTCTGACGATTTTTAAGGTCGGGCCAGATACGACGGCGCGAGCAGGCACCCATTAGAAATTGACGTACACTGTGCGTGTATACAGCGTATACAAAGACACGGCGCAGTCAGGGTTCCAACCAACAATAAGGGGGTCATTCAACAAATAGGCCGGACAATTAAAAACTTTCAGCTACGCTCTGGAATAACTCTAGAACAAAAAATGCTAGGGAGATGCAGTTTGTACCTTAGTCATGCTGGCATATTCCTGCGTCCATTTTTTAAAGATTTAGTGCGACTTACACACTTCTTGATAGAAAAAAGCTCAAGTAGGCGGGGTTGTTCAGAAACAATTTCAACAGCCTCCACTATGGGAGTTTTGTGCACAGAGCTGTCGGAGAGAAAACAAAATGTACAACGGGTAATTTCGATCCCAGTATCATGCTCAATCTTCAAAATTTTACCACCACAGGACTGCCATGTTTAAGGGCTTTCTTCTCGTACAAAACTTAATGCTCTAACGATTTTTAAGGCGGCATCAGATGCGACGGCGCGAGCAGGCACGCATTAGAAATTGACGTACACTGTGCGTGTATACAGCGTATACAAAGACACGGCGCAGTCAGGGTTCCAACCAACAATAAGGGGGTCATTCAACAAATAGGCCGGACATTTAAAAACTTTCAGCTACGCTCTGGAATAACTCTGGAACAAAAAATGCTAGGGAGATGCAGTTTGTACCTTAGTCATGCTGGCATATTCCTGCGTCCATTTTTAAAAGGTTTCGGGCGACTTGCACACTTCTTGATAGAAAAAAGCTCAAGTAGGCGGGGTTGCTCAGAAACGATTTCAACAGCCTCCACTATGGGAGTTTTGTGCACAGAGCTGTCGGAGAGAAAAACAAAATGTACAACGGGTAATTTCGATCCCAGTATCATGCTCAATCTTCAAAATTTTACCACCACAGGATTGCCATGTTCAAGGGCTTTCCTCTCGTACAAAACTTAATGCTCTGACGATTTTAAAGGTGGGGCCAGATACGACGGCGCGAGCAGGCACCCATTAAAAATGACGTACACTGTGCGTGTATACAGCGTATACAAAGACACGGCGCAGTCAGGGTTCCAACCAACAATAAGGGGAGTCATTCAACAAATAGGCCGGACAATTAAAATCTTTCAGCTACGCTCTGGAATAACTCTGAAACAAAAAATGCTAGGGAGATGCAGTTTGTACCTTAGTCAAGCTGGCATATTCCTGCGTCTATTTTTTAAAGATTTAGGGCGACTTGCACACTTCTTGATAGAAAAAAGCTCAAGTAGGCGGGGTTGCTCAGAAACAATTTCAACAGCCTCCACTATGGGAGTTTTGTGCACAGAGCTGTCGGAGAGAAAAACAAAAGTTACAACGGGTAATTTCGATCCCAGTATCATGCTCAATCTTCAAAATTTTACCACCACAGGATTGCCATGTTCAAGGGCTTTCCTCTCGTACAAAACTTAATGCTCTGACGATTTTTAAGGTGGGGCCAGATACGACGGCGCGAGCAGGCACCCATTAAAAATTGACGTACACTGTGCGTGTATACAGCGTATACAAAGACACGGCGCAGTCAGGGTTCCAACCACCAATAAGGGGGTCATTCAACAAATAGGCCGGACAATTAAAAATTTCAGCTACGCTCTGGAATAACTCTGGCACAAAAAATGCTCGGGAGATGCAGTTTGTACCTTAGTCATGTTGGCATATTCCTGCGTCCATTTTTTTAAGATTTAGGGCGACTTACTCACTTCTTGAGAGAAAAAAGCTCAAGTAGCCGGGGTTGCTCAGAAACAATTTCAACAGCCTCCACTATGGGAGTTTTGTGCAAAGAGCTGTCGGAGAGAAAAACAAAATGTACAACGGGTAATTTCGATCCCAGTATCATGCTCAATCTTCAAAATTTTACCACCACAGGATTACCATGTTCAAGGGCTTTCCTCTCGTACAAAACTTAATGCTCTGACGATTTTAAAGGTTGGGCCAGATACGACGGCGCGAGTAGGCACCCATTAAAAATTGACGTACACTGTGCGTGTATACAGCGTATACAAAGACACGGCGCAGTCAGGGTTCCAACCAACAATAAGGGGGTCATTCAACAAATAGGCCGGACAATTAAAAACTTTCAGCTACGCTCTGGAATAACTCTAGAACAAAAAATGCTAGGGAGATGCAGTTTGTACCTTAGTCATGCTGGCATATTCCTGCGTCCATTTTTTAAAGATTTAGGGCGACTTACACACTTCTTGATAGAAAAAAGCTCAAGTAGGCGGGGTTGCTCAGAAACGATTTCAACAGCCTCCACTATGGGAGTTTTGTGCACAGAGCTGTCGGAGAGAAAAACAAAATGTACAACGGGTAATTTCGATCCCAGTATCATGCTCAATCTTCAAAATTTTACCACCACAGGATTGCCATGTTCAAGGGCTTTCCTCTCGTACAAAACTTAATGCTCTGACGATTTTAAAGGTGGGGCCAGATACGACGGCGCGAGCAGGCACCCATAAAAAATTGACGTACACTGTGCGTGTATACAGCGTATACAAAGACACGGCGCAGTCAGGGTTCCAACCAACAATAAGGGGGTCATTCAACAAATAGGCCGGACAATTAAAAACTTTCAGCTACGCTCTGGAATAACTCTGGAACAAAAAATGCTAGGGAGATGCAGTTTGTACCTTAGTCATGCTGGCATATTCCTGCGTCCATTTTTTAAAGATTTAGGGCGACTTACACACTTCTTGATAGAAAAAAGCTCAAGTAGGCGGGGTTGCTCAGAAACAATTTCAACAGCCTCCACTATGGGAGTTTTGTGCACAGAGCTGTCGGAGAGAAAAACAAAAGTTACAACGGGTAATTTCGATCCCAGTATCATGCTCAATCTTCAAAATTTTACCACTACAGGATTGCCATGTTCAAGGGCTTTCCTCTCGTACAAAACTTAATGCTCTGACGATTTTTAAAGCGGGATCAGATGCGACTGCGCGAGCAGGCACCCATTAGAAATTGACGTACACTGTGCGTGTATACAGCGTATACAAAGACACGGCGCAGTCAGGGTTCCAACCAACAATAAGGGGGTCATTCAACTAATAGGCCGGACAATTAAAAACTTTCAGCTACGCTCTGGAATAACTCTGGAACAAAAAATGCTAGGGAGATGTAGTTTGTACCTTAGTCAAGCTGGCATATTCCTGCGTCCATTTCTTAAAGATTTAGGGCGACCTGCACACTTCTTGATAGAAAGAAGCTCAAGTAGGCGGGGTTGCTCAGAAACAATTTCAACAGCCTCCACTATGGGAGTTTTGTGCACAGAGCTGTCGGAGAGACAAACAAAAGTTACAACGGGTAATTTCGATCCCAGTATCATGCTCAATCTTCAAAATTTTACCACCACAGGATTGCCATGTTCAAGGGCTTTCCTCTCGTACAAAACTTAATGCTCTGACGATTTTTAAGGCGGGGCCAGATGCGACGGCGCGAGCAGGCACGCATAAGAAATTGACGTATACTGTGCGTGTATACAGCGTATACAAAGACACGGCGCAGTCAGGGTTCCAACCAACAATAAGGGGGTCATTCAACAAATAGGCCGGACAATTAAAAACTTTCAGCTACGCTCTGGAATAACTCTGGAACAAAAAATGCTAAGGAGATGCAGTTTGTACCTTAGTCAAGCTGGCATATTCCTGCGTCCATTTTTTAAAGATTTAGGGCGACTTGCACACTTCTTGATAGAAAAAAGCTCAAGTAGGCGGGGTTGCTCAGAAACAATTTCAACAGCCTCCACTATGGGAGTTTTGTGCACAGAGCTGTCGGAGAGAAAAACAAAAGTTACAACGGGTAATTTCGATCCCAGTATCATGCTCAATCTTCAAAATTTTACCACCACAGGATTGCCATGTTCAAGGGCTTTCCTCTCGTACAAAACTTAATGCTCTGACGATTTTTAAGGTCGGGCCAGATGCGACGGCGCGAGCAGGCACCCATTAGAAATTGACGTAAACTGTGCGTGTATACAGCGTATACAAAGACACGGCGCAGTCAGGGTTCCAACCAACAATAAGGGGGTCATTCAACAAATAGGCCGGACAATTAAAAACTTTCAGCTACGCTCTGGAATAACTCTAGAACAAAAAATGCTAGGGAGATGCAGTTTGTACCTTAGTCATGCTGGCATATTCCTGCGTCCATTTTTTAAAGATTTAGGGCGACTTACACACTTCTTGATAGAAAAAAGCTCAAGTAGGCGGGGTTGCTCAGAAACAATTTCAACAGCCTCCACTATGGGAGTTTTGTGCACAGAGCTGTCGGAGAGAAAACAAAATGTACAACGGGTAATTTCGATCCCAGTATCATGCTCAATCTTCAAAATTTTACCACCACAGGACTGCCATGTTTAAGGGCTTTCTTCTCGTACAAATCTTAATGCTCTAACGATTATTAAGGCGGCATCAGATGCGACTGCGCGAGCAGGCACGCATTAGAAATTGACGTACACTGTGCGTGTATACAGCGTATACAAAGACACGGCGCAGTCAGGGTTCCAACCAACAATAAGGGGGTCATTCAACAAATAGGCCGGACATTTAAAAACTTTCAGCTACGCTCTGGAATAACTCTGGAACAAAAAATGCTAGGGAGATGCAGTTTGTACCTTAGTCATGCTGGCATATTCCTGCGTCCATTTTTAAAAGGTTTCGGGCGACTTGCACACTTCTTGATAGAAAAAAGCTCAAGTAGGCGGGGTTGCTCAGAAACGATTTCAACAGCCTCCACTATGGGAGTTTTGTGCACAGAGCTGTCGGAGAGAAAAACAAAATGTACAACGGGTAATTTCGATCCCAGTATCATGCTCAATCTTCAAAATTTTACCACCACAGGATTGCCATGTTCAAGGGCTTTCCTCTCGTACAAAACTTAATGCTCTGACGATTTTAAAGGTGGGGCCAGATACGACGGCGCGAGCAGGCACCCATTAAAAATGACGTACACTGTGCGTGTATACAGCGTATACAAAGACACGGCGCAGTCAGGGTTCCAACCAACAATAAGGGGAGTCATTCAACAAATAGGCCGGACAATTAAAATCTTTCAGCTACGCTCTGGAATAACTCTGAAACAAAAAATGCTAGGGAGATGCAGTTTGTACCTTAGTCAAGCTGGCATATTCCTGCGTCTATTTTTTAAAGATTTAGGGCGACTTGCACACTTCTTGATAGAAAAAAGCTCAAGTAGGCGGGGTTGCTCAGAAACAATTTCAACAGCCTCCACTATGGGAGTTTTGTGCACAGAGCTGTCGGAGAGAAAAACAAAAGTTACAACGGGTAATTTCGATCCCAGTATCATGCTCAATCTTCAAAATTTTACCACCACAGGATTGCCATGTTCAAGGGCTTTCCTCTCGTACAAAACTTAATGCTCTGACGATTTTTAAGGTGGGGCCAGATACGACGGCGCGAGCAGGCACCCATTAGAAATTGACGTACACTGTGCGTGTCTACAGCGTATACAAAGACACGGCGCAGTCAGGGTTCCAACCACCAATAATGGGGTCATTCAACAAATAGGCCGGACAATTAAAAATTTCAGCTACGCTCTGGAATAACTCTGGCACAAAAAATGCTCGGGAGATGCAGTTTGTACCTTAGTCATGTTGGCATATTCCTGCGTCCATTTTTTTAAGATTTAGGGCGACTTACTCACTTCTTGAGAGAAAAAAGCTCAAGTAGCCGGGGTTGCTCAGAAACAATTTCAACAGCCTCCACTATGGGAGTTTTGTGCAAAGAGCTGTCGGAGAGAAAAACAAAATGTACAACGGGTAATTTCGATCCCAGTATCATGCTCAATCTTCAAAATTTTACCACCACAGGATTACCATGTTCAAGGGCTTTCCTCTCGTACAAAACTTAATGCTCTGACGATTTTAAAGGTGGGGCCAGATACGACGGCGCGAGTAGGCACCCATTAAAAATTGACGTACACTGTGCGTGTATACAGCGTATACAAAGACACGGCGCAGTCAGGGTTCCAACCAACAATAAGGGGGTCATTCAACAAATAGGCCGGACAATTAAAATCTTTCAGCTACGCTCTGGAATAACTCTGGAACAAAAAATGCTACGGAGATGCAGTTTGTACCTTAGTCAAGCTGGCATATTCCTGCGTCCATTTTTTAAAGATTTAGGGCGACTTGCACACTTCTTGATAGAAAAAAGCTCAAGTAGGCGGGGTTGCTCAGAAACAATTTCAACAGCCTCCACTATGGGAGTTTTGTGCACAGAGCTGTCGGAGAGACAAACAAAAGTTACAACGGGTAATTTCGATCCCAGTATCATGCTCAATCTTCAAAATTTTACCACCACAGGATTGCCATGTTCAAGGGCTTTCCTCTCGTACAAAACTTAATGCTCTGACGATTTTTAAGGTCGGGCCACATGCGACGGCGCGAGCAGGCACCCATTAGAAATTGACGTACACTGTGCGTGTATACAGCGTATACAAAGACACGGCGCAGTCAGGGTTCCAACCAACAATAAGGGGGTCATTCAACAAATAGGCCGGACAATTAAAAACTTTCAGCTACGCTCTGGAATAACTCTAGAACAAAAAATGCTAGGGAGATGCAGTTTGTACCTTAGTCATGCTGGCATATTCCTGCGTCCATTTCTTAAAGATTTAGGGCGACTTACACACTTCTTGATAGAAAAAAGCTCAAGTAGGCGGGGTTGCTCAGAAACAATTTCAACAGCCTCCACTATGGGAGTTTTGTGCACAGAGCTGTCGGAGAGAAAACAAAATGTACAACGGGTAATTTCGATCCCAGTATCATGCTCAATCTTCAAAATTTTACCACCACAGGACTGCCATGTTTAAGGGCTTTCTTCTCGTACAAAACTTAATGCTCTAACGATTTTTAAGGCGGGGTCAGATGCGACTGCGCGAGCAGGCACGCATTAGAAATTGACGTACACTGTGCGTGTATACAGCGTATACAAAGACACGGCGCAGTTAGGGTTCCAACCAACAATAAGGGGGTCATTCAACAAATAGGCCGGACATTTAAAAACTTTCAGCTACGCTCTGGAATAACTCTGGAACAAAAAATGCTAGGGAGATGCAGTTTGTACCTTAGTCATGCTGGCATATTCCTGCGTCCATTTTTAAAAGGTTTCGGGCGACTTGCACACTTCTTGATAGAAAAAAGCTCAAGTAGGCGGGGTTGCTCAGAAACGATTTCAACAGCCTCCACTATGGGAGTTTTGTGCACAGAGCTGTCGGAGAGAAAAACAAAATGTACAACGGGTAATTTCGATCCCAGTATCATGCTCAATCTTCAAAATTTTACCACCACAGGATTGCCATGTTCAAGGGCTTTCCTCTCGTACAAAACTTAATGCTCTGACGATTTTAAAGGTGGGGCCAGATACGACGGCGCGAGCAGGCACCCATTAAAAATGACGTACACTGTGCGTGTATACAGCGTATACAAAGACACGGCGCAGTCAGGGTTCCAACCAACAATAAGGGGAGTCATTCAACAAATAGGCCGGACAATTAAAATCTTTCAGCTACGCTCTGGAATAACTCTGAAACAAAAAATGCTAGGGAGATGCAGTTTGTACCTTAGTCAAGCTGGCATATTCCTGCGTCTATTTTTTAAAGATTTAGGGCGACTTGCACACTTCTTGATAGAAAAAAGCTCAAGTAGGCGGGGTTGCTCAGAAACAATTTCAACAGCCTCCACTATGGGAGTTTTGTGCACAGAGCTGTCGGAGAGAAAAACAAAAGTTACAACGGGTAATTTCGATCCCAGTATCATGCTCAATCTTCAAAATTTTACCACCACAGGATTGCCATGTTCAAGGGCTTTCCTCTCGTACAAAACTTAATGCTCTGACGATTTTTAAGGTGGGGCCAGATACGACGGCGCGAGCAGGCACCCATTAGAAATTGACGTACACTGTGCGTGTATACAGCGTATACAAAGACACGGCGCAGTCAGGGTTCCAACCACCAATAATGGGGTCATTCAACAAATAGGCCGGACAATTAAAAATTTCAGCTACGCTCTGGAATAACTCTGGCACAAAAAATGCTCGGGAGATGCAGTTTGTACCTTAGTCATGTTGGCATATTCCTGCGTCCATTTTTTTAAGATTTAGGGCGACTTACTCACTTCTTGAGAGAAAAAAGCTCAAGTAGCCGGGGTTGCTCAGAAACAATTTCAACAGCCTCCACTATGGGAGTTTTGTGCAAAGAGCTGTCGGAGAGAAAAACAAAATGTACAACGGGTAATTTCGATCCCAGTATCATGCTCAATCTTCAAAATTTTACCACCACAGGATTACCATGTTCAAGGGCTTTCCTCTCGTACAAAACTTAATGCTCTGACGATTTTAAAGGTGGGGCCAGATACGACGGCGCGAGTAGGCACCCATTAAAAATTGACGTACACTGTGCGTGTATACAGCGTATACAAAGACACGGCGCAGTCAGGGTTCCAACCAACAATAAGGGGGTCATTCAACAAATAGGCCGGACAATTAAAATCTTTCAGCTACGCTCTGGAATAACTCTGGAACAAAAAATGCTACGGAGATGCAGTTTGTACCTTAGTCAAGCTGGCATATTCCTGCGTCCATTTTTTAAAGATTTAGGGCGACTTGCACACTTCTTGATAGAAAAAAGCTCAAGTAGGCGGGGTTGCTCAGAAACAATTTCAACAGCCTCCACTATGGGAGTTTTGTGCACAGAGCTGTCGGAGAGACAAACAAAAGTTACAACGGGTAATTTCGATCCCAGTATCATGCTCAATCTTCAAAATTTTACCACCACAGGATTGCCATGTTCAAGGGCTTTCCTCTCGTACAAAACTTAATGCTCTGACGATTTTTAAGGTCGGGCCACATGCGACGGCGCGAGCAGGCACCCATTAGAAATTGACGTACACTGTGCGTGTATACAGCGTATACAAAGACACGGCGCAGTCAGGGTTCCAACCAACAATAAGGGGGTCATTCAACAAATAGGCCGGACAATTAAAAACTTTCAGCTACGCTCTGGAATAACTCTAGAACAAAAAATGCTAGGGAGATGCAGTTTGTACCTTAGTCATGCTGGCATATTCCTGCGTCCATTTCTTAAAGATTTAGGGCGACTTACACACTTCTTGATAGAAAAAAGCTCAAGTAGGCGGGGTTGCTCAGAAACAATTTCAACAGCCTCCACTATGGGAGTTTTGTGCACAGAGCTGTCGGAGAGAAAACAAAATGTACAACGGGTAATTTCGATCCCAGTATCATGCTCAATCTTCAAAATTTTACCACCACAGGACTGCCATGTTTAAGGGCTTTCTTCTCGTACAAAACTTAATGCTCTAACGATTTTTAAGGCGGGGTCAGATGCGACTGCGCGAGCAGGCACGCATTAAAAATTGACGTACACTGTGCGTGTATACAGCGTATACAAAGACACGGCGCAGTCAGGGTTCCAACCAACAATAAGGGGGTCATTCAACAAATAGGCCGGACAATTAAAATCTTTCAGCTACGCTCTGGAATAACTCTGGAACAAAAAATGCTACGGAGATGCAGTTTGTACCTTAGTCAAGCTGGCATATTCCTGCGTCCATTTTTTAAAGATTTAGGGCGACTTGCACACTTCTTGATAGAAAAAAGCTCAAGTAGGCGGGGTTGCTCAGAAACAATTTCAACAGCCTCCACTATGGGAGTTTTGTGCACAGAGCTGTCGGAGAGACAAACAAAAGTTACAACGGGTAATTTCGATCCCAGTATCATGCTCAATCTTCAAAATTTTACCACCACAGGATTGCCATGTTCAAGGGCTTTCCTCTCGTACAAAACTTAATGCTCTGACGATTTTTAAGGTCGGGCCACATGCGACGGCGCGAGCAGGCACCCATTAGAAATTGACGTACACTGTGCGTGTATACAGCGTATACAAAGACACGGCGCAGTCAGGGTTCCAACCAACAATAAGGGGGTCATTCAACAAATAGGCCGGACAATTAAAAACTTTCAGCTACGCTCTGGAATAACTCTAGAACAAAAAATGCTAGGGAGATGCAGTTTGTACCTTAGTCATGCTGGCATATTCCTGCGTCCATTTCTTAAAGATTTAGGGCGACTTACACACTTCTTGATAGAAAAAAGCTCAAGTAGGCGGGGTTGCTCAGAAACAATTTCAACAGCCTCCACTATGGGAGTTTTGTGCACAGAGCTGTCGGAGAGAAAACAAAATGTACAACGGGTAATTTCGATCCCAGTATCATGCTCAATCTTCAAAATTTTACCACCACAGGACTGCCATGTTTAAGGGCTTTCTTCTCGTACAAAACTTAATGCTCTAACGATTTTTAAGGCGGGGTCAGATGCGACTGCGCGAGCAGGCACGCATTAGAAATTGACGTATACTGTGCGTGTATACAGCGTATACAAAGACACGGCGCAGTCAGGGTTCCAACCAACAATAAGGGGGTCATTCAAAAAATAGGCTGGACAATTAAAAACTTTCAGCTACGCTCTGGAATAACTCTGGAACAAAAAATGCTAAGGAGATGCAGTTTGTACCTTAGTCAAGCTGGCATATTCCTGCGTCCATTTTTTAAAGATTCAGGGCGACTTGCACACTTCTTGATAGAAAAAAGCTCAAGTAGGCGGGGTTGCTCAGAAACAATTTCAACAGCCTCCACTATGGGAGTTTTGTGCACAGAGCTGTCGGAGAGAAAAACAAAAGTTACAACGGGTAATTTCGATCCCAGTATCATGCTCAATCTTCGAAATTTTACCACCACAGGATTGCCATGTTCAAGGGCTTTCCTCTCGTACAAAACTTAATGCTCTGACGATTTTTAAGGTCGGGCCAGATGCGACGGCGCGAGCACGCACCCATTAGAAATTGACGTACACTGTGCGTGTATACAGCGTATACAAAGACACGGCGCAGTCAGGGTTCCAACCAACAATAAGGGGGTCATTCAACAAATAGGCCGGACATTTAAAAACTTTCAGCTACGCTCTGGAATAACTCTGGAACAAAAAATGCTAGGGAGATGCAGTTTGTACCTTAGTCATGCTGGCATATTCCTGCGTCCATTTTTAAAAGGTTTCGGGCGACTTGCACACTTCTTGATAGAAAAAAGCTCAAGTAGGCGGGGTTGCTCAGAAACGATTTCAACAGCCTCCACTATGGGAGTTTTGTGCACAGAGCTGTCGGAGAGAAAAACAAAATGTACAACGGGTAATTTCGATCCCAGTATCATGCTCAATCTTCAAAATTTTACCACCACAGGATTGCCATGTTCAAGGGCTTTCCTCTCGTACAAAACTTAATGCTCTGACGATTTTAAAGGTGGGGCCAGATACGACGGCGCGAGCAGGCACCCATTAAAAATGACGTACACTGTGCGTGTATACAGCGTATACAAAGACACGGCGCAGTCAGGGTTCCAACCAACAATAAGGGGAGTCATTCAACAAATAGGCCGGACAATTAAAATCTTTCAGCTACGCTCTGGAATAACTCTGAAACAAAAAATGCTAGGGAGATGCAGTTTGTACCTTAGTCAAGCTGGCATATTCCTGCGTCTATTTTTTAAAGATTTAGGGCGACTTGCACACTTCTTGATAGAAAAAAGCTCAAGTAGGCGGGGTTGCTCAGAAACAATTTCAACAGCCTCCACTATGGGAGTTTTGTGCACAGAGCTGTCGGAGAGAAAAACAAAAGTTACAACGGGTAATTTCGATCCCAGTATCATGCTCAATCTTCAAAATTTTACCACCACAGGATTGCCATGTTCAAGGGCTTTCCTCTCGTACAAAACTTAATGCTCTGACGATTTTTAAGGTGGGGCCAGATACGACGGCGCGAGCAGGCACCCATTAAAAATTGACGTACACTGTGCGTGTATACAGCGTATACAAAGACACGGCGCAGTCAGGGTTCCAACCACCAATAAGGGGGTCATTCAACAAATAGGCCGGACAATTAAAAATTTCAGCTACGCTCTGGAATAACTCTGGCACAAAAAATGCTCGGGAGATGCAGTTTGTACCTTAGTCATGTTGGCATATTCCTGCGTCCATTTTTTTAAGATTTAGGGCGACTTACTCACTTCTTGAGAGAAAAAAGCTCAAGTAGCCGGGGTTGCTCAGAAACAATTTCAACAGCCTCCACTATGGGAGTTTTGTGCAAAGAGCTGTCGGAGAGAAAAACAAAATGTACAACGGGTAATTTCGATCCCAGTATCATGCTCAATCTTCAAAATTTTACCACCACAGGATTACCATGTTCAAGGGCTTTCCTCTCGTACAAAACTTAATGCTCTGACGATTTTAAAGGTGGGGCCAGATACGACGGCGCGAGTAGGCACCCATTAAAAATTGACGTACACTGTGCGTGTATACAGCGTATACAAAGACACGGCGCAGTCAGGGTTCCAACCAACAATAAGGGGGTCATTCAACAAATAGGCCGGACAATTAAAATCTTTCAGCTACGCTCTGGAATAACTCTGGAACAAAAAATGCTACGGAGATGCAGTTTGTACCTTAGTCAAGCTGGCATATTCCTGCGTCCATTTTTTAAAGATTTAGGGCGACTTGCACACTTCTTGATAGAAAAAAGCTCAAGTAGGCGGGGTTGCTCAGAAACAATTTCAACAGCCTCCACTATGGGAGTTTTGTGCACAGAGCTGTCGGAGAGACAAACAAAAGTTACAACGGGTAATTTCGATCCCAGTATCATGCTCAATCTTCAAAATTTTACCACCACAGGATTGCCATGTTCAAGGGCTTTCCTCTCGTACAAAACTTAATGCTCTGACGATTTTTAAGGTCGGGCCAGATGCGACGGCGCGAGCAGGCACCCATTAGAAATTGACGTACACTGTGCGTGTATACAGCGTATACAAAGACACGGCGCAGTCAGGGTTCCAACCAACAATAAGGGGGTCATTCAACAAATAGGCCGGACAATTAAAAACTTTCAGCTACGCTCTGGAATAACTCTGGAACAAAAAATGCTAGGGAGATGCAGTTTGTACCTTAGTCAAGCTGGCATATTCCTGCGTCCATTTTCTAAAGGTTTAGGGCGACTTGCACACTTCTTGATAGAAAAAAGCTCAAGTAGGCGGGGTAGCTCAGAAACAATTTCAACAGCCTCCACTATGGGCGTTTTGTGCACAGAGCTGTCGGAGAGAAAAACAAAATGTACAACGGGTAATTTCGATCCCAGTATCATGCTTAATCTTCAAAATTTTACCACCACAGGATTGCCATGTTCAAGGGCTTTCCTCTCGTACAAAACTTAATGCTCTGACGATTTTAAAGGTGGGGCCAGATACGACGGCGCGAGCAGGCACCCATTAAAAATTGAGGTACACTGTGCGTGTATACAGCGTATACAAAGACACGGCGCAGTCAGGGTTCCAACCAACAATAAGGGGGGTCATTCAACAAATAGGCCGGACAATTAAAAACTTTCAGCTACGCTCTGGAATAACTCTGGAACAAAAAATGCTAGGGAGATGCAGTTTGTACCTTAGTCAAGCTGGCATATTCCTGCGTCCATTTTTGAAAGATTTAGGGCGACTTGCACACTTCTTGATAGAAAAAAGCTCAAGTAGGCGGGGTTGCTCAGAAACAATTTCAACAGCCTCCACTATGGGAGTTTTGTGCACAGAGCTGTCGGAGATAAAAACAAAAGTTACAACGGGTAATTTCGATCCCAGTATCATGCTCAATCTTCAAAATTTTACCACCACAGGATTGCCATGTTCAAGGGCTTTCCTCTCGTACAAAACTTAATGCTCTGACGATTTTAAAGGTGGGGCCAGATACGACGGCGCGAGCAGGCACCCATTAAAAATTGACGTACACTGTGCGTGTATACAGCGTATACAAAGACACGGCGCAGTCAGGGTTCCAACCAACAATAAAGGGGTCATTCAACAAATAGGCCGGACAATTAAAAACTTTCAGCTACGCTCTGGAATAACTCTGGAACAAAAAATGCTAGGGAGATGCAGTTTGTACCTTAGTCAAGCTGGCATATTCCTGCGTCCATTTTTTTTAAATTTTCAGGGCGACTTGCACACTTCTTGATAGAAAAAAGCTCAAGTAGGCGGGGTTGCTCAGAAACAATTTCAACTGCCTCCACTATGGGAGTTTTGTGCACAGAGCTGTCGGAGAGAAAAACAAAAGTTACAACGGGTAATTTCGATCCCAGTATCATGCTCAATCTTCAAAATTTTACCACCACAGGATTGCAATGTCAAGGGCTTTCCTCTCGTACAAAACTTAATGCTCTGACGATTTTTAAGGTGGGGCCAGATGCGACGGCGCGAGCAGGCACCCATTAGAAATTGACGTACACTGTGCGTGTATACAGCGTATACAAAGACACGGCGCAGTCAGGGTTCCAACCAACAATAAGGGGGTCATTCAACAAATAGGCCGGACAATTAAAAACTTTCAGCTACGCTCTGGAATAACTCTAGAACAAAAAATGCTAGGGAGATGCAAGTTGTACCCTAGTCATGTTGGCATATTCCTGCGTCCATTTTTTAAAGATTTAGGGCGACTTGCACACTTCTTGATAGAAAAAAGCTCAAGTAGGCGGGGTTGCTCGGAAACGATTTCAACAGCCTCCATTATGGGACTTTTGTGCACAGATCTGTCGGAGAGAAAAACAAAATGTACAACGGGTAATTTCGATCCCAGTATCATGCTCAATCTTCAAAATTTTACCACCACAAGATTGCCATGTTCAAGGGCTTTCCTCTCGTACAAAACTTAATGCTCTGACGATTTGTAAGGCGGGGCCAGATGCGACTGCGCGAGCAGGCACCCATTAGAAATTGACGTACACTGTGCGTGTATACAGCGTATACAAAGACAAGGCGCAGTCAGGGTTCCAACCAACAATAAGGGGGTCATTCAACAAATAGGCCGGACAATTAAAAACCTTCAGCTACGCTCTGGAATAACTCTGGAACAAAAAATGCTAGGGAAATGCAGTTTGTACCTTAGTCATGCTGGCATATTCCTGCGTCCATTTTTTAAAGATTTAGGGCGACTTACTCACTTCTTGAGAGAAAAAAGCTCAAGTAGCCGGGGTTGCTCAGAAACGATTTCAACAGCCTCCACTATGGGAGTTTTGTGCACAGAGCTGTCGGAGAGAAAAACAAAAGTTACAACGGGTAATTTCGATCCCAGTATCATGCTCAATCTTCAAAATTTTACCACCACAAGATTGCCATGTTCAAGGGCTTTCCTCTCGTACAAAACTTAATGCTCTGACGATTTGTAAGGCGGGGCCAGATGCGACTGCGCGAGCAGGCACCCATTAGAAATTGACGTACACTGTGCGTGTATACAGCGTATACAAAGACAAGGCGCAGTCAGGGTTCCAACCAACAATAAGGGGGTCATTCAACAAATAGGCCGGACAATTAAAAACCTTCAGCTACGCTCTGGAATAACTCTGGAACAAAAAATGCTAGGGAAATGCAGTTTGTACCTTAGTCATGCTGGCATATTCCTGCGTCCATTTTTTAAAGATTTAGGGCGACTTACTCACTTCTTGAGAGAAAAAAGCTCAAGTAGCCGGGGTTGCTCAGAAACGATTTCAACAGCCTCCACTATGGGAGTTTTGTGCACAGAGCTGTCGGAGAGAAAAACAAAATGTACAACGGGTAATTTCGATCCCAGTATCATGCTCAATCTACACAATTTTACCACCACAGGATTGCCATGTTCAAGGGCTTTCCTCTCGTACAAAACTTAATGCTCTGACGATTTTAAAGGTGGGGCCAGATACGACGGCGCGCGCAGGCACCCATTAAAAATTGACGTACACTGTGCGTGTATACAGCGTATACAAAGACACGGCGCAGTCAGGGTTCCAACCAACAATAAGGGGGGTCATTCAACAAATAGGCCGGACAATTAAAAACTTTCAGCTACGCTCTGGAATAACTCTGGAACAAAAAATGCTAGGGAGATGCAGTTTGTACCTTAGTCAAGCTGGCATATTCCTGCGTCAATTTTTTAAAGATTTAGGGCGACTTGCACACTTCTTGATAGAAAAAAGCTCAAGTAGGCGGGGTTGCTCAGAAACAATTTCAACAGCCCCCACTATGGGAATTTTGTGCACAGAGCTGTCGGAGAGAAAAACAAAAGTTACAACGGGTAATTTCGATCCCAGTATCATGCTCAATCTTCAAAATTTTACCACCACAGGATTGCCATGTTCAAGGGCTTTCCTCTCGTACAAAACTAAATGCTCTGACGATTTTAAAGGTGGGGCCAGATACGCCGGCGCGAGCAGGCACCCATTAAAAATTGACGTACACTGTGCGTGTATACAGCGTATACAAAGACACGGCGCAGTCAGGGTTCCAACCAACAATAAGGGGGGTCATTCAACAAATAGGCCGGACAATTAAAAACTTTCAGCTACGCTCTGGAATAACTCTGGAACAAAAAATGCTAGGGAGATGCAGTTTGTACCTTAGTCAAGCTGGCATATTCCTGCGTCTATTTTTTAAAGATTTAGGGCGACTTGCACACTTCTTGATAGAAAAAAGCTCAAGTAGGCGGGGTTGCTCAGAAACAATTTCAACAGCCTCCACTATGGGAGTTTTGTGCACAGAGCTGTCGGAGAGAAAAACAAAAGTTACAACGGGTAATTTCGATCCCAGTATCATGCTCAATCTTCAAAATTTTACCACCACAGGATTGCCATGTTCAAGGGCTTTCCTCTCGTACAAAACTGAATGCTCTGACGATTTTTAAGGTGGGGCCAGATACGACGGCGCGAGCAGGCACCCATTAAAAATTGACGTACACTGTGCGTGTATACAGCGTATACAAAGACACGGCGCAGTCAGGGTTCCAACCACCAATAAGGGGGTCATTCAACAAATAGGCCGGACAATTAAAAATTTCAGCTACGCTCTGGAATAACTCTGGCACAAAAAATGCTCGGGAGATGCAGTTTGTACCTTAGTCATGTTGGCATATTCCTGCGTCCATTTTTTTAAGATTTAGGGCGACTTACTCACTTCTTGAGAGAAAAGAGCTCAAGTAGCCGGGGTTGCTCAGAAACAATTTCAACAGCCTCCACTATGGGAGTTTTGTGCAAAGAGCTGTCGGAGAGACAAACAAAAGTTACAACGGGTAATTTCGATCCCAGTATCATGCTCAATCTTCAAAATTTTACCACCACAGGATTGCCATGTTCAAGGGCTTTCCTCTCGTACAAAACTTAATGCTCTGACGATTTTTAAGGTCGGGCCACATGCGACGGCGCGAGCAGGCACCCATTAGAAATTGACGTACACTGTGCGTGTATACAGCGTATACAAAGACACGGCGCAGTCAGGGTTCCAACCAACAATAAGGGGGTCATTCAACAAATAGGCCGGACAATTAAAAACTTTCAGCTACGCTCTGGAATAACTCTAGAACAAAAAATGCTAGGGAGATGCAGTTTGTACCTTAGTCATGCTGGCATATTCCTGCGTCCATTTCTTAAAGATTTAGGGCGACTTACACACTTCTTGATAGAAAAAAGCTCAAGTAGGCGGGGTTGCTCAGAAACAATTTCAACAGCCTCCACTATGGGAGTTTTGTGCACAGAGCTGTCGGAGAGAAAACAAAATGTACAACGGGTAATTTCGATCCCAGTATCATGCTCAATCTTCAAAATTTTACCACCACAGGACTGCCATGTTTAAGGGCTTTCTTCTCGTACAAAACTTAATGCTCTAACGATTTTTAAGGCGGGGTCAGATGCGACTGCGCGAGCAGGCACGCATTAAAAATTGACGTACACTGTGCGTGTATACAGCGTATACAAAGACACGGCGCAGTCAGGGTTCCAACCAACAATAAGGGGGTCATTCAACAAATAGGCCGGACAATTAAAATCTTTCAGCTACGCTCTGGAATAACTCTGGAACAAAAAATGCTACGGAGATGCAGTTTGTACCTTAGTCAAGCTGGCATATTCCTGCGTCCATTTTTTAAAGATTTAGGGCGACTTGCACACTTCTTGATAGAAAAAAGCTCAAGTAGGCGGGGTTGCTCAGAAACAATTTCAACAGCCTCCACTATGGGAGTTTTGTGCACAGAGCTGTCGGAGAGACAAACAAAAGTTACAACGGGTAATTTCGATCCCAGTATCATGCTCAATCTTCAAAATTTTACCACCACAGGATTGCCATGTTCAAGGGCTTTCCTCTCGTACAAAACTTAATGCTCTGACGATTTTTAAGGTCGGGCCACATGCGACGGCGCGAGCAGGCACCCATTAGAAATTGACGTACACTGTGCGTGTATACAGCGTATACAAAGACACGGCGCAGTCAGGGTTCCAACCAACAATAAGGGGGTCATTCAACAAATAGGCCGGACAATTAAAAACTTTCAGCTACGCTCTGGAATAACTCTAGAACAAAAAATGCTAGGGAGATGCAGTTTGTACCTTAGTCATGCTGGCATATTCCTGCGTCCATTTCTTAAAGATTTAGGGCGACTTACACACTTCTTGATAGAAAAAAGCTCAAGTAGGCGGGGTTGCTCAGAAACAATTTCAACAGCCTCCACTATGGGAGTTTTGTGCACAGAGCTGTCGGAGAGAAAACAAAATGTACAACGGGTAATTTCGATCCCAGTATCATGCTCAATCTTCAAAATTTTACCACCACAGGACTGCCATGTTTAAGGGCTTTCTTCTCGTACAAAACTTAATGCTCTAACGATTTTTAAGGCGGGGTCAGATGCGACTGCGCGAGCAGGCACGCATTAGAAATTGACGTATACTGTGCGTGTATACAGCGTATACAAAGACACGGCGCAGTCAGGGTTCCAACCAACAATAAGGGGGTCATTCAAAAAATAGGCTGGACAATTAAAAACTTTCAGCTACGCTCTGGAATAACTCTGGAACAAAAAATGCTAAGGAGATGCAGTTTGTACCTTAGTCAAGCTGGCATATTCCTGCGTCCATTTTTTAAAGATTCAGGGCGACTTGCACACTTCTTGATAGAAAAAAGCTCAAGTAGGCGGGGTTGCTCAGAAACAATTTCAACAGCCTCCACTATGGGAGTTTTGTGCACAGAGCTGTCGGAGAGAAAAACAAAAGTTACAACGGGTAATTTCGATCCCAGTATCATGCTCAATCTTCGAAATTTTACCACCACAGGATTGCCATGTTCAAGGGCTTTCCTCTCGTACAAAACTTAATGCTCTGACGATTTTTAAGGTCGGGCCAGATGCGACGGCGCGAGCACGCACCCATTAGAAATTGACGTACACTGTGCGTGTATACAGCGTATACAAAGACACGGCGCAGTCAGGGTTCCAACCAACAATAAGGGGGTCATTCAACAAATAGGCCGGACATTTAAAAACTTTCAGCTACGCTCTGGAATAACTCTGGAACAAAAAATGCTAGGGAGATGCAGTTTGTACCTTAGTCATGCTGGCATATTCCTGCGTCCATTTTTAAAAGGTTTCGGGCGACTTGCACACTTCTTGATAGAAAAAAGCTCAAGTAGGCGGGGTTGCTCAGAAACGATTTCAACAGCCTCCACTATGGGAGTTTTGTGCACAGAGCTGTCGGAGAGAAAAACAAAATGTACAACGGGTAATTTCGATCCCAGTATCATGCTCAATCTTCAAAATTTTACCACCACAGGATTGCCATGTTCAAGGGCTTTCCTCTCGTACAAAACTTAATGCTCTGACGATTTTAAAGGTGGGGCCAGATACGACGGCGCGAGCAGGCACCCATTAAAAATGACGTACACTGTGCGTGTATACAGCGTATACAAAGACACGGCGCAGTCAGGGTTCCAACCAACAATAAGGGGAGTCATTCAACAAATAGGCCGGACAATTAAAATCTTTCAGCTACGCTCTGGAATAACTCTGAAACAAAAAATGCTAGGGAGATGCAGTTTGTACCTTAGTCAAGCTGGCATATTCCTGCGTCTATTTTTTAAAGATTTAGGGCGACTTGCACACTTCTTGATAGAAAAAAGCTCAAGTAGGCGGGGTTGCTCAGAAACAATTTCAACAGCCTCCACTATGGGAGTTTTGTGCACAGAGCTGTCGGAGAGAAAAACAAAAGTTACAACGGGTAATTTCGATCCCAGTATCATGCTCAATCTTCAAAATTTTACCACCACAGGATTGCCATGTTCAAGGGCTTTCCTCTCGTACAAAACTTAATGCTCTGACGATTTTTAAGGTGGGGCCAGATACGACGGCGCGAGCAGGCACCCATTAAAAATTGACGTACACTGTGCGTGTATACAGCGTATACAAAGACACGGCGCAGTCAGGGTTCCAACCACCAATAAGGGGGTCATTCAACAAATAGGCCGGACAATTAAAAATTTCAGCTACGCTCTGGAATAACTCTGGCACAAAAAATGCTCGGGAGATGCAGTTTGTACCTTAGTCATGTTGGCATATTCCTGCGTCCATTTTTTTAAGATTTAGGGCGACTTACTCACTTCTTGAGAGAAAAAAGCTCAAGTAGCCGGGGTTGCTCAGAAACAATTTCAACAGCCTCCACTATGGGAGTTTTGTGCAAAGAGCTGTCGGAGAGAAAAACAAAATGTACAACGGGTAATTTCGATCCCAGTATCATGCTCAATCTTCAAAATTTTACCACCACAGGATTACCATGTTCAAGGGCTTTCCTCTCGTACAAAACTTAATGCTCTGACGATTTTAAAGGTGGGGCCAGATACGACGGCGCGAGTAGGCACCCATTAAAAATTGACGTACACTGTGCGTGTATACAGCGTATACAAAGACACGGCGCAGTCAGGGTTCCAACCAACAATAAGGGGGTCATTCAACAAATAGGCCGGACAATTAAAATCTTTCAGCTACGCTCTGGAATAACTCTGGAACAAAAAATGCTACGGAGATGCAGTTTGTACCTTAGTCAAGCTGGCATATTCCTGCGTCCATTTTTTAAAGATTTAGGGCGACTTGCACACTTCTTGATAGAAAAAAGCTCAAGTAGGCGGGGTTGCTCAGAAACAATTTCAACAGCCTCCACTATGGGAGTTTTGTGCACAGAGCTGTCGGAGAGACAAACAAAAGTTACAACGGGTAATTTCGATCCCAGTATCATGCTCAATCTTCAAAATTTTACCACCACAGGATTGCCATGTTCAAGGGCTTTCCTCTCGTACAAAACTTAATGCTCTGACGATTTTTAAGGTCGGGCCAGATGCGACGGCGCGAGCAGGCACCCATTAGAAATTGACGTACACTGTGCGTGTATACAGCGTATACAAAGACACGGCGCAGTCAGGGTTCCAACCAACAATAAGGGGGTCATTCAACAAATAGGCCGGACAATTAAAAACTTTCAGCTACGCTCTGGAATAACTCTGGAACAAAAAATGCTAGGGAGATGCAGTTTGTACCTTAGTCAAGCTGGCATATTCCTGCGTCCATTTTCTAAAGGTTTAGGGCGACTTGCACACTTCTTGATAGAAAAAAGCTCAAGTAGGCGGGGTAGCTCAGAAACAATTTCAACAGCCTCCACTATGGGCGTTTTGTGCACAGAGCTGTCGGAGAGAAAAACAAAATGTACAACGGGTAATTTCGATCCCAGTATCATGCTTAATCTTCAAAATTTTACCACCACAGGATTGCCATGTTCAAGGGCTTTCCTCTCGTACAAAACTTAATGCTCTGACGATTTTAAAGGTGGGGCCAGATACGACGGCGCGAGCAGGCACCCATTAAAAATTGAGGTACACTGTGCGTGTATACAGCGTATACAAAGACACGGCGCAGTCAGGGTTCCAACCAACAATAAGGGGGGTCATTCAACAAATAGGCCGGACAATTAAAAACTTTCAGCTACGCTCTGGAATAACTCTGGAACAAAAAATGCTAGGGAGATGCAGTTTGTACCTTAGTCAAGCTGGCATATTCCTGCGTCCATTTTTGAAAGATTTAGGGCGACTTGCACACTTCTTGATAGAAAAAAGCTCAAGTAGGCGGGGTTGCTCAGAAACAATTTCAACAGCCTCCACTATGGGAGTTTTGTGCACAGAGCTGTCGGAGAGAAAAACAAAAGTTACAACGGGTAATTTCGATCCCAGTATCATGCTCAATCTTCAAAATTTTACCACCACAGGATTGCCATGTTCAAGGGCTTTCCTCTCGTACAAAACTTAATGCTCTGACGATTTTAAAGGTGGGGCCAGATACGACGGCGCGAGCAGGCACCCATTAAAAATTGACGTACACTGTGCGTGTATACAGCGTATACAAAGACACGGCGCAGTCAGGGTTCCAACCAACAATAAAGGGGTCATTCAACAAATAGGCCGGACAATTAAAAACTTTCAGCTACGCTCTGGAATAACTCTGGAACAAAAAATGCTAGGGAGATGCAGTTTGTACCTTAGTCAAGCTGGCATATTCCTGCGTCCATTTTTTTTAAATTTTCAGGGCGACTTGCACACTTCTTGATAGAAAAAAGCTCAAGTAGGCGGGGTTGCTCAGAAACAATTTCAACTGCCTCCACTATGGGAGTTTTGTGCACAGAGCTGTCGGAGAGAAAAACAAAAGTTACAACGGGTAATTTCGATCCCAGTATCATGCTCAATCTTCAAAATTTTACCACCACAGGATTGCAATGTCAAGGGCTTTCCTCTCGTACAAAACTTAATGCTCTGACGATTTTTAAGGTGGGGCCAGATGCGACGGCGCGAGCAGGCACCCATTAGAAATTGACGTACACTGTGCGTGTATACAGCGTATACAAAGACACGGCGCAGTCAGGGTTCCAACCAACAATAAGGGGGTCATTCAACAAATAGGCCGGACAATTAAAAACTTTCAGCTACGCTCTGGAATAACTCTAGAACAAAAAATGCTAGGGAGATGCAAGTTGTACCTTAGTCATGTTGGCATATTCCTGCGTCCATTTTTTAAAGATTTAGGGCGACTTGCACACTTCTTGATAGAAAAAAGCTCAAGTAGGCGGGGTTGCTCGGAAACGATTTCAACAGCCTCCATTATGGGACTTTTGTGCACAGATCTGTCGGAGAGAAAAACAAAATGTACAACGGGTAATTTCGATCCCAGTATCATGCTCAATCTTTAAAATTTTACCACCACAAGATTGCCATGTTCAAGGGCTTTCCTCTCGTACAAAACTTAATGCTCTGACGATTTGTAAGGCGGGGCCAGATGCGACTGCGCGAGCAGGCACCCATTAGAAATTGACGTACACTGTGCGTGTATACAGCGTATACAAAGACAAGGCGCAGTCAGGGTTCCAACCAACAATAAGGGGGTCATTCAACAAATAGGCCGGACAATTAAAAACCTTCAGCTACGCTCTGGAATAACTCTGGAACAAAAAATGCTAGGGAAATGCAGTTTGTACCTTAGTCATGCTGGCATATTCCTGCGTCCATTTTTTAAAGATTTAGGGCGACTTACTCACTTCTTGAGAGAAAAAAGCTCAAGTAGCCGGGGTTGCTCAGAAACGATTTCAACAGCCTCCACTATGGGAGTTTTGTGCACAGAGCTGTCGGAGAGAAAAACAAAAGTTACAACGGGTAATTTCGATCCCAGTATCATGCTCAATCTTCAAAATTTTACCACCACAGGATTGCAATGTCAAGGGCTTTCCTCTCGTACAAAACTTAATGCTCTGACGATTTTTAAGGTGGGGCCAGATGCGACGGCGCGAGCAGGCACCCATTAGAAATTGACGTACACTGTGCGTGTATACAGCGTATACAAAGACACGGCGCAGTCAGGGTTCCAACCAACAATAAGGGGGTCATTCAACAAATAGGCCGGACAATTAAAAACTTTCAGCTACGCTCTGGAATAACTCTAGAACAAAAAATGCTAGGGAGATGCAAGTTGTACCTTAGTCATGTTGGCATATTCCTGCGTCCATTTTTTAAAGATTTAGGGCGACTTGCACACTTCTTGATAGAAAAAAGCTCAAGTAGGCGGGGTTACTCGGAAACGATTTCAACAGCCTCCATTATGGGACTTTTGTGCACAGATCTGTCGGAGAGAAAAACAAAATGTACAACGGGTAATTTCGATCCCAGTATCATGCTCAATCTTCAAAATTTTACCACCACAAGATTGCCATGTTCAAGGGCTTTCCTCTCGTACAAAACTTAATGCTCTGACGATTTGTAAGGCGGGGCCAGATGCGACTGCGCGAGCAGGCACCCATTAGAAATTGACGTACACTGTGCGTGTATACAGCGTATACAAAGACAAGGCGCAGTCAGGGTTCCAACCAACAATAAGGGGGTCATTCAACAAATAGGCCGGACAATTAAAAACCTTCAGCTACGCTCTGGAATAACTCTGGAACAAAAAATGCTAGGGAAATGCAGTTTGTACCTTAGTCATGCTGGCATATTCCTGCGTCCATTTTTTAAAGATTTAGGGCGACTTACTCACTTCTTGAGAGAAAAAAGCTCAAGTAGCCGGGGTTGCTCAGAAACGATTTCAACAGCCTCCACTATGGGAGTTTTGTGCACAGAGCTGTCGGAGAGAAAAACAAAATGTACAACGGGTAATTTCGATCCCAGTATCATGCTCAATCTACACAATTTTACCACCACAGGATTGCCATGTTCAAGGGCTTTCCTCTCGTACAAAACTTAATGCTCTGACGATTTTAAAGGTGGGGCCAGATACGACGGCGCGCGCAGGCACCCATTAAAAATTGACGTACACTGTGCGTGTATACAGCGTATACAAAGACACGGCGCAGTCAGGGTTCCAACCAACAATAAGGGGGGTCATTCAACAAATAGGCCGGACAATTAAAAACTTTCAGCTACGCTCTGGAATAACTCTGGAACAAAAAATGCTAGGGAGATGCAGTTTGTACCTTAGTCAAGCTGGCATATTCCTGCGTCAATTTTTTAAAGATTTAGGGCGACTTGCACACTTCTTGATAGAAAAAAGCTCAAGTAGGCGGGGTTGCTCAGAAACAATTTCAACAGCCCCCACTATGGGAATTTTGTGCACAGAGCTGTCGGAGAGAAAAACAAAAGTTACAACGGGTAATTTCGATCCCAGTATCATGCTCAATCTTCAAAATTTTACCACCACAGGATTGCCATGTTCAAGGGCTTTCCTCTCGTACAAAACTAAATGCTCTGACGATTTTAAAGGTGGGGCCAGATACGCCGGCGCGAGCAGGCACCCATTAAAAATTGACGTACACTGTGCGTGTATACAGCGTATACAAAGACACGGCGCAGTCAGGGTTCCAACCAACAATAAGGGGGGTCATTCAACAAATAGGCCGGACAATTAAAAACTTTCAGCTACGCTCTGGAATAACTCTGGAACAAAAAATGCTAGGGAGATGCAGTTTGTACCTTAGTCAAGCTGGCATATTCCTGCGTCTATTTTTTAAAGATTTAGGGCGACTTGCACACTTCTTGATAGAAAAAAGCTCAAGTAGGCGGGGTTGCTCAGAAACAATTTCAACAGCCTCCACTATGGGAGTTTTGTGCACAGAGCTGTCGGAGAGAAAAACAAAAGTTACAACGGGTAATTTCGATCCCAGTATCATGCTCAATCTTCAAAATTTTACCACCACAGGATTGCCATGTTCAAGGGCTTTCCTCTCGTACAAAACTGAATGCTCTGACGATTTTTAAGGTGGGGCCAGATACGACGGCGCGAGCAGGCACCCATTAAAAATTGACGTACACTGTGCGTGTATACAGCGTATACAAAGACACGGCGCAGTCAGGGTTCCAACCACCAATAAGGGGGTCATTCAACAAATAGGCCGGACAATTAAAAATTTCAGCTACGCTCTGGAATAACTCTGGCACAAAAAATGCTCGGGAGATGCAGTTTGTACCTTAGTCATGTTGGCATATTCCTGCGTCCATTTTTTTAAGATTTAGGGCGACTTACTCACTTCTTGAGAGAAAAGAGCTCAAGTAGCCGGGGTTGCTCAGAAACAATTTCAACAGCCTCCACTATGGGAGTTTTGTGCAAAGAGCTGTCGGAGAGAAAAACAAAAGTTACAACGGGTAATTTCGATCCCAGTATCATGCTCAATCTTCAAAATTTTACCACCACAGGATTGCCATGTTCAAGGGCTTTCCTCTCGTACAAAACTTAATGCTCTGACGATTTTAAAGGTGGGGCCAGATACGACGGCGCGAGTAGGCACCCATTAAAAATTGACGTACACTGTGCGTGTATACAGCGTATACAAAGACACGGCGCAGTCAGGGTTCCAACCAACAATAAGGGGGTCATTCAACAAATAGGCCGGACAATTAAAATCTTTCAGCTACGCTCTGGAATAACTCTGGAACAAAAAATGCTACGGAGATGCAGTTTGTACCTTAGTCAAGCTGGCATATTCCTGCGTCCATTTTCTAAAGGTTTAGGGCGACTTGCACACTTCTTGATAGAAAAAAGCTCAAGTAGGCGGGGTAGCTCAGAAACAATTTCAACAGCCTCCACTATGGGCGTTTTGTGCACAGAGCTGTCGGAGAGAAAAACAAAATGTACAACGGGTAATTTCGATCCCAGTATCATGCTTAATCTTCAAAATTTTACCACCACAGGATTGCCATGTTCAAGGGCTTTCCTCTCGTACAAAACTTAATGCTCTGACGATTTTAAAGGTGGGGCCAGATACGACGGCGCGAGCAGGCACCCATTAAAAATTGCGTGTATACAGCGAGGGCGCAAGACGTGTCTTGATTTCGTTCTTGATTTGACGCAGTTTTTTCAGCTTTTTGGGCAGCTTCGATCCCTGGGATCAACACCTTTCTGTGTGTAAGTGCTGTAGACATTATAGAACATATTTTGGTGTTTCTTTAACTATATGAAGGCCTTTTTGGCCCGTTTTAAACATTTGGTGTGGCCTTAGAGAACGGCACTATGAATAGAGCAGGAGAATTGAAAAGACCGAACACTATCAGATTCAACACTCGCCATCTTAAAGACCTCGTCACGCCTCGAGAGATTTACCAGGCAGTCAACAAAGAGATTGGGACAACAGCTACGATTAAATGCATAGCACCACTTGAAAATGGCTGGTTCAATGTAACATTCGACAATGAAAGACACTGCGAGAAAACGGCAATGCAGGGTATGTTTCTGAAGAAATCTTTGATTCAGTGTGAGAGGGCGAATGTGCAGAATTCTGCTGTCGCATACATCAAGGCTCCCTACGAAATGGCTGATAACGTGATAGTCACGACCCTGACATACTACGGCACTGTCACCAACATTCGCAGGCAGATTCATGACTTTGACGAAAACATCGAAACTGGGGTGAGAAGTTGCTTAATAAAGAACCTTAAGCGACCCATTCCTAGCTACTTAAAGATAGGTGGATTCACGCTTCCGGTGAGATATCGTGGACAGCAGAAGACTTGCAAGGTTTGCAATGAGCCCGGTCACTTTGCCCGAGATTGCCCAAGAAGGGGCCGATGCTTCATTTGCAACAGCGACCAACATAGAGCATCATGGCACGATGACAACGAAGAACAGGAAGCGACCCAAACCCCTATTGTCTTTGTACATACGGACAGGAAAACCAACCAGAGATATGACAGTGATACTGATCATGATGATGATTTTGATCATGAAAATGAAAGCCAAAATGAAGATATCACTGATAAACCACCTACTCAATATGATGATGACAGCGATGACAGCAAAGAAAGTGAAGAAAATGCCGATGACCACGACAACCCTAACAAGTCGACAGCAACCAAAGATACGGAGCCGATCGGCGAATCAAGTAACGACAAATCACACCATGAACCTGAAGCGCAACCAAAGGAGTCAGCCATAAAGAAAAAGTCCTTTGCTGAAGTCACCTCACAACCTAAAAACAAAAAGGATCCCAAAGAACAATCAAGCGAGAAGAGAAAGACAACGACACCCGTCTCATTTTGGGATGAGGCTTGCAAAGCTGGATTCTCCGGAACTAAAACCAAAAAGCAGACGCTCAAGAAAACTGTGGAATCAAGGAAACGAAAATCAAGTGATGGTGAAGAAGAACCCGGAAGCAAGCAACAAAAGGAAGATCGAGCAAACTCAAGTGCTGACTCAATGGAGCTTGTAAATGACGAATCTGATTTCGAGGGAGAACACGGCCAAGAACATATTGATCACGACTATGCTCGTAATGGGGTACAACGATCCAGGAAAAAACGTGAATCACGGAAGAGAGGTGATAAATCAGAGACACAAAATGAGGACTCAAGTCAACAAGAGACTACAAAAACTCAAAGCCGAAGGGGTAGAGGACGAGGTCGGCCAACCATCAACTAACTCGACTAAAATGGTGGTTTTTACTATACTTATTCTCTGTATGTCATTTTTGTCAATTGCATCATTGAATGTTAACGGTCTGAGAAGTGATCATAAACGTGAAGTTATTTTTGAATTTTTTCTACGTCATAAATATAGTGTAATTCTTTTACAAGAAACTCATAGCGAAGAAGCAGATGAATTATTATGGAGTACTCAGTGGGAAGGTAAAATGTATTTTAATCACGGGAATCGCCAATCACGGGGGGTAGCAATACTCACTTCTCACAAATTGGATCTTGAAGTCATGGATATTGATAGAGACAATGAAGGTAGATGGATTAAAGGGGATATTAAATGGAATGGTCAATTAATTACAATAGCTTCCGCTTATGCTCCCAATAATTCATACGCTAGAGCATTTTATTTTGATGGTTTATGTGATCGCATTGGTGTTAGCAATGTTATTATCGGTGGAGATTTTAATTGCAATTTAGACAACGGTAAAGTCATTGATCATAGTAAAACTATTATGAAAAATGTTTTAAATGAAAAGGATATTTTAGACGTCTGGCGGACTCTTCAACCAGACAAACCAGGCTACACACATTTTCACAAAGCTACTAAAAAGTCTAGCAGAATCGACTATTTTCTCGTCTCGTCTAACTTCATACGTAATATCACTGACATATCTGTGTACATGCACGGTTTATCTGATCACTATGTATTAAATATTAAACTGTATGATTCCAATGCTAGCCATGGTAATGGAAGATGGATTTGCAATAATAGCCTTCTTAAAGATGAGGATTGCATTTTACGAATCAGTTTTTTCTGGAATTTTTGGAGAAGCCAAAAGACTAACTACAACAATTTACTTGACTGGTGGGAAATTGGTAAATTCAGGACTAAAGAAATTATTCAAGAGTATGGTAAGGAGAAAGCCTACAAAGAAAGGCAGAAACAAACACATTTACAGAAACAATATGACACTCTTATCAATGGTCCAGGTAAATCTGACATTGACGCCATTAGGGATCTTGAAGCTCAACTTAAAAATTATGAATTTGGGGAATGGCAGAGAGCCAAAATTAGGGTTAGAAACATTACTAAGGACGAAGGAGAAAAACCATCCAAATTTTTTCTTGATATAGAAAAACAAAAAACTAACAACGCCAAAATTGACAAACTTGTCACTCCTGATGGTAAATTTGTGGATGAGCCAAGTTCTTTGCTATGTTTGGTGAATTCCTTTTATACTGATTTGTACACATCTGATAAAGTTTCTGAGTCCGATTTGAATTACATCATTTCTAAAGTTGAGAGTAAAGATATTCCTGATGACATTTGTGAGGATCTTGAAAAGGACATGTTTGAGGATGAGGTTAAAGCAGCACTCCTTCAAATGAACAAAAATAAATCTCCTGGCCTTGATGGCCTTACTGTAGAGTGTTATCAAGCTATGTGGCCTTTTATAAAAGATGATTTTATTGAAGTTTTAAAAAATTGTTATATCAGCGGTAAACTTAGTAATTCTATGAATACTGGTCTGATTAGATTAATTTATAAGATGAGGGGAAGCAGGTTTGATCTTAAAAATTGGAGGCCTATCTCCCTTTTAAATGTTGATTATAAGATATTAGCCAAAGTTCTAACCAACAGGCTGAAAAAAGCTATGCCTTTTTTGATTGGTGATGAGCAAACATGTGGCGTTCCCGAGAGGAAAATCCATCACAACCTCATGCTCTTGCGAGATGGCATTGATTTTATTAATTGGAATGATAAGGAAGCAGCTGTTTTAACTATTGACCAAGAAAAGGCTTTCGATAGAATTGATTGGACTTATATGTTTAACATGCTTAAGAAACTGGGGATTCCCCCAAAATTCATTCAATGGATTAAGCTTTTGTATAGTGATCCTGAGAGTTGCGTCATTGTAAATAATTTCATTGGCATGCCTTTCCAAATAAGTAGGGGAATTAGACAGGGGTGCCCACTGTCTCCATTGTTATATGCTATTTGTGCTGAGGGATTAGGGACTCTGATAAGAAGTAATAGTAGTCTGAGTGGTATTCAGCTCCCAGGTGGAACAGAGTGTCTTAAACTTACATGCTGATGACATCACAGTTTTTGTTTCTAAAGATGATGATTTTCCTGTTATTAAAGAAGTTTTATGTAAGTACTGTAACGGAAGCGGGTCCAAGGTGAACACCTCTAAAACAATGGGTTTATGGCTTGGTAAGTGGAAAAATAGAACAGACAGACCATGTGAATTTATCTGGAATAATGACAAACTTAAAATCCTGGGTATTTATGTTGGCAACAATGTCACACCGGCAGATAACTGGGAACCCAGAGTCAACAAAATTAAGTGTGTTTTAAATCGTTATAGACAGCGCGACCTGACTTTGTCGGGGAAAGCAGTCATAGTGAATGTTATGGTTGGCAGTAGCCTCAACTACCTTGGTAGCGTTATCTCTTGCCCCGAAGAGATGGTCAAGAAAATCGAGCAGGCAATATTTAGTTTTTACTGGTCTGACAAACCCGACAAAATCAAGCGCCTCACTATCACTGGGCCCCGCAATATGGGTGGAACTGGCCTTATAGATGTTAGAGTCCGGTTACGCTGTCTGAAACTGATGTGGTTGGGAAATTATATTCAAAGTGATGGCAAATGGAAACAATTTTTCAATTACTGGATCGAAAAAACAGGCGAGCTACAAAATTTGGGGTGGTATGTGTTTGAGAAAACCAAAACGAGATCTTTAAAGACCACCCCGTTTTATGAGGACCTCTTCATATCCTATAGAAAAGCTGAAGCCACTATTAGACCAGAGTTCTCATCTAAGTTGGAGGTTATGAATATACCGCTTTTTAACAATACTGTTATCACTGGTGATCCAGACAAAGATCTTTTAAGTCATGTCCTTTTGGCAAATGGTATGAGTAAATTTCACCATGTTGTTAGAAATAATAGATTGGTTACATTTAAAGAGTTGGCCAGGAAATGTAAAATTAATCCCATAAGTGCTGGTCGTATAGTTAAGCGCCTTAAACGGAATATCAATCCAGGTTTGTTCAAAGAAACAAGGTGTGGGCCAAGTAATCATCCTAGTAGATGGCTGAATATAAAATTAGATCAAGGGGAAGAGGACTGTGTGTCATTTTCTAAACTTTCCAACAAAATTTTGTACAAAGCCCTCAAGGCAAGAGAATTTGTCAGGCCAAAGGCCCAAGAAAAGTGGGCTCAGATTTTAAACCTCTCGGACGATTTTAACTGGACTGGTGTGTGGGGAAAAATTCAACAAAACAATTTTTTGGATGGTAAAGATAAAGATGTGATTTTTAGACTTTGTCACAGGATACTTCCAACCCGGGACAAACTTGTTCATATGGGAATAACTGATAAAGTTGAGTGTCCTCTCTGTAATTCTGCTACTGAAACTATTGAGCACTTGTTTTTATACTGCAAAACAGCGATTGAACCCTGGTTATTCGTTGAACATTTAATTAGAAAACAAGTTGGTTGTAGTTTCTTTTGTTTAACTGATTGTTCTATAATTTGTAGCACCAATCTGTCGTTTGTGTCGATGATTATTGTTGCAATGATGATTAGGGTAATTTGGAGATGTAGATGTGATCTTGTTTTTAATGAAGACAAAACGTACACCACAGCTAACATTGTTCAAAGTTTTAAAGAAGCGCTGAAAAACTTCTTGGTAATGGAAAGTGACCGACTAAAAACATCTAGTTTCAATCAACTTTACAAATTTCTGTGTTTTTTTCAAGATGACAGACTTATCTTTAAGTTTTAACTTTCGCTTTACCTAATGGCTATCGTTGTGGGGATTTCCTTTTGAGATTGTTTTGTTTTGTTTTGTTTTATTTTAAATTAATTAAGTCCATTGTTTTCCTTATTTCGTGAAAATGTCACGCTAAAGGTTTTTTTTTTTTTTTTTTTTTTTTTTTTTTTTTTTTATATATTTGTATATACTAGAATATTTATTTAATGTTCGTTTTTGCTATGTAATAGCATTATTTAGTATGATTCTTTATTAATGTGGATTGAGTGATGTATGTTGTCATTTGTAGAATAAACGGAGTAGAATAACTCCAATCGAAAGAAAAAAAAATTGAGGTACACTGTGCGTGTATACAGCGTATACAAAGACACGGCGCAGTCAGGGTTCCAACCAACAATAAGGGGAGTCATTCAACAAATAGGCCGGACAATTAAAATCTTTCAGCTACGCTCTGGAATAACTCTGGAACAAAAAATGCTAGGGAGATGCAGTTTGTACCTTAGTCAAGCTGGCATATTCCTGCGTCCATTTTCTAAAGATTTAGGGCGACTTGCACACTTCTTGATAGAAAAAAGCTCAAGTAGGCGGGGTTGCTCAGAAACAATTTCAACAGCCCCCACTATGGGAATTTTGTGCACAGAGCTGTCGGAGAGAAAAACAAAAGTTACAACGGGTAATTTCGATCCCAGTATCATGCTCAATCTTCAAAATTTTACCACCACAGGATTGCCATGTTCAAGGGCTTTCCTCTCGTACAAAACTAAATGCTCTGACGATTTTAAAGGTGGGGCCAGATACGCCGGCGCGAGCAGGCACCCATTAAAAATTGACGTACACTGTGCGTGTATACAGCGTATACAAAGACACGGCGCAGTCAGGGTTCCAACCAACAATAAGGGGGGTCATTCAACAAATAGGCCAGACAATTAAAAACTTTCAGCTACGCTCTGGAATTACTCTGGAACAAAAAATGCTAGGGAGATGCAGTTTGTACCTTAGTCAAGCTGGCATATTCCTGCGTCCATTTTTGAAAGATTTAGGGCGACTTGCACACTTCTTGATAGAAAAAAGCTCAAGTAGGCGGGGTTGCTCAGAAACAATTTCAACAGCCTCCACTATGGGAGTTTTGTGCACAGAGCTGTCGGAGAGAAAAACAAAAGTTACAACGGGTAATTTCGATCCCAGTATCATGCTCAATCTTCAAAATTTTACCACCACAGGATTGCCATGTTCAAGGGCTTTCCTCTCGTACAAAACTTAATGCTCTGACGATTTTAAAGGTGGGGCCAGATACGACGGCGCGAGCAGGCACCCATTAAAAATTGACGTACACTGTGCGTGTATACAGCGTATACAAAGACACGGCGCAGTCAGGGTTCCAACCAACAATAAAGGGGTCATTCAACAAATAGGCCGGACAATTAAAAACTTTCAGCTACGCTCTGGAATAACTCTGGAACAAAAAATGCTAGGGAGATGCAGTTTGTACCTTAGTCAAGCTGGCATATTCCTGCGTCCATTTTTTTTAAATTTTCAGGGCGACTTGCACACTTCTTGATAGAAAAAAGCTCAAGTAGGCGGGGTTGCTCAGAAACAATTTCAACTGCCTCCACTATGGGAGTTTTGTGCACAGAGCTGTCGGAGAGAAAAACAAAAGTTACAACGGGTAATTTCGATCCCAGTATCATGCTCAATCTTCAAAATTTTACCACCACAGGATTGCCATGTTCAAGGGCTTTCCTCTCGTACAAAACTTAATGCTCTGACGATTTTAAAGGTGGGGCCAGATACGACGGCGCGAGCAGGCACCCATTAAAAATTGACGTACACTGTGCGTGTATACAGCGTATACAAAGACACGGCGCAGTCAGGGTTCCAACCAACAATAAGGGGGTCATTCAACAAATAGGCCGGACAATTAAAAACTTTCAGCTACGCTCTGGAATAACTCTGGAACAAAAAATGCTAGGGAGATGCAGTTTGTACCTTAGTCAAGCTGGCATATTCCTGCGTCCATTTTTTTTAAATTTTCAGGGCGACTTGCACACTTCTTGATAGAAAAAAGCTCAAGTAGGCGGGGTTGCTCAGAAACAATTTCAACAGCCTCCACTATGGGAGTTTTGTGCACAGAGCTGTCGGAGAGAAAAACAAAAGTTACAACGGGTAATTTCGATCCCAGTATCATGCTCAATCTTCATAATTTTACCACCACAGGATTGCCATGTCAAGGGCTTTCTTCTCGTACAAAACTTAATGCTCTGACGATTTATAAGGTGGGGCCAGATTCGACGGCGCGAGCAGGCTCCCATTAGAAATTGACGTACACTGTGCGTGTATACAGCGTATACAAAGACACGGCGCAGTCAGGGTTCCAACCAACAATAAGGGGGTCATTCAACAAATAGGCCGGACAATTAAAATCTTTCAGCTACGCTCTGGAATAACTCTGGAACAAAAAATGCTAGGGAGATGCAGTTTGTACCTTAGTCATGCTGGCATATTCCTGCGTCCATTTTTTAAAGATTTAGGGCGACTTGCACACTTCTTGATAGAAAAAAGCTCAAGTAGGCGGGGTTGCTCAGAAACAATTTCAACAGCCTCCACTATAGGAGTTTTGTGCACAGAGCTGTCGGAGAGAAAAACAAAAGTTACAACGGGTAATTTCGATCCCAGTATCATGCTCAATCTTCAAAATTTTACCACCACAGGATTGCCATGTTCAAGGGCTTTCCTCTCGTACAAAACTAAATGCTCTGACGATTTTAAAGGTGGGGCCAGATACGCCGGCGCGAGCAGGCACCCATTAAAAATTGACGTACACTGTGCGTGTATACAGCGTATACAAAGACACGGCGCAGTCAGGGTTCCAACCAACAATAAGGGGGGTCATTCAACAAATAGGCCAGACAATTAAAAACTTTCAGCTACGCTCTGGAATTACTCTGGAACAAAAAATGCTAGGGAGATGCAGTTTGTACCTTAGTCAAGCTGGCATATTCCTGCGTCCATTTTTGAAAGATTTAGGGCGACTTGCACACTTCTTGATAGAAAAAAGCTCAAGTAGGCGGGGTTGCTCAGAAACAATTTCAACAGCCTCCACTATGGGAGTTTTGTGCACAGAGCTGTCGGAGAGAAAAACAAAAGTTACAACGGGTAATTTCGATCCCAGTATCATGCTCAATCTTCAAAATTTTACCACCACAGGATTGCCATGTTCAAGGGCTTTCCTCTCGTACAAAACTTAATGCTCTGACGATTTTAAAGGTGGGGCCAGATACGACGGAGCGAGCAGGCACCCATTAAAAATTGACGTACACTGTGCGTGTATACAGCGTATACAAAGACACGGCGCAGTCAGGGTTCCAACCAACAATAAAGGGGTCATTCAACAAATAGGCCGGACAATTAAAAACTTTCAGCTACGCTCTGGAATAACTCTGGAACAAAAAATGCTAGGGAGATGCAGTTTGTACCTTAGTCAAGCTGGCATATTCCTGCGTCCATTTTTTTTAAATTTTCAGGGCGACTTGCACACTTCTTGATAGAAAAAAGCTCAAGTAGGCGGGGTTGCTCAGAAACAATTTCAACTGCCTCCACTATGGGAGTTTTGTGCACAGAGCTGTCGGAGAGAAAAACAAAAGTTACAACGGGTAATTTCGATCCCAGTATCATGCTCAATCTTCAAAATTTTACCACCACAGGATTGCCATGTTCAAGGGCTTTCCTCTCGTACAAAACTTAATGCTCTGACGATTTTAAAGGTGGGGCCAGATACGACGGCGCGAGCAGGCACCCATTAAAAATTGACGTACACTGTGCGTGTATACAGCGTATACAAAGACACGGCGCAGTCAGGGTTCCAACCAACAATAAGGGGGTCATTCAACAAATAGGCCGGACAATTAAAAACTTTCAGCTACGCTCTGGAATAACTCTGGAACAAAAAATGCTAGGGAGATGCAGTTTGTACCTTAGTCAAGCTGGCATATTCCTGCGTCCATTTTTTTTAAATTTTCAGGGCGACTTGCACACTTCTTGATAGAAAAAAGCTCAAGTAGGCGGGGTTGCTCAGAAACAATTTCAACAGCCTCCACTATGGGAGTTTTGTGCACAGAGCTGTCGGAGAGAAAAACAAAAGTTACAACGGGTAATTTCGATCCCAGTATCATGCTCAATCTTCATAATTTTACCACCACAGGATTGCCATGTCAAGGGCTTTCTTCTCGTACAAAACTTAATGCTCTGACGATTTATAAGGTGGGGCCAGATTCGACGGCGCGAGCAGGCTCCCATTAGAAATTGACGTACACTGTGCGTGTATACAGCGTATACAAAGACACGGCGCAGTCAGGGTTCCAACCAACAATAAGGGGGTCATTCAACAAATAGGCCGGACAATTAAAATCTTTCAGCTACGCTCTGGAATAACTCTGGAACAAAAAATGCTAGGGAGATGCAGTTTGTACCTTAGTCATGCTGGCATATTCCTGCGTCCATTTTTTAAAGATTTAGGGCGACTTGCACACTTCTTGATAGAAAAAAGCTCAAGTAGGCGGGGTTGCTCAGAAACAATTTCAACAGCCTCCACTATAGGAGTTTTGTGCACAGAGCTGTCGGAGAGACAAACAAAAGTTACAACGGGTAATTTCGATCCCAGTATCATGCTCAATCTTCAAAATTTCACCACCACAGGATAGCCATGTTCAAGGGCTTTCCTCTCGTACAAAACTTAATGCTCTGACGATTTTTAAGGTGGGGCCAGATGCGACGGCGCGAGCAGGCACCCATTAAAAATTGACGTACACTGTGCGTGTATACAGCGTATACAAAGACACGGCGCAGTCAGGGTTCCAACCAACAATAAGGGGGTCATTCAACAAATAGGCCGGACAATTAAAAACTTTCAGCTACGCTCTGGAATAACTCTGGAACAAAAAATGCTAGGGAGATGCAGTTTGTACCTTAGTCAAGCTGGCATATTCCTGCGTCCATTTTTTAAAGATTGAGGGCGACTTGCACACTTCTTGATAGAAAAAAGCTCAAGTAGGCGGGGTTGCTCAGAAACAATTTCAACAGCCTCCACTATGGGAGTTTTGTTCACAGAGCTGTCGGAGAGAAAAACAAAAGTTACAACGGGTAATTTCGATCCCAGTATCATGCTCAATCTTCAAAATTTTACCACCACAGGATTGCCATGTTCAAGGGCTTTCCTCTCGTACAAAACTTAATGCTCTGACGATTTTAAAGGTGGGGCCAGATACGACGGCGCGAGCAGGCACCCATTAAAAATTGACGTACACTGTGCGTGTATACAGCGTATACAAAGACACGGCGCAGTCAGGGTTCCAACCAACAATAAGGGGGTCATTCAACAAATAGGCCGGACAATTAAAAACTTTCAGCTACGCTCTGGAATAACTCTAGAACAAAAAATGCTAGGGAGATGCAGTTTGTACCTTAGTCAAGCTGGCATATTCCTGCGTCCATTTTTTTTAAATTTTCAGGGCGACTTGCACACTTCTTGATAGAAAAAAGCTCAAGTAGGCGGGGTTGCTCAGAAACAATTTCAACAGCCTCCACTATGGGAGTTTTGTGCACAGAGCTGTCGGAGAGACAAACAAAAGTTACAACGGGTAATTTCGATCCCAGTATCATGCTCAATCTTCAAAATTTTACCACCACAGGATTGCCATGTTCAAGGGCTTTCCTCTCGTACAAAACTTAATGCTCTGACGATTTTAAAGGTGGGGCCAGATACGACGGCGCGAGCAGGCACCCATTAAAAATTGACGTACACTGTGCGTGTATACAGCGTATACAAAGACACGGCGCAGTCAGGGTTCCAACCAACAATAAGGGGGTCATTCAACAAATAGGCCGGACAATTAAAAACTTTCAGCTACGCTCTGGAATAACTCTAGAACAAAAAATGCTAGGGAGATGCAGTTTGTACCTTAGTCAAGCTGGCATATTCCTGCGTCCATTTTTTTTAAATTTTCAGGGCGACTTGCACACTTCTTGATAGAAAAAAGCTCAAGTAGGCGGGGTTGCTCAGAAACAATTTCAACAGCCTCCACTATGGGAGTTTTGTGCACAGAGCTGTCGGAGAGACAAACAAAAGTTACAACGGGTAATTTCGATCCCAGTATCATGCTCAATCTTCAAAATTTTACCACCACAGGATTGCCATGTCAAGGGCTTTCCTCTCGTACAAAACTTAATGCTCTGACGATTTTTAAGGTGGGGCCAGATGCGACGGCGCGAGCAGGCACCCATTAGAAATTCACGTACACTGTGCGTGTATACAGCGTATACAAAGACACGGCGCAGTCAGGGTTCCAACCAACAATAAGGGGGTCATTCAACAAATAGGCCGGACAATTAAAAACTTTCAGCTACGCTCTGGAATAACTCTGGAACAAAAAATGCTAGGGAGATGCAGTTTGTACCTTAGTCAAGCTGGCATATTCCTGCGTCCATTTTTTTAAGATTTAGGGCGACTTGCACACTTCTTGATAGAAAAAAGCTCAAGTAGGCGGGGTTGCTCAGAAACAATTTCAACAGCCTCCACTATGGGAGTTTTGTGCACAGAGCTGTCGGAGAGAAAAACAAAAGTTACAACGGGTAATTTCGATCCCAGTATCATGCTCAATCTTCAAAATTTTACCACCACAGGATTGCCATGTTCAAGGGCTTTCCTCTCGCACAAAACTTAATGCTCTGACGATTTTAAAGGTGGGGCCAGATACGACGGCGCGAGCAGGCACCCATTAAAAATTGACGTACACTGTGCGTGTATACAGCGTATACAAAGACACTGCGCAGTCAGGGTTCCAACCAACAATAAGGGGGTCATTCAACAAATAGGCTGGACAATTAAAAACTTTCAGCTACGCTCTGGAATAACTCTGGAACAAAAAATGCTAGGGAGATGCAGTTTGTACCTTAGTCAAGCTGGCATATTCCTGCGTCCATTTTTTTAAGATTTAGGGCGACTTGCACACTTCTTGATAGAAAAAAGCTCAAGTAGGCGGGGTTGCTCAGAAACAATTTCAACAGCCTCCACTATGGGAGTTTTGTGCACAGAGCTGTCGGAGAGAAAAACAAAAGTTACAACGGGTAATTTCGATCCCAGTATCATGCTCAATCTTCAAAATTTTACCACCACAGGATTGCCATGTTCAAGGGCTTTCCTCTCGCACAAAACTTAATGCTCTGACGATTTTAAAGGTGGGGCCAGATACGACGGCGCGAGCAGGCACCCATTAAAAATTGACGTACACTGTGCGTGTATACAGCGTATACAAAGACACTGCGCAGTCAGGGTTCCAACCAACAATAAGGGGGTCATTCAACAAATAGGCCGGACAATTAAAAACTTTCAGCTACGCTCTGGAATAACTCTGGAACAAAAAATCTCGGGAGATGCAGTTTGTACCTTAGTCAAGCTGGCATATTCCTGCGTCCATTTTTTTTAAATTTTCAGGGCGACTTGCACACTTCTTGATAGAAAAAAGCTCAAGTAGGCGGGGTTGCTCAGAAACAATTTCAACAGCCTCCACTATGGGAGTTTTGTGCACAGAGCTGTCGGAGAGAAAAACAAAAGTTACAACGGGTAATTTCGATCCCAGTATCATGCTCAATCTTCAAAATTTTACCACCACAGGATTGCCATGTTCAAGGGCTTTCCTCTCGTACAAAACTTAATGCTCTGACGATTTTTAAAGCGGGGTCAGATGCGACTGCGCGAGCAGGCACCCATTAGAAATTGACGTACACTGTGCGTGTATACAGCGTATACAAAGACACGGCGCAGTCAGGGTTCCAACCAACAATAAGGGGGTCATTCAACAAATAGGCCGGACAATTAAAATCTTTCAGCTACGCTCTGGAATAACTCTGGAACAAAAAATGCTAGGGAGATGCAGTTTGTACCTTAGTCAAGCTGGCATATTCCTGCGTCCATTTCTTAAAGATATAGGGCGACTTGCACACTTCTTGATAGAAAGAAGCTCAAGTAGGCGGGGTTGCTCAGAAACAATTTCAACAGCCTCCACTATGGGAGTTTTGTGCACAGAGCTGTCGGAGAGAAAAACAAAAGTTACAACGGGTAATTTCGATCCCAGTATCATGCTCAATCTTCAAAATTTTACCACCACAGGATTGCCATGTTCAAGGGCTTTCCTCTCGTACAAAACTTAATGCTCTAACGATTTTTAAGGCGGGGTCAGATGCGACTGCGCGAGCAGGCACGCATTAGAAATTGACGTATACTGTGCGTGTATACAGCGTATACAAAGACACGGCGCAGACAGGGTTCCAACCAACAATAAGGGGGTCATTCAAAAAATAGGCCGGACAATTAAAAACTTTCAGCTACGCTCTGGAATAACTCTGGAACAAAAAATGCTAGGGAGATGCAGTTTGTACCTTAGTCAAGCTGGCATATTCCTGCGTCCATTTCTTAAAGATTTAGGGCGACTTGCACACTTCTTGATAGAAAGAAGCTCAAGTAGGCAGGGTTGCTCAGAAACAATTTCAACAGCCTCCACTATGGGAGTTTTGTGCACAGAGCTGTCGGAGAGAAAAACAAAAGTTACAACGGGTAATTTCGATCCCAGTATCATGCTCAATCTTCAAAATTTTACCACCACAGGATTGACATGTTCAAGGGCTTTCCTCTCGTACAAAACTTAATGCTCTGACGATTTTTAAGGTGGGGCCAGATGCGACGGCGCGAGCAGGCACCCATTAGAAATTGACGTACACTGTGCGTGTATACAGCGTATACAAAGAAACGGCGCAGACAGGGTTCCAACCAACAATAAGGGGGTCATTCAACAAATAGGCCGGACAATTAAAAACTTTCAGCTACGCTCTGGAATAACTCTGGAACAAAAAATGCTAGGGAGATGCAGTTTGTACCTTAGTCAAGCTGGCATATTCCTGCGTCCATTTCGTAAAGATTTAGGGCGACTTGCACACTTCTTGATAGAAAAAAGCTCAAGTAGGCGGGGTTGCTCAGAAACAATTTCAACAGCCTCCACTATGGGAGTTTTGTGCACAGAGCTGTCGGAGAGAAAAACAAAAGTTACAACGGGTAATTTCGATCCCAGTATCATGCTCAATCTTCAAAATTTTACCACCACAGGATTGCCATGTTCAAGGGCTTTCCTCTCGTACAAAACTTAATGCTCTGACGATTTTTAAGGTGGGGTCAGATGCGACGGCGCGAGCAGGCACCCATTAGAAATTGACGTACACTGTGCGTGTATACAGCGTATACAAAGACACGGCGCAGACAGGGTTCCAACCAACAATAAGGGGGTCATTCAAAAAATAGGCCGGACAATTAAAAACTTTCAGCTACGCTCTGGAATAACTCTAGAACAAAAAATGCTAGGGAGATGCAGTTTGTACCTTAGTCATGCTGGCATATTCCTGCGTCCATTTTTTAAAGATTTAGGGCGACTTACACACTTCTTGATAGAAAAAAGCTCAAGTAGGCGGGGTTGCTCAGAAACAATTTCAACAGCCTCCACTATGGGAGTTTTGTGCACAGAGCTGTCGGAGAGAAAACAAAATGTACAACGGGTAATTTCGATCCCAGTATCATGCTCAATCTTCAAAATTTTACCACCACAGGACTGCCACGTTCAAGGGCTTTCCTCTCGTACAAAACTTAATGCTCTGACGATTTTTAAGGTGGGGCCAGATACGACGGCGCGAGTAGGCACCCATTAGAAATTGACGTACACTGTGCGTGTATACAGCGTATACAAAGACACGGCGCAGTCAGGGTTCCAACCAACAATAAGGGGGTCATTCAAAAAATAGGCCGGACAATTAAAAACTTTCAGCTACGCTCTGGAATAACTCTGGAACAAAAAATGCTAGGGAGATGCAGTTTGTACCTTAGTCAAGCTGGCATATTCCTGCGTCCATTTCTTAAAGATTTAGGGCGACTTGCACACTTCTTGATAGAAAGAAGCTCAAGTAGGCAGGGTTGCTCAGAAACAATTTCAACAGCCTCCACTATGGGAGTTTTGTGCACAGAGCTGTCGGAGAGAAAAACAAAAGTTACAACGGGTAATTTCGATCCCAGTATCATGCTCAATCTTCAAAATTTTACCACCACAGGATTGACATGTTCAAGGGCTTTCCTCTCGTACAAAACTTAATGCTCTGACGATTTTTAAGGTGGGGCCAGATGCGACGGCGCGAGCAGGCACCCATTAGAAATTGACGTACACTGTGCGTGTATACAGCGTATACAAAGACACGGCGCAGTCAGGGTTCCAACCAACAATAAGGGGGTCATTCAACAAATAGGCCGGACAATTAAAAACTTTCAGCTACGCTCTGGAATAACTCTAGAACAAAAAATGCTAGGGAGATGCAGTTTGTACCTTAGTCAAGCTGGCATATTCCTGCGTCCATTTCGTAAAGATTTAGGGCGACTTGCACACTTCTTGATAGAAAAAAGCTCAAGTAGGCGGGGTTGCTCAGAAACAATTTCAACAGCCTCCACTATGGGAGTTTTGTGCACAGAGCTGTCGGAGAGAAAAACAAAAGTTACAACGGGTAATTTCGATCCCAGTATCATGCTCAATCTTCAAAATTTTACCACCACAGGATTGCCATGTTCAAGGGCTTTCCTCTCGTACAAAACTTAATGCTCTGACGATTTTTAAGGTGGGGCCAGATGCGACGGCGCGAGCAGGCACCCATTAGAAATTGACGTACACTGTGCGGGTATACAGCGTATACAAAGACACGGCGCAGTCAGGGTTCCAACCAACAATAAGGGGGTCATTCAACAAATAGGCCGGACAATTAAAAACTTTCAGCTACGCTCTGGAATAACTCTGGAACAAAAAATGCTAGGGAGATGCAGTTTGTACCTTAGTCATGCTGGCATATTCCTGCGTCCATTTCTTAAAGATATAGGGCGACTTGCACACTTCTTGATAGAAAGAAGCTCAAGTAGGCGGGGTTGCTCAGAAACAATTTCAACAGCCTCCACTATGGGAGTTTTGTGCACAGAGCTGTCGGAGAGAAAAACAAAAGTTACAACGGGTAATTTCGATCCCAGTATCATGCTCAATCTTCAAAATTTTACCACCACAGGATTGCCATGTTCAAGGGCTTTCCTCTCGTACAAAACTTAATGCTCTAACGATTTTTAAGGCGGGGTCAGATGCGACTGCGCGAGCAGGCACGCATTAGAAATTGACGTATACTGTGCGTGTATACAGCGTATACAAAGACACGGCGCAGTCAGGGTTCCAACCAACAATAAGGGGGGCATTCAACAAATAGGCCGGACAATTAAAAACTTTCAGCTACGCTCTGGAATAACTCTGGAACAAAAAATGCTAGGGAGATGCAGTTTGTACCTTAGTCAAGCTGGCATATTCCTGCGTCCATTTCTTAAAGATTTAGGGCGACTTGCACACTTCTTGATAGAAAGAAGCTCAAGTAGGCAGGGTTGCTCAGAAACAATTTCAACAGCCTCCACTATGGGAGTTTCGTGCACAGAGCTGTCGGAGAGAAAAACAAAAGTTACAACGGGTAATTTCGATCCCAGTATCATGCTCAATCTTCAAAATTTTACCACCACAGGATTGACATGTTCAAGGGCTTTCCTCTCGTACAAAACTTAATGCTCTGACGATTTTTAAGGTGGGGCCAGATGCGACGGCGCGAGCAGGCACCCATTAGAAATTGACGTACAATGTGCGTGTATACAGCGTATACAAAGACACGGCGCAGTCAGGGTTCCAACCAACAATAAGGGGGTCATTCAACAAATAGGCCGGACAATTAAAAACTTTCAGCTACGCTCTGGAATAACTCTGGAACAAAAAATGCTAGGGAGATGCAGTTTGTACCTTAGTCAAGCTGGCATATTCCTGCGTCCATTTCGTAAAGATTTAGGGCGACTTGCACACTTCTTGATAGAAAAAAGCTCAAGTAGGCGGGGTTGCTCAGAAACAATTTCAACAGCCTCCACTATGGGAGTTTTGTGCACAGAGCTGTCGGAGAGAAAAACAAAAGTTACAACGGGTAATTTCGATCCCAGTATCATGCTCAATCTTCAAAATTTTACCACCACAGGATTGCCATGTTCAAGGGCTTTCCTCTCGTACAAAACTTAATGCTCTGACGATTTTTAAGGTGGGGTCAGATGCGACGGCGCGAGCAGGCACCCATTAGAAATTGACGTACACTGTGCGTGTATACAGCGTATACAAAGACACGGCGCAGACAGGGTTCCAACCAACAATAAGGGGGTCATTCAAAAAATAGGCCGGACAATTAAAAACTTTCAGCTACGCTCTGGAATAACTCTAGAACAAAAAATGCTAGGGAGATGCAGTTTGTACCTTAGTCATGCTGGCATATTCCTGCGTCCATTTTTTAAAGATTTAGGGCGACTTACACACTTCTTGATAGAAAAAAGCTCAAGTAGGCGGGGTTGCTCAGAAACAATTTCAACAGCCTCCACTATGGGAGTTTTGTGCACAGAGCTGTCGGAGAGAAAACAAAATGTACAACGGGTAATTTCGATCCCAGTATCATGCTCAATCTTCAAAATTTTACCACCACAGGACTGCCATGTTCAAGGGCTTTCCTCTCGTACAAAACTTAATGCTCTGACGATTTTTAAGGTGGGGCCAGATACGACGGCGCGAGTAGGCACCCATTAGAAATTGACGTACACTGTGCGTGTATACAGCGTATACAAAGACACGGCGCAGTCAGGGTTCCAACCAACAATAAGGGGGTCATTCAAAAAATAGGCCGGACAATTAAAAACTTTCAGCTACGCTCTGGAATAACTCTGGAACAAAAAATGCTAGGGAGATGCAGTTTGTACCTTAGTCAAGCTGGCATATTCCTGCGTCCATTTCTTAAAGATTTAGGGCGACTTGCACACTTCTTGATAGAAAGAAGCTCAAGTAGGCAGGGTTGCTCAGAAACAATTTCAACAGCCTCCACTATGGGAGTTTTGTGCACAGAGCTGTCGGAGAGAAAAACAAAAGTTACAACGGGTAATTTCGATCCCAGTATCATGCTCAATCTTCAAAATTTTACCACCACAGGATTGACATGTTCAAGGGCTTTCCTCTCGTACAAAACTTAATGCTCTGACGATTTTTAAGGTGGGGCCAGATGCGACGGCGCGAGCAGGCACCCATTAGAAATTGACGTACACTGTGCGTGTATACAGCGTATACAAAGACACGGCGCAGTCAGGGTTCCAACCAACAATAAGGGGGTCATTCAACAAATAGGCCGGACAATTAAAAACTTTCAGCTACGCTCTGGAATAACTCTGGAACAAAAAATGCTAGGGAGATGCAGTTTGTACCTTAGTCAAGCTGGCATATTCCTGCGTCCATTTCGTAAAGATTTAGGGCGACTTGCACACTTCTTGATAGAAAAAAGCTCAAGTAGGCGGGGTTGCTCAGAAACAATTTCAACAGCCTCCACTATGGGAGTTTTGTGCACAGAGCTGTCGGAGAGAAAAACAAAAGTTACAACGGGTAATTTCGATCCCAGTATCATGCTCAATCTTCAAAATTTTACCACCACAGGATTGCCATGTTCAAGGGCTTTCCTCTCGTACAAAACTTAATGCTCTGACGATTTTTAAGGTGGGGCCAGATGCTACGGCGCGAGCAGGCACCCATTAGAAATTGACGTACACTGTGCGGGTATACAGCGTATACAAAGACACGGCGCAGTCAGGGTTCCAACCAACAATAAGGGGGTCATTCAACAAATAGGCCGGACAATTAAAAACTTTCAGCTACGCTCTGGAATAACTCTGGAACAAAAAATGCTAGGGAGATGCAGTTTGTACCTTAGTCAAGCTGGCATATTCCTGCGTCCATTTTCTAAAGGTTTAGGGCGACTTGCACACTTCTTGATAGAAAAAAGCTCAAGTAGGCGGGGTTGCTCAGAAACAATTTCAACAGCCTCCACTATGGGAGTTTTGTGCACAGAGCTGTCGGAGAGAAAAACAAAAGTTACAACGGGTAATTTCGATCCCAGTATCATGCTCAATCTTCAAAATTTTACCACCACAGCATTGCCATGTTCAAGGGCTTTCCTCTCGTACAAAACTTAATGCTCTGATGATTTTTAAGGTCGGGCCAGATGCGACGGCGCGAGCAGGCACCCATTAGAAATTGACGTACACTGTGCGTGTATACAGCGTATACAAAGACACGGCGCAGTCAGGGTTCCAACCAACAATAAGGGGGTCATTCAACAAATAGGCCGGACAATTAAAAACTTTCAGCTACGCTCTGGAATAACTCTAGAACAAAAAATGCTAGGGAGATGCAGTTTGTACCTTAGTCATGCTGGCATATTCCTGCGTCCATTTTTTAAAGATTCATGGCGACTTACACACTTCTTGATAGAAAAAAGCTCAAGTAGGCGGGGTTGCTCAGAAACAATTTCAACAGCCTCCACTATGGGAGTTTTGTGCACAGAGCTGTCGGAGAGAAAACAAAATGTACAACGGGTAATTTCGATCCCAGTATCATGCTCAATCTTCAAAATTTTACCACCACAGGATTGCCATGTTCAAGGGCTTTCCTCTCGTACAAAACTTAATGCTCTGACGATTTTTAAGGTGGGGCCAGATGCGACGGCGCGAGCAGGCACCCATTAGAAATTGACGTACACTGTGCGGGTATACAGCGTATACAAAGACACGGCGCAGTCAGGGTTCCAACCAACAATAAGGGGGTCATTCAACAAATAGGCCGGACAATTAAAAACTTTCAGCTACGCTCTGGAATAACTCTGGAACAAAAAATGCTAGGGAGATGCAGTTTGTACCTTAGTCATGCTGGCATATTCCTGCGTCCATTTCTTAAAGATATAGGGCGACTTGCACACTTCTTGATAGAAAGAAGCTCAAGTAGGCGGGGTTGCTCAGAAACAATTTCAACAGCCTCCACTATGGGAGTTTTGTGCACAGAGCTGTCGGAGAGAAAAACAAAAGTTACAACGGGTAATTTCGATCCCAGTATCATGCTCAATCTTCAAAATTTTACCACCACAGGATTGCCATGTTCAAGGGCTTTCCTCTCGTACAAAACTTAATGCTCTAACGATTTTTAAGGCGGGGTCAGATGCGACTGCGCGAGCAGGCACGCATTAGAAATTGACGTATACTGTGCGTGTATACAGCGTATACAAAGACACGGCGCAGTCAGGGTTCCAACCAACAATAAGGGGGGCATTCAACAAATAGGCCGGACAATTAAAAACTTTCAGCTACGCTCTGGAATAACTCTGGAACAAAAAATGCTAGGGAGATGCAGTTTGTACCTTAGTCAAGCTGGCATATTCCTGCGTCCATTTCTTAAAGATTTAGGGCGACTTGCACACTTCTTGATAGAAAGAAGCTCAAGTAGGCAGGGTTGCTCAGAAACAATTTCAACAGCCTCCACTATGGGAGTTTCGTGCACAGAGCTGTCGGAGAGAAAAACAAAAGTTACAACGGGTAATTTCGATCCCAGTATCATGCTCAATCTTCAAAATTTTACCACCACAGGATTGACATGTTCAAGGGCTTTCCTCTCGTACAAAACTTAATGCTCTGACGATTTTTAAGGTGGGGCCAGATGCGACGGCGCGAGCAGGCACCCATTAGAAATTGACGTACAATGTGCGTGTATACAGCGTATACAAAGACACGGCGCAGTCAGGGTTCCAACCAACAATAAGGGGGTCATTCAACAAATAGGCCGGACAATTAAAAACTTTCAGCTACGCTCTGGAATAACTCTGGAACAAAAAATGCTAGGGAGATGCAGTTTGTACCTTAGTCAAGCTGGCATATTCCTGCGTCCATTTCGTAAAGATTTAGGGCGACTTGCACACTTCTTGATAGAAAAAAGCTCAAGTAGGCGGGGTTGCTCAGAAACAATTTCAACAGCCTCCACTATGGGAGTTTTGTGCACAGAGCTGTCGGAGAGAAAAACAAAAGTTACAACGGGTAATTTCGATCCCAGTATCATGCTCAATCTTCAAAATTTTACCACCACAGGATTGCCATGTTCAAGGGCTTTCCTCTCGTACAAAACTTAATGCTCTGACGATTTTTAAGGTGGGGTCAGATGCGACGGCGCGAGCAGGCACCCATTAGAAATTGACGTACACTGTGCGTGTATACAGCGTATACAAAGACACGGCGCAGACAGGGTTCCAACCAACAATAAGGGGGTCATTCAAAAAATAGGCCGGACAATTAAAAACTTTCAGCTACGCTCTGGAATAACTCTAGAACAAAAAATGCTAGGGAGATGCAGTTTGTACCTTAGTCATGCTGGCATATTCCTGCGTCCATTTTTTAAAGATTTAGGGCGACTTACACACTTCTTGATAGAAAAAAGCTCAAGTAGGCGGGGTTGCTCAGAAACAATTTCAACAGCCTCCACTATGGGAGTTTTGTGCACAGAGCTGTCGGAGAGAAAACAAAATGTACAACGGGTAATTTCGATCCCAGTATCATGCTCAATCTTCAAAATTTTACCACCACAGGACTGCCATGTTTAAGGGCTTTCTTCTCGTACAAAACTTAATGCTCTAACGATTTTTAAGGCGGCATCAGATGCGACTGCGCGAGCAGGCACGCATTAGAAATTGACGTACACTGTGCGTGTATACAGCGTATACAAAGACACGGCGCAGTCAGGGTTCCAACCAACAATAAGGGGGTCATTCAACAAATAGGCAGGACATTTAAAAACTTTCAGCTACGCTCTGGAATTACTCTGGAACAAAAAATGCTAGGGAGATGCAGTTTGTACCTTAGTCATGCTGGCATATTCCTGCGTCCATTTTTAAAAGGTTTCGGGCGACTTGCACACTTCTTGATAGAAAAAAGCTCAAGTAGGCGGGGTTGCTCAGAAACAATTTCAACAGCCTCCACTATGGGAGTTTTGTGCACAGAGCTGTCGGAGAGAAAAACAAAAGTTACAACGGGTAATTTCGATCCCAGTATCATGCTCAATCTTCAAAATTTTACCACCACAGGATTGCCATGTTCAAGGGCTTTCCTCTCGTACAAAACTTAATGCTCTGACGATTTTTAAGGTGGGGCCAGATACGACGGCGCGAGCAGGCACCCATTAGAAATTGACGTACACTGTGCGTGTATACAGCGTATACAAAGACACGGCGCAGTCAGGGTTCCAACCAACAATAAGGGGGTCATTCAACAAATGGGCCGGACAATTAAAAACTTTCAGCTACGCTCTGGAATAACTCTGGAACAAAAAATGCTAGGGAGATGCAGTTTGTACCTTAGTCAAGCTGGCATATTCCTGCGTCTATTTTTTAAAGATTTAGGGCGACTTGCACACTTCTTGATAGAAAAAAGCTCAAGTAGGCGGGGTTGCTCAGAAACAATTTCAACAGCCTCCACTATGGGAGTTTTGTGCACAGAGCTGTCGGAGAGAAAAACAAAAGTTACAACGGGTAATTTCGATCCCAGTATCATGCTCAATCTTCAAAATTTTACCACCACAGGATTGCCATGTTCAAGGGCTTTCCTCTCGTACAAAACTTAATGCTCTGACGATTTTTAAGGTGGGGCCAGATGCGACGGCGCGAGCAGGCACCCATTAGAAATTGACGTACACTGTGCGGGTATACAGCGTATACAAAGACACGGCGCAGTCAGGGTTCCAACCAACAATAAGGGGGTCATTCAACAAATAGGCCGGACAATTAAAAACTTTCAGCTACGCTCTGGAATAACTCTGGAACAAAAAATGCTAGGGAGATGCAGTTTGTACCTTAGTCAAGCTGGCATATTCCTGCGTCCATTTTCTAAAGGTTTAGGGCGACTTGCACACTTCTTGATAGAAAAAAGCTCAAGTAGGCGGGGTTGCTCAGAAACGATTTCAACAGCCTCCACTATGGGAGTTTTGTGCACAGAGCTGTCGGAGAGAAAAACAAAATGTACAACGGGTAATTTCGATCCCAGTATCATGCTCAATCTTCAAAATTTTACCACCACAGGACTGCCATGTTTAAGGGCTTTCTTCTCGTACAAAACTTAATGCTCTAACGATTTTTAAGGCGGCATCAGATGCGACTGCGCGAGCAGGCACGCATTAGAAATTGACGTACACTGTGCGTGTATACAGCGTATACAAAGACACGGCGCAGTCAGGGTTCCAACCAACAATAAGGGGGTCATTCAACAAATAGGCAGGACATTTAAAAACTTTCAGCTACGCTCTGGAATAACTCTGGAACAAAAAATGCTAGGGAGATGCAGTTTGTACCTTAGTCATGCTGGCATATTCCTGCGTCCATTTTTAAAAGGTTTCAGGCGACTTGCACACTTCTTGATAGAAAAAAGCTCAAGTAGGCGGGGTTGCTCAGAAACAATTTCAACAGCCTCCACTATGGGAGTTTTGTGCACAGAGCTGTCGGAGAGAAAAACAAAAGTTACAACGGGTAATTTCGATCCCAGTATCATGCTCAATCTTCAAAATTTTACCACCACAGGATTGCCATGTTCAAGGGCTTTCCTCTCGTACAAAACTTAATGCTCTGACGATTTTTAAGGTGGGGCCAGATACGACGGCGCGAGCAGGCACCCATTAGAAATTGACGTACACTGTGCGTGTATACAGCGTATACAAAGACACGGCGCAGTCAGGGTTCCAACCAACAATAAGGGGGTCATTCAACAAATAGGCCGGACAATTAAAAACTTTCAGCTACGCTCTGGAATAACTCTGGAACAAAAAAATGCTAGGGAGATGCAGTTTGTACCTTAGTCATGCTGGCATATTCCTGCGTCCATTTTTTAAAGATTTAGGGCGACTTACACACTTCTTGATAGAAAAAAGCTCAAGTAGGCGGGGTTGCTCAGAAACAATTTCAACAGCCTCCACTATGGGAGTTTTGTGCACAGAGCTGTCGGAGAGAAAACAAAATGTACAACGGGTAATTTCGATCCCAGTATCATGCTCAATCTTCAAAATTTTACCACCACAGGACTGCCACGTTCAAGGGCTTTCCTCTCGTACAAAACTTAATGCTCTGACGATTTTTAAGGTGGGGCCAGATACGACGGCGCGAGTAGGCACCCATTAGAAATTGACGTACACTGTGCGTGTATACAGCGTATACAAAGACACGGCGCAGTCAGGGTTCCAACCAACAATAAGGGGGTCATTCAAAAAATAGGCCGGACAATTAAAAACTTTCAGCTACGCTCTGGAATAACTCTGGAACAAAAAATGCTAGGGAGATGCAGTTTGTACCTTAGTCAAGCTGGCATATTCCTGCGTCCATTTCTTAAAGATTTAGGGCGACTTGCACACTTCTTGATAGAAAGAAGCTCAAGTAGGCAGGGTTGCTCAGAAACAATTTCAACAGCCTCCACTATGGGAGTTTTGTGCACAGAGCTGTCGGAGAGAAAAACAAAAGTTACAACGGGTAATTTCGATCCCAGTATCATGCTCAATCTTCAAAATTTTACCACCACAGGATTGACATGTTCAAGGGCTTTCCTCTCGTACAAAACTTAATGCTCTGACGATTTTTAAGGTGGGGCCAGATGCGACGGCGCGAGCAGGCACCCATTAGAAATTGACGTACACTGTGCGTGTATACAGCGTATACAAAGACACGGCGCAGTCAGGGTTCCAACCAACAATAAGGGGGTCATTCAACAAATAGGCCGGACAATTAAAAACTTTCAGCTACGCTCTGGAATAACTCTGGAACAAAAAATGCTAGGGAGATGCAGTTTGTACCTTAGTCAAGCTGGCATATTCCTGCGTCCATTTCGTAAAGATTTAGGGCGACTTGCACACTTCTTGATAGAAAAAAGCTCAAGTAGGCGGGGTTGCTCAGAAACAATTTCAACAGCCTCCACTATGGGAGTTTTGTGCACAGAGCTGTCGGAGAGAAAAACAAAAGTTACAACGGGTAATTTCGATCCCAGTATCATGCTCAATCTTCAAAATTTTACCACCACAGGATTGCCATGTTCAAGGGCTTTCCTCTCGTACAAAACTTAATGCTCTGACGATTTTTAAGGTGGGGCCAGATGCTACGGCGCGAGCAGGCACCCATTAGAAATTGACGTACACTGTGCGGGTATACAGCGTATACAAAGACACGGCGCAGTCAGGGTTCCAACCAACAATAAGGGGGTCATTCAACAAATAGGCCGGACAATTAAAAACTTTCAGCTACGCTCTGGAATAACTCTGGAACAAAAAATGCTAGGGAGATGCAGTTTGTACCTTAGTCAAGCTGGCATATTCCTGCGTCCATTTTCTAAAGGTTTAGGGCGACTTGCACACTTCTTGATAGAAAAAAGCTCAAGTAGGCGGGGTTGCTCAGAAACAATTTCAACAGCCTCCACTATGGGAGTTTTGTGCACAGAGCTGTCGGAGAGAAAAACAAAAGTTACAACGGGTAATTTCGATCCCAGTATCATGCTCAATCTTCAAAATTTTACCACCACAGCATTGCCATGTTCAAGGGCTTTCCTCTCGTACAAAACTTAATGCTCTGATGATTTTTAAGGTCGGGCCAGATGCGACGGCGCGAGCAGGCACCCATTAGAAATTGACGTACACTGTGCGTGTATACAGCGTATACAAAGACACGGCGCAGTCAGGGTTCCAACCAACAATAAGGGGGTCATTCAACAAATAGGCCGGACAATTAAAAACTTTCAGCTACGCTCTGGAATAACTCTAGAACAAAAAATGCTAGGGAGATGCAGTTTGTACCTTAGTCAAGCTGGCATATTCCTGCGTCCATTTTCTAAAGGTTTAGGGCGACTTGCACACTTCTTGATAGAAAAAAGCTCAAGTAGGCGGGGTTGCTCAGAAACGATTTCAACAGCCTCCACTATGGGAGTTTTGTGCACAGAGCTGTCGGAGAGAAAAACAAAATGTACAACGGGTAATTTCGATCCCAGTATCATGCTCAATCTTCAAAATTTTACCACCACAGGACTGCCATGTTTAAGGGCTTTCTTCTCGTACAAAACTTAATGCTCTAACGATTTTTAAGGCGGCATCAGATGCGACTGCGCGAGCAGGCACGCATTAGAAATTGACGTACACTGTGCGTGTATACAGCGTATACAAAGACACGGCGCAGTCAGGGTTCCAACCAACAATAAGGGGGTCATTCAACAAATAGGCAGGACATTTAAAAACTTTCAGCTACGCTCTGGAATAACTCTGGAACAAAAAATGCTAGGGAGATGCAGTTTGTACCTTAGTCATGCTGGCATATTCCTGCGTCCATTTTTAAAAGGTTTCAGGCGACTTGCACACTTCTTGATAGAAAAAAGCTCAAGTAGGCGGGGTTGCTCAGAAACAATTTCAACAGCCTCCACTATGGGAGTTTTGTGCACAGAGCTGTCGGAGAGAAAAACAAAAGTTACAACGGGTAATTTCGATCCCAGTATCATGCTCAATCTTCAAAATTTTACCACCACAGGATTGCCATGTTCAAGGGCTTTCCTCTCGTACAAAACTTAATGCTCTGACGATTTTTAAGGTGGGGCCAGATACGACGGCGCGAGCAGGCACCCATTAGAAATTGACGTACACTGTGCGTGTATACAGCGTATACAAAGACACGGCGCAGTCAGGGTTCCAACCAACAATAAGGGGGTCATTCAACAAATAGGCCGGACAATTAAAAACTTTCAGCTACGCTCTGGAATAACTCTGGAACAAAAAATGCTAGGGAGATGCAGTTTGTACCTTAGTCAAGCTGGCATATTCCTGCGTCTATTTTTTAAAGATTTAGGGCGACTTGCACACTTCTTGATAGAAAAAAGCTCAAGTAGGCGGGGTTGCTCAGAAACAATTTCAACAGCCTCCACTATGGGAGTTTTGTGCACAGAGCTGTCGGAGAGATAAACAAAAGTTACAACGGGTAATTTCGATCCCAGTATCATGCTCAATCTTCAAAATTTTACCACCACAGGATTGCCATGTTCAAGGGCTTTCCTCTCGTACAAAACTTAATGCTCTGACGATTTTTAAGGTGGGGCCAGATGCGACGGCGCGAGCAGGCACCCATTAGAAATTGACGTACACTGTGCGGGTATACAGCGTATACAAAGACACGGCGCAGTCAGGGTTCCAACCAACAATAAGGGGGTCATTCAACAAATAGGCCGGACAATTAAAAACTTTCAGCTACGCTCTGGAATAACTCTGGAACAAAAAATGCTAGGGAGATGCAGTTTGTACCTTAGTCAAGCTGGCATATTCCTGCGTCCATTTTCTAAAGGTTTAGGGCGACTTGCACACTTCTTGATAGAAAAAAGCTCAAGTAGGCGGGGTTGCTCAGAAACAATTTCAACAGCCTCCACTATGGGAGTTTTGTGCACAGAGCTGTCGGAGAGAAAAACAAAAGTTACAACGGGTAATTTCGATCCCAGTATCATGCTCAATCTTCAAAATTTTACCACCACAGCATTGCCATGTTCAAGGGCTTTCCTCTCGTACAAAACTTAATGCTCTGATGATTTTTAAGGTCGGGCCAGATGCGACGGCGCGAGCAGGCACCCATTAGAAATTGACGTACACTGTGCGTGTATACAGCGTATACAAAGACACGGCGCAGTCAGGGTTCCAACCAACAATAAGGGGGTCATTCAACAAATAGGCCGGACAATTAAAAACTTTCAGCTACGCTCTGGAATAACTCTAGAACAAAAAATGCTAGGGAGATGCAGTTTGTACCTTAGTCATGCTGGCATATTCCTGCGTCCATTTTTTAAAGATTCATGGCGACTTACACACTTCTTGATAGAAAAAAGCTCAAGTAGGCGGGGTTGCTCAGAAACAATTTCAACAGCCTCCACTATGGGAGTTTTGTGCACAGAGCTGTCGGAGAGAAAACAAAATGTACAACGGGTAATTTCGATCCCAGTATCATGCTCAATCTTCAAAATTTTACTACCACAGGACTGCCATGTTTAAGGGCTTTCTTCTCGTACAAAACTTAATGCTCTAACGATTTTTAAGGCGGCATCAGATGCGACTGCGCGAGCAGGCACGCATTAGAAATTGACGTACACTGTGCGTGTATACAGCGTATACAAAGACACGGCGCAGTCAGGGTTCCAACCAACAATAAGGGGGTCATTCAACAAATAGGCAGGACATTTAAAAACTTTCAGCTACGCTCTGGAATAACTCTGGAACAAAAAATGCTAGGGAGATGCAGTTTGTACCTTAGTCATGCTGGCATATTCCTGCGTCCATTTTTAAAAGGTTTCGGGCGACTTGCACACTTCTTGATAGAAAAAAGCTCAAGTAGGCGGGGTTGCTCAGAAACAATTTCAACAGCCTCCACTATGGGAGTTTTGTGCACAGAGCTGTCGGAGAGAAAAACAAAAGTTACAACGGGTAATTTCGATCCCAGTATCATGCTCAATCTTCCAAATTTTACCACCACAGGATTGCCATGTTCAAGGGCTTTCCTCTCGTACAAAACTTAATGCTCTGACGATTTTTAAGGTGGGGCCAGATACGACGGCGCGAGCAGGCACCCATTAGAAATTGACGTACACTGTGCGTGTATACAGCGTATACAAAGACACGGCGCAGTCAGGGTTCCAACCAACAATAAGGGGGTCATTCAACAAATAGGCCGGACAATTAAAAACTTTCAGCTACGCTCTGGAATAACTCTGGAACAAAAAATGCTAGGGAGATGCAGTTTGTACCTTAGTCAAGCTGGCATATTCCTGCGTCTATTTTTTAAAGATTTAGGGCGACTTGCACACTTCTTGATAGAAAAAAGCTCAAGTAGGCGGGGTTGCTCAGAAACAATTTCAACAGCCTCCACTATGGGAGTTTTGTGCACAGAGCTGTCGGAGAGAAAAACAAAAGTTACAACGGGTAATTTCGATCCCAGTATCATGCTCAATCTTCAAAATTTTACCACCACAGGATTGCCATGTTCAAGGGCTTTCCTCTCGTACAAAACTTAATGCTCTGACGATTTTTAAGGTGGGGCCAGATGCGACGGCGCGAGCAGGCACCCATTAGAAATTGACGTACACTGTGCGGGTATACAGCGTATACAAAGACACGGCGCAGTCAGGGTTCCAACCAACAATAAGGGGGTCATTCAACAAATAGGCCGGACAATTAAAAACTTTCAGCTACGCTCTGGAATAACTCTGGAACAAAAAATGCTAGGGAGATGCAGTTTGTACCTTAGTCAAGCTGGCATATTCCTGCGTCCATTTTCTAAAGGTTTAGGGCGACTTGCACACTTCTTGATAGAAAAAAGCTCAAGTAGGCGGGGTTGCTCAGAAACGATTTCAACAGCCTCCACTATGGGAGTTTTGTGCACAGAGCTGTCGGAGAGAAAAACAAAATGTACAACGGGTAATTTCGATCCCAGTATCATGCTCAATCTTCAAAATTTTACCACCACAGGACTGCCATGTTTAAGGGCTTTCTTCTCGTACAAAACTTAATGCTCTAACGATTTTTAAGGCGGCATCAGATGCGACTGCGCGAGCAGGCACGCATTAGAAATTGACGTACACTGTGCGTGTATACAGCGTATACAAAGACACGGCGCAGTCAGGGTTCCAACCAACAATAAGGGGGTCATTCAACAAATAGGCAGGACATTTAAAAACTTTCAGCTACGCTCTGGAATAACTCTGGAACAAAAAATGCTAGGGAGATGCAGTTTGTACCTTAGTCATGCTGGCATATTCCTGCGTCCATTTTTAAAAGGTTTCGGGCGACTTGCACACTTCTTGATAGAAAAAAGCTCAAGTAGGCGGGGTTGCTCAGAAACAATTTCAACAGCCTCCACTATGGGAGTTTTGTGCACAGAGCTGTCGGAGAGAAAAACAAAAGTTACAACGGGTAATTTCGATCCCAGTATCATGCTCAATCTTCAAAATTTTACCACCACAGGATTGCCATGTTCAAGGGCTTTCCTCTCGTACAAAACTTAATGCTCTGACGATTTTTAAGGTGGGGCCAGATACGACGGCGCGAGCAGGCACCCATTAGAAATTGACGTACACTGTGCGTGTATACAGCGTATACAAAGACACGGCGCAGTCAGGGTTCCAACCAACAATAAGGGGGTCATTCAACAAATAGGCCGGACAATTAAAAACTTTCAGCTACGCTCTGGAATAACTCTGGAACAAAAAATGCTAGGGAGATGCAGTTTGTACCTTAGTCAAGCTGGCATATTCCTGCGTCTATTTTTTAAAGATTTAGGGCGACTTGCACACTTCTTGATAGAAAAAAGCTCAAGTAGGCGGGGTTGCTCAGAAACAATTTCAACAGCCTCCACTATGGGAGTTTTGTGCACAGAGCTGTCGGAGAGAAAAACAAAAGTTACAACGGGTAATTTCGATCCCAGTATCATGCTCAATCTTCAAAATTTTACCACCACAGGATTGCCATGTTCAAGGGCTTTCCTCTCGTACAAAACTTAATGCTCTGACGATTTTTAAGGTGGGGCCAGATGCGACGGCGCGAGCAGGCACCCATTAGAAATTGACGTACACTGTGCGGGTATACAGCGTATACAAAGACACGGCGCAGTCAGGGTTCCAACCAACAATAAGGGGGTCATTCAACAAATAGGCCGGACAATTAAAAACTTTCAGCTACGCTCTGGAATAACTCTGGAACAAAAAATGCTAGGGAGATGCAGTTTGTACCTTAGTCAAGCTGGCATATTCCTGCGTCCATTTTCTAAAGGTTTAGGGCGACTTGCACACTTCTTGATAGAAAAAAGCTCAAGTAGGCGGGGTTGCTCAGAAACGATTTCAACAGCCTCCACTATGGGAGTTTTGTGCACAGAGCTGTCGGAGAGAAAAACAAAATGTACAACGGGTAATTTCGATCCCAGTATCATGCTCAATCTTCAAAATTTTACCACCACAGGACTGCCATGTTTAAGGGCTTTCTTCTCGTACAAAACTTAATGCTCTAACGATTTTTAAGGCGGCATCAGATGCGACTGCGCGAGCAGGCACGCATTAGAAATTGACGTACACTGTGCGTGTATACAGCGTATACAAAGACACGGCGCAGTCAGGGTTCCAACCAACAATAAGGGGGTCATTCAACAAATAGGCAGGACATTTAAAAACTTTCAGCTACGCTCTGGAATAACTCTGGAACAAAAAATGCTAGGGAGATGCAGTTTGTACCTTAGTCATGCTGGCATATTCCTGCGTCCATTTTTAAAAGGTTTCGGGCGACTTGCACACTTCTTGATAGAAAAAAGCTCAAGTAGGCGGGGTTGCTCAGAAACAATTTCAACAGCCTCCACTATGGGAGTTTTGTGCACAGAGCTGTCGGAGAGAAAAACAAAAGTTACAACGGGTAATTTCGATCCCAGTATCATGCTCAATCTTCAAAATTTTACCACCACAGGATTGCCATGTTCAAGGGCTTTCCTCTCGTACAAAACTTAATGCTCTGACGATTTTTAAGGTGGGGCCAGATACGACGGCGCGAGCAGGCACCCATTAGAAATTGACGTACACTGTGCGTGTATACAGCGTATACAAAGACACGGCGCAGTCAGGGTTCCAACCAACAATAAGGGGGTCATTCAACAAATAGGCCGGACAATTAAAAACTTTCAGCTACGCTCTGGAATAACTCTGGAACAAAAAATGCTAGGGAGATGCAGTTTGTACCTTAGTCAAGCTGGCATATTCCTGCGTCTATTTTTTAAAGATTTAGGGCGACTTGCACACTTCTTGATAGAAAAAAGCTCAAGTAGGCGGGGTTGCTCAGAAACAATTTCAACAGCCTCCACTATGGGAGTTTTGTGCACAGAGCTGTCGGAGAGATAAACAAAAGTTACAACGGGTAATTTCGATCCCAGTATCATGCTCAATCTTCAAAATTTTACCACCACAGGATTGCCATGTTCAAGGGCTTTCCTCTCGTACAAAACTTAATGCTCTGACGATTTTTAAGGTGGGGCCAGATGCGACGGCGCGAGCAGGCACCCATTAGAAATTGACGTACACTGTGCGGGTATACAGCGTATACAAAGACACGGCGCAGTCAGGGTTCCAACCAACAATAAGGGGGTCATTCAACAAATAGGCCGGACAATTAAAAACTTTCAGCTACGCTCTGGAATAACTCTGGAACAAAAAATGCTAGGGAGATGCAGTTTGTACCTTAGTCAAGCTGGCATATTCCTGCGTCCATTTTCTAAAGGTTTAGGGCGACTTGCACACTTCTTGATAGAAAAAAGCTCAAGTAGGCGGGGTTGCTCAGAAACGATTTCAACAGCCTCCACTATGGGAGTTTTGTGCACAGAGCTGTCGGAGAGAAAAACAAAATGTACAACGGGTAATTTCGATCCCAGTATCATGCTCAATCTTCAAAATTTTACCACCACAGGACTGCCATGTTTAAGGGCTTTCTTCTCGTACAAAACTTAATGCTCTGACGATTTTAAAGGTGGGGCCAGAAACGACGGCGCGAGCAGGCACCCATAAAAAGTTGACGTACACTGTGCGTGTATACAGCGTATACAAAGACACGGCGCAGTCAGGGTTCCAACCAACAATAAGGGGGTCATTCAACAAATAGGCCGGACAATTAAAAACTTTCAGCTACGCTCTGGAATAACTCTGGAACAAAAAATGCTAGGGAGATGCAGTTTGTACCTTAGTCATGCTGGCATATTCCTGCGTCCATTTTTTAAAGATTTAGGGCGACTTGCACACTTCTTGATAGAAAAAAGCTCAAGTAGGCGGGGTTGCTCAGAAACGATTTCAACAGCCTCCACTATGGGAGTTTTGTGCACAGAGCTGTCGGAGAGAAAAACAAAATGTACAACGGGTAATTTCGATCCCAGTATCATGCTCAATCTTCAAAATTTCACCACCAAAGGATTGCCATGTTCAAGGGCTTTCCTCTCGTACAAAACTTAATGCTCTGGATATTTTTAAGGTGGGGCCAGATGCGACGGCGCGAGCAGGCACCCATTAGAAATTGACGTACACTGTGCGTGTAAACAGCGTATACAAAGACACGTCGCAGTCAGGGTTCCAACCAACAATAAGGGGGTCATTCAACAAATAGGCCGGACAATTAAAAACTTTCAGCTACGCTCTGGAATAACTCTGGAACAAAAAATGCTAGGGAGATGCAGTTTGTACCTTAGTCAAGCTGGCGTATTCCTGCGTCCATTTTTTAAAGATTTAGGGCGACTTGCACACTTCTTGATAGAAAAAAGCTCAAGTAGGCAGGGTTGCTCAGAAACAATTTCAACAGCCTCCACTATGGGAGTTTTGTGCACAGAGCTGTCGGAGAGAAAAACAAAAGTTACAACGGGTAATTTCGATCCCAGTATCATGCTCAATCTTCAAAATTATACCACCACTGGATTGCCATGTTCAAGGGCTTTCCTCTCGTACAAAACTTAATGCTCTGACGATTTTTAAGGTGGGGCCAGATGCGACGGCGCGAGCAGGCACCCATTAGAAATTGACGTACACTGTGCGTGTAAACAGCGTATACAAAGACACGGCGCAGTCAGGGTTCCAACCAACAATAAGGGGGTCATTCAACAAATAGGCCGGACAATTAAAAACTTTCAGCTACGCTCTGGAATAACTCTGGAACAAAAAAATGCTAGGGAGATGCAGTTTGTACCTTAGTCAAGCTGGCGTATTCCTGCGTCCATTTTTTTAAGATTTAGGGCGACTTGCACACTTCTTGATAGAAAGAAGCTCAAGTAGGCGGGGTTGCTCAGAAACAATTTCAACAGCCTCCACTATGGGAGTTTTGTGCACAGAGCTGTCGGAGAGACAAACAAAAGTTACAACGGGTAATTTCGATCCCAGTATCATGCTCAATCTTCAAAATTTTACCACCACAGGATTGCCATGTTCAAGGGCTTTCCTCTCGTACAAAACTTAATGCTCTGACGATTTTAAAGGTGGGGCCAGATACGACGGCGCGAGCAGGCACCCATTAAAAATTGACGTACACTGTGCGTGTATACAGCGTATACAAAGACACGGCGCAGTCAGGGTTCCAACCAACAATACGGGGGTCATTCAACAAATAGAACGGACAATTAAAAACTTTCAGCTACGCTCTGGAATAACTCTGGAACAAAAAATGCTAGGGAGATGCAGTTTGTACCTTAGTCAAGCTGGCATATTCCTGCGTCCATTTTCTAAAGGTTTAGGGCGACTTGCACACTTCTTGATAGAACAAAGCTCAAGTAGGCGGGGTTGCTCAGAAACAATTTCAACACATTCCACTATGGGAGTTTTGTGCACAGAGCTGTCGGAGAGACAAACAAAAGTTACAACGGGTAATTTCGATCCCAGTATCATGCTCAATCTTCAAAATTTCACCACCAAAGGATTGCCATGTTCAAGGGCTTTCCTCTCGTACAAAACTTAATGCTCTGGATATTTTTAAGGTGGGGCCAGATGCGACGGCGCGAGCAGGCACCCATTAGAAATTGACGTACACTGTGCGTGTAAACAGCGTATACAAAGACACGGCGCAGTCAGGGTTCCAACCAACAATAAGGGGGTCATTCAACAAATAGGCCGGACAATTAAAAACTTTCAGCTACGCTCTGGAATAACTCTGGAAAAAAAAAATGCTAGGGAGATGCAGTTTGTACCTTAGTCAAGCTGGCGTATTCCTGCGTCCATTTCTTAAAGATTTAGGGCGACTTGCACACTTCTTGATAGAAAGAAGCTCAAGTAGGCAGGGTTGCTCAGAAACAATTTCAACAGCCTCCACTATGGGAGTTTTGTGCACAGAGCTGTCGGAGAGAAAAACAAAAGTTACAACGGGTAATTTCGATCCCAGTATCATGCTCAATCTTCAAAATTTTACCACCACAGGATTGACATGTTCAAGGGCTTTCCTCTCGTACAAAACTTAATGCTCTGACGATTTTTAAGGTGGGGCCAGATGCGACGGCGCGAGCAGGCACCCATTAGAAATTGACGTACACTGTGCGTGTATACAGCGTATACAAAGACACGGCGCAGTCAGGGTTCCAACCAACAATAAGGGGGTCATTCAACAAATAGGCCGGACAATTAAAAACTTTCAGCTACGCTCTGGAATAACTCTGGAACAAAAAATGCTAGGGAGATGCAGTTTGTACCTTAGTCAAGCTGGCATATTCCTGCGTCCATTTCGTAAAGATTTAGGGCGACTTGCACACTTCTTGATAGAAAAAAGCTCAAGTAGGCGGGGTTGCTCAGAAACAATTTCAACAGCCTCCACTATGGGAGTTTTGTGCACAGAGCTGTCGGAGAGAAAAACAAAAGTTACAACGGGTAATTTCGATCCCAGTATCATGCTCAATCTTCAAAATTTTACCACCACAGGATTGCCATGTTCAAGGGCTTTCCTCTCGTACAAAACTTAATGCTCTGACGATTTTTAAGGTGGGGCCAGATGCTACGGCGCGAGCAGGCACCCATTAGAAATTGACGTACACTGTGCGGGTATACAGCGTATACAAAGACACGGCGCAGTCAGGGTTCCAACCAACAATAAGGGGGTCATTCAACAAATAGGCCGGACAATTAAAAACTTTCAGCTACGCTCTGGAATAACTCTGGAACAAAAAATGCTAGGGAGATGCAGTTTGTACCTTAGTCAAGCTGGCATATTCCTGCGTCCATTTTCTAAAGGTTTAGGGCGACTTGCACACTTCTTGATAGAAAAAAGCTCAAGTAGGCGGGGTTGCTCAGAAACAATTTCAACAGCCTCCACTATGGGAGTTTTGTGCACAGAGCTGTCGGAGAGAAAAACAAAAGTTACAACGGGTAATTTCGATCCCAGTATCATGCTCAATCTTCAAAATTTTACCACCACAGCATTGCCATGTTCAAGGGCTTTCCTCTCGTACAAAACTTAATGCTCTGATGATTTTTAAGGTCGGGCCAGATGCGACGGCGCGAGCAGGCACCCATTAGAAATTGACGTACACTGTGCGTGTATACAGCGTATACAAAGACACGGCGCAGTCAGGGTTCCAACCAACAATAAGGGGGTCATTCAACAAATAGGCCGGACAATTAAAAACTTTCAGCTACGCTCTGGAATAACTCTAGAACAAAAAATGCTAGGGAGATGCAGTTTGTACCTTAGTCATGCTGGCATATTCCTGCGTCCATTTTTTAAAGATTCATGGCGACTTACACACTTCTTGATAGAAAAAAGCTCAAGTAGGCGGGGTTGCTCAGAAACAATTTCAACAGCCTCCACTATGGGAGTTTTGTGCACAGAGCTGTCGGAGAGAAAACAAAATGTACAACGGGTAATTTCGATCCCAGTATCATGCTCAATCTTCAAAATTTTACCACCACAGGACTGCCATGTTTAAGGGCTTTCTTCTCGTACAAAACTTAATGCTCTAACGATTTTTAAGGCGGCATCAGATGCGACTGCGCGAGCAGGCACGCATTAGAAATTGACGTACACTGTGCGTGTATACAGCGTATACAAAGACACGGCGCAGTCAGGGTTCCAACCAACAATAAGGGGGTCATTCAACAAATAGGCAGGACATTTAAAAACTTTCAGCTACGCTCTGGAATAACTCTGGAACAAAAAATGCTAGGGAGATGCAGTTTGTACCTTAGTCATGCTGGCATATTCCTGCGTCCATTTTTAAAAGGTTTCGGGCGACTTGCACACTTCTTGATAGAAAAAAGCTCAAGTAGGCGGGGTTGCTCAGAAACAATTTCAACAGCCTCCACTATGGGAGTTTTGTGCACAGAGCTGTCGGAGAGAAAAACAAAAGTTACAACGGGTAATTTCGATCCCAGTATCATGCTCAATCTTCAAAATTTTACCACCACAGGATTGCCATGTTCAAGGGCTTTCCTCTCGTACAAAACTTAATGCTCTGACGATTTTTAAGGTGGGGCCAGATACGACGGCGCGAGCAGGCACCCATTAGAAATTGACGTACACTGTGCGTGTATACAGCGTATACAAAGACACGGCGCAGTCAGGGTTCCAACCAACAATAAGGGGGTCATTCAACAAATAGGCCGGACAATTAAAAACTTTCAGCTACGCTCTGGAATAACTCTGGAACAAAAAATGCTAGGGAGATGCAGTTTGTACCTTAGTCAAGCTGGCATATTCCTGCGTCTATTTTTTAAAGATTTAGGGCGACTTGCACACTTCTTGATAGAAAAAAGCTCAAGTAGGCGGGGTTGCTCAGAAACAATTTCAACAGCCTCCACTATGGGAGTTTTGTGCACAGAGCTGTCGGAGAGAAAAACAAAAGTTACAACGGGTAATTTCGATCCCAGTATCATGCTCAATCTTCAAAATTTTACCACCACAGGATTGCCATGTTCAAGGGCTTTCCTCTCGTACAAAACTTAATGCTCTGACGATTTTTAAGGTGGGGCCAGATGCGACGGCGCGAGCAGGCACCCATTAGAAATTGACGTACACTGTGCGGGTATACAGCGTATACAAAGACACGGCGCAGTCAGGGTTCCAACCAACAATAAGGGGGTCATTCAACAAATAGGCCGGACAATTAAAAACTTTCAGCTACGCTCTGGAATAACTCTGGAACAAAAAATGCTAGGGAGATGCAGTTTGTACCTTAGTCAAGCTGGCATATTCCTGCGTCCATTTTCTAAAGGTTTAGGGCGACTTGCACACTTCTTGATAGAAAAAAGCTCAAGTAGGCGGGGTTGCTCAGAAACGATTTCAACAGCCTCCACTATGGGAGTTTTGTGCACAGAGCTGTCGGAGAGAAAAACAAAATGTACAACGGGTAATTTCGATCCCAGTATCATGCTCAATCTTCAAAATTTTACCACCACAGGACTGCCATGTTTAAGGGCTTTCTTCTCGTACAAAACTTAATGCTCTAACGATTTTTAAGGCGGCATCAGATGCGACTGCGCGAGCAGGCACGCATTAGAAATTGACGTACACTGTGCGTGTATACAGCGTATACAAAGACACGGCGCAGTCAGGGTTCCAACCAACAATAAGGGGGTCATTCAACAAATAGGCAGGACATTTAAAAACTTTCAGCTACGCTCTGGAATAACTCTGGAACAAAAAATGCTAGGGAGATGCAGTTTGTACCTTAGTCATGCTGGCATATTCCTGCGTCCATTTTTAAAAGGTTTCGGGCGACTTGCACACTTCTTGATAGAAAAAAGCTCAAGTAGGCGGGGTTGCTCAGAAACAATTTCAACAGCCTCCACTATGGGAGTTTTGTGCACAGAGCTGTCGGAGAGAAAAACAAAAGTTACAACGGGTAATTTCGATCCCAGTATCATGCTCAATCTTCAAAATTTTACCACCAAAGGATTGCCATGTTCAAGGGCTTTCCTCTCGTACAAAACTTAATGCTCTGACGATTTTTAAGGTGGGGCCAGATACGACGGCGCGAGCAGGCACCCATTAGAAATTGACGTACACTGTGCGTGTATACAGCGTATACAAAGACACGGCGCAGTCAGGGTTCCAACCAACAATAAGGGGGTCATTCAACAAATAGGCCGGACAATTAAAAACTTTCAGCTACGCTCTGGAATAACTCTGGAACAAAAAATGCTAGGGAGATGCAGTTTGTACCTTAGTCAAGCTGGCATATTCCTGCGTCTATTTTTTAAAGATTTAGGGCGACTTGCACACTTCTTGATAGAAAAAAGCTCAAGTAGGCGGGGTTGCTCAGAAACAATTTCAACAGCCTCCACTATGGGAGTTTTGTGCACAGAGCTGTCGGAGAGATAAACAAAAGTTACAACGGGTAATTTCGATCCCAGTATCATGCTCAATCTTCAAAATTTTACCACCACAGGATTGCCATGTTCAAGGGCTTTCCTCTCGTACAAAACTTAATGCTCTGACGATTTTTAAGGTGGGGCCAGATGCGACGGCGCGAGCAGGCACCCATTAGAAATTGACGTACACTGTGCGGGTATACAGCGTATACAAAGACACGGCGCAGTCAGGGTTCCAACCAACAATAAGGGGGTCATTCAACAAATAGGCCGGACAATTAAAAACTTTCAGCTACGCTCTGGAATAACTCTGGAACAAAAAATGCTAGGGAGATGCAGTTTGTACCTTAGTCAAGCTGGCATATTCCTGCGTCCATTTTCTAAAGGTTTAGGGCGACTTGCACACTTCTTGATAGAAAAAAGCTCAAGTAGGCGGGGTTGCTCAGAAACGATTTCAACAGCCTCCACTATGGGAGTTTTGTGCACAGAGCTGTCGGAGAGAAAAACAAAATGTACAACGGGTAATTTCGATCCCAGTATCATGCTCAATCTTCAAAATTTTACCACCACAGGATTGCCATGTTCAAGGGCTTTCCTCTCGTACAAAACTTAATGCTCTGACGATTTTAAAGGTGGGGCCAGAAACGACGGCGCGAGCAGGCACCCATAAAAAGTTGACGTACACTGTGCGTGTATACAGCGTATACAAAGACACGGCGCAGTCAGGGTTCCAACCAACAATAAGGGGGTCATTCAACAAATAGGCCGGACAATTAAAAACTTTCAGCTACGCTCTGGAATAACTCTGGAACAAAAAATGCTAGGGAGATGCAGTTTGTACCTTAGTCATGCTGGCATATTCCTGCGTCCATTTTTTAAAGATTTAGGGCGACTTGCACACTTCTTGATAGAAAAAAGCTCAAGTAGGCGGGGTTGCTCAGAAACGATTTCAACAGCCTCCACTATGGGAGTTTTGTGCACAGAGCTGTCGGAGAGAAAAACAAAATGTACAACGGGTAATTTCGATCCCAGTATCATGCTCAATCTTCAAAATTTCACCACCAAAGGATTGCCATGTTCAAGGGCTTTCCTCTCGTACAAAACTTAATGCTCTGGATATTTTTAAGGTGGGGCCAGATGCGACGGCGCGAGCAGGCACCCATTAGAAATTGACGTACACTGTGCGTGTAAACAGCGTATACAAAGACACGTCGCAGTCAGGGTTCCAACCAACAATAAGGGGGTCATTCAACAAATAGGCCGGACAATTAAAAACTTTCAGCTACGCTCTGGAATAACTCTGGAACAAAAAATGCTAGGGAGATGCAGTTTGTACCTTAGTCAAGCTGGCGTATTCCTGCGTCCATTTTTTAAAGATTTAGGGCGACTTGCACACTTCTTGATAGAAAAAAGCTCAAGTAGGCAGGGTTGCTCAGAAACAATTTCAACAGCCTCCACTATGGGAGTTTTGTGCACAGAGCTGTCGGAGAGAAAAACAAAAGTTACAACGGGTAATTTCGATCCCAGTATCATGCTCAATCTTCAAAATTATACCACCACTGGATTGCCATGTTCAAGGGCTTTCCTCTCGTACAAAACTTAATGCTCTGACGATTTTTAAGGTGGGGCCAGATGCGACGGCGCGAGCAGGCACCCATTAGATATTGACGTACACTGTGCGTGTAAACAGCGTATACAAAGACACGGCGCAGTCACGGTTCCAACCAACAATAAGGGGGTCATTCAACAAATAGGCCGGACAATTAAAAACTTTCAGCTACGCTCTGGAATAACTCTGGAACAAAAAAATGCTAGGGAGATGCAGTTTGTACCTTAGTCAAGCTGGCGTATTCCTGCGTCCATTTTTTTAAGATTTAGGGCGACTTGCACACTTCTTGATAGAAAGAAGCTCAAGTAGGCGGGGTTGCTCAGAAACAATTTCAACAGCCTCCACTATGGGAGTTTTGTGCACAGAGCTGTCGGAGAGACAAACAAAAGTTACAACGGGTAATTTCGATCCCAGTATCATGCTCAATCTTCAAAATTTTACCACCACAGGATTGCCATGTTCAAGGGCTTTCCTCTCGTACAAAACTTAATGCTCTGACGATTTTAAAGGTGGGGCCAGATACGACGGCGCGAGCAGGCACCCATTAAAAATTGACGTACACTGTGCGTGTATACAGCGTATACAAAGACACGGCGCAGTCAGGGTTCCAACCAACAATAAGGGGGTCATTCAACAAATAGAACGGACAATTAAAAACTTTCAGCTACGCTCTGGAATAACTCTGGAACAAAAAATGCTAGGGAGATGCAGTTTGTACCTTAGTCAAGCTGGCATATTCCTGCGTCCATTTTCTAAAGGTTTAGGGCGACTTGCACACTTCTTGATAGAACAAAGCTCAAGTAGGCGGGGTTGCTCAGAAACAATTTCAACACATTCCACTATGGGAGTTTTGTGCACAGAGCTGTCGGAGAGACAAACAAAAGTTACAACGGGTAATTTCGATCCCAGTATCATGCTCAATCTTCAAAATTTCACCACCAAAGGATTGCCATGTTCAAGGGCTTTCCTCTCGTACAAAACTTAATGCTCTGGATATTTTTAAGGTGGGGCCAGATGCGACGGCGCGAGCAGGCACCCATTAGAAATTGACGTACACTGTGCGTGTAAACAGCGTATACAAAGACACGGCGCAGTCAGGGTTCCAACCAACAATAAGGGGGTCATTCAACAAATAGGCCGGACAATTAAAAACTTTCAGCTACGCTCTGGAATAACTCTGGAAAAAAAAAATGCTAGGGAGATGCAGTTTGTACCTTAGTCAAGCTGGCGTATTCCTGCGTCCATTTTTTTAAGATTTAGGGCGACTTGCACACTTCTTGATAGAAAAAAGCTCAAGTAGGCGGGGTTGCTCAGAAACAATTTCAACAGCCTCCACTATGGGAGTTTTGTGCACAGAGCTGTCGGAGAGAAAAACAAAAGTTACAACGGGTAATTTCGATCCCAGTATCATGCTCAATCTTCAAAATTATACCACCACTGGATTGCCATGTTCAAGGGCTTTCCTCTCGTACAAAACTTAATGCTCTGACGATTTTTAAGGTGGGGCCAGATGAGACGGCGCGAGCAGGCACCCATTAGAAATTGACGTACACTGTGCGTGTAAACAGCGTATACAAAGACACGGCGCAGTCAGGGTTCCAACCAACAATAAGGGGGTCATTCAACAAATAGGCCGGACAATTAAAAACTTTCAGCTACGCTCTGGAATAACTCTGGAACAAAAAAATGCTAGGGAGATGCAGTTTGTACCTTAGTCAAGCTGGCGTATTCCTGCGTCCATTTTTTTAAGATTGAGGGCGACTTGCACACTTCTTGATAGAAAAAAGCTCAAGTAAGCGGGGTTGCTCAGAAACAATTTCAACAGCCTCCACTATGGGAATTTTGTGCACAGAGCTGTCAGAGAGAAAAACAAAAGTTACAACGGGTAATTTCGATCCCAGTATCATGCTCAATCTTCAAAATTATACCACCACAGGATTGCCATGTTCAAGGGCTTTCCTCTCGTACAAAACTTAATGCTCTGACGATTTTAAAGGTGGGGCCAGATACGACGGCGCGAGCAGGCACCCATTAAAAATTGACGTACAATGTGCGTGTATACAGCGTATACAAAGACACGACGCAGTCAGGGTTCCAACCAAGAATAAGGGGGTCATTCAACAAATAGGCCGGACAATTAAAATCTTTCAGCTACGCTCTGGAATAACTCTGGAACAAAAAATGCTAGGGAGATGCAGTTTGTACCTTATACTTAGTCAAGCTGGAATATTCCTGCGTCCATTTTTTAAAGATTTAGGGCGACTTGCACACTTCTTGATAGAAAAAAGCTCAAGTAGGCGGGGTTGCTCAGAAACAATTTCAACAGCCTCCACTATGGGAGTTTTGTGCACAGAGCTGTCGGAGAGAAAAACAAAAGTTACAACGGGTAATTTCGATCCCAGTATCATGCTAAATCTTCAAAATTATACCACCACAGGATTGCCATGTTCAAGGGCTTTCCTCTCGTACAGAACTTAATGCTCTGGCGATTTTTAAGGTGGGGCCAGATGCGACGGCGCGAGCAGGCACCCATTAGAAATTGACGTACACTGTGCGTGTATACAGCGTATACAAAGACACGGCGCAGTCAGGGTTCCAACCAACAATAAGGGGGTCATTCAACAAATAGGCCGGACAATTAAAATCTTTCAGCTACGCTCTGGAATAACTCTGGAACAAAAAATGCTAGGGAGATGCAGTTTGTACCTTAGTCAAGCTGGCGCATTCCTGCGTCCATTTTTTAAAGATTTAGGGCGACTTGCACACTTCTTGATAGAAAAAAGCTCAAGTAGGCGGGGTTGCTCAGAAACAATTTCAACAGCCTCCACTATGGGAGTTTTGTGCACAGAGCTGTCGGAGAGAAAAACAAAAGTTACAACGGGTAATTTCGATCCCAGTATCATGCTCAATCTTCAAAATTATACCACCACAGGATTGCCATGTTCAAGGGCTTTCCACTCGTACAAAACTTAATGCTCTGACGATTTTTAAGGTGGGGCCAGATGCGACGGCGCGAGCAGGCACCCATTAGAAATTGACGTACACTGTGCGTGTATACAGCGTATACAAAGACACGGCGCAGTCAGGGTTCCAACCAACAATAAGGGGGTCATTCAACAAATAGGCCGGACAATTAAAAACTTTCAGCTACGCTCTGGAATAACTCTGGAACAAAAAATGCTAGGGAGATGCAGTTTGTACCTTAGTCATGCTGGCATATTCCTGCGTCCATTTTTTAAAGGTTTAGGGCGACTTGCACACTTCTTGATAGAAAAAAGCTCAAGTAGGCGGGGTTGCTCAGAAACAATTTCAACAGCCTCCACTATGGGAGTTTTGTGCACAGAGCTGTCGGAGAGAAAAACAAAAGTTACAACGGGTAATTTCGATCCCAGTATCATGCTCAATCTTCAAAATTATACCACCACAGGATTGCCATGTTCAAGGGCTTTCCACTCGTACAAAACTTAATGCTCTGACGATTTTTAAGGTGGGGCCAGATGCGACGGCGCGAGCAGGCACCCATTAGAAATTGACGTACACTGTGCGTGTATACAGCGTATACAAAGACACGGCGCAGTCAGGGTTCCAACCAACAATAAGGGGGTCATTCAACAAATAGGCCGGACAATTAAAAACTTTCAGCTACGCTCTGGAATAACTCTGGAACAAAAAATGCTAGGGAGATGCAGTTTGTACCTTAGTCATGCTGGCATATTCCTGCGTCCATTTTTTAAAGGTTTAGGGCGACTTGCACACTTCTTGATAGAAAAAAGCTCAAGTAGGCGGGGTTGCTCAGAAACGATTTCAACAGCCTCCACTATGGGAGTTTTGTGCACAGAGCTGTCGGAGAGAAAAACAAAATGTACAACGGGTAATTTCGATCCCAGTATCATGCTCAATCTTCAAAATTTTACCACCACAAGATTGCCATGTTCAAGGGCTTTCCTCTCGTACAAAACTTAATGCTCTGACGATTTTAAAGGTGGGGCCAGATACGACGGCGCGAGCAGGCACCCATTAAAAATTGACGTACACTGTGCGTGTATACAGCGTATACAAAGACATGGCGCAGTCAGGGTTCCAACCAACAATAAGGGGGTCATTCAACAAATAGGCCGGACAATTAAAATCTCTCAGCTACGCTCTGGAATTACTCTGGAACAAAAAATGCTAGGGAGATGCAGTTTGTACCTTAGTCATGCTGGCATATTCCTGCGTCCATTTTTTAACGGTTTAGGGCGACTTGCACACTTCTTGATAGAAAAAAGCTCAAGTAGGCGGGGTTGCTCAGAAACAATTTCAATTTCAGCTACGCTCTGGAATAACTCTGGAACAAAAAATGCTAGGGAGATGCAGTTTGTACCTTATACTTAGTCAAGCTGGAATATTCCTGCGTCCATTTTTTAAAGATTTAGGGCGACTTGCACACTTCTTGATAGAAAAAAGCTCAAGTAGGCGGGGTTGCTCAGAAACAATTTCAACAGCCTCCACTATGGGAGTTTTGTGCACAGAGCTGTCGGAGAGAAAAACAAAAGTTACAACGGGTAATTTCGATCCCAGTATCATGCTCAATCTTCAAAATTATACCACCACAGGATTGCCATGTTCAAGAGCTTTCCTCTCGTACAAAACTTAATGCTCTGACGATTTTTAAGGTGGGGCCAGATGCGACGGCGCGAGCAGGCACCCATTAGAAATTGACGTACACTGTGCGTGTATACAGCGTATACAAAGACACGGCGCAGTCAGGTTTCCAACCAACAATAAGGGGGTCATTCAACAAATAGGCCGGACAATTAAAAACTTTCAGCTACGCTCTGGAATAACTCTGGAACAAAAAATGCTAGGGAGATGCATTTTGTACCTTAGTCATGCTGGCATAATCCTGCGTCCATTTTCTAAAGGTTTAGGGCGACTTGCACACTTCTTGATAGAAAAAAGCTCAAGTAGGCGGGGTTGCTCAGAAACAATTTCAACAGCCTCCACTATGGGAGTTTTGTGCACAGAGCTGTCGGAGAGACAAACAAAAGTTACAACGGGTAATTTCGATCCCAGTATCATGCTCAATCTTCAAAATTATACCACCAAAGGATTGCCATGTTCAAGGGATTTCCTCTCGTACAAAACTTAATGCTCTGGATATTTTTAAGGTGGGGCCAGATGCGACGGCGCGAGCAGGCACCCATTAGAAATTGACGTACACTGTGCGTGTAAACAGCGTATACAAAGACACGGCGCAGTCAGGGTTCCAACCAACAATAAGGGGGTCATTCAACAAATAGGCCGGACAATTAAAAACTTTCAGCTACGCTCTGGAATAACTCTGGAAAAAAAAATGCTAGGGAGATGCAGTTTGTACCTTAGTCAAGCTGGCGTATTCCTGCGTCCATTTTTTTAAAGATTTAGGGCGACTTGCACACTTCTTGATAGAAAAAAGCTCAAGTAGGCGGGGTTGCTCAGAAACAATTTCAACAGCCTCCACTATGGGAGTTTTGTGCACAGAGCTGTCGGAGAGAAAAACAAAAGTTACAACGGGTAATTTCGATCCCAGTATCATGCTCAATCTTCAAAATTATACCACCACTGGATTGCCATGTTCAAGGGCTTTCCTCTCGTACAAAACTTAATGCTCTGACGATTTTTAAGGTGGGGCCAGATGCGACGGCGCGAGCAGGCACCCATTAGAAATTGACGTACACTGTGCGTGTAAACAGCGTATACAAAGACACGGCGCAGTCAGGGTTCCAACCAACAATAAGGGGGTCATTCAACAAATAGGCCGGACAATTAAAAACTTTCAGCTACGCTCTGGAATAACTCTGGAACAAAAAAATGCTAGGGAGATGCAGTTTGTACCTTAGTCAAGCTGGCGTATTCCTGCGTCCATTTTTTTAAGATTTAGGGCGACTTGCACACTTCTCGATAGAAAGAAGCTCAAGTAGGCGGGGTTGCTCAGAAACAATTTCAACAGCCTCCACTATGGGAGTTTTGTGCACAGAGCTGTCGGAGAGACAAACAAAAGTTACAACGGGTAATTTCGATCCCAGTATCATGCTCAATCTTCAAAATTTTACCACCACAGGATTGCCATGTTCAAGGGCTTTCCTCTCGTACAAAACTTAATGCTCTGACGATTTTAAAGGTGGGGCCAGATACGACGGCGCGAGCAGGCACCCATTAAAAATTGACGTACACTGTGCGTGTATACAGCGTATACAAAGACACGGCGCAGTCAGGGTTCCAACCAACAATAAGGGGGTCATTCAACAAATAGAACGGACAATTAAAAACTTTCAGCTACGCTCTGGAATAACTCTGGAACAAAAAATGCTAGGGAGATGCAGTTTGTACCTTAGTCAAGCTGGCATATTCCTGCGTCCATTTTCTAAAGGTTTAGGGCGACTTGCACACTTCTTGATAGAACAAAGCTCAAGTAGGCGGGGTTGCTCAGAAACAATTTCAACACATTCCACTATGGGAGTTTTGTGCACAGAGCTGTCGGAGAGACAAACAAAAGTTACAACGGGTAATTTCGATCCCAGTATCATGCTCAATCTTCAAAATTTCACCACCAAAGGATTGCCATGTTCAAGGGCTTTCCTCTCGTACAAAACTTAATGCTCTGGATATTTTTAAGGTGGGGCCAGATGCGACGGCGCGAGCAGGCACCCATTAGAAATTGACGTACACTGTGCGTGTAAACAGCGTATACAAAGACACGGCGCAGTCAGGGTTCCAACCAACAATAAGGGGGTCATTCAACAAATAGGCCGGACAATTAAAAACTTTCAGCTACGCTCTGGAATAACTCTGGAAAAAAAAATGCTAGGGAGATGCAGTTTGTACCTTAGTCAAGCTGGCGTATTCCTGCGTCCATTTTTTAAAGATTTAGGGCGACTTGCACACTTCTTGATAGAAAAAAGCTCAAGTAGGCGGGGTTGCTCAGAAACAATTTCAACAGCCTCCACTATGGGAGTTTTTTGCACAGAGCTGTCGGAGAGAAAAACAAAAGTTACAACGGGTAATTTCGATCCCAGTATCATGCTAAATCTTCAAAATTATACCACCACAGGATTGCCATGTTCAAGGGCTTTCCTCTCGTACAAAACTTAATGCTCTGGCGATTTTTAAGGTGGGGCCAGATGCGACGGCGCGAGCAGGCACCCATTAGAAATTGACGTACACTGTGCGTGTATACAGCGTATACAAAGACACGGCGCAGTCAGGGTTCCAACCAACAATAAGGGGGTCATTCAACAAATAGGCCGGACAATTAAAATCTTTCAGCTACGCTCTGGAATAACTCTGGAACAAAAAATGCTAGGGAGATGCAGTTTGTACCTTAGTCAAGCTGGCGCATTCCTGCGTCCATTTTTTAAAGATTTAGGGCGACTTGCACACTTCTTGATAGAAAAAAGCTCAAGTAGGCGGGGTTGCTCAGAAACAATTTCAACAGCCTCCACTATGGGAGTTTTGTGCACAGAGCTGTCGGAGAGAAAAACAAAAGTTACAACGGGTAATTTCGATCCCAGTATCATGCTCAATCTTCAAAATTATACCACCACAGGATTGCCATGTTCAAGGGCTTTCCACTCGTACAAAACTTAATGCTCTGACGATTTTTAAGGTGGGGCCAGATGCGACGGCGCGAGCAGGCACCCATTAGAAATTGACGTACACTGTGCGTGTATACAGCGTATACAAAGACACGGCGCAGTCAGGGTTCCAACCAACAATAAGGGGGTCATTCAACAAATAGGCCGGACAATTAAAAACTTTCAGCTACGCTCTGGAATAACTCTGGAACAAAAAATGCTAGGGAGATGCAGTTTGTACCTTAGTCATGCTGGCATATTCCTGCGTCCATTTTTTAAAGGTTTAGGGCGACTTGCACACTTCTTGATAGAAAAAAGCTCAAGTAGGCGGGGTTGCTCAGAAACGATTTCAACAGCCTCCACTATGGGAGTTTTGTGCACAGAGCTGTCGGAGAGAAAAACAAAATGTACAACGGGTAATTTCGATCCCAGTATCATGCTCAATCTTCAAAATTTTACCACCACAAGATTGCCATGTTCAAGGGCTTTCCTCTCGTACAAAACTTAATGCTCTGACGATTTTAAAGGTGGGGCCAGATACGACGGCGCGAGCAGGCACCCATTAAAAATTGACGTACACTGTGCGTGTATACAGCGTATACAAAGACATGGCGCAGTCAGGGTTCCAACCAACAATAAGGGGGTCATTCAACAAATAGGCCGGACAATTAAAATCTCTCAGCTACGCTCTGGAATAACTCTGGAACAAAAAATGCTAGGGAGATGCAGTTTGTACCTTAGTCATGCTGGCATATTCCTGCGTCCATTTTTTAACGGTTTAGGGCGACTTGCACACTTCTTGATAGAAAAAAGCTCAAGTAGGCGGGGTTGCTCAGAAACAATTTCAATTTCAGCTACGCTCTGGAATAACTCTGGAACAAAAAATGCTAGGGAGATGCAGTTTGTACCTTATACTTAGTCAAGCTGGAATATTCCTGCGTCCATTTTTTAAAGATTTAGGGCGACTTGCACACTTCTTGATAGAAAAAAGCTCAAGTAGGCGGGGTTGCTCAGAAACAATTTCAACAGCCTCCACTATGGGAGTTTTGTGCACAGAGCTGTCGGAGAGAAAAACAAAAGTTACAACGGGTAATTTCGATCCCAGTATCATGCTCAATCTTCAAAATTATACCACCACAGGATTGCCATGTTCAAGAGCTTTCCTCTCGTACAAAACTTAATGCTCTGACGATTTTTAAGGTGGGGCCAGATGCGACGGCGCGAGCAGGCACCCATTAGAAATTGACGTACACTGTGCGTGTATACAGCGTATACAAAGACACGGCGCAGTCAGGTTTCCAACCAACAATAAGGGGGTCATTCAACAAATAGGCCGGACAATTAAAAACTTTCAGCTACGCTCTGGAATAACTCTGGAACAAAAAATGCTAGGGAGATGCATTTTGTACCTTAGTCATGCTGGCATAATCCTGCGTCCATTTTCTAAAGGTTTAGGGCGACTTGCACACTTCTTGATAGAAAAAAGCTCAAGTAGGCGGGGTTGCTCAGAAACAATTTCAACAGCCTCCACTATGGGAGTTTTGTGCACAGAGCTGTCGGAGAGACAAACAAAAGTTACAACGGGTAATTTCGATCCCAGTATCATGCTCAATCTTCAAAATTATACCACCAAAGGATTGCCATGTTCAAGGGATTTCCTCTCGTACAAAACTTAATGCTCTGGATATTTTTAAGGTGGGGCCAGATGCGACGGCGCGAGCAGGCACCCATTAGAAATTGACGTACACTGTGCGTGTAAACAGCGTATACAAAGACACGGCGCAGTCAGGGTTCCAACCAACAATAAGGGGGTCATTCAACAAATAGGCCGGACAATTAAAAACTTTCAGCTACGCTCTGGAATAACTCTGGAAAAAAAAATGCTAGGGAGATGCAGTTTGTACCTTAGTCAAGCTGGCGTATTCCTGCGTCCATTTTTTTAAAGATTTAGGGCGACTTGCACACTTCTTGATAGAAAAAAGCTCAAGTAGGCGGGGTTGCTCAGAAACAATTTCAACAGCCTCCACTATGGGAGTTTTGTGCACAGAGCTGTCGGAGAGAAAAACAAAAGTTACAACGGGTAATTTCGATCCCAGTATCATGCTCAATCTTCAAAATTATACCACCACTGGATTGCCATGTTCAAGGGCTTTCCTCTCGTACAAAACTTAATGCTCTGACGATTTTTAAGGTGGGGCCAGATGCGACGGCGCGAGCAGGCACCCATTAGAAATTGACGTACACTGTGCGTGTAAACAGCGTATACAAAGACACGGCGCAGTCAGGGTTCCAACCAACAATAAGGGGGTCATTCAACAAATAGGCCGGACAATTAAAAACTTTCAGCTACGCTCTGGAATAACTCTGGAACAAAAAAATGCTAGGGAGATGCAGTTTGTACCTTAGTCAAGCTGGCGTATTCCTGCGTCCATTTTTTTAAGATTTAGGGCGACTTGCACACTTCTCGATAGAAAGAAGCTCAAGTAGGCGGGGTTGCTCAGAAACAATTTCAACAGCCTCCACTATGGGAGTTTTGTGCACAGAGCTGTCGGAGAGACAAACAAAAGTTACAACGGGTAATTTCGATCCCAGTATCATGCTCAATCTTCAAAATTTTACCACCACAGGATTGCCATGTTCAAGGGCTTTCCTCTCGTACAAAACTTAATGCTCTGACGATTTTAAAGGTGGGGCCAGATACGACGGCGCGAGCAGGCACCCATTAAAAATTGACGTACACTGTGCGTGTATACAGCGTATACAAAGACACGGCGCAGTCAGGGTTCCAACCAACAATAAGGGGGTCATTCAACAAATAGAACGGACAATTAAAAACTTTCAGCTACGCTCTGGAATAACTCTGGAACAAAAAATGCTAGGGAGATGCAGTTTGTACCTTAGTCAAGCTGGCATATTCCTGCGTCCATTTTCTAAAGGTTTAGGGCGACTTGCACACTTCTTGATAGAACAAAGCTCAAGTAGGCGGGGTTGCTCAGAAACAATTTCAACACATTCCACTATGGGAGTTTTGTGCACAGAGCTGTCGGAGAGACAAACAAAAGTTACAACGGGTAATTTCGATCCCAGTATCATGCTCAATCTTCAAAATTTCACCACCAAAGGATTGCCATGTTCAAGGGCTTTCCTCTCGTACAAAACTTAATGCTCTGGATATTTTTAAGGTGGGGCCAGATGCGACGGCGCGAGCAGGCACCCATTAGAAATTGACGTACACTGTGCGTGTAAACAGCGTATACAAAGACACGGCGCAGTCAGGGTTCCAACCAACAATAAGGGGGTCATTCAACAAATAGGCCGGACAATTAAAAACTTTCAGCTACGCTCTGGAATAACTCTGGAAAAAAAAATGCTAGGGAGATGCAGTTTGTACCTTAGTCAAGCTGGCGTATTCCTGCGTCCATTTTTTAAAGATTTAGGGCGACTTGCACACTTCTTGATAGAAAAAAGCTCAAGTAGGCGGGGTTGCTCAGAAACAATTTCAACAGCCTCCACTATGGGAGTTTTTTGCACAGAGCTGTCGGAGAGAAAAACAAAAGTTACAACGGGTAATTTCGATCCCAGTATCATGCTAAATCTTCAAAATTATACCACCACAGGATTGCCATGTTCAAGGGCTTTCCTCTCGTACAAAACTTAATGCTCTGGCGATTTTTAAGGTGGGGCCAGATGCGACGGCGCGAGCAGGCACCCATTAGAAATTGACGTACACTGTGCGTGTATACAGCGTATACAAAGACACGGCGCAGTCAGGGTTCCAACCAACAATAAGGGGGTCATTCAACAAATAGGCCGGACAATTAAAATCTTTCAGCTACGCTCTGGAATAACTCTGGAACAAAAAATGCTAGGGAGATGCAGTTTGTACCTTAGTCAAGCTGGCGCATTCCTGCGTCCATTTTTTAAAGATTTAGGGCGACTTGCACACTTCTTGATAGAAAAAAGCTCAAGTAGGCGGGGTTGCTCAGAAACAATTTCAACAGCCTCCACTATGGGAGTTTTGTGCACAGAGCTGTCGGAGAGAAAAACAAAAGTTACAACGGGTAATTTCGATCCCAGTATCATGCTCAATCTTCAAAATTATACCACCACAGGATTGCCATGTTCAAGGGCTTTCCACTCGTACAAAACTTAATGCTCTGACGATTTTTAAGGTGGGGCCAGATGCGACGGCGCGAGCAGGCACCCATTAGAAATTGACGTACACTGTGCGTGTATACAGCGTATACAAAGACACGGCGCAGTCAGGGTTCCAACCAACAATAAGGGGGTCATTCAACAAATAGGCCGGACAATTAAAAACTTTCAGCTACGCTCTGGAATAACTCTGGAACAAAAAATGCTAGGGAGATGCAGTTTGTACCTTAGTCATGCTGGCATATTCCTGCGTCCATTTTTTAAAGGTTTAGGGCGACTTGCACACTTCTTGATAGAAAAAAGCTCAAGTAGGCGGGGTTGCTCAGAAACGATTTCAACAGCCTCCACTATGGGAGTTTTGTGCACAGAGCTGTCGGAGAGAAAAACAAAATGTACAACGGGTAATTTCGATCCCAGTATCATGCTCAATCTTCAAAATTTTACCACCACAAGATTGCCATGTTCAAGGGCTTTCCTCTCGTACAAAACTTAATGCTCTGACGATTTTAAAGGTGGGGCCAGATACGACGGCGCGAGCAGGCACCCATTAAAAATTGACGTACACTGTGCGTGTATACAGCGTATACAAAGACATGGCGCAGTCAGGGTTCCAACCAACAATAAGGGGGTCATTCAACAAATAGGCCGGACAATTAAAATCTCTCAGCTACGCTCTGGAATAACTCTGGAACAAAAAATGCTAGGGAGATGCAGTTTGTACCTTAGTCATGCTGGCATATTCCTGCGTCCATTTTTTAACGGTTTAGGGCGACTTGCACACTTCTTGATAGAAAAAAGCTCAAGTAGGCGGGGTTGCTCAGAAACAATTTCAATTTCAGCTACGCTCTGGAATAACTCTGGAACAAAAAATGCTAGGGAGATGCAGTTTGTACCTTATACTTAGTCAAGCTGGAATATTCCTGCGTCCATTTTTTAAAGATTTAGGGCGACTTGCACACTTCTTGATAGAAAAAAGCTCAAGTAGGCGGGGTTGCTCAGAAACAATTTCAACAGCCTCCACTATGGGAGTTTTGTGCACAGAGCTGTCGGAGAGAAAAACAAAAGTTACAACGGGTAATTTCGATCCCAGTATCATGCTAAATCTTCAAAATTATACCACCACAGGATTGCCATGTTCAAGGGCTTTCCTCTCGTACAAAACTTAATGCTCTGACGATTTTAAAGGTGGGGCCAGATACGACGGCGCGAGCAGGCACCCATTAAAAATTGACGTACAATGTGCGTGTATACAGCGTATACAAAGACACGACGCAGTCAGGGTTCCAACCAACAATAAGGGGGTCATTCAACAAATAGGCCGGACAATTAAAATCTTTCAGCTACGCTCTGGAATAACTCTGGAACAAAAAATGCTAGGGAGATGCAGTTTGTACCTTATACTTAGTCAAGCTGGAATATTCCTGCGTCCATTTTTTAAAGATTTAGGGCGACTTGCACACTTCTTGATAGAAAAAAGCTCAAGTAGGCGGGGTTGCTCAGAAACAATTTCAACAGCCTCCACTATGGGAGTTTTGTGCACAGAGCTGTCGGAGAGAAAAACAAAAGTTACAACGGGTAATTTCGATCCCAGTATCATGCTAAATCTTCAAAATTATACCACCACAGGATTGCCATGTTCAAGGGCTTTCCTCTCGTACAAAACTTAATGCTCTGGCGATTTTTAAGGTGGGGCCAGATGCGACGGCGCGAGCAGGCACCCATTAGAAATTGACGTACACTGTGCGTGTATACAGCGTATACAAAGACACGGCGCAGTCAGGGTTCCAACCAACAATAAGGGGGTCATTCAACAAATAGGCCGGACAATTAAAATCTTTCAGCTACGCTCTGGAATAACTCTGGAACAAAAAATGCTAGGGAGATGCAGTTTGTACCTTAGTCAAGCTGGCGCATTCCTGCGTCCATTTTTTAAAGATTTAGGGCGACTTGCACACTTCTTGATAGAAAAAAGCTCAAGTTTGCGGGGTTGCTCAGAAACAATTTCAACAGCCTCCACTATGGGAGTTTTGTGCACAGAGCTGTCGGAGAGAAAAACAAAAGTTCCAACGGGTAATTTCGATCCCAGTATCATGCTCAATCTTCAAAATTATACCACCACAGGATTGCCATGTTCAAGGGCTTTCCACTCGTACAAAACTTAATGCTCTGACGATTTTTAAGGTGGGGCCAGATGCGACGGCGCGAGCAGGCACCCATTAGAAATTGACGTACACTGTGCGTGTATACAGCGTATACAAAGACACGGCGCAGTCAGGGTTCCAACCAACAATAAGGGGGTCATTCAACAAATAGGCCGGACAATTAAAAACTTTCAGCTACGCTCTGGAATAACTCTGGAACAAAAAATGCTAGGGAGATGCAGTTTGTACCTTAGTCATGCTGGCATATTCCTGCGTCCATTTTTTAAAGGTTTAGGGCGACTTGCACACTTCTTGATAGAAAAAAGCTCAAGTAGGCGGGGTTGCTCAGAAACGATTTCAACAGCCTCCACTATGGGAGTTTTGTGCACAGAGCTGTCGGAGAGAAAAACAAAATGTACAACGGGTAATTTCGATCCCAGTATCATGCTCAATCTTCAAAATTTTACCACCACAAGATTGCCATGTTCAAGGGCTTTCCTCTCGTACAAAACTTAATGCTCTGACGATTTTAAAGGTGGGGCCAGATACGACGGCGCGAGCAGGCACCCATTAAAAATTGACGTACACTGTGCGTGTATACAGCGTATACAAAGACACGGCGCAGTCAGGGTTCCAACCAACAATAAGGGGGTCATTCAACAAATATGCCGGACAATTAAAATCTCTCAGCTACGCTCTGGAATAACTCTGGAACAAAAAATGCTAGGGAGATGCAGTTTGTACCTTAGTCATGCTGGCATATTCCTGCGTCCATTTTTTAACGGTTTAGGGCGACTTGCACACTTCTTGATAGAAAAAAGCTCAAGTAGGCGGGGTTGCTCAGAAACAATTTCAATTTCAGCTACGCTCTGGAAAAACTCTGGAACAAAAAATGCTAGGGAGATGCAGTTTGTACCTTATACTTAGTCAAGCTGGAATATTCCTGTGTCCATTTTTTAAAGATTTAGGGCGACTTGCACACTTCTTGATAGAAAAAAGCTCAAGTAGGCGGGGTTGCTCAGAAACAATTTCAACAGCCTCCACTATGGGAGTTTTGTGCACAGAGCTGTCAGAGAGAAAAACAAAAGTTACAACGGGTAATTTCGATCCCAGTATCATGCTCAATCTTCAAAATTATACCACCACAGGATTGCCATGTTCAAGGGCTTTCCTCTCGTACAAAACTTAATGCTCTGACGATTTTTAAGGTGGGGCCAGATGCGACGGCGCGAGCAGGCACCCATTAGAAATTGACGTACACTGTGCGTGTATACAGCGTATACAAAGACACGGCGCAGTCAGGTTTCCAACCAACAATAAGGGGGTCATTCAACAAATAGGCCGGACAATTAAAAACTTTCAGCTACGCTCTGGAATAACTCTGGAACAAAAAATGCTAGGGAGATGCATTTTGTACCTTAGTCATGCTGGCATAATCCTGCGTCCATTTTTTAAAGGTTTAGGGCGACTTGCACACTTCTTGATAGAAAAAAGCTCAAGTAGGCGGGGTTGCTCAGAAACGATTTCAACAGCCTCCACTATGGGAATTTTGTGCACAGAGCTGTCGGAGAGAAAAACAAAATGTACAACGGGTATTTTCGATCCCAGTATCATGCTCAATCTTCAAAATTTTACCACCACAGGATTGCCATGTTCAAGGGCTTTCCTCTCGTACACAACTTACTGCTCTGACGATTTTAAAGGTGGGGCCAGATACGACGGCGCGAGCAGGCACCCATTAAAAATTGACGTACACTGTGCGTGTATACAGAGTATACAAAGACACGGCGCAGTCAGGGTTCCAACCAACAATAAGGGGGTCATTCAACAATTAGGCCGGACAATTAAAATCTTTCAGCTACGCTCTGGGATAACTCTGGAACAAAAAATGCTAGTGAGATGCAGTTTGTACCTTATACTTAGTCAAGCTGGAATATTCCTGTGCCATTTTTTAAAGATTTAGGGCGACTTGCACACTTCTTGATAGAAAAAAGCTCAAGTAGGCGGGGTTGCTCAGAAACAATTTCAACAGCCTCCACTATGGGAGTTTTGTGCACAGAGCTGTCGGAGAGAAAAACAAAAGTTACAACGGGTAATTTCGATCCCAGTATCATGCTCAATCTTCAAAATTATACCACCACAGGATTGCCATGTTCAAGGGCTTTCCTCTCGTACAAAACTTAATGTTCTGACGATTTTTAAGGTGGGGCCAGATGCGACGGCGCGAGCAGGCACCCATTAGAAATTGACGTACACTGTGCGTGTATACAGCGTATACAAAGACACGGCGCAGTCAGGGTTCCAACCAACAATAAGGGGGTCATTCAACAAATAGGCGGGACAATTAAAAACTTTCAGCTACGCTCTGGAATAACTCTGGCACAAAAAATGCTAGGGAGATGCAGTTTGTACCTTAGTCATGCTGGCATATTCCTGCGTCCATTTTTTAAAGGTTTAGGGCGACTTGCACACTTCTTGATAGAAAAAAGCTCAAGTAGGCGGGGTTGCTCAGAAACGATTTCAACAGCCTCCACTATGGGAGTTTTGTGCACAGAGCTGTCGGAGAGAAAAACAAAATGTACAACGGGTAATTTCGATCCCAGTATCATGCTCAATCTTCAAAATTATACCACCACAGGATTGCCATGTTCAAGGGCTTTCCTCTCGTACAAAACTTAATGCTCTGACGATTTTAAAGGTGGGGCCAGATACGACGGCGCGAGCAATCACCCGTTAAAAATTGACGTACACTGTGCGTGTATACAGCGTATACAAAGACACGGCGCAGTCAGGGTTCCAACCAACAATAAGGGGGTCATTCAACAAATAGGCCGGACAATTAAAATCTTTCAGCTACGCTCTGGAATAACTCTGGAACAAAAAAATGCTAGGGAGATGCAGTTTGTACCTTATACTTAGTCAAGCTGGCATATTCCTGCGTCCATTTTTTAAAGATTTAGGGCGACTTGCACACTTCTTGATAGAAAAAAGCTCAAGTAGGCGGGGTTGCTCAGGAACAATTTCATCAGCCTCCACTATGGGAGTTTTGTGCACAGAGCTGTCGGAGAGACAAACAAAAGTTACAACGGGTAATTTCGATCCCAGTATCTTGCTCAATCTTCAAAATTTTACCACCACAGGATTGCCATGTTCAAGGGCTTTCCTCTCGTACAAAACTTAATGCTCTAACGATTTTTAAGGCGGGGTCAGATGCGACTGCGCGAGCAGGCACGCATTAGAAATTGACGTATACTGTGCGTGTATACAGCGTATACAAAGACACGGCGCAGTCAGGGTTCCAACCAACAATAAGGGGGTCATTCAAAAAATAGGCCGGACAATTAAAAACTTTCAGCTACGCTCTGGAATAACTCTGGAACAAAAAATGCTAGGGAGATGCAGTTTGTACCCTAGTCAAGCTGGCATATTCCTGCGTCCATTTTTTAAAGATTTAGGGCGACTTGCACACTTCTTGATAGAAAAAAGCTCAAGTAGGCGGGGTTGCTCAGAAACAATTTCAACAGCCTCCACTATGGGAGTTTTGTGCACAGAGCTGTCGGAGAGAAAAACAAAAGTTACAACGGGTAATTTCGATCCCAGTATCATGCTTAATCTTCAAAATTTTACCACCACAGGATTGCCATGTTCAAGGGCTTTCCTCTCGTACAAAACTTAATGCTCTAACGATTTTTAAGGCGGGGTCAGATGCGACTGCGCGAGCAGGCACGCATTAGAAATTGACTTATACTGTGCGTGTATACAGCGTATACAAAGACACGGCGCAGTCAGGGTTCCAACCAACAATAAGGGGGTCATTCAACAAATAGGCCGGACAATTAAAAACTTTCAGCTACGCTCTGGAATAACTCTGGAACAAAAAATACTACGGAGATGCAGTTTGTACCTTAGTCAAGCTGGCATATTCCTGCGTCCATTTTTTAAAGATTTAGGGCGACTTGCACACTTCTTGATAGAAAAAAGCTCAAGTAGGCGGGGTTGCTCAGAAACAATTTCAACAGCCTCCACTATGGGAGTTTTGTGCACAGAGCTGTCGGAGAGAAAAACAAAAGTTACAACGGGTAATTTCGATCCCAGTATCATGCTCAATCTTCAAAATTATACCACCACAGGATTGCCATGTTCAAGGGCTTTCCTCTCGTACAAAACTTAATGCTCTGACGATTTTTAAGGTGGGGCCAGATGCGACGGCGCGAGCAGGCACCCATTAGAAATTGACGTACACTGTGCGTGTATACAGCGTATACAAAGACACGGCGCAGTCAGGTTTCCAACCAACAATAAGGGGGTCATTCAACAAATAGGCCGGACAATTAAAAACTTTCAGCTACGCTCTGGAATAACTCTAGAACAAAAAATGCTAGGGAGATGCAGTTTGTACCTTAGTCAAGCTGGCATATTCCTGCGTCCATTTCTTAAAGATTTAGGGCGACTTGCACACTTCTTGATAGAAAAAAGCTCAAGTAGGCGGGGTTGCTCAGAAACAATTTCAACAGCCTCCACTATGGGAGTTTTGTGCACAAAGCTGTCGGAGAGAAAACAAAATGTACAACGGGTATTTTCGATCCCAGTATCATGCTCAATCTTCAAAATTTTACCACTACAGTATTGCCATGTGCAAGGGCTTTCCTCTCGTACAAAACTTAATGCTCTGACGATTTTTAAAGCGGGGTCAGATGCGACTGCGCGAGCAGGCACCCATTAGAAATTGACGTACACTGTGCGTGTATACAGCGTATACAAAGACACGGCGCAGTCAGGGTTCCAACCAACAATAAGGGGGTCATTCAACAAATAGGCCGGACAATTAAAAACTTTCAGCTACGCTCTGGAATAACTCTGGCACAAAAAATGCTAGGGAGATGCAGTTTGTACCTTAGTCAAGCTGGCATATTCCTGCGTCCATTTCTTAAAGATTTAGGGCGACTTACACACTTCTTGATAGAAAAAAGCTCAAGTAGGCGGGGTTGCTCAGAAACAATTTCAACAGCCTCCACTATGGGAGTTTTGTGCACAAAGCTGTCGGAGAGAAAACAAAATGTACAACGGGTAATTTCGATCCCAGTATCATGCTCAATCTTCAAAATTTTACCACCACAGGACTGCCATGTGCAAGGGCTTTCCTCTCGTACAAAACTTAATGCTCTGACGATTTTTAAAGCGGGGTCAGATGCGACTGCGCGAGCAGGCACCCATTAGAAATTGACGTACACTGTGCGTGTATACAGCGTATACAAAGACACGGCGCAGTCAGGGTTCCAACCAACAATAAGGGGGTCATTCAACAAATAGGCCGGACAATTAAAAACTTTCAGCTACGCTCTGGAATAACTCTGGCACAAAAAATGCTAGGGAGATGCAGTTTGTACCTTAGTCAAGCTGGCATATTCCTGCGTCCATTTCTTAAAGATTTAGGGCGACTTGCACACTTCTTGATAGAAAGAAGCTCAAGTAGGCGGGGTTGCTCAGAAACAATTTCAACAGGCTCCAGTATTGGAGTTTTGTGCACAGAGCTGTCGGAGAGACAAACAAAAGTTACAACGGGTAATTTCGATCCCAGTATCATGCTCAATCTTCAAAATTTTACCACCACAGGATTGCCATGTTCAAGGGCTTTCCTCTCGTACAAAACTTAATGCTCTGACGATTTTTAAGGTGGGGCCAGATACGACGGCGCGAGCAGGCACCCATTAAAAATTGACGTACACTGTGCGTGTATACAGCGTATACAAAGACACGGCGCAGTCAGGGTTCCAACCAACAATAAGGGGGTCATTCAACAAATAGGCCGGACAATTAAAAATTTCAGCTACGCTCTGGAATAACTCTGGCACAAAAAATGCTCGGGAGATGCAGTTTGTACCTTAGTCATGTTGGCATATTCCTGCGTCCATTTTTTAAAGATTTAGGGCGACTTGCTCACTTCTTGAGAGAAAAAAGCTCAAGTAGCCGGGGTTGCTCAGAAACAATTTCAACAGCCTCCACTATGGGAGTTTTGTGCAAAGAGCTGTCGGAGAGAAAAACAAAATGTACAACGGGTAATTTCGATCCCAGTATCATGCTCAATCTTCAAAATTTTACCACCACAGGATTACCATGTTCAAGGGCTTTCCTCTCGTACAAAACTTAATGCTCTGACGATTTTAAAGGTGGGGCCAGATACGACGGCGCGAGTAGGCACCCATTAAAAATTGACGTACACTGTGCGTGTATACAGCGTATACAAAGACACGGCGCAGTCAGGGTTCCAACCAACAATAAGGGGGTCATTCAACAAATAGGCCGGACAATTAAAAACTTTCAGCTACGCTCTGGAATAACTCTGGAACAAATAATGCTAGGGAGATGCAGTTTGTACCTTAGTCATGCTGGCATATTCCTGCGTCCATTTTTTAAAGATTTAGGGCGACTTACACACTTCTTGATAGAAAAAAGCTCAAGTAGGCGGGGTTGCTCAGAAACAATTTCAACAGCCTCCACTATGGGAGTTTTGTGCACAAAGCTGTCGGAGAGAAAACAAAATGTACAACGGGTAATTTCGATCCCAGTATCATGCTCAATCTTCAAAATTTTACCACCACAGGACTGCCATGTTCAAGGGCTTTCCTCTCGTACAAAACTTAATGCTCTGACGATTTTTAAAGCGGGGTCAGATGCGACTGCGCGAGCAGGCACCCATTAGAAATTGACGTACACTGTGCGTGTATACAGCGTATACAAAGACACGGCGCAGTCAGGGTTCCAACCAACAATAAGGGGGTCATTCAACAAATAGGCCGGACAATTAAAAACTTTCAGCTACGCTCTGGAATAACTCTGGCACAAAAAATGCTAGGGAGATGCAGTTTGTACCTTAGTCAAGCTGGCATATTCCTGCGTCCATTTCTTAAAGATTTAGGGCGACTTGCACACTTCTTGATAGAAAGAAGCTCAAGTAGGCGGGGTTGCTCAGAAACAATTTCAACAGGCTCCAGTATTGGAGTTTTGTGCACAGAGCTGTCGGAGAGACAAACAAAAGTTACAACGGGTAATTTCGATCCCAGTATCATGCTCAATCTTCAAAATTTTACCACCACAGGATTGCCATGTTCAAGGGCTTTCCTCTCGTACAAAACTTAATGCTCTGACGATTTTTAAGGTGGGGTCAGATGCGACGGCGCGAGCAGGCACCCATTAGAAATTGACGTACACTGTGCGTGTATACAGCGTATACAAAGACACGGCGCAGACAGGGTTCCAACCAACAATAAGGGGGTCATTCAAAAAATAGGCCGGACAATTAAAAACTTTCAGCTACGCTCTGGAATAACTCTAGAACAAATAATGCTAGGGAGATGCAGTTTGTACCTTAGTCATGCTGGCATATTCCTGCGTCCATTTTTTAAAGATTTAGGGCGACTTACACACTTCTTGATAGAAAAAAGCTCAAGTAGGCGGGGTTGCTCAGAAACAATTTCAACAGCCTCCACTATGGGAGTTTTGTGCACAAAGCTGTCGGAGAGAAAACAAAATGTACAACGGGTAATTTCGATCCCAGTATCATGCTCAATCTTCAAAATTTTACCACCACAGGACTGCCATGTTCAAGGGCTTTCCTCTCGTACAAAACTTAATGCTCTGACGATTTTTAAAGCGGGGTCAGATGCGACTGCGCGAGCAGGCACCCATTAGAAATTGACGTACACTGTGCGTGTATACAGCGTATACAAAGACACGGCGCAGTCAGGGTTCCAACCAACAATAAGGGGGTCATTCAACAAATAGGCCGGACAATTAAAAACTTTCAGCTACGCTCTGGAATAACTCTGGCACAAAAAATGCTAGGGAGATGCAGTTTGTACCTTAGTCAAGCTGGCATATTCCTGCGTCCATTTCTTAAAGATTTAGGGCGACTTGCACACTTCTTGATAGAAAGAAGCTCAAGTAGGCGGGGTTGCTCAGAAACAATTTCAACAGGCTCCAGTATTGGAGTTTTGTGCACAGAGCTGTCGGAGAGACAAACAAAAGTTACAACGGGTAATTTCGATCCCAGTATCATGCTCAATCTTCAAAATTTTACCACCACAGGATTGCCATGTTCAAGGGCTTTCCTCTCGTACAAAACTTAATGCTCTGACGATTTTTAAGGTGGGGCCAGATACGACGGCGCGAGCAGGCACCCATTAAAAATTGACGTACACTGTGCGTGTATACAGCGTATACAAAGACACGGCGCAGTCAGGGTTCCAACCACCAATAAGGGGGTCATTCAACAAATAGGCCGGACAATTAAAAATTTCAGCTACGCTCTGGAATAACTCTGGCACAAAAAATGCTCGGGAGATGCAGTTTGTACCTTAGTCATGTTGGCATATTCCTGCGTCCATTTTTTTAAGATTTAGGGCGACTTACTCACTTCTTAAAAGAAAAAAGCTCAAGTAGCCGGGGTTGCTCAGAAACAATTTCAACAGCCTCCACTATGGGAGTTTTGTGCACAGAGCTGTCGGAGAGAAAAACAAAAGTTACAACGGGTAATTTCGATCCCAGTATCATGCTCAATCTTCAAAATTTTACCACCACAGGATTGGCATGTTCAAGGGCTTTCCTCTCGTACAAAACTTAATGCTCTGACGATTTTTAAGGTCGGGCCAGATGCGACGGCGCGAGCAGGCACCCATTAGAAATTGACGTACACTGTGCGTGTATACAGCGTATACAAAGACACGGCGCAGTCAGGGTTCCAACCAACAATAAGGGGGTCATTCAACAAATAGGCCGGACAATTAAAAACTTTCAGCTACGCTCTGGAATAACTCTAGAACAAAAAATGCTAGGGAGATGCAGTTTGTACCTTAGTCATGCTGGCATATTCCTGCATCCATTTTTTAAAGATTTAGGGCGACTTACACACTTCTTGATAGAAAAAAGCTCAAGTAGGCGGGGTTGCTCAGAAACAATTTCAACAGCCTCCACTATGGGAGTTTTGTGCACAGAGCTGTCGGAGAGAAAACAAAATGTACAACGGGTAATTTCGATCCCAGTATCATGCTCAATCTTCAACATTTTACCACCACAGGATTGCCATGTTCAAGGGCTTTCCTCTCGTACAAAACTTAATGCTCTGACGATTTTTAAGGTCGGGCCAGATGCGACGGCGCGAGCAGGCACCCATTAGAAATTGACGTACACTGTGCGTGTATACAGCGTATACAAAGACACGGCGCAGTCAGGGTTCCAACCAACAATAAGGGGGTCATTCAACAAATAGGCCGGACAATTAAAAACTTTCAGCTACGCTCTGGAATAACTCTAGAACAACAAATGCTAGGGAGATGCAGTTTGTACCTTAGTCATGCTGGCATATTCCTGCGTCCATTTCTTAAAGATTTAGGGCGACTTACACACTTCTTGATAGAAAAAAGCTCAAGTAGGCGGGGTTGCTCAGAAACAATTTCAACAGCCTCCACTATGGGAGTTTTGTGCACAGAGCTGTCGGAGAGAAAACAAAATGTACAACGGGTAATTTCGATCCCAGTATCATGCTCAATCTTCAAAATTTTACCACCACAGGACTGCCATGTTTAAGGGCTTTCTTCTCGTACAAAACTTAATGCTCTAACGATTTTTAAGGCGGGGTCAGATGCGACTGCGCGAGCAGGCACGCATTAGAAATTGACGTATACTGTGCGTGTATACAGCGTATACAAAGACACGGCGCAGTCAGGGTTCCAACCAACAATAAGGGGGTCATTCAAAAAATAGGCTGGACAATTAAAAACTTTCAGCTACGCTCTGGAATAACTCTGGAACAAAAAATGCTAAGGAGATGCAGTTTGTGCCTTAGTCAAGCTGGCATATTCCTGCGTCCATTTTTTAAAGATTTAGGGCGACTTGCACACTTCTTGATAGAAAAAAGCTCAAGTAGGCGGGGTTGCTCAGAAACAATTTCAACAGCCTCCACTATGGGAGTTTTGTGCACAGAGCTGTCGGAGAGAAAAACAAAAGTTACAACGGGTAATTTCGATCCCAGTATCATGCTCAATCTTTAAAATTTTACCACCACAGGATTGCCATGTTCAAGGGCTTTCCTCTCGTACAAAACTTAATGCTCTGAAGATTTTTAAGGTCGGGCCAGATGCGACGGCGCGAGCAGGCACGCATTAGAAATTGACGTACACTGTGCGTGTATACAGCGTATACAAAGACACGGCGCAGTCAGGGTTCCAACCAACAATAAGGGGGTCAATCAACAAATAGGCCGGACATTTAAAAACTTTCAGCTACGCTCTGGAATAACTCTGGAACAAAAAATGCTAGGGAGATGCAGTTTGTACCTTAGTCATGCTGGCATATTCCTGCGTCCATTTTTAAAAGGTTTCGGGCGACTTGCACACTTCTTGATAGAAAAAAGCTCAAGTAGGCGGGGTTGCTCAGAAACGATTTCAACAGCCTCCACTATGGGAGTTTTGTGCACAGAGCTGTCGGAGAGAAAAACAAAATGTACAACGGGTAATTTCGATCCCAGTATCATGCTCAATCTTCAAAATTTTACCACCACAGGATTGCCATGTTCAAGGGCTTTCCTCTCGTACAAAACTTAATGCTCTGACGATTTTAAAGGTGGGGCCAGATACGACGGCGCGAGCAGGCACCCATTAAAAATGACGTACACTTAAAGATAGGTGGATTCACGCTTCCGGTGAGATATCGTGGACAGCAGAAGACTTGCAAGGTTTGCAATGAGCCCGGTCACTTTGCCCGAGATTGCCCAAGAAGGGGCCGATGCTTCATTTGCAACAGCGACCAACATAGAGCATCATGGCACGATGACAACGAAGAACAGGAAGCGACCCAAACCCCTATTGTCTTTGTACATACGGACAGGAAAACCAACCAGAGATATGACAGTGATACTGATCATGATGATGATTTTGATCATGAAAATGAAAGCCAAAATGAAGATATCACTGATAAACCACCTACTCAATATGATGATGACAGCGATGACAGCAAAGAAAGTGAAGAAAATGCCGATGACCACGACAACCCTAACAAGTCGACAGCAACCAAAGATACGGAGCCGATCGGCGAATCAAGTAACGACAAATCACACCATGAACCTGAAGCGCAACCAAAGGAGTCAGCCATAAAGAAAAAGTCCTTTGCTGAAGTCACCTCACAACCTAAAAACAAAAAGGATCCCAAAGAACAATCAAGCGAGAAGAGAAAGACAACGACACCCGTCTCATTTTGGGATGAGGCTTGCAAAGCTGGATTCTCCGGAACTAAAACCAAAAAGCAGACGCTCAAGAAAACTGTGGAATCAAGGAAACGAAAATCAAGTGATGGTGAAGAAGAACCCGGAAGCAAGCAACAAAAGGAAGATCGAGCAAACTCAAGTGCTGACTCAATGGAGCTTGTAAATGACGAATCTGATTTCGAGGGAGAACACGGCCAAGAACATATTGATCACGACTATGCTCGTAATGGGGTACAACGATCCAGGAAAAAACGTGAATCACGGAAGAGAGGTGATAAATCAGAGACACAAAATGAGGACTCAAGTCAACAAGAGACTACAAAAACTCAAAGCCGAAGGGGTAGAGGACGAGGTCGGCCAACCATCAACTAACTCGACTAAAATGGTGGTTTTTACTATACTTATTCTCTGTATGTCATTTTTGTCAATTGCATCATTGAATGTTAACGGTCTGAGAAGTGATCATAAACGTGAAGTTATTTTTGAATTTTTTCTACGTCATAAATATAGTGTAATTCTTTTACAAGAAACTCATAGCGAAGAAGCAGATGAATTATTATGGAGTACTCAGTGGGAAGGTAAAATGTATTTTAATCACGGGAATCGCCAATCACGGGGGGTAGCAATACTCACTTCTCACAAATTGGATCTTGAAGTCATGGATATTGATAGAGACAATGAAGGTAGATGGATTAAAGGGGATATTAAATGGAATGGTCAATTAATTACAATAGCTTCCGCTTATGCTCCCAATAATTCATACGCTAGAGCATTTTATTTTGATGGTTTATGTGATCGCATTGGTGTTAGCAATGTTATTATCGGTGGAGATTTTAATTGCAATTTAGACAACGGTAAAGTCATTGATCATAGTAAAACTATTATGAAAAATGTTTTAAATGAAAAGGATATTTTAGACGTCTGGCGGACTCTTCAACCAGACAAACCAGGCTACACACATTTTCACAAAGCTACTAAAAAGTCTAGCAGAATCGACTATTTTCTCGTCTCGTCTAACTTCATACGTAATATCACTGACATATCTGTGTACATGCACGGTTTATCTGATCACTATGTATTAAATATTAAACTGTATGATTCCAATGCTAGCCATGGTAATGGAAGATGGATTTGCAATAATAGCCTTCTTAAAGATGAGGATTGCATTTTACGAATCAGTTTTTTCTGGAATTTTTGGAGAAGCCAAAAGACTAACTACAACAATTTACTTGACTGGTGGGAAATTGGTAAATTCAGGACTAAAGAAATTATTCAAGAGTATGGTAAGGAGAAAGCCTACAAAGAAAGGCAGAAACAAACACATTTACAGAAACAATATGACACTCTTATCAATGGTCCAGGTAAATCTGACATTGACGCCATTAGGGATCTTGAAGCTCAACTTAAAAATTATGAATTTGGGGAATGGCAGAGAGCCAAAATTAGGGTTAGAAACATTACTAAGGACGAAGGAGAAAAACCATCCAAATTTTTTCTTGATATAGAAAAACAAAAAACTAACAACGCCAAAATTGACAAACTTGTCACTCCTGATGGTAAATTTGTGGATGAGCCAAGTTCTTTGCTATGTTTGGTGAATTCCTTTTATACTGATTTGTACACATCTGATAAAGTTTCTGAGTCCGATTTGAATTACATCATTTCTAAAGTTGAGAGTAAAGATATTCCTGATGACATTTGTGAGGATCTTGAAAAGGACATGTTTGAGGATGAGGTTAAAGCAGCACTCCTTCAAATGAACAAAAATAAATCTCCTGGCCTTGATGGCCTTACTGTAGAGTGTTATCAAGCTATGTGGCCTTTTATAAAAGATGATTTTATTGAAGTTTTAAAAAATTGTTATATCAGCGGTAAACTTAGTAATTCTATGAATACTGGTCTGATTAGATTAATTTATAAGATGAGGGGAAGCAGGTTTGATCTTAAAAATTGGAGGCCTATCTCCCTTTTAAATGTTGATTATAAGATATTAGCCAAAGTTCTAACCAACAGGCTGAAAAAAGCTATGCCTTTTTTGATTGGTGATGAGCAAACATGTGGCGTTCCCGAGAGGAAAATCCATCACAACCTCATGCTCTTGCGAGATGGCATTGATTTTATTAATTGGAATGATAAGGAAGCAGCTGTTTTAACTATTGACCAAGAAAAGGCTTTCGATAGAATTGATTGGACTTATATGTTTAACATGCTTAAGAAACTGGGGATTCCCCCAAAATTCATTCAATGGATTAAGCTTTTGTATAGTGATCCTGAGAGTTGCGTCATTGTAAATAATTTCATTGGCATGCCTTTCCAAATAAGTAGGGGAATTAGACAGGGGTGCCCACTGTCTCCATTGTTATATGCTATTTGTGCTGAGGGATTAGGGACTCTGATAAGAAGTAATAGTAGTCTGAGTGGTATTCAGCTCCCAGGTGGAACAGAGTGTCTTAAACTTATTCAACATGCTGATGACACCACAGTTTTTGTTTCTAAAGATGATGATTTTCCTGTTATTAAAGAAGTTTTATGTAAGTACTGTAACGGAAGCGGGTCCAAGGTGAACACCTCTAAAACAATGGGTTTATGGCTTGGTAAGTGGAAAAATAGAACAGACAGACCATGTGAATTTATCTGGAATAATGACAAACTTAAAATCCTGGGTATTTATGTTGGCAACAATGTCACACCGGCAGATAACTGGGAACCCAGAGTCAACAAAATTAAGTGTGTTTTAAATCGTTATAGACAGCGCGACCTGACTTTGTCGGGGAAAGCAGTCATAGTGAATGTTATGGTTGGCAGTAGCCTCAACTACCTTGGTAGCGTTATCTCTTGCCCCGAAGAGATGGTCAAGAAAATCGAGCAGGCAATATTTAGTTTTTACTGGTCTGACAAACCCGACAAAATCAAGCGCCTCACTATCACTGGGCCCCGCAATATGGGTGGAACTGGCCTTATAGATGTTAGAGTCCGGTTACGCTGTCTGAAACTGATGTGGTTGGGAAATTATATTCAAAGTGATGGCAAATGGAAACAATTTTTCAATTACTGGATCGAAAAAACAGGCGAGCTACAAAATTTGGGGTGGTATGTGTTTGAGAAAACCAAAACGAGATCTTTAAAGACCACCCCGTTTTATGAGGACCTCTTCATATCCTATAGAAAAGCTGAAGCCACTATTAGACCAGAGTTCTCATCTAAGTTGGAGGTTATGAATATACCGCTTTTTAACAATACTGTTATCACTGGTGATCCAGACAAAGATCTTTTAAGTCATGTCCTTTTGGCAAATGGTATGAGTAAATTTCACCATGTTGTTAGAAATAATAGATTGGTTACATTTAAAGAGTTGGCCAGGAAATGTAAAATTAATCCCATAAGTGCTGGTCGTATAGTTAAGCGCCTTAAACGGAATATCAATCCAGGTTTGTTCAAAGAAACAAGGTGTGGGCCAAGTAATCATCCTAGTAGATGGCTGAATATAAAATTAGATCAAGGGGAAGAGGACTGTGTGTCATTTTCTAAACTTTCCAACAAAATTTTGTACAAAGCCCTCAAGGCAAGAGAATTTGTCAGGCCAAAGGCCCAAGAAAAGTGGGCTCAGATTTTAAACCTCTCGGACGATTTTAACTGGACTGGTGTGTGGGGAAAAATTCAACAAAACAATTTTTTGGATGGTAAAGATAAAGATGTGATTTTTAGACTTTGTCACAGGATACTTCCAACCCGGGACAAACTTGTTCATATGGGAATAACTGATAAAGTTGAGTGTCCTCTCTGTAATTCTGCTACTGAAACTATTGAGCACTTGTTTTTATACTGCAAAACAGCGATTGAACCCTGGTTATTCGTTGAACATTTAATTAGAAAACAAGTTGGTTGTAGTTTCTTTTGTTTAACTGATTGTTCTATAATTTGTAGCACCAATCTGTCGTTTGTGTCGATGATTATTGTTGCAATGATGATTAGGGTAATTTGGAGATGTAGATGTGATCTTGTTTTTAATGAAGACAAAACGTACACCACAGCTAACATTGTTCAAAGTTTTAAAGAAGCGCTGAAAAACTTCTTGGTAATGGAAAGTGACCGACTAAAAACATCTAGTTTCAATCAACTTTACAAATTTCTGTGTTTTTTTCAAGATGACAGACTTATCTTTAAGTTTTAACTTTCGCTTTACCTAATGGCTATCGTTGTGGGGATTTCCTTTTGAGATTGTTTTGTTTTGTTTTGTTTTATTTTAAATTAATTAAGTCCATTGTTTTCCTTATTTCGTGAAAATGTCACGCTAAAGGTTTTTTTTTTTTTTTTTTTTTTTTTTTTTTTTTTTTTTATATATTTGTATATACTAGAATATTTATTTAATGTTCGTTTTTGCTATGTAATAGCATTATTTAGTATGATTCTTTATTAATGTGGATTGAGTGATGTATGTTGTCATTTGTAGAATAAACGGAGTAGAATAACTCCAATCGAAAGAAAAAAAAAAAAAAAAAAAAAAAATGACGTACACTGTGCGTGTATACAGCGTATACAAAGACATGGCGCAGTCAGGGTTCCAACCAACAATAAGGGGAGTCATTCAACAAATAGGCCGGACAATTAAAATCTTTCAGCTACGCTCTGGAATAACTCTGAAACAAAAAATGCTAGGGAGATGCAGTTTGTACCTTAGTCAAGCTGGCATATTCCTGCGTCTATTTTTTAAAGATTTAGGGCGACTTGCACACTTCTTGATAGAAAAAAGCTCAAGTAGGCGGGGTTGCTCAGAAACAATTTCAACAGCCTCCACTATGGGAGTTTTGTGCACAGAGCTGTCGGAGAGAAAAACAAAAGTTACAACGGGTAATTTCGATCCCAGTATCATGCTCAATCTTCAAAATTTTACCACCACAGGATTGCCATGTTCAAGGGCTTTCCTCTCGTACAAAACTTAATGCTCTGACGATTTTTAAGGTGGGGCCAGATGCGACGGCGCGAGCAGGCACCCATTAGAAATTGACGTACACTGTGCGTGTATACAGCGTATACAAAGACACGCCGCAGTCAGGGTTCCAACCAACAATAAGGGGGTCATTCAACAAATAGGCCGGACAATTAAAAACTTTCAGCTACGCTCTGGAATAACTCTGGAACAAAAAATGCTAGGGAGATGCAGTTTGTACCTTAGTCAAGCTGGCATATTCCTGCGTCCATTTTCTAAAGGTTTAGGGCGACTTGCACACTTCTTGATAGAAAAAAGCTCAAGTAGGCGGGGTAGCTCAGAAACGATTTCAACAGCCTCCACTATGGGAGTTTTGTGCACAGAGCTGTCGGAGAGAAAAACAAAATGTACAACGGGTAATTTCGATCCCAGTATCATGCTCAATCTTCAAAATTTTACCACCACAGGATTGCCATGTTCAAGGGCTTTCCTCTCGTACAAAACTTAATGCTCTGACGATTTTAAAGGTGGGGCCAGATACGACGGCGCGAGCAGGCACCCATTAAAAATGACGTACACTGTGCGTGTATACAGCGTATACAAAGACACGGCGCAGTCAGGGTTCCAACCAACAATAAGGGGAGTCATTCAACAAATAGGCCGGACAATTAAAATCTTTCAGCTACGCTCTGGAATAACCCTGAAACAAAAAATGCTAGGGAGATGCAGTTTGTACCTTAGTCAAGCTGGCATATTCCTGCGTCTATTTTTTAAAAATTTAGGGCGACTTGCACACTTCTTGATAGAAAAAAGCTCAAGTAGGCGGGGTTGCTCAGAAACAATTTCAACAGCCTCCACTATGGGAGTTTTGTGCACAGAGCTGTCGGAGAGAAAAACAAAAGTTACAACGGGTAATTTCGATCCCAGTATCATGCTCAATCTTCAAAATTTTACCACCACAGGATTGCCATGTTCAAGGGCTTTCCTCTCGTACAAAACTTAATGCTCTGACGATTTTTAAGATGGGGCCAGATGCGACGGCGCGAGCAGGCACCCATTAGAAATTGACGTACACTGTGCGTGTATACAGCGTATACAATGACAACTCGCTGTCAGGGTTCCAACCAACAATAAGGGGGTCATTCAACTAATAGGCCGGACAATTAAAAACTTTCAGCTACGCTCTGGAATAACTCTGGAACAAAAAATGCTAGGGAGATGCAGTTTGTACCTTAGTCATGCTGGCATATTCCTGCGTCCATTTTTTAAAGATTTAGGGCGACTTGCACACTTCTTGATAGAAAAAAGCTCAAGTAGGCGGGGTTGCTCAGAAACAATTTCAACAGCCTCCACTATGGGAGTTTTGTGCACAGAGCTGTCGGAGAGAAAAACAAAAGTTACAACGGGTAATTTCGATCCCAGTATCATGCTCAATCTTCAAAATTTTACCACCACAGGATTGCCATGTTCAAGGGCTTTCCTCTCGTACAAAACTTAATGCTCTGACGATTTTTAAGATGGGGCCAGATGCGACGGCGCGAGCAGGCACCCATTAGAAATTGACGTACACTGTGCGTGTATACAGCGTATACAATGACAACTCGCTGTCAGGGTTCCAACCAACAATAAGGGGGTCATTCAACTAATAGGCCGGACAATTAAAAACTTTCAGCTACGCTCTGGAATAACTCTGGAACAAAAAATGCTAGGGAGATGTAGTTTGTACCTTAGTCAAGCTGGCATATTCCTGCGTCCATTTCTTAAAGATTTAGGGCGACCTGCATCTTCTTGATAGAAAGAAGCTCAAGTAGGCGGGGTTGCTCAGAAACAATTTCAACAGCCTCCACTATGGGAGTTTTGTGCACAGAGCTGTCGGAGAGACAAACAAAAGTTACAACGGGTAATTTCGATCCCAGTATCATGCTCAATCTTCAAAATTTTACCACCACAGGATTGCCATGTTCAAGGGCTTTCCTCTCGTACAAAACTTAATGCTCTGACGATTTTTAAGGTGGGGCCAGATGCGACGGCGCGAGCAGGCACCCATTAGAAATTGACGTACACTGTGCGTGTATACAGCGTATACAAAGACACGGCGCAGTCAGGGTTCCAACCAAAAATAAGGGGGTCATTCAACAAATAGGCCGGACAATTAAAAACTTTCAGCTACGCTCTGGAATAACTCTGGAACAAAAAATGCTAGGGAGATGCAGTTTGTACCTTAGTCATGCTGGCATATTCCTGCGTCCATTTTTTAAAGGTTTAGGGCGACTTGCACACTTCTTAAAAGAAAAAAGCTCAAGTAGCCGGGGTTGCTCAGAAACGATTTCAACAGCCTCCACTATGGGAGTTTTGTGCACAGAGCTGTCGGAGAGAAAAACAAAATGTACAACGGGTAATTTCGATCCCAGTATCATGCTCAATCTTCAAAATTTTACCACCACAGGATTGCCATGTTCAAGGGCTTTCCTCTCGTACAAAACTTAATGCTCTGACGATTTTAAAGGTGGGGCCAGATACGACGGCGCGAGCAGGCACCCATTAAAAATTGACGTACACTGTGCGTGTATACAGAGTATACAAAGACACGGCGCAGTCAGGGTTCCAACCAACAATAAGGGGGTCATTCAACAAATAGGCCGGACAATTAAAAACTTTCAGCTACGCTCTGTAATAACTCTGGAACAAAAAATGCTAGGGAGATGCAGTTTGTACCTTAGTCAAGCTGGCATATTCCTGCGTCTATTTTTTAAAGATTCAGGGCGATTTGCACAATTCTTGATAGAAAAAAGCTCAAGTAGGCGGGGTTGCTCAGAAACAATTTCAACAGCCTCCACTATGGGAGTTTTGTGCACAGAGCTGTCGGAGAGAAAAACAAAAGTTACAACGGGTAATTTCGATCCCAGTATCATGCTCAATCTTCAAAATTTTACCACCACAGGATTGCCATGTTCAAGGGCTTTCCTCTCGTACAAAACTTAATGCTCTGACGATTTTTAAGGTGGGGCCAGATGCGACGGCGCGAGCAGGCACCCATTAGAAATTGACGTACACTGTGCGTGTATACAGCGTATACAAAGACACGGCGCAGTCAGGGTTCCAACCAACAATAAGGGGGTCATTCAACAAATAGGCCGGACAATTAAAAACTTTCAGCTACGCTCTGGAATAACTCTGGAACAAAAAATGCTAGGGAGATGCAGTTTGTACCTTAGTCAAGCTGGCATATTCCTGCGTCCATTTCTTAAAGGTTTAGGGCGACTTGCACACTTCTTGATAGAAAAAAGCTCAAGTAGGCGGGGTTGCTCAGAAACGATTTCAACAGCCTCCACTATGGGAGTTTTGTGCACAGAGCTGTCGGAGAGAAAAACAAAATGTACAACGGGTAATTTCGATCCCAGTATCATGCTCAATCTTCAAAATTTTACCACCACATGATTGCCATGTTCAAGGGCTTTCCTCTCGTACAAAACTTAATGCTCTGACGATTTTAAAGGTGGGGCCAGATACGACGGCGCGAGCAGGCACCCATTAACAATTGACGTACACTGTGCGTGTATACAGCGTATACAAAGACACGGCGCAGTCAGGGTTCCAACCACCAATAAGGGGGTCATTCAACAAATAGGCCGGACAATTAAAAACTTTCAGCTACGCTCTGGAATAACTCTGGAACAAAAAATGCTCGGGAGATGCAGTTTGTACCTTAGTCATGTTGGCATATTCCTGCGTCTATTTTTTAAAGATTTAGGGCGACTTACACACTTCTTGAGAGAAAAAAGCTCAAGTAGCCGGGGTTGCTCAGAAACAATTTCAACAGCCTCCACTATGGGAGTTTTGTGCACAGAGCTGTCGGAGAGAAAAACAAAAGTTACAACGGGTAAGTTGGATCCCAGTATCATGCTCAATCTTCAAAATTTTACCACCACAGGATTGCCATGTTCAAGGGCTTTCCTCTCGTACAAAACTTAATGCTCTGACGATTTTTAAGATGGGGCCAGATGCGACGGCGCGAGCAGGCACCCATTAGAAATTGACGTACACTGTGCGTGTATACAGCGTATACAATGACAACTCGCTGTCAGGGTTCCAACCAACAATAAGGGGGTCATTCAACTAATAGGCCGGACAATTAAAAACTTTCAGCTACGCTCTGGAATAACTCTGGAACAAAAAATGCTAGGGAGATGCAGTTTGTACCTTAGTCATGCTGGCATATTCCTGCGTCCATTTTTTAAAGGTTAGGGCGACTTGCACACTTCTTAAGAGAAAAAAGCTCAAGTAGCCGGGGTTGCTCAGAAACGATTTCAACAGCCTCCACTATGGGAGTTTTGTGCACAGAGCTGTCGGAGAGAAAAACAAAATGTACAACGGGTAATTTCGATCCCAGTATCATGCTCAATCTTCAAAATTTTACCACCACAGGATTGCCATGTTCAAGGGCTTTCCTCTCGTACAAAACTTAATGCTCTGACGATTTTAAAGGTGGGGCCAGATACGACGGCGCGAGCAGGCACCCATTAAAAATTGACGTACACTGTGCGTGTATACATAGTATACAAAGACACGGCGCAGTCAGGGTTCCAACCAACAATAAGGGGGTCATTCAACAAATAGGCCGGACAATTAAAAACTTTCAGCTACGCTCTGTAATAACTCTGGAACAAAAAATGCTAGGGAGATGCAGTTTGTACCTTAGTCAAGCTGGCATATTCCTGCGTCTATTTTTTAAAGATTTAGGGCGACTTGCACAATTCTTGAGAGAAAAAAGCTCAAGTAGGCGGGGTTGCTCAGAAACAATTTCAACAGCCTCCACTATGGGAGTTTTGTGCACAGAGCTGTCGGAGAGAAAAACAAAAGTTACAACGGGTAATTTCGATCCCAGTATCATGCTCAATCTTCAAAATTTTACCACCACAGGATTGCCATGTTCAAGGGCTTTCCTCTCGTACAAAACTTAATGCTCTGACGATTTTTAAGGTGGGGCCAGATGCGACGGCGCGAGCAGGCACCCATTAGAAATTGACGTACACTGTGCGTGTATACAGCGTATACAAAGACACGGCGCAGTCAGGGTTCCAACCAACAATAAGGGGGTCATTCAACAAATAGGCCGGACAATTAAAAACTTTCAGCTACGCTCTGGAATAACTCTGGAACAAAAAATGCTAGGGAGATGCAGTTTGTACCTTAGTCAAGCTGGCATATTCCTGCGTCCATTTTCTAAAGGTTTAGGGCGACTTGCACACTTCTTGATAGAAAAAAGCTCAAGTAGGCGGGGTTGCTCAGAAACAATTTCAACAGCCTCCACTATGGGAGTTTTGTGCACAGAGCTGTCGGAGAGAAAAACAAAATGTACAACGGGTAATTTCGATCCCAGTATCATGCTCAATCTTCAAAATTTTACCACCACAGGATTGCCATGTTCAAGGGCTTTCCTCTCGTACAAAACTTAATGCTCTGACGATTTTAAAGGTGGGGCCAGATGCGACGGCGCGAGCAGGCACCCATTAAAAATTGACGTACACTGTGCGTGTATACAGCGTATACAAAGACACGGCGCAGTCAGGGTTCCAACCACCAATAAGGGGGTCATTCAACAAATAGGCCGGACAATTAAAAACTTTCATTTACGCTCTGGAATAACTCTGGAACAAAAAATGCTCGGGAGATGCAGTTTGTACCTTAGTCATGTTGGCATATTCCTGCGTCTATTTTTTAAAGATTTAGGGCGACTTACACACTTCTTGAGAGAAAAAAGCTCAAGTAGCCGGGGTTGCTCAGAAACAATTTCAACAGCCTCCACTATGGGAGTTTTGTGCACAGAGCTGTCGGAGAGAAAAACAAAAGTTACAACGGGTAATTTGGATCCCAGTATCATGCTCAATCTTCAAAATTTTACCACCACAGGATTGCCATGTTCAAGGGCTTTCCTCTCGTACAAAACTTAATGCTCTGACGATTTTTAAGATGGGGCCAGATGCGACGGCGCGAGCAGGCACCCATTAGAAATTGACGTACACTGTGCGTGTATACAGCGTATACAATGACAACTCGCTGTCAGGGTTCCAACCAACAATAAGGGGGTCATTCCACTAATAGGCCGGACAATTAAAAACTTTCAGCTACGCTCTGGAATAACTCTGGAACAAAAAATGCTAGGGAGATGCAGTTTGTACCTTAGTCATGCTGGCATATTCCTGCGTCCATTTTTTAAAGATTTAGGGCGACTTACACACTTCTTGATAGAAAAAAGCTCAAGCAGGCGGGGTTGCTCAGAAACAATTTCAACAGCCTCCACTATGGGAGTTTTGTGCACAGAGCTGTCGGAGAGACAAACAAAAGTTACAACGGGTAATTTCGATCCCAGTATCATGCTCAATCTTCAAAATTTTACCACCACAGGATTGCCATGTTCAAGGGCTTTCCTCTCATACAAAACTTAATGCTCTGACGATTTTTAAGGTGGGGCCAGATGCGACGGCGCGAGCAGGCACCCATTAGAAATTGACGTACACTGTGCGTGTATACAGCGTATACAAAGACACGGCGCAGTCAGGGTTCCAACCAACAATAAGGGGGTCATTCAACAAATAGGCCGGACAATTAAAAACTTTCAGCTACGCTCTGGAATAACTCTGGAACAAAAAATGCTAGGGAGATGCAGTTTGTACCTTAGTCATGCTGGCATATTCCTGCGTCCATTTTTTAAAGATTTAGGGCGACTTGCACACTTCTTGATAGAAAAAAGCTCAAGTAGGCGGGGTTGCTCAGAAACAATTTCAACAGCCTCCACTATGGGAGTTTTGTGCACAGAGCTGTCGGAGAGAAAAACAAAATGTACAACGGGTATTTTCGATCCCAGTATCATGCTCAATCTTCAAAATTTTACCACTACAGTATTGCCATGTTCAAGGGCTTTCCTCTCGTACAAAACTTAATGCTCTGACGATTTTTAAAGCGGGGTCAGATGCGACTGCGCGAGCAGGCACCCAATAGAAATTGACGTACACTGTGCGTGTATACAGCGTATACAAAGACACGGCGCAGTCAGGGTTCCAACCACCAATAAGGGGGTCATTCAACAAATAGGCCGGACAATTAAAAACTTTCAGCTACGCTCTGGAATAACTCTGGAACAAAAAATGCTCGGGAGATGCAGTTTGTACCTTAGTCATGTTGGCATATTCCTGCGTCTATTTTTTAAAGATTTAGGGCGACTTACACACTTCTTGAGAGAAAAAAGCTCAAGTAGCCGGGGTTGCTTAGAAACAATTTCAACAACCTCCACTATGGGAGTTTTGTGCACAGAGCTGTCGGAGAGAAAAAACAAAAGTTACAACGGGTAATTTGGATCCCATTATCATGCTCAATCTTCAAAATTTTACCACCACAGGATTGCCATGTTCAAGGGCTTTCCTCTCGTACAAAACTTAATGCTCTGACGATTTTTAAGGTGGGGCCAAATGCGACGGCGCGAGCAGGCACCCATTAGAAATTGACGTACACTGTGCGTGTATACAGCGTATACAAAGACACGGCGCAGTCAGGGTTCCAACCAACAATAAGGGGGTCATTCAACAAATAGGCCGGACAATTAAAAACTTTCAGCTACGCTCTGGAATAACTCTGGAACAAAAAATGCTAGGGAGATGTAGTTTGTACCTTAGTCAAGCTGGCATATTCCTGCGTCCATTTCTTAAAGATTTAGGGCGACCTGCATCTTCTTGATAGAAAGAAGCTCAAGTAGGCGGGGTTGCTCAGAAACAATTTCAACAGCCTCCACTATGGGAGTTTTGTGCACAGAGCTGTCGGAGAGAAAAACAAAAGTTACAACGGGTAATTTCGATCCCAGTATCATGCTCAATCTTCAAAATTTTACCACCACAGGATTGCCATGTTCAAGGGCTTTCCTCTCGTACAAAACTTAATGCTCTGACGATTTTTAAGGTGGGGCCAGATGCGACGGCGCGAGCAGGCACCCATTAGAAATTGACGTACACTGTGCGTGTATACAGCGTATACAAAGACACGGCTCAGTCAGGGTTCCAACCAACAATAAGGGGGTCATTCAACAAATAGGCCGGACAATCAAAAAATTTCAGCTACGCTCTGGAATAACTCTGGAACAAAAAATGCTAGGGATATGCAGTTTGTACCTTAGTCATGCTGGCATATTCATGCGTCCATTTTTTAAAGATTTAGGGCGACTTGCACACTTCTTGATAGAAAAAAGCTCAAGTAGGCGGGGTTGCTCAGAAACAATTTCAACAGCCTCCACTATGGGAATTTTGTGCACAGAGCTGTTGGAGAGAAAAACAAAATGTACAACGGGTAATTTCGATCCCAGTATCATGCTCAATCTTCAAAATTTTACCACCACAGCATTGCCATGTTCAAGGGCTTTCCTCTCGTACAAAACTTAATGCTCTGACGATTTTTAAGGTCGGGCCAGATGCGACGGCGCGAGCAGGCACCCATTAGAAATTGACGTACACTGTGCGTGTATACAGCGTATACAAAGACACGGCGCAGTCAGGGTTCCAACCAACAATAAGGTGGTCATTCAAAAAATAGGCCGGACAATTAAAAACTTTCAGCTACGCTCTGGAATAACTCAGGAACAAAAAATGCTAGGGAGATGCAGTTTGTACCTTAGTCATGCTGGCATATTCATGCGGTCATTTTTTAAAGGTTTAGGGCGACTTGCACACTTCTTGATAGAAAAAAGCTCAAGTAGGCGGGGTTGCTCAGAAACGATATAACAGCATCCACTATGGGAGTTTTGTGCACAGAGCTGTCGGAGAGAAAAACAAAATGTACAACGGGTAATTTCGATCCCAGTATCATGCTCAATCTTCAAAATTTTACCACCACAGGACTGCCATGTTTAAGGGCTTTCTTCTCGTTCAAAACTTAATGCTCTAACGATTTTTAAGGCGGGGTCAGATGCGACTGTGCGAGCAGGCACGCATTAGAAATTGACGTACACTGTGCGTGTATACAGCGTATACAAAGACACGGCGCAGTTAGGGTTCCAACCAACAAAAAGGGGGTCATTCAAAAAATAGGCCGGACAATTAAAAACTTTCAGCTACGCTCTGGAATAACTCTGGAACAAAAAAATGCTAGGGAGATGCAGTTTGTACCTTAGTCATGCTGGCATATTCCTGCGTCCATTTTTTAAAGGTTTAGGGCGACTTGCACACTTCTTGATAGAAAAAAGCTCAAGTAGGCGGGGTTGCTCAGAAACAATTTCAACAGCCTCCACTATGGGAGTTTAGTGCACAGAGCTGTCGGAGAGAAAAACAAAATGTACAACGGGTAATTTCGATCCCAGAATCATGCTCAATCTTCAAAATTTTACCACCACAGGATTGCCATGTTCAAGGGCTTTCCTCTCGTACAAAACTTAGTGCTCTGACGATTTTTAAGGTTGGGCCAGATACGACGGCGCGAGCAGGCACCCATTAGAAATTGACGTACACTGTGCGTGTATACAGCGTATACAAAGACACGGCGCAGTCAGGGTTCCAACCACCAATAAGGGGGTCATTCAACAAATAGGCCGGACAATTAAAAACTTTCAGCTACGCTCTGGAATAACTCTGGAACAAAAAATGCTAGGGAGATGCAGTTTGTACCTTAGTCATGCTGGCATATTCCTGCGTCCATTTTTTAAAGATTTAGGGCGACTTGCACACTTCTTGATAGAAAAAAGCTCAAGTAGGCGGGGTTGCTCGGAAACGATTTCAACAGCCTCCATTATGGGACTTTTGTGCAAGATCTGTTGGAGAGAAAAACAAAATGTACAACGGGTAATTTCGATCCCAGTATCATGCTCAATCTTCAAAATTTTACCACCACAGGATTGCCATGTTCAAGGGCTTTCCTCTCGTACAAAACTTAATGCTCTGACGATTTTTAAAGCGGGGCCAGATGCGACTGCGCGAGCAGGCACCCATTAGAAATTGACGTACACTGTGCGTGTATACAGCGTATACAATGACACCTCGCTGTCTGGTTTCCAACCAACAATAAAGGGGGTCATTCAACTAATAGGCCGGACAATTAAAAACTTTCAGCTACGCTCTGGAATAACTCTGGAACAAAAAATGCTAGGGAGATGCAGTTTGTACCTTAGTCATGCTGGCATATTCCTGCGTCCATTTTTTAAAGGTTTAGGGCGACTTGCACACTTCTTGATAGAAAAAAGCTCAAGTAGGCGGGGTTGCTCAGAAACGATTTCAACAGCCTCCACTATGGGAGTTTTGTGCACAGAGCTGTCGGAGAGAAAAACAAAATGTACAACGGGTAATTTCGATCCCAGTATCATGCTCAATCTACAAAATTTTACCACCACAGGATTGCCATGTTCAAGGGCTTTCCTCTCGTACAAAACTTAATGCTCTGACGATTTTAAAGGTGGGGCCAGATACGACGGCGCGAGCAGGCACCCATTAAAAATTGACGTACACTGTGCGTGTATACAGCGTATACAAAGACACGGCGCAGTCAGGGTTCCAACCAACAATAAGGGGGCTCATTCAACAAATAGGCCGGACAATTAAAAACTTTCAGCTACGCTCTGGAATAACTCTGGAACAAAAAATGCTAGGGAGATGCAGTTTGTACCTTAGTCAAGCTGGCATATTCCTGCGTCCATTTTCTAAAGATTTAGGGCGACTTGCACACTTCTTGATAGAAAAAAGCTCAAGTAGGCGGGGTTGCTCAGAAACAATTTCAACAGCCCCCACTATGGGAATTTTGTGCACAGAGCTGTCGGAGAGAAAAACAAAAGTTACAACGGGTAATTTCGATCCCAGTATCATGCTCAATCTTCAAAATTTTACCACCACAGGATTGCCATGTTCAAGGGCTTTCCTCTCGTACAAAACTAAATGCTCTGACGATTTTAAAGGTGGGGCCAGATACGCCGGCGCGAGCAGGCACCCATTAAAAATTGACGTACACTGTGCGTGTATACAGCGTATACAAAGACACGGCGCAGTCAGGGTTCCAACCAACAATAAAGGGGTCATTCAACAAATAGGCCGGACAATTAAAAACTTTCAGCTACGCTCTGGAATAACTCTGGAACAAAAAATGCTAGGGAGATGCAGTTTGTACCTTAGTCAAGCTGGCATATTCCTGCGTCCATTTTTTTTAAATTTTCAGGGCGACTTGCGCACTTCTTGATAGAAAAAAGCTCAAGTAGGCGGGGTTGCTCAGAAACAATTTCAACTGCCTCCACTATGGGAGTTTTGTGCACAGAGCTGTCGGAGAGAAAAACAAAAGTTACAACGGGTAATTTCGATCCCAGTATCATGCTCAATCTTCAAAATTTTACCACCACAGGATTGCAATGTCAAGGGCTTTCCTCTCGTACAAAACTTAATGCTCTGACGATTTTTAAGGTGGGGCCAGATGCGACGGCGCGAGCAGGCACCCATTAGAAATTGACGTACACTGTGCGTGTATACAGCGTATACAAAGACACGGCGCAGTCAGGGTTCCAACCAACAATAAGGGGGTCATTCAACAAATAGGCCGGACAATTAAAAACTTTCAGCTACGCTCTGGAATAACTCTAGAACAAAAAATGCTAGGGAGATGCAAGTTGTACCTTAGTCATGTTGGCATATTCCTGCGTCCATTTTTTAAAGATTTAGGGCGACTTGCACACTTCTTGATAGAAAAAAGCTCAAGTAGGCGGGGTTGCTCGGAAACGATTTCAACAGCCTCCATTATGGGACTTTTGTGCACAGATCTGTCGGAGAGAAAAACAAAATGTACAACGGGTAATTTCGATCCCAGTATCATGCTCAATCTTCACAATTTTACCACCACAAGATTGCCATGTTCAAGGGCTTTCCTCTCGTACAAAACTTAATGCTCTGACGATTTTTAAGGCGGGGCCAGAAGCGACTGCGCGAGCAGGCACCCATTAGAAATTGACGTACACTGTGCGTGTATACAGCGTATACAAAGACACGGCGCAGTCAGGGTTCCAACCAACAATAAGGGGGTCATTCAACAAATAGGCCGGACAATTAAAAACTTTCAGCTACGCTCTGGAATAACTCTGGAACAAAAAATGCTAGGGAAATGCAGTTTGTACCTTAGTCATGCTGGCATATTCCTGCGTCCATTTTTTAAAGATTTAGGGCGACTTGCACACTTCTTGATAGAAAAAAGCTCAAGTAGGCGGGGTTGCTCAGAAACGATTTCAACAGCCTCCACTATGGGAGTTTTGTGCACAGAGCTGTCGGAGAGAAAAACAAAATGTTCAACGGGTAATTTCGATCCCAGTATCATGCTCAATCTTCAAAATTTTACCACCACAGGATTGCCATGTTCAAGGGCTTTCCTCTCGTACAAAACTTAATGCTCTGACGATTTTAAAGGTGGGGCCAGATACGACGGCGCGAGCAGGCACCCATTAAAAATTGACGTACACTGTGCGTGTATACAGCGTATACAAAGACACGGCGCAGTCAGGGTTCCAACCAACAATAAAGGGGTCATTCAACAAATAGGCCGGACAATTAAAAACTTTCAGCTACGCTCTGGAATAACTCTGGAACAAAAAATGCTAGGGAGATGCAGTTTGTACCTTAGTCAAGCTGGCATATTCCTGCGTCCATTTTTTTTAAATTTTCAGGGCGACTTGCACACTTCTTGATAGAAAAAAGCTCAAGTAGGCGGGGTTGCTCAGAAACAATTTCAACTGCCTCCACTATGGGAGTTTTGTGCACAGAGCTGTCGGAGAGAAAACAAAAGTTACAACGGGTAATTTCGATCCCAGTATCATGCTCAATCTTCAAAATTTTACCACCACAGGATTGCAATGTCAAGGGCTTTCCTCTCGTACAAAACTTAATGCTCTGACGATTTTTAAGGTGGGGCCAGATGCGACGGCGCGAGCAGGCACCCATTAGAAATTGACGTACACTGTGCGTGTATACAGCGTATACAAAGACACGGCGCAGTCAGGGTTCCAACCAACAATAAGGGGGTCATTCAACAAATAGGCCGGACAATTAAAAACTTTCAGCTACGCTCTGGAATAACTCTAGAACAAAAAATGCTAGGGAGATGCAAGTTGTACCTTAGTCATGTTGGCATATTCCTGCGTCCATTTTTTAAAGATTTAGGGCGACTTGCACACTTCTTGATAGAAAAAAGCTCAAGTAGGCGGGGTTGCTCGGAAACGATTTCAACAGCCTCCATTATGGGACTTTTGTGCACAGATCTGTCGGAGAGAAAAACAAAATGTACAACGGGTAATTTCGATCCCAGTATCATGCTCAATCTTCAAAATTTTACCACCACAAGATTGCCATGTTCAAGGGCTTTCCTCTCGTACAAAACTTAATGCTCTGACGATTTGTAAGGCGGGGCCAGATGCGACTGCGCGAGCAGGCACCCATTAGAAATTGACGTACACTGTGCGTGTATACAGCGTATACAAAGACAAGGCGCAGTCAGGGTTCCAACCAACAATAAGGGGGTCATTCAACAAATAGGCCGGACAATTAAAAACTTTCAGCTACGCACTGGAATAACTCTGGAACAAAAAATGCTAGGGAAATGCAGTTTGTACCTTAGTCATGCTGGCATATTCCTGCGTCCATTTTTTAAAGATTTAGGGCGACTTGCACACTTCTTGATAGAAAAAAGCTCAAGTAGGCGGGGTTGCTCAGAAACGATTTCAACAGCCTCCACTATGGGAGTTTTGTGCACAGAGCTGTCGGAGAGAAAAACAAAATGTACAACGGGTAATTTCGATCCCAGTATCATGCTCAATCTTCAAAATTTTACCACCACAGGATTGCCATGTTCAAGGGCTTTCCTCTCGTACAAAACTTAATGCTCTGACGATTTTAAAGGTGGGGCCAGATACGACGGCGCGAGCAGGCACCCATTAAAAATTGACGTACACTGTGCGTGTATACAGCGTATACAAAGACACGGCGCAGTCAGGGTTCCAACCAACAATAAGGGGGTCATTCAACAAATAGGCCGGACAATTAAAAACTTTCAGCTACGCTCTGGAATAACTCTAGAACAAAAAATGCTAGGGAGATGCAAGTTGTACCTTAGTCATGTTGGCATATTCCTGCGTCCATTTTTTAAAGATTTAGGGCGACTTGCACACTTCTTGATAGAAAAAAGCTCAAGTAGGCGGGGTTGCTCGGAAACGATTTCAACAGCCTCCATTATGGGACTTTTGTGCACAGATCTGTCGGAGAGAAAAACAAAATGTACAACGGGTAATTTCGATCCCAGTATCATGCTCAATCTTCAAAATTTTACCACCACAAGATTGCCATGTTCAAGGGCTTTCCTCTCGTACAAAACTTAATGCTCTGACGATTTGTAAGGCGGGGCCAGATGCGACTGCGCGAGCAGGCACCCATTAGAAATTGACGTACACTGTGCGTGTATACAGCGTATACAAAGACAAGGCGCAGTCAGGGTTCCAACCAACAATAAGGGGGTCATTCAACAAATAGGCCGGACAATTAAAAACTTTCAGCTACGCTCTGGAATAACTCTGGAACAAAAAATGCTAGGGAAATGCAGTTTGTACCTTAGTCATGCTGGCATATTCCTGCGTCCATTTTTTAAAGATTTAGGGCGACTTGCACACTTCTTGATAGAAAAAAGCTCAAGTAGGCGGGGTTGCTCAGAAACGATTTCAACAGCCTCCACTATGGGAGTTTTGTGCACAGAGCTGTCGGAGAGAAAAACAAAATGTACAACGGGTAATTTCGATCCCAGTATCATGCTCAATCTTCAAAATTTTACCACCACAGGATTGCCATGTTCAAGGGCTTTCCTCTCGTACAAAACTTAATGCTCTGACGATTTTAAAGGTGGGGCCAGATACGACGGCGCGAGCAGGCACCCATTAAAAATTGACGTACACTGTGCGTGTATACAGCGTATACAAAGACACGGCGCAGTCAGGGTTCCAACCAACAATAAGGGGGTCATTCAACAAATAGGCCGGACAATTAAAAACTTTCAGCTACGCTCTGGAATAACTCTAGAACAAAAAATGCTAGTGAGATGCAAGTTGTACCTTAGTCATGTTGGCATATTCCTGCGTCCATTTTTTAAAGATTTAGGGCGACTTGCACACTTCTTGATAGAAAAAAGCTCAAGTAGGCGGGGTTGCTCGGAAACGATTTCAACAGCCTCCATTATGGGACTTTTGTGCACAGATCTGTCGGAGAGAAAAACAAAATGTACAACGGGTAATTTCGATCCCAGTATCATGCTCAATCTTCAAAATTTTACCACCACAAGATTGCCATGTTCAAGGGCTTTCCTCTCGTACAAAACTTAATGCTCTGACGATTTGTAAGGCGGGGCCAGATGCGACTGCGCGAGCAGGCACCCATTAGAAATTGACGTACACTGTGCGTGTATACAGCGTATACAAAGACAAGGCGCAGTCAGGGTTCCAACCAACAATAAGGGGGTCATTCAACAAATAGGCCGGACAATTAAAAACTTTCAGCTACGCTCTGGAATAACTCTGGAACAAAAAATGCTAGGGAAATGCAGTTTGTACCTTAGTCATGCTGGCATATTCCTGCGTCCATTTTTTAAAGATTTAGGGCGACTTGCACACTTCTTGATAGAAAAAAGCTCAAGTAGGCGGGGTTGCTCAGAAACGATTTCAACAGCCTCCACTATGGGAGTTTTGTGCACAGAGCTGTCGGAGAGAAAAACAAAATGTACAACGGGTAATTTCGATCCCAGTATCATGCTCAATCTTCAAAATTTTACCACCACAGGATTGCCATGTTCAAGGGCTTTCCTCTCGTACAAAACTTAATGCTCTGACGATTTTAAAGGTGGGGCCAGATACGACGGCGCGAGCAGGCACCCATTAAAAATTGACGTACACTGTGCGTGTATACAGCGTATACAAAGACACGGCGCAGTCAGGGTTCCAACCAACAATAAGGGGGTCATTCAACAAATAGCCCGGACAATTAAAATCTTTCAGCTACGCTCTGGAATAACTCTGGAACAAAAAATGCTAGGGAGATGCAGTTTGTACCTTAGTCAAGCTGGCATATTCCTGCGTCCATTCTTTAAAGATTTAGGGCGACTTGCACACTTCTTGATAGAAAAAAGCTCAAGTAGGCGGGGTTGCTCAGAAACAATTTCAACAGCCTCCACTATGGGAGTTTTGTGCACAGAGCTGTCGGAGAGAAAAACAAAAGTTACAACGGGTAATTTCGATCCCAGTATCATGCTCAATCTTCAAAATTTTACCACCACAGGATTGCCATGTTCAAGGGCTTTCCTCTCGTACAAAACTTAATGCATTGACGATTTTAAAGGTGGGGCCAGATACGACGGCGCGAGCAGGCACCCATTAAAAATTGACGTACACTGTGCGTGTATACAGCGTATACAAAGACACGGCGCAGTCAGGGTTCCAACCAACAATAAAGGGGTCATTCAACAAATAGGCCGGACAATTAAAAACTTTCAGCTACGCTCTGGAATAACTCTGGAACAAAAAATGCTAGGGAGATGCAGTTTGTACCTTAGTCAAGCTGGCATATTCCTGCGTCCATTTTTTTTTTATTTTCAGGGCGACTTGCACACTTCTTGATAGAAAAAAGCTCAAGTAGGCGGGGTTGCTCAGAAACAATTTCAACTGCCTCCACTATGGGAGTTTTGTGCACAGAGCTGTCGGAGAGAAAACAAAAGTTATAACGGGTAATTTCGATCCCAGTATCATGCTCAATCTTCAAAATTTTACCACCACAGGATTGCAATGTCAAGGGCTTTCCTCTCGTACAAAACTTAATGCTCTGACGATTTTTAAGGTGGGGCCAGATGCGACGGCGCGAGCAGGCACCCATTAGAAATTGACGTACACTGTGCGTGTATACAGCGTATACAAAGACACGGCGCAGTCAGGGTTCCAACCAACAATAAGGGGGTCATTCAACAAATAGGCCGGACAATTAAAAACTTTCAGCTACGCTCTGGAATAACTCTAGAACAAAAAATGCTAGGGAGATGCAAGTTGTACCTTAGTCATGTTGGCATATTCCTGCGTCCATTTTTTAAAGATTTAGGGCGACTTGCACACTTCTTGATAGAAAAAAGCTCAAGTAGGCGGGGTTGCTCGGAAACGATTTCAACAGCCTCCATTATGGGACTTTTGTGCACAGATCTGTCGGAGAGAAAAACAAAATGTACAACGGGTAATTTCGATCCCAGTATCATGCTCAATCTTCAAAATCTTACCACCACAAGATTGCCATGTTCAAGGGCTTTCCTCTCGTACAAAACTTAATGCTCTGACGATTTGTAAGGCGGGGCCAGATGCGACTGCGCGAGCAGGCACCCATTAGAAATTGACGTACACTGTGCGTGTATACAGCGTATACAAAGACAAGGCGCAGTCAGGGTTCCAACCAACAATAAGGGGGTCATTCAACAAATAGGCCGGACAATTAAAAACCTTCAGCTACGCTCTGGAATAACTCTGGAACAAAAAATGCTAGGGAAATGCAGTTTGTACCTTAGTCATGCTGGCATATTCCTGCGTCCATTTTTTAAAGATTTAGGGCGACTTGCACACTTCTTGATAGAAAAAAGCTCAAGTAGGCGGGGTTGCTCAGAAACGATTTCAACAGCCTCCACTATGGGAGTTTTGTGCACAGAGCTGTCGGAGAGAAAAACAAAATGTACAACGGGTAATTTCGATCCCAGTATCATGCTCAATCTTCAAAATTTTACCACCACAGGATTGCCATGTTCAAGGGCTTTCCTCTCGTACAAAACTTAATGCTCTGACGATTTTAAAGGTGGGACCAGATACGACGGCGCGTGCAGGCACCCATTAAAAATTGACGTACACTGTGCGTGTATACAGCGTATACAAAGACACGGCGCAGTCAGGGTTCCAACCAACAATAAGGGGGTCATTCAACAAATAGGCCGGACAATTAAAATCTTTCAGCTACGCTCTGGAATAACTCTGGAACAAAAAATGCTAGGGAGATGCAGTTTGTACCTTAGTCATGTTGGCATATTCCTGCGTCCATTTTTTAAAGATTTAGGGCGACTTGCACACTTCTTGATAGAAAAAAGCTCAAGTAGGCGGGGTTGCTCGGAAACGATTTCAACAGCCTCCATTATGTGACTTTTGTGCACAGAGCTGTCGGAGAGAAAAACAAAATGTACAACGGGTAATTTCGATCCCAGTATCATGCTCAATCTGCAAAATTTTACCACCACAGGATTGCCATGTTCAAGGTCTTTCCTCTCGTACAAAACTTAATGCTCTGACGATTTTTAAGGTCGGGCCAGATGCGACGGCGCGAGCACGCACCCATTAGAAATTGACGTACACTGTGCGTGTATACAGCGTATACAAAGTCACGGCGCAGTCAGGGTTCCAACCAACAATAAGGGGGTCATTCAACAAATAGGCCGGACAATTAAAAACTTTCAGCTACGCTCTGGAATAACTCTTGAACAAAAATTGCTAGGGAGATGCAGTTTGTACCTTAGTCAAGCTGGCATATTCCTGCGTCCATTTTTTAAAGATTTAGGGCGACTTGCACACTTCTTGATAGAAAAAAGCTCAAGTAGGCGGGGTTGCTCAGAAACAATTTCAACAGCCTCCACTATGGGAGTTTTGTGCACAGAGCTGTCGGAGAGAAAAACAAAAGTTACAACGGGTAATTTCGATCCCAGTATCATGCTAAATCTTCAAAATTTTACCACCACAGGATTGCCATTTTCTAGGGCTTTCCTCTCGTACAAAACTTAATGCTCTGACGATTTTTAAGGTGGGGCTAGATGCGACGGCGCGAGCAGGCACCCATTAGAAATTGACGTACACTGTGCGTGTATACAGCGTATACAAAGACACGGCGCAGTCAGGGTTCCAACCAACAATAAGGGGGTCATTCAACAAATAGGCCGGACAATTAAAAACTTTCAGCTACGCTCTGGAATAACTCTGGAACAAAAAATGCTAGGGAGATGCAGTTTGTACCTTAGTCATGCTGGCATATTCCTGCGTCCATTTTTTAAAGATTTAGGGCGACTTGCACACTTCTTGATAGAAAAAAGCTCAAGTAGGCGGGGTTGCTCAGAAACAATTTCATCAGCCTCCACTATAGGAGTTTTGTGCACAGAGCTGTCGGAGAGACAAACAAAAGTTACAACGGGTAATTTCGATCCCAGTATCATGCTCAATCTTCAAAATGTCACCACCACAGGATAGCCATGTTCAAGGGCTTTCCTCTCGTACAAAACTTAATGCTCTGACGATTTTTAAGGTGGGGCCAGATGCGACGGCGCGAGCAGGCACCCATTAAAAATTGACGTACACTGTGCGTGTATACAGCGTATACAAAGACACGGCGCAGTCAGGGTTCCAACCAACAATAAAGGGGTCATTCAACAAATAGGCCGGACAATTAAAAACTTTCAGCTACGCTCTGGAATAACTCTGGAACAAAAAATGCTAGGGAGATGCAGTTTGTACCTTAGTCAAGCTGGCATATTCCTGCGTCCATTTTTTTTAAATTTTCAGGGCGACTTGCACACTTCTTGATAGAAAAAAGCTCAAGTAGGCGGGGTTGCTCAGAAACAATTTCAACTGCCTCCACTATGGGAGTTTTGTGCACAGAGCTGTCGGAGAGAAAACAAAAGTTACAACGGGTAATTTCGATCCCAGTATCATGCTCAATCTTAAAAATTTTACCACCACAGGATTGCAATGTCAAGGGCTTTCCTCTCGTACAAAACTTAATGCTCTGACGATTTTTAAGGTGGGGCCAGATGCGACGGCGCGAGCAGGCACCCATTAGAAATTGACGTACACTGTGCGTGTATACAGCGTATACAAAGACACGGCGCAGTCAGGGTTCCAACCAACAATAAGGGGGTCATTCAACAAATAGGCCGGACAATTAAAAACTTTCAGCTACGCTCTGGAATAACTCTAGAACAAAAAATGCTAGGGAGATGCAAGTTGTACCTTAGTCATGTTGGCATATTCCTGCGTCCATTTTTTAAAGATTTAGGGCGACTTGCACACTTCTTGATAGAAAAAAGCTCAAGTAGGCGGGGTTGCTCGGAAACGATTTCAACAGCCTCCATTATGGGACTTTTGTGCACAGATCTGTCGGAGAGAAAAACAAAATGTACAACGGGTAATTTCGATCCCAGTATCATGCTCAATCTTCAAAATTTTACCACCACAAGATTGCCATGTTCAAGGGCTTTCCTCTCGTACAAAACTTAATGCTCTGACGATTTGTAAGGCGGGGCCAGATGCGACTGCGCGAGCAGGCACCCATTAGAAATTGACGTATACTGTGCGTGTATACAGCGTATACAAAGACAAGGCGCAGTCAGGGTTCCAACCAACAATAAGGGGGTCATTCAACAAATAGGCCGGACAATTAAAAACCTTCAGCTACGCTCTGGAATAACTCTGGAACAAAAAATGCTAGGGAGATGCAACGTGTACCTTAGTCATGTTGGCATATTCCTGCGTCCATTTTTTAAAGATTTAGGGCGACTTGCACACTTCTTGATAGAAAAAAGCTCAAGTAGGCGGGGTTGCTCGGAAACGATTTCAACAGCCTCCATTATGGGACTTTTGTGCACAGATCTGTCGGAGAGAAAAACAAAATGTACAACGGGTAATTTCGATCCCAGTATCATGCTCAATCTTCACAATTTTACCACCACAAGATTGCCATGTTCAAGGGCTTTCCTCTCGTACAAAACTTACTGCTCTGACGATTTTTAAGGCGGGGCCAGATGCGACTGCGCGAGCAGGCACCCATTAGAAATTGACGTACACTGTGCGTGTATACAGCGTATACAAAGACACGGCGCAGTCAGGGTTCCAACCAACAATAAGGGGGTCATTCAACAAATAGGCCGGACAATTAAAAACTTTCAGCTACGCTCTGGAATAACTCTGGAACAAAAAATGCTAGGGAAATGCAGTTTGTACCTTAGTCATGCTGGCATATTCCTGCGTCCATTTTTTAAAGATTTAGGGCGACTTGCACACTTCTTGATAGAAAAAAGCTCAAGTAGGCGGGGTTGCTCAGAAACGATTTCAACAGCCTCCACTATGGGAGTTTTGTGCACAGAGCTGTCGGAGAGAAAAACAAAATGTACAACGGGTAATTTCGATCCCAGTATCATGCTCAATCTTCAAAATTTTACCACCACAGGATTGCCATGTTCAAGGGCTTTCCTCTCGTACAAAACTTAATGCTCTGACGATTTTAAAGGTGGGGCCAGATACGACGGCGCGAGCAGGCACCCATTAAAAATTGACGTACACTGTGCGTGTATACAGCGTATACAAAGACACGGCGCAGTCAGGGTTCCAACCAACAATAAGGGGGTCATTCAACAAATAGCCCGGACAATTAAAATCTTTCAGCTACGCTCTGGAATAACTCTGGAACAAAAAATGCTAGGGAGATGCAGTTTGTACCTTAGTCAAGCTGGCATATTCCTGCGTCCATTTTTTAAAGATTTAGGGCGACTTGCACACTTCTTGATTGAAAAAAGCTCAAGTAGGCGGGGTTGCTCAGAAACAATTTCAACAGCCTCCACTATGGGAGTTTTGTGCACAGAGCTGTCGGAGAGAAAAACAAAAGTTACAACGGGTAATTTCGATCCCAGTATCATGCTCAATCTTCAAAATTTTACCACCACAGGATTGCCATGTTCAAGGGCTTTCCTCTCGTACAAAACTTAATGCATTGACGATTTTAAAGGTGGGGCCAGATACGACGGCGCGAGCAGGCACCCATTAAAAATTGACGTACACTGTGCGTGTATACAGCGTATACAAAGACACGGCGCAGTCAGGGTTCCAACCAACAATAAAGGGGTCATTCAACAAATAGGCCGGACAATTAAAAACTTTCAGCTACGCTCTGGAATAACTCTGGAACAAAAAATGCTAGGGAGATGCAGTTTGTACCTTAGTCAAGCTGGCATATTCCTGCGTCCATTTTTTTTAAATTTTCAGGGCGACTTGCACACTTCTTGATAGAAAAAAGCTCAAGTAGGCGGGGTTGCTCAGAAACAATTTCAACTGCCTCCACTATGGGAGTTTTGTGCACAGAGCTGTCGGAGAGAAAACAAAAGTTACAACGGGTAATTTCGATCCCAGTATCATGCTCAATCTTCAAAATTTTACCACCACAGGATTGCAATGTCAAGGGCTTTCCTCTCGTACAAAACTTAATGCTCTGACGATTTTTAAGGTGGGGCCAGATGCGACGGCGCGAGCAGGCACCCATTAGAAATTGACGTACACTGTGCGTGTATACAGCGTATACAAAGACACGGCGCAGTCAGGGTTCCAACCAACAATAAGGGGGTCATTCAACAAATAGGCCGGACAATTAAAAACTTTCAGCTACGCTCTGGAATAACTCTAGAACAAAAAATGCTAGGGAGATGCAAGTTGTACCTTAGTCATGTTGGCATATTCCTGCGTCCATTTTTTAAAGATTTAGGGCGACTTGCACACTTCTTGATAGAAAAAAGCTCAAGTAGGCGGGGTTGCTCGGAAACGATTTCAACAGCCTCCATTATGGGACTTTTGTGCACAGATCTGTCGGAGAGAAAAACAAAATGTACAACGGGTAATTTCGATCCCAGTATCATGCTCAATCTTCAAAATTTTACCACCACAAGATTGCCATGTTCAAGGGCTTTCCTCTCGTACAAAACTTAATGCTCTGACGATTTGTAAGGCGGGGCCAGATGCGACTGCGCGAGCAGGCACCCATTAGAAATTGACGTATACTGTGCGTGTATACAGCGTATACAAAGACAAGGCGCAGTCAGGGTTCCAACCAACAATAAGGGGGTCATTCAACAAATAGGCCGGACAATTAAAAACCTTCAGCTACGCTCTGGAATAACTCTGGAACAAAAAATGCTAGGGAAATGCAGTTTGTACCTTAGTCATGCTGGCATATTCCTGCGTCCATTTTTTAAAGATTTAGGGCGACTTGCACACTTCTTGATAGAAAAAAGCTCAAGTAGGCGGGGTTGCTCAGAAACGATTTCAACAGCCTCCACTATGGGAGTTTTGTGCACAGAGCTGTCGGAGAGAAAAACAAAATGTACAACGGGTAATTTCGATCCCAGTATCATGCTCAATCTTCAAAATTTTACCACCACAGGATTGCCATGTTCAAGGGCTTTCCTCTCGTACAAAACTTAATGCTCTGACGATTTTAAAGGTGGGGCCAGATACGACGGCGCGTGCAGGCACCCATTAAAAATTGACGTACACTGTGCGTGTATACAGCGTATACAAAGACACGGCGCAGTCAGGGTTCCAACCAACAATAAGGGGGTCATTCAACAAATAGGCCGGACAATTAAAATCTTTCAGCTACGCTCTGGAATAACTCTGGAACAAAAAATGCTAGGGAGATGCAGTTTGTACCTTAGTCATGTTGGCATATTCCTGCGTCCATTTTTTAAAGATTTAGGGCGACTTGCACACTTCTTGATAGAAAAAAGCTCAAGTAGGCGGGGTTGCTCGGAAACGATTTCAACAGCCTCCATTATGTGACTTTTGTGCACAGAGCTGTCGGAGAGAAAAACAAAATGTACAACGGGTAATTTCGATCCCAGTATCATGCTCAATCTTCAAAATTTTACCACCACAGGATTGCCATGTTCAAGGGCTTTCCTCTCGTACAAAACTTAATGCTCTGACGATTTTAAAGGTGGGGCCAGATACGACGGCGCGAGCAGGCACCCATTAAAAATTGACGTACACTGTGCGTGTATACAGCGTATACAAAGTCACGGCGCAGTCAGGGTTCCAACCAACAATAAGGGGGTCATTCAACAAATAGGCCGGACAATTAAAAACTTTCAGCTACGCTCTGGAATAACTCTTGAACAAAAATTGCTAGGGAGATGCAGTTTGTACCTTAGTCAAGCTGGCATATTCCTGCGTCCATTTTTTTAAGATTTAGGGCGACTTGCACACTTCTTGATAGAAAAAAGCTCAAGTAGGCGGGGTTGCTCAGAAACAATTTCAACAGCCTCCACTATGGGAGTTTTGTGCACAGAGCTGTCGGAGAGAAAAACAAAATGTACAACGGGTAATTTCGATCCCAGTATCATGCTAAATCTTCAAAATTTTACCACCACAGGATTGCCATTTTCTAGGGCTTTCCTCTCGTACAAAACTTAATGCTCTGACGATTTTTAAGGTGGGGCTAGATGCGACGGCGCGAGCAGGCACCCATTAGAAATTGACGTACACTGTGCGTGTATACAGCGTATACAAAGACACGGCGCAGTCAGGGTTCCAACCAACAATAAGGGGGTCATTCAACAAATAGGCCGGACAATTAAAAACTTTCACCTACGCTCTGGAATAACTCTGGAACAAAAAATGCTAGGGAGATGCAGTTTGTACCTTAGTCATGCTGGCATATTCCTGCGTCCATTTTTTAAAGATTTAGGGCGACTTGCACACTTCTTGATAGAAAAAAGCTCAAGTAGGCGGGGTTGCTCAGAAACAATTTCATCAGCCTCCACTATAGGAGTTTTGTGCACAGAGCTGTCGAAGAGACAAACAAAAGTTACAACGGGTAATTTCGATCCCAGTATCATGCTCAATCTTCAAAATTTCACCACCACAGGATAGCCATGTTCAAGGGCTTTCCTCTCGTACAAAACTTAATGCTCTGACGATTTTTAAGGTGGGGCCAGATGCGACGGCGCGAGCAGGCACCCATTAAAAATTGACGTACACTGTGCGTGTATACAGCGTATACAAAGTCACGGCGCAGTCAGGGTTCCAACCAACAATAAGGGGGTCATTCAACAAATAGGCCGGACAATTAAAAACTTTCAGCTACGCTCTGGAATAACTCTTGAACAAAAATTGCTAGGGAGATGCAGTTTGTACCTTAGTCAAGCTGGCATGTTCATGCGTCCATTTTTTAAAGATTTAGGGCGACTTGCACACTTCTTGATAGAAAAAAGCTCAAGTAGGCGGGGTTGCTCAGAAACAATTTCAACAGCCTCCACTATGGGAGTTTTGTGCACAGAGCTGTCGGAGAGAAAAACAAAAGTTACAACGGGTAATTTCGATCCCAGTATCATGCTAAATCTTCAAAATTTTACCACCACAGGATTGCCATTTTCTAGGGCTTTCCTCTCGTACAAAACTTAATGCTCTGACGATTTTTAAGGTGGGGCTAGATGCGACGGCGCGAGCAGGCACCCATTAAAAATTGACGTACACTGTGCGTGTATACAGCGTATACAAAGACACGGCGCAGTCAGGGTTCCAACCAACAATAAGGGGGTCATTCAACAAATAGGCCGGACAATTAAAAACTTTCAGCTACGCTCTGGAATAACTCTGGAACAAAAAATGCTAGGGATATGCAGTTTGTACCTTAGTCAAGCTGGCATATTCCTGCGTCCATTTTTTAAAGATTGAGGGCGACTTGCACACTTCTTGATAGAAAAAAGCTCAAGTAGGCGGGGTTGCTCAGAAACAATTTCAACAGCCTCCACTATGGGAGTTTTGTGCACAGAGCTGTCGGAGAGAAAAACAAAAGTTACAACGGGTAATTTCGATCCCAGTATCATGCTCAATCTTCAAACTTTTACCACCACAGGATTGCCATGTTCAAGGGCTTTCCTCTCGTACAAAACTTAATGCTCTGACGATTTTAAAGGTGGGGCCAGATACGACGGCGCGAGCAGGCACCCATTAAAAATTGACGTACACTGTGCGTGTATACAGCGTATACAAAGACACGGCGCAGTCAGGGTTCCAACCAACAATAAGGGGGTCATTCAACAAATAGGCCGGACAATTAAAAACTTTCAGCTACGCTCTGGAATAACTCTGGAACAAAAAATCTCGGGAGATGCAGTTTGTACCTTAGTCAAGCTGGCATATTCCTGCGTCCATTTTTTTTAAATTTTCAGGGCGACTTGCACACTTCTTGATAGAAAAAAGCTCAAGTAGGCGGGGTTGCTCAGAAACAATTTCAACAGCCTCCATTATGGGACTTTTGTGCACAGATCTGTCGGAGAGAAAAACAAAATGTACAACGGGTAATTTCGATCCCAGTATCATGCTCAATCTTCAAAATTTTACCACCACAGGATTGCCATGTTCAAGGGCTTTCCTCTCGTACAAAACTTAATGCTTTGACGATTTTTAAAGCGGGGCCAGATGCGACTGCGCGAGCAGGCACCCATTAGAAGTTGACGTACACTGTGCGTGTATACAGCGTATACAAAGACACGGCGCAGTCAGGGTTCCAACCAACAATAAGGGGGTCATTCAACAAATAGGCCGGACAATTAAAATCTTTCAGCTACGCTCTGGAATAACTCTGGAACAAAAAATGCTAGGGAGATGCAGTTTGTACCTTATACTTAGTCAAGCTGGAATATTCCTGCGTCCATTTTTTAAAGATTTAGGGCGACTTGCACACTTCTTGATAGAAAAAAGCTCAAGTAGGCGGGGTTGCTCAGAAACAATTTCAACAGCCTCCACTATGGGAGTTTTGTGCACAGATCTGTCGGAGAGAAAAACAAAAGTTACAACGGGTAATTTCGATCCCAGTATCATGCTCAATCTTCAAAATTATACCACCACAGGATTGCCATGTTCAAAGGCTTTCCTCTCGTACAAAACTTAATGCTCTGACGATTTTTAAGGTGGGGCCAGATGCGACGGCGCGAGCAGGCACCCATTAGAAATTGACGTACACTGTGCGTGTATACCGCGTATACAAAGACACGGCGCAGTCAGGGTTCCAACCAACAAAAAGGGGGTCATTCAAAAAATAGGCCGGACAATTAAAAACTTTCAGCTACGCTCTGGAATAACTCTGGAACAAAAAATGCTAGGGAGATGCAGTTTGTACCTTAGTCATGCTGGCATATTCCTGCGTCCATTTTTTAAAGATTTAGGGCGACTTACACACTTCTTGATAGAAAAAAGCTCAAGTAGGCGGGGTTGCTCAGAAACAATTTCAACAGCCTCCACTATGGGAGTTTTGTGCACAGAGCTGTCTGAGAGAAAACAAAATGTACAACGGGTAATTTCGATCCCAGTATCATGCTCAATCTTCAAAATTTTACCACCACAGGACTGCCATGTTTAAGGGCTTTCTTCTCGTACAAAACTTAATGCTCTAACGAGTTTTAAGGCGGGGTCAGATGCGACTGCGCGAGCAGGCAGGCATTAGAAATTAACGTACACTGTGCGTGTAAACAGCGTATACAAAGTCACGGCGCAGTCAGGGTTCCAACCAACAAAAAGGGGGTCATTCAAAAAATAGGCCGGACAATTAAAAACTTTCAGCTACGCTCTGGAATAACTCTGGAACAAAAAATGCTAGGGAGATGCAGTTTGTACCTTAGTCATGTTGGCATATTCCTGCGTCCATTTTTTAAAGATTTAGGGCGACTTGCACACTTCTTGATAGAAAAAAGCTCAAGTAGGCGGGGTTGCTCGGAAACGATTTCAACAGCCTCCATTATGGGACTTTTGTGCACAGATCTGTCGGAGAGAAAAACAAAATGTACAACGGGTAATTTCGATCCCAGTATCATGCTCAATCTTCAAAATTTTACCACCACAGGATTGCCATGTTCAAGGGCTTTCCTCTCGTACAAAACTTAATGCTTTGACGATTTTTAAAGCGGGGCCAGATGCGACTGCGCGAGCAGGCACCCATTAGAAGTTGACGTACACTGTGCGTGTATACAGCGTATACAAAGACACGGCGCAGTCAGGGTTCCAACCAACAATAAGGGGGTCATTCAACAAATAGGCCGGACAATTAAAATCTTTCAGCTACGCTCTGGGATAACTCTGGAACAAAAAATGCTAGGGAGATGCAGTTTGTACCTTAGTCAAGCTGGAATATTCCTGCGTCCATTTTTTAAAGATTTAGGGCGACTTGCACACTTCTTGATAGAAAAACGCTCAAGTAGGCGGGGTTGCTCAGAAACAGTTTCAACAGCCTCCACTATGGGAGTTTTGTGCACAGAGCTGTCGGAGAGAAAAACAAAAGTTACAACGGGTAAATTCGATCCCAGTATCATGCTCAATCTTCAAAATTTTACCACCACAGGATTGCCATGTTCAAGGGCTTTCCTCTCGTACAAAACTTAATGCTCTGACGATTTTTAAGGTGGGGCCAGATGCGACGGCGCGAGCAGGCACCCATTAGAAATTGACGTACACTGTGCGTGTATACAGCGTATACAAAGACACGGCGCAGTCAGGGTTCCAACCAACAATAAGGGGGTCATTCAACAAATAGGCCGGACAATTAAAAACTTTCAGCTACGCTCTGGAATAACTCTGGAACAAAAAATGCAAGGGAGATGCAGTTTGTACCTTAGTCATGCTGGCATATTCCTGCGTCCATTTTTTAAAGGTTTAGGGCGACTTGCACACTCCTTGATAGAAAAAATCTCAAGTAGGCGGGGTTGCTCAGAAACGATTTCAACAGCCTCCACTATGGGAGTTTTGTGCACAGAGCTGTCGGAGAGAAAAACAAAATGTACAACAGGTAATTTCGATCCCAGTATCATGCTCAATCTTCAAAATTTTACCACCACAGGATTGCCATGTTCAAGGGCTTTCCTCTCGTACAAAACTTAATGCTCTGACGATTTTAAAGGTGGGGCCAGATACGACGGCGCGAGCAGGCACCCATTAGAAATTGACGTACACTCTGCGTGTATACAGCGTATACAAAGACACGGCGCAGTCAGGGTTCCAACCAACAATAAGGGGGTCATTCAACAAATAGGCCGGACAATTAAAAACTTTCAGCTACGCTCTGGAATAACTCTGGAACAAAAAATGCTAGGGAGATGCAGTTTGTACCTTAGTCAAGCTGGCATATTCCTGCGTCCATTTTTTAAAGATTTAGGGCGACTTGCACACTTCTTGATAGAAAAACGCTCAAGTAGGCGGGGTTGCTCAGAAACAGTTTCAACAGCCTCCACTATGGGAGTTTTGTGCACAGAGCTGTCGGAGAGAAAAACAAAAGTTACAACGGGTAAATTCGATCCCAGTATCATGCTCAATCTTCAAAATTTTACCACCACAGGATTGCCATGTTCAAGGGCTTTCCTCTCGTACAAAACTTAATGCTCTGACGATTTTTAAGGTGGGGCCAGATGCGACGGCGCGAGCAGGCACCCATTAGAAATTGACGTACACTGTGCGTGTACACAGCGTATACAAAGACACGGCGCAGTCAGGGTTCCAACCAACAATAAGGGGGTCATTCAACAAATAGGCCGGACAATTAAAAACTTTCAGCTACGCTCTGGAATAACTCTGGAACAAAAAATGCTACGGAGATGCAGTTTGTACCTTAGTCATGCTGGCATATTCCTGCGTCCATTTTTTAAAGGTTTAGGGCGACTTGCACACTTCTTGATAGAAAAAAGCTCAAGTAGGCGGGGTTGCTCAGAAACGATTTCAACAGCCTCGACTATGGGAGTTTAGTGCACAGAGCTGTCGGAGAGAAAAACAAAATGTACAACGGGTAATTTCGATCCCAGTATCATGCTCGATCTTCAAAATTTTACCACCACAGGACTGCCATGTTCAAGGGCTTTACTCTCGTACAAAACTTAATGCTCTGATGATTTTTAAGGCGGGGCCAGATGCGACTGCGCGAGCAGGCACCCATTACAAATTGACGTACACTGTGCGTGTATACAGCGTATACAAAGACACGGCGCAGTCAGGGTTCCAACCAACAATAAGGGGGTCATTCAAAAAATAGGCCGGACAATTAAAAACTTTCAGCTACGCTCTGGAATATCTCTGGAAAAAAATGCTAGGGAGATGTAGTTTGTACCTTAGTCATGCTGGCATATTCCAGCGTCCATTTTTTAAAGATTTAGGGCGACTTGCACACTTCTTGATAGAAAAAAGCTCAAGTAGGCGGGGTTGCTCAGAAACAATTTCAACAGCCTCCTCTATGGGAGTTTTGTGCACAGAGCTGTCGGAGAGAAAAACAAAAGTTACAACGGGTAATTTCAATCCCAGTATCATGCTCAATCTTCAAAATTTTACCACCACAGGACAGCCATGTTCAAGGGCTTTCCTCTCGTACAAAACTTAATGCTCTGACGATTTTTAAGGTGGGGCCAGATGCGACGGCGCGAGCAGGCACCCATTAGAAATTGACGTACACTGTGCGTGTATACAACGTATACAAAGACACGGCGCAGTCAGGGTTCCAACCAACAATAAGGGAGTCATTCAACAAATAGGCCGGACAATTAAAAACTTTCAGCTACGCTCTGGAATAACTCTGGAACAAAAAATGCTAGGGAGATGCAGTTTGTACCTTAGTCATGCTGGCATATTCCTGCGTCCATTTTTTAAAGATTTAGGGCGACTTACACACTTCTTGATAGTAAAAAGTCAAGTAGGCGGGGTTGCTCAGAAACAATTTCAACAGCCTCCACTATGGGAGTTTTGTGCACAGAGCTGTCGGAGAGAAAAACAAAAGTTACAACGGGTAATTTCGTTCCCAGTATCATGCTCAATCTTCAAAATTTTACCACCACAGGATTGCCATGTTCAAGGGCTTTCCTCTCGTACAAAACTTAATGCTCTGACGATTTTTAAAGCGGGGTCAGATGCGACTGCGCGAGCAGGCACCCATTAGAAATTGACGTACACTGTGCGTGTATACAGCGTATACAAAGACACGGCGCAGTCAGGGTTCCAACCAACAATAAGGGGGTCATTCAACAAATAGGCCGGACAATTAAAAACTTTCAGCTACGCTCTGGAATAACTCTGGAACAAAAAATGCTAGGGAGATGCAGTTTGTACCTTAGTCAAGCTGGCATATTCCTGCGTCCATTTCTTAAAGATTTAGGGCGACTTGCACACTTCTTGATAGAAAGAAGCTCAAGTAGGCGGGGTTGCTCAGAAACAATTTCAACAGCCTCCAGTATGGGAGTTTTGTGCACAGAGCTGTCGGAGAGACAAACAAAAGTTACAACGGGTAATTTCGATCCCAGTATCATGCTCAATCTTCAAAATTTTACCACCACAGGATTGCCATGTTCAAGGGCTTTCCTCTCGTACAAAACTTAATGCTCTGACGATTTTTAAGGTGGGGCCAGATACGACGGCGCGAGCAGGCACCCATTAAAAATTGACGTACACTGTGCGTGTATACAGCGTATACAAAGACACGGCGCAGTCAGGGTTCCAACCACCAATAAGGGGGTCATTCAACAAATAGACCGGACAATTAAAAATTTTTAGCTACGCTCTGGAATAACTCTGGAACAAAAAATGCTCGGGAGATGCAGTGTGTACCTTAGTCATGTTGGCATATTCCTGCGTCCATTTTTTAAAGATTTAGGGCGACTTACACACTTCTTGAGAGAAAAAAGCTCAAGTAGCCGGGGTTGCTCAGAAACAATTTCAACAGCCTCCACTATGGGAGTTTTGTGCAAAGAGCTGTCGGAGAGAAAAACAAAATGTACAACGGGTAATTTCGATCCCAGTATCATGCTCAATCTTCAAAATTTTACCACCACAGGATTACCATGTTCAAGGGCTTTCCTCTCGTACAAAACTTAATGCTCTGACGATTTTAAAGGTGGGGCCAGATACGACGGCGCGAGTAGGCACCCATTAAAAATTGACGTACACTGTGCGTGTATACAGCGTATACAAAGACACGGCGTAGTCAGGGTTCCAACCAACAATAAGGGGGTCATTCAACAAATAGGCCGGACAATTAAAATCTTTCAGCTACGCTCTGGAATAACTCTGGAACAAAAAATGCTAGGGAGATGCAGTTTGTACCTTAGTCAAGCTGGCATATTCCTGCGTCCATTTTTTAAAGATTTAGGGCGACTTGCACACTTCTTGATAGGAAAAAGCTCAAGTAGGCGGGGTTGCTCAGAAACAATTTCAACAGCCTCCACTATGGTAGTTTTATGCACAGAGCTGTAGGAGAGAAAACAAAATGTACAACGGGTAGTTTCGATCCCAGCATCATGCTCAATCTTCACAATTTTACCACCACAGGACTGCCATGTTTAAGGGCTTTCTTCTCGTACAAAACTTAATGCTCTAACGATTTTTAAGGCGGGGTCAGATGCGACTGCGCGAGCAGGCACGCATTAGAAATTGACGTATACTGTGCGTGTATACAGCGTATACAAAGACACGGCGCAGTCAGGGTTCCAACCACCAATAAGGGGGGTCATTCAAAAAATAGGCCGGACAATTAAAAACTTTCAGCTACGCTCTGGAATAACTCTGGAACAAAAAATGCTAGGGAGATGCAGTTTGTACCTTAGTCAAGCTGGCATATTCCTGCGTCCATTTCTTAAAGATTTAGGGCGACTTGCACACTTCTTGATAGAAAGAAGCTCAAGTAGGCGGGGTTGCTCAGAAACAATTTCAACAGCCTCCACAATGGGAGTTTTGTGCACAGAGCTGTCGGAGAGACAAACAAAAGTTACAACGGGTAATTTCGATCCCAGTATCATGCTCAATCTTCAAAATTTTACCACCACAGGATTGCCATGTTCAAGGGCTTTCCTCTCGTACAAAACTTAATGCTCTGACGATTTTTAAGGTGGGGCCAGATACGACGGCGCGAGCAGGCACCCATTAAAAATTGACGTACACTGTGCGTGTATACAGCGTATACAAAGACACGGCGCAGTCAGGGTTCCAACCAACAATAAGGGGGTCATTCAACAAATAGGCCGGACAATTAAAAACTTTCAGCTACGCTCTGGAATAACTCTGGAACAAAAAATGCTAGGGAGAAGCAGTTTGTACCTTAGTCAAGCTGGCATATTCCTGCGTCCATTTCTTAAAGATTTAGGGCGACTTGCACACTTCTTGATAGAAAGAAGCTCAAGTAGGCGGGGTTGCTCAGAAACAATTTCAACAGCCTCCACTATGGGAGTTTTGTGCACAGAGCTGTCGGAGAGACAAACAAAAGTTACAACGGGTAATTTCGATCCCAGTATCATGCTCAATCTTCAAAATTTTACCACCACAGGATTGCCATGTTCAAGGGCTTTCCTCTCGTACAAAACTTAATGCTCTAACGATTTTTAAGGCGGGGTCAGATGCGACTGCGCTAGCAGGCACGCATTAGAAATTGACGTATACTGTGCGTGTATACAGCGTATACAAAGACACGGCGCAGTCAGGGACAATTAAAAACTTTCAGCTACGCTCTGGAATAACTCTAGAACAAAAAATGCTAGGGAGATGCAGTTTGTACCTTAGTCATGCTGGCAAATTCCTGCGTCAATTTTTTAAAGATTTAGAGCGACTTGCACACTTCTTGATAGAAAAAAGCTCAAGTAGGCGGGGTTGCTCAGAAACAATTTCAACAGCCTCCACTATGGGAGTTTTGTGCACAGAGCTGTCGGAGAGAAAAACAAAATGTACAACGGGTAATTTCGATCCCAGTATCATGCTCAATCTTCAAAATTTTACCACTACAGGATTGCCATGTTCAAGGGCTTTCCTCTCGTACAAAACTTAATGCTCTGACGATTTTTAAAGCGGGGTCAGATGCGACTGCGCGAGCAGGCACCCATTAGAAATTGACGTACACTGTGCGTGTATACAGCGTATACAAAGACACGGCGCAGTCAGGGTTCCAACCAACAATAAGGGGGTCATTCAACAAATAGGCCGGACAATTAAAAACTTTCAGCTACGCTCTGGAATAACTCTGGAACAAAAAATGCTAGGGAGATGCAGTTTGTACCTTAGTCAAGCTGGCATATTCCTGCGTCCATTTCTTAAAGACTTAGGGCGACTTCCACACTTCTTGATAGAAAAACGCTCAAGTAGGCGGGGTTGCTCAGAAACAATTTCAACAGCCTCCACTATGGGAGTTTTGTGCACAGAGCTGTCGGAGAGACAAACAAAAGTTACAACGGGTAATTTCGATCCCAGTATCATGCTCAATCTTCAAAATTTTACCACCACAGGATTGCCATGTTCAAGGGCTTTCCTCTCGTACAAAACTTAATGCTCTAACGATTTTTAAGGCGGGGTCAGATGCGACTGCGCGAGCAGGCACGCATTAGAAATTGACGTATACTGTGCGTGTATACAGCGTATACAAAGACACGGCGCAGTCAGGGTTCCAACCAACAATAAGGGGGTCATTCAAAAAATAGGCCGGACAATTAAAAACTTTCAGCTATGCTCTGGAATAACTATGGAACAAAAAATGCTAGGGAGATGCAGTTTGTACCCTAGTCAAGCTGGCATATTCCTGCGTCCATTTTTTAAAGATTTAGGGCGACTTGCACACTTCTTGATAGAAAGAAGCTCAAGTAGGCGGGGTTGCTCAGAAACAATTTCAACAGCCTCCAGTATGGGAGTTTTGTGCACAGAGCTGTCGGAGAGAAAAACAAAAGTTAAACGGGTAATTTCGATCCCAGTATCATGCTCAATCTTCAAAATTTTACCACCACAGGATTGCCATGTTCAAGGGCTTTCCTCTCGTACAAAACTTAATGCTCTGACGATTTTTAAGGTGGGGCCAGATGCGACGGCGCGAGCAGGCTCCCATTAGAAATTGACGTACACTGTGCGTGTATACAGAGTATACAAAGACACGGCGCAGTCAGGGTTCCAACCAACAATAAGGGGGTCATTCAAAAAATAGGCCGGACAATTAAAAACTTTCAGCTACGCTCTGGAATAACTCTAGAACAAAAAATGCTAGGGAGATGCAGTTTGTACCTTAGTCATGCTGGCATATTCCTGCGTCCATTTTTTAAAGATTTAGGGCGACTTACACACTTCTTGATAGAAAAAAGCTCAAGTAGGCGGGGTTGCTCAGAAACAATTTCAACAGCCTCCACTATGGGAGTTTTGTGCACAGAGCTGTCGGAGAGAAAACAAAATGTACAACGGGTAATTTCGATCCCAGTATCATGCTCAATCTTCAAAATTTTACCACTACAGGATTGCCATGTTCAAGGGCTTTCCTCTCGTACAAAACTTAATGCTCTGACGATTTTTAAAGCGGGGTCAGATGCGACTGCGCGAGCAGGCACCCATTAGAAATTGACGTACACTGTGCGTGTATACAGCGTATACAAAGACACGGCGCAGTCAGGGTTCCAACCAACAATAAGGGGGTCATTCAACAAATAGGCCGGACAATTAAAAACTTTCAGCTACGCTCTGGAATAACTCTGGAACAAAAAATGCTAGGGAGATGCAGTTTGTACCTTAGTCAAGCTGGCATATTCCTGCGTCCATTTCTTAAAGATTTAGGGCGACTTGCACACTTCTTGATAGAAAGAAGCTCAAGTAGGCGGGGTTGCTCAGAAACAATTTCAACAGCCTCCACTATGGGAGTTTTGTGCACAGAGCTGTCGGAGAGAAAACAAAATGTACAACGGGTAATTTCGATCCCAGTATCATGCTCAATCTTCAAAATTTTACCACCACAGGATTGCCATGTTCAAGGGCTTTCCTCTCGTACAAAACTTAATGCTCTAACGATTTTTAAGGCGGGGTCAGATGTGACTGCGCGAGCAGGCACGCATTAGAAATTGACGTATACTGTGCGTGTATACAGCGTATACAAAGACACGGCGCAGTCAGGGTTCCAACCAACAATAAGGGGGTCATTCAAAAAATAGGCCGGACAATTAAAAACTTTCAGCTACGCTCTGGAATAACTCTGGAACAAAAAATGCTACGGAGATGCAGTTTGTACCTTAGTCAAGCTGGCATATTCCTGCGTCCATTTTTTAAAGGTTTAGGGCGACTTGCACACTTCTTGATAGAAAAAAGCTCAAGTAGGCGGGGTTGCTCAGAAACGATTTCAACAGCCTCCACTATGGGAGTTTTGTGCACAGAGCTGTCGGAGAGAAAAACAAAATGTACAACGGGTAATTTCGATCCCAGTATCATGCTCAATCTTCAAAATTTTACCACCACAAGATTGCCATGTTCAAGGGCTTTCCTCTCGTACAAAACTTAATGCTCTGACGATTTTTAAGGTGGGGCCAGATACGACGGCGCGAGCAGGCACCCATTAAAAATTGACGTACACTGTGCGTGTATACAGCGTATACAAAGACATGGCGCAGTCAGGGTTCCAACCAACAATAAGGGGGTCATTCAACAAATAGGCCGGACAATTAAAATCTCTCAGCTACGCTCTGGAATAACTCTGGAACAAAAAATGCTAGGGAGATGCAGTTTGTACCTTAGTCATGCTGGCATATTCCTGCGTCCATTTTTTAACGGTTTAGGGCGACTTGCACACTTCTTGATAGAAAAAAGCTCAAGTAGGCGGGGTTGCTCAGAAACGATTTCAACAGCCTCCACTATGGGAGTTTTGTGCACAGAGCTGTCGGAGAGAAAAACAAAATGTACAACGGGTAATTTCGATCCCAGTATCATGCTCAATCTTCAAAATTTTACCACCACAGGATTGCCATGTTCAAGGGCTTTCCTCTCGTACAAAACTTAATGCTCTGACGATTTTAAAGGTGGGGCCAGATACGACGGCGCGAGCAGGCACCCATTAAAAATTGACGTACACTGTGCGTGTATACAGCGTATACAAAGACACGGCGCAGTCAGGGTTCCAACCAACAATAAGGGGGTCATTTTAACAAATAGGCCGGACAATTAAAAACTTTCAGCTACGCTCTGGAATAACCCCTTAGAACAAAAAATGCTAGGGAGATGCAGTTTGTACCTTAGTCATGCTGGCATATTCCTGCGTCCATTTTTTAAAGATTCAGGGCGACTTGCACACTTCTTGATAGAAAAAAGCTCAAGTAGGCGGGGTTGCTCAGAAACAATTTCAACAGCCTCCACTATGGGAGTTTTGTGCACAGAGCTGTCGGAGAGAAAAACAAAATGTACAACGGGTAATTTCGATCCCAGTATCATGCTCAATCTTCAAAATTTTACCACTACAGGATTGCCATGTTCAAGGGCTTTCCTCTCGTACAAAACTTAATGCTCTGACGATTTTTAAAGCGGGGTCAGATGCGACTGCGCGAGCAGGCACCCATTAGAAATTGACGTACACTGTGCGTGTATACAGCGTATACAAAGACACGGCGAAGTCAGGGTTCCAACCAACAATAAGGGGGTCATTCAACAAATAGGCCGGACAATTAAAAACTTTCAGCTACGCTCTGGAATAACTCTGGAACAAAAAATGCTAGGGAGATGCAGTTTGTACCTTAGTCAAGCTGGCATATTCCTGCGTCCATTTCTTAAAGATTTAAGGCGACTTGCACACTTCTTGATAGAAAGAAGCTCAAGAAGGCGGGGTTGCTCAGAAACAATTTCAACAGCCTCCAGTATGGGAGTTTTGTGCACAGAGCTGTCGGAGAGACAAACAAAAGTTACAACGGGTAATTTCGATCCCAGTATCATGCTCAATCTTCAAAATTTTACCACCACAGGATTGCCATGTTCAAGGGCTTTCCTCTCGTACAAAACTTAATGCTCTGACGATTTTTAAAGCGGGGTCAGATGCGACTGCGCGAGCAGGCACCCATTAGAAATTGACGTACACTGTGCGTGTATACAGCGTATACAATGACAACTCGCTGTCAGGGTTCCAACCAACAATAAGGGGGTCATTCAACAAATAGGCCGGACAATTAAAAACTTTCAGCTACGCTCTGGAATAACTCTGGAACAAAAAATGCTAGGGAGATGCAGTTTGTACCTTAGTCATGCTGGCATATTCCTGCGTCCATTTTTTAAAGATTTAGGGCGACTTGCACACTTCTTGATAGAAAAAAGCAGAAGTAGGCGGGGTTGCTCAGAAACAATTTCAACAGCCTCCACTATGGGAGTTTTGTGCACAGAGCTGTCGGAGAGAAAAACAAAATGTACAACGGGTAATTTCGATCCCAGTATCATGCTCAATCTTCAAAATTTTACCACTACAGGATTGCCATGTTCAAGGGCTTTCCTTTCGTACAAAACTTAATGCTCTGACGATTTTTAAAGCGGGGTCAGATGCGACTGCGCGAGCAGGCACCCATTAGAAATTGACGTACACTGTGCGTGTATACAGCGTATACAAAGACACGGCGCAGTCAGGGTTCCAACCAACAATAAGGGGGTCATTCAACAAATAGGCCGGACAATTAAAAACTTTCAGCTACGCTCTGGAATAACTCTGGAACAAAAAATGCTAGGGAGATACAGTTTGTACCTTAGTCAAGCTGGCATATTCCTGCGTCCATTTCTTAAAGATTTAGGGCGACTTGCACACTTCTTGATAGAAAGAAGCTCAAGTAGGCGGGGTTGCTCAGAAACAATTTCAACAGCCTCCACTATGGGAGTTTTGTGCACAGAGCTGTCGGAGAGACAAACAAAAGTTACAACGGGTAATTTCGATCCCAGTATCATGCTCAATCTTCAAAATTTTACCACTACAGGATTGCCATGTTCAAGGGCTTTCCTCTCGTACAAAACTTAATGCTCTGACGATTTTTAAGATGGGGCCAGATGAGACGGCGCGAGCAGGCACCCATTAGAAATTGACGTACACTGTGCGTGTATACAGCGTATACAATGACAACTCGCTGTCAGGGTTCCAACCAACAATAAGGGGGTCATTCAACAAATAGGCCGGACAATTAAAAACTTTCAGCTACGCTCTGAAATAACTCTGGAACAAAAAATGCTAGGGAGATGCAGTTTGTACCTTAGTCATGCTGGCCTATTCCTGCGTCCATTTTTTAAAAATTTAGGGCGACTTGCACACTTCTTGATAGAAAAAAGCTCAAGTAGCCGGGGTTGCTCAGAAACAATTTCAACAGCCTCCACTATGGGAGTTTTGTGCACAGAGCTGTCGGAGAGAAAAACAATTAAATGTACAACGGGTAATTTCGATCCCAGTATCATGCTCAATCTTCAAAATTTTCCCACTACAGGATTGCCATGTTCAAGGGCTTTCCTCTCGTACAAAACTTAATACTCTGACGATTTTTAAAGCGGGGTCAGATGCGACTGCGCGAGCAGGCACCCATTAAAAATTGACGTACACTGTGCGTGTATACAGCGTATACAAAGACACGGCGCAGTCAGGGTTCCAACCAACAATAAGGGGGTCATTCAACAAATAGGCCGGACAATTAAAAACTTTCAACTACGCTCTGGAATAACTCTGGAACAAAAAATGCTAGGGAGATGCAGTTTGTACCTTAGTCATGCTGGCATATTCCTGCGTCCATTTTTTAAAGGTTTAGGGCGACTTGCACACTTCTTGATAGAAAAAAGCAGAAGTAGGCGGGGTTGCTCAGAAACAATTTCAACAGCCTCCACTCTGGGAGTTTTGTGCACAGAGCTGTCGGAGAGAAAAACAATTAAATGTACAACGGGTAATTTCGATCCCAGTATCATGCTCAATCTTCAAAATTTTACCACTACAGGATTGCCATGTTCAAGGGCTTTCCTCTCGTACAAAACTTAATGCTCTGACGATTTTTAAAGCGGGGTCAGATGCGACTGCGCGAGCAGGCACCCATTAAAAATTGACGTACACTGTGCGTGTATACAGCGTATACAAAGACACGGCGCAGTCAGGGTTCCAACCAACAATAAGGGGGTCATTCAACAAATAGGCCGGACAATTAAAAACTTTCAACTACGCTCTGGAATAACTCTGGAACAAAAAATGCTAGGGAGATGCAGTTTGTACCTTAGTCATGCTGGCATATTCCTGCGTCCATTTTTTAAAGATTTAGGGCGACTTGCACACTTCTTGATAGAAAAAAGCAGAAGTAGGCGGGGTTGCTCAGAAACAATTTCAACAGCCTCCACTCTGGGAGTTTTGTGCACAGAGCTGTCGGAGAGAAAAACAAAATGTACAACGGGTAATTTCGATCCCAGTATCATGCTCAATCTTCAAAATTTTACCACTACAGGATTGCCATGTTCAAGGGCTTTCCTCTCGTACAAAACTTAATGCTCTGACGATTTTTAAAGCGGGGTCAGATGCGACTGCGCGAGCAGGCACCCATTAGAAATTGACGTACACTGTGCGTGTATACAGCGTATACAAAGACACGGCGCAGTCAGGGTTCCAACCAACAATAAGGGGGTCATTCAACAAATAGGCCGGACAATTAAAAACTTTCAGCTACGCTCTGGAATAACTCTGGAACAAAAAATGCTAGGGAGATGCAGTTTGTACCTCAGTCATGCTGGCATATTCCTGCGTCCATTTTTTAAAGATTTAGGGCGACTTGCACACTTCTTGATAGAAAAAAGCAGAAGTAGGCGGGGTTGCTCAGAAACAATTTCAACAGCCTCCACTATGGGAGTTTTGTGCACAGAGCTGTCGGAGAGAAAAACAAAATGTACAACGGGTAATTTCGATCCCAGTATCATGCTCAATCTTCAAAATTTTACCACCACAGGATTGCCATGTTCAAGGGCTTTCCTCTCGTACAAAACTTAATGCTCTGACGATTTTTAAGGTGGGGTCAGATGCGACGGCGCGAGCAGGCACCCATTAGAAATTGACGTACACTGTGCGTGTATACAGCGTATACAAAGACACGGCGCAGACAGGGTTCCAACCAACAATAAGGGGGTCATTCAAAAAATAGGCCGGACAATTAAAAACTTTCAGCTACGCTCTGGAATAACTCTAGAACAAAAAATGCTAGGGAGATGCAGTTTGTACCTTAGTCATGCTGGCATATTCCTGCGTCCATTTTTTAAAGATTTAGGGCGACTTACAAGCTTCTTGATAGAAAAAAGCTCAAGTAGGCGGATTGCTCAGAAACAATTTCAACAGCCTCCACTATGGGAGTTTTGTGCACAAAGCTGTCGGAGAGAAAACAAAATGTACAAAGGGTAATTTCGATCCCAGTATCATGCTCAATCTTCAAAATTTTACCACCACAGGACTGCCATGTTCAAGGGCTTTCCTCTCGTACAAAACTTTATGCTCTGACGATTTTTAAGGTGGGGCCAGATACGACGGCGCGAGCAGGCACCCATTAAAAATTGACGTACACTCTGCGTGTATACAGCGTATACAAAGACACGGCGCAGTCAGGGTTCCAACCACCAATAAGGGGGTCATTCAACAAATAGGCCGGACAATTAAAAATTTCAGCTACGCTCTGGAATAACTCTGGCACAAAAAATGCTCGGGAGATGCAGTTTGTACCTTAGTCATGTTGGCATATTCCTGCGTCTTTTTTTTTTTAAATTTAGGGCGACTTACACACTTCTTGATAGAAAAAAGCTCAAGTAGCCGGGGTTGCTCAGAAACAATTTCAACAGCCTCCACTATGGGAGTTTTGAGCACAGAGCTGTCGGAGAGAAAAACAAAATGTACAACGGGTAATTTCGATCCCAGTATCATGCTCAATCTTCAAAATGTTACCACTACAGGATTGCCATGTTCAAGGGCTTTCCTCTCGTACAAAACTTAATGCTCTGACGATTTTTAAAGCGGGGTCAGATGAGACTGCGCGAGCAGGCACCCATTAGAAATTGACGTACACTGTGCGTGTATACAGCGTATACAAAGACACGGCGCAGTCAGGGTTCCAACCAACAATAAGGGGGTCATTCAACAAATAGGCCGGACAATTAAAAACTTTCAGCTACGCTCTGGAATAACTCTGGAACAAAAAATGCTAGGGAGATGCAGTTTGTACCTTAGTCAAGCTGGCATATTCCTGCGTCCATTTCTTAAAGATTTAGGGCGACTTGCACACTTCTTGATAGAAAGAAGCTCAAGTAGGCGGGGTTGCTCAGAAACAATTTCAACAGCCTCCACTATGGGAGTTTTGTGCACAGAGCTGTCGGAGAGAAAAACAAAAGTTACAACGGGTAATTTCGATCCCAGTATCATGCTCAATCTTCAAAATTTTACCACCACAGGATTGCCATGTTCAAGGGCTTTCCTCTCGTACAAAACTTAATGCTCTGACGATTTTTAAGGTGGGGCCAGATGCGACGGCGCGAGCAGGCACCCATTAGAAATTGACGTACACTGTGCGTGTATACAGCGTATACAAAGACACGGCGCAGTCAGGGTTCCAACCAACAATAAGGGGGTCATTCAACAAATAGGCCGGACAATTAAAAACTTTCAGCTACGCTCTGGAATAACTCTGGAACAAAAAATGCTCGGGAGATGCAGTTTGTACCTTAGTCAAGCTGGCATATTCCTGCGTCCATTTTATAAAGGTTTAGGGCGACTTGCACACTTCTTGATAGAAAAAAGCTCAAGTAGGCGGGGTTGCTCAGAAACGATTTCAACAGCCTCCACTATGGGAGTTTTGTGCACAGAGCTGTCGGAGAGAAAAACAAAATGTACAACGGGTAATTTCGATCCCAGTATCATGCTCAATCTTCAAAATTTTACCACCACAGGATTGCCATGTTCAAGGGCTTTCCTCTCGTACAAAACTTAATGCTCTGATGATTTTAAAGGTGGGGCCAGATACGACGGCGCGAGCAGGCACCCATTAAAAATTGACGTACACTCTGCGTGTATACAGCGTATACAAAGACACGGCGCAGTCAGGGTTCCAACCACCAATAAGGGGGTCATTCAACAAATAGGCCGGACAATTAAAAACTTTCAGCTACGCTCTGGAATAACTCTGGAACAAAAAATGCTCGGGAGATGCAGTTTGTACCTTAGTCATGTTGGCATATTCCTGCGTCTATTTTTTTAAGATTTAGGGCGACTTACACACTTCTTGAGAGAAAAAAGCTCAAGTAGCCGGGGTTGCTCAGAAACAATTTCAACAGCCTCCACTATGGGAGTTTTGTGCACAGAGCTGTCGGAGAGAAAAACAAAAGTTACAACGGGTAATTTGGATCCCAGTATCATGCTCAATCTTCAAAATTTTACCACCACAGGATTGCCATGTTCAAGGGCTTTCCTCTCGTACAAAACTTAATGCTCTGACGATTTTTAAGATGGGGCCAGATGCGACGGCGCGAGCAGGCACCCATTAGAAATTGACGTACACTGTGCGTGTATACAGCGTATACAATGACAACTCGCTGTCAGGGTTCCAACCAACAATAAGGGGGTCATTCAACTAATAGGCCGGACAATTAAAAACTTTCAGCTACGCTCTGGAATAACTCTGGAACAAAAAATGCTAGGGAGATGCAGTTTGTACCTTAGTCATGCTGGCATATTCCTGCGTACATTTTTTAAAGATTTAAGGCGACTTACACACTTCTTGATAGAAAAAAGCTCAAGTAGGCGGGGTTGCTCAGAAACAATTTCAACAGCCTCCACTATGGGAGTTTTGTGCACAGAGCTGTCGGAGAGACAAACAAAAGTTACAACGGGTAATTTCGATCCCAGTATCATGCTCAATCTTCAAAATTTTACCACCACAGGATTGCCATGTTCAAAGGCTTTCCTCTCGTACAAAACTTAATGCTCTGACGATTTTTAAGGTGGGGCCAGATGCGACGGCGCGAGCAGGCACCCATTAGAAATTGACGTACACTGTGCGTGTATACAGCGTATACAAAGACACGGCGCAGTCAGGGTTCCAACCAACAATAGAGGGTCATTCAACAAATAGGCCGGACAATTAAAAACTTTCAGCTACGCTCTGGAATAACTCTGGAACAAAAAATGCTAGGGAGATGCAGTTTGTACCTTAGTCATGCTGGCATATTCCTGCGTCCATTTTTTAAAGATTTAGGGCGACTTGCACACTTCTTGATAGAAAAAAGCTCAAGTAGGCGGGGTTGCTCAGAAACAATTTCAACAGCCTCCACTATGGGAGTTTTGTGCACAGAGCTGTCGGAGAGAAAAACAAAATGTACAACGGGTATTTTCGATCCCAGTATCATGCTCAATCTTCAAAATTTTACCACTACAGGATTGCCATGTTCAAGGGCTTTCCTCTCGTACAAAACTTAATGCTCTGACGATTTTTAAAGCGGGGTCAGATGCGACTGCGCGAGCAGGCACCCATTAAAAAATTGACGTACACTGTGCGTGTATACAGCGTATACAAAGACACGGCGCAGTCAGGGTTCCAACCAACAATAAGGGGGTCATTCAACAAATAGGCCGGACAATTAAAAACTTTCAGCTACGCTCTGGAATAACTCTGGAACAAAAAATGCTAGGGAGATGTAGTTTGTACCTTAGTCAAGCTGGCATATTCCTGCGTCCATTTCTTAAAGATTTAGGGCGACCTGCATCTTCTTGATAGAAAGAAGCTCAAGTAGGCGGGGTTGCTCAGAAACAATTTCAACATCCTCCACTATGGGAGTTTTGTGCACAGAGCTGTCGGAGAGACAAACAAAAGTTACAACGGGTAATTTCGATCCCAGTATCATGCTCAATCTTCAAAATTTTACCACCACAGGATTGCCATGTTCAAGGGCTTTCCTCTCGTACAAAACTTAATGCTCTGACGATTTTTAAGGTGGGGCCAGATGCGACGGCGCGAGCAGGCACCCATTAGAAATTGACGTACACTGTGCGTGTATACAGCGTATACAAAGACACGGCGCAGTCAGGGTTCCAACCAACAATAAGGGGGTCATTCAACAAATAGGCCGGACAATTAAAAACTTTCAGCTACGCTCTGGAATAACTCTGGAACAAAAAATGCTAGGGAGATGCAGTTTGTACCTTAGTCATGCTGGCATATTCCTGCGTCCATTTTTTAAAGGTTTAGGGCGACTTGCACACTTCTTAAGAGAAAAAAGCTCAAGTAGCCGGGGTTGCTCAGAAACGATTTCAACAGCCTCCACTATGGGAGTTTTGTGCACAGAGCTGTCGGAGAGAAAAACAAAATGTACAACGGGTAATTTCGATCCCAGTATCATGCTCAATCTTCAAAATTTTACCACCACAGGATTGCCATGTTCAAGGGCTTTCCTCTCGTACAAAACTTAATGCTCTGACGATTTTAAAGGTGGGGCCAGATACGACGGCGCGAGCAGGCACCCATTAAAAATTGACGTACACTGTGCGTGTATACAGCGTATACAAAGACACGGCGCAGTCAGGGTTCCAACCACCAATAAGGGGGTCATTCAACAAATAGGCCGGACAATTAAAAACTTTCAGCTACGCTCTGGAATAACTCTGGAACAAAAAATGCTCGGGAGATGCAGTTTGTACCTTAGTCATGTTGGCATATTCCTGCGTCTATTTTTTTAAGATTTAGGGCGACTTACACACTTCTTGAGAGAAAAAAGCTCAAGTAGCCGGGGTTGCTCAGAAACAATTTCAACAGCCTCCACTATGGGAGTTTTGTGCACAGAGCTGTCGGAGAGAAAAACAAAAGTTACAACGGGTAATTTGGATCCCAGTATCATGCTCAATCTTCAAAATTTTACCACCACAGGATTGCCATGTTCAAGGGCTTTCCTTTCGTACAAAACTTAATGCTCTGACGATTTTTAAGATGGGGCCAGATGCGACGGCGCGAGCAGGCACCCATTAGAAATTGACGTACACTGTGTGGTATACAGCGTATACAATGACAACTCGCTGTCAGGGTTCCAACCAACAATAAGGGGGTCATTCAACTAATAGGCCGGACAATTAAAAACTTTCAGCTACGCTCTGGAATAACTCTGGAACAAAAAATGCTAGGGAGATGCAGTTTGTACCTTAGTCATGCTGGCATATTCCTGCGTCCATTTTTTAAAGATTTAGGGCGACTTGCACACTTCTTGATAGAAAAAAGCTCAAGTAGGCGGGGTTGCTCAGAAACAATTTCAACAGCCTCCACTATGGGAGTTTTGTGCACAGAGCTGTCGGAGAGAAAAACAAAATGTACAACGGGTATTTTCGATCCCAGTATCATGCTCAATCTTCAAAATTTTACCACTACAGGATTGCCATGTTCAAGGGCTTTCCTCTCGTACAAAACTTAATGCTCTGACGATTTTTAAAGCGGGGTCAGATGCGACTGCGCGAGCAGGCACCCATTAAAAAATTGACGTACACTGTGCGTGTATACAGCGTATACAAAGACACGGCGCAGTCAGGGTTCCAACCAACAATAAGGGGGTCATTCAACAAATAGGCCGGACAATTAAAAACTTTCAGCTACGCTCTGGAATAACTCTGGAACAAAAAATGCTAGGGAGATGTAGTTTGTACCTTAGTCAAGCTGGCATATTCCTGCGTCCATTTCTTAAAGATTTAGGGCGACCTGCATCTTCTTGATAGAAAGAAGCTCAAGTAGGCGGGGTTGCTCAGAAACAATTTCAACAGCCTCCACTATGGGAGTTTTGTGCACAGAGCTGTCGGAGAGAAAAACAAAATGTACAACGGGTATTTTCGATCCCAGTATCATGCTCAATTTTCAAAATTTTACCACTACAGGATTGCCATGTTCAAGGGCTTTCCTCTCGTACAAAACTTAATGCTCTGACGATTTTTAAAGCGGGGTCAGATGCGACTGCGCGAGCAGGCACCCATTAAAAAATTGACGTACACTGTGCGTGTATACAGCGTATACAAAGACACGGCGCAGTCAGGGTTCCAACCAACAATAAGGGGGTCATTCAACAAATAGGCCGGACAATTAAAAACTTTCAGCTACGCTCTGGAATAACTCTGGAACAAAAAATGCTAGGGAGATGTAGTTTGTACCTTAGTCAAGCTGGCATATTCCTGCGTCCATTTCTTAAAGATTTAGGGCGACCTGCATCTTCTTGATAGAAAGAAGCTCAAGTAGGCGGGGTTGCTCAGAAACAATTTCAACACATTCCACTATGGGAGTTTTGTGCACAGAGCTGTCGGAGAGACAAACAAAAGTTACAACGGGTAATTTCGATCCCAGTATCATGCTCAATCTGCAAAATTTCACCACCACAGGATTGCCCTGTTCAAGGGCTTTCCTCTCGTACAAAACTTAATGCTCTGACGATTTTAAAGGTGGGGCCAGATACGACGGCGCGAGCAGGCACCCATTAAAAATTGACGTACACTGTGCGTGTATACAGCGTATACAAAGACACGGCGCAGTCAGGGTTCCAACCAACAATAAGGGGGTCATTCAACAAATAGGCCGGACAATTAAAAACTTTCAGCTACGCTCTGGAATAACTCTGGAACAAAAAAATGCTAGGGAGATGCAGTTTGTACCTTAGTCAAGCTGGCGTATTCCTGCGTCCATTTTTTAAAGATTTAGGGCGACTTGCACACTTCTTGATAGAAAAAAGCTCAAGTAGGCGGGGTTGCTCAGAAACAATTTCAACAGCCTCCACTATGGGAGTTTTGTGCACAGAGCTGTCGGAGAGAAAAACAAAAGTTACAACGGGTAATTTCGATCCCAGTATCATGCTCAATCTTCAAAATTTTACCACCACAGGATTGCCATGTTCAAGGGCTTTCCTCTCGTACAAAACTTAATGCTCTAACGATTTTTAAGGCGGGGTCAGATGCGACTGCGCGAGCAGGTACGCATTAGAAATTGACGTACACTGTGCGTGTATACCGCGTATACAAAGACAACGCGCAGTCAGGGTTCCAACCAACAAAAAGGGGGTCATTCAAAAAATAGGCCGGACAATTAAAAACTTTCAGCTACGCTCTGGAATAACTCTAGAACAAAAAATGCTAGGGAGATGCAGTTTGTACCTTATACTTAGTCAAGCTGGAATATTCCTGTGTCCATTTTTTAAAGATTTAGGGCGACTTGCACACTTCTTGATAGAAAAAAGCTCAAGTAGGCGGGGTTGCTCAGAAACAATTTCAACAGCCTCCACTATGGGAGTTTTGTGCACAGAGCTGTCGGAGAGAAAAACAAAAGTTACAACGGGTAATTTCGATCCCAGTATCATGCTCAATCTTCAAAATTTTACCACCACAGGATTGCCATGTTCAAGGGCCTTCCTCTCGTACAAAACTTAATGCTCTGACGATTTTTAAGGTGGGGCCAGATGCGACGGCGCGAGCAGGCACCCATTAGAAATTGACGTACACTGTGCGTGTATACAGCGTATACAAAGACACGGCGCAGTCAGGGTTCCAACCAACAATAAGGGGGTCATTCAAAAAATAGGCCGGACAATTAAAAACTTTCAGCTACGCTCTGGAATAACTCTAGAACAAAAAATGCTAGGGAGATGCAGTTTGTACCTTAGTCATGCTGGCATATTCCTGCGTCCATTTTTTAAAGATTTAGGGCGACTTACACACTTCTTGATAGAAAAAATCTCAAGTAGGCGGGGTTGCTCAGAAACAATTTCAACAGCCTCCACTATGGGAGTTTTGTGCACAGAGCTGTCGGAGAGAAAACAAAATGTACAACGGGTAATTTCGATCCCAGTATCATGCTCAATCTTCAAAATTTTACCACCACAGGATTGCCATGTTCAAGGGCTTTCCTCTCGTACAAAACTTACTGCTCTGACGATTTTAAAGGTGGGGCCAGATACGACGGCGCGAGCAGGCACCCATTAAAAATTGACGTACACTGTGCGTGTATACAGCGTATACAAAGACACGGCGCAGTCAGGGTTCCAACCAACAATAAGGGGGTCATTCAACAAATAGGCCGGACAATTAAAATCTTTCAGCTACGCTCTGGGATAACTCTGGAACAAAAAATGCTAGGGAGATGCAGTTTGTACCTTATACTTAGTCAAGCTGGAATATTCCTGTGTCCATTTTTTAAAGATTTAGGGCGACTTGCACACTTCTTGATAGAAAAAAGCTCAAGTAGGCGGGGTTGCTCAGAAACAATTTCAACAGCCTCCACTATGGGAGTTTTGTGCACAGAGCTGTCGGAGAGAAAAACAAAAGTTACAACGGGTAATTTCGATCCCAGTATCATGCTCAATCTTCAAAATTATACCACCACAGGATTGCCATGTTCAAGGGCTTTCCTCTCGTACAAAACTTAATGCTCTGACGATTTTTAAGGTGGGGCCAGATGCGACGGCGCGAGCAGGCACCCATTAGAAATTGACGTACACTGTGCGTGTATACAGCGTATACAAAGACACGGCGCAGTCAGGGTTCCAACCAACAATAAGGGGGTCATTCAACAAATAGGCCGGACAATTAAAATCTTTCAGCTACGCTCTGGGATAACTCTGGAACAAAAAATGCTAGGGAGATGCAGTTTGTACCTTAGTCATGCTGGCATATTCCTGCGTCCATTTTTTAAAGGTTTAGGGCGACTTGCACACTTCTTGATAGAAAAAAGCTCAAGTAGGCGGGGTTGCTCAGAAACGATTTCAACAGCCTCCACTATGGGAGTTTTGTGCACAGAGCTGTCGGAGAGAAAAACAAAATGTACAACGGGTAATTTCGATCCCAGTATCATGCTCAATCTTCAAAATTTTACCACCACAGGATTGCCATGTTCAAGGGCTTTCCTCTCGTACAAAACTTAATGCTCTGACGATTTTAAAGGTGGGGCCAGATACGACGGCGCGAGCAATCACCCGTTAAAAATTGACGTACACTGTGCGTGTATACAGCGTATACAAAGACACGGCGCAGTCAGGGTTCCAACCAACAATAAGGGGGTCATTCAACAAATAGGCCGGACAATTAAAATCTTTCAGCTACGCTCTGGAATAACTCTGGAACAAAAAATGCTAGGGAGATGCAGTTTGTACCTTATACTTAGTCAAGCTGGCATATTCCTGCGTCCATTTTTTAAAGATTTAGGGCGACTTGCACACTTCTTGATAGAAAAAAGCTCAAGTAGGCAGGGTTGCTCAGAAACAATTTCAACAGCCTCCACTATGGGAGTTTTGTGCACAGAGCTGTCGGAGAGAAAAACAAAAGTTACAACGGGTAATTTCGATCCCAGTATCATGCTCAATCTTCAAAATTTTACCACCACAGGATTGCCATGTTCAAGGGCTTTCCTCTCGTACAAAACTTAATGCTCTGACGATTTTTAAGGTGGGGCCAGATGCGACGGTGCGAGCAGGCACCCATTAGAAATTGACGTATACCGTGCGTGTAAACAGCGTATACAAAGACACGGCGCAGTCAGGGTTCCAACCAACATTAAGGGGGTCATTCAACAAATAGGCCGGACAATTAAAAACTTTCAGCTACGCTCTGGAATAACTCTGGAACAAAAAATGCTAGGGAGATGCAGTTTGTACCTTAGTCAAGCTGGCATATTCCTGCGTCTATTTTTTAAAGATTCAGGGCGACTTGCACAATTCTTGATAGAAAAAAGCTCAAGTAGGCGGGGTTGCTCAGAAACAATTTCAACAGCCTCCACTATGGGAGTTTTGTGCACAGAGCTGTCGGAGAGAAAAACAAAAGTTACAACGGGTAATTTCGATCCCAGTATCATGCTCAATCTTCAAAATTTTACCACCACAGGATTGCCATGTTCAAGGGCTTTCCTCTCGTACAAAACTTAATGCTCTGACGATTTTTAAGGTGGGGCCAGATGCGACGGCGCGAGCAGGCACCCATTAGAAATTGACGTACACTGTGCGTGTATACAGCGTATACAAAGACACGGCGCAGTCAGGGTTCCAACCAACAATAAGGGGGTCATTCAACAAATAGGCCGGACAATTAAAAACTTTCAGCTACGCTCTGGAATAACTCTGGAACAAAAAATGCTAGGGAGATGCAGTTTGTACCTTAGTCAAGCTGGCATATTCCTGCGTCCATTTTCTAAAGGTTTAGGGCGACTTGCACACTTCTTGATAGAAAAAAGCTCAAGTAGGCGGGGTTGCTCAGAAACGATTTCAACAGCCTCCACTATGGGAGTTTTGTGCACAGAGCTGTCGGAGAGAAAAACAAAATGTACAACGGGTAATTTCGATCCCAGTATCATGCTCAATCTTCAAAATTTTACCACCACATGGTTGCCATGTTCAAGGGCTTTCCTCTCGTACAAAACTTAATGCTCTGACGATTTTAAAGGTGGGGCCAGATACGACGGCGCGAGCAGGCACCCATTAAAAATTAAAAATTGACGTACACTGTGCGTGTATACAGCGTATACAAAGACACGGCGCAGTCAGGGTTCCAACCAACAATAAGGGGGTCATTCAACAAATAGGCCGGACAATTAAAAACTTTCAGCTACGCTCTGGAATAACTCTGGAACAAAAAATGCTAGGGAGATGTAGTTTGTACCTTAGTCAAGCTGGCATATTCCTGCGTCCATTTCTTAAAGATTTAGGGCGACCTGCATCTTCTTGATAGAAAGAAGCTCAAGTAGGCGGGGTTGCTCAGAAAAAATTTCAACAGCCTCCACTATGGGAGTTTTGTGCACAGAGCTGTCGGAGAGAAAAACAAAAGTTACAACGGGTAATTTCGATCCCAGTATCATGCTCAATCTTCAAAATTTTACCACCACAGGATTGCCATGTTCAAGGGCTTTCCTCTCGTACAAAACTTAATGCTCTGACGATTTTTAAGGTGGGGCCAGATGCGACGGCGCGAGCAGGCACCCATTAGAAATTGACGTACACTGTGCGTGTATACAGCGTATACAAAGACACGGCGCAGTCAGGGTTCCAACCAACAATAAGGGGGTCATTCACCAAATAGGCCGGACAATTAAAAACTTTCAGCTACGCTCTGGAATAACTCTGGAACAAATAATGCTAGGGAGATGCAGTTTGTACCTTAGTCAAGCTGGCATATTCCTGCGTCCATTTTTTAAAGATTTAGGGCGACTTGCACACTTCTTGATAGAAAAAAGCTCAAGTAGGCGGGGTTGCTCAGAAACAATTTCAACAGCCTCCACTATGGGAGTTTTGTGCACAGAGCTGTCGGAGAGAAAACAAAATGTACAACGGGTAATTTCGATCCCAGTATCATGCTCAATCTTCAAAATTTTACCACCACAGGACTGCCATGTTTAAGGGCTTTCTTCTCGTACAAAACTTAATGCTCTAACGATTTTTAAGGCGGGGTCAAATGCGACTGCGCGAGCAGGCAGGCATTAGAAATTGACGTACACTGTGCGTGTATACAGCGTATACAAAGTCACGGCGCAGTCAGGGTTCCAACCAACAAAAAGGAGGTCATTCAACAAATAGGCCGGACAATTAAAAACTTTCAGCTACGCTCTGGAATAACTCTGGAACAAAAAATGCTAGGGAGATGCAGTTTGTACCTTAGTCATGTTGGCATATTCCTGCGTCCATTTTTTAAAGATTTAGGGCGACTTGCACACTTCTTGATAGAAAAAAACTCAAGTAGGCGGGGTTGCTCGGAAACGATTTCAACAGCCTCCATTATGGGACTTTTGTGCACAGATCTGTCGGAGAGAAAAACAAAATGTACAACGGGTAATTTCGATCCCAGTATCATGCTCAATCTTCAAAATTTTACCACCACGGGATTGCCATGTTCAAGGGCTTTCCTCTCGTTCAAAACTTAATGCTCTGACGATTTTTAAAGCGGGGCCAGATGCGACTGCGCGAGCAGGCACCCATTAGAAATTGACGTACACTGTGCGTGTATACAGCGTATACAATGACAACGCGCAGTCAGGGTTCCAACCAACAATAAGGGGGTCATTCAACAAATAGGCCGGACAATTAAAAACTTTCAGCTACGCTCTGGAATAACTCTGGAACAAAAAATGCTAGGGAGATGCAGTTTGTACCTTAGTCATGCTGGCATATTCCTGCGTCCATTTTTTAAAGGTTTAGGGCGACTTGCACACTTCTTAAAAGAAAAAAGCTCAAGTAGCCGGGGTTGCTCAGAAACGATTTCAACAGCCTCCACTATGGGAGTTTTGTGCACAGAGCTGTCGGAGAGAAAAACAAAATGTACAACGGGTAATTTCGATCCCAGTATCATGCTCAATCTTCAAAATTTTACCACCACAGGATTGCCATGTTCAAGGGCTTTCCTCTCGTACAAAACTTAATGCTCTGACGATTTTAAAGGTGGGGCCAGATACGACGGCGCGAGCAGGCACCAATTAAAAATTGACGTACACTGTGCGTGTATACAGAGTATACAAAGACACGGCGCAGTCAGGGTTCCAACCAACAATAAGGGGGTCATTCAACAAATAGGCCGGACAATTAAAAACTTTCAGCTACGCTCTGGAATAACTCTGGAACAAAAAATGCTAGGGAGATGCAGTTTGTACCTTAGTCATGTTGGCATATTCCTTTGTCCATTTTTTAAAGATTTAGGGCGACTTGCACACTTCTTCATAGAAAAAAGCTCAAGTAGGCGGGGTTGCTCGGAAACGATTTCAACAGCCTCCATTATGGGACTTTTGTGCACAGATCTGTCGGAGAGAAAAACAAAATGTACAACGGGTAATTTCGATCCCAGTATCATGCTCAATCTTCAAAATTTTACCACCACAGGATTGCCATGTTCAAGGGCTTTCCTCTCGTACAAAACTTAATGCTCTGACGATTTTAAAGGTGGGGCCAGATACGACGGCGCGAGCAGGCACCCATTAAAAATTGACGTACACTGTGCGTGTATACAGCGTATACAATGACAACGCGCAGTCAGGGTTCCAACCAACAATAAGGGGGTCATTCAACAAATAGGCCGGACAATTAAAAACTTTCAGCTACGCTCTGGAATAACTCTGGAACAAAAAATGCTAGGGAGATGCAGTTTGTACCTTAGTCAAGCTGGCATATACCTGCGTCCATTTTGTAAAGATTTAGGGCGACTTGCACACTTCTTGATGGAAAGACGCTCAAGTAGGCGGGGTTGCTCAGAAACAATTTCAACAGCCTCCACTATGGGAGTTTTGTGCACAGAGCTGTCGGAGAGACAAACAAAAGTTACAACGGGTAATTTCGATCCCAGTATCATGCTCAATCTTCAAAATTTTACCACCACAGGATTGCCATGTTCAAGGGCTTTCCTCTCGTACAAAACTTAATGCTCTGACGATTTTTAAGGTGGGGCCAGATACGACGGCGCGAGCAGGCACCCATTAAAAATTGACGTACATTGTGCGTGTATACAGCGTATACAAAGACACGGCGCAGTCAGGGTTCCAACCACCAATAAGGGGGTCATTCAACAAATAGGCCGGACAATTAAAAACTTTCAGCTACGCTCTGGAATAACTCTGGAACAAAAAATACTCGGGAGATGCAGTTTGTACCTTAGTCATGTTGGCATATTCCTGCGTCCATTTTTTAAAGATTTAGGGCGACTTACACACTTCTTGAGAGAAAAAAGCTCAAGTAGCCGGGGTTGCTCAGAAACAATTTCAACAGACTCCACTATGGGAGTTTTGTGCACAGAGCTGTCGGAGAGAAAAACAAAATGTACAACGGGTAATTTCGATCCCAGTGTCATGCTCAATCTTCAAAATTTTACCACCACAGGATTGCCATGTTCAAGGGCTTTCCTCTTGTACAAAACTTAACGCTCTGACGATTTTAAAGGTGGGGCCAGATACGACGGCGCGAGCAGGCACGCATTAGAAATTGACGTACACTGTGCGTGTATACAGCGTATACAAAGACACGGCGCAGTCAGGGTTCCAACCAACAATAAGGGGGTCATTCAACAAATAGGCCGGACAATTAAAAACTTTCAGCTACGCTCTGGAATAACTCTGGAACAAAAAATGCTACGGAGATGCAGTTTGTACCTTAGTCATGTTGGCATATTCCTTTGTCCATTTTTTAAAGATTTAGGGCGACTTGCACACTTCTTGATAGAAAAAAGCTCAAGTAGGCGGGGTTGCTCAGAAACAATTTCAACAGCCTCCACTATGGGAGTTTTGTGCACAAAGCTGTCGGAGAGAAAAACAAAAGTTACAACGGGTAAATTCGATCCCAGTATCATGCTCAATCTTCAAAATTTTACCACCACAGGATTGCCATGTTCAAGGGCTTTCCTCTCGTACAAAACTTAATGCTCTGACGATTTTTAAGGTGGGGCCAGATGCGACGGCGCGAGCAGGCACCCATTAGAAATTGACGTACACCGTGCGTGTATACAGCGTATACAAAGACACGGCGCAGTCAGGGTTCCAACCAACAATAAGGGGGTCATTCAACAAATAGGCCGGACAATTAAAAACTTTCAGCTACGCTCTGGAATAACTCTCGAACAAAAAATGCTAGGGAGATGCAGTTTGTACCTTAGTCAAACTTGCATATTCTTGCGTCCATTTTTTAAAGATTTAGGGCGACTTGCACACTTCTTGATAGAAAAAAGCTCAAGTAGGCGGGGTTGCTCAGAAACAATTTCAACAGCCTCCACTATAGTAGTTTTATGCACAGAGCTGTAGGAGAGTAAACAAAATGTACAACGGGTAGTTTCGATCCCAGTATCATGCTCAATCTTCAAAATTTTACCACCACAGGACTGCCATGTTCAAGGGCTTTCTTCTCGTATAAAACTTAATGCTCTAACGATTTTTAAGGCGGGGTCAGATGCGACTGCGCGAGCAGGCACGCATTAGAAATTGACGTACACTGTGCGTGTATACAGCGTATACAAAGACACGGCGCAGTCAGGGTTCCAACCAACAAAAAGGGGGTCATTCAAAAAATAGGCCGGACAATTAAAAACTTTCAGCTACGCTCTGGAATAACTCTGGAACAAAAAATGCTAGGGAGATGCAGTTTGTACCTTAGTCATGCTGGCATATTCCTGCGTCCATTTTTTAAAGGTTTAGGGCGACTTGCACACTTCTTGATAGAAAAAAGCTCAAGTAGGCGGGGTTGCTCAGAAACGATTTCAACAGCCTCCACTATGGGAGTTTAGTGCACAGAGCTGTCGGAGAGAAAAACAAAATGTACAACGGGTAATTTCGATCCCAGTATCATGCTCAATCTTCAAAATTTTACCACCACGGGATTGCCATGTTCAAGGGCTTTCCTCTCGTACAAAACTTAATGCTCTGACGATTTTTAAAGCGGGGCCAGATGCGACTGCGCGAGCAGGCACCCATTAGAAATTGACGTACACTGTGCGTGTATACAGCGTATACAATGACAACGCGCAGTCAGGGTTCCAACCAACAATAAGGGGGTCATTCAACAAATAGGCCGGACAATTAAAAACTTTCAGCTACGCTCTGGAATAACTCTGGAACAAAAAATGCTAGGGAGATGCAGTTTGTACCTTAGTCAAGCTGGCATATACCTGCGTCCATTTTTTAAAGATTTAGGGCGACTTGCACACTTCTTGATGGAAAGACGCTCAAGTAGGCGGGGTTGCTCAGAAACAATTTCAACAGCCTCCACTATGGGAGTTTTGTGCACAGAGCTGTCGGAGAGACAAACAAAAGTTACAACGGGTAATTTCGATCCCAGTATCATGCTCAATCTTCAAAATTTTACCACCACAGGATTGCCATGTTCAAGGGCTTTCCTCTCGTACAAAACTTAATGCACTGACGATTTTTAAGGTGGGGCCAGATACGACGGCGCGAGCAGGCACCCATTAAAAATTGACGTACACTGTGCGTGTATACAGCGTATACAAAGACACGGCGCAGTCAGGGTTCCAACCAACAATAAGGGGGTCATTCAACAAATAGGCCGGACAATTAAAAACTTTCAGCTACGCTCTGGAATAACTCTGGAACAAAAAATGCTAGGGAGATGCAGTTTGTACCTTAGTCATGTTGGCATATTCCTTTGTCCATTTTTTAAAGATTTAGGGCGACTTGCACACTTCTTGATAGAAAAAAGCTCAAGTAGGCGGGGTTGCTCGGAAACGATTTCAACAGCCTCCATTATGGGACTTTTGTGCACAGATCTGTCGGAGAGAAAAACAAAATGTACAACGGGTAATTTCGATCCCAGTATCATGCTCAATCTTCAAAATTTTACCACCACAGGATTGCCATGTTCAAGGGCTTTCCTCTCGTACAAAACTTAATGCTCTGACGATTTTAAAGGTAGGGCCAGATACGACGGCGCGAGCAGGCACCCATTAAAAATTGACGTACACTGTGCGTGTATACAGCGTATACAAAGACACGGCGCAGTCAGGGTTCCAACCAACAATAAGGGGGTCATTCAACAAATAGGCCGGACAATTAAAAACTTTCAGCTACGCTCTGGAATAACTCTGGAACAAAAAATGCTAGGGAGATGCAGTTTGTACCTTAGTCATGTTGGCATATTCCTGCGTCCATTTTTTGAAGATTTAGGGCGACTTGCACACTTCTTGATAGAAAAAAGCTCAAGTAGGCGGGGTTGCTCAGAAACAATTTCAACAGCCTCCACTATGGGAGTTTTGTGCACAGAGCTGTCGGAGAGAAAAACAAAAGTTACAACGGGTAAATTCGATCCCAGTATCATGCTCAATCTTCAAAATTTTACCACCACAGGATTGCCATGTTCAACGGCTTTCCTCTCGTACAAAACTTAATGCTCTGACGATTTTTAAAGCGGGGCCAGATGCGACTGCGCGAGCAGGCACCCATTAGAAATTGACGTACACTGTGCATGTATACAGCGTATACAAAGACACGGCGCAGTCAGGGTTCCAACCAACAATAAGGGGGTCATTCAACAAATAGGCCGGACAATTAAAAACTTTCAGCTACGCTCTGGAATAACTCTGGAACAAAAAATGCTAGGGAGATGCAGTTTGTACCTTAGTCATGTTGGCATATTCCTTTGTCCATTTTTTAAAGATTTAGGGCGACTTGCACACTTCTTGATAGAAAAAAGCTCAAGTAGGCGGGGTTGCTCGGAAACGATTTCAACAGCCTCCATTATGGGACTTTTGTGCACAGATCTGTCGGAGAGAAAAACAAAATGTACAACGGGTAATTTCGATCCCAGTATCATGCTCAATCTTCAAAATTTTACCACCACAGGATTGCCATGTTCAAGGGCTTTCCTCTCGTACAAAACTTAATGCTCTGACGATTTTAAAGGTGGGGCCAGATACGACGGCGCGAGCAGGCACCCATTAAAAATTGACGTACACTGTGCGTGTATACAGCGTATACAAAGACACGGCGCAGTCAGGGTTCCAACCAACAATAAGGGGGTCATTCAACAAATAGGCCGGACACTTAAAATCTTTCAGCTACGCTCTGGAATAACTCTGGAACAAAAAATGCTAGGGAGATGCAGTTTGTACCTTAGTCAAGCTGGCATATTCCTGCGTCCATTTTTTAAAGATTTAGGGCGACTTGCACACTTCTTGATAGAAAAAAGCTCAAGTAGGCGGGGTTGCTCAGAAACAATTTCAACAGCCTCCACTATGGGAGTTTTGTGCACAGAGCTGTCGGAGAGAAAAACAAAAGTTACAACGGGTAATTTCGATCCCAGTATCATGCTCAATCTTCAAAATTTTACCACCACAGGATTGCCATGTTCAAGGGCTTTCCTCTCGTACAAAACTTAATGCTCTGACGATTTTTAGGGTGGGGCCAGATGCGACGGCGCGAGCAGGCCCCTATTAGAAATTGACTTACACTGTGCGTTTATACAGCGTATACAAAGACACGGCGCAGTCAGGGTTCCAACCAACAAAAAGGGGGTCATTCAAAAAATAGGCCGGACAATTAAAAACTTTCAGCTACGCTCTGGAATAACTCTAGAACAAAAAATGCTAGGGAGATGCAGTTTGTACCTGAGTCATGCTGGCATATTCCTGCGTCCATTTTTTAAAGATTTAGGGCGACTTACACACTTCTTGATAGAAAAAAGCTCAAGTAGGCGGGGTTGCTCAGAAACAATTTCAACAGCCTCCACTATGGGAGTTGTGTGCACAGAGCTGTCGGAGAGAAAACAAAATGTACAACGGGTAATTTCGATCCCAGTATCATGCTCAATCTTCAAAATTTTACCACCACAGGATTGCCATGTTCAAGGGCTTTCCTCTCGTACAAAACTTAATGCTCTGACGATTTTTAAAGCGGGGCCAGATGCGACTGCGCGAGCAGGCACCCATTAGAAATTGACGTACACTGTGCGTGTATACATCGTATACAAAGACACGGCGCAGTCAGGGTTCCAACCAACAATAAGGGGGTCATTCAACAAATAGGCCGGACACTTAAAATCTTTCAGCTACGCTCTGGAATAACTCTGGAACAAAAAATGCTAGGGAGATGCAGTTTGTACCTTAGTCAAGCTGGCATATTTCTGCGTCCATTTTTTAAAGATTTAGGGCGACTTGCACACTTCTTGATAGAAAAAAGCTCAAGTAGGCGGGGTTGCTCGGAAACAATTTCAACAGCCTCCACTATGGGAGTTTTTTTTACAGAGCTGTCGGAGAGAAAAACAAAAGTTACAACGGGTAATTTCGATCCCAGTATCATGCTCAATCTTCAAAATTTTACCACCACAGGATTGCCATGTTCAAGGGCTTTCCTCTCGTACAAAACTTAATGCTCTGACGATTTTTAAGGTGGGGCCAGATGCGACGGCGCGAGCAGGCCCCTATTAGAAATTGACTTACACTGTGCGTGTATACAGCGTATACAAAGACACGGCGCAGTCAGGGTTCCAACCAACAAAAAGGGGGTCATTCAAAAAATAGGCCGGACAATTAAAAACTTTCAGCTACGCTCTGGAATAACTCTGGAACAAAAAATGCTAGGGAGATGCAGTTTGTACCTGAGTCATGCTGGCATATTCCTGCGTCTATTTTTTAAAGATTTAGGGCGACTTACACACTTCTTGATAGAAAAAAGCTCAAGTAGGCGGGGTTGCTCAGAAACAATTTCAACAGCCTCCACTATGGGAGTTTTGTGCACAGAGCTGTCGGAGAGAAAACAAAATGTACAACGGGTAATTTCGATCCCAGTATCATGCTCAATCTTCACAATTTTACCACCACAGGATTGCCATGTTTACGGGCTTTCTTCTCGTACAAAACTTAATGCTCTAACGATTTTTAAGGCGGGGTCAGATGCGACTGCGCGAGCAGGCAGGCATTATAAATTGACGTACACTGTGCGTGTATACAGCGTATACAAAGTCACGGCGCAGTCAGGGTTCCAACCAACAAAAAGGGGGTCATTCAAAAAATAGGCCGGACAATTAAAAACTTTCAGCTACGCTCTGGAACAACTGTGGAACAAAAAATGCCAGGGAGATGCAGTTTGTACCTTAGTCATGCTGGCATATTCCTGCGTCCATTTTTAAAGATTTAGGGCGACTTGCACACTTCTTGATAGAAAAAAGCTCAAGTAGGCGGGGTTGCTCAGAAACAATTTCAACAGCCTCCACTATGGGAGTTTTGTGCACAGAGCTGTCGGAGAGAAAAACAAAATGTACAACGGGTAATTTCGATCCCAGTATCATGCTCAATCTTCAAAATTTTACCACCACAGGATTGCCATGTTCAAGGGCTTTCCTCTCGTACAAAACTTAATGCTGTGACGATTTTTAAGGTGGGGCCAGATGCGACGGCGCGAGCAGGCACCCATTAGAAATTGACGTACACTGTGCGTGTATACACCGTATACAAAGACACGGCGCAGTCAGGGTTCCAACCAACATGCAATAAGGGGGTCATTCAACAATTAGGCCGGACATTTAAAAACTTTCAGCTACGCTCTGGAATAACTCTGGAACAAAAAATGCTAGGGAGATGCAGTTCGTACCTTAGTCATGCTGGCATATTCCTGCTTCCATTTTTTAAAGGTTTAGGGCGACTTGCACACTTCTTGATAGAAAAAAGCTCAAGTAGGCGGGGTTGCTCAGAAACGATTTCAACAGCCTCCACTAAGGGAGTTTTGTGCACAGAGCTGTCGGAGAGAAAAACAAAAGTTACAACGGGTAATTTCGATCCCAGTATCATGCTCAATCTTCGAAATTTTACCACCACTGGATTGCCATGTTCAAGGGCTTTCCTCTCGTACAAAACTTAATGCTCTGACGATTTTTAAGGTGGGGCCAGATGCGACGGCGCGAGCAGGCACCCATTAGAAATTGACGTACACTGTGCGTGTATACAGAGTATACAAAGACACGGCGCAGTCAGGGTTCCAACCAACATCAAGGGGGTCATTCAAAAAATAGGCCGGACAATTAAAAACTTTCAGCTACGCTCTGGAATATCTCTGGAAAAAAATGCTAGGGAGATGCAGTTTGTACCTTAGTCATGCTGGCATATTCCTGCGTCCATTTTTTAAAGATTTAGGGCGACTTGCTTACTTCTTGATAGAAAAAAGCTCAAGTAGGCGGGGTTGCTCAGAAACAATTTCAACAGCCTCCACTATGGGAGTTTTGTGCACAGAGCTGTCGGAGAGAAAAACAAAAGTTACAACGGGTAATTTCGATCCCAGTATCATGCTCAATCTTCAAAATTTTACCACCACAGGATTGCCATGTTCAAGGGCTTTCCTCTCGTACAAAACTTAATGCTCTGACGGTTTTTAAGGTGGGGCCAGAAGCGACGGCGCGAGCAGGCACCCATTAGAAATTGACGTACACTGTGCGTGTACACAGCGTATACAAAGACACGGCGCAGTCAGGGTTCCAACCAATAATAAGGGGGTCATTCAAAAAATATGCCGGACAATTAAAAACTTTCGGCTACGCTCTGGAATAACTCAGGAACAAAAAATGCTAGGGAGATGCAGTTTGTACCTTAGTCATGCTGGCATATTCCTGCGTCCATTTTTTAAAGGTTTAGGGCGACTTGCACACTTCCTGATAGAAAAAAGCTCAAGTAGGCGGGGTTGCTCAGAAACGATTTCAACAGCCTCCACTATGGGAGTTTTGTGCACAGAGCTGTCGGAGAGAAAAACAAAATGTACAACGGGTAATTTCGATCCCAGTATCATGCTCAATCTTCAAAATTTTACCACCACAGGATTGCCATGTTCAAGGGCTTTCCTCTCGTACAAAACTTACTGCTCTGACGATTTTTAAGGCGGGCCAGATGCGACTGTGCGAGCAGGCACCCATAGAAATTGACGTACACTGTGCGTGTACACAGCGTATACAAAGACTTAGCGCAGTCAGGGTTCCAAACAACAATAAGGGGGTCATTCAACAAATAGGCCGGACAATTAAAAACTTTCAGCTACGCTCTGGAATAACTCTGGAACAAAAACAATGCTAGGGAGATGCAGTTTGTACCTTAGTAATGCTGGCATATTCCTGCGTCCATTTTTTAAAGGTTTAGGGCGACTTGCACACTTCTTGATAGAAAAAAGCTCAAGTAGGCGGGGTTGCTCAGAAACAATTTCAACAGCCTCCACTAAGGGAGTTTTGTGCACAGATCTGTCGGAGAGAAAAACAAAAGTTACAACGGGTAATTTCGATCCCAGTATCATGCTCAATCTTCAAAATTTTACCACCACAGGATTGCCATGTTCAAGGGCTTTCCTCTCGTACAAAACTTAATGCTCTGACGATTTTTAAGGTGGGGCCAGATACGACTGCGCGAGCAGGCACCCATTAGAAATTGACGTACACTGTGCGTGTATACAACGTATACAAAGACACGGCGCAGTCAGGGTTCCAACCAACAATAAGGGTGTCATTCAAAAAATAGGCCGGACAATTAAAAACCTTTAGCTAAGCTCTGGAATATCTCTGGAAGAAAAAATGCTAGGGAGATGCAGTTTGTACCTTAGTCATGCTGGCGTATTCCTGCGTCCATTTTTTAAAGGTTTAGGGCGACTTGCACACTTCTTGATAGAAAAAAGCTCAAGTAGGCGGGGTTGCTCAGAAACAATTTCAACAGCCTCCACTATGGGAGTTTTGTGCACAGAGCTGTCGGAGAGAAAAACAAAATGTACAACGGGTAATTCGATCCCAGTATCATGCTCAATCTTCAAAATTTTACCACCACAGGACTGCCATGTTCAAGGGCTTTCCTCTCGGACAAAACTTAATGCTCTGACGATTTTTAAGGTGGGGCCAGATGCGACGGCGCAAGCAGGCACCCATTAGAAATTGACGTACACTGTGCGTGTAAACAGAGTATACAAAGACACGGCGCAGTCAGGGTTCCAACCAACAATAAGGGGGTCATTCAAAAAATAGGCCGGACAATTAAAAACTTTCAGCTACGCTCTGGAATATCTCTGGAAAAAAATGCTAGGGAGATGCAGTTTGTACCTTAGTCATGCTGGCATATTCCTGCGTCCATTTTTTAAAGATTAAGGGCGACTTGCACACTTCTTGATAGAAAAAAGCTCAAGTAGGCGGGGTTGCTCAGAAACAATTTCAACAGCCTCCACTATGAGAGTTTTGCGCACAGAGCTGTCGGAGAGAAAAACAAAAGTTACAACGGGTAATTTCGATCCCAGTATCATGCTCAATCTTCAAAATTTTACCACCACAGGATTGCAATGTTCAAGGGCTTTCCTCTCGTACAAAACTTAATGCTCTGACGATTTTTAAGGTGGGGCCAGATGCGACGGCGCGAGCAGGCACCCATTAGAAATTGACGTACACTGTGCGTGTACACAGCGTATACAAAGACACGGCGCAGTCAGGGTTCCAACCAACAATAAGGGGGTAATTCAACAAATAGGCCGGACAATTAAAAACTTTCAGCTACGCTCTGGAACAACTGTGGAACAAAAAATGCCAGGGAGATGCAGTTTGTACCTTAGTCATGCTGGCATATTCCTGCGTCCATTTTTAAAGATTTAGGGCGACTTGCACACTTCTTGATAGAAAAAAGCTCAAGTAGGCGGGGTTGCTCAGAAACAATTTCAACAGCCTCCACTATGGGAGTTTTGTGCACAGAGCTGTCGGAGAGAAAAACAAAATGTACAACGGGTAATTTCGATCCCAGTATCATGCTCAATCTTCAAAATTTTACCACCACAGGATTGCCATGTTCAAGGGCTTTCCTCTCGTACAAAACTTAATGCTGTGACGATTTTTAAGGTGGGGCCAGATGCGACGGCGCGAGCAGGCACCCATTAGAAATTGACGTACACTGTGCGTGTATACACCGTATACAAAGACACGGCGCAGTCAGGGTTCCAACCAACATGCAATAAGGGGGTCATTCAACAATTAGGCCGGACATTTAAAAACTTTCAGCTACGCTCTGGAATAACTCTGGAACAAAAAATGCTAGGGAGATGCAGTTCGTACCTTAGTCATGCTGGCATATTCCTGCTTCCATTTTTTAAAGGTTTAGGGCGACTTGCACACTTCTTGATAGAAAAAAGCTCAAGTAGGCGGGGTTGCTCAGAAACGATTTCAACAGCCTCCACTAAGGGAGTTTTGTGCACAGAGCTGTCGGAGAGAAAAACAAAAGTTACAACGGGTAATTTCGATCCCAGTATCATGCTCAATCTTCGAAATTTTACCACCACTGGATTGCCATGTTCAAGGGCTTTCCTCTCGTACAAAACTTAATGCTCTGACGATTTTTAAGGTGGGGCCAGATGCGACGGCGCGAGCAGGCACCCATTAGAAATTGACGTACACTGTGCGTGTATACAGAGTATACAAAGACACGGCGCAGTCAGGGTTCCAACCAACATCAAGGGGGTCATTCAAAAAATAGGCCGGACAATTAAAAACTTTCAGCTACGCTCTGGAATATCTCTGGAAAAAAATGCTAGGGAGATGCAGTTTGTACCTTAGTCATGCTGGCATATTCCTGCGTCCATTTTTTAAAGATTTAGGGCGACTTGCTTACTTCTTGATAGAAAAAAGCTCAAGTAGGCGGGGTTGCTCAGAAACAATTTCAACAGCCTCCACTATGGGAGTTTTGTGCACAGAGCTGTCGGAGAGAAAAACAAAAGTTACAACGGGTAATTTCGATCCCAGTATCATGCTCAATCTTCAAAATTTTACCACCACAGGATTGCCATGTTCAAGGGCTTTCCTCTCGTACAAAACTTAATGCTCTGACGGTTTTTAAGGTGGGGCCAGAAGCGACGGCGCGAGCAGGCACCCATTAGAAATTGACGTACACTGTGCGTGTACACAGCGTATACAAAGACACGGCGCAGTCAGGGTTCCAACCAATAATAAGGGGGTCATTCAAAAAATATGCCGGACAATTAAAAACTTTCGGCTACGCTCTGGAATAACTCAGGAACAAAAAATGCTAGGGAGATGCAGTTTGTACCTTAGTCATGCTGGCATATTCCTGCGTCCATTTTTTAAAGGTTTAGGGCGACTTGCACACTTCCTGATAGAAAAAAGCTCAAGTAGGCGGGGTTGCTCAGAAACGATTTCAACAGCCTCCACTATGGGAGTTTTGTGCACAGAGCTGTCGGAGAGAAAAACAAAATGTACAACGGGTAATTTCGATCCCAGTATCATGCTCAATCTTCAAAATTTTACCACCACAGGATTGCCATGTTCAAGGGCTTTCCTCTCGTACAAAACTTAATGCTCTGACGATTTTTAAGGCGGGCCAGATGCGACTGTGCGAGCAGGCACCCATAGAAATTGACGTACACTGTGCGTGTACACAGCGTATACAAAGACTTAGCGCAGTCAGGGTTCCAAACAACAATAAGGGGGTCATTCAACAAATAGGCCGGACAATTAAAAACTTTCAGCTACGCTCTGGAATAACTCTGGAACAAAAACAATGCTAGGGAGATGCAGTTTGTACCTTAGTAATGCTGGCATATTCCTGCGTCAATTTTTTTTTAAGATTTAGGGCGACTTACACACTTCTTGATAGAAATAAGCTCAAGTAGGCGGGCTTGCTCAGAAACAATTTCAACAGCCTCCACTATGGCAGTTTTGTGCACAGAGCTGTCGGAGAGAAAAACAAAATGTACAACGGGTAATTCGATCTCAGTATCATGTTTAACCTTCAAAATTTAACCACCACAGGATTGCCATGTTCAAGGGCTTTCCTCTCGTACAAACCTTAATGCTCTGACAATTTTTAAGGCGGGGCTAGATGCGACGGCGCGAGCAGGCACCCATTAGAAATTGACGTACACTGTGCGTGTATACAGCGTATACAAAGACACGGCGCTGTCAGGGTTCTAACCAACAAAAAAAGGGTCATTCAAAAAATAGGCCGGACAATTAAAAACCTTCAGCTACGCTCTTGAATAACTCAGGAAAAAATAATGCTAGGGAGATGCAGTTTGTACCGTAGTGATGCTGGCTTATTCATGCGTCCATTTTTTAAAGGTTTAGGGCGACTTACACACTTCTTGATAGAAAAAAGCTCAAGTAGGCGGGGTTGCTCAGAAACATTTTCAACAGCCTCCACTATGGGAGTTTTGTGCACAGAGCTGTCGGAGAGAAAAACAAAATGTACAACGGGTAATTCGATCCCAGTATCATGCTCAATCTTCAAAATTTTACCACCACAGGATTGCCATGTTCAAGGGCTTTCCTCTCGTACAAACCTTAATGCTCTGACAATTTTTAAGGCGGGGCTAGATGCGACGGCGCGAGCAGGCACCCATTAGAAATTGACGTACACTGTGCGTGTATACAGCGTATACAAAGACACAGCGCTGTCAGGGTTCTAACCAACAAAAAGGGGGTCATTCAAAAAATAGGCCGGACAATTAAAAACCTTCAGCTACGCTCTTGAATAACTCAGGAAAAAATAATGCTAGGGAGATGCAGTTTGTACCGTAGTGATGCTGGCTTATTCATGCGTCCATTTTTTAAAGGTTTAGTGCGACTTGCACACTTCTTGATAGAAAAAAGCTCAAGTAGGCGGGATTGCTCAGAAACGATTTCAACAGCCTCCACTATGGGAGTTTTGTGCACAGAGCTGTCAGAGAGAAAAACAAAATGTACAACGGGTAATTTCGATTCCAGTATTATGCTCAATCTTCAAAATTTTACCACCACAGGATTGCCATGTTCAAGGGCTTTCCTCTCGTACAAAACTTAATGCTCTGACGATTTTTAAGGTGGGGCCAGATCCGACGGCGCGAGCAGGCACCCATTAGAAATTGACGTACACTGTGCGTGTATACAACGTATACAAAGACACGGCGCAGTCAGGGTTCCAACCAACAATAAGGGGGTCATTCAACAAATAGGCCGGACAATTAAAAACTTTCAGCTACGCTCTGGAATAACTCTGGAACAAAAAATGCTAGGGAGATGCAGTTTGTACCGTAGTGATGCTGGCATATTCCTGCGTCCATTTTTTTAAGATTTAGGGCGACTTACACACTTCTTGATAGAAAAAAGCTCAAGTAGGCGGGGTTGCTCAGAAACGATTTCAACAGCCTTCACTATGGGAGTTTTGTGCACAGAGCTGTCGGAGAGCAAAACAAAATGTTAACGGGTAATTTTGATCCCAGTATCATGCTCAATCTTCAAGATTTTCTCACCACAGGATTGCCATGTTCAAGGGCTTTCCTCTCGTACAAAACTTAATGCTCTGACGATTTTTAAGGCGGGGCCATATGCGACGGTGCGAGCAGGCACCCATTAGAAATTGACGTACACTGTGCGTGTATACAGCGTATACAAAGACACGGCGCAGTCAGGGTTCCAACCAACAATAAGGGGTCATTCAAAAAATAGGCTGGACAATTAAAAACTTTCAGCTACGCTCTGGAATAACTCTGGAACAAAAAATGCTAGGGAGATGCAGTTTGTACCTTAGTCATGCTGGCATATTCCTGCGTCAATTTTTTAAAGGTTTAGGGCGAGTGTACACTTCTTGATAGAAAAAAGCTCAAGTAGGCGGGGTTGCTTAGAAACGATTTCAACAGCTTCCACTATGGGAGTTTTGTGCACAGAGCTGTCGGAGAGAAAAACAAAATGTACAACGGGTAATTTCGATCCCAGTATCATGCTCAATCTTCAAAATTTTACCACCACAGGATTGCAATGATCAAGGGCTTTCCTCTCGTACAAAACTTAATGTTCTGACGATTTTTATGGTGGGGCCAGATGCGACGGCGCGAACAGGCGCCCATTAGAAATTGACGTACACTGTGCGTGTATACAGCGTATACAAAGACACGGGGCAGTCAGGGTTCCATCCAACAATAAGGGGTCATTAAAAAAATAGGCCGGACAATTAAAAACTTTCAGCTATGCTCTGGAATAACCCTGGAACAAAACATGCTAGAGAGATGCAGTTTTTTGTGCATAGAGAAAATCAAAAGTACAACGGGTCATTTTGACCCAAAATCATTGCTCAATCTAAACAAGTGTAGCACCATTGGACAATGGGTCAATTTGACCCAAACTCATTGCTCAATCTAAACAAGTTTAGCACCATTGAATGGAGCATTTCAAGGGCTTTCCTTTCGTACCAAAATTAGTGCTATGGGGATTCTCAAAGCGAAGCTATAGGCCAGGGAGTAAAACATTTAATGCATGATATACACGGCATGTGGTGATTATTGGAGAAAACAAATACATGCGTTAAAAAAAAGCCCGGACTTGAAAAAAACTTTCAGCTATGCTTTTGATTCATTCTGGAACTAAAAACGTCAGAGAGACGCAGTTTGTACCTGCGTCATTTTGGCATGTCCCTTAACTCAAATTGCAAAGTTTTAGAGGGGCTTCTAGACTTCTTGATACCGAAAATTAAAAGTAGGCGGCTGTGCTCCGAAACGAACTAAACAAGCCTCCCAACGGGATTTTTGTGCACAGAGAAAATCAAAAGTACAACGGGTCAATTTGACCCCAAATCATTGCTCAATCTAAACAAGTTTAGCACCATTGGATGGTGAATTTCAAGGGCTTTCATCTCGTACCAAAATTAATGCTATGGGGATTCTCAAAGCGAAGCTAGAGGCCAGGGAGTAGACCATACACACCCCATCAATTTGGGACATTTACTGCATGATATACATGGCATGTGGTAATTATTGGAGAAAACAAATACATGCGTTAAAAAAAGCCCGGACTTGAAAAAACTGTCAGCTATGCTTTTGATTCATTCTGGAACTAAAAACGCTAGAGAGACGCAGTTTGTACCTGCGTCATCCTGGTATGTCCCTTAATTCAAATTTTAAAGTTTTAGAGGGGCTTCTAGACTTCTTGATACCGAAAATTAAAAGTAGGCGGCTGTGCTCCGAAACGAACTCAACAAGCCTCCCAACGGGATCTTTGTGCACAGAGAAAATCAAAAGTACAACGGGTCAATTTGACCCAAAATCATTGCTCAATCTAGAGGCCAGGGACTAGACCCAACACACCCCATAAATTTGGGACATTAAATCCATGATAAACACGGCATGTGGCATTATTGGGAAAAAAACAATTATATGCGTTAAAAAAAAGCCCGGATTTATAAAAACTTTCAGCTATGCTTTTGAATCATTCTGGAACTAAACACGCTAGAGAAACGCAGTTTGTACCTGCGTCATCCTGGCATGTCCTTTAATTCAAATTTCAAAGTTTTAGAGCGGCTCTCAGACTTCTTGTTACCGAAAATGACAAGTACGCAGCTCTGCTCAGAAACAAACTCAACAAGCCTTCCTACGGGATGTTTGTCCCAAAAAAAATCAAAAGTTTAGCACCATTAGAAGGACATCTTCAAGGGCTTTCTTCTCATACTATACTTTGTGCTATGGTGATTTTCAAAGCGAGGCTGGATGCCAGGGATTGAACTGACACACCCCCAAATTTTAGGGCATTTAATGAATGATACACACGGCACGTGTTGAACATTGGAGAAAAACAATTTATTCATTGAAAAAAAAAAACCCGGACTTATAAAAACCTTCAGCTATACTCTTGACTCATTCTGGAACTAAAAATGCTAGGAAGACGGAATTTGCGCCTAAATCATCCTGGCATGTTCCTGCATACGAATTTCAAAGTTTTAGGGCGGCTTCCAGAGTTCTTGATACCGAAAACAACAAGTACGCAGCTGTGCTCAGAAACAAACTCAACAAGCCTTCCTACGGGATATTTGTGCACAGAGAAAATAAAAAGTTCGACGGATAAATTTGACCCCAAATCATTGCTCAATCTAAACAAGTTTAGTACCATAAGAAGAACATTATCAAGGGCTTTCTTCTCGTATTGAACTTGGTGCTATGGTCATTTTCGAAGCGAGGCTAGATGCCAGGGAGTTGAACCGACACCCCCCCCCCCTCCATATTTTAGGGCATTTAATGCATGATACACACGGCACGTGGTGAACATTGGAGAAAAACAATTTATTCATTGAAAAAAAGCCTGCTTGGACTTATAAAAACCTTCAGCTATACTCTTGATTCATTCTAAAACTAAAAATGCTAGAGAGACGGAATTTGTACCTGAATCATCCTGGTATGTCCCTGCATACGAATTACAAAGTTTTCGGGCGGCTTCCAGAGTTCTTGATACCGAAATTGACAAGTACGCAGCTGTGCTCAGAAACAAACTCAACAAGCCTTCCTACGGGATTCCTGTGCACAGAGAAAATTAAAATTTCGACGGATAAATTTGACCCCAAATCATTGCTCAATCTCAACAAGTTTAGCACCATTAGAAGGACATTTTCAAGGGCTTTCATCTCGTACTACACTTAGCTATGGTGATTTTCAAAGCGAGGCTACAATCCCGGCCATATCTCGTTGGGCCCCCTACCCCCTTTCAATGTTAGTTCCAATTGCCGATTGTGTTCTGAGTTACAGTCAACATTGAGCGGGGGGCGGGGGGCAAATGTTTTGAATGTGAATGGGAAGTGCACAGGGAATCGTTGTTGTATACAACGTTAGGAAAGGGTGGCCCAAGCATTTTGGCCGGGATTGTAGATGCAACGGCGTGAGCAGGCACCCATTAGAAATTTACGTAAACTGTGCGTGTATAAAGTGTATATACAAACACACGGCGCAGTCAGGAACCCAACCAAATAATAGTCATTCCAAAAATAGGCCCGGACAATTAAAACTTTCAGCAATGCTCTGCAATAACTCGGGAACTAAAAATCCTGGCATGTCCCTGCATCATTTTTTTTAAAGGTTTGGGTCGACTTGCACACTTATTGATAGCAAAAGCTCAAGTAAGCGGGGTTGCTCAGAAATGATTTCATCAACCTTCTAAACCTCAGTAATTTACGTAGTCTAACAATACTCTGAAAAGAATCCGTTTTTTGTAGTAGAAAACTTAAAATATCGTACAGCAAATTGTGTTTTAAATCAATATCACAACATTCAACTATTGAAAAAGGGTTTCATTTTCAGTTAAAAGAGTTATTTATCGAAAATAAATCTCATTATGGCCTATCGGTACTAGTTTTCCCATTTTTGTACATAATATTAACTTCCTATACCAACTATAGATCACTTGATCACATGTGAACATTGGTGGCGCAATCGGTATGTTCCACATACTGAAGCGGCGCAGCCATGTAAATGGGGAGAAAACGCTTAAAAGCATGGACACTATTAGTTATTACTCAAAATAGTTGTTCGCACAAAAACGTACATAGGTAGCGAACAATGAAGAGTTGTTGATAGTATAACAAAAATGTGAGAAACGGTTCCATCTGAAGTAAAACGTCATTTTTGAACAATAAGTAAATTCGCAGTCCAAAATAAATTATTTGAATTGATTTCGAGACCTCACGCATGAAAAACACATCTTTAATTATAGTGCGAGAGGGGTAGATTGAGTTTGAATTTCCCAATCTCATTTGTATTCCCGACTTCATTAAACAAATTCTTCAAGTCAAACACAGCGTATAGTATGTTGGAAAACATCTCACCCGCAACTGCCTCTTTGGTAGCCTTGCTCAAGGCAGTCGCATTATTCTCTCCGAAAAGACGCCGCTGTAAACCCACCCGTATACCCTGTTCGTGGTGCGTGCGATCACACCGCATGACCCACCCGTATACACACTATCAGATCGTACGAATACTGTTCACACAACTCATCGCACTCGTACCATGCCTCTAACCGCATGCGGAGGCCGTCAGCCTCTGAATGCGGATAGTGTACGGGGGCATCGTGTCGTGCGATGTTACGCAGAGTGATTACGGGTGGGTTTTATACAACGGCGGTCCTTTTTCGGAGTGAAGAATTCGACTGCCTTGAGCAAGGCAACCTCTTTGGCAATTACCAATAGCGTATTGACTATTAATTTGTTGTTGTTCAATAACATTTTCGAGCGTGTTTAAAGCGGAGGGCCTGGTTAAATGCACTTATTTAAAATGCCCGGTATGTATTTTTAACATACCAATAATTTAAAACTACTTCCAAGTTGCCTGTGGCAAGAGCAAGACCTGCCAATATGAACCAGAGGTCGTCCAATTAAAATGCAAATAAGTAGCCCATAGGCCAAACTCGATTCAAAGTACACAGTTAAAAGAATTTTAACGAATGCATCAAAATGTTACAAAGTTATTACAAAAATTAATCAGACCCAATACAAGAGCCAAAAGGCTACAGCGGTGTACAGTAAATTAAAAAGAATTAGGCAAAATAAAACTGTATTTAGGGCGGATAAATTGGTGGCGAGGTGCGGAAAAATATTCAAGAGTTTAACAAAATATTTCCGTCTGTGGTGTGAAATGAGTTTATATTATAACAAAAAATAAATTACTGTCTGGTTATTAAATAGAAATTACTGGTCAGTTTTTAGATGAAGGTTGGTGCTAATATCAAGGCGTTTTGCTTTTTTGTAAAGCCTTTTTAGATAAAAACGTACCTTGCCAGCCTAGTTTACGTACATCACCCCAGCCTGTAGTCTGGCCACACGTGTAATGTCCATACCCGTCGACCCGTAGAGAACAGTCGGGCTGCAGTCCGAGTTGTAATAGCTAAAGGAACACGTTGCCTTGGATCGGTCGAGTTTGTCTTTGAATAGCTTTTGTAACCGTTTTTTTATAAAATGCATATGGGTAGAAAGATGTTGTAAAAGTAGAATACAATGATCCACACAAACATGCCTCGAAATTGCGTGGTTTTCCTTTCACCTCGTCGACTAATACGTCGGCCATTTATGGGGGTCAAAATTTTGACTCCCACAAATGGCCGACCATGTTAGTTCGCACAGTAGAAGGAAAACCACGCAATTTGGAGGCAAACTTGTGTGGATCATTGTATTCTACTTTTAAAACATCTTTCCAACCATATGCATTTTATAAAAAAACGGTTACAAACGCTTTTGTTTTGACCAACTCGTCCGATCCAAGGCAACGTGTTCCTATAATATTACAATAGACCTTTTGAGAAGCTGTTGAGAAGTGAACAGTTTAACCGCGGTTTTTCAGCATTCCGTCAAACAGATGTTAGGTCTCTGTTCATCTGCTTTGTTCATGTATGTTTGTTCCCGTACAACAGTGCTTGATGATGTCGTGGTAAACCTCTCCTCTCTTATTGTGTCTTTATTGTCATCTTGGAATCTCGGGAATTCTTTGGGAAATGTACGATGAGCGTGCCTCTATACACGAGTGGAAGAGGGGGGCTCCCTCTTCCATATATCGGGCAATAAAACAAATACGAGACTTAGTTGACCTCGAATGAGATTTGACAAAATAACACTAGGCTGTTTACCGCTGATACTTGTCAACCCCAATTATAAACTACTCCTGTGAAAAATGTTTTAACATTTTGCACACTGATTGTTCACATACAATAATTGCCTTACTTTCTGCAAACAAATTCGTACGGACATCTTGTATGCAAATGTAGCATCCCCGCAACCGTCCGATGTTTACAACATTGACCGAGTCTCAACCGCAGTTACCAATATTGGCTATTAATTAATTTGCTGTTGTTAAATAACATATTTGAGCGTGCGTAAAGTGGATTGCCTAAATGGTAAGGCACTTATTTAAAATGCCCGGTATGTGTTTTAACACGCCGATAATTTTACTATTTCCAAGTTGCCTGTGGCAATAGCAAGACCTGCCGATATGTAGCAGAGGGTATCCCCCTCCCCCCAAATGTTCGCATCAAGCACCGGTAACCATTTTGTACAAAAGAAATGTATCCTCTGACAAATTCCGGGATTCCCTGAACACTGGAGACACAATAGCCCACTACAGTAGTTGGGCTAAAATGGCTCTCTTTAACATCGGTTTTATCATAGTTGCCATTTAGACCGATGATAAAGGAGAGCCATCGCCCTAACAATGTGGGCTATTCACACAACACATTAAGCACCGACTGATCAGCACGAGATTAAACATTGACATGAAGGTGAAACAGAGTTCAACCAATTCAGATATACATAATAAATCAAAAGAAATGCGTATTACTATTGGAAACTCTGTTAGAAAACGCGTTCACGCAATTTTGCTAAAAGGTGAATATCTCATTCGAGTAAATTATATATTATTTCTTTCTTAATAAAAAATGCAAAACAATAACATGATTACTTAGGAAGACATGATTACTGTCACAATTTTTTGTTCAACAAACCCTCAATTCTCGAAATCACTGGAGAGTATGCCGGAGTTTGTAACATGAGACCTTACCCGTGGCTGAACAATGCCAGTGATGGGTAAAACCAAAAGTCCATCACCAACTAGGAAATTCAACGAGAATAATTCACACGATGTCATGTGTTTGTGCACCGAAAGTGGGTTTTGCAATGCCCTCATTGGAATGATTTTGTTGCCAATATTTTCAATAAAAATCTCCCGAAGAAGCTGCAAATTCGCTTTATTTTCACCCTCAAATTATTTGATTAAAAGAGGTAGCTGTCAGCTACAATCGGATACCTTTGCGGTTTCCCTTGACCCATAGTCTAGTCAATCTATGGCTTGACCTAGACAAAATTGCAACAGAAATATTTTTTTTTGCAAGTGTCTCCTGAAACCCTCTCAAACAACATATCCAAAAAGTAGAAAAAGGTAAGCAGGGGAAATATGCATAATTTACATAATTTAATAATTAACGTTTTCCTCTAAAATATGTATGGACACCCTAATACCAAGTAGAATTTTTCTTCTTCATGGGAATGGTCACTGCATCGTTTCTTAACATGATGAGCACAAAGAAACTCAAGATGGCATGTGGAATCGCGTCGTGGTGCAAAGAACTGTGGCATGCAAACATGAAGGGCAAAACGTTTCAAAGTAACGAGTTTCTCATTATGCGTTGTGATAGCATTTTTTTTTTTTTAGTAGGCCTACCATGTTAGAAAGATGGTGAAATTGTTTAATACACTATCCAAACGTTGATTTCCATTGGTTTTAACTCGTCCCAACTAATTCAATTAGAGGTTAAATTTTGTACTGTAATTATTATTATTATTATTTTTTTTTTTTTTTTTTTTTACCTCAACAAACACAAGTACATCAACAAGCACATCAGAAGTTAAACGAAAAGCAACGAGCCAATCAAAATATTAACGTAAACAATAATTATTCAAGCGAAAAGCATAATAGGCCTACGCTATGCTATACTAAATACACGCGTAATGTAAAGGCTAGGCAAACCCAAAGACAGTAGTTCCATCTTCTTCTTCTTTTTTTTTTTTTTTTGGGGGGGGGGTGGAACTATCGTGTGTTTTTTTCGTTTTTTCCCCCATAAATCTGCTCCTCATAATGGCTGTATAAGATAAGCGCCCGACGTAATACGTGTGCTAATTAGGCCAATCCAATTAACCATTAATTGTGGAAGAGTTTACGAATTTGGGTACTAACAATGCTATACTAAGAACAAGCGTAATGTATGGGCAAATACAAAGTCAAGAATCCCTTCTTGATGGTTGGAACTATAAATAATAATAATAATACAATGCATTTATATGGCGCTATACAAAGAACAGAGATACATTTAACAGAAGGAGGGCAACACAATAACGAAATCAAAAACCAGACCAACGACCAGCCATAGAGAAACAAACAGAGGTGCAAATTAGGATGGTTCTGGAAATAAAAATGTATTGATGAGGCGTTTAAACACCGCCAACGACGTAGCCCCTCTCATAGACTCGCGTGCTGGTAGCGCGTTCCACAAGCGCGATGCAGCAGCCGCATAGGCGTGTTCCGGCTTTCCTTCTGGATCTAGGAAAGGAGAGCCGGTGTCGCATGCAACTCTCTGTGCAATACTATCCGGAGGACATTATTGCATATGCAACAACGTCCGCCAGACGGTTTCGCATGCATTCCCGCCCGGACGCTGCTGCATAATGCAATATGTGTCCGCCCGGAGCGGACAGTATTGCATGGCGGACACAATTGCATCTGACACCGGGTCAAGTCTGACGACGAGGAACGGAGTCGACGGCTGTGTGCATCAGAAATACCATATATTAATATTGTAAGTGAATCAAATTAACAAGATAGGGAGCTTGAGCATGAAGAATTGTGTAAATCAGAGTGAACATTCTGAAACAGATTATTTCCTGAACAGGAATGTAGATCTGTCAGCAGGCTATCAGAAGGCATGGTCCCGTCCACCGAAAGACTAGCCGATCAGCTTTATTGTGCAAGTGTTTTAGGCGTTTTAGATCAACTACGCGCACTCCATACAACAGAACTAGCATAGTCAAGGCGGGAAAGGACCAGATTAATTCTGACAGCATGATGACTATCATTTTTTATTTCATTTAATCTGTTCATCATACCCATACGACCAGCAATTAGCTCAACCCAAGTTTATGAAATCTATACTATTAAAAGCGTAACCCGCGCCATCTTGGATTGAAAATTAGAAGGTCCAGTGGCAAAGATCATTGTGGAAATCAACACGATTAAGTGTGTGGAATTCAATACGTTTGTGTGGTTTCAGACGTCGGGTTGCAAGTCTACAAAACCCTGACCCAAACTCCCACTTACAAGTCATCTGATTGGAGAAAGTTTGGGCAGTGACCGTGTGTCAACCACTGGTCGATGTTGTTACCAGACTTCCTAGAAATCTTTCTGACAGGCGACTCATTAGACAGTGTTTCGCAAATGGTTCTCTGGATTGGTTTACTCATTGCTCCTTGCCTGCCCACCCGCCATTCGATCCGCCCTTTTTGGTCGGGTTACTTTCATGTTGTACTAAGCGTGGTTTTCCGGATTGGTTCATTCATTTCTGCGCAGGGTCGAAAAGGTCGAAGAGGCTGGGTGCCAGGACAAAACCAAAACAAATCTCACGAATTTGCATTGAATGGATGAAGGACCGTAGATTGATGTTTCGCAGGCGACCATGTGTCAACCACTGGTCGACGTTGTTATCAGACTTCCTAGAAATTCTTCTGACAGCCGACTCATTTGTTGAACAGATTAAATGGAGAAAACATGTATTTATAAAAAAAACATTCACTTCCAAACGGCATAAGAATGGAATCAAACGGAAGCATTATAATTTGGAAACATTGGGTAGGGCCGGCTATAGGTTGGAAGGTGTCTCAGGGAACTTTACAATTAATAACATTTTGGGGATTGGGGGGGGGGGCTGACACTAAAAGCCTATAACCGCTCCTTACATTCTGGTCAGTGTATTGTGAGTGGTGTGGTGTTTGGTTTTGAGACAGGCCACATGTTGCTTGGTGAAGGAGGTCGCCGTGGGACCACTTTAGGTTTAAAGTGGGTGGCGACCTCGGACTTACAAAAATCTCCATACAGAAATTGCATTATTGATGCAAAACGTATCTTGCTGTTTTTAAACTATATATGGACGCTATATTTTGCCCGAAACTCAAATGAGTACATGAATACCGTTTTAGAATACGGTCTGTTCATGGAGGTATAGTGTTGCAGTTTCAGAGTTTAACCCATCACGGAAGTTTGTGAAACTTATACACGTACGACAAAGGCTGTTTTGAAGCTGTAAAAAAAAAGGAACTTTGCATTTGGTCAAACTTGTTGAGCAAAACGAAATTAAGTATCCTTTTGAATAAGTCAATTCACAAAATTGGTTAGAGCAGTGTCTCGGTCAGGTCTCAGAATGTACATTTTGCCAAATCCATTTTGTAGTCTAATTTAGCAGTCGGCCCGTTATTAACAAAAGAGACCTCATGCGGCTGAATGGGGTACATTTTTAGGAGTTTGTCTGTTGACCCATACTGGACGTAACAAACCCTGAAAATAAATTGACATGCTTTCTGAAAGTGAAATAAGTTAGAGAAAATTAAGGAGTGAGGATGAATTTATCGTTTTTATTTAGTTTGTACGATATAGGGTTCCAGAGATATGGGATGTATGGAGGTTTGTTCCTAGAGCAGCGTGAACGAACGCGGTCAAAAATTGTGTCTTTTGTCGTTAAAATTTCGCGAGATGCAATAAGCCCAAAGTGACAATAAACAAAACACTTTTTGACGTTCACGTTTAGTGCTCCCGTAACGTGCAGCCTACTAACCATTTCAGATGAGAATAAACTAAAAAGAGGCCTACGCTCTTACCGCCCCTCCCCGAAAAAAAACCCAAATTAGTAGATAAATTAGATTTGTGGAACACAGCATGTTCCGAAAACTCGCTTTACTTATAGTTCTGTAGCAACGCTATGTATCGTGGGACGTGAAAATGTCATTTTTTGACGATGTTTTTCAAAAAGGAACTGCAAGCATTATAAATGTATATTGAGTGTGTGGGGAAGGTTTTGGTAGTGTAGTACAAAAGAAATTTTAGTTATTGCTGGCTAACGGTCAGTTTCACCTATCAACGCTGATTTGAAAAACGTGTAGCGTTAAGGAGGCCCAAAATATTAGACCATTATAAGGGCTCAAGGGGGAGCCTTATAGTTTCTCAGAGATGTCAAGTCCAGAGGCCAGCTTTGCGTGAGATTTTTCAAAGCTCAACCATACACAAGTCAATAGACACTTCACAACCATACACAAGTCAATGGGAATTGACAACAACCATACACAATTCAATGGGAAACTACACAACCATACACAAGTCAATGGAAAACTACACAACCATACACAAGTCAATGGGAAACTAAACAACCATACACAAGTCAATGGAAAACTACACAACCATACACAAGTCTATGGGACACTTCACAACCAAACACAAGTCAATGGGAAGTGACACAACCATACACAAGTCAATGGGAAACTACAAAACCATACACAAGTCAATGGGAAACTACACAACCATACACAAGTCAATGGGAATTGTGACAACCATACACAAGTCAATGGACACTTCACAACCATACACAAGTCAATGGGAATTGACACAATCATACACAAGTCAATGGGAAACTACACAACCCTACACAAGTCAATAGGAAACTACACATCCATACACCAGTCAATGGGAAACTACACAACCATACACAAGTCCATGGGAAACTAAACATCCATAAACATGTCAATGGGAAACTACAAACCAATCACAAGTCAATGGGAAACTACACAACCATACACAAGTCAATGGACACTTCGCAACCATACACAAGTCAATGGGAATTGACACAACCATACACAAGTCAATGGAAACTACACAACCATACACAAGTCAATGGGAAACTACACAACCATACACAAGTCAACGGGAAACTACACAACCATACACAAGTCAATAGGACACTTAATACAACCATGCACAAGTCAATGGGAAACTGCACAACCATACACAAGTCAATGGGAAACTTCACAACCATACACAAGTCAATGGGGCACTATACAACCATACCCACGTTAATGGGAAACTACACAACCATACACAAGTCAATGGGAAACTACACAACCATACACAAGTCAATGGGAAATTACACAACCATACACAAGTCAATAGGACACTTAATACAACCACACACATGTCAATGGGAAACTAGACAACCATACACAAGTCAATAGGACACTTCACAACCATACACAAGTCAATGGAAATTGACACAACCATACACAAGTCAATGGGAAACTACACAACCATACACAAGACAATAGGAAACTACACAACCGTACACAAGTCAATGGGAAGCTAACCAACCATAAACATGTCAATGGGAAACTACACAACCATACACAGGTCAATGGGAAACTACACAACCATACACAAGTCAATGTGACACTTTACAACCATACACAAGTCAATGGGCATTGACACAACCATACACCAGTCAACGGGAAACTAAACAACCATACACAAGTCAATGGGAAACTACACAACCATACACAAGTCAATGGGAATATACACAACTATACACAATTCCAGAGATGCCAAGTCTAGAGGCCAGCTATGCGTGAGATTTTTCGAAGCTCAACCCCCCCCCCCCCCCGAAAAAATGACAGTTTTAGAAGGCCTTTCAAAATCGCCGCCTAACTTTTTTTTTTTTTTTTTTTAAATCAGAAAGAAAATTATGGACAAAAAAGGGTTCCAAAACGCATCAAAAACCTCTTCATAATAATTAAAACTAACATGAGGTACACAGAATGTGTTGATGGTTAATGTGGAGGTACGATTGTGTCAAATTATTTCCTTCCAAACTCAAAAAGTCAATGGGAAAATACACAACCATACACAAGTCAATGGGAAACTAAACAAACATACACAAGTCAATCGGAAACTACACAACCATACACAAGTCAATGGGAAACTACACAAACATACACAAGTCAATGGGAAACTGCACAACCATACACAAGTCAATGGGAAACTACACAACCATACACAAGTCAATAGGACACTTAATACAACCATACCAAGTCAATGGGAAACTACACAACCATACACAAGTCAATGGGAAATTACACAACCATACACAAGTCAATAGGACACTTAATACAACCATACACATGTCAATGGGAAACTACACAACCATACACAAGTCAATGGACACTTTGCAACCATACACAAGTCAATAGGAATTGACACAACCATACACAAGTCAATGGAAAACTACACAACCATACACAAGTCAATGGGAAACTACACAACCATAAACAAGTCAATGGGAAACTGCACAACCATACACAAGTCAATGGGAAACTACACAACCATACACAAGTCAATAGGACACTTAATACAACCATACACATGTCAATAGGAAACTACACAACCATACACAAGTCACTGGACACTTCGCGACCATACACAAGTAAATGGGAATTGACACAACCATACACAAATCAATGGGAAACTACACAACCAAACACAAGTCAATGGGAAACTACACAACCATACACAAGTCAATGGGGCACTTCACAACCATACACAAGTCAATGGGAATTGACACAACCATACACCAGTCAATGGGAAACTATACAACCGTACCCACGTAAATTGGAAATCACACAACCATACACAAGTCAATGGGATATACACAACCATACACAATTCCAGAGATGCCAAGTCTAGAGGCCAGCTGTGCGTGAGATTTTTCGCAGCTCAACCCCCCCCCCCCACCACGAAAAAATGCCAGTTTTAGGCGGCCTTTCAAAATCGCCGCCCAACTTCTTTTTTTTATAAAAAACATCAGACATTAAATTATGGACAAAAAAGTCTTCCAAAATGCATCAAAAACCTCTTCATAATAATTAAAACTAAGATGAGGTACACAGAATATGTTGATGGTTAATGTGGAGGTACGATTGTGTCAGATTAGTTCCTTCCAAACTAAAAAAGTCAATGGGAAACTACACAACCATACACAAGTCAATGGGAAACTACACAAACATACACAAGTCAATGGGAAACTGCACAACCATACACAAGTCAATGGGAAACTACACAACCATACACAAGTCAATCGGAAACTACACAACCATACACAAGTCAATGGGAAACTACACAAACATACACAAGTCAATGGGAAACTGCACAACCATACACAAGTCAATGGGAAACTACACAACCATACACAAGTCAATAGGACACTTAATACAACCATACCAAGTCAATGGGAAACTACACAACCATACACAAGTCAATGGGAAATTACACAACCATACACAAGTCAATAGGACACTTAATACAACCATACACATGTCAATGGGAAACTACACAACCATACACAAGTCAATGGACACTTTGCAACCATACACAAGTCAATAGGAATTGACACAACCATACACAAGTCAATGGACACTTCACAACGATACACAAGTCAATTGGAAGTGACACAACCATACACAAATCAATGGGAAACTACACAACCATACACAAGTCAATGGGAAACTACACAACCATACACAAGTCAATGGGAAATTACACAACCATACACTAGTCAATAGGACACTTAATACAACCATACACATGTCAATGGGAAACTACACAACCATACACAAGTCAATGGACACGTCGCACCCATACACAAGTCAATGGGAACTGACACAACCATACACAAGTCAATAGAAACTACACAACCATACACAAGTCAATGGGAAACTACACAACCATACACAAGTCAATGGGAAACTACACATCCATACACCAGTCAATGGGAAACTACACAACCAAACACAAGTCAATGGGAAACTACACAACCATACACAAGTCAATGGGGCACTTCACAACCATACACAAGTCAATGGGAATTGACACAACCATACACCAGTCAATGGGAAACTATACAACCGTACCCACGTAAATTGGAAATCACACAACCATACACAAGTCAATGGGATATACACAACCATACACAATTCCAGAGATGCCAAGTCTAGAGGCCAGCTGTGCGTGAGATTTTTCGCAGCTCAACCCCCCCCCCCCCACCACGAAAAAATGCCAGTTTTAGGCGGCCTTTCAAAATCGCCGCCCAACTTCTTTTTTTTATAAAAAACATCAGACATTAAATTATGGACAAAAAAGTCTTCCAAAATGCATCAAAAACCTCTTCATAATAATTAAAACTAAGATGAGGTACACAGAATATGTTGATGGTTAATGTGGAGGTACGATTGTGTCAGATTAGTTCCTTCCAAACTAAAAAAGTCAATGGGAAACTACACAACCATACACAAGTCAATAAGAAACTACACAACCATACACAAGTCGATGGGAAACTGCACAACCATACACAAGTCAATGGGAAACTACACAACCAAACACAAGTCAATAGGACACTTAATACAACCATACACAAGTCAATGGGAAACTGCACAACCATACACAAGTCAATGGACACTTCACAACGATACACAAGTCAATTGGAAGTGACACAACCATACACAAATCAATGGGAAACTACACAACCATACACAAGTCAATGGGAAACTACACAACCATACACAAGTCAATGGGAAATTACACAACCATACACTAGTCAATAGGACACTTAATACAACCATACACATGTCAATGGGAAACTACACAACCATACACAAGTCAATGGACACGTCGCACCCATACACAAGTCAATGGGAACTGACACAACCATACACAAGTCAATAGAAACTACACAACCATACACAAGTCAATGGGAAACTACACAACCATACACAAGTCAATGGGAAACTACACATCCATACACCAGTCAATGGGAAACTACACAACCATACACAAGTCATTGGGAAACTAAACAACCTTACACAAGTCAATGGGAAACTACACAACCAAACACAAGTCAATGGGAAACTACACAACCATACACAAGTCAATGGGAAACTACAAAACCAATCACAAGTCAATGGGAATTGACACAACCATACACAAGTCAATGGGAAACTACACAACCATACACAAGTCAATGTGAAACTACACAACCATACACAAGTCAATGGGAAACTGCACAACCATACACACGGCAATGGGAAACTACACAACCAGACACAAGTCAATAGGACACTTAATACAACCATACACAAGTCAATGTAAAACTGCACAACCATACACAAGTCAATGGGAAACTACACAACCATACACAAGTCAATGGGGCACTTCACAACCATACACAAGTCAATGGGAAACTATACAACCATACCCAAGTTAATGGGAAACTTCACAACCATACACAAATCAATGGGAAACTACACAACCATACACAAGTCAATGGGAAGTTACACAACCATACACAAGTCAATAGGACACTTAATACAACCATACACATGTCAATGGGAATCTACACAACCATACACAAGTCAATGGACACTTCACAACCATACACAAGTCAATGGAAATTGACACAACCATACACAAGTCAATGGGAAACTACACAACCATACACAAGTCAATTGGAAACTACACAACCATACACAAGTCAATGGGAAACTACACAACCATAAACATGTCAATGGGAAACTACACAACCATACACAAGTCTATGGGACACTTTACAACCATACACAAGTCAATGGGCATTGACACAACCATACACCAGTCAACGGGAAACTATACAACCATACACAAGTCAATGGGAAACTACACAACCATACACAAGTCAATGGGAATATACACAACTATACACAATTCCCGAGATGCCAAGTCTAGAGGCCAGCTATGCGTGAGATTTTTCGAAGCTCAACCCCCCCCCCGAAAAAATGACGGTTTTAGAAGGCCTTTCAAAATCGCCGCCCAACTCCTTTTTTTTCTTAGTTCAGTTATAGAGCTGAATAAACAACGCCAGAAGCTTATCAAGGTTGCAGATAGATCTACACAAGGCTGGGCAACCGTTAAAGAATACATCACGGACGAGTTGGCAGATGACTCCGGAGACGAAAAAAGACTGAAAAAGGCCGAAAAGTCTGCTGCATCCAAAAAGGCCGAGCTCAAGAAATCTAAGGTGAAGCCCACTCGTCCTTCCCAGTTCAGCCATGGAGCCCCATCTCGTGCTCCTTATTCTTTTCGTCCTTTCGCCCCCAGTCATTTCAGCAGCCCATACCGACCAGAGAGTCGCACCTGCTTCCAGTGCGGCATTACTGGACACGTCCGGACCAGTTGCCCTTCCCTACGTGCACTACGACAACCACGAAGACTGCAAACTCCAGCCACCGGACTCTCAGACACATCCGGCCATTAGAAACTGGGAATCGGCTGAAGGCGATTTACCCGGTCACATGCCCACAGGCGTAAAAGGTAAACTTAAACCTTGTATTTCATTCTGGAGAAATGTTCTCAAAGCAAGCCCCTTTGTATTAGATGTTATAGAAACAGGTTATAAGATTCCGTTTTATTTAGAACCACCACCCATTGTTTTGAAAAACAATAAGTCCAGCCTAAACCACGCCCAGTTTGTTGAGACCGCCATTTCCGAATTGATCACAAAAAGATGCATTGTAGAATTAGACTCGCCGCCATATTGCTGTAACCCTTTAACCGTTGCAGAAGGTAAAAAGCTGCGCTTGGTTTTAGATTTGCGGCATCCGAACCATTTCATTTGGAAATCAAAGTTCAAGTACGAAGACCTCGCCCATATCGCTCCAGCACTTGACAGTAACCAGGTGTATTTTTCTTTCGACCTTGAATCTGGATATCACCACGTAGAAATATTTCCGCCACATCAAAAATACTTGGGTTTTTCCTGGCATCATTGCGATAACCATGTTAGATATTACATGTTTACTGCCCTTCCATTTGGATTAAGCAGCGCATGCCACCTTTTTACTAAGCTAACAAGGCCGCTAGTGTATTTTTGGCGCTCTCAGGGTATTATTTCTTTCATGTACATTGACGACGGTCTTATAATTTCATCAGACCATGCTTCAGCGCAAAGTAGCAAAAATATAGTGCGAAATACCATCAACAATAGCGGCTTTGTTCCTAGTAAAACAAAATGCATATGGGAACCCACCGAAGAAATACAATACTTGGGTCTCATCATTGATTCCAGGAATTTGCTGTTTCGCATACCACAGAAGAAACTGTACAAACTTCTGTCAACGATCTCTGCAATTTTTACGGCACACAAAGCCAACAATTGTGTACCAGTTAAACAGCTGGCATGTTTCACGGGTCAAGTGATCTCGATGTCCCTAGCATTGGGCCCCATTGCTAGATTAATGACTCGTGACTCATATAGATCAATCGAATCAAGTGATTCCTGGAATCAATCGATAAAGTTACGCAACGACACTGTAGCTGAACTCGAATTCTGGGCCCAAAACATCGTTTCTCTTAACGGCTTTTCCATCAGACTCAGGCTTGTCCCATCTATGCCCATTTATTCAGATGCCAGTGATGTAGGTTACGGCGGATATGTTGAAAACCAACCAAATCTCAAGATTCAAGGAAACTGGTCACAATCAGAAAAACGTAAAAGCTCAACTTGGCGCGAACTAGCAGCGGTCCTTAACTTACTCTTAGAACTTCAACACGTGGTTTCCCACAAAACTATCAAATGGTGTACTGACAATTCAAACGTGCCAAAGATAATCACGCGTGGTAGTGTCAAACCCGATCTACATAACATTGCATTGTCAATATATACTTTGTCTAAGAAACACGATTTCATCCTAATTCCTGAGTGGTTACCTAGAAATGAGAACAAACTCGCTGATAAGATAAGCAAATTTAAAGATTTTGATGATTGGGCAATTGATTCTGTGTCATTCAATCTCATAGACAATCTTTGGGGACCCCACTCAATAGATCGCTTTGCCTCACCTCACAACGCAAAACTCCCCAGGTTCAACGCTAGATTTTGGTGCAAAGCGGTATGCGGCGTAGATGCCTTTTGCCAAAGCTGGACATCTGAAAACAACTATTTCTGTCCCCCCGTGTCCCTTATTATACAAGTCATTAAACGCATTGTTGCGGTCAAAGCAACAGGCACTCTAGTAATCCCAAAATGGACAACATCAGCATTTTGGCCCTTCGTCTGCCCAGACGGCATACACCTAGACTATTCAATTGTAGATTGGAAAGTATTGCAAACGTCATTCAGCCCTTCATCATTGGGTAAGAGCACAGTTTTCCGAAATAATCCCAATTTTTCATGCTTAGCTTTGAGATACGATTTTTCACAATCGTTCAGATCTTCGAACATGGGGTTTTGTCTTTCTCCTCTCGGCATCTGCCCTGAATGTGCCGTTCACGCATAAAAAACTTATATTTTCTTATAAACAGTCGGTCAAAAATTGTTGACGAAGCGACGATTGCGTATGATTGAAAGATATGATTGTATATAACAATGCAGTTGATTGCAATTGGGCTAATTGTAGCCGATGCCGATTTGTGTGCATCACCGTAATGGATGGTTTTTTATAACCAGTATGGGAATCACCTTCGATTTTTCCTCAGATGATATTATTGCATGCATGCCTTTTTGCTTTACCCTTTCTTTGGCGTTCTCTAAATACTATGCGAGGCGAGCAGCTCCGCCATTACAATGTTCACCAAAACATTACGTTTGTGTTGTTTTTCTTTGTCTATTCTTTAACTTTACATGAGGTAAATTTAGAAAAGAAAATAATTTTCTAACGTAAGAATGGAGTAAGAAAGTTAATTTTCTTTTCGTTATTGCACGACAGGTGCAGCACGCTCGTTAGAGCGTGCCATGATTACGTAAGGTTTCCTTTCACATTCTCCCTTAAAACGGGGCGTTTTCAGCTTAGCAATCACTCTCGGTAGAGCAACTTACCTCGCTTCCCACCGCAACCCGCCCTATCAAAAAAAAAAAAAAAAAAAAAAAAATGCTCGGAGAAAGGATAGCGCGACCTACGTCCAACATCCTGGTCGCGTCCACGGTTCCTCCACAAGTTGGGGGTTTTACGTGGCCACTGAGCGCTGATAACTCAGCCTGGTGTTGGACGCCGAGCTTTTGTTGCACGTTTTTCAGTAGCAACACCAAATTAAGTGCATATTACACGCACTTGCTTCTATATATTCTGAAACGACAGATAATTTTCCTTATCTCTGAATTTTTGCAGACCGGCTAATTTAGCCATGAATTAGCAATTATTGCATATACATATATATAGCTTTTAGGCTATGGTACGGAGCACAACTTTTGCTGCTCTCTTTTTACTTTGTCTGTTTCAGATAGATGGTTGGCACTCTCTCATTCAGCAACTGACCCGGAACTAAAGCAACTTGCCCTTGGAGCCCTACCAAAACTATTAATGTCATCAAGAGCACACTCAACAACGATAAAATACAGCAATAGTTGGAAACGATGGGAATCATGGGCTTCATTCAAGACCGGCGTCAAATCATTTCCCGTCAACCCAACAGATTTCGCCCTATATTTGTCTTCATTTTATTCATCCGGTCATAAAACGGCAGCAGATTCTGCAGCAGCTGCTGTTGCCTGGGCACATAGCTTGGCTGGATTACCGTCACCTACAAACGATCCATTGGTCAAAACAACCATACAAGGCTACAAGAGACTCACAGCCTCTACCCCAAATCGAAAGGAACCGGTAACACCTGAAATCATGGCAAAACTTTATAATGCTCACGGTCAACCTAGTGCAGCATTAGGCGATTTACGCATCCTATTCGTATGCTTTGTCTGTTACGCAGGTTTCCTTCGTTTCAACGACATCAGTAATGTAAGACGAACGGACTGTAGTATACTCAGTGACAGTCTCGTCATACATTTATGCAAGTCAAAAACTGATCAATACCGCCAGGGCAATAATATAACAATTGCAAGAACATTTCAGCCAACCTGTCCAGTTGTAATCACAGAACGATATTTCCAAGCAATGGGCGATCCTGACACTTCTCCTCTACCGGTACTTCGCAGAATGACACGTTCCAAAACCGGTCTCGTTCCTACTACTCATGGGTTAAGCTACACCAGAACCAGAGAGATTGTACTAGAAGCCCTCCGACCATTCGTTCCAGATATTCACAAGTTCGGACTCCATAGCCTGAGGTCAGGCGGTGCATCCGCAGCTTCAAAGGCCCTACTCCCATCTCACTTAATATCCATGCACGGAAGATGGAAAACCGAAAAGGCCAGAAATGCATACATAAAAACTGATCCGCAAACACGTTTGCTCCCCTCATCTGTACTTGGAATTTGAAATTGATTTTAATGAGATTATGTGAATAATTGGCTAGTTAAGCCGACGAGAATAATGATGAAATTTAAATTAAATGAGTTGAATTAAGTATGTGAATGTCATGAATAAATACTATGCGAGGCGAGCAGCTCCGCCATTACAATGTTCACCAAAACATTACGTTTGTGTTGTTTTTCTTTGTCTATTCTTTAACTTTACATGAGGTCAATTTAGAAAAGAAAATAATTTTCTAACGTAAGAATGGAGTAAGAAAGGAAGGTGTCTCAGGGAACTTTACAATTAATAACATTTTGGGGATTGGGGGGGGGGGGCTGACACTAAAAGCCTATAACCGCTCCTTACATTCTGGTCAGTGTATTGTGAGTGGTGTGGTGTTTGGTTTTGAGACAGGCCACATGTTGCTTGGTGAAGGAGGTCGCCGTGGGACCACTTTAGGTTTAAAGTGGGTGGCGACCTCGGACTTACAAAAATCTCCATACAGAAATTGCATTATTGATGCAAAACGTATCTTGCTGTTTTTAAACTATATATGGACGCTATATTTTGCCCGAAACTCAAATGAGTACATGAATACCGTTTTAGAATACGGTCTGTTCATGGAGGTATAGTGTTGCAGTTTCAGAGTTTAACCCATCACGGAAGTTTGTGAAACTTATACACGTACGACAAAGGCTGTTTTGAAGCTGTAAAAAAAAAGGAACTTTGCATTTGGTCAAACTTGTTGAGCAAAACGAAATTAAGTATCCTTTTGAATAAGTCAATTCACAAAATTGGTTAGAGCAGTGTCTCGGTCAGGTCTCAGAATGTACATTTTGCCAAATCCATTTTGTAGTCTAATTTAGCAGTCGGCCCGTTATTAACAAAAGAGACCTCATGCGGCTGAATGGGGTACATTTTTAGGAGTTTGTCTGTTGACCCATACTGGACGTAACAAACCCTGAAAATAAATTGACATGCTTTCTGAAAGTGAAATAAGTTAGAGAAAATTAAGGAGTGAGGATGAATTTATCGTTTTTATTTAGTTTGTACGATATAGGGTTCCAGAGATATGGGATGTATGGAGGTTTGTTCCTAGAGCAGCGTGAACGAACGCGGTCAAAAATTGTGTCTTTTGTCGTTAAAATTTCGCGAGATGCAATAAGCCCAAAGTGACAATAAACAAAACACTTTTTGACGTTCACGTTTAGTGCTCCCGTAACGTGCAGCCTACTAACCATTTCAGATGAGAATAAACTAAAAAGAGGCCTACGCTCTTACCGCCCCTCCCCGAAAAAAAAACCCAAATTAGTAGATAAATTAGATTTGTGGAACACAGCATGTTCCGAAAACTCGCTTTACTTATAGTTCTGTAGCAACGCTATGTATCGTGGGACGTGAAAATGTCATTTTTTGACGATGTTTTTCAAAAAGGAACTGCAAGCATTATAAATGTATATTGAGTGTGTGGGGAAGGTTTTGGTAGTGTAGTACAAAAGAAATTTTAGTTATTGCTGGCTAACGGTCAGTTTCACCTATCAACGCTGATTTGAAAAACGTGTAGCGTTAAGGAGGCCCAAAATATTAGACCATTATAAGGGCTCAAGGGGGAGCCTTATAGTTTCTCAGAGATGTCAAGTCCAGAGGCCAGCTTTGCGTGAGATTTTTCAAAGCTCAACCATACACAAGTCAATAGACACTTCACAAACATACACAAGTCAATGGGAATTGACAACAACCATACACAATTCAATGGGAAACTACACAACCATACACAAGTCAATGGAAAACTACACAACCATACACAAGTCAATGGGAAACTAAACAACCATACACAAGTCAATGGAAAACTACACAACCATACACAAGTCTATGGGACACTTCACAACCAAACACAAGTCAATGGGAAGTGACACAACCATACACAAGTCAATGGGAAACTACAAAACCATACACAAGTCAATGGGAAACTACACAACCATACACAAGTCAATGGGAATTGTGACAACCATACACAAGTCAATGGACACTTCACAACCATACACAAGTCAATGGGAATTGACACAATCATACACAAGTCAATGGGAAACTACACAACCCTACACAAGTCAATAGGAAACTACACATCCATACACCAGTCAATGGGAAACTACACAACCATACACAAGTCAATGGGAAACTAAACATCCATAAACATGTCAATGGGAAACTACAAACCAATCACAAGTCAATGGGAAACTACACAACCATACACAAGTCAATGGACACTTCGCAACCATACACAAGTCAATGGGAATTGACACAACCATACACAAGTCAATGGAAACTACACAACCATACACAAGTCAATGGGAAACTACACAACCATACACAAGTCAACGGGAAACTACACAACCATACACAAGTCAATAGGACACTTAATACAACCATGCACAAGTCAATGGGAAACTGCACAACCATACACAAGTCAATGGGAAACTTCACAACCATACACAAGTCAATGGGGCACTATACAACCATACCCACGTTAATGGGAAACTACACAACCATACACAAGTCAATGGGAAACTACACAACCATACACAAGTCAATGGGAAATTACACAACCATACACAAGTCAATAGGACACTTAATACAACCACACACATGTCAATGGGAAACTACACAACCATACACAAGTCAATGGACACTTTGCAACCATACACAAGTCAATGGGAAACTACACAACCATACACAAGTCAATGGGAAACTACACAACCATACACAAGTCAATGGGAAACTGCACAACCATACACAAGTCAATGGGAAACTACACAACCATACACAAGTCAATGGACACTTTGCAACCATACACAAGTCAATAGGAATTGACACAACCATACACAAGTCAATGGGAAACTACACAACCATACACAAGTCAATGGGAAACTACACAACCATACACAAGTCAATGGGAAACTGCACAACCATACACAAGTCAATGGGAAACTACACAACCATACACAAGTCAATAGGACACTTAATACAACCATACACATGTCAATAGGAAACTACACAACCATACACAAGTCACTGGACACTTCGCGACCATACACAAGTCAATGGGAATTGACACAACCATACACAAATCAATGGGAAACTACACAACCAAACACAAGTCAATGGGAAACTACACGACCATACACAAGTCAATGGGGCACTTCACAACCATACACAAGTCAATGGGAATTGACACAACCATACACCAGTCAATGGGAAACTATACAACCATACCCACATAAATTGGAAATCACACAACCATACACAAGTCAATGGGATATACACAACCATACACAATTCCAGAGATGCCAAGTCTAGAGGCCAGCTGTGCGTGAGATTTTTCGCAGCTCAACCCCCCCCCCCCCACGAAAAAATGCCAGTTTTAGGCGGCCTTTCAATATCGCCGCCCAACTTCTTTTTTTTATAAAAAACATCAGACATTAAATTATGAACAAAAAAGTCTTCCAAAATGCATTAAAAACCTCTTCATAATAATTAAAACTAAAATGAGGTACACAGAATATGTTAATGGTTAATGTGGAGGTACGATTGTGTCAGATTAGTTCCTTCCAAACTAAAAAAGTCAATGGGAAACTACACAACCATACACAAGTCAATAAAAAACTACACAACCATACACAAGTCAATGGGAAACTGCACAACCATACACAAGTCAATGGGAAACTACACAACCAAACACAAGTCAATAGGACACTTAATACAACCATATACAAGTCAATGGGAAACTGCACAACCATACACAAGTCAATGGACACTTCACAACGATACACAAGTCAATTGGAAGTGACACAACCATACACAAATCAATGGGAAACTACACAACCATACACAAGTCAATGGGAAACTACACAACCATACACAAGTCAATGGGAAACTACACAACCATACACAAGTCAATGGGAAATTACACAACCATACACTAGTCAATAGGACACTTAATACAACCATACACATGTCAATGGGAAACTACACAACCATACACAAGTCAAAGGACACGTCGCACCCATACACAAGTCAATGGGAACTGACACAACCCAACACAAGTCAATAGGAAACTACACAACAATACACAAGTCAATGGGAAACTACACAACCATACAAAAGTCAATGGGAAACTACACATCCATACACCAGTCAATGGGAAACTACACAACCATACACAAGTCATTGGGAAACTAAACAACCATACACAAGTCAAAGGAAACTACAAAACCAATCACAAGTCAATGGGAATCGACACAACCATACACAAGTCAATGGGAAACTACACAACCATACACAAGTCAATGTGAAACTACACAACCATACAAAAGTCAATGGGAAACTGCACAACCATACACAAGTCAATGGGAAACTACACAACCATACACAAGTCAATGGGGCACTTCACAACCATACACAAGTCAATAGGAAACTATACAACCATACCCAAGTTAATGGGAAACTTCACAACCATACACAAATCAATGGGAAACTACACAACCATACACAAGTCAACGGGAAATTACACAACCATACACAAGTCAATAGGACACTTAATACAACCATACACATGTCAATGGGAATCTACACAACCATACACAAGTCAATGGACACTTCACAACCATACGCAAGTCAATGGAAATTGACACAACCATACACAAATCAAAGGGAAACTACACAACCATACACAAGTCAATTGGAAACTACACAACCATACACAAGTCTATGGGAAACTACACAACCATACACAAGTCAATGGGACACTTTACAACCATACACAAGTCAATGGGCATTGACACAACCATACACAAGTCAACGGAAACTATACAACCATACACAAGTCAATGGGAAACTACACAACCATACACAAGTCAATGGGAATAAACACAACTATACACAATTCCAGAGATGGCAAGTCTAGAGGCCAGCTTTGCGTGAGATTTTTCGAAGCTCAACCCCCCCCCCTCCGAAAAAAATGCTTGTTTTAGACGGCCCTTCAAAATCGCCGCCAAACCTCTTTTTTTTTATAAAAAAAATCAGAAAGAAAATTATGGACAAAAAAGTGTTCCAAAATGCATCAAAAACCTCTTCATAATAATTAAAACTAACATGAGGTACACAGAATGTGTTGATGATTAATGTGGAGGTACGATTGTGTCAAATTATTTCCTCCCAAACTAAAAAACTAAATGGGAAACTACACAACCATACACAAGTCAATGTGAAACTACACAACCATACACAAGTCAATGGGAAACTAAACAACCATACACAAGTCAATGGGAAACTACACAACCATACACAAGTCAATGGACACTTCACAACCAAACACAAGTCAATGGGAAGTGACACAACCATACACAAGTCAATGGGAAACTACAAAACCATACACAAGTCAATGGGAAACTACACAACCATACACAAGTCAATGGGAATTGTGACAACCATACACAAGTCAATGGACACTTCACAACCATACACATGTCAATGGGAATTGACACAATCATACACAAGTCAATGGGAAACTACACAACCCTACACAAGTCATTAGGAAACTACACATCCATACACCAGTCAATGGGAAACTACACAACCATACACAAGTCAATGGGAAACTAAACATCCATAAACATGTCAATGGGAAACTACAAACCAATCACAAGTCAATGGGAAACTACACAACCATACACAAGTCAATGGACACTTCGCAACCATACACAAGTCAACGGGAATTGACACAACCATACAAAAGTCAATGGAAACTACACAACCATACACAAGTCAATGGGAAACTACACAACCATACACAAGTCAACGGGAAACTACACAACCATACACAAGTCAATGGGAAACTACACAACCATACACAAGTCAATGGGAAACTGCACAACCATACACAAGTCAATGGGAAACTACACAACCATACACAAGTCAATAGGACACTTAATACAACCACACACATGTCAATAGGAAACTACACAACCATACACAAGTCACTGGACACTTCGCAACCATACACAAGTCAATGGGAATTGACACAACCATACACAAATCAATGGGAAACTACACAACCAAACACAAGTTAATGGGAAACTACACAACCATACACAAGTCATTGGGAAACTAAACAACCATACACAAGTCAATGGAAAACTACACAACCAAACACAAGTCAATGGGAAACTACACAACCATACACAAGTCAATGGGAAACTACAAAACCAATCACAAGTCAATGGGAATTGACACAACCATACACAAGTCAATGGGAAACTACACAACCATACACAAGTCAATGTGAAACTACACAACCATACACAAGTCAATGGGAAACTGCACAACCATACACACGGCAATGGGAAACTACACAACCTGACACAAGTCAATAGGACACTTAATACAACCATACACAAGTCAATGGGAAACTGCACAACCATACACAAGTCAATGGGAAACTACACAACCATACACAAGTCAATGGGGCACTTCACTACCATACACAAGTCAATGGGAAACTATACAACCAAACCCAAGTTAATGGGAAACTTCACAACCATACACAAATCAATGGGAAACTACGCAACCATACACAAGTCAATGGGAAATTACACAACCATACACAAGTCAATAGGACACTTAATACAACCATACACATGTCAATGGGAATCTACACAACCATACACAAGTCAATGGACACTTCACAACCATACACAAGTCAATTGGAAACTACACAACCATAAACATGTCAATGGGAAACTACACAACCATACACAAGTCTATGGGAAACTACACAACCATACACAAGTCAATGGGACACTTTACAACCATACACAAGTCAATGGGCATTGACACAACCATACACCAGTCAACGGGAAACTATACAACCATACACAAGTCAATGGGAAACTACACAACCATACACAAGTCAATGGGAATATACACAACTATACACAATTCCAGAGATGCCAAGTCTAGAGGCCAGCTATGCGTGAGATTTTTCGAAGCTCAACCCCCCCACCCCCCCCCCCCACCCCGAAAAAATGCTTGTTTTAGGAGGCCCTTCAAAATCACCGCCAAACCTCTTTTTTTTATAAAAAAAAATCAGAAAGAAAATTATGGACAAAAAAGTGTTCCAAAATGCATCAAAAACCTCTTCATAATAATTAAAACTAACATGAGGTACACAGAATGTGTTGATGGTTAATGTGGAGGTACGATTGTGTCAAATTATTTCCTCCCAAACTACAAAACTAAATGGGAAACTACACAACCATACACAAGTCAATGTGAAACTACACAAACATACACAAGTCAATGGGAAATTGCACAACCATACACAAGTCAATGGGAAACTACACAACCATACACAAGTCAATAGGACACTTAACACAACCATACACAAGTCAATGGGAAACTGCACAACCATACACAAGTCAATGGGAAACTACACAACCATACACAAGTCAATTGGGCACTTCACAACCATACACAAGTCAATGGGAAACTATACAACCATACCCACAATAATGGGAAACTTCACAACCATACACAAGTCAATGGGAAATTACACAACCATACACAAATCAATAGGACACTTAATACAACCATACACATGTCAATGGGAAACTACACAACCATACACAAGTCAATGGACACTTCACAACCATACACAAATCAATGGAAATTGACACAACCATACACAAGTCAATGGGAAACTACACAACCATACACAAGTCAATAGGAAACTACACAACCATACACAAGTCAATGGGAAACTAAACAACCATGAACATGTCAATGGGAAAGTACACAACCATACACAAGTCAATGGGAAACTACAAAACCATACACAAGTCAATGGGACACTTTACAACCATACACAAGTCAATGGGCATTGACACAACCATACACCAGTCAACGGGAAAATATACGACCATACACAAGTCAATGGGAAACTACACAACCATACACAAGTCAATGGGAATATACACAACTATACACAATTCCAGAGATGCCAAATCTTTAGGCCAGCTGTGCGTGAGATTTTTCGAAGCTCAACCACCCCCCCCCCCCGAAAAATTGCCAGTTTTAGACGGCCCTTCAAAATCGCCGCCTAACTTTTTTTTTTTTTTTTAAACATCAGAAATAAAATTATGGACAAAAAAGTGTTCCAAAATGCATCAAAAACCTCTTCATAATAATTAAAACGAACATGAGGTACACAGAATGTGTTGATGGTTGATGTGGAGGTACGATTGTGTCAAATTATTTCCTTCCAAACAAAAAAAATAAATGGGAAACTACACAACCATACACAAGTCAATGGGAAACTAAACAAACATACACAAGTCAATGGGAAACTACACAACCATACACAAGTCAATGGGAAACTACACAACCATACACAAGTCAATGGGAAACTGCACAACCATACACAAGTCAATGGGAAACTACACAACCATACACAAGTCAATAGGACACTTAATACAACCATACACATGTCAATAGGAAACTACACAACCATACACAAGTCAATAGACACTTCACAACCATACACAAGTCAATGGAAATTGACACAACCATACACAAGTCAATGGGAAACTACACAACCATACACAAGTCAATAGGAAACTACACAACCATACACAAGTCAATGGGAAACTAAACAACCATAAACATGTCAATGGGAAACTACACAACCATACACAAGTCAATGGGAAACTACACAACCATACACAAGTCAATAGGAAACTACACAACCATACACAAGTCAATGGGAAACTAAACAACCATAAACATGTCAATGGGAAACTACACAACCATACACAAGTCAATGGGAATATACACAACTATACACAATTCCAGAGATGCCAAGTCTAGAGGCCAGCTATGCGTGAGATTTTTCGAAGCTCAACCCCCCCCCCCCCCCCGAAAAAAATGCCAGTTTTAGACGGCCCTTCAAAATCGCCGCCCAACTTCTTTTTTTTACAAAAAAAATCAGAAATAAAATTATGGACAAAAAAGTGTTCCAAAATGCATCAAAGACCTCTTCATAATAATTAAAACTAACATGAGGTACACAGAATGTGTTGGTGGTTAATGTGGAGGTACGATTGTGTCAAATTATTTCCTTCCAAACTAAAATACTAAATGGGAAACTACACAACCATACACAAGTCAATGGGAAACTAAACAAACATACACAAGTCAATGGGAAACTACACAACCATACACAAGTCAATGGGAAACTACACAACCATACCCGGTCAATGGGAATTCACACAACCATACACAAGTCAATGGGAAACTACACAACCATACACAAGTCAATGTGAAACTACACAACCATACACAAGTCATAGGGAAACTGCACAACCATACACAAGGCAATGGGAAACTACACAACCATACACAAGTCAATAGGACACTTAATACAACCATACACAAGTCAATGGGAAACTGCACAACCATACACAAGTCAATGGGAAACTACACAACCATACACAAGTCAATAGGAAACTACACAACCATACACAAGTCAATGGGAAACTAAACAACTACAAACATGTCAATGGGAAAGTACACAACCATACACAAGTCAATGGGAAACTACACAACCATACACAAGTCAATGGGACACTTTACAACCATACACAAGTCAATGGGCATTGACACAACCATACACCAGTCAACGGGAAAATATACAACCATACACAAGTCAATGGGAAACTACACAACCATACACAAGTCAATGGGAATATACACAACTATACACAATTCCAGAGATGCCAAGTCTTTAGGCCAGCTATGCGTGAGATTTTTCAAAGCTCAACCCCCTCCCCGAAAAAATGCCAGTTTTAGACGGCCCTTCAACATCGCCGCCCAACTTCTTTTTTTTTATAAAAAACATCAGAAATAAAATTATGGACAAAAAAGTGTTCCAAAATGCATCAAAAACCTCTTCATAATAATTAAAACTAACATGAGGTACACAGAATGTGTTGATGGTTGATGTGGAGGTACGATTGTGTCAAATTATTTCCTTCCAAACTAAAAAAGTCAATGGGAAACTACACAATCATACACAAGTCAATGGGAAACTAAACAAACATACACAAGTCAATTGGAAACTACACAACCATACACAAGTCAATGGGAAACTGCACAACCATACACAAGTCAATGGGAAACTACACAACCATACACAAGTCAATAGGACACTTAATACAACCATACACATGTCAATGGGAAACTACACAACCATACACAAGTCAATAGACACTTCACAACCATACACAAGTCAATGGAAATTGACACAACCATACACAAGTCAATGGGAAACTACACAACCATACACAAGTCAATGGGAAACTACACAACCATACACAAGTCAATGGGAAACTACACAACCATACACAAGTCAGTGGGAAATTACACAACCATGCACAAGTCAATAGAACACTTAATACAACCATACACATGTCAATGGGAAACTACACAACCATACACAAGTCAATGGACACTTCGCAACCATACACAAGTCAATGGGAACTGACACAACCATACACAAGTCAATGGGAAACTACACAACCATACACAAGTCAATGGGAAACTACACAACCATACACAAGTCAATGGAAAACTACACATCCATACACCAGTCAATGGGAAACTACACAACCATACACAAGTCAATGGGAATATACACAACCATACACAATTCCAGAGATGCCAAGTCCAGAGGCCAGCTATGCGTGAGATTTTTCAAAGCTCCACCCCCCCCCCCATTTTTCTTCCCAGTTTTAGAAGGCCTTTCGAAATCGCCGCCAAACTTCTTTTTTTTTTTTTTTTTTTTTTTTTAAATCAAAAATTTAATTATGGACAAAAAAGTGTTCCAAAATGCATCAAAAACCTCTTTTTAAATCAAAAATTTAGTTATGGACAAAAAAGTGTTCCAAAATGCATCAAAAACCTCTTCATAGTAATTAAAACTAACATGAGGTACAATTGTGTCAGATTATTTCCTTCCAAACTAAAATAAAATTTACTAAAAATGATGTCCAAAGTCCTCCGCTCACTTCCTCTGCCTGTTGTGTCTTCGCTAGTGGTGCGCATTTAACGAGTTTGCTAAGTGAATCGGGAAAAACTTTTGTGCATCAAGCGTTTTGCGATCTGCCGAATTTTAGTTGAACCTGCTGGAAGAACAAAAGCGTGCGCAATCTGAAAATTTGTGCTCTGTTTGTACAAAGTTTGTGCAAAATAAATGATGATTCTGATAAACTGCGTGCAATCTAAAGATTATGCAAACGTTGTGGATTGCGTTTTTGTACGCACGAGCGCGATTTGGTAATGCATGACGTTATCCCCCCCCCCCCCGGTCTGGCCCCAATGCGTGAGAAAATGGTTGCTGTGCGTGTGAGCGTGAGACAGCCCAATTGCGTGAGTCTCACGCCTAATGCGGGAGACTTGGTAGGTCTGGTTTTTAGAAGTATGCAAGGTACATCGTCTAACCCAAAACGAGGTGGGCGCAGCCACTGCAAGTAGTGGCGGACTAGCGAAATAGCTTCATTTTGGGTTAGAATTATGATGCCATGCATAAATATTGAAAGAGGCGTGTAACACCTTCACCAATATTACATTTCGAAATATTTGTGTAAAGGATTTTCATCATCTAGCGGGGTGCCGCGCGAAGCGTGGCATCCCGCTAGTGACAAATAATAATGAAACTGTTTGCTTTGTGTTTATTAGCCACTGGATGCGTGTCGCGTTTGCTGTTCGCCAAGTGACGGTCTTTGACGTAATTCTAAATTTGGTGCTCAACACCAAATTTAGTGTTGGGCTCAAATTTTGTTCTCAGTTGATCGGACCGCGCCGCTGGTGGGAAAGTGGTGAGTAAACAAAATAACGATTTTACTGTCTATGTTCTACTTTTACTTCAATCGTTACTCGGCTATATTCATTTTATGACATAAACGTATGAGGAGCATTCTCATTTAGTAACTCAAAGACACAACTCGCTGTTTACCGAGATTCATTCAAACCCACACTTCGCACACCGCCACCGCGCGCTAGTCACTAGCAATAGCATGAATGAATGAGTGTCAGTGTCACTGTCACTTGTCAGTGACCAGCATGACCGGTGTCACTCACACACGAATTCACTGGTCAGTCCTAGCTCAGACGGGTGCTTCTTTGCTCAACACTAACACTAACAGTGACTGTTCACTCAGTCCATGGTCGGTTCCGTATGGTCAGTCAGTGCTACCATGGAGGAACATGTACAGGATTCAAATGTAGTAAGGAACAGATCCTTGCTCGACTTGCTTGTGTAAACCACGGAGGAAGAACCTACTTCTAAAAACTACAAGGCTCCCCAGTAGTTTCTAGATATAGTGTAAAGTAAATCAAGCCAAACTCAATTTGAATTTTTAATGCCATTTCTTTGTAGTTTGAATATGTTTAGAACTTAAATAAACAGAAGTATTGCTCAATACTCCTTTGTGCCTACTCGAAAGCTAAATATTCTATGCTTTTTATGGGCCCCCTCAAACCATGGAGGATTCCTCAATGCTCCAACTCAGTCACCTTCTTGTGCTCTGTTTTGTTTTTTGTTTGTTTTCCGTAATTTATATTTTTCCTTTTCTTGTTGTTGATGTTGTATTATAAATGTTTATAAAATATAGGCCTACTTCAAGTATTGTCATCATTCCAAATATGCTTGTAAAACAATTATATTTCTAATCTTTATTCACACCTATTCGTTTTGTTTATTTGTTTGGATTTGGAAATAAAGTGAGTTGAATTGAATTGAATTCGAACTCTGTGATAAACGGTACTATATTAAACAAATCCCATTATTTATTTCATATTGTACTAACCAGTTTTCTAGTTCACAACTGCCGTAAGTTTGTATTTATTAATTATGCGATTTTTTTAAATTTTTTTTAACTACTCCTTTATTCATAAAGAAGTAGATTTGATACTTTGCACTGTGAAAGTTTACTCAGTAGAACTTAGCAGACAATTGCGAAACAAGGCTCAAGAAATGATGTAGTAAAAAATCTAGGAGTAGATGGAAGTAGACTAAAAAGGTTTGCGGTAACACAGTGTGAATATCTCTTTGAGTAGTGTGGCCATGAAAAGAACCGGTGGTTAACGACTCAACTAGACTCAGATAACTCTCCTTATGGCACCACCACTTTCTCACTCATTTTTACAAAAAGGGATATCTCATTGAGATAAACAAGATGCAATATTATTTCATATCGATGATGACAAAGTGGTGGCGCCATTAGCAAACTTTTCCCTAGACTCAACTAGATGAACTAGACCACTCGGCCGCAACAAGTGGTGTCTCTTTTTATTTCATCTGCATTATTATTTCATTACTTCAATACAGATCATGGCAGACACCACCCACAATGAAGTTTTTGATCGACTGAGTCAGAGTTTCAAAGAAAGTAATTTGAGTCAGACGACCTCGTCGGCGAGTCTGTCACTGCTAAACACGACACCATCCGTTGTCAGCCAACCTGCAGGCAAGCCTGATGAGAAACTGCAACAATACATTGGGTAAGAAACAATGATAAAAGCAATAGACCATGTGAACCTTGTTTACAATAAGTGTGACCTTGTACATTCTCTCAGTATTCTGGCAGGTAAGATACTACACTGGTCCTACACTGCCCCCTTTCATCATTATCGAAAGTTGATAAGAATTAGACAGTGCAATCTCCATAAAATATAAGATTTTATGTTTACTTCCATTAGGGACCATTGCCTACAAGCTCTGCTTTATATATTTGGATCACATTGTCATTTTTGTGTTGATGTATAGACGTTGTGACCTACATGTATGTTTACATTAAAATCGCCCTCTGTTGACAAAACACTGTATACATCATTTTTTGCCAGGCATAAAAGATGCGTAGTCATGGTAAGATTGCATACACTTTCTAGCTGGCTGGCAAAACACAAAGGTTTTGCCTTGCTGTATGTGCGTGAATCATTAAATGGGTTTCGAGTGACATAAGAGGTCACATCTATAGTTCTAACTTGTATTTGGATATTCCGGAAGGTTGTAATCTTCCAGCTGATTGATCAATTGAGTGATAATGTCTTTTAATTTGTTGAAACTGTGGCAAATAAATGACTCTTGAAACTTAAACCTTGTTATTGTTACGGAGGTCAGCCAAATTTTAAACAAATTTGTTTGAAATTGTTTTGTTTTTAGTTACAAGGAGTGGCTGGACACAGTCAAGCGTGATTATGAATCTGCTCTGGAAGCCAGAAGAATCTCCAACACATCAGAAGATCAAGATCAACTTAAAGAAAGGTATAATTTTTATGAATTTTATGAATACTTTACGAATGTAATTGTTTTGTGGCAGTGTCATGGCCAAGCTGTAAAGAGCACCAGATTCAAGCTCTGGTGTTTGATCAGCAGAGTGTGGGTTCGAGTCCTGGCGTGACATTTGGTGTCCTTAAGCAAGACACTTAAGCCAAGCTTCTGATGGAATATGCCCAAGCCTATGTCCCTATGGACTGTAAAGGGGCTAATCCTGTTTCAGCCCCAGGAGTGGGTGGCAACGACACCTGGAAAAAAATAGATTGTAGCCGACACCTTTTAATCAAATATTGTTGCAAGATCTGAGCGCTGTACATGTAGGTATTTTGAGTAACATTAACTACCATGCGATTGGAATCCCCTGAGGGAGAAGATTTGGTTCTGAGACGAACCAGGGTCTCTAGGTTTCAAAGGCCATGTCCAGATTGGCGACTATATCTAAATAAATCTGCCTGAATGATTTTCTCAGATTCAGACTTTGGGGAATACAATCTGATACATTTGTCCATAACAACATTACTTCAAAGTGAAATGATTTTCAAAATGCTTTCTTAAGCTGCTGTACTTAATACCAAGTACATTTTGTATGTTGCCAACAATTTTAAGAGTGGACAAAAACTCTTTCGGTTGCATCTCCTAAACTCTTAAGTTCACTCCATTTTAGTTTATAAGAAAGCTCCTCTCTAGAACAGTTCAAGTCTTGTTTGAAGACACCCTTTTGTTAGCTAGCTTGTATTTTCAAAGCGTGCATTTTACTTCTTCTTTTTTTTCTGTCATTTTTGTTTTCAACACACCTAGTTTTCACCCTTTCACTTTCCAAAAGTGCTTTGAAACTTCTTTGTAATTTTGCGCTATATAAAAATTGTTCATTATTATTTTATTTACTAAACATAATATGTGAAATGTTAATGTTATGTTCTTGAAATGTTCTTGTAGGACTCTGAGACTTCAACAACAACTATTGCAAGAATCCACAAACCACTCTCTGAAGGAACTTGCAGTCAAAAGGTAAGTCTCAACATTTCTCTGCATGTGAAATTGTGATTCAGGTTGACTTATAGTTCCTCTCTCTTCTATCATGCTTACTCCACGTTACTAGGCTTTCTTTGCTTACACAACTAGGGCAGAGTTAATGTTTGCTTGGTAAGTGGATAATGGTGATCATAAGCGCAGAACTCGGCGGTAAGCAGAGCTATGAAATTGTGCCCTGCTCCTTTCATAGGTTGTCTCATAGTTCAGACTGGAATGAACACAAATGGTTGATCCAAAGTCACAAATTCTTTTGAACAGTTTAGGAAAATAAGAAACAGTGGATGCCAAACTCTGGCAATTGCCTGTACATATATGTAGATGTCGGGCCTGAAATTTCCTTTTTGAACATGTTGAAAGGGCAAGGCCATTTTCAGTTTGCAAAGGGCACTTCCCTTTGAACAATCTTAAAGTCTATGGGAGACTTTTGACATGTTTGAAGGGCACCAAGGCCAACACTAGGGGCAATAAGAGCCATGTCCTCCGTTGCCTAAGTGTAATTCCAGGCCTGAGATGTAGTCTAAATATGCTGTTTTGTTTGTTTCTGATCTGACCAGATTGCAGCTCAGTGATACCCTGTTGCAGACCCTCTTCCCCGCTTCTAGCAACCAGGCATCCCTCGAGCAGAGAGACAAGTTCAACGACTCCACCTCAAAGCAGATTGAACTGGTGACAGAGGTCATAGGTCATCAGAAGGTCTGCCAGCGTGTGCAAGAGGAACTGGATGCAGTGAGGAAAGAATGTCTAGGTAAACCATAGAAACATATCCTGGAGAATGCTGAACTTGGCCACTCTCTTTGTTTTCTGTGGGCGCGATGTAGCGGCACCATGTGATACGTGTGTATGGAAAAACGTTCATGGCGTGACACTTGTGTATGGTAAAATGAGCATCACGTGACGCGAGTGAATGGCAAAATGGCATTGCATATAGACCGCTTCTATGTGCTTTCATTGGTCAGTGTAACGTCTACTGTATGGCAAAAATACACACATAAAAAAAAATAGGGTACATGGGCCATAAAAATGGTCTCACAACGAAGCCACACGGACAATGGCACACGGGTTCTATTTCTATGAGGTAAACCAATACAGATGACAGACTAGAATAGATTTCAAAACGTTGGTTTTCACTAATATCAGTCTATCCATGGCATTGGTCCTATTTATCTTTTCAAAGTTAAGTTCAGAAGTATCATTTCAAAGTTAAGTTCAGAAGTATCAAACGGCTGGAAATTTTCGATCATCACGCATAAGTCCCTTCTGACTCTCACAGTTATCAAAACCAAATTGTATGGTTCCGCTCTTTCCAGCATGCTGCATGCAGCAGTTTAGTTATAGAACAGTCTGCTCCAGACGTTATTCAATTAAACAGGCTGAAACATCAGAAAAATTATAAAATAAACATGAAAACAAATCTGTTTACTTTGTACAACCCCTAATTTTCCCTTCACATCTGCCTTACGTCTGTCCCCCAAAACATTGTGGAAAAAATATTTGGCCCGAAATCTGTAAAAGAAAGATTTTGCGGAGCAGAATAACAAGGTTCTACAATTGTATTTAACTGTGAACAAATAAATAACGAACTGGATGCTTGATGGTTTTATTTTCCCGATCCATCATGTTAACAGAACACAAGAAAAAGAATCGGGAGGTGATGATGGAACTGCTTCAGATAAATGAGCAAAAGGAGAAACAAGCCAGTAACTATGACGACGATAAACAACAGCAGGCGTAAGTTTTGTTTCTTTTTTTTATTCAGAATTTCCATAGTACCTGAAAAAAATCTTGAACATTGAAGATGGAGGTACATATGTGTACAATAAAATTATCCACGGTTGTAGATCAACCTGATCAAAATCACTCAAACTAATTTGACTGTTTTTATTCGTTGGGAGCATGTTTGTCATTGTAGAAAAAATAATACCTAATGAGATACACAATCTGAGAAATGTTACCAACATGTTCAAATTTTGGGCTATTTGAACTGAAAGCTTATTTTACGCAACAACATTACTTCCATTTGAAATGATTTCCAATGTGCTCTATACTATTCAACTGAAAGCTGCTGTAGGCCAAATGGAAACCTTCCCTTAAAGGCAGTGGACACTATTGGTAATTGTCAAAGACTAGCCTTCACAGTTGGTGTATCTCAATATATGCATAAAATAACAAACCTGTGAAAATATGAGCTCAATCAGTCATCGAACTTGCGAGATAATAATGAAAGAAAAAAACACCCTTGTCACCTGAAGTTGTGTGCATTTAGATGGTTGATTTTGAGACCTCAAGTTCTAAATCTGAGGTCTCGAAATCAAATTCGTGGAAAATTACTTCTTTCTCGAAAAATATGGCACTTCAGAGGGAGCCGTTTCTCACAATGTTTTATACCATCAACCTCTCCCCGTTACTCGTCACCAAGAAAGGTTTTATGATCATAATTATTTTGAGTAATTACCAATAGTGTCCACTGCCTTTAAACACATAACAATGAAAACATAGGGTGCGTTCGATAAAAGCTTCCCTGGGTTGACCGTGGTGCTCACTCGGGCGAGCCCCCGACAAGAGCTAATTGAACGATCACTCACCCTCTCATGGTGACATCATGCACCTAGGGGCAGCCCCAAAGTGACTCGTTCCACAAGCAGGGCACTTGGGGCTGTCCTGGGTGAGCCCCTGGAATCCTGTCAAAGCAATTAAAACGTATCGGGGCAGACTGGGGTTGACCCAGGGAAGCTAATCGAACACACCCATAATGTCGGTGGCTTTCAAATTCCTGAAGACGGTTCTCTTACTTTTTGTTGTTTTAGTGAAGAAGAGATCAACAGAATCCTGTCCCACATCACGATCGGTCGTAACATTCTTCAGGGTCTTGTTGTTGGGAGCGGAGTCAACTGGGCGGAGGATAAGGATCTTAAAGAAGTCATGCTCGGACTCGGTAAACCTGTCCAACTGTAGTCAGCAAAGGCTGAGGCAAAGACCAAACATTTAAACCATTCAGCTGCTTGAGTTGGTAGCAGAACTGGCTTTGAACTAAGTGTATACTTGATACTGAGATTTGAAGTTACACCATGTGAATCTCTTTTGAGTAGTGTTGACTCTAAACCAGTGGTTAACCATTCAACGTTTCAGTCAGTATGCTCCGATTATCTTCAGGAGAATGCTGGACTCTGTCGCATGATGCTGCTTACAATGTAGGTGCTACGCTCAGTGGTGCATGAAAGTGGGAACTAGAGGCTGGGCTTGGGACGGTGAAGTGTGTTGGCTATGTGTAGGCTTGAGTGGGACAGAAACCTGAACTGAAACCCACTGGGAGTGAGTAGGGAGTGTACTCACTGAACTGAATCAGTTGGTGACAAGCACAGGGAAGGAGGGGGAACCTAGAGGAGACTGAGGGTATAGATGACCCAAGCCTAAGGGGTAGGGGTTAGAGTGAGCAGCAAGTGTGTGCTCACTGAACTGAACCAGTTGGTGGCAAGCACAGGAAAGGAGAGGGAACCTAGAGGAGACTGATGGTATAGACGACCCAAGTCTAAGGGGTAGGGGTTAGAGTGAGCAGCAAGTGTGTGCTCACTGAACTGAACCAGTTGGTGGCAAGCACAGGGAAGGAGAGGGAACCTAGAGGAGACTGATGGTATAGACGACCCAAGTCCAAGGGGTAGGGTATAACAACACCAAGGATGCCTCGTACATGTAAGTGAGGCACCATTGATTACTGTAGCTCAGGAGCTCAAGGAAACCAGTAAATAAGGGTCATGCTAGGTGAACCAGAAACATCAGGGTTACCTTGCGTACTCTACAACAAGCGTTCTTACCCTGTGCTTTTGCCGTAGTCCCCTATGCAAAGTTTTACTACAGATTTACACTTTCCTCATAGAGAAATTGCTGTGCTTCTACAGTGTTCAAGAGCGAGTTCATTTTTGCTTGAAATTTTATAGCCGCACACTGTGTTAAAAACGGAAAGGATTGAAGAAAAGGGTACACGCACACAGTACCAACTTGGTCCCAGGAGTTTGAATAATTATGTGCGCGAAACTTGCTGAGTCTATACACAGGGAATAATTTATAACATGAACTGCAAGATTTTGAACATTATAATCTAAATCAAATGTTTTTTTATTTCAATGTAAATAACCTTAGTGTTTTTTATAAATTGTACATATTTTTTAATTGTTAGTAAATTTTTTGTCAAGAGGTTTTCTTCAGAAAGGGGTTTATTAATCTAGTTCAATTCAAAGATTTGTACAACATTCTCTCTCAAATGGCTGGAAAACAAAGATATACAGTAAACTATCTCTGGGTTCTTGCTTTATACACTTCTCTCATTACATGAAAATATGTATTAATAACTTACAAAGGAAAATTATGTTAAAGATGCTATGTCAGATTTTTGGCCGATTTGACCCAAAAATTTGGATTTAAAAATTCAATAGGTATTTTGATGGTGGTCGAGAAAGTTACAAGCTTTCATTTAAGCCATTGCTCGACAAAGTCCGCCAATTATTAGTAGCAGTGAAAAAAGTGCTCAAAATTAGTTTTTTGTCGGGATCCCGACAATGTATCATGTGACCAATTCTTATGTGGTTTATAAGAAACGTTTTAAATTTTTGTCATGGTTCCTGACCATTAAAAGTGAAAGTTAAACCTTTTTTATTGTCAGAGCGGGTGATACTCTTTGAAATACCATTCACTCAAAAAAATCTATTTTTTAATGTTTGGGCCAAAAATCTGACATAGCATCTTTAATATTCTAAAAGGGTCCTTATATGAAAGTGCAAGGAAAATAAAAAGTCTCAAACCTCATGTTAAAATGGCGTAAAATGTAATTTTATTCGATAGGCCTACTCTTTCTTAGTGAAATTTGAATCATTACGTCATCGAACATCAAAAACAAGTGGGGTCTATACAACACAACAATTGTCAAAAGGTCAAGTATCATGGTATTTTGATTCAATATGAAAATACATGAATGATTTAAAAAATATCCGTACAGCCACGTACAAACTGCATGTTTGCTATGTACAATGTACATATAATTTGAAATGTAGCTAGCGAACGCTTTTGGTTCTTGAACAAAATTGCACATGAAAATTGCACATCGAACACACAGTGGCATTTTACATTGTTTAAAGGCAATGGACACCTTTGGTAAATGCGGTACAGTCTGTGAAAACTTTGACTCAATTGGTCATCGAAGTTGCAAGAGAAAAAGCAAAAACACCCTTGTTACATGAATTTGTGTACTTTCAAAAACATTGTCAAATGCCTAAAAAAGGCTTCAAGCCCGAGGTATAGTATTATTTGAGCGAGAAACCTCTTTCGCAAAAATAACATACTTTTAGAGGGAGCCGTTTCTAAACATGTTTTACTATCAACAGCTTGCCATTGCCTGTGTCCAAGTATGCAAGTTTCCATGCTTTAATTGTGGGTAATTACCAATAGTGTTCAGTGCATTTTAAAGCGAGGTTGTAGATTTGAAAGTCTACCCTACATGTATCTAAAATTTCTAGCACAATGCTGCAGTATATATATAGTTATTGCCCATAAAACAAGGTTTTTAGAACTGGTCTGAAGTTTTTTCATTGAAAGTAAATTTATAATAAAAATTAAAAATACTGACACATGTACATGTATTCACCATACCTGGCAAGTTCTGTTGGCTTTGCAACTCAAGTCTTATACACCGGAATTTGTATATGTCGCGCTAGCAAAGTGGAAGGGGCATCTGCATGTACATGAAGTGTCTGCCTTGTCTATGTGTTTTAAAGACAGTGGACACATCACTATTGGTAATTGTCAAAGACCAGTCTTCTCACTTGGTGTATCTAAACATATGCATAAAATAACAAACTTGTGAAAATTTGAGCTCAATTGGTCGTCGAAGTTGCGAAATATGAATGAAATAAAAAATACCCTTGTCACACGAAGTTGTGGATGTGCTTTCAGATGCTTGATTTCGCGACCTCAAATTCTAAACTTGAGGTCTCGAAATCAAATTCATGGAAAATAACTTTTTTCTCGAAAACTACTTCACTTCAGATTGAGCCGTTTCTCACAATGTTTTATACTGTTAACCTCTCCCCATTACTAATTACCATGTGAGGTTGTATGCTGGTAATTATTTTGAGTAATTACATACCAATAGTGTCCACTGTACAAAGATTTGACATTGGAGATAAAGAAGTCCACATAATGTAGGGACTGAAACACAATGTGGACTTAAACACGTCCACGCAGTGCTATTCACAGTGTTGACAAATTTGATTTTCCTTAATGGTACAAAACCAAGGAAGTTTTACACAGTGAATCAGGGATGTGATTCCTCCATAAAGCCCCATAGTGCAGAGTAGGGCTTTTAAAACTATAATATAAATGATAATAATTGGGCTTCATGCTCGCAAGTTTTCAAGCCTGCATGCTTTTGCGCTTTGTGCTCAGAGTTCAGTTTTTGCTTTTTGAACGGCCTGTCACATCCCTGGTGACTGCAATACAGAGTTGTGTGTGTGTGTGTGCTAATATTCAGTACCTTATGGAGACCAAGGACAAAATAAGGTTTCCATATGAAAGTTCTAAAGACTGGGGTACTCCACAATGAAATTTCATGAACAGGGTCTTTGGTAACATGATAACCCACACCCCCTGAAGACTCAGAAACCGGAACTTGAGTCCAATGCACTATACAGCACTGCCACAACACGCCAGCCAGAAACCATTGTGCGCAACCAATTGTCCACCCGATCTAAAAAGGGCGTAAACGTTAGCGTGCAAGTATGCAACGCGTTTACACGAGTGGAACGACCACTTTTTTGATGAGAGACCAGTAGTTATTAAGGTTAGAGCAGCTCCTAACTACATGTACAACCAATTTTATCAATTGCCAACTCTTCATCTGTATGATGCTACATGTAGATCACTGGAAAACAAGTTTGATTTTCCCAATCACTGCCTTTGGTTGTTCGGAACAAACCAAGAGTTGAGCAGAATCACAAGGGGGTGAGAATACCGGCCCTTTCCCAAAACCCCCTGTTCCGTTCCTGATAAGTACAGACTACATGTATATGAAATGCATAATTATGTAGCTTGACATGCTTGATGGCGAAACAGGGACAACTAAGAGTTAAATGTTAAAAATAAACATTGAAGTGAACATCCAACTTCAGCCCACGTTTCTAGCAGATGCAACAGTTGATGTTGTGTATTCATGATATGTTACACACTCAGTTTGTTGGTTTTCCAAGTTGACACTAAAAAAGAATAAAACAAGAAAAATAGCAATTAGCTAATGGGAAACTATTTACAAATGAAAATGACTTGTGGTAGCAAGGCACAAACTGTTCATGTTTTTCAAACCCTAGCAGCGTGCAGCGTCTCCGTAAGAAAATGGTCTGATGGCTAAATGCTAATTAAAACACCGTAGGCACGTTCAAAATTCAATGTTGAAAATAAAGCTGGTGGACAAGTCAAATGACAAGCTATTTAACTGGCCCTGCTGGCTACTCACAAAACAAATTAAAGAAAACCCATCTGCTCGCTCACAGAGTTTTTCTCAAAAGCAAGTAATGCGCCCTAGGGTTGAAGTGCGAGCCAGTAACACTCCCCAGCTTTCTAAATGTTCAATAGATGGATTGCAATACGCGTCATTGACTGCGATGTTTGATGTATTATTAGCAAGGGGATTTTTCCCTCGTTAATACATCAAAGATGGCGGTCGATGACACACATTGCAATCCATCTATAGAGAAAAGTAGATATCGTTAACATCAAAACTTTTAAAAAGAAACTGCAGAGAAATAAATGGTCTTCAACTTGCCTTTTTCTTTCTGGGACAGTAACAGCAAGCCCTGAAGATAAAATAAATAAAATCTGGATTACATTTTTCAAATGTTTGGTTCAAAAATCTTTTAACAAGAACGACTGCGCCCCTTATAGTTATATGCACTATATATTTAAGTGATAAATTGAACATACATGTATTGTTCCTCGTCTTTACAAATGGCAACCCCAAAAACAGGTCACAGTAGTGCCCTCAAGAGTCCTCTTTCTTTTTCTGAAAATTGCGTGGTCACCGATCGTTATCTTTCGTGTTATAAACATTTCTGAAGGGATATAACCGCGAGCGACCGGTCGGCGCATGAAAGAGTTAAATGTAATCTAAATGTTTCTTACCACGTTGGTTGATGGCCCATAATGTATGGAACTGTCTGATGGTCTTTGTGGCAGTAGTCTTTACAAGATTGACAAATCCCTGCAATGTAATACAATGGGGGAAAAAAACAGAGTAAATAATAATAACAGAACAAGAATAATGAGTGCACAATCACCAATTTAATGTGCAATGTAACAAAATAAAAAAACGAGTTTTGAGGTTGAACAAAGATATCGACAAAATAGGGACACCGCCTATTAGGCCAGATAGCTCAGTTGGTAGAGCGCCGGCACGTTAATCCGGAGGTCTTTGGTTTGAATCCCACTCTAGTAAATTCTTTGTTCAACCTCAAAACTCAATTCTTTGTTCAACCTCAAAACGCATTTCATAGTTTACCCAGTCAGTTTCCCTTGTGGTTTATATTGATAAAATAAAAAAATAAAAGAACAAATCCGAGTGAACAGTCATTTATAAATATAACATGGTTTTAGGGTAAAAAAATTGATATTAGCGACCCATGGTATCGGAAGTAACAAACTAGTTCCTGAGGCGAATCCGAGGGAACTAGGGAACCGGTACTTCTTCAATATCTCAGGGAGCTAATATCGACTGCTCACAAAAAAGAAATCTTGTTATATTTGTTTAACTATACATCATTGTATTCAGTGCACCGGTACAACATCATTGAGCACCGGAAAACCTAGATTGACAGTAGCGTATGTCACTACCGTCTTTCGAAAACACTACAATTTAAGACACAATGACTGCAGTCGAGGCCAACACAACTTCAAAGCTAACTTCCAAAACTTTAATTTAGTCGAACTTAAAACGTCACTGAGGTAAATTGAAGGTCACGTGGTGTGTTGTAAACCAATACAAAATGCATTTAAACCTGTAAACCGAACTGATTTAATTGGCCCAACTAATGACAAAATAGTACAAAATTAATGCCAAGTTAGCCAGTCTGGGGTTGTGGGAGTAAAAACATCTTAATGGTACTTACAATTGAAAGCACAATCTTTACAAGTGAAGTAATCCATTGAGAGCCTTTTGTCCTTGTCAAATGTACTAGCGAAACATTGCTTTGGCATCTCACTGCAACAAAGAGGAAAAAGTTATCTATCTCTTGCAAGCATTTTGCAGAGATTCAATAGATGTTTTAACTTTAAAATTTGGTTCTACCCTTACACCGATGTATTCTGTATAATATACATGGCCGCTGGCAGATAATTGTGGAGGAATCACACAAATTTCACGGCTCGATAATAAGCTAGTAGGTGGCACACCGTTTGGCTTACGTAACAAGAAACTTCATTTATGTCTATTGTCTACTTCTTCTCACCAATACTCTTGGTTTTGCTGAGATATAGAACAAAGAGCCATTCCACCAGCTTTTTTTCAAGTAATGCATACTCTCTAAAACTCCTTGCCTGGTGCATGTTTCCCTCCATCTTACAATCTAGACAGTTTTAAGAGAAATATGAATTCTTACCTTTAGCTCCCCCCCCCCAAGTTATTTTTTGCATCATCAAGATTGGCTTATAACCTTGTTAACATGGTTAAAGGGCAAACTTGAATAAAAAACAAAACACAAACATGACTGACCTTTCTAGTTTGACCAGGCCAACAAGTACAACCTCGCTCCCAGGTTTCACAGCAAAGTCTAATACTGGATGACACCCTACGGGTAGGAGTCTGATAGCGTCCGACCTTTCTGCTTCAGCCAATGACAGCTCTTGTACAAACTCGTTGGAAATTACACGCCCCTTTTCAAATGGTCTGAAAGAGTGAAAAGATTATACTGCAGAGTACACAGTTTCAGGAGAACAAACCCCCCAAAACAAACATTGCATAAAATAACCAAACGACAAAACATAATTCCGAAAACAGCTTTGTATACATGTACCTACAGTAAAAATACTTGGCACTTTGAAACGCCCTTCTTCTCTTTATAACGAGGGTCGACTGCTTGCATCTTAAGATATTTTCATCTTGAAGGCAAAGTCAATTTGAAACCAGTTAATACTCACCCGAGAAGAATATATTGCACTTGCTCATCCAATGAGCTGATAACTGGATCTCCCCTCGCCTCCATCATTGATATTATTGCCTCTTTGATATCGGATAAACTAAAAAAAACATCACAAGAACGAATCAAGTCAATGTAATTGTCAAGAGGGTTTCGGGCTCTCAGGCCTGCAGTCCCAGCGTACATTTTGAACTCTGTACTAGTCCAACACTATAACATTGGCCTTGGGCCTACCATCCAAAATAAAATTTCAGACCAGAGAGTACTGGCCAAACACTAAAAACATTGTACAGCGCTTCGTAAAGTCTGTGACAAGGAAGGCGTTTAAATAATTGATTTATTTTTTTATTTTAAATAAAAAACATATCATTATTTAAGGAACACGTTGCCTTGGATCGGACGAGTTGGTCTATAAAAAGCGTTTGTAACCGTTTTTTATAAAATGCATATGGTAATGATGGTTGGAAAGATGTTTGAAAAGTAGAAGACATAGATCCACACAAATTTGCCTCGAAATTGCGTGGTTTTTCTTTTACTTCGCAAACTTTCACGGTTGGCCATTTAAATGGCCGACTGTGTTAGTCGACGAGGTAAAAGGAAAACCGTGCAATTTCGAGGAAAGTTTGTGTGGATCATTATTTTCTACTTCTACAACATCTTTCTACCTATATGCATTTTATAACAAACGGTTACAAACGCTTTTCAAAGACCAACTCGACCGAACCAAGGCAATGTGTTCCTTTAAATGTGAAGCCATGCACTGGCCAAACACTAAACACACTGGTCTCTGGTCAATAGTGAGCCATGTGCTGGCCCAAAACTAAAAACACTGGCCTGTAACCTACAGTCCAGTGTAAATGTTGAGCTTTGCCTGTGTAGATCTTTTAGATGATTCAGATTAGACTCACCTACTATGAGGTTTGAGCTTGACGTCTTGAAGTACAACATTCTTGTCTTGCAGTCGTACTGATATTGCAACAGGAAGTAGTGACGGAGTAGGCAAGTGATCTGTTAGATACCTTAATTGTATACAAATACACAAACCGACTAACTACATGTACTCACTCATGAACCACCATATATGAACTTCTATATAAAATAACAAACCTGTGAAAATTTAGGCTCAATCGGTCATCTGAGTTGGGAGAAAATAACGGAAAATCCACTCTTGTTTTTGCACGTTTCACTGGCTCATGACATGTGTTTTAAATAAATTTGTAATTCTCAATATCGAGAATTGATATTGTTTTCTCAAAAAGTAAAGCATTTCATGGAATAATATTTCAAGAGAAGTCTTTCACCACTACCTTCTGTAAACCCTGTAACTTATTTGTAAATCTGTGAACTTAAAAAAAAAATTCTGTACCGAAAGTGTCCAATGGCTTTAGAGTGACTCACCTGTCGTATGCATCCACCAATAACTGTGTACATATACTGAGCTCGGCGTGTAGGCCTTGTCTCTTAACCTCTAGTTCATGTAGACACTTTGCCATCGTCACGTCATCTTCACCTTGTTTTGATATGTAATAAATAAAACATCATTTTACAATGATTCATTAGAAGAAAGTGAGCACCACCACACCTACCAACAATTCAGATCCGTGAACTTTGAATAATTTGATAGATGAAATAGTTCTATTAATTATGGGGCAAAGAATATTACTTTGGTCGTAACATTACACAACATTATCCCTTTCAACTGTGCTCTACATGTGTATTTAAGTGACTGCTCTTTACTCTGACACTCATGTTCAGACAAACCCCTTGTAAATTATTTGCTAGAAAAACACGCTAGGGGTGTCAGCATCAACCCCAAATGGTGACTTTACTCGACTGTGCACCATACCCTGATAGAGCCCAAATGGTGACTTTTACTCGACTGTGCGCTTTGAGTACCTTGTTGGTAGAGACCTGCGCTATAAACTACGTCAATATTATTATCGCATTATGGAACTGGGATTAATAAACTTACCTCCTTGTAATGCTGCTATTTGTGTCTCGACTGTTTGAACACGCTGGGTAAACTCTCTCTTGAACTCTTGGAAGTACTGTTCATGGGCGGCAAGACCAAGCTTGAGATGCTCTGTTCAGGGGTGGACAAACAAGGCAATATAAAAGGTAAGGTATACCCTGTGGAAATATACTTGCTTAGTAAGCTAAGCCGCTTTCGATAGTGTAAAGCATTTTGAGAATAATTTCACTTTGAATTATTAATGTGGTTATGGATAACGATATAATTTATATGTGATGGGCTCTGCAAAAATGAGTCACAAGGGGGACAGTTGACTTATTGGGTTTTATACACATAGCTGAAAAGAGCATACACCTAGCTTCATTTTGACTTATCTTTACACACTTGTATGATGTTTGGTTCAAAAGATATGGCCTTTTGAAAAATAGATTATGTCACAATCTGAAAATTACCCATACTGGGGAAACAGCCTGTTTGGTGAAAACATTAACTATTGAGGTCTAGGATGAACAAAAAGTACATGTTTTATTCACCTTTATCAATCAAAAACAAAGTTTTTTTTCTTCAGATAATGTGAAAAAAATAGACCCTTAAGAAGCATTTTATTCACCGTCCCATCACTCAACAGCCCTGTACTGGAAAGGTGGTTGTGCGACAATTAAAGTGACTCATTTTTGTAGAACCTGTCACATATGTTAAACTGGAACCTGTGAAACATTTCCATCAGATACATTTCACAGATTGCGTATTCCAATTACAGATGATTCTTCCTACTTGGACAAAATTAGTCCAGGGGTGGATTTCACAAAGGTAGTCCTAACTTAGGACTAGTCCTAGGCAATGCTAAGAGATAGGACCAGTCCTAAGTTAGGATGAGTAACTGGTCCTAACTTAGGACCAGTCCTATCTCTTAGCATTGCCTAGGACTAGTCCTAAGTTAGGACTACCTTTGTGAAATCCACCCCAGTGCTCTTAACCGCTCGGCCAGGACATGACACAAAACAGGATACATGATTCTTACTCTGTAATGTGCCTTCAATAGGGGAGACTTCTCTGTGATTTGTGTCACCACTGTGATGAGCTGGAACAAAAGAACAACATCAAATCGTCAACAAGCTTTTATTTATCAAATCAAAAATGAAAAAAAAAAGAACGAACACGATTGCAGAAAAAAGGCAATGTGCCCAGAGCGCAGAATTTCCTGTTTCCGTAAACACCAATTCTTTAGGCACATGTACATGTAAGCAAAGCCATGGGGCCAAGATCACTCAAAAACCACAAGTTTGTAAAAAATTAGATTTAACCAGCAAGTCAAACCACAGAGAACTCAGCAGGGTGCTTCTGCAAAGAGCATGTCTTTAGTGCATTGGAGGATTATGTTCAGCAAGTAAAACCATGTTTTACACGTATGAACATTACAAGTACAGTCAAACGGAAATTCAACAGAAATTTTACATCAGAGAATGAGAGACTTTTGGACGGTCCTTTCTCACAGTTCTCGCAATCTAGTGCACGTGCTCATCAGTGTACATTGTGCGCAATACAGAGCATGTCCGCATACACTCAGAGCTGCAGAAAGGACCGCTATGTCTGCTGCCGCCAGCGTCTCAAAAAGTCTCTCATTGATATCCAACTACCTGTCCTGGATAAATTTTTACGAGACCCTTAAGTGACCAGCCATGGAGTTCACCAAACTCTTCCTAACTTACATGTAGGATTAACCATCAAGACTTTAGATGAGTGAAATTCTGCATCCAGTGACATAAGGACGCATTGAACCCATCCTCCTCGTCCTAACTCTTGTCTTAACTCAAGAATAGGATTAATCCTAGCGTTTTGTGAAATCGGCTGCTGGGCTTCTTAAAGAGGAGTATTGTTAATGAGAAATGATTCAGAATTTCCTTTACCTGCTTCTTGTATCAAGTTAACAAAGTAATTGTCTTCCGCTTTGTTCTTTTCCACTGACACCATTTTGATGAGATTGTCAAATGCCCAGTCAGCGTACAACTTGTCAGCAGAGACTTTCTTATTACAAATTGGACATTTGGACCTGGAGGAAGAAACACCAATGATAGAGAAAAACAATCTTTGAAGTATATGAAACTTTGTAAGGGCAATGGAATGGTGAGGTATCAACATGATACCACTCCAAGGTAGATTGTACTTTTGAGAACTTGTTTTGATATTATAACTACTACCGCAGAGGAGTAGATTTTCTGAATTTGGGAGACTTCTCAGTTCTGAAAAATGTACTCTGTCGTAGTAGAATACAAAGCAAGACAAGGTCTCCAAAGAACATAGTCTTCCTGGAATGTAGATACACACATGGTGTTCAGGTGCTACCGCAAACCAAACCGATCTTGAAAAGTAGAAAACAAGTATTGCACAATCAGTGAACATCTAAATTACATTTGGCGCTCTACCAACTGAGCTATCTAAAAGTGCCTTTTGTTGGCGGTCTCCCTATTTTCTTGATATCTTTGCTCAGGGGTGCCAGTCAGAACCCATTCAACCTGAAACTTCCCACAAACAAAGTCATTGACAAAATAGGAAAGAACACAACATCAGGTCTCAGTTGGGGGTCTAAATTGATAACTTAGTCTCAAAGAAGTTTGCTAAGCAGTGATTTCTGCTCAACAGCTTTATGAAATTGGACCCTGGTGAAAATGAAAACCACAAAGACTGCTCATCCCTACCTCCTATTAACACACTCCTTGATGCATTTACCACAAAAGCGGTGACCACATGGCGTGATGTATGTGTTGTTCAGTTTCTCCATGCAAACCGGACATGTAAAGTGTTCAGATACCGCTTTTACCTGTCAGCAAACATGATAAAAGCCAATCCAAAAAGAGACCATGGTTAAATTGTTATAATAACAAAATAATAGACTAATCGAAAGGAAACAGTCTGTCTCTAGCAGTAGTAAGAGTTTCAACAATCGAGAAAGACCCTGCTTGGGTTGAAATGTCACTGCAGGCCAGTACTATATTTTGCATAACCTTTTGGTTGCAATCAGCTGATTCTATTTTCTCAGTTTCATTAATCGTAACCCTCGCTCAATCCTCCCAATGGTTATAGACTCTCAGGAGGATGGACGGTTATGATTATTGCAACTACAGTGTACATCTACATGTATGCTACTTGTCAAAGCGTTTTTAGCATATCGACAAGTTGCGAACACAATGAAGAAGTTTCAGTTTAAGATGTGGGAGGAAAACCCCAGGGAACTTTTTTAGGGAAAACCCACGCAGTCAGGTAGGGACTGAAAAATACCAATACAAATAGTGTCCCGATAGGATTCGAACAGGAGTCCCAGTGGTGGATGGCACAGAAAGGTGCATGTACCACTGCGCCAAGTGTAGCACCAAGTTCCATAATCCATTTGCGATATCTTCATGAAGCTCTTACTCTTAATAGGGTTGTCAAGTGATGATCGAGGGTTAGGATTATCTCAAAATACATACGATGATTGATAATGACGTCTTTACCGTGTAATATTGAATGTCTCAGCCAGTCCATTGCTGGTCACAAACTGACCAATTCCAAATAATCATAGGACCCTCATATATACAGCCGCCGACAAATTTTACGACCTCGCCACCATTTTCCAGCCGTTTTTTTTTTTTTTTTTTTTTTCTTTCTTCTCAGGTAAGAAAACAATTCAGTGGTTTTGGAGTTAATTAACGGCGGATAAATTGGTGGCGACGTGCGGAAAATTATCCACAGCCCCACTTATGTGGCCAAGATCTGGAATTCATACTTCACAAAGTCAAACAATTTTAACGATACAGAAAAGAGACAGTGAGAAAGTCAAAGTGTAACCATCCTCCACAGAGGAAGGGGTGAGGAGGTGTATAACTTAGGTTTAAACTTTAATTTGGGGCCTAGCTGTTTGTTTTTTGAGTAGGTTCCCTTATTTTAAAACACGTAGTAAACTTCACGAATTAATCAAATAATCATACCCCATACACAAATAACCCGCACTCACTCAGCTCAGTCAGTACTTTTCTGTCTGTAGCATCAGACGACGTGTGTATTCAGTTCAGTGTCATAATCTGCTGTACTGTTAGACCAAGTAACTGGGGCGCTGTACTCATTTGACATTATCGGTCCGACCCATAATGTCAAAATTTCGAAAAAAGAAGTAAACAGCGCCCCAGTTACTGTACTACCCCATCCATGTCAAATCAAATAAAGTAAAGGCAGCCAGTAGTAAAGTAAAGTAATCATGACCGGATTCAGTTTAACTCACGGGAATCGAAAGGGGTAACTCTTCGCCATCTTCCATGTCTGATCGAGATGTGTTCTTACCTAACAATGAAGTGTTACAAAAGACCTAAATAGACTAACTCATACAAAATAAAAATAGACATTACACAAATTCATTGACATCCAGAGTTTTCATCATCGATGTAAATGACACTGGAGGGCGCCCTTTGTAAACAACACACGAGCGTGCACGGACGATGAGCCTCTTTATCTTGCTGAACATGCTGAAGTGAAAGGTAACTTGACTGAGTTCATACATTGCACAAATTATGTCAACATATTCGTAGGTAGTCGAGTTGGTTATTTCTAATAGTACCGTAGTTTGACTTTTTAAACTTATTTCGGGTTGAAATGTTACGTAGGCCTACATGCAGGGTGTGTGTGACATAGCCCCATAAATCGGTCCAATCCACTCCGTATCCTTGAGTGGATTGGACCGATTTATGGGGCTATGTGTGACAGTGTGTGTGATGTACATGGCCATGGGCATGTCAGATGTCTTCATGGGCTGCTTCATTGATATACAATACATACATAATTAGTGATGGTTAATGTTTGTAATGGTTGCATGTGTATGTTTTGTAACTTACTGTTACTGATTTAGTGGCATGTATCAATAACTGGGTACCTGGGGAAAGTAGACAATTTAATTAAAAATAGGTATCAAATTGTTGTGTTAGGATGGGACTTCCAATTTAATCATCGCTGCACATCTCTATTATCATTATGCGGCATTAACAGGGCATCCCATATCAGTCTAGTTGGTACAGCATCTTTAGAATGGGGTCCCAGACTCGCGAGTCCTCTACGATTGTTCCATGACCTTTTCTCAGGTTACGGTGAAGAGAGCCAAGTGTACCAGTGAAAATTCCCTTCAAACTTGCAGATGATGTTGTTTTTGTATACTGGAAGTTGCTTGGTTATATATAGTTGCAATAATCATAACCATTGATCCTCCTTAAGGTCTAGAAGTGTCAAGACAAAGAGCTTTGGTCTTGGAATGTTGACGTTTGTCACGTCCTCACTGCAGCACTGCACATCTTGGAACATGATCTCTTTGCTCTTCTCATGAACTACTACGAAGCGAAGGCGATTACCTCCATGCCCCCTGGTCATTGCCTTGGTGCCCTTGAAATGCTCCAGTAGATTAAAATTATACAATATCCTCATACACTGTAGGGTGCCCTTTACCAAAGAGAAAATGTCTTAGTGCCCTTGCCCTTTAAAACACAAAGCATACCGGCCAACTGTCACATTGTTTGTCACCCCGTAATTATTTATTTGGCACTTTTTTTGCAGGTTAAAACACATACATAGTGAAGTCTATGATATGGCTCTGTTTGGTCAATGGAGACGGTGTTACAGACTTCATGCTGTAGCCTCGGCGCTTCCTTCATTGTGTAGCAGACTTTGGGATGTATCAGCAGCATGCTTCTCAGATGTCAACAAATTACCAATTCTTACCCTTTTTACGAAGGTACAGTTCAATCACTGTTCTTGGTGTGGAATTCAGCAGGGCTAGAGTTAGGTGGGGGGGTGGGTCCACAAGATTACAGGACTTCTTGTAGCTCAGAATCTGTACTGGACTGGGAAAATATTTACAAGACCAAAATAAAAATGAAAAGAGAATAGAATGAAAGTGAGAACACAATTCAATATCTGAACTGTTTCATTTGAGCAAAACACAGATTATTTATCTCTTCTGTTTTATGTTTGATACTCAAAGATTAGAAGATATTTTGTGAGACTCAATCTTTTCTTTTGAACAAAATTCTTTTGACACAAAGATGTCGATTTTGACAAAAATACGATCATCGAGTCCACTTGTCCCGTTTTGAATTTACTGGCCAAGTGGCACTGATACCACTGGCCTTGGTGATGTCACTGGCCATATAAAAATTAAAAACCACAGTACAAAGTTGTGTGTGCATGGTTGGCATTTTCCTTTCTTTGCAAAACAAAGTTGATGGCATGTTACACCTACAAGTACTTGTATTTGTTATCCAATGACATAGGACATACGTACAACTTTTTATAAACAAATTGACTTTTTTTTATACACTATATGAAGATGAGTTTAGAGACTTTCCCCTACCACTTTTGTAAAGACCAGCTTACAGCTATTGGAAAGTTAGTGAATTGGTGAACTCCATTTACCTTAGCTCTTCTAAAGGCAAATATTTTAATACCAAACTGGTGCATCCACCATAAGCCAACTATACTTAACTTGTTTTTCTGTCATATCAAAACAGGACAACTGCTCACTCTGTGATGATGCTAAAGATGTATTGAAGAAGTATAACAACCAAGTAAGTACAAGTTTTTTAATTTGTATCAACCCCAGAAAATGAACCATGTTTCCCATTATACCATACAGTTAGTTGCACAAAATGTAGCTATAGACGATGTGACCTATGTTTACATTCAAACCGCCCTCTGTTGACAAAACACTATATACGTCATGTTTCGCCGGGCACTGAGTTGCGTAGTCATAGTAAGTTTGCGTACACTTTCTAGCTGGCTGCCAAAACACAAAGGTTTTGCCCGGCGGTATGCGCGCGAATCATGTTATGGTTTTCGTGTGACGTCAGAGGTCACATCGTCTATAGAGCCAGTAAGGAATCACCATGTGCTATTCATAATATAACTAGCATTCAGTGTGCACAAACAAGTGTACTTGCACAGTCTAAATATTTTGCTGTGGAAAATGTTTGGATGAAATAGCCCCATCCCAATGTGTTCATTTTGTGGTGGTAGTAGGCTCACTTCCTTGCTGCTGGCCCCACCTACAAAATCGCCACAGCAATCAAATGAGTGCGAGGAGAAAGCCCTTTAAATGGGCTTTTCCCTGTTCAATTAGTCGGCCCTCTTTTCATATTCAGACAGTTTTTTTTGGGTAGGGGCAGTTGGTTGGGGCCCCAATTAGATCATCTGTTATTATAAAACAAATTCATTTGTATTGGTACACAAGAAACCATGTGACTTTAAAATTGTCTTTGTTTAAAAAAAAGTGCCTTATTGAGCACCTCCAATATTTCATGCAAATTCTTATATTTACAGACCATTAATTTATACAGTTATTTTAAATGGCTAAAATATTTAATCTGTTCAGCACTGTGTAAACAATCTTTGATGAATAAGAGCGCTCTTTAAATGTTTTTGTATTGTATTTTATTGTATTGTTGTTTTGTATTGTGTTGTATTGTATTGTATTTTTTTTTTTATTGTATTGTGTTTCTTGTTTTGTATTGTGGTGTTTTGCAATGTATTGGATAGTATTGTATTGTATTGTGAATTGTCACTGTCTGTTTCGGCTGATTAGGCATCAAGCAGATTAGGTGTTTTGTTCTTACCAATTTTCTCTTTTTGTTCAACCTTAAAATAGCATTCTCTAAAACGTGTCTTAATTAGTCATAACCAAAATCTACCCACTTTCCTGTATATCTGAACTTTTCATTTATGCCTATTGTTTGTTAGTGTTTGTTTTTAATTTCAAACATGCTTTGTCATGACCACTGACAGGAAAGAGACACTGCTGAAACTGTTATGTTTATCCCCCTATCTAAATCATGAGATACTATCCCATTTGGATCTTAGTTATCCCAATGTGTATATAGTCAATAGAGACACTGTTGTGAGTTTTGTAGCTTGACTATCACAATCATAACATATAACTATCCCAATTGGAACTTAGTTATCCCAATGTGGGTATTATCAATAGAGACACTGATACGAGTTTTGTATTTCTACTATCACAATCACTATTCCAAATTGAACTTACTTATCCCAATGTGGGTATTATCAAAAGAGACAGTATCGAGAGTTGTAATACTTTACTCGCACAATTCAGGAGATAAAACTATCCCAATTGGAACTTACTAGTTCATAATGTGAATATCAAAATGGACACTGTTCATGAGAGTAAAGGGGTTTACTATTACAATCAGAAGATACATTTAACTATTTCAATTGGAGCTTGGTTATCTTAATCACTTTCAGTGTGTTATCACCATTGAAAGTGTAATGGTTATGGCTATACTTTGCTTTTGTAATTACTTACTTTTGTAATCTTTATTAACTTGTATTTCTCTTGTGTTTTCATCTCAAAGCGCACAGAGACTTCTCTGTGATTGTGATATGCGCTATACAAAAATGGTTCATTTATTTACAATCACAATCAAAAGTTCTTTATAGACCTAACTATCCCAATTGGAACTTAGTTTTCAAAGGATATGTTGAGAGTATTATGGCCATACTATCTCAATCAGGAGGTATAACTACCCAATAGGAACTTGGTTATCCCAATGTAGGTACTATGTGTTCTTTATCAGGAACTTCAAATGTGTTGACAGGACATCACCATGTACTGCCTACGTGTTTATACCCACACGATGATCAGCTAGCATTACATTCAAAGGAAGTCCTTCAAATGACAGGTTTACCCGTCCCACGCCTTCATGATGAATCTGTTATTTGTCGATTCTCACTAATTTAATCATTTCCAACGTCTCTATCTTGACACGACATCTATGAGCACATTACTTAGAGGGACATTGCAATGGTAACAACAAGACACACTTATTTGATTTCTACAAATAAACGGTTAAAGTAAAACTTTTATACAAAAGCTGTGTCTTTCATTTTAGATACATTTATTTCATGTCAACACCAATCAATACAGTGTGATAACATTGTTCAGTCAACATACAATAACTTGTACTGAGGAAAACTTAATCCAGTTAGTGAACAATAAATAAAAAATAGTTTGACGTTAACATGTAGGAAAAAGAAGAAGCAAAAGCTTCTTTTTCCTCTTCCCTAAAGACAAGGACAATTTACACAAAAACGTACGCTAACAAACAATGACGTACACTAACAAACAATTGATGATGAGATTGTGTGTTAAAAAATAGGGAATGTGTCCCCAAAACTTTCTTTAGATTTCTTCGTCAAAAGGGAGTGATCTAAAACTCCCTTTCAACAGACAAAAAGCCATTACTATAAAATCCATTTTCAATGGATCAGTTTTTTCAGATAGATAGGAGTTCAAATCTTATGCCAATTATACCATCTGCTGTGCTGCTATTTATATAGCGATAAAGTATAACTAAGTTGTTTTGGGGGACCGTTTGATTGTTTTATTACTGTATAACTACTAGACATAAAAAAAATATTACCTGTGAAAATTTTCATTTAAAAAGTGGTAGCGTTTTGAGAGTTTTCGCAAGCGTACGGATACAGATACAGATATGATAACCGTATCCGTTCACGCCAGCCACGTGTTGGATTTTGTTTCGCAAACTATATGTTTCACTTGAGTGCGCTCGCATTCATCACGAGTGTTTTTCTGACAAACATGACCAATAGAGACCCCGTGTTTTATCATGGTTTTATACACTGCATTTTTTCATCGTTTTGCTTGCAAATAACTAACAATTTTCTGTCTATAGCAAGCACGATACCATTGAAAATAATTCCGTGGGAAATTTTTTTGATTTGGGACAAAAGTACAGCTAAACGTCTGCAAAACAGTATCCGTTTTTCCTCGACGTGTATGAGCTCCCATATCAGTTGGTAATGCCCATGCAAAATACGGTAGTCGCGGATACGCGTCACGTGAACGTCCATGCAGGAAGAGTAATTCGTATTAAAGGAACACGTTGCCTTGGATCGGACGAGTTGGTCAAAACAAAAGCGTTTGTAACCGTGTTTTATATAATGCATATGGTTGGAAAGATGTTTTAAAAGTAGAATACAATGATCCACACAAGTTTGCTTCGAAATTGCGTGGTTTTCCTTCTACTGTGCGAACTAACACGGTCGGCCATTTATGGGAGTCAAAATTTTGACCCGCATAAATGGCCGACGTGCTAGTCGACGAGGTAAATGGAAAACCACGCAATTTCGAGTCATGTTTGTGTGGATCTGTGTATTCTACTTTTACAACATCTTTCTACCCATATGCATTTTATAAAAAACGGTTACAAACGCTTTTCAAAGACCAACTCGACCGATCCAAGGCAACGTGTTCCTTTAATAAATACCTTGGACGGTTTCAAGTCTCTGATTGGTCAAAACCCGGTCACGTGTGGGAGTGTTAACGGTGGTATAAAGACCGGCTTTGGAAAATAGCGAATAAGTGGCCACTAAATCAGCATACATTGTGTAAACCTTGCGCGTTGCACTGTATCGCACGCTTAGTTATATCCCTGCAAGTTTCATTGCAACTTCGCGCACTTCGCGTACGCGCGCTGAAAATGTATCAATTTTGAGTGCGCGCGTGTAACATGTGCGCGCGTATAAACTGACGACGCCGAGCTCGTGCGCGCGTTTTAATGCACAAGGAATAGCTATCGTCCAATCATTTGCCTCCTTTGACCCCAGTGAAGGCGCTGAACAGATCATTATTTCAAAGAGTCACTGGTCTCAAAGATCAGTAATGTGATTAACGCACGAAAGAGATGGGAACCATCAAAAGCTCGAATATGGCCCCTGAACATGTTTGGAAGTGCCGCCGAGAGAAAAGTTACAAAATTTGGACAATTTTAGCCGTTTAATTCGCTAAAAAAGGTATTTATTAATGGGAATAACAGTGTTCGTACCCGGTCTTCACTGCGTGGTAATGACCTTGGTTGGTGGCTGGCGCTGTTAACGGACCTCGCCTCCGGCTCGGTCCGTTAACAGCGCCAGCCACCAACCTGGTCATTACTACGCAGTGAAGACCGGGTACACCCACTGTCATTCCCTAATTATAATACACGATTGCGAAGCGTTGCCAACAGTAACCCTTTTCAGATTCCACTTTTTGGGATAAACTCTCCATAACCACATTGTTTCAAAGTGTATTTTCAAAATGCTTTAAATTATTGAAAGGTGCTATAATTCTAACCAAGTACTTTTTTATTGCGATATAAACTTACACCATCCCTTTTCAAATAGCATTCTCTAAAATGTGTCATACTTCAATACCAATTATTAAATCTGCCCACTTTCCGGAGTATATTTCTAATTTCAAACATGCTTTGTCATGACCACTGACAGGAAAGAGACACTGCTGAAAATATTGTGGTATTTAAAGATGCTATGTCAGATTTTTGGCCCCAAACATTAAAAAAATATATTTTTTTTATCACCCGCTCTAACGAAAAAAGTTTTACTTTAAATGGTCAGGAACCATGAAACAAATTTAAAACGTTTCTTACAAAACACACAAGAATTGGTCACTTGTCGGGATCCGGCAAAAACTATTTTTGAGCACTTTATTTCACTGCTACTAATAATTGGCGGACTTTTTTCGAGCAATGGCTCAAATGAAAGCTTGTAACTTTCTCGACCCCCATCAAAATACCTATTGAATTTTAAATCAACACTTTGGGGTCAAATCGCCCAAAAATCTAACATAGCATCTTTAAATCAGGAGATATAAAAAACTATGTGGTTTTCAACTTAAATCCCAAATGCAGGTATTATCAAAATAGATATAAATATATAGCTTGCTATCACAATCATGAGATATAACTAGCCCAATTTGAACTTTGTTATCCCAATATTATTAATAAATATATATATTTTTGTAGAATTTGCTATCACATACATAAGATATATCTCCTCCAACTTGGAACTTAGTTATCCCAATATGGGTATTATCAAAAGAGATACTTTAGACATTTTTATAGCTTTACTATCACAGTCAGAATTTATAACTGTCCCGAATTGGAACTTTATAATTTACTTTACTAAGTTGTTATGATGTGTCTGAGGGGGAATCCCCGTCCATGCAATACACAGTGTAGGCAATGTTACTTCCTTTGAGTCATATCCGAGGAGAGCACATAAAAACATGTTATGTTCAGTCGGTTTGTGAGGATATGTCAGAAACGCTTTGACAGTTTGAGAAAAAAGGATGAATTTGTGAAAGAATCTATTGGTAAGTTGAACTTGAATTTTGCAGATTTTACTTATTTTTTTAAAGTATGATACACATGTATGCCATACTTTAACAAAAATCTCCTTGCATTTTTGTTTTTGTGTGTGCCTTTTTAAATGTGGTTATGTTCTATAAAAGATGTGTAAACTTTTCGAAAGTGATATGTTTCTTCCTAACTCTATGTTTCAAGTTTTTAAATCTAGAGCTGTATTCAATGTGTTTTTGCTTCTTAATGATGTAAACATTTCTAATGTTCCTTATGTAAAGTTAATGTTAAATTTTAGAACTTTAATCAATGTTTTCAAAAAGGTAAATTTGTTAACTGTTTTGAAGTTTTAACTGTTGTTTTGATCAGTAAACTTTTCAGTTTTCCCCTTCTTTTTAATGACTGGTACTTAGAATTTATTTTTAGATAAAAGTACCCCTGGCTGTTTACTCCAATGTGATTCAGCCAATGGACTGCAATATGTTTTTGGGGATATAGTCTCAACCCCCTCTCTCTATTTCTCTCTTTATTTCCCCCAGTTTGTTTTAGAGGAAGTCTACATCGACAAGCCAGAAAACAGAGACTATTTCTCCAAGTATCGCTACGATATTCCCGTCTTCCATTTCAACGGAGAATTTCTCATGAAGCACCGAGTGGACGAAGGACTCTTCACGGAAACCCTTGACAAGTACGAACAGGAAATCATCAAAGACTGAGTTATTCGTTATCTGCAATCTTCGGAGAAAGAAAATACCGCCCAGTTCCAGCAAAGGTTTCCGCTACTTCAAATCTATTATCGCAATTGTACAGACAGACATAAGAACTTGGCCAATTTACAGGAACAGTCAACATTTGTTGAGGCTATTTAATTACAAGTGAGTCCATTTACTCTTTCCCCAGCAGTCAAGGTACCCACTAAAATCTGAAGTTGATCGATTCATATTTTCTTTGAGATATTTGATCGAATTTAGAAACCATTGGTGGTATGGCTGTATCTAGGTTACAAATCAGCAGAATCTTGGGTCTGTTCTCAAATGCAAAGGCGAGAGCTCCAATACATTCAGGCAGGAAAATATTGTCCTTGGAAGCTGCCAGTAACTACTGGCAGCCAACCACTTTACATCCACGATACACAACAGGAGCCCATCATGTAGTTGCCAGTGGGTTGAAATTGCATCATTTACCCATCGAAACTGCATTTAAACAGTTAGAAGAGTCTAGACAAGTTACTGTACACACTGATGCCTCCGCAAGGCATGGCTTTGGTTGTGTGTGGGGCAACAAATGGGCCCGTGGTTCGTGGGGTTCGAAATGCCTACATAGACAAAACTGTATGGAATACCTGGAAACTTCTGCCATGGTAATCGCTATGGAAGTATGGGGATTCCAGTGGCGTGGATGTCAAGTCACCATTCATTGCGATAATCACTCAGTGGTGAAGAGATTCAACGGGGAGTGCAAGAAGAAGAACACAACAATAGAGCAGCTGTTCACTCGGATGACGTCTCAGGCTAAAAGACACAACATCTTCTTGAAGGTGGTCCTTGCGGACACCGAGAGTGACGTACATCGAGGGACAGATGGACTGTCCAAAGGGAGTTTGGATAAATTCTTGAAGTACATCCCTGATGCGGAGACCGTCGCTTGTAAGATCCCCGGACACTTAGATTTAGTTGGAATTGCCTTTGTTTCACAACAATGCTTTATAAAATAACTTTGAAAAGATACCTGCATGCAGGGCAGGAGTTAAGCATGCAAGTTTGCTTGAAATTTGTTGTGATCGGATTATGATTATGGTTATAAAACGAATCGTTCGACCCTCCCACACAATCCCCGCAAAGTCTTTTCTAGTCTGGAAAATCGTAGCTCTTGGTCACGTCCATGGACTTTTGACCGGACGATCGAGGGTTACGATTATCTGTATAGGTATATTAATACCATGGAAGCAAACTACTGGGAAAAGCATTTGCCGATTTCAAGCATGGACTGTATGCCAGCAGTGGGCATTATCTGTGAAGGCATTATTTAGGATTAGTAACGATAAAACAAAATATTTGGTTGTATAAGAAGAAACTACTATTCAATAGTAAACGAGCCAACACTCACCCTAAGAGATATACACATGGTTGTACCCGCAAGTTTACTATTTATTTTTTATATAACTGACATACAGATCCTTGTCATTTGATTGGTGGAACTTACTTCACGTGACATCCACTATTACTCCCATCCGCACCGGCGATCAAAAAGACCTATTCGCCCATGAGGAATAGCATTTCCCATACAACAGTTAGGATCATCCTTGTTCCCAATGTTTTTGAGCAGTACAGCGCCGCCGCTAAAACAAAGGAGCACCTGTGCAAAGATTGTGATCCGATTTCCGATTACGCGGCGCTGCTATATGATTTTTGGTTGTCAGTAATTTGTGTGATTTTTCATAATGGTTAAAATACATCGAATGACAAGGATCTAAATGTCAGTTATATAAAACAAATATTGAGTGGCTTTAATTCGTGGAATGGAAGGAATATTATGTCCCACTAAATATTTGTATATTAGTTTCTTCTTATGTCTCCACACCATGCAAAGCTTTAAACAATACTTGTTTGGTGTTAGTTTGAAAGCTTGCTGAATTAGAAAAATTTATACTTTCCTAGAACCTGTTTTTATGTGAAACATTTCCCCTTGAATTGAAGTTATGTTTGAGAAAAACTGTATCTGAAAGTCTAAAAATTATAACTGCAACAGTTGCTGATTTATGTTGTTCCAACCAAAAGCATGCCGAGCATTGTGCATGGTTTTCCCACTATTTTCTCCCGACTTCCACGGATTAAGCTTACATTTTCACTGGTTTTGTCCGTTACCAATTCTGTATTGTACCTTTAATTTTGTTATACTCTTTTAAAAACTGTTATGTTGACTGCGACACGCATTACATAAAGTTATAATGTACAATGTTATTTTGGAAAAGTAAATCCATACAATATCGGTGAATGGTTTGAACTTTATAATCTGTGACAGATTTAACACATAGTCGATTTGTGTTTGATAATAACCAAACCTTCAGTTTTGTATGTCGAGAGGAAAGGATGTAAAGAAAAAAATTTTGAACAGTAGTCTGCCTCACTTCACCAGAATGTGTGTAACAATGGGCATTAACCCGGAACACATAAAGTCACACTTCAATTCTCTTTAAAATATATAACTGGGTAAAAACCAACTCCAACACCCAGTATAGCCGCACTGTGACATCCATGTAACATCAATAGCGACCTCTGTCGTCATCATGCCTCTTCATTGTTGCAGCATTGACCTTTATACCCATGTTTAGTGTGCAATGACCGAAGCAGGACTTGAACCGGAAACATACACAATAGAGACCGACTAGATTACTGCGGCTGTGGTAGGTGGGCAGGACACCGTTTTGTAGAGCTGCCACCATTGAGGGCAATATTTGGAATAAGATTCAACCTGATACGAGAATGTATTTTTTTTTTTTATCAGGGAGATTTTCAAACGCGTTCGTAAGAATACGGAAACATTGGTGCATTTTCAGGGAACGTTCTGCAGAATCAGAGAGAGTTGCTAATTTGGGGTTTTATTTTGTACAATAATCGGGTAGATGTTAGAACCTCAATCAATTTAATAGGGGAAAGGGTTCATAATCAGGGAGATTTTCAAGATATCTGGTTTATAATCAGGGAACTTTCTTTGCAGAATATAGGCAGCTCTGCATTACATTAACACGGAGTTGTTTGTTCAAGTATCGGCCTGTAATGTTATTGTATACAACTTGTACACTTTTTAGTAATTTGTGGAGTGCTATGGATACTCGGGTACCTCTTTGTATTGACGAAATAATGACAACTACATGTTTAAGAGGAATGTCAATTCCTACCTTCAGCTCCACTGAGTTTCTGCATGTCTATATTTTCTTCCTTGTAGCCCTTAACCTAGAGTGGCTTTTAGCCTTGCTTTGGGCGACTGGCATAAAAAAAAATTACAAATTTGATATTTTGTATTCAAGTCAAAAGCGGCATATGAATCGTATGAATTTCGTTTCAACAGTGATAAGGATGAGAAACCAGACAAATCAATCGTGAGAAAATGGAAGAAATCTAAAGATTGATATAATTAATTTAAAAATCTTTTTAATAAGTTGGTTTTATTCATGTTTTAACACAAATCAAACAAATTAAATATGAACACGTTATTTGAGTCAATGGTCCTCAAAAGATATAACACGATTTTATTTTAAAAAAAAATGCGAAGGAAAACGGTTCGAGGTGTTTAAAGCCTGCATTAAAATAATTGCCATTGTTACATAGTTGTTAATAGCATGACTTTAGTTTCGTAATTATGTGAAAACAGGTTATTCCAAATCATTTTACAAAACCTTAGTTACAAGATGCAGCGCCAGTGTTTCGCTAGAGAATTACGAACATTAAATTTCGTTGAGTTACCGAAAGTAACCTATATTTTACATTACAATTTTGACTAGCAATAAAAATGTTAAACTAATTGCACACCTGTGTACTCGTGTCCTTTCGTTATGTTTTAATTCATTTTTTTAGAAAACCTATCTACCATAATTAAACCTCAGGCTGCATCAGCCGCCATTGTAAATAAACGTATTGATGCCAGATTGAGTTTTTTTTTTTTTCTTGAAGGGAATGCGTACCTTCGTTTTGGAACCGTTCGGTTGTTTTAATTCTGTGTAATTCGAACGGTTCGAACGCTTTTCAAAGACCAACTCGTCCGATTCAAGGCAACGTGTTCCTTTGTTATTTCATTTCAAAAGGTGGTATGGCGTTGTTTTAGATTTCGCCGAAAATCCGGAGCGGTTTGGTCCACACGAAAAGAATAACCCGTACATGGAATACACAGTCTGAGAAACGGAAGGAAAGCAACATCTTTTTCCATAAACTTTGAAGTGAAATTATTCTCATAATGCTTCATACTGTCGAAAGCTCTTGTACTGATAACAAAGTATAAGTTGTTTACTTCATCCATTATGATTTTTTTCCATAACCACATTACTTCACAGTGAAATGATGCCCATAATAACAATAATAATAATAATTATTATTATTATTATAGCTAATTCTTATAATAATAGCGCATTTCATAACTGAAAGAAATACCAATGCGCTTTAAAAAAAGGGGGCAAACAATAAAGCAACCAATTAACAAAAAAATACACTAACAAAATAGAAATAAAAGGATTAAACTGAACAGTAGGCAATAGAAAACAAATGGGATTTGAGCAGAGTTTTGAATTATGCATAAAATAACAAACCTGTGAAAATTTGAGCTCAATCGGTCATCGAAGTTGCGAGATAATAATGAAAGAAAATTAATCCTTGTCACACAAAGTTGTGTGCGTTTAGATGGTTGATTTCTAAATCTGAGGTCTCGAAATCAAATTCGTGGAAAATTACTTCTTTCTCAAAAACTACTCCACTTCAGAGGGAGCCGATTCTCACAATGTTTTATACTATATACCAACCTCTCCCAATTACTTGTTACCAAGTAAGGTTTTATGCTAATAATTATTTTGAGTAATTATACCAAAAGTTAACTTCTATCCAAGTAAATATGTTATTGCCATTAATTTTGGGAGTTGTTGACGAACGAGTATTACCTTCAAGAATCAACGCCAGCGGTATTTTAAACGAATCTATAAATAAAATTACCGTGCTTGCATAATAAACCTGTAAATAAATATTACACGGAGGAGGCGATTTGCCCTCCGGTCGTTAGCTGAATTAGTGTTTTCATCTCTGGATAATTGCACCAAAAAATTGACTCTCTGTTAGAGTTGGTAATTTGCTTTGGGAACAATGGGCAACTTCGACCAAAAGCAATCAGCGTACCTGCGTCCAATTTTCCTGTCTCTGCTGGAAGCGCAATCGCTTTCCTAACATGCATCCCTCCCCTCCACAATTAAAATAACATTGGGTGTGATGTACTTTCATTAATAATAATTGCCTGTGGTCTAAAATGCAAGACGTGTCGACTTTCTCTCTTCAGAATGTAGCAATTTGATACGAAATACTTCCCAAAATATCGTTTCTGGAAACGGTAAAAATAGTTATTTCATTACGCAGTATTTTTCTGCAAGGTATTGTGGAGCAATGTTTTCAAGAATGAAACAAGTTTCTTGACACACCACAATGTAATGGTTTACACCTGCTGTGGCACAATTATATTCAGTCAATCAAACCTGACAATGCCCTTCTTTTTAATAGTTTATTACGTGTATTACACAACGCACAGGACCGGCGGCTTTACGTCCCATCCGACGGACACAGTAATAACTAAACAGAAACACCAGAGCATGAGTCCAGTTTTCCAATCCGCTAGGTAACTCTTTCTCATCCTCTTAAATAATTGGCATACTATGATGTCGTCATCTTGCACTCACTTACAATAAATCATCCTGCAATAAAATTATCTCAATATCTCAACATGTCGGATGGCACTTCCAAAGCACTTCCACCTCCTGTAGTTGCCGGTGTGGCTGGAGATTCGGTCCCCCACTTGACGAACTATGGGGGCGTTCGTTTATCTTCCCTGGGTCGGCCCCGGTGTGTGGTGTTTTTTTTTTTTTTTTTTCCAGGACGAACGTGGGTAATTATCTGCACACGTTCGTCCTGAAACAAAAAAAACGCCACACACTGGGGTCGACCCAGGGAAGCTAAACGAACGCACCCTATGTAAACACTACTTCTGATAGCGCCCTCTTTTGAGTCCTCCCCAGCCCATGTTATATTCCCATTATTATCCAGCGGACGGAATTCATTGGGACACGCCCCCCTTCCCACCCTTTCTAGATTTTGCCTTGGTCTTTGTACTGCTCAAAGAATCCAATAAAGAGCATGATGAACCAGCCAGTCAATAGCCCCACATTGTGCCGCATAAATACCATCCATGGACTACCACTCGCCTCTTCTGCTTGCTGGTTCATCTCGGGTATCTGTTCAAAAACGAAACAAAGACTCATTATTGGGAATGGTATAGTATACTTTTATCTATAGTGTCATCAGAACTTTATATGTTAATGGCACTAGTCTTGATTCACGACGTTGGATTCTTTTCCACTTTTGTCTTGATGGGTCAGGCTGTGGGCCCAATTTCATGGCTCTGCTATTACCACCGAATTCTGCGCTTACGATCAGGATTCCCCGCTTACGTGCAAGCGCTGAATTTATGTGCTAGCCTTGTAAGCGAAGAATGCCTAGTAACTTGGAGTACGCACGCGCCTGAGCAAAAAATCGCTGCTAACCCTGGAGATACGCTTGCCGTAAGCACAACATTCCCTGCTACCGTAAGCGCTGATGCTGTGCTTACGGTAAGCAGAGCCATGAAGTTGGGCCCCCACTCATAGGCCTTTCGTAAAGTTGTACCCTCAAATATATCGTAGCTCACCTCTCTCTGGCTCACCACAAAAACGCCTAGTATATGGATGCTATCAAAGGACAGTCATAAAGGTGATAAGTAAACTTACCAAACTGACCAGAGCGATGTAAAGGAACATGCCGGCCGTAGCGGCGTATATCCACCTCTGCATCACGTTCTCGCTACCAAGAAACAGTCCCGCATACAGACCAACGAAGCCGATTAGATTGCTGATGAGGCTAAGGAACATCGCCTTCTTGAAAGAGACACCACTACGCAGCATCACAGCGAAGTCACCTGTGGTTAAGATTAATTTGTAGGTTACCTTCCTCAGTTGGCAACTTAGTTAACACTAAACAAATTTACTGACCCAATGGTCTATAATGTATTTTTTTGTCGTCAATTGATTGTGTCACTCTATGCGCGGCTTCTGGGGGTCAACATAATAATGATATCAATGTTCTTATATTGCGCACACATTGTAGTAGCTATAGATCAGGCGCTATCATGTACAACATTATTATCCCCGTTCAACGAGCACCAGAGACCATTCCTGCTCCCTGGGGCATTGGGAGCACACAACAACCCAAAGCTACTTATTTGGCATTAAGGTGTTTATTCAGCACAATATTATCTCATCCCTCTCACCCTCCATGATTGTATACACCTGGGTCAAGAGAAGCAAATTATGGTTAAGTGCCTTGCTCAGGGACACAGCTGTCGTGACTGGGATTCGAACCAACACATGATTCAACCACCAGAACTTGCGTCCGATGCGTGTGCCGCTCGACCACGACACACCTCAAAGTGTTGCTGAATGTAATTAATATTGTTTGATTGTTTCAAGCCCACCCGAATTCCCATTACACCTGGGTGAAGAGAGGCAATTAAGGAGACACAGCTGTCATGACCGGGATTCGAACCACACTCCGATAATTCAACCATCAGAAGTTGAGTCCGTTGTCTGTTTGAGAAAGGCTGTATATATTCTAAACCATATTAATTTTCTCGACCTTCGTAAAAAAAAACTTGTTATCGGAGTAAGTAGATCCTGTTGACAATCTCAAGGGAATGATAATCCTTGATTTATTATTTAAGATAATCTGGTGTCCAAACTTTAGTATTGCCGACTATTAATTTATTAGCAATTTTTCCTCTAGGCAAGACTGGAAAGATGGGTTCAACGACTGACTGTGTTGCAGAGATGAGTCTAGAACAGCTGAATTATGAGTAGGCGACTAAAAGGTCGTTATAGAAGACAACAGAGACAAATTTTCATTTTCTTTCATTTATTTTTGTTGTAAAGGACTCTCAGAAAGGCGAAGTTAATCACTGACTTACAAGAGCTCAGTATGGAGAGAAGACAATGAATTTTAAGCAGTTTACAGTTTTAGGTGTGAGAAGAAAACCTCAGAGAAATATTCAAAGGAAAACACTCTGGAGAAATGTTCCACTGAGGAAAACCCACGCGGTCGGGTTTCAGTTTGTTTGTTGGTGTGTGTTTTATCACTGTTCGTACATTCAAAACTTTCCCTTGTATAATTAATAATTGAACCAGAATTTGGGGTCTCAGGGGGGCCTTACACGGGAAAGTTTAGAATGCACGAATAGTGATAAAACACATACCCATATCAACAAACTCAAACCAGTTGAGCAAAGGGTCAATATTAATCAATCAATCAATCAGTCATCAACAAATAAAGCACCCTAATCAAAGGTTTGCTCAAAGGTGCTGAGGCACTGATGAAACAAATAAGTAATTGATAGCTGGCCTCTTGAAATAAGTGGGCTTTCAGAAGTGCCTTGAACATTTTGAAGGATGTTATGTTGTGTCCCTGATGTAATCTGAAGGTTTATTCCATAGTTTTAGTCGATACACTGAGAAGGCTCTATTTGATCGAAGTGTCTCCGTTCAGCACCAACTTGCAGCATGTCCATGATGCATTCAGGTGTTTTTTTATGACAGGCCTTTAACATGAGAATGATGACATTGAAGTCGATCCTTTGTATTGTATGATTGGGAGTCGGTGTAGTTTGAAAAGCTTTTGGATGATATAGAGGTGAACGTGCGTGTGTTCTAGAGATGGATTGCTAAGAAAGATACCACTGCGCCAACCAGGAGCCAATTTCACAGAGTTGCTAAGCACGAAAATTTGCTAAGCATGAAATTTCTTTCTTAGAGGAACACGTTGCCTTGGATCGGACGAGTTGGTCTATAAAAAGCGTTTGAAACCGTTTGTTATGAAATGTATATGGTTAGAAAGATGTTTGAAAAGTAGAATATAATGATCCACACAAGTATCTCTCAAAATTGCACGGTTTTCTTTTTACGTCGCGAACTATCACGGTCGGCCATTTATGGGGGTCAAAATTTTGACTCTCATAAATGGCCGACCATGTTATTGGACGAGGTAAAAAGAAAACCACGCAATTTCGAGGCAAATTTGTGTAGATCATTGTATTCTACTTTTACATCATCTTTCTAACCATATGCATTTTATAATAAACGGTCAAAAGACGCTTTTCAAAGACCAACTCGACCGATCCAAGGCAACGTGTTCCTTTAAGTACGACAGGATTACCAAGCAAATTTCCATGTGTTGCTTATTGCTTGTTACTGGTATCCGGCTGTTGTTTGCTTATCCTGAAAAACACGTGGACATTTGGTAGTCCTGATTTTTCTTAAGGCAAACATGTTATGCTAAGCAAATTTTGGTGTTTAGCAGCTCTATTAAATTGGGCCCTGACCACGACCAACTTACCGATTTCATGAGGCACTTCGTGAAAGAAGACAGCGATGGCGGTGGAGACACCGGCAAAAGGGCCGTTGACAAATGACACGCCGATTGTGACACCATCGGTAATGTTGTGTACGATATCACCAACCAATACCATTACCACCAGGGTGTTCAAACCTGCATCGATAGGGTGGAGATGAAGACAATAGTTCAATAAGTTATTGAATGGCTGCAATTAGTCAAAAGAAAAATTATATTTTGACTGACGATTGTATGAGCCCAAAAGTGTCAACATACTTTCTTAAAATTGAAACTTTGGGTAAATTAAAGGGTGATTTACATGAGATAATCACGATTAAACTTGTATGGAATAAACAAATGCATAAAATAACAAAACTGTGAAAATTGAGCTTAACTGGTCGTCGAAGTTGCGAGATAATAATGAAAGAAATAAACACCCTTGTCACACGAGGTTATGCACTTTCATGGTGCTTGATTTCGAGACCTCAAATTCTAAACCTGAGGTTTCGAAATCAAACTCGTGGAAAATTACTTCTTTCTCAAAGACTACGTTACTTCAGAGGGAGCCGTTTCTCACAATGTTTTATACTATCAACCTTGCCCTATTACTTGTTACCAAGTAAATTTTTGCTAATAATTATTTCTTTTCAAGTAGTAACCAATAATAAATATTGTCCACTGCCGTTAAAGCCATTGGACCCTTTCGGTAAACAGTATTGTCCAAAGCCCACACTTCGTGTATCACAACTTCTATATCAAATAACAAACCTGTGAAAATTTGGGCTTAATCGGTCATCGGAGTCGGGAGAAAATAACGGGAAAACCCACCCTTGTATCCGCGCGTTTCGCCGTGTCATGACATGTGTTTCAAATAAATCCGTAATTCTCGTTAACGAGAATTGATATTGTTTTACTGTTTTCTCAAAAAGTAAAGCATTTCATGGAATAATATTTCAAGAGAAGTATTTCACCACTACCTTTTGTAAACCCTAAAAGCTATTTGAAAATATGTGAACTTTTTTTTTTTCTGTACCGAAAGGGTCCAATGGCTTTAATACATAATATCATTTCTTATGCATATGTTGAGCTACACAAGTGCCTCTAAGATGATGCACACATCAATGTGTGCTAAATATTGTCTTCCACCTAATAAAGTCGTCTCTACCGGATATGGTATTCTTCCGATTATGATCTTGTTTACTGAGTATGATATTCTTACCGAATGGTTTTCTAAGCGAATAGAATGGTCTTACCGTTATGGTATTTTTTACCGTTGGTATTTTCCGATATTATATAGTCTCTACCGAATATGTTGTTCTTACCGGTTATGTTGTTCAACCAATGGTTTTTCTTACCGAATATGGTCTTCTTTGGGGCCTGCTCAGAGTCGTCTGCTGTTTGAATCTGGTCGCCGTTAAGTTCCTGCAACAAAGAATTGTCGGGTTTTAATTTTTGTTTAGAAGTATGGGAATTAAATTACAAATGGGGAAAAACAAAACTTATAAACTGTCGTTTTCATTAAAAGTTGGGTCGAACAAAGGGCAAATGACGTAAATTGAACCAGCAAACCTCTGGGTTAACATCCATGCACTCTATAGTACCACTGATGATGTATCTTGCCCTGACATGCCGGTGTCGCATGCAATTATGTCCTCTATGCAAAACTACCCGGAGGACGGTTTTGCATATGCAATCGTGTCCGCCCGGACGCTGCTGCATAATGCAGTTGTGTCCGCCCGGACACATTTACATATGCAGTTGTGTCCGCCCCGTGCAAAACCGTTCTTGCAGTATTTGAACGCCCTTGATCGACGGAACACGCGCGCACATACCTGTATACATGTCCGTCGGACGTTTTCTTGCAAAGCCCCGGACACGATTGCACATGCAAAAGTGTCCGGAGCGGACAGTATTGCATGGCGAACACAATTGCATCTGACATTGGCGCCTAACCAACAAAGCTAGTGTTGACGGTCTGCCTATTTGTTTCTTTTTATATGAAAACTCCCTCCTCATGCTCCCTTTAGAACACAGAGGATGATGTTTAGGTAAGCCTACACTTAGCCAAATAAATACTTGTAAAAACGAACGCAAACAGTCGTTGGCACTTACACCTATCTTCTGTTTAACCTCGTTTCTATCCTCTTCGCTTTTATCTTTCAACTTGACTTCGTCATAAACGGCTACCTGATGCACAGCCGAGCGTACTTCAAACTCATCCTCACCGACAAAAGTCTGTGGAAGAATTAGTTAAAATGCTGTTATGTTATATAAATATTCCAAACTGGGTGTCGGGTTGGTTAAGTGTTGTCTTTCCTTGACTTTCACCTTCATTATGACCTAGTTCGAATCGAGTCTGGGGCACAACTTCGATTGACCCGACTGCGTGGTTTTTCCCTGGAATAACTTCTTCCATATCTATGAGTAAAACTTCCTTCTTCATCTTCTCTTTGTTTGGGTTCTTTGCTATAGCACACTGATTAAATTCGCTTTTCTAGCGCTTTTCGCTGCAAATGTTTCGCATGAGTTGAACATAGTTAAACAATATTGCAAATTATTCGTTGCGAATTTGTGACATCAAAATTCGTATCGCATAAGCATACTCATGAAGTGTGAACTGGGTTTTAGGCTGAGAATAGTTCATGATCGTCTCACCTCCCGCCTTGGTCGTGAATGTACGTGCCCATGCCCTAACGGTTTCCCGCGTAGACACAAAGACATCACTCGCTCAAAGACAAAGAAGAAGTAGATAGCTATGACTACTGTTAGAATCACAAGGATCTGGTTGGGTTCTCCTTCTTCTTTAGGGAGTCCGTGGATACCTAGAGCCTGCGAGAGTTTGGAAAACCACCAAGAATTAAAAATGCTTTAAAGAAACACGTTGCCTTGGATCGGTCGAGTTGGTCTTCGAAAAGCATTTGTTACCGTTTGTTATTAAATTCAAATAGTAAGATAGATAATTTAAAAGTAGCATATAATGATCCACACAAACATGCCTCGGAATTGCACGGTTTCCCTTTTACGTCGCGATGAAACACGGTCGGCCATTTATGGCATTTATGGGAGTCAAACAATTTTCACTCCCATACATGGCCGATAGTGTTAGTCGACGATGTGAAAGGAAAACCACGCAATTTCGAGGCATATTTGTGTAGATCATTGTATTCTACGTTTACAACATCTTTCCAATCATATGCATTTTATAACAAACTGTTGCAAACGCCTTTTATCGACCAACTCGTCCGATCCAACGTGTTCTTTTAAGTTTGTGGGAGGTTGAGGGTTCTGATTTATAGGGAATCAATGTACAGTTAATTGAATGGGATCGTAAATTTGTATCGGGGATAAAATTAATAGTTTTTTGGTTTTATCCTAACACCGATTTGTGTTAGCACTACTTACTCAGTACTTTCCCAAGTTCACAACAAACTAACTACGTTTGTGTGTACGAGTCGATGGGGGAGCTTCTGTTCAGACAGCGGACCTGTCTATTATAAAAAAAATAAAAAAATCTAGCGGATAATCGACCTTGCCCTGGCTAATCAAGCGTTTCTTTTAGAAGTCGGGGGGAAATGAGATCTAAACTATTTAATACGTATACCAGTGATGAAACAATGATGTTGGCAAGTTGCTAACTGGCAGTTTTTTTTTAACTTAAGCAGAAATGTTTACCTCTGGAAGGAGATGCAACAGGGCATCCCCGGACAGTGAGCTGACGGCCAAAGAAACGAAGAGCTGCATTACCGTGGCGTAGAACCGAGAACCCGAGGTTGGTACAGCAACCATAGCTAGCATGGATAGTGCTGTGATGGTAACCACTGCAAGGGTTGCCCATCCGTACACTGTAGAGGACCAAGATAAACTTTGTAAGAGAGCAATAAACTTTCCTTAAAGAAGCAGCCGATTTCACGAAACTTAACGCAACTGTGTAAAGTCCACTTGCGCAACGTTTATGGCGCAAGTTGCTCCATAAACGTCTCCATAAACGTTGCGCAAGTGATGAACTTACGCAGTTGCGTCAAGTTTCGTGAAATCGGCTGCCGGTGTGTTGTGACCGAGCGATATAAGAGCACCGAACTCGAGCTCTTGTGTTTCTGATCTTCAAGTGTGGGTTCGAATCGCGGTCGTGAAACTTGTGTCCTTGTGTTAGGTTCTTTCCCATATTTTGCTCTTACTACGCATGATCAGACACGTAGTGGTTAAGAAAACTGTACATTTTAAAAATTTCAGCATGTGCTGACAGCGGCCCACTCTGCGAAAGTAGTAAAATTCCTACTATTATACCCAATAAGTCTTTTTGAGATGTGGCGGACACAATGCTACAACACTGTAGGGTTTGGGTAAGTTTTTGTGCATATACACCTCACACTCCTATCAAGTCCCCCATACCTCAAAAAGGCTTGGATGTCTGTCCATGCCCCAATCTGTTCACCCTTTATTTGACTGACTTACTTTCAGGGTCGAGTTGGTCGTGGGTGGTTTCTGCTGGCTTGCAGCTGTGGGTGATTTGCTCGACAAGAGATGGGCAGATTTTACCAAAGCTGTCTCGTGGAATACCCGCAGTAAGGTTGAATAGTCTCAGAAGACTACTGCCCGAATAACACTGTTAAGAAATGCATGGACACGGGAAAATCACTGCAATTCTCTGATATTTTGAAAGATTAGGGATTATGAAATTTGATCTGTATCAGCAGCCAAATGGGTTACCTCATCAGTATTGAAAAGAATGGACACGTTTGGTAAAAACTCAAAATATGAATTAGCATAACAAATACTTGGTAACAAGCAACGAATATCTGTTGGCAGTATAAAACAATGAGAAAAATGGCTCCCTAAGTAACGTATAGTCTGTGATAAAGAAATCAATTTCGTAGTTATCTATTCCACATAATATGTTACATTGTTGCACAAAATATTATCTTGTGCAACAAGGGTATTTTTCTTTCGTTTCTTTCTTGCAAAGACCAATAATTGATCGAAACGTCGAGTTAATCCAACGGTTCTTTTCAGAACCACCCCAGCTCATTTAGAGATTGTTATTACATGGTGTTACCGCAAACTTTTCTATATCTTATTTCCACCATGCAAAGTTTCAAATCCTACTTAATAATTGAGCCCAAATTGTAACATGTTTGTTATGTCATGCATAGGCTACAGCTAGTGAGAATACTGGTCTGTGACATTATTTTACTATACATGTTAAGGGGTGGATCTTACAAAGAGTTAGAGTAAGTCTTATCTCGAGTTAGGATGAGTAAATAATTTAGGATTTGCCTTGAATTTGTAATAAATCCTTAAGATTCCTTGGACTAGTGGTAAAGTTTTGACCATCTTTGCGAATTCGACACCAGTGCCTTTGAAAAAAAAAAAAACGTACACAATGATTTTGTTTTCCTTAATACTCTTAAATATTAAGCTTACCTTGCCAACTGTTTCATCACCTGGGTTAGGTACATGTCTCTCTGTGGATTCACCTCTTACTTCTTCTTGTTTTTCACCTCCAATATGTTTCCTTAATTGATTTAAGAGTCCCATATCTTCTTTGGCATCGGATGTTTTTGCCGATGCTTCTTTTCCAATATCGAGATCTTTTAGCAGATGCTCAAATCCTGCTCCGGAGTAGAAAATTCAGTTTAACGAAGGGGAACCTCGCAGAGCCTGTACCTTTGTCATGCCCGATATGCGTCAGCATGTGCCCCCCCCCCCCCCCCCCCCCACCACCACCACCACCTCACACACAAAAAAAGTTTTGAAAAATCATCATCGATTAATAATTATTATTATATTATTTTAGAAGATTGGTTATCCAAAGAAATACCTTGTAGGCCTACGTGACAGCCATGTCCTTTGCGTATTGAGTGTTAAGAAGCGTTAAGAATAGTTGTCGGAAAAGTATTATTAAAGTGTACCAACTTATGTTCTTCTTTCCTTCTTTGCTTCTAGTAGACCTATTATGAATTTTTAGTATTCAAGTTGCACTTTGTGCTCAGATCTTTTAAGACAACAATATCAGGTGAAGCCTTGTAACGACAGTGCCAGACAAACGCAATTATCAGTGCATTCTCGGGCGTGTCAACTGCGTTGCTAATTTGTTCAGTCAGTCGACTTGCCAAATTAATAAAAAAAAATTACTGAGTATAGCTGAGAAGAAAACAACATAATGTAACAGTCCAGTCAGTACAGCATTGAACAGTACCTTTTGGTAAGCATGTTGCTAATTGCTTTGTGCTTGCCTGACTTATGTGCGTCGGCAGTTTCATCAAATTGGCCTCACTTGACTGGCACCGGTGATCTTTGTATCACATGTCTATTTTACAATCGTTGAAATAAACATCGCCAGATTGCGCAATGCTCATTAGGCCATACGCTGCCAAATACGTCAGTTTATTCACGTTAACATTTTTGAACGCAGCCTTTTTTTCCCCTCAGTACCTTACGCTTCAACCGAATCAGTTTAATTGTTGACTTCTAACAGTGCACTCTTGATCCCGACTAATATAACCTAAAGGCCGACCCAACCATTGCCAGAGTTTATAGCGTTTTGTGAGATTTGCAGTTAAAGGCCCGGGACATTATCGGTAATTAAAAAAAAAACAGTCTTCTCACTTGGTGTATCTCAACATAAGCATAAAAATAACAAACCTGTGAAAATTTGAGCTTAATTGGCCGTCGAAGTTGCGAGATAATAATGCAAGATAAAACACCTTGTCAGACGAAGGTGTGTGCTTGCGGATGCTTGATTTCGAAACCTCAACTTCTAAATTTGAGGTATCGAAATCAAATTCGGAAAATAACTTCTTTCTCGGAACTGCGTCACCTCAGAGGGAGCTTTTTCTCACAATGTTTTATACTATCAACCTCTCCCCATTACTCCAAACCCAGTAAGGTTTTTTAATGCTAATAATTAATTGCCTTTAAAGGGTTTCGGTACTTTTTGTACGACACAAAACACAATGTCCACCAGATCACATTTTAATGTAAAACGGTTTAAAGATGATAATGGTAGAAAGCTTTCCTTGAAATACTACTTTCAGGGGTCCTATAGTTTTCAGCAGTTTTGGGGAAATGAATACTGTCACGAAAATAATTTTCGTCTCAGGTATATCGTATTTACCAGTATAAGTACTTAAATACGGTAAATACGTTGTGTAGTAGGCCTACACGCTAACATAATTTTCGTTTTCTGAAACAACAATACTTTCGTGACATTGTTTTACTAATTTTTCAAAAATTACTGCACCTCGGCAAGTAATATCTTACGGGAAGTTGAACGTAAATCCTTGGACATTGTGTTTTGTGTCGCAAAATGTATCTAAACCCTTTAACATTGACGATCGCCAGTTGGGACGGAGGAGGAGTCCCATTACAGATTTAAGAACAGTAAAAGTGCGAACAAAACGTTTTCCAGGTTATAATGCACACTGATCGAAAATTTTGCGCCAAGTATTTTTGTTCGTGTGCAGACACGGTCCACGTGTGCGCGCAATCATTCATCAGTCTATAATCAAATTAATGCGCACGGTTTCAAAATAATGCACACGTACTGTCAAGCAGACTCGACAGTTGTGCACTCGACACTTACCCCTTCTCGTACACTTAACACCTACTTGACCTGTACAAGTTGCCCGCTCCAGAAATTCTTAATGTTCGGTTGGTTAATCAATTTATCAAGGTTTGCTTGCGTACAATACTTTTATTGAAAGAGTAATTAAGTTAATAATAATAATATCGAAGTCTTATATAGCGCACGTATCTACCAAACAAGGTACTCAAGGCGCTGAGTATATACAAACTTTCAGAAAGATAGGTTATTGCAGTGATGAATTCTGAGACCCAATTATTTAGCACCTTATAAGGGTTTACAAGGTGCTACGGCGCATTAAGCAGCCACAACCAGAAACACCGGGGCGAACCCCTTCTCTTTTCGATAAGTGCACTGGGTTCTTTTGCATGCGTTACACAACACATGGGACCAACGGCTTTACGTCCCATCCGAAGGACGAAGCAATGGTTAAGTGTCTTGCTCAAGGACAGAGTGTCACGGCTGGGGATTCGAACCCACACTCTGCTGATCAGAAACACCAGAGTTTGAATTCGGTGCTCTTAACCGATCGGCCAAGACACTTCCAAGTTCAGAACCTTGTAGTTTCCACCGAGTGATCTTTGTTTTCGTGTACTTTTAAAAGTGTATCGGTGGGCAGGTCACTTAAAGTCACTTGTGAATAGGGAGCAAGTTTGAAAAGTTTAAAATGTTTGTGGTACATTTTGTATCAGTTTCCCAGCTCATATGCCACTGAATTATAGGCAATTAGTTCATCATGTTCAATTCAGTTTCAAATGGTTCTGACATTTCGCCGTTAAGGCAGAGGGTTGGTAAGTCTCCAAGTTACTAGGTGATTCCAGCATATTAAACATAAATTAACAAACATGTAAAACTTTGGCTTTTGGTTGCAAGGAAATAAACATGAAAGAAAAACCCCCGACCTTTTTTAGATAGAGTTGTGTGGTTTTAAAAGATGCCTGCGAAAAAGAATAAAGTATGAGCCCTTTCTCTGAAGCTACAATACTTCAAAGGGGGTTGTTTCTAACAATGTTGTATAATATCAACAACTCCTCAATGCTCTTCATCAAGTCAGTTGTTATGGTAATTAACTTGTGGAGTAATTACCCAAAGTTAACCGAAGTTTACTTTAATATTTTGTGTGTGTTGACAGTTCTGCTCTCGTACAGTTTTGAATTTTTTTACAGATGGCCCTATCCGAACAAATTGCGCAGGTGTTGCATGGGCCAATGCTTGTCTAGTGACGGTCATGACAGTCAATGAACATTCACCTAGATTTGCACCGTGAATGCCTTATCTTGTCTTATCTTGTTGTTACTACGTGTGATGGCGGCTTTTGAAATGGATTTCATATTTACCACTTGTATTCATGAAACCATCGACTCCGTATAACCCGTAAACCTCCTCAATGAACATCGAGGGATGTTCATCATCCTCATCATGTAAGCCCATTCGCGAATAGGCATCCTCTGTTGCGCATGCCCCCCGGACGAGTCTTGATTGGACGAGAGATGCGATCCGAGTTAGCTCCTTGGCAGTCGTGGATGACGTCACGCTGTCACTTTTCCCATCATCGGCGAACTGGTATCGTTGGCGTGTGAGTCTGACGTAATTGCTTTCCGGAAAACACTGTTGCACGGGGAAATTATCTTATTAGAAAGTCCCAAAATGCGTTCAAACGATTACTTATTGGGGCTGTATATAATCTCTAATTGGTGCACGTGTATAACATCATAATGTTTTTCCGTGGTAGCACTATAGTCTCATCTCATGGCCTGTATGGCAAAGGGCTTTGTGTGTGATTTCACTTTTCCCCTTTACACACATGAAACAGAGTTCTGGTTTTGAACAAAGAAACATTGACTGAAGAGGAACTTGAACCAAATTAGGGAACTTTGGGAATTGTGAGAGTTAGCGAAGATTGGGACAAGAAGGCTCCAGGGTCAACACCTTGAGCCGGGACTCTGGCCTGAGACGGGAGGAGCTGCGTATACAGCAATGTGTTTTTGGGGCCATCATCCGATGCTCTGTATCGACTTACTGGATGCATGAGTGAATGTGCTAAAAATAAAAAAATGAAAACAACAAAAAATGACGTAGCTTGTACGTACAAATACTTTTCGTGTACGTACACGGTAAAAGAGAGCTTTTGTTTTCATTCATGTGGTGGCAATACGCATTCGTACTCTCGTACGCCTATTTTACATCAACTTTCAACTATGGTAAGACATCGGACAATGCACTTACTGTGATGCTTTTATGGCACCTTTTTAATCAAAATGATGTTACTTGTCGTCGAGTTCATGACGTTTGATTCCCCGGATGGCTATCATTCAAACTCCCTACTGTAACATTGGTATCTCCAATGCGTCATAACCAATGACGCTATGCTTCAATATGGAGTCCTTAGTGATTTGTAATAATTGCTGTTGTCAACTGTAAAATCGATGGGCAATAAAAGATAAGTTGTGTAACAACTCTCTCGGTGTCTCAATTCAATTCAATTTAATTCAATTCAATTCAATTCAACTCAATTCAACTTTAATTCACTATGCATACATGCAATAGAAGAAAAAAATAATAACTTACAATCATAAATAAACTACTGGAAATAAACTAGGGAGATTAATTATTGTTTGGAAATGCATTATTACTCAAAATCTCACAGACTTTTTGAAATGTAGATAAATATATGACAGGGTGCATCAACAGTTGTTGCATGTCTTTTAAATAGTAAAATTACAGTATCAACCCCAAAACGCCCCAAACACGCACACACACATACAAACAAATACAATGAAATATATACTAAATAATTAAATGTAATGCCCCAGCCTGCTGAGATTTTAAAGGTACCAGCAATTGGTCAAACTTACCCTGTTACAGAGATTGTTGTCTAATAATGTTCTACACTTTGCGTAATCACTGTCTGCATCGGAGCCGTGCAACATACACATTGCCACGAAATACACCGAGAAAAAGAAGAGCAGTCTATTCGCCATGATGGATGGCAGTTGTGTATAGCGTGTTATGGGCGAGAGAGTTTGATTAAAATGTGACCCACCTACTCGATGTAGTTGATATTGTTGTGTTACGTCTGGCCAATGTATAGAGGTCATGTCCTTGGTTTTCCTGAACTACTAAACCAGACTTTGTCCAGAGTCTGGTTCAACTCCCTGTTCCTCTTTGTATCTATTCGAGAGTGGGCCTGTTTGTTTTTCAGCTGACTGAAGTTCAATGGCATTGTTACATGACAAAAGGGCGATTAGAGTAATACTCTAATTGTACCTTTGTGTCAATTAAGCAGAGCGATACCACGCAATCCACTTCATAAAGATAGCGATTCAAAAACACAAAGTCCGATCTCCTGCCATCGCCACGTGAACTTCAAAGTAGTATTTAAATCGGTGTTTTATATAATTACAATAGAACATTTGTGACTGATCAAGACCGGGCACCTTTGGTAGTTGTCAAAGCTCAGAATTTTCAATAGTTTTATCCAAACATGTTATGCATAAAATAGAGAATCTGTGAACATTTTGACTCAATATTGGTCATTGTATTGAAGTAATTGCAAGAGAGTAAGGACAGACATAACACCATTGTTGTACATATTTGTGTGCTTTGAGATAAAACATAAAAGGCTTCAGACCTAAAGTCTTTTAATATTTATGTCAACAGCTTCATGTGACTTGGGGGTCCGTGACCCTAAGGACGTTTAAAATATTTATAATGATTGATTTCACATTCTGGGCATTTCTGTGCTTAGGTTTGAAGCAGGAGTATTTGAACTGATTGTGTTTGGTTTCGTGGGCCCCGGCGCGCCGGGATTCTTGCATGGATGCCCATGAAAGCCCTCCAGATGGACAGGAAAATACAGAGATAGAGACATTTGGAGGAGCACCCTCATGGGGGCTTGCGCGCCTCCGCGTCGGCTGCTTACTTCTCCATTTCTTGGACAAATATGTGGACAAAAAAACATGCCCACAATGCTTGTTGTTTTGGGACATCTTGGGTTTCTCAATAATGTAAAAGGGTCCCATTTTATTTTATTTTTTTACATTTTTTTTTTTTAATTTTCAAAATATATTTTGGATGGTATGGTTCGCTCCTCGGCATTGATGTATTTTTTTTTACTCAAAGTAAACAAAGATTCGAAAGTAAATTACTTTAATAGATGACACAGTGGACGCTCTCAAGTGCTGTTAATATTATTTTATTTAAATAGAGGAATATCGGCAACACTCAAACTATTACAGGTATTATACAGGATTGGTAAGATGAAAAAGTCATTTAATAATTCAGTCTGACAGGTGGCTTGTTATGAAAGTCATATACAATAACTTGTTTAATCCCTGAGCAATAGTTCCCTCTGAAATTATTTCATGTTTGAGAAAAATTTAATTTGAAAAAAAAAATAATAATATATAATAATAATCAAAACGTATAGATTTCGGCCGTCAAACACCAAAGTGCAATGCGTTACGTGCTGAAAATTGTACATGGTTTCTCTTCTTTTTTCCAGACTTACACGGCAAAATTTCAACTTTTTTTAATTCTTGTTAATTTGGTCACACAAAACATGAACAACACATAGTCTACGACAATTGTCAGCACTACCAATCCCGTATAAAACATTCAAAGCAGCGTAACACAATTTTGTATCGAACAACGTGAAGTCATAGCTATACTAGTACAGTTTTTATATTGAGCGTTCATAAACAAGTAATTTTTGTGGCTGAAACGATTTAAATTAATACAAAAATATAATAATAATATTAATATTGATATTAACATTCATAATACGAGGTATTTTGCAGCATGGTGGCATTATTTTTGTTTTTAATTAAAATGCAGATTTCTAATTAAATTGTTGTAACTTTTTGATCAAGCACCTTCCACTAGAACGCGGTGGTTTTAAGCCGGTGAACTGTATTCGTTTCCTTTTTTCTGATCATGGGCACATTAAAGAGAACAATAGCGCACCAAACCGAGCTCCTCATATCAAAAAATGCTATTAATAAAATTGCACTAAAAATACTATTAACAAAAACCGGTAACAAGTCTTATAGCTTCTTGGAAACAATCTTGGTGTATTGTTGTATCATGACAACAATAGCGTTTCTAAAATGTAGGCAGGTTAACCGTTAAGCTCTTGAGCTAGGCTCATCCGGAAAAAAAAAATCAACACTAAATAATTAAACTGGGCAGAATTCACCTTTGAAGAAAGGGTTCCTACACCTTTTAACAAAGTAGTGTCTGTTTTTAGAGAGCCAGTGTACCCAAAATGCTACAGCTTCACAGTCAACAATGTACATAACAATTCCCGTACGCAACTGCACAGAACCGAAAAATTTCAAATCTTCCGTCATTGGATGTATTTTAAATGTTGATAAAATTGCACTGGATGCGAACCGAATTATGGCATTTTACACCTTTTTAACCTGAGGTTACGGTTGGACTTGCACTTGCATCGCGCCTTTTGATCTCGACCTCCGAGCTCTTTTTCTAGCATAGTGCAACGTACCCTTTTTCCATAATATGAATTAAATTCCCTGAGCTGGAACGCTTAAACCTATTAAAAATAAATTATTGACAGTTCAAGCGAACCACGTTATAAATAAGTAATTGAAGTCGAAACAAAACGACCACTAAATGCAGAAAAACTGTCACCCATCTTTTCGGTCAAATGATTTTTTATGTACGAACAACTTTGGCGAACATTATGCGCATTAAAAACCGCCCGCACTGACTTGAATCAAGGGGATCACCCCGGGATCACCAGGATCCCCTCGGGATCAACAGGATCACCTAGAGAGCTCACATGATCATATCAGGATCCCAAGGATCACCTCGGGATCACCAGGATCATCTCGGGATCACCAGGATCACCTCGAGATCACCAGGATTACATCGGAATTACAAGGATCCCCTCGGGATCAACAGGATCTCCTTGAGAGTGCACACGATCGCCTCGGGATCACTGAGATCACCTCAGGATCACCAGGATCATCTCGGGATCACCAGGACCACCTCAAGATTGCCAGGTTTACATCGGGATCACAAGGATCCCCTCGGAATCATAAGGATTACCAGAATCACCAGGATCACATCGGGATCACCTCGGGATCACCAAAATCACCTCGGAGTCTCCAGGATCAACTCTGGATCACCAAAATCACACCAGGATCACCATGATCACACCGGAATTACCTTGGGGGCACACATGATCACCTCGGGACTACCAGGATCACCTCGGAAGCACAAGTCGTAGTTGTTACCAAAGCACCAGGGAGAAGCAGTCAATAGTTGCTTACTCTTTCAAGTCATTATTCGTGTATTGTTGCTCCGAATGTTTTTTTTTTCGATTTGTAATTTTTAAGACTGTCTTTATTATGAGTAACTCAAACACAAGCAGGGTTAGTATAGACAAAGGTGCTGCATGCATAAGTTGCGGAATATTTATAGTGGGTGCGTTCGTTTAACTTCCCCGGGTCGACCCCGGTGTGTGGCGGATTTCTTTTCCGGGACGAACGTGTGCAGATAATTACTCACGTTCGTCCTGAAAAAAAAAAAAAAAAAAAAAACACGCCACACACTGGGGTCGACCCAGAGAAGCTAAACGAAAGCACCCTATATTTTCTCTTTAAACAGCTAGATTTTACTTATACGTATTTTAATACAACAGCCAAAAAACTATTAGAATAGCTTTTTATGTTTATGGATACATATTAAAATTGTCTTCGTTAATTTGTTTAAAAATCAAGTACTAACTATCGGTTTAATTTCGGTAAGGTAGATATGTTTCAGGTGATTTGTTGAGAGGTGTGATGCCGCGGTTTTTGCGCACGTGAGTCCATTAATATACCCAAATAATGAGAGCAGTATTTATCGGGGTTTCTTTACTTTAGGGCGGATGTGATCAAATCTATACTGATTTTATTTAAAGTAAGTTGACACCTGCAGTGCACTGTTCGATTTAAACGAACTTGCGCTAATGTAACACTTTAGGTCACTCATTCGCTCGTACCCAGCGCCAATTGCCTTAACCAAAGGAGCTGGGATGGGCAAACGTATTAAGCATGCTCATTGGTTTAAGGCAAGGCGCTGCTCAGTCCCATCATGCATCACACTTACACTGCTAGCATGACGTACTTCGTGAGCTACAATCTGTGCAAGCTGATTGGTCCATCCCAGCGTTCCTGGACAGACTGGCCGCTGGGGCCGAGCGAAGTTTACTCATGTCCATAGTTTTGATAACCTGTTGTTTGGACACCGACATCAATGCCATCTAAACTCTGTACTGATGTGCTGACGGTGGATTGTGCGACAGATAACTTCATTGTAGATCCAGAACTTAATCTATTAGTTGCCATAGTGTTGCTTCTACTAAGACCCCTCTGTTTAAGACACCAGATATGCTTGGTAAAACCAGTCCCAGCAAATGGATACATGAACGGGTTGGCGGCACTATTCACGTACAGAATTACCTTAGTGATAGCCGTTGACGTCATAAAAAGGTTCGAGTTGCCCAGGAAATGGGAATCCCAAACGAGCCAGACGAGGATGAAATGCTCAAACAGCCACGACAGTGCAAACACAATCACCACGATCATAATCAAGCGGAGAGTCTTGCGCATGCGCCGTGATCGTTGACCTTTATCATTTGCTATATTTCCTGGATTGGGCTTTTTGAGTCTGTGATAGATCAGCAGGTAGCACGTGATGATGAAAGAGAGTGGCAGGACGTACATCATCAAGGCAGCTGCGGTTTGAAAGAGCTTCTGGCCGCCACTCCAGGGAAATATGATGGTGCAGTATACCCCATAGAAGTTAACGCTGTAGATGACGACGGGTGAAAATACAGCCAACGAAACTAAAGTAGAATGAAAATAAAAAGGCTGAATGTTGAGAAAACATAGACATAATAATCCATCCGTTGCTATTTCGAAAAGAAAAAAAAAATGTCACGGTGATTTCTAAATACCACAAAAGTGCACAAAACACTGTCGACACAATGTGGACATGAAACATTTTTGTCAACACACAGAACTATGTGCGGCAGGCACTGTGTTGGCATTTCTTTGTTCTGACACTTAAAGAAAGAAAAAAACCGTATTCTTCAACACTGAAACGCAGTGTGGACATGTTTAAGTCCATTAAGTGTTGCCATGTCCCTTAGTATGTGACACTTTTACAGTATTTTACCAAGTTGGAGAAAGCTAAGGAAATGAAAGTCCGCAAAGTGTATGCTACGCAACATAGAGATGTTGAAGGTGTATCGTTTGGATTCATACTTCAGTTTGGTCTAGTCTACGCACAACCGATTGCTTTTCATGTATTGTCGGAGTGCTATCGTCAGAGTGCTATATTGCCTCTCACAGCAATGCTAAAGGCACTGGCAGATCTTTGGTAGTTGTCAAAGACCCATCTCCACACTTTGTGTATCTCACGTATGCATAAAAATAACAAACCTGTGAAACTTTTAGAACATTGGTCGTCGAAATTAAAAGAAGTGGGAGATAAATAAACTTGTCGTGAAGGTTGTGTGTCAAGCAGCTGAAGTTATTTTCAGTGAGAAACTTCTTCTTTCTCAAAAACTACGTACTTTAGAGGAAGCACTTTCTCACAATGTGTTATACTATCAACAGCTCTCCACTGCTCAATACCAAGTAAGTTTTGACGCTGAAAACTATTTTGGGTAAATACCAATAGTGCCCAGTGCCTTTAACAAGATCAAGAGTTATATACTGCAGTTTATTGCAATAATACCAATCAAGAAATGTCAAATGCCATGCCTTCTGGTGCAACGAGAGACATAGCTCCAAGAAGACGGTAAAGGACGGAGAAAGAGGAGTACCCTTATAATCGGGGCTGGTGTTGCAGGAGATTGGGTCCCCCCAGCGCGAACTATGGGTGCTTCCATTAGCTTCCCTGGGTCTACCCCGCGATGCTCACTCGGGTGAGTCCTTGACAACAAGAGCTAAACGAACGATCACTAACCGCTCTCGTGGTGACGTCATGCACCTTGGGCCAGCCCCCAGGTGACCCACTCCACAAGCAGAGCATCAGGGGCTGACCCGGGTGAGCTATTTGAACCGGCGGGGGCACAACCGGGGTCGACCCAGGGAAGCTAAACGAACGCACTCTAACAATATACAACTACTTTCGTTAGCGCCCACTTTCGAATCATCCTCCTCCAGCCCATGCTACTTTTTCATAAGGGGGACAGAATCTCAAGCGGACGGATTCCCTGGAATACTTCCGCCCGCTCGATCATTTCTCTCTTTCTGGAGCAAGTAGGGAAACAAATAGAGGTCCGCAACCGTGCATCTTGAGACATACCAAGTCACGATATTTGTCGTTTATTCTTATCAATAAGGTTGAAACATAATAGGTAAACTAATGGCCAAAATAGTTTCAGTTTATATACAAAGTTAAAAGATAAAGAATTTCGATCAAATGTTACAAAGTAACCAAAGTACAACAAAGAGAAGAGCCGAGTGGCTTTAGCGACTTGATACGAGAAAAACGCAAATGAGGAGCAAACAAGTTGCTCCTTCTTTGGATTATTTGTTAGCTGAGACTAAGTTATTTCTCAGAAGTGTATACAGCCGGGGAAAGTCATTTCCATTGGGTGCGTTCGTTTAGCATCTCTGGGTTGACCCCGGTGTGTGGCGGCTTTTTTTCCAGGACGAACGTGGGTAATTATCTGCACACATTCGTCACGCCACACCCGGGGTCGACCCAGGGAAGCTAAACGAACGAACCCAATGATTTCCTAGAACGGACCGGTCCACATTTCTAAAAAGGTGGGTCTGGTCGCTGTGCAGTGGACGCTATTGGTAATTACTCAAATTAGTAGTTAGCATAAAAACTTACTTTGTAACAAACATAACACACTGTGAGGAACGACTCCCTCTGAAGTAACGTAGTTTTAGAGAAAGAAGTAATTTTCCACACATTTGAGTTTGAGACCTCGGAACCAGATTTTGATGTCCCGAAATCAAGCATTTGAAAGCACACAACTTCGTGTAACAAGGGTGCTTTTCTTTCACTATTATCACGCAACTTTGACGACCAATTGAACTCAAATTTCCACAGGTTTGTTAATTAATGCATGTGTTGAGATACACTAATTGTGAAGATTGGTCTTTGACAACTACCAATAGCGTCCAGGGTCGTTTGTTGTGTTTTGTGTAAGCTAAATAATGTCCTATTAAGTTTTACTTTTTATGTTTGTTATCAAATTATCAGCGTCCATTAAAAAATAAGATGGGTCAAACATGATTGATATAGGGATAAAACATACACACACAAAAAACATTTGATTTAAAGGCAGTGGACACTATTGGTAATTACTCAAAATAATTATAAGCATAAAACGTTACTTGGTAATGAGTAATGGGGAGAGGTTGATGGTATAAAACATTGTGAGAAACGGCTCCCTCTGAAGTGCCATAGTTTTCGAGCAAGAAGTAATTTTCCACGAATTTGATTTCGAGACCTCAGATTTAGAACTTGAGGTCTTGAAATCAACCATATCTAAACGCACACAACTTCGTGTGACAAGGGTGTTTTTTTTCTCTCATTATTATCTCGCAACTTCGACGACCGACTGAGCTCAAATTTTCACAGGTTTGTTGTTTTTTGCATACGTTGAGATACACCAACTCTGAAGACTGGTCTTTGACAATTACCAATAGTGTCTAGGGTCTTTAAGTCTACGTTTAAACTAGAGCTATCTTTGGTTTCTTTGCATAAGCTATTGACCTCTGTAATTAATACATAATAAATAATTATGTTAATCTCACAATTCAAACATTATTATTCATCCGATTTCGGTGTTTACAACCAACACAAGGACAATGTTCACATGCTGAAAACTGCTAATGGCTTAGCACTTTTCGCCCGGTTCACACAACGGTTAAAGGCAAATACTCAATATAAATATTATCATAAACCTTTCTTGATAACGAGTATGGAGAGAGATTTTGAAAAACAGCTCCCACTGAAGAGACGTAGTTTTCGAGAAAGAAGTGATTTTCCACGAATTTTGTGAGGTCTCGTAGTCAAGCATCTGAAGGTACACAACTTCGTGTGACCATGGTGCGACAAGGGTGTTTTTATTTATTTAATTAATATCTCGCAAATTTGATGAACTCGAATTTTGACCGGTTTGTTATTTTATACACATGTTGAGATGCACCAACTCTGAAGACTAGTCTTGGTGTCCAGTTTCAGTCAAGGGAAAGCACTTATTCAGTTTTGTTTTAAATCATTAATGATCTAACAAAACACGAGCAAAACAGCGTCCATGACTTTAGTGTCAGCTCAAACAAACCTAATTAATACCATGTTAATAGAGAACAACTTGAAGTCATTGCTACACAAAAACAGTTTTCGTTAACACGTCCCAAAACATGTAACTTCAGTGTACGGAACCAATTAAAAATCAATAACAATAATTTATTAACGTTAACATTAATAATAAGTAAATGCGGTAACCAAATTAGTTGCAAAGTTGAAGCAATGACATTTTCTTATGCTACTCGTTTTTGGTGCTAGTTTTGTAAGTAAATGTGGTAACCAGTTGCGAAGTATTTAAAGGCAGTGGACACTATTGGTAATCACTCAAAATAATTATTAGCATAAAACCTTACTTAGTATCAAGTAATAGGGAGAGGTTGATAGTATAAAACATTGTGAGAAACGGCTCCCTCTGAAGTGACATAGTTTTGTAGAAAGAAGTAATTTTCCACGAATTTATTTTTGAGACCTCAGATTAAGAAGTTGAAGTCTCGAAAGCAACCATCTAAACGCACACAACTTAGTTTGACAAGGTTTTTTTATCTGTCATTATTATCTCGCAACTTTCAACACCAATTAAGCTCAAATTTTCACAGGTTTTTTATTTTATGCATATGTTGAGATAAACCAAGTGAGAAGACAGGGCCCAATTTCATGGCTCTGCTTACCGCCGAATTCTGCGCTTACGATCACGATTCCCCGCTTACGTGCAAGCGCCGAATTTCTGCGCTAGCCTTGTAAGCCTGGAATGCCTAGTAATGGGGGAGTACAAACGCGCAGAAGCCAAAATTCGCCGCTAACCGGTGAAATACGCTTGCCGTATAAAAGCACAGAGTTCCCTGCTTCCGTAAGCGCCGATTCTGTGCTTACGGTAAGCAGAGCCATGAAATTGGGCTCTGGTCTTTGACAATTACCAAAAGTGTCCATTGTCTTTAATTGTAAATGGCAACAACGTCTGCCACTTGTTTGGTGCTAGCTTCGTGGGTAATGCGTTTACCAGTTGCAAAATGAATGCAGAGACTTGTACTTCCTTTCACTTTCAACACGGGAGGACTCTGTCTATTCAAAAATTATTGCGTCATTGTACTTATTCTTTGGTTTGTTAATTTTATAGAATTAAAGCAAAAAATAAAACATGTAATAAATGTCTTCGTTTGTTAAAGGCAGTGGACACTATTGGTAATTACTCAAAATAATTATTGGCACAAAACCTTTCTTGGTGACGAGTAATGGGGAGAGATTGATGGTATAAAACATTGTGAGAAACGGCTCCCTCTGAAGTGCCATAGTTTTAGAGAAAGAAGTAATTTTCCACGAATTTGATTTCAAGACCTCAAGTATAGAACTTGATGTCTCGAAATCAACCATCTAAACGCACACAACTTCGTGTGACAACGGTTATTTTTCTTTCATTATTATCTCGCATGTTCGATGACCAATTGAGCTCAAATTTTCACAGGTTTGTTATTTTATGCATATGTTGAGACACACAAACTGTGAAGGCTAGTCTTTGACAGTTACCAATAGTGTCAACTACCTTTAGATTACATTACCAGTTACAATAATATAATGCTGTTACGGTAAAAACATATTTCCGTAGGAAACTTTGTTTTCATAAAACGACATTAACAACACAAATTATTATGCTATGAGGCCTATACTCATAGTGCTTCTCAGCTGAAATTAACAGCCACCTCGGGTGTGTTTTGAAGAGGGTTTGTGATGGTGCGTATTACACTGGAGTCCAAATTGACCCCGATGAGGGCAGTATTTATAAGACGTTTAGTTTACTTCTGGGCAGTTGTGATCAAACCTATCCTGATTGTAAATGAGTTAAAAGTGTTTATAGGTGTGTTCGCACGTGTAAGTACAACTAACGGATGGGACGTAAATCCGTCGGTCCCGTGTGTGGTGTAATGCACGTAAAATAACCCAAACGCGCGTTTTCGAAAGGAAAAGGTACTCACCCCGGTGTTCATGGTATGATCGGCAGCATATTGCGCCACAGCACCTTGTAAACCATTACATGGTGCTATGTGAAATGAGTAGGTCTCATAATTCAAACGTATAGTCCCTTATAACCTGCAGGAAAATACTTAATGTTGAAGCGCCTTCAGCGTCACTGAGTGAGTGACGGACACACGAAGAGCGTTGAATTAGCCATCACGTGATACTCGTGTGTGCCCCCCCCCCCCCCGGTGTCAGCCGCCACAGACCCAGCGAGCGGGTCTCTGGTTGATGCCCGGATGCAATGACGTGGTTTCCGGCAGCAGACAAATAGGGGGAAACAAGTTGAGTTCGACTTGAATACAGAAACTTTCACAGATTTGATTGTCTGTGAAACAACTATGCAAATGAAGAGGAATTGTAATTCATGAAAAACAGACAGGTTGGTGACTGTTTGCTGCACACAAACAAATGAAATCGTGACGACACGGACGCGTGCACTAGAATACTGATACCCTTTGCAGTGACCGCCATTTTCGATAAACGTGCACACGTGAATGGCTACTATAACATGAGGGTCTTTCGCAAAGCGTCACGTGTGCACTTTTCCAAAATCAAAGATGGTGGTCAATGACGTCATGTGCAATTCATCTCAATCGGAGCAGACGAAGTAGCTGTATGTGTACACGGCACATCGCATCAATTTAGCATTTACTTTTGCCAGAATGCCAATCGAAAATACGCAGCATTTGATTAGAACCTCGTTTCGTGGCGAGTGTAAAACCCCGGTACCCGGTAAAGCTACTCGAACGCACCCGTTACATTAATGCAACGAACTTCTGCCATTGGCACCCGCCCTCTATTGTTCACACCCGCCCATGGTTTTGATACCCTGTTGCGGGGACACTGACATTAATGCTATCTAAACTCTGTACCGATGTGCTGACGGTAGATTGTACCACAGATAACTTCATTGTAGATCCACAACTGAATGTACTAGTTGCCATAGTGTTGTTTCTACTAAGGCCCCTCCGTTTACAACACCCGAGATGCTTGGTAAAACCAGTCCCAGCAAAGGGATACATGAACGGGTTGGCGGCACTATTCACATAAAGAATGACCTTAGTGGTAGCCGTTGTGGTAGTAAAAAGTTTCGATTGGGGGAGGAAATTCGGGTCCCATACGACCCAGACGATGAAGGTATGTTCCAACAGCCACGACATTGCAAAAACAACCACCACGACCAGAATCAAGCGGAGAGTCTTGCGCATGCGGCGTGACCTTTGACTTATTCCTACCTCCCCTGGACTGGGCTTCCTGAGTTTGAGGAAAATCATCAGGTAGCACATGACGATGAATGAGAGTGGAATGACGTACATGACGAAGGCAGCTGAGGTGTGAAAGACTTTTTGGCCGTAAGCCCAAGGGAATAGGATGGTGCAGAACAACCCATAGTACTTAGTGGTGTAGATGAGGACGGGTGAAAATAAAGCCAACGAAACTGTAAACACAACAATGGAAAGAAAAAACACTGAATGCTAACAAAAAGGTGTACATCCGTAAACGGACCGGGGTAAAACGTGTAATGGTTGCGTTTACATATATACGGGTGTGAATTTGAGCTGGGAGGAGTGGGGACATAGGGGAATTCTAGAGTGCGTTTTGGCGACCCAAACCAGAAACATTGGTCATCGCCGGTTGAGCGTTTATTTCGCGTGTTCGTTCGAGCGCAGGGACGATGCTGTTCTGGCCAACCGTTAACCGACTTGTCAAATGAGTCGGTTGGGCTTTGGTTGGGTCGCCAATACGCTACCCTAAAGACTGCTGCGATACACTGCTATGGAAAACTGCGCAGGGACAATGACATAACAAATTTAAATAAATGCTTCACAGGGGTGCAATTATTTAGAATGATTGTAGCGATTTGGAATACGTCTACGCACCCCTTTCTGTTACACACCCTCCATGATCTGTGCACTTCGGGAAGAACCTTATTTTTTAAACACCGGTATTATTATTTAGCATTTATTTTACTATCACGTATGGGCATTGGAACAAAACAAGTCTAAATATGGCATGGTTGTGAAACTAGACTACTGCTCTACGGTCCCATATTTAACCAGCAGTTCGCGCGAGAGCAGTGATTTTGCATGCGAGAGGACCGTTATAACTTGACTATCCCATTGCGGCAGACCATTAACGACTTCTCTAAAACTGTAGGTGCTCTCTGGTGAGTGATCATTTTTACACAATGGTGCAATTTCAGGCTCTTGCAATAACACAAATAACACAAATGAAAGGTTGATAGTGTATTTGATGATATACTTACTAATCCATATCAACAGGATACAAACGAGGATACCATTCTTACGTCGTTTGGTATGTCTTATGCTGTCCAATGGATGAGCAACCATTCTATATCTGTCATATGACATCAGAGCCAATGTCAAACACGTGACCTCAGCTACAACCTATTAGTAAATTAAAAGCACAACAACCATACTCATATTCTGGGAACACTCTTAAAACTCCCGAGTCAGAATCAGAGACTTTGAACCTGTAGGTGGCAGCAGGCAAATACCAGGGCAATTTTTATAGACCTTTTCGCAAATTGCGCAAGCGCAAACTTTCGAATGAGGTGCATGCTGGTCTATCTAGTCATCAAATTTAAAGGCTAGCTAGTCCAGCATGCACGTAACTCCACGTCTATTGTGCGCGTACAGAGTATCTGCGACTTATAAGGTCTATACGCCTTTCTTAATATTTATGAATAAGGTACGTCACAATGCCAACTCAAAACGAGGTGATGGGCGCAGCCACTGCAAGGGACGGGGGAAGTGCGCCCATAGCCTCATTTTGGGAAAGAATTATGACGTCATGCATAAGTATTAAGAGAGGCCTATAGACCTGTACGCAAATACCTCCCTCATTGCACGCGTAATGCGATACGGTCTATTGTTCACGTCGTTCTGGAAGGTTTAGTTGCACGTTCCGTGTGAACGTGAACGTGAACGTCAGCAAACTTGTGTCGTTAACATGTCACGTTTAGCATAAGTAAAGTTCACATTTTTCACGTAAGGTAAGAACGTGCGCGCAAACATTATACGTGAGCATGCAGTAAGCCCAACGTGGTGACGTCATCCAGAAACAGTACAATTTGTTGACGTTCACTTCACGTATTTTTTTTCGCGTACGTCCAGCTAAACCTCGCTTTTGTTTTTAAGAGCAATGGATTTACCTGTGGTTAGTCTGGTGCCACCAGAGTCCCGAAAAGTCTTCAATGACCCGGATTCCAGGGACCTGGCCACTTTCCGGGTCAGGCTGACCCGATTAATGATAATGCATCCATGGTTCCTTAAACACCCTCTAGCACAATGTGAGCTTTTAGATGCCTGAAAAAGGGGGCTTCAGGCCTGAAGTCTTTTCAGATTGTTAGAAAGAAATGCCCCTCTCTCAATTACTACAATACTCCACAGGGAAGTGTTTCTCGCATTGGTTTGTTCTATAAACACCACTGTGCGGCACCTAAATGTAGCCCGAGGACAACATTTAGGGCTCGGGCTACATTTAGGTGCCGCACACACCTCTTATTTGCTCGCTACCAAGTTTGTACACGCATATAATTATCTTTGAATGGTTACCAAAAAGTGGCAAGAGTTTTTAAAGTGGTATTATTATACTTACATATCGCAAGTAGAAGGTGGGCCAACAGTTGATTGCCAATGAAAGATTAAAGCCAATGTTATCAATAGACGTAGTCAGAGCGTGAACCAGCAGGAACAGAAAGTCTGTCACTGCCAGGTTAGCGAAGGAGAAGTTTGTCGTGGTGTGCATGTCTTTGTGACGTACCACGATGTATATGACGGCACCGTTTCCGATCAGGCCGACGAAAATGACAACAAACATGGTGACGGCGATGATCTGTATGGGGCCGAATTCGCGTCCGTCGTCCGAACCGTCGACATAAGAATCGCCATCTTCGTCAGTTCCGTTCCCCGTGCCGTTCCAAGCTGATGAGTCGTTCATGAAGGGTAGAAGCATGGTTGTCATCAACGCTGCACTACTTGTTCGTTCTACATAAATAATCACAAATCAATTGTTAAAATTCGTTAAAATACTGCACTGCCTTCAGAATTTAAAACATTCCGGGTCCCAGGTAGACTTGATTCAAGGGTTGGGTCGGAACTGCAAGGGACGTGCGTGTATAACTGAAGACGGAATGATTTTCCCGCGCAATCCGTGAACTTGGTTCGCTCAGTTGCCATAACAGCTACTATAATACGACCAATACTCAGTGATGATACCTTCTGTATTACAGCACCGATACTCCTCGTTCCCCAGAGAGAAAAATTAAACAGGATGGCCATCCAGTGAGTATCTAATCCCAGATCATTTTTGACCTGTTACTACGTACACTTGACCAAACAAAACAACATCATCAGTCAGCCGACGAACACTTAAAGACAGTGGACACTATTGCTAATTGTCAAAGACTAGCCTTCACAGTTGGTGTATTTCAACATATACATAAATTAACAAACCTGTGACAATTTGAGCCCAATCAGTCATCGAACTTGCGAGATAATAATGAAAGAAAACAAAACACCCTTGTCACACGTTTTGTGCGTTTAGTCGATACCTCAAGTTCTTAATCTGAAGTCTCAAAATCAAATGCGTTGAAAATAAACTATTTCTCGAAAACTGTTTCTCACAATGTTTAATACCATCAACCTCTCCCCATTACTCGTCTTCAAGAAAGGTTTTATGCTGATAACTATTTTGAGTAATTACCAATAGTGTCCACTGCCTCTAGGGATGCTGTGCATGTCACACTGCAGTAACACGCCTCTGATACGCCGTGATGATGTAAGCAAACCTCAATATGGCTGGGGACCAGTTGACGGAAAGACTTTACATTAGTGTAGATGTGCACAATACAACTATAACTTCTAGTTAAAATTCATTTTAAAGGTAGTATTTTTTTGAGGAATCGACGAAACCCGGAGCGAATTATGAAGCCACATTTTATAAATAGCCCAAATGCTGGTATTTGGGACCATCCAACTATGTATTGTGCATAAATAGAACAGCCCAACAGACAAATCAATGTAGCCTTGTTTGAAGGCATTGTAGACCTTTGGTAATTAATAAACGCCAGTAATCTCACTTGGTGTATCCCAACATCAGCATAAAGAAGAAGAGTTTTTGTGAAAGTTTTGGTCATGAAAGTTGCAAGGATATGACGAAAGAAAAAAAAACACGCAATCTGTACAAAACTGTGCCAGAAGTTTTTAGGTGAGAAATTACCTCTTTCTCAAAAACTACGTTACTTCAGAGGGAGCCGTTTCGCACAATCAGCTCCCCATTTCTCGTTACCAGGTAAGTTCTTATGCTTAATTGCTTTGAGTAATTACTAGTAGTGTCAAGTCCCTTTAAGAGTCCTCAAATCTTGAGTCACGTCAACATTTACACCTTTCCCATTTGCATGTAAATTAACCATCGCTCGTTCATAAAGACACTGAAACACATGGCAGATTGTTTTTAGGCGATCCGAAGGCAACCAACTGCACCGTACTATAAATTGAACACTTCGGCAGCACATAACTCACTATTTCCAGGAGAAAATAATGCGAACAATTAATAAATGTATGCATTTTATTGAAGGGGTTGCCTGAGTGGTTGCGGAAGCAGGGAGTTATGTGCTTATACGTCAAGCGTATTTCACGGGTTAGCGGGAAAGTAAATTGGCTTGTGCGTGTGCGAAAAGTGATCGTAAGCGTTTAATTCGGTGGTAAAAGGAGCCATGAAATTGGGCCCTGACATGTACTTTAAAGTACAAATATATGTTGGCAAAATATAAAGGCAGTATCGTGCATTTTCGTATGGGAAGGTTGGCGGCGCGGAGCAGAACATTACATGACAGTAATGTTACTATACTAAAGCCCACGGGAATGTCAAATAGGCATATCCAATATTGATATAAAAGTTTAACATTCACTGTTGTACAAACCTACGGGATAAAAAGTTCAAATATCAATGTACAAGGTAGACCTTGAACGTACAAACCTATGGGATATGAATATCCAATATCCAATATCGATGTACAAGGTAGACATTTACTGTACAAACCTACGGGAATGTCAAATATCCAATATCGATGTACAAGGTAGACATTCACTGTACAAACCTACGGGAATGTCAAATATCCAATATCGATACACAAGGTATATAAACATTCACCGTACAAACCTACGGGAATGTCAAATATCAAATATTGATATACAAGATTAACATTCACTGTACAAACCAGTGGGAACATTCAAATTCCAATATCAATGTACCGAGTAGACATAATCTACACAAACCTACTTGATATGAATATCCACAATCCAACATCAAACTAACTTTACACTCATAACGCGTTTATGCGTATGCCTTTAGTGCAAATTCTACGGCGTTTGCAAATCAAAAGTCTTGTAGTTACGGTACGATGATAGATTTTAAAATGTTATTGCTTGAGAACCATTCACGTGATGAGACAAAAAAAAAATACACACGTACATGGCTCTTGGAACATGAATGATGTACACCACCTCTGGTCGTTCGCAGCGCCTTGTACAATTACAAATAGCCCCGGGTCTGAGAGGTTGTTTGTAACTACTCTGTTTACAAGGTAAGTGGAAGATGTATGGTCATTGTGCGATATGCCGTATAGGGAAAAGTGACGCAATATATTCGTCTTTTTAATTACATGTTTTTGCCAATTTCGTCGTAATATCTATGTTGGAAGATAATCAAAGGAAATAACTGTATATACCATAGTGCAAGAAAATATTTATTGCACACTCAGAGATTGAGGTAAATGGATGTATTATAGGATAAAATATTGATTGCTTAATAGAATAAAGTACAGTATCCACTTACAAAACATGGCTTAAAGACACTGGACACAACTGGTAATTCAAAATAATTGTTGCTGTGAAACAATTAAAAAACGGCGCCCTCTGATGTGACGTAGTTTTAATAAAGATGGATTGTAATTTCTCCAGGCATGAAGCCCTTTGTTATGCATCTGCACCAAGAGTGTTTTTTGATTTCATTATTCTTTTGCAACAAGAGCATGTTTTCCTTCCATTATTTTCTCACACATTCGACAGCCAATTGAGCCAACAATTTCACAGGTTTGTTATTTTATGCATATGTTTCGATACACCAAGTGAGAATACTTGTCTGTGACATTTACCAAAGTTGTCTCGTGTCTTTAATAACATGTAGTATCTATATCAGCAATAATTATCTTTCTGCTTTAACGCTATGGACATCATGGAACTGAAAGCTGTTAACCTTCATGTTTCATGCCTCGGAGGATACAAATGCATTCAAAATGAAAAATAACTTCCCGAATTCAGTTTACATGAATTTGTGAACAAAACGGGTATAATCTTCAGTGCACGTTTCGTGTTTCTATAGCTACAGAGGCCGACTTGTAGTTTGACTATATTTATTACTAATTTGAAAAGGTCGATGCTTTACGAACAGAGAGATAACCAAGGTTGTTTTTACCAACTTACTTCCATAATGAAGTGTATTCATAAAAAAAAACATAATGGATTTAGTGACCATGGCCAGAAGCGAAAGAAACGGTATATTTTATGCAGGCGACGTCATCAGCCACTCTCATTTATGACAGACATTGTGTAAAGAAGCCCTACCCTCACCATTTTGTTTCATTTGTATATGTGGGTTACAATAATTATAAAGATCATGCATGCATAGCCGGTGGTTGTGCGTGCTTTGAACGATTGTATAAAAGAAAAAAGAAAAGAAGAAAAAAGGTCCGCTGAAACAATATTATTCAGATGCTATAAAATGTTGCTCTACAGCTCATTAACATTTTTGTTAACGTTGACATTGTATTTTAAAAGGGGTACAATGTCTAAACGGAGTCAATTCAGCGGCCTTTGCTTAGTTGTCGATTGACTTTAGTTTAGTCGTTTATTGTTGTCGATAAATCGTTGAAATAACGTACACTCCAAATAGCAAGTATTATTAGACCAGACGGATAATTCGACCAGAGGACCAATTCTACGATAACGGATTATTTGACTAGTAGACGGCTAGTTTTATCAAACTGGTAATTTGACCAAACGTGTAACTTTGAACAGATGTATAACTTGACCAGACGGATAACATGACCCGATGTGAATTTGACCAGACGGATTACTTGACCACACGGTAATTTTTACCAGGCGAATAGTGTGAACAGACGGATAACTTGACGTGAGTCTTCTCCCAAGTAAATCATATTACATAATTCATTCCGATGGGTAGGGAATCACGTCATGGCCAGAAACGTGATGTATCAAAAGTAAAACCGCCCCTCCCCCCCCCCCCCCCACCAGACCGCTCCATAAATACGTTCAGATTGCAATTTCACATAATTGTAAAAATGCAGCGTACAGGCCTTTATTACTTGGGTTATTGGCCGTAACAAGATTAGTTACGTGTGTATTTGCCGGATTGGACTCTCTATCAAAAACTAAAAAAACAACGAGTTTTCATCATGTTCACTTCCTTAATTTCCCAATGGCTGTTATTATCACTAGTCGACTCTTGCATGACAAAGCTTCGATCTCAAAGGAAGCACCAAGCTCTTGATCAGAAAACAGGGGACATTGGACTCATCTATGACGCCCCACCTTCAAACCAGGCACTTCGTAGGAAGAGTGAAAATGAATGGATCCACAATAAAGAGACAGGCAAACCCTCTCTTACAGGGGATCCGTAATAAAGCATTAAACAAAATGAGAAACCAATGCATTAGCCTCAATAGCAATGGTTTTTCATCTCAAATGTATTGATGTTGAAAAATACTTTCCGTATAATAAGACCTAGGTTATGGTTTTTTTTTTCGGGGGGGGGGGGCAGAAGTTTTTGTGTCACAGCATTGTGCGGGAAGAGCATCTAATCTACTTTACGGCGAAAGAAAATGTAAAAGAAAAACGTATTAAACAACCTGCTTCTTTGCTCCTTATTTATACTAAGACCAATTAAGGTCACCGTATTGGTTAATAAGGCGTTTACGAAACTGACAGAGAAAGGGTTTACTATTCTATCTCCTTAAGTTCCGATTCGTGACATCATCCTCAAATTTAATCTGAATTACCATGTGTACGCAGACGACACTCAGCTATACATCACGTTTAAATCTTCTCAAGAAAACGCCAATGCATCTATTGCAAGACTTGAGAAATGCATCCAAGAGATTCGACGTTGGACACAACAAAACTTCCTGAAGTTAAATGATGATAAGACAGAGTTCCTTTTATTTGGGTCACGTCAACAGTTAACTAAGGTTTCAGTGCCATACATCTCCATCGGTGATGCTCGGATAGCTCCCTCGCTGAAAGCTCGGAACTTGGGGGTTATTTTTGATTCATCGATGACACTTCAGCCACACATCAACAATATTGTTCGTTTATCATCATATCACATCAGGAATATAGGTAAGATTCGCAAGTACTTGGACAAAAGTGCCACTGAAAAGGTCATTCACGCATTTGTTACTTCTCGTCTTGACAACGGCAATGCTCTTCTATACAGTCTTCCAAACAACCAGATTTCCCGACTTCAACGGCTCCAAAATACTGCTGCCCGCATTGTGACACTGTCTAGAAAATCCTGTTCTATCACCCCCATTCTGAAACAACTACACTGGCTCCCTATCTCTCAACGAATCATCTTCAAGCTGATGCTCATTGTCCATAAAGCTCTAAATGGCAAGGCTCCCCACTATATTTCTGAACTGCTTCAAGTTTACACTCCATCAAGGAATCTTCGATCAAGTTCCATGCTTCTCCTCATTGAACCCAAGTCTCGACACACATGGGGTGACAGGTCTTTTTCTTCAGCCGCGCCACGCATCTGGAACTCTCTACCACTTAATCTTCGATCTTGTGTTTGTACCGCAAAATTCAAGTCTCTTCTCAAAACTTATCTTATGTCACAGGTTTTCAATGACTAATTTTGTTGTGTCTGTTTTTCTTTGTGTTGTGTTTTGTTTTGTTTTGTTTTTTGTTTTACTGCGCCTTGAACACCCAGCAGGGTGGATATGTGCGCATTACAAGTCTTATTATTATTATTATTATTATTATTATTATTATTATTATTATTATTATTATTATTATTATTATTATTATTATTATTATTATTATTATTATTATTATTATTATTATTATTATTATTATTATTATTATTATTATTATTAAGTTGAGATGAATTTGTTTGAGATTGAAAACAAATTATGATGATTGAGTACATGAGTCTATTTTAAATTGCTTTGTTACAGAACTCTGTATTTTGTAAAATTTAGACCGGGCCTTAAGGATTATAAAAAAAAAAAAATAAACCGGTCAAGGTTGAAAAGCACCGACGTTCGTTTTTGCAAAAAGAAAAAGAACGCAAGACAAAAAAATCTAGATCACTTGCCATTGACAGTAAATGGGTTGCCGATCAAGACTAAGTAATGACAACAATATAAATTACCCCGTTTCTTATTTATTGACAAATGTATTCCGTTGTGTGTGGACGTCCCGTTTTAAAAGCTGTTGCCACTAGAGGTAATTACTTCAAATAACTATTAGCATAAAACCTTACTTTGTGACGAGTAGTGTGGAGATGTTGGTAATAAAAAAAACATTGTGAGAAACGGTTCCCTCTGAAGTAATGTAGTTTTCGAGAAAGAAGTAATTTTCCTGCATTTGATTTCGAGACCTAGTAATTTTATCTTGAGGTCTCGAAATCAAGCATCTAAAAGCACACAACTTCCTGTGACGAGTGTGTATTTTCTTGCATTATTATCTCGCAACTTTGACAGCCAATATTGAGCTCAATTTTACACATGTTTGTTATTTATATGTTGAGATACACCAAGTGAGAAGACTGGTCTTTGACAATTACCGACAGTGTATTGTCTTTAAAAAAGAGCCATCATAAGAGAAAAAGAATCTTGAAGATAACATCGTGAAGATAGTGGAACACATCTCATGAAATTTTGTTGTCTGAATTTTCATAATTTTTTTAAGAGAAATAAATACAATTAGTTCCCAATTTAGGAGTTTATCGTACAGTGAGCGTTTTATTAATATTTTGTCTAAATCGATGTCATGCAAAATTTGTTATCGGTTTCTCGATATTTTCTCGTGAACCAGATGGTTGATCGATCTCAAGCTGCTACAGGTTTGTCAATGGTGGGTCGCATCAAGTCATAAAGTCCTTCAGTGCCAGCAACTGTTTTGTTAGCAAAAACTATTGCTGTATAATGTTCCTTTAAATGTACATGGCGTTTTAAACAAACATCATTTTATGTCAGCCTGATTCGTATGGCTAATAAAGATAAAAGTCACAGAGTTGAACACGAGGAAGATTGACTCAGCAAAAAGCATGGTAGACAGAGCAAGTGTAGTAACAGGAAATCCCTGAAGGTCCCATGATTTAAATACAAACACCAAAGAGAAACAAAATACGTCTGATTTGACTGCGATGAGTCGAGGGTAACCATGGCAGGTTTTATAGGAAGCATGTTGAAGGAAAAGCAGGAGAAATAGAAGAGTAGATTGGAGAGACAGCTATAGCAACTTGGAGTGAGAGGGTTGAGGGTTACAAGGTTAGATCATTGATCGGTTATCGATGGTTGATTGTAAGGTGAACATTCATTTCTTTTAAAAGATTAAAATCTCTACACGGCCAATGCATGCTTAATGTCATAGTCATATGGCAGGGGAAGACAAAATATAAATTAACATTTAGACAAACAGCTACAAATCTCTTAAACAAGCACAGCTGCAAAGCCAACTTGAGTTGCATACGAACATACCCAGTCTCAATTAATATTTGGTATGTGTAAAGGAACACGTTGCCTTGGATCGGTCGAGTTGGTCAAAACAAAAGCGTTTCTAACCGTTTTTTATGAAATGCATATGGTTGGAAAGATGTTTTAAAAGTAGAATACAATGATCCACACAAGTTTGCCTCGAAATTGCGTGGTTTTCCTTCTACTGTGCGAACTAACATGGTCGGCCATTTATGGGAGTCAAAATGTTGACCCCCATAAATGGCCGACGTGTTAGTCGACAAGGTAAAAGGAAAACCACGCAATTTCGAGGCATGTTTGTGTGGATCATTGTTTTCTACTTTTACAACATCTTTCTACCCATATGCATTTTATAAAAACGGTTACAAACGCTTTTCAAAGACCAACTCGACCGATCCAAGGCAACGTGTTCTTTTAAATCACATGGCATCGTCTAGTCAGGCGGGATGGGTGAAACAAAATAATTAAGTTTCACCGCGCACTGATGTTATTAAATTTCTGCCACTGTACGCCACATGGCGGGACAAATAGTAGCGACACCTACGGCATAAAATTAATGCTACCTTGTCCCATAGGGTGCGTTCGTTTAGCTTCCCTGGGTCATCCCCGGTCTGCCCCGGTACGTTCGAATAGCTTTGACGGCATTCCAGGGGCTCACCCAGGTCAGCCCCCACTGCTTGTGGAGTGGGTTACTTGGGGGCTGGCTCCAGGTAAACGCGTCACTTTGAGAGCGGTGAAAGGTCGTTCGATCAGCTCTTGTCAGGGGCTCACCCGAGTGAGCACCGCGGAGTAGACCCACGGAAGCTAAACGAACTCACCCAGTGATGGATTACACATGACGTCATTGACCACCATCTTTGATGGCAACAATGGAAAAGTGCACAGGTGTACGCACTGCACACAACGCATCCACGTTTCATTAAAGATGGCGGTCAACCAATGCACGGGGTCTATTGGATATAGATTCAAATTATGCTTTATGGGTGTGGTTTGTACCCAAGGCAGTGTACCAAACTGGTATTTCCATTAACAACCAGTTTAAAATGCAAAATGACTCAACTGGAGCCATTCGGCGAAAATGTGTGCATTCCCAACCACTCCCCCAACCACCACCGCCCTCACATAATGAGAAACTCGCCGAGCTCAAGACTGGTTGGGCCGTATCCGAAATGGAGGGTAGAGCTACGGCTATGTTGTTCAGGACATTCTTTACGCTAGCACTTGATGACGTAGACAATAAGCCGTAGCCGTAACTGAAGCCGCTAATTCGGACACGGCCTTCGTGTGTCTCGTCCAGGGCCATCAGTATGTCTCTATACAAACTCGTTTCCTGTTGCATGTCCGCTCAATCAAGGCTATGGCTCATGCTCTATGTACCAATGCTTTAACGTTGTCGCCTGATCCATCAGCCACATCCATGTCATTGTCGACCCTCTTGTCCATTAGTGTTGCCCTTGACGTTTAGCCTCCATTTAAAGAGCATCTCCTGGAAAAACTAAAAACTTCACAACTTGTCTCGTATAAATGCAGTAGTGTCGGCATTAGTCACGCTCTGGAGCGCAATGGTGAGAGAACCGCAATTAGCTCCCTAAAAGCAAACCATCATCAACGCCCAATGATTATTTTAGATGTAGCCTTAATCGCTAAAAGCACAGTTGAAGGACATGTCTCCAACAATCTAGGGAAAAAGCACTTCAGGTTAGGTTATGCGGTTATGCTGGTATCGGGTCAACCGTGGCATGAACCCATACTCATAATATAATACCACCTTAACGGTCCGTATTAGTTATTTTTTAGAGAATCCTGTAGTATTTCGTCTAAGTAGGATTTGAAACTTTGCATGGTGGAAGTATAACCAAGAGAGGTTTGCGGCAACACCATGTGAGTATTATATCCTTTTGAGTAGTATTGGTTCGAAAATGACCGGTGGAGTATTACAAACTTTTAAAGTTACACACACTCTCTCTCTCTCTCTCTCTCTCTCTCTCTCTCTCTCTCTCTCTCTCTCTCTCTCTCTCTCTCTCTCTCTCTCTCTCTCTCTTTGACCCGAAGCAAACGTAAGGGTACGGTTAGCTATAAGGGGTTGGCAAAACCCCACATATATAAGTGTCCACCCAAGATGAATATACAACGATGTCGACAACAGGTCAACAAGATGTAGACTTTACAAGATGCTTGTTTCAATGTGTGGTAATTCCGAGATACTGAACAAGTTGGATGCCACTTTTAGACCCCCGTTTTTATTTGACCTGGAAAAACGGGTGCACAATAACTAAATAATTAAAAGACAGTGCATAAACGTTAAAATATTAACATCATTACAAGTGAAAGCCAGTTCTCGTTGAAAGTGCCACTGAATAATGCAGCCGTTTCCATTAAGGGGATCAGCGATGCCTGACCATTTGGTTATTTTTTTTTTTTTTTTTTTTTTTTTTCCCGATCCCCAATAGCAAAAAGAAGAAAAAAAGGAAAAACATGTTGAAACTTTATGAATTATGGAAGTCAAATTCCTAAAAAAAATACAATTGGTGTGTGATATCAGGAGCGGACATATGAACAGTGGTATGTTCGTCTAAATTTATCAGAGACGGAAAGTTTCTTGCTGTAAACGGTGAAGTGAAGCTGTTTTGGGATTAAACAGAAAACAATTGCAAGCTTTTGCGACTTCCAGATTAACGTGTCGGCACTCTATCAAATGAGCCATATCTACAACTAAAGGCAGTGGACACTATTGGTAATTACCCATAATAGTTATTGCCATAAAACCTTACTTGGTGAAAAGTATTGCGTAGAGGTTGTTGGTATAAAACATTGTGAGAAACGGCTCCCTCTGAAGTGCCATAGTTTTCGAGAAAGAAGTAATTTTCCACGAATTTTATTTCGAGACCTCAGATTTAGAACTTGAGGTCTCGAAATCAACCATCTAAACGCACACAACTTTGTGTGACAAGGGTAATTTTTCTTTCATTATTATCCCGCAACTTCGAAGACCGATTGAGCTCAAATTTCCACAGGTTTGTTATTTTATGCATATGTTGAGATACACCAACTGTGAATACTAGTCTTTGACAATTACCAAACGTGTCCATTGCCTTTAAGGATCAAACCGAGAGTGAGAACAGCACAGTCTATCGGTTACTCCAACTTTCATGACCAAGTCACCCATTTGCAAATGCCTTCCACTCAGTGACTTGGTATACCATTCGGCCTCCCAAGCACAGCGTCAAACAGTCTGGGCCCAATTTCATAGAGCTGCTTAAGCAGAAACTTTTACTTAAGCAGAAAAATCCATGCTTAGTAAAATCAGAGTAGCGGCCAAGACTCAACTCAATTGTTATGCTAAGTAAACAACAGCTAAATACCATTCACAAGCAACATTGTCATGACATTTTGGCCAGTATTATGTGTAAAATAAGATAGCTATTTTCGTGCTTAAGCATCACACTAGCATCCATGTTTGTCTATGGTGCCATATTCTGGCCTGTGGAGATATGGTGTCCCCCAAACGGCAAGCTGGGTACAAACTTCATCTGATAGCGCCCTCTTTTGAACCACCCTCCTCCGGCAAATGGGGGAACAGATTTCCACAGGACACCGCGGGACAAGACCCTCCAGTTCACCATCAAGTTATACATTGTGAAATAAACTTTAACGATGTCCTTAAAGGCACTTAAAAACTCTTCCTAACTTAGGACAAATCTCAGGACAAAAGGACGACTTCCAACCCTGCACTGTAATGCAGACCTTAAGATTAATCCTAAATTAGGACGAGTTACTCGTCCTAATTTGAGATAAGACGAGTCCTAACTCTTTGTGAAATCAGCGTCTGGACATTTTGGTATTTACTCAAAGTAATTGTTCTTATAAAAACTTACTTGGTAATGAACAACGGAGAGCAGCTCTGCATATTGTGATAACATGTTATTGTAGCGACTGCCTGAAGGAACAACTCTTCGTTTCTCCAATCATCGTTCACGCTTTGTCTGTTCTGATTGTAATAGGCAGTGGACTCTATTGGTAATTAGTTCGACAGGAATTGTTTTGAGGTTGTTGTTTTGAGGTTAACCTCCCGATACACAACGGACTTAACCCAGAAAGCGAATTAAAACAGTGAGGCCAGCACTAATTCGGCTACATTAACATTGTCGCATTCTCTCATAATGCTAAACCAAACCAGGTTGCAGGTTTGCCGATAGTTATCCTATTTTAACTATTTGAGCAGGAAAAATACCCCCATATAAGCACCCATCCTGACCAAAACAAAACAATCAATATCGTTACAACAAAATCAACACATCATTACTAACACAATAAGAAATCCCATTACGAAATGTCAATAAATGTTGCAGTCCTATCCAGGCACCAACAAATGACTCTAGCTGTCAATGACAGATCATTTCGATTGTCATCAATTTTTAAAACGTCATGTTTAATTTGTATGCCTTCAAGCCGCAAACTATTTTACACTATGTACGACACGTCTATTTCGCGGGTTTGATGTAAACGTGTAAGTTTAGTTGAACATTGATGATCCCCCACAGCTCGCACATCTCAGTATGTGAAGACAACCCATTGCTAATAGTTGTATTTGAATAAGGATGACACATCAAAATGTCAGCATGAAGATTTGCAATCATTGAAACTAACCGTTGTAAATTGCATTTCAAAAGAGTGGAAGCGTTTTTGAAATATAACAGAAAATGCGTCTAGGTAGGAAGGTATTCCGTAATCGGAATACCCAATCTGGAGAAATTTTCAGCGTGAAACATTTTTCAGATTCACGTTTTTTGAATCCTTTCTCTGAACAGAGTACCTCGTCATCCAGAAGGTTTTAACAGATTCGACAATCACCTTTCGTGGAGCCATTATACCACGTGTCAGCAAGTTTCGCTATCTTGGCACAACAATAACTCACAATCTCAATGACAGCGAAGAAGTCCGGATAAGAATAGGGATCGGAAAGGCAGCACTTCGGAAGTGCAAATACTTGGCATCTTCGCGTGTTTCCCTTGACACAAAGTTACAGCTAGTACAGTCTTTAGTGATTGCAAAGTGATTTATGACTCCACCACACTCACCTTCAAAGCAGCTAACCTAAAGCGCTTCGATGCTTTTGGCAGAATGATTTGGCGAACCCTGCTGGGCATAAAGTGGTCAGACTTCATCACAAATGAAAGGCTGGCTGAACTGATTGGTGGACGGTGGTGTCTCACAAGTGATGAGGTCTTAGAGCGGAAGGCGAAATGGTGCGCTCATGTGATGAGACAGGGAGGCCTACCCAGCGCAGCTATAGATGGTCTGCCTCGAGGCAGGGGCCGCCCTAAGCTGCGCTGGATAAACAACGTCACAAAGTGGAGTGGAAGAAGCGTCAAAGAACTGAGACGAGAAGCGATTGAAAGACACCAGGTGATGGCGGCAACTCCAGGAGTGCGCCACCATTACAACCTGAGGACGAGGCGGCCACAGACGCAAGTCTATGCCGAATGATGATGATGATGATCTGAACCCACACTCCTCAGGAGGGAATTGTACGTCAAATGTGTACAAACTATCAACAGCTGCTGTACAGTGATTCTCATAAAGATTTTATGGTCCTTACAATTTGAACAAACTAACAAAGGCTTACCCTCCCTTTCTAAGATTTATTTGATCGAGTTTTAATGTTGAGAGTTTTAATGTTGCCTGTACGTTTTATGAATAACTATGATGAACGTGTATACGCGTTGACATGTACACACAAAAATAGGCCTACCTCGTGTTACGTCACTCGTATAATTTTGGCGTGTCGTGTTTGGGCACCAGACCCTAACTGTGTTGTTACAATCAGCTACAGAGTGTGGGGTTCGCTACCCGGTCATGACACTTGCGCCCCTTGAGGAAGGCATTTAACCACAATTGCTCCTTAACAAATTGAGAAGCTGTTTCATCTGCTAGGCTCTTGTAATACGGACTGTAAAAGGGTAAACCTGTTTCACCCGCATGTGCGGCACACCCGCGTGAGTACTTTGCAACATGCCCCTGGTGATAGGGTCGATGGCCCAAATCAGTCAATTTGTAGCCCTTACAATGTATTGGCTGTCCGTGGGTATTTGATGGAGGCGATCTCTCGAAACAAAAATTTGGACTAGTAACGCGGCAAATTTGATTTAACACAAAAGAGACGCATGCATATTATTATTCTCGAATTGGTTCCTGTATTATTTGAGTTGTTTGTTTGCATTTCAGACATGCCATGGGTCAATATATTATATCCGTGTGTTTCCCCTTGGGACTCAGTTATCAAGATTATCGCACCCACCAGACTGGAAACAACAAAGTGTGTTGAAATTGACACAATGGGTGTTGACACAGACAGCAACAAATCAAACTTTGTACCGTGGCTAAAATAACACTAAATTTTGAAGAGAAAACAAAAATCAAATTTTGGCAGCATAAACCACCGAATCTTCCTAATCGCCTTAATACGTACTTTGAAAAAGACGCTCATGTGGACAACGCATTTTGTCGAAAACATCTACTAAATACGTTCTAGATGTTGCGTACTTCATCTTGGAACAGAATGGGGAAAGTGGAAACATGCATGGACTCTAGACGGGTGTATTTGGAAATGTCTGCCCACGGGTAATGTTTTCACGAGAGACACAGTTTTTTGCCATAATGAAGATTATACATGAATAGATCATGTCGGTCTGTCAATCATGATGGATAGGCTTAAAGGCACTTGACACATTTGGTCATTGTGAAAGACCAGCTTTCTTACTTTGTTATGTTACGACATTATGCTCAAATTAACAAATCTGTAAACTTTGACTCAATTGGACATCGAAGTTGCAAGAGGAAAACAAATAATAAAAAATAAAAAAAACACCGTTGTTGCACCCATTTTTGTGTAATGCCTCTTTGCCATAAAAGTGTTAATAATTCGGGTGAGAACTTGCCTCTTTCTCAACACTTGTTTACTTCAGAGGGAGCTGTTTCTCTCAATGTTTTTCAACAGTTCTCCATTGCTCGCACCAAGTAAGTGTAGGCCTATATTATGCTAACATTAATTTGAGTCATAACCAATATTGTATAGTGTCTTTTTAAACAAGGAACATACTTTGCAAGATAACCTGCATTTGCAGTGGACACTTACGACAAATAATAAGGGTTACGTGATTTGGGTTATACGAATCAATGGTTGTATCGATGTTTTTTTCACGTTACGGTTTGGTTAAAGTGCGAGCAGTGGCCGATGAGTAAATCTCTGTGTATTCAGGCAGTGGACGATTCGAAGGGTTGTCAACATTGGTCAATGGAGGGAAACATAATGTAGTAATAAGATTGGGCGTGTGCGTGGTTGCAATACATAATAGCATATGTGAGCGGGAAAGCTTTCGGTCATGGGAAAGTACTTTTAACGGCGTTTGCTAGTGCTGCGTGTAGCCTACTAATGTACAGGACTTTTGAAAGACACCCTGAAGACAGGATGCTGGTGATTTCACAGGAGCCCCCTTAGAGGAAGGACTAGTAACAGTTCTGGGCCCAATTTTATAGAACTGATAATGGTCAAAAAGTAGCTAAGCAGAATTTGTTTATCCTTACAAGCAGTATGGTTCACAGCCAAAATAGCATGTCGTCATGTACAATCTCTGACTGATTGGTATCCTGCTTGGTCATGTTGTATACGGTTGGTCTACCTCCATAGTCCCAGTGAGTTTAAGTAACATTTTTTTTTTCAAAGACCCCCCCCCCCTCCACACACACACCCCCACCCCTACTCCCCCCCCCCCCCCACCCAACCTTTAAGCCTGAAACCTTTAAATATTTCTAAGGCATCTATCAAGAAAAACAAATTTGTGCAAACAGGTTGTTTTTCTGCCATTATTCTCTTGCAACTTCGCTGAACAATTTGAGCAAAAATGTTAACAGGATATGTTGTGTCTTTAATCGTGCATGAGCTGCACTTGTCGTATGCGTGTAAATAGGGTTGAATGCTTGAAGTAATACATCCAAATGTACAATGCTTGAGGTATGCCTACAGATCGATGCACTTAAAACCAAGCTGAGCTCAGTGCGGAATTGTCTTGCCTATAGGCTATTCACAAAGAACTGAAAACCTCCAAGTCCAAAATCCGTTGTAAATTGGCTTGCTGATTGGTTTTACCTGTTGGATCGTCCTATAAAGGTAATAAACACCCTTGGTAACTGTCAAAGACCAGCCGTCGATTTCACAACTTCAGATTAATCTTAGGACTTGGGACGAGTCCCAACCCTGCAATGTAGCATGCAGACCTTCAGATTAATCCTAAGTTAAGACGTGTTACTCGTCCTTACTCGCGATAAGGTTAATCGTAGCGTTTCGTGAAATCAACGGCTGTATTCTCACTTTGTGTGTCCCAACGGATGCATAATAAATCTGTGAAAACCTGGACTTAAAGGAACACGTTGCCTTGGATCGGACGAGTTGGTCTATTAAAAGCGTTTGAAACCTTTTTTTATGAAATGCATATGGTTAGAAAGATGTTTTAAAAGTAGAATATAATGATCTACACAAGTATCACTCGAAATTGCACGGTTTTCCTTTTACGTCGCTAACTATCACGGTCGGTCATTTATGGGAGTCAAAATGTTGACTCCCATAAATGGCCGACCGTGTTAGTCGACAGGGTAAAAAGAAAACCACGCAATTTCGAGGCATATTTGTGTAGATCATTGTATTCTACTTTTACAATATCTTTCTAACCATATACATTTTACAACAAACGGTTACAGAACGCTTTTCAAAGACCAACTCAACCGATCCAAGGCAACGTGTTCCTTTAATTGGTCATCGAAGTTGCAAGCGAATAATACAAGGAAAAACACCCTTGTTGCACAATATTATAATTTTGTGTGCTTTCAGACGCCTAGGAAAAGTTCAGGCCCGAAGTCTTGAATAAGATTAAGTTAATTTGATTGAGAAATTAATTACCCCTTTCTCAAAAAATACCTTACTTCAGATGAAGCCGTTTCTCACATTGTGTTACTACCAACAGCTCCCCGTTGCTTGTCACTATACGTTGTAAAACGCATGTCAAAGAACCCAGTGCACTTTTCGAAAAGAGAAGGGGTTCGCCCCGGTGTTCCTGGCTGTGGCTGCTGTATGCGCCGTAGCATCTTGTCAACCCTTAAAAGGTGCCAAATAATTGGGTCTAAGAATTCATCACTGCAATAACATATATTTCTGAAAGTTTGTATATACTCAGCGCCTTGAGTACGTTGTTTTGTAGATACGTGCGCTATATAAGACTTCGATATTATTATTATATTATAATACTGGTACGCAATTATTATTAATTCGTACTTTTAAGATTGTTATGCATTCGTGTCCTTACTCTATGTTAGGACACACCAAGTGAGAATACTGAGACTCGCAAGGGACTCATACAGAGACACCAATGAACTTGTCTCTCAGCTAATCACCTGGTCACCAAAACAGGAAAGGAGAATTAGGGGGAAACATAAGCTCAGCTATATGGATGTAAATGCTAGGGACATCGGGGTGCTCCTAGCTTATCCTAACCTAATGAGATCTAAACAGGGATGGGCGAGCACCAACATGATTCTGACCTTTGTCGACTAGAGAGGGGGGGGGGGAGAATTGTTCATTGCCCAGATTGCCCAGGAGATGACAACGCTCGTCGAATTGCTATTTTAATTATACAAAAAAAACTAATAAACAATTTAATATTGTGAGCTAACGAAGTTCGTGATGTCCCAAATTATGCTAACCTGATTTGATTGCTAATAAAATGACAATATAAATCAATCCAACCAGCTGTTTGTTTGAACGGTTCAACATATTATGGTCTAGACACGAATAATTCACAGATATGGTTTAAAAAGCGAAACAATGCATGTAATGTATGTATGTTGTTGCAATCATGACGGCCATTTTTGAAGGGGCCCCTTTGTGATTTACTGATAAAAAAGTCGTTAGTTTGTAATTTTAACTTTAAAATAATTTCCGATTTTTCCCACCAACCGCCAATTTTTGACATGCTTTGACTTTTACTATGAATGGTCCTTGGTCTGATGAAGAAATAAAAACGGCCATGATCATTCCTAACTAAAGCTGGTGGATTACTTGTTAGTATAATAGTGCGGTTTGGTTTTAGTTGAACGTTTAATTGATTTATTATTTTGTTTAACTACTGCTTCATCGTTTTAAATAATGTTCTTTGGTACCAACTTTGTTGGCTTTAGATGATTTTAAGTCCATTCTTTTGGGGTTTTGGGATGATTTTAAGTCCATTCTTTTGGGGTTTTGGGAATCATTTGGAAACTTGTCTTTTAATTAGTCTGGAATTGTTGAGTGATTTTATTAGCGTTTGGGTTCTATCTCCTTTTTTTAAAATTATTACGAAAACCGTATCCACTTGCAAGGATCCGGTCTGAGGTTGGATTCGGACCGGGGTCCACAGAGAAAGAAACCACCAAACACACCAAAATATGGGTTTGTAGCAATACCCGATAGACCGACCGTTTTACAGATACAGAAAATATGTAATTTTCCTGTTTTGTTTTCTTTTCGTTTTCATGTGGCGTCTTTGTGAAAGGAACATGCTACCTCATATACGGCAGTTCCGAAAATAAGAACATTCCCAAAGGGGAAACACTTCGTCTTCTTCACCATGCCAAAGCCCTACTTGAAACCGCCTGATCGGGTTCACGTAGACGTTTTTCGCAGCAAGTGTACCTTAGGGGTATGGTCTTACATGCGAGGAGGGGTTATTTCTATCTTATAATTTTCTCAATGATTGAGCTTAAGTGGCACCCTCCAACCAATGCGGAGGACGGTATTGTTGCTGCTGTACCACGGACCTAATTGGCGATGATCTGGAGCAAAACCAGTGGTTGATGCATATAACACTTACACGTTCACCTGATAAGTGCTGGAAATGGCATAACGATACACCTAGACGTATTAAATGCAGTGGACACTATTGGTAATTACTCACAGTAATTATTAGTATAAAACCTTAATTAGCAAGTAATGGGGAGCTGTTGATGTTATAAAACATTGTAAGAAACGGCTCCCTCTGAAGACACGTAGTTTTCAAGAGAGAATTAATTTTCAAAGAATTTGATTTCAAGACCTAAGATTTGGAATTTGAGATCTCGAAATCAAGTATAGGAAAGCACACAACATCGTTTGACAAGGGTTCTTTTTCTTTCATTTTGATCTCGCAACTTCGACGACCGGTTGAGGTCAAATGTTCACAGGTTTGTATTTTGTGCATAAAGTTGAGATACTCCAAGTGAGAAGACGAGTCTTAGACAATTAGCATAAGTGTCCATTGTATTTAAAACTTTGCCTCATATTTATTATAGTTAACTCATCGTTTCAAACACCGTTTACACTAATACAACTAGAATGGGTATACGGCTAGAACAGTATACCACCGCGCATGCCTTGAGTCGGTGAGCGCTCTGCGGGAGTGCCCATGTGGAGCTTTTGCACGTTCCAAAATGGACCCCACAAGGGGGTTCAGCGTTCAGCCTGGACCCCACAAGAGAATGGTAATGAAGAGGGAAACATGGAATAACACTCAAATTTGTTAGTTTGTGTGCGGCACTTAAAAATGCTGTGTTTTATCTGCCAAATGGCTGAATAAACATTGTTTTTGAAAACTGCGGAAGATTAGATTTTCTTTTTTACTATGCAATTTTTCTTTTTTAAGATAAAGACCAACATTTTTGAGTCAAATGTGGTGAATTGTGCGTGAATGCGTTTAAGATCGTTCTGCAATTTAAACTAAGATAATTAATGCAGGGTAATGTGTCAGATCGTCGTATCCTTTTTCGTCACAATGCACGCGCTAATGGACAAACCAATCCATTGACAAACTAATATTACATTAACTAATTAACTCTGTGCAAAATTTTACCCGAAATTGCCAATATAGTTTAACGTCATTCGAAATACAAACCAATCCATTGACAAACTAATATTACATTAACTAATGATCTTTGTGCAAAATTTTACTCGAAACTGCCATTGTTGTGTAACGTCATTCGAAATACAAACCAATCCATTGACAAACTAATATGACATTAACGAATGATCTTTGTGCAAAATTTTACCCGAAATCGCCAATGTTGTTTAACGTCATTCGAAAACTTGCACATTGTTACACTCGAGTTTTTTTCGAGTGTAATGTATTTCAAGACGCGAGCATACGGGGTGCCGCGCGTCTTGAAATAGGGCTCTAGGCACGGGGTTGGGTTATTAACAGTCATGGGCAAGACTTTTAACGGCGACGAGATAACCTCCGAGTTCAAATATCACTGAATTTTGGTTTCAACATACAATTACATTACATCGCAATGTTATCATCGCAGCATCTTCTAATAATTTTATTTATGTTTTAAAATAGTTAAATTTTAATTTAACTTTTGTGTTAAAAAGAAAATGGACACTTGGTAATTTACTCAAAATAACTGTTAGCACAAAAACTTCGAGCAATGGAGAGCTCTTGATAGTATAACGCATTGTGAAAACGAGTCACTTTGAAGTGGTGTAGTTTTGAGAAAGAGGTAATTTCTCACTTAAATAATATATATAAAAGACTAATTAAAAGCCTAAGCCTTTGTTATGTATCTGAACCCACACAAAGTTATGCACCAAGGGTGTTTTGTCGTGTATTATTCTTTTGCAAATTCGACTACCAATTGAGCCCACATTTTTGCAGATATTTTTATTTTATTTTATGCATATGTTGTGATACACCAAGTGAAAAATACAGGTCTTTGACATTCAGTCGCAAGCTAAACAAAATATATTTCGGCAATAAAATGTCATTGCAATTAAATGTTTCCTTTTTGATGATAACCAATTCAATTTGTAAACAATTTTTCTAAAAGCACGTTGATATCGAGCCGCATGACTACCTTCAGATTGAGAAACGCAAACTTAGAACGAACCATTTAAAGTAACTAAACAACTTAAAGTTGACTGAACGTACACCAATGATAACCAAAAAGGGAGACGTGAAAGTTTACTCTTACCTGTTATCCACTGCGTAGCCGAGACGACTCCAGTGTTTGCCATGGTTGATGTTGAGCTATACACACTATTGCACCTGTAGTTCACACAAACTGAAGCTTGACAATAATTACAGCCTCTATATCAGTGCGTATAGCTTCCGTGCAAAGACAGCAAGGACACCGTAGTAGCAAGGAGATACGCCTCTCTTAATATTTATGCATGAGGTACGTCACAATGCTAACCCAAAACAAGGCGATGGGCGCAGCCACTGCAAGTGATGGGGGAATAGCGCCCATAGCCTCATTTTCGGTAAGAATTATGACGTCATGCATAAATATTAAGAGAGGCGTATTGCGCAGGTAGACATATCCACCTCAATGTGCGCAGGACATGCCTGGATGCGCATGCGGGTCCTGCGAACTGTGCATAGCCTAATGTAGTAGTCTGCCTTGTTTTGTCATCGCTGTCTCTATTCGTTCACGAAGTCGCCATAACTGCTCTAAATAATTGAACTGGAGTGTAATTCAACTGCAAATGAACTGGTACTATTGTATTATGCATCCATGACGTATAGGTTACCATGGCTTTACACGCTTATTAACACCATTACCCTCAAGCCAGAGCCGCCAATTGGGCTGATATTCAAAATGAAGTCGTGCGTGAAAATTACTGTCACTAGACAAGTTCCGGAGTGTGCAAGTGCGACGTAACCAAGCCCAACTATTGATCAAGTTTATCCTACAACCGTGCCTATACCATCGTAAACTCGGCTGACAACCTTGATACAAACTTACATAATTTGATGACACTGGCTTGTGGTTCACTCGTAGTTTAACAATCCCACAGTAACTACACTTGTTTGATGTGTAGATCATTACTTTACTCTGCGTCAGTGAAGTTAATAAAGAGATGTCCCCTCGGTCCACTAAAGCGAAATAGGTAGTTCCGGCCGCGATGTCCATTTTGCCTCCACAGCAGAACTAAAGTGGAATGAACTTTGCGGAATGGAATTAACAAAGACAATTTCCCAAAGGCACTGGACACGCTTGGCCAAACATAAAAGTGCATTAAAAAAATTTAAAAAAAATTGCATGGGAATAATGAACGGAGAAAAGGTTCCTTGTTGCATGTTTCAGATTTATAATAAAACGCTTCAGTTGAAGTCTTTCAGCATTAATTGTGATAACAATAGTGAGAACATACACCTTTCTCAAAACAGTTATCCATTGCTCGTAAGGTCTTATGCTTACAATTATTTGGAGAAATTACCAATAGTGCACAGTGCCTTTAAAGCCATTGGACACTTTCGGTACAGAAAAAAAAAGTTCACAAATTTACAAATAATTTACAGGGTTTACAGAAGGTATTGGTGAAAGACATCTCTTGAAATATTATTCCATGAAATGCTTTACAGTTTGAGAAAAACATAATAACAATATCATTTATTTTAAACACATGTCATGTTCGGCGAAACGTGCGGAAACCAAGGGTGGATTTTCCCGTTATTTTCTCCCGGCTCCGATGACCGATTGAGCCTAAATTTTCACAGATATGTTAGTTTATATACAAGTTGTGATACACAAAATACACGAAGGGGACTTGGACAAAACTGTTAACCGAAAATGTCCAATTGCTTTAAAGAACGAAAATTGCCAAACAAATGGTTTGATACCCAACCATGCAATGCCTCAAAAGCCAAATGATCATGTTCACACTAGATACTAACGATCGTGTACAATACTAACGTTAAAGAATAGCTGATTTTATTCATTGGTTGAAATAATCGCCTCGGATAGCTAATCCAAAATGAGCTTGCTATTATAGTTGTGAGATTTCGATGAAAAAGGATGACGTTGCCTTGGATCGGTCGAGTTGATCTGTGGTAATCGTTCTGTAACCGTTTTTTGTTAAATTTATATGGTTAGAAAGATATTGTAAAAGTAGAATTAAATGATCTACACAAATATGCCTCGAAATTGCGTGGTTTTCTTTTTACCCTGTCGACTAACACAAATGGCCGACCGTGATAGTTCGCGACGTAAACGGAAAACCGTGCAGTTTCGAGTGATGCTTGTGTGGATCATTGTATTCTGCTTTTAAAACATCTTTCTAACCATTATATGCATTTCATAACAAACAGTTTCACACGCTTTTAATAGACCAACTCGTCCAATCCTAGGCAACGTGTTCCTTTACAGAGGATGAAATACAACGCTGATTTTTAACTATATAATATTTTTGATCGTAGAGATTTCCAATCGATAGTTTTCTATTATGAAAAACAATCTTACCTCACGGATAATAAATGATCGATTGCTTTGTAGTTAATAACTTGAGTACCTGTTAACTGCATCGTATTGGACAATGAAGGTGGCATTAAACACTTCCGAGCAGCCCGGGAAATATTGACAAAATGGACCAACTTTAAGCGATCGTAAGGCAGGTTGTAGTTGTATTGAAGGTTACAACAAATGTTTGTTTTATAAAATTAATATTGTTTTAAATGCAGTGGACACTATTGGCAATTGTCAAAGACTAGCCTTCACAGTTGGTGTATCTCAACATATGCATAAAATAACTATTTGAGCTCAATCGGTCATCAAAGTTGTGAGATAATAATGCAAGAAGAAAACAACCTTGTCGCACGAATTTGTGTGCGTTTAGATGGTTGATTTCGAGACCTCAAGTTCAAAATCTGAGGTCTTGAAATCAAATTCGTGGAAAATTACTTCTTTCTTGATAACAACGTCACTGTTTCTCACAATGTTTTATGCTACCAACCTCTCTTTTTTTTTGGGGGGGGGGGTGGGGCGGGCGGGGGGATTCTTGCTCTAGTGGTTTGAACAGAATAATAGATGTGCGGATATGAAACTGAGATTGATGAATTATTAAAATTGGTTCATGGATCATAACTAAAAGGATTTAACTTAAAGTTTGTGTGCCCAAAATAAGGTCTTGTTGTGTACACTATAATGGGTCCCTTATAGACTAATCTGCCATCCAACACTGTTTGTCAACCTCTTTATAGTTTACCCATCCCCAAACACTACTTAACAGTATAACAGTAGAGTGATACTTAAGGGTAGTTCAAAACACAAATTAGCGAAATTGATTTACGATTTTGTTGTTGAACAAAAATGAAGCTGGTCAGCCACCAACACCCCTTAGCTGCTTAGGAGGGTTAAACACGTGTCAAGAACGCCCTATCGCTGGATTATTACATGGACATCGCATATTTGTGCGTTTTAGGTTTGTGTCATCTTCAACGACTAAGCAGCGAGACCCGTCAATCATTTGCTTAAGATGAAAGGAGCACATCAATAATGATGCCCTTCGTGATAAGCCAGTCTGGACTCCTCGTACATCAAGCTAGGATGAACTTCATTTAATAAAGGGGGTGGACACATTTTGTAATGTCAAAGGCTAGTATTCTCCCATAGCATAAAATAACATACCTGTGAACGTTGGAACTCAATACTGGTTGTCGAAGTTGGCTAAAACGTAAATCCGGGCGTTGCCGTATCCTCATATAAGGAAGCATTCTAGCGGAATCGTTTCTTATGTAAGTTATTTCTTGCATTGTAAAATAATTAATTTGTAAATGCTCCCTATTGGGAGCCGTTATTGAGCTGATGTGAATCAATCGATTCCATTTTCCCATTTACTTGTTTCTCTTAATAGGCACTTGACACCATAATTATATCACTCAAAATAATTGTAAGCATAAACGTTAACAATGAAACAAGCAACGGGAAGCTGTTGATGGCAACACATTTTTAAACTGCTCCCTGAAGTAACTTGTAGTTTTTGAGAAAAGGGTAAAAAGAGTTCAGGCGTAAGCTCTTTAATAGTAGGCTTCTGAAGGCACACTTACTAATTAAACTGTGCTACAAGGGTGTTCCTTCACCTTTGATGACAAGTTGAGTCAAAATGTTCACAGATTTGTTAATGTATGCATCTGTTGGGACACACCAAGTGAGAATACTGGTGTTTGACAATTACCAAAGGTGTCCAGTGACTTTCGTCTAATAACCACTTACATTAGGTTCAGCTCATGACAAGGTCAACGCATGCGACAGCCCCAGTGTCATTCCAAACGACTGCAACAGTTGATCATTCGACTGACAGCGCCCCCAGCGCCCCGCCCTATTCATGTACTTATAATTCAATATAGTTCGGCGCGACTCCTTGCCTATCTGAGCAAAGTGTTACACAATGTAGTATGCATGGGCGCCTAACGTTACACGTTAAAACTATTCCTGCATCACGTGAGTGCAATGTTGACATTCACTGTGCAAACCTACATGCCCACTTAATCTTTTGTTTTTCTTTGTATGGGCACTCCCACAAGCAGTGCTTAGCTGTGCCCCCAATTTCCTGAAATTGTGTGTATTACTTTGCTAAAATTGTATTTATATTAATTGAGGAATTGGGTATAAAAAAATTGTACTGAACTGATCTGAATTTATCCATTCAGCTACTTTTTATGTCAAGTATAGCTGCACTTAAAGACCGTTTCAAATACCAAGTGCTGGGGTGCGTTTGGCGGTCGTAACCAACAACTGTTTTAATTGAACTTGCTATCGGTTAACCACTGGCCAGTGGTGACCGAAACAGTTATTGGTTACGACCGCCATTCTAATAATTATTTTGAGTAATAGTGTCCACTGCCCCAGCCTGTTTGAGTAGACCTCATGCATATTCGTGTGACGTAGTTTAGCTTTGTGAGATGACCTGTAGACAATAAGCTCATTAAAGTGGTGAAAGAAAAACGGCCGGGATCAGGGGGTTTACGGCGGCAAATGGGGGTTAGTTAAAGACGGCTTCCCTAACATGAGCTGGAGGAGGTAGAGGGCGCTATCAGTATAAATATGTACAACATTTGCCGTAAGTGGGGTGGGCGGGGGCACGGAATATCTGGGGAGGACGTAGTCTCCTGCCACACCGGTACCGAGCATGAAATAAACAAAACAACAAACTATTGTTCTATTCTTTGTTGTTACAGCAATGTACATGTTGAAGTATTTAACTAAACTTATAAAAGGTTCGTGGAGTTCGTGCAGTTTTTTCCTCGTGAACTTTGCTGTGTGTTGTACCCTACTGTCAATCTGCAAATTGTTGAGTCAGAGGGCGTCGATCTCAAATTGTTGTGTGTGTGCTCACATAACACGTTCCTGTCAAGGATTGTATGCAGTGGCATGAGGCCTGCGTATCATGTTCGTTGGTTGATGGAATTAGCGGATATTAAAAATTAACACATGATAGATTGCATACAACCATGTTTATCAATATTAGGCAGATCATAGAACTGGTCATACAGATCAAGGATCACCAGAAATGAAAACTAACATGTTAGTACGGGTACTGTAGTAGAGTGGTAGCCTGCAGTGTTATGCGATGGTGTACGATGTATGTATAGTTGGGACTGGGCTGTGGGGCTCGGCAGCAGCTCGACATGCCACCAAATCTGGCCGTAAAGTTTGTCTCATTGGACCAAGGGAACCAACAGAAAAGGTAGAGATCAAGTAGTAAATAGAGATCAAGTAGTAATCGCAAAGTAATAGGCCACATAAATAAACCTGCAGTAGAAGATTGTTAAATAAGTTCATATGGATAGAGTTGAAGATCATGACATAACAAATTTGTTTTACAAAGATGACGGCGGGGCAAACAAGCTCCAGAACATTTCCGACCAATTAGTCCAAACCACGCCTACAACGTCTTCTATTTCAACCAAGAGAGGGTATAAAAAGGCAGTTCGTTATTGGACATGGTCACCCGGCTGACAAAGCCCCCTAGCTTAGAAGTAAAACGTAAACACTAGTATAAAATTACATGTAAGTAACATCATTATACATAGTTTGGATTTGTAAAAACGAATCTTTTACTTCATTCTACAGTAGAATAGTTACTAAGCCCCACAATAATTGGCACACACTTGTACAACCCATTTTAATGAATCGGCGGGAGTCCACAATTTTTGAATAATTTTTTTTTTTTTTTTTTTGCTTTTTTTTATAGTTAAGAAGGAATTGTTTTTCCCATTTTTGTCAACGGTAAAGGTGGGAACTTTTCAAGACATTTTAGTTTGTAATTTTGGCTCGTAATTAAACACCAGCGGTGAAAATAATGTCAGCCATTTTTCGATGACTTGGAAAGTCCTTCAGTTTGTTACTACAACACAATCCAACAACTCAACTGGAACCAGGCCGACGTATGATGGGTCACTAAACCACGAGTATTAATTTATCAAATTTACCCAGAATCCTCCTGGGACCCGAAATCCAAGGATAGCTCTGACCCCAGAGTTTGTAGAGTGTGGTGTTGTGTGACCTTAAACATTAGTTCCATTCAGACTCTGTTATCTTTTTTGTTTCCTTTTAGGAGCGTCCATCTCGTGATATTTTCAGTTCTCACTATGACGCCGGACGCAACGTACGCAAATACCAAGGCACCGATCACATTCGCTCTCTATTAACAATGCGTACTCTTGAAAGCCTCAAGAACCTTGAACAGATCACAGGTAAGTAAATAATATATATGTTAACTTTGGACCACCTTTAGATTCTGTATGCTTGGAGGATTATCGGCATTAGCGAAATACTCATGTCAACTCATGCTTCTGTTGTATTTTGACCTTTGTATTGACCCTTGTGTCAAATTATGATTAGCCAGTGCATCACATAATGTGGTTGTATGACCGTTAGTTTTATATGAGATTGTGTTTTGGGGCCCTTTGCGGATTTCTTGAAAATATATTTTCAATAAGGTTTATATGAGTGGTAAGGATACATTGTAGTTACTTAGTCTGAAAGCTTTCTGATTTTATGATTTATACTAAAACCATTTTTCGATGAAACATGTCCTTCTGAAATCCTAAATAAAACGCAACAGGATGTCGAATGTCGCAACCAAAATTAAGGACATAAACGTTTACATGCTTAAAAAAATAACGTGCATATTTATTTCAGTATTTTAACCATTGACTCACAAAATGGATTAAGCCCGATTGTTCATAGGTTTGCTAATTCATCGTTGACCGCAAAAACATGGACACCCGGAACTATTATTAACAATTCTAACAATAATTATTGTCCATAACCTTTAACAATGAACCCAGTTATGGGTGAAGACGTTGCTCTTATTATACCGCGTTTGTATTTTCAGGGATAAAACTTTTCAGTGACGTTGGTCATTTGTTTTACGGCAAAGACATCGATGGCCAACTGACAGCAATTGCCAAGGAAGGAGGGCGTTTCCTCTCTGCATCTGAAGTGCAAGACCTATATCCATTTCTAGACACAAGCAAATATGGCGACCAAGCTTTCTTGTTCCCACAAGACGCCGGTTTCGTCAACCCCCGCCTTGTTGTGGCTGCCCAACAGAAAGTTGCAAAAGAACAAGGTTGCGATATCATCGATGACGTAGTAGAGTCAGTTGAAGAGGAGAGCTACCAGACTGACAAGGAGGCAGTGATGAAGATCATCACGAAGTCAGGGAACATTTTTTGGTCGAAAAAGGTGCTGTTATGTTGCGGTGTGTTTACGCAACTGAAAGATCTCCTGCCACGTGATTTAGAGCTGGATCTTAAAGTAGACGGGACATTTGTTGTGAAACTTGAATTGGGAGAGGAAGATGTAGCGAGGTTGAGCACGATGCCTACCGGAACATCGATCACTGATCCAGAATTAAATTGTTACTTTCTGCCTCCAATTAAATATCCAGATGGTAAGATCTTCCATGAAAAAAACTCGGGGTCACACGAGAGAAAGGTCTGTGTCCGTGAAAATTCGCGAGAAAATCACTATGAAGTTCACAGTTAACACTAATGTGAACAAAATGTTGCCTTAGTGGTTTGGTTTAATGAACGATGATTAAAACACATTTGTAAGAAACAAAATACCCTTTATTTCAAACGTTTTCTCAAAGTACTATTAAAAGTAAATTTATTTAAATATTAACTCAATAGAGGGAGATTTGCGACCATTCAGCTTAACGTTATGTGCTCAGTCAAGTGAGCTTATTGGCTCGCATGTCCACGGTCTCCCTATTTTGTCAGTTATTTTGAAGTAACGTAGTTTTCGAGGAAGAAGTAATTTTCCACGAATTTGATTTCGAGACCTCTCTAAATCGAGCATCGGAAAGCACACAACTTCGTGTGCAAGGGTGTTTTGTTCTTTCATTATTATCTCGCAACTTCAACGACCAATATTGAGCTCAAATTTTTAAAGGTTTGTTATTTCATGCATACATGTTGAGATACACCAAGTGAGAAGATTGGTCTTTGGCAATTACCAAAATTGTCCAATGTCTTAAAACAAAAACTTACATTTTTGTTTTCATCAGGGAAGACCTACATGAAGATAGGACCAGGTTACTTTTACCAAACTAGACTCACGACTCTCGAGGATGTGAAACGATGGTATCTATCGGCGACTAACCAGGACTACGTGGACAAACTCAAGGACATCGTTTTAAGTATTGTAAAAGGTAAGTTAAGTTGAGAACCGATACAATCTAGTAACGTCATATAGTAATATCCTGATAAGTAAAGAAACTTAAAGGAAGATTACCGGGGAAATAAAAGTGCAAGATCACATAATAATATGCATCAAATTATACAGGGTCTAATTATGATGATGGTATAAAACACCCCTTTAGATATTTCTGTACAAAATGTCATATTTGATGACAAATCAATAAAACATGTTTCCCGTTTGAAGTTTATCGCTCAGTGAGCGTTTTTATTCATTTTGTTTAAATCGATGTCATGCAAAAATGTGAAATCGGTTGTTTTTCGTGACCCAGATGACTGATCGATCTCAAACTTCGTCGGGTTTGACAGTTCATGTGTATGGTGGAATAAATCAATTGCTTACACTGCCATCAGCTGTTTTGTTTAGCAAAACCAATTCTGTAATATTCCTTTATTCAATAACAGTTGTGAAATAACTAATTGCATTTTTTCCAAAACTGGATTGAGGTACCAATATTAACTTATGCTATATCCTGCAGCGAGGGACCTGTTTTATTGCAAAAATGTGATGTAATGCATCAATACTGACCAACCAAAATTTCCCCATAGGTTATGAGGGTTTGTTTCGTATTTTGCCAACGAGTTGTTTATCCAAGTTTGTTGTTTTTATCATGTCCAGGCATTGCCTGGATTGGTCAATAAGCTTATTGTGCCCCGACTATTTAGTTAGGTCTTTAGTTTGCGTCAGCTATACCATTGGCAATTTGTTTTTTAAACAAAGAATAATCCCGGCAGGGCTTTATGCTACTTCCTTCTAATCAAATCATTTTACCATTTTGATTGACAATCCCTTTGGGACGTGTGGCAATGTCCAGCTTAGGATAATACGGCGAGTTGGCTGACCGGTGTTTACGCAACAGTTTTTTTTTTTTGTACGGCTTGGGTCATAAGTTCGCTCAAGGATCAGTGGTTATGCATGGACAAATTTCGTAACTGTCAAAGACCAGCATTCTCACTTGGTGTTTCTCAACATATGCATATTAAAGCCTGTGCAAATTTTGACTCAAATGGTCGTCGAAGTTGAGAGAGAAGAACAAACACTCTTGTCATACAAGTTTTGTGCGTGCATGGATGCCTTGAATTTGAGCCCTCGGCTGAGGTTTTCTTTTCAATTCAAATATTTTAGTGAGAAATTACTTGAACCGTTCCTCACAATGTTTTATACTATCGTCAGCTTTCCGTTGCTTTCCGTTACACGTTACCAAGTAAATTGTTATGCTAAAAATTATTTTGAGTAATTAGCCTACTTATGTTACCAGTGCCGTTAACGAGTGGTTGTTCAGTGAGCTACCTATAATAAGGGCATGCGCCAAGAAGTTGAAGTGCAATTGACTCTTCTCATGTGTACTCAGGGCGACCGGTGTCGCATGCAATTATGTCCTCTATGCAATACTGTCCGGATGGCATTATTGCATATGCACTAATGTCTGCTGGACGGTTTTGCATATACAATCGTGTCCGCCCGGACGCTGCTGCATATAGCAATTGTGTCCGCCCGGACAAATTTGCATATGCAGTTGTGTCCGCCCTCGTGCAAAACCGTCCTTGCAGTAAATTAAACGCCATTGGTCGACGCAACACGTTCGCCTGTTTTTACAAGCTTGTGCATGTCATGAATGACATAGACCTTTTCGCAAATACTGGGGCGCGCGCGTAAAGCTTGAAATTAGGTGCATTGTGGTCTAGCTGATTACAAATTTGATTCATATATATCCCACAATGCACCTCATTCAACAGTCTGCGCTTGCGCATTGGTATTTGCGATAAGGTCTATGGGAAATGTTCGGTCGTTGGGTATTCGCTGCAATTTCATAAAATACGTGAATATTCATGCTGCGTATAATACGTAGGTTCAGTGCATGCTCGCTCACTTACGCGCGCACATACATTTACAGTCATGTACATGGCCGCCGGACGGTTTTTGCATAGCCCCGGACACGATTGCGTATGCAAAAACGTCCGGAGCGGACAGTGTTGCATGGCGGACACAGTAGCATCTGACACCGGCATTTTAACGCACGCTATCATTTTGTTATAACTGGTCCACTCTGCACTGTGCTGTGGAACTAGCTAAAGGTTTAAACAGCTCTGCAGCGATGCAACTTTGCCCGTAGGTTGGTCCCTAATAGTAGTCTAGCCTACGAGACAGAGGTCAGGCATAGTTTAATCAAACAATGTTCAACTTAAAGCCGGCCTCAGGTCGAACAAGATTTCCTTGCGCCCGCAACATACCGTCGGCAACGCGCAGACAAAAAAATTATGGTCAGGTCACAACAACTGAGAAATCGTGCGCCTGCGATTGGTTCTCGACCGTCGGGTCACGTCGTACAAGTTGAAATTGTTCTACTCTTGCGACTTTGCATTTTTTTTTTTTGAGCGGCGACTGTTTCAGATTGTCTTAAAATCATCGCAGTTACGCTCAGGTCGTAAATAATTGCCGACTGAAAGTTCCCGATGGTCTTAGCTCATGCGCAGTGTGATCCTAAAAACGCAAGGTCGACCTGAGGCCAACTTTAGTCTGTGCGCAAACTGTGCATTGGTTTTTACACAAACTAGGAACAAGTGGTAATTTACAACTTATTTCCACTTCAGCCTAAATAGTAATGGCTGATAGAAAATCTGATTATTTTTTTTGTGTGTATGTGCTATAGGAATCACCCCACTCTCGGTGCAGTCTGAAACGTGCGCATGTTCCCGAACATCCACATCTCTCCCCTATTGCCATATGGTATCGCCCAGATTGGGCCTTGCGGTTGGTGGATACGGGTTTGGAGCGATGATGTCCGATGAGATAGGGAGGATGGCAGCTAAAATGATCGGAGGGGACGAGAATTGGAATATGGATATACCAATGGAAAAATTGAAAGCTCGCTACGTCACGCAGCCTGCAAAGTTGTAAGAATGTCTTGGAAATGGACCACGCCTTATTTTTCCTTTTGATAATTATTCACTTTTATGTACAAACACACTTGATGTTAAATATTTTTGCACAATTACTATTTAGTCATGTTAATAAAAAATACTGTTTGTGTTTGCAGTCATAGGTTAAAAACCCAGTTTTTGTTAGTTCTTACAATGATATTAGTTAAAATAAATTTTATTTAAGAACATTAAAGGATTTGGTTACTTTTTGTAACAGAAAACACAATGTCCACAGATTTACATTAAACTTACACCGTTTGAAGATAATGATAATAGAAAGCTTCCCTGGAAATATTACATGCAGAGGTGCTGTAGTTTTTGAGAAATGAGTAAAACAATGTCATGGAAATCCGTTTTTACATGCTAAAATAATTTTCATCTCATGATCAGTGAGACGAAATTTTTTACTCATTTCTCAAAAACTACAGCACCTCAGCAAGTTGTATTTTCAGGGAAGCTTTCTACTATCACTATCTTCAAACTGTGTAAGTTTAACGTAAATATGTGGACATTTTGTATTTTGTCCCCAAAAAAGTCACAGACCCTTTAAACAATTATTAACACCATCAAACAAATTAATCTGAGAAATTGGTAGTTTCGCCTCCAGACGTGCTTTTGATATGAGACAGTACTTTAATGTGTCATGTCACACTGGGCAATTTACAGGTAACCAGTCTCAACCTCCAAGTTGTGTACTTTTCTCACTTACTGAAATCTCAGTTAAAAAAGCGCGTTCGCGATCAGTGACGTAAATATTTATTATATTATGTTACATAAAGTATTTTTGTGTATATCAATGGCTTTTACACATGTTGATCTCTGCAAATCCATTCTTTTCTTCAAATGTTGACAAATCCATTCTTTTCTTCAAAAGTTGATTGTTTCAATCTACTCCAGCTTTTTTCAGTAATATAACAATGAAATGAAAAGTATTGCGTTTGAATAAAACAAACTTTCAAACAGATTTATAAAGATACAAACAGTAATTTACTTTGTATCCGTGTTTACCTTTGCACTAACACACTCGTAGTAAGAGAATACTGGGAGACTTTGGAACACTAAAGGTGGGTGGCAGCAGACCTACCAGATAAAATACTACTGTTAACTTTTGTGTGAGCACACTACCAAAAATAAATCTACATTGCTGATTTGACACAACCAACATTATTTTAAATAATCGAAAATTGTCACGATTTGGTAAAGTCTACAAACGGTAGTTCACTCTCTTACTTCCTGCAATTGCATATAATGTATTTGACAACAATCTCATCTCGTCGGGGAAAAAAATCAAACACGTTTTCATATTAATTTATACAAATAAATCTGGTAGGTCATAACATAGTGCCTTGTGGTACTCTATCAGTTAATTTAGGGAAGGTATACGTTTAGTAATCACTCCTAAAATTGCTAGCAATAAAAAGTTACTTGCTCACCTTGAATTGGTTGTAACGCTTTTTGAGAATCATTTCACTTTGAACTTGAGAAGATTTTGTATTCCAATTACGGAAAAAAAATTCTACTTGGACTTGACCGCTCCAGATTGTTGACAATATTTCAAACTGTACCACCTTTTCCAATGAAACTTCCTAGGGTAGTTATATTGTATAAAAACTACATCGAACTGTTCCAAAACCCAAAGGTGTACAATGTTGGTCCTAACATCGTGCCCTGTGGTACACCATCAGTAAGTTAACTTGCAAGGTGATAAAAAAAATTAAATTTGTAATCAATTAACAATACTTGTTCTCTCTTAGACCCACTTGAACCCACTTTATACAAAAGTGAGATTAGGGGTATAGAATTCCCAGACCGAATGCGTCTAATCCATTCGGAAACGTAATTTTCAAAAGTACATTCAGTTTTGCAGCTTCAAGCAACGAGATTTCAATCAAAACATCCACAACTGTGATTGTATACACTCGGGTCAAGTTTTAACAAATCAATGTTCTATTTGTTTAATTGCTATACCACGACAGATGTACTGTCGTTTGGTGCAGCAGCTTTAATAACAGTGGAAGGACTTGCATTGCGACTCTCTGATGTGAGTTCTTCAAAGGCAGTGTTATCATTTCCAAGCTGTCTGTCCTCAATTTTCTTTTGGTTCTGTGAAGATAAATAAATCAACCGATCTTAAAAATAAGTGTTAAGCATAAGCAGCATACAGTAAAAGCTCCCCTTTTTAACAACAAGTTTTATGTTTGGAAGTTAGACAGAAACTTCAGTCGTAATGAAACAGTATAAGGACAAAGGGGTAAAGTATGTTCGTAGCCACGGTTATGCTTAAATTCGGTCTCTTAAACGACTGAGAATGTTTCTATTCCCACTGGACTCAGGAAACCTTTTTTTTTTTTTTTTTTTTTTTTTTTTTCACAAGTTCGCCCAAAACAAGGCTTAAAGCCACTCTAGGTAAATTGCTACAAGAAAGAAGAAACATATAAGTGCAGAAACTCAGGAGCTGAAGGTATTAATTGATATTTCTCTTAAAATATGGCAGATCATTCTAGGCTTGCTACTCGGCTGTTGCCGGTGTCCATTTATACTCCTTGGTGGAGAGAAGCATAAAGCATAACGTGCCTTGCTGATAGACACAAGTGTCACGACTGAAGACACGAATTCGAACTCGAATTCTGTATTATAGAGTCTATCACCCAAGACCCCTCGATCGGCCAAGTCACCAAACATTCGCAACTCTAAAAAAAAAAAAAAAAAAATTCTCTTTGACCCTAAAAACTTGTGTCGCATTAAAAAAAGCAGTAACGCAACATTTTGTTTCAAATCAATCAGCGTAGAAGTTATGATAAGTATTGGCGTTGCTGTTGTTGTTGTTGGAGATGTTGTTGCTGATGTTGTTGTTGTTGGAGATGTTGTTGCTGATGTTGCAGCGGTTTTTGTTGATGTTGTTAATATTGTTGTTGTTATTGTTGCTGCTGTAATTGTTGTTTGATGTTTGTTGTTGTTGTTGTTGATGTGGTTGTTGTTGTTGTGTTGTGTTGGATTTGTTATTGTTTGTTTGAATACATATTTTAATAATTAAACAAATAATAATAATACCATAGAGCTATTTGGTTACCTTTGGTGAATCGTTAATAGACAACGTCAAGTCGTCATGAAGCGGATCGCTGTTTCTTGACTTGTCACTTTCCTGCTGATTATACCAGATACTACCGGCCAGTTCCAGTTCTGTCTGGTCTCCACCGGTCTGTGGTGAGAGGTACGAGTGGTTTGTTCCGTTCGTCTCTCCTCGTGTACCCCTCTCGACGGATTTAGCAACGCCAGTCACGGTGGCAACGCTTGGTTTTCGGTTGTAAGATCGCCGGCGACTGGAGGCGCTCCTCAGCCGGACTTCTGATGACGGATGGTCGAAGGGCGAGTCCAGCCCGAGGCTGTGTAGCTCTTTGGTGATTTCAATTTGCTCCTCCTTGCTCAATTGGTTGATCCCATGCTCGGATATGTCGGCACCCAGAATTTCACATTTCAGGGAGCATCTGATTAAAGCAAAAGGAGCAAACTCATAATATGAACAAGTCTTTGTCTTAAAAATCACCCTTAATCTCTGTATTGAAGCCGGAAGTTCTCACCTCCTGCTGATGCTAAACTCTGACTTAATATTGACACCTTACCATTATTGCGTCATCCTTCGGGTGGAACGTACAGTGTTTTGTGTAAATGCAATTAAAGACAGTGGCTGTTAAAGGCAGTGGACACTATTGGTGATTACTCAAAATAATTATTAGCATGAAACCTTACTTGCTAGCGAGTAATGGGGAGAGATTGGTAGTATAAAACATTGTGAGAAACGGCTCCCTCTGAAGTGGAGTAGTTTTTGAGAAAGAAGTAATTTTCCACGAATTTGATTTCGAGACCTCAAGTTTAGAATTTGAGGTCTCGAAATCAAACATCTGAAAGCACACAACTTCATGTGACAAGGGTGTTTTTTCTTTCTTATCTCGCAACTCCAACTACCAATCGAGCTAAAATTTTCACAGGTTTGTTATTTTATGCATATCTTGAGATACAGCAAGTGAGGAGACTGGTCTTTGACAATTACCAATAGTGTCCACTGGCTTTCAACCGAGCTAAATGATTAATTGTGACTCACCTTAGTCCCACCGTTTTGCTGATGATGACGAGTAAAAAAGCGGCAGTCACCAGGGTCCACGAAAACATAGTGACTGCCATCAAGCACTGTACTCCAAGCAGTCTAAAACCACCACCATAAAACAGACCTACGCCACAATATTGAACAAAAAAGGAATTTATTTTATATTATTATTAATTTGTTTTTAAGATTGCATCTGACGTTGGTGCAAGGGGATCTGCTATAGCCTGAAGATCTGAAGTCACACTTCGAGCCCCGTGAATTACGCCAGATATCTGCCATCGTCCATCCCCATCCATAATCACCTTTCACCAACATTTTTGTTCATGGAGAATGAATCAATTCATAGCAACAAATGTACGCTGCTAGCCCAGACGACTGAAAGTGCAGCTGCCAAATTATCACCTCGGACCAATCAACACACTGGTACGGAAAGCATAAGTCATTGCACGTTTATCCATTGAAATCATTGGGTGCGTTCGTTTAGCTTCCCTGGGTCGACCCGGTCTGCCTGCCCCGGTACGTTCGAATAGCTTTGACGGGGCTCACCCGGGTGGGGCCCCAGTGCCCTTCTTGTGGAGGGTCACTTGGGGTGACCTGACTCAGGTGCATGCCGTCACCACGAAAGGGCGAGTGTGATCGTTCGATTAGCTCTTGTCAGGGGCTCACCCGAGTGAGCACCGCGGGGTAGACTCAGGGAAGCTAAACGAACGCACCCATAGTATACAATAAATACGTGGTTCTGGTAAATCAATACCTGTCTTAATCCTTAGTGGATGAGGACAGGGGACCAGTCTACGTATCTACGGACATTTAGATATTGAGAGAGACTTGTATGAATGGGAAGACTTTGGAACGCTAGGTGGCAGCAGACTTACTAGGTAAATTTCCGTTGTTTGCGTTCCGAGCTTGCCCGCATGTGACTTTACCGACAACAATAGATTTACTAGGTAAGCCTGCTGCCACCTAACGTCAAAAAAAAAAAGTCCCACATTACTGTTCCCTCAAGGCAGGAAGTGGTGATACGGCTGTTCGGTGAACATTTTGATCTGTTAAAATATTCTTAACGCTCTAATTAGACCAAACGAGAAAAGCAGATGTTGAAGAAATTTCAATTTTAGATGTGGGAGGAAAACCCACAGAGTCAAGTAGGGACTGGAAACCCAATTCACAAAGTGCCTCCGGTGGGATTCGAGCCGGGGTCCAAGAGGTGGAAGGTGATGGTAGATACCACTACACAAACCTGACCGACCAACCTAACCAAATTACCAGTTTCTTGTGTGAGATTTTCAATTTCGTCCGGTCTCGCGAAGAGTCCAACTGCAGCGAGACTCCAAAATGCCGCCAAAAGATGGACTCCAACAATCCCAACTGGGTCATCAATCTTGAGTTTCTCCAACAGACGAGGAGTGGATACAGCTATACAGCCCCCAACGGCACCAATCACAAAACCTTCCCAGGGCCTGGACAAGGCGCATATTGCTGCGGAAAAAGAAGTGGCTACAATAAGACGTCATTTTAAAGGCAGTGGACACTATTGGTAATTACTCAAAATAATTACTGGCATAAAACCTTTCTTGGTGACGAGTAATGGGGAGAGGTTGATGGTATAAAACATTGTGAGAAACGGCTCCCTCTGAAGTGCCATAGTTTTCGAGAAAGAAGTATTTTTCCACGATTATGATTTCGAGACCTCAAGTTCAGAACTTGAGGTCACGAAATCAGCCATCTATAAACGCACAGAACTTCGTGTGACAAGGGTGTTTTTTCTTTCCTCTCGCAAGTTCGATGACCGATTGACCTCAAATGTTCACAGGTTTGTTATTTTATGCTAATGTTGAGATACACCAACTGTGAAGGCTAGTCTTTGACAATTACCAATGTGTACACTGTCTTTAACTCATGGAACGTGATATTCTTTTTACGTACAATTATTTGTATGTGACTGACCATCACCTTTAGAAAAGAACGGGATCCAATCATTTCACGCAGAAATTAAAAGAGGAAAGCTCAATTTGCCCGGGTTTTGGCCCAGCGAATGATGGTTTTATGAGACCATTTGTCTTTTAGGCCCTATCTTTTTTTTTATTGTACAGGATACATAGTTCGTTGAGTTGTTTGTTCACCTTGTTCATTCGCATGCACATTCATAATGGATGTTCTTTCAGTATAACCATTTTAAAAGCAGTAGACACTATTGGTAATTACTCAAAATAATTATTAGCATAAAACCTTTCTTGGTGACGAGCAATGGGGAGAGGTTGATGGTATAAAACATTGTGAGAAACGGCTCCCTATGAAGTGCCATAGTTTTCGAGAAAGAAGTAATTTTCCATGAATTTGATTTCGAGACCTCAGATTTAGAACTTGAGGTCTCGAAATCAACCATCTATTAAATGCACACAACTTCGTGTGACAAGGGTGTTTTTTCATTCATTATTATCTCGCAAGTTCGATGACCGATATTGAGCTCAAATTTTCACAGGTTTGTTATTTTTATGCATATGTTGAGATACACCAACTGTGAAGGCTAGTCCTTGACAATAAAAAAATTACCAATAGTGTCCACTGCCTTTAAGAGTTTGATAGGTGCCAAAATGCTCAGTTGCAAAAGTGCGTATTTCCCAATTAAAAATGCCAAATATTACTCGCATGCTTGTACGCTATAAATGCTGTCATTGTACATGTACATCTTTTATACTAAGGTTAGACTGTGTACGGTGGCATTCTTAATTATCAACTTAACTAGAAAATAATACAGAATTGGTTTTGTTTTTTGACAAAATTCATTACTCCTAAACAAAGTAGCTACATTTTAACAAAACTAATGTTCAATAAAACGAATTCCTGTTTATATTTGGACGCAAACTAAAAATGGCGAAACAGTCAATGAGGGATTGCATACATTATCGATTGCAAACTCTCAATCGCACGTTTTTACAAAGTAGTTTGGTTCGGGCGCCCTCTGTTGGCAGCTGATTGTAGGAAAGGTGCATGTGAGTAGAACACAGATAATAATTATTTATCCCCGATGCAAATTTAACATCTAAATATTGTCATTCTTCAATGATGTATTAATTGTCAAACTGTAACCGCTGTGTACTTCAAAAGTGGTTTTCCCTTTTGTCACTTTTCGTTAGAAGCAGTGGACACTATTGGTAATTGTCATAGACTAGTTTTCACAGTTGGTGTATCTCAACATATGCACAAAATAACAAACCTGTGAAAATTTGAGCTCAATCGGTGGTCGAATTTGCGAGATAATAATGAAAGAAAAAAACAAAAATTTGTCACACGAATTTGTGTGCTTTCTGATGCTTGATTTCGAGACCTCAAATTCTAAACTTGAGGTCTCGAAATCAAATCCGTGGAAAATTACCTCTTTCTCGAAAACTACGTCACTTCAGAGGGAGCCGTTTCTCACAATGTTTTATACCATCCATCTCTCCCCATTACTTGTAATCAAGAAAGGTTTTATGATGATAAATAGTTTGAGTAATTACCAATAGTGTCCACTGCCTTTAAAGATAGAAGGAACACTAAGTAGCAGACAGTGTGCAGCTAAAACTAACTAATTAAGTGCACTATAGCTACTTAATAGTTACAGCAAGTCAAACTCTCAACATTTCCTGTTCAATCATGTGTATTGGGAGGAACTGTTTGGCTCCACGCAGCTAATGCCCCTCTTGTTTAGCCTCTTTAAAAATTATGAATACATTTGAAAATTATGAAAGGCACAACTTCCGGCTTCTCGCGACTTTGTAACATCAAGATGTAATCAAATTAAGAAACGCAATGAAATCAAACCAACACAATAAGACAACACAGGACTAACCGAAACACAGACAGACATGAAGGAAAAACGAGCTTTTAGGCAAAACGGTGGGGACTTCTTAAATTTAATAAGCATTGCAACTCATCATGCAAATTGGCAAGCCATGCTATTTAACCACAAAAGTTGAATAACTGCATGCGGTAGATAAGAAATGAAAAATAATGTAAGGAGTGAAGACTGGCGCACTTAAAACACGCAATCTTAAAACACGCAAGATGCCGGTGATTGTAAAACGTGTATAAAAGATGACTTGTCGAAGAGAAGGAATTTGGACAAAGAATAGTTTATTAAAAAATAAAAAATAAAAAATAAACACACAAACTCTGGAAAGGGATGTAATAAAATGAATGTTTGACTATTAAGTATGTTTTCTAATACCAGAGCGAAGTTAGACTGTGGTTCGAAAATCCGCATCTAATTACACTTTACCATATCTGGGCATGGTTTGTATGCCTCATCAATTTTATGTACGAAGTATTGAGTGAAATATTGTTCATCCCCTCAAAAAAAAAAATCAAATTCCCCCTACCCTGCCGGTGACACAGTCCAGTCTATGATAATAATGACTTTGTGTCTCCAAGGGCATTGTACTGATAAATAAGAACACATTGAGATCAATACACAATTGCAACTCATGAGAAAACTTTAAAAAACAAACATAAAAAGCACTTTCGAGTTAAAAAAAAAAAAATCCCATCGCATGATTATGAGCTGAAGAGGAGGAAAAAAGGGTAAACAGAACTTTGGACGGATAAAAACATGGTGCATGTTGTAATCAGAGCAAGAAGACTCGAAAATTGAACATAAAAAGAAAACTGTTTCGTTGTGTCATATCTGTAGCTATTAAAATGCTCATTGCACAGGCAAAAAAGGCTGTTTTAAATACAGCATAAATCATAAAATCTTCGACATAATTTGCCGCGTTAAGAAATTTGATTTTTGGAATCACCTGTACTGCCCACGAGAGCTCCCAATACACCGTTGATTAAATAGGAAATGTTAAATTTTCGATCGAGGGTCATCCAGCTGAATGTTAGTCCGACTATGCCCCCTCCTATCGATGACGTCATTGTCGTCATGGCCGACCTACAACGGAGATGGACATGAAATCAAAAGCGGCAAAACAAATCAGAAAGTGCCAAGGGGGACTTCAGAGATGTACACAAGTTCTGTTGTTTTGTGACCTGCAGCTGTGCGCAAACAAACCCGATCTCCTTTTTCCTTTGAGGCCGGTAATTTTGCAACGAAAAATTATCACTCGGGCATTTTTCCACCTTTTATTTGGCAAGATCAAAGCTGAGTACTCGCAACAAAATAGCAGAAACTTCTTGTGCCTTTTGAAGTTTCCCTTAGTATTAAACCTAAAGAAAAATCACCTGTTACTCCAACAAGGCCCCCTAGGACCCCATTATTTAAAAAGCCAATGTCAAATTTGCGTCCGGATGGGCGAAAGATCCAGCTGATCCCTAGACCCATCAACCCTCCTCCGGATGAAGATAACAGTGTGTTAACAGCAGCTCTGGAAAAGTAGTCAGACAGTTTTAAGTTGCTAATAAAAAGGGGTTCGTTATTGGGGAAACTTACACATTAAAATGAGTCATGACAAAGAAATGCGTGTGAACCAAAGCATACAAAATTACAACACATTCAGATTCTAGAAGAATCATAAAGATTATCAGAAATCAGCGTTGGCATAAAAGAGAGTATATGGGGGTGTTGGTGACAACTTTCTTGTTTGAAGGCAGAGGATACCTTGTCAACATTCGAAACACCCGAAGACATAATTCTGAGAAAGATGGGTCTGTACAGGTCTGCACGAAGATGTTTTGGTTCATTCTTAAGTTTCAAATTTTGTTCATTCAAAACGGCCTTGAATGTCACCTTTTGACTGAGAAAGAAATTCTTCAATGGAATGTAAAGACCCTCTACTTGTGACGTCTTGAAAATCTGATCAAGTTTCTGCATGACAAATTTGTCATGTTCCAACCACATATTTTTGTGCATATGAAGAAACCTCCCAGACTTTCATCAATATCTAAAAAACGCTGACATGTTTTTAGATTTTATAGTGTTTTCTTGTTAATTTTGTATTTATCTAGATTTCGTAGGGAATACAACAATCAAACGGCTCCAAAAATTAACAGGGTCAGGGTCAGGGTTGGGGTTAATGTTAAGGATAGGTTTAAGGTTAGGATTAGGGTCAGGATTAGGGTTTGTGTAAGGTGAGGGACTATATTATGAATTGGAAATTGATTCGACACATCACAAAATTGAATTTGACATTCCCCTTGCTCTTAAAAAAAAAAACAGAACGAAATGAGGGAAGTACATTTGTTGCACCATGGTGAATGTTAACATTATCTTTGACTCACCGAGTAGCAAGTTTCCATTTTCCACCAGAGATACCAAACGTACTGCCGCAGTTGAAGCCGAGCCAACCCCACCAAAGCATAAACATCCCCAAGAGGGCGTTGGTCGGGTTACTCATCTCAGGCTCGCCTTTACCTTCAAAGCGCCCTCTACGGGGCTTCAGCATCAGGGTAGCAACTAGACCGGTGGTGCCTCCCACAAGATGAACGGCACCTTTAAGTAAGTTGTGACATGCATTATTAGAGCGTGGGTTCCTCTACCCGCTTCGGGGCCCCATCAGCTTGCTTTTTCGACTGAAGGAAAATGTTTTATTTGAAAACTATTGTCTTTTTGAGAAGTGCTTTTGTTTTCATCTTACCCGAATAGATTGTGTTTACTGAAATTGTTGTTGGGTCGCATCCGGGTTTTTTTCCGATTACAATGAACTGTGTTTTATAAAGAGCGATAAATTGATATTCAGAGCTCTGTGCTGTAGAACTAAATCTTCTTTCATCAAGAAATTAAGTTTTGTTATTATTTTATTTTCTTTAACAAATAGTTTTTCTCACAAAAGTTTAAATACGGCAAACATCAGGTCAGCCACTAGGAGGCTTGGATTTGTCAGTAAACTAGAAAGCATTCTGAACCTTATTCTTTGGGGTTTATTCCAGTCGGGACAAACCACTATACATTAGAGACTTTACTCATGTCTATCATTAGACGTTCCCGTATGTAAAATAACAATAAACCCATTGCCTATCTTTAGATTTAAACCTCTTTTTATGGTTTGATTTTTATCAACAAACAGTGATTTCAAATAATTCAAGTCCACCACGAATTTAGTCCCTTCTGTAAAGAATAACAATAAACTCTTTGACTCTCTTTGGATCTAAAGCTCTATTAATATGGTTTGATTTCGGTCGAAAACTCAAATCTATTATTGTGGTGCGTTAACTTCACATTGCGTTTAATATATTACTTACGAAGAAAAAGAAGAATATCCCTTTTTATGCGAAATAACCTTTGACCTCACTCTGGAACCAAAGTAATCGCTCAGCCAACCGAGATCAATAGCATTACACCTGAGATTCCCAATGATTTGAATTAACATCGATAATTGCTTCACTCTTGGCTATATGCAGCCGTACAATTACCGCGTAACGACCGTCCATTAACTCAAGTTACCAAGGAAGGTTTACCGCATTCTTAACGGCGAAGGTCGGAGGAAATGGGAAAGACTCGAATCAATCCTTCTTAATGTTAAGGTCAATGTGACAACGCACTTTTTGGAAACTAATACAATTGTGTTTTGTGTTATTTGACTTGAATGGTTGAGACTTGTGTTTTGTGTTATTTGACTTGAATGGTTGAGACTCTTGTGGGCTCCTATTGGCGTAGGTCTATGGCAAACGTAGTACGATAATCTAGCCAATGCCTGCCCCTGCAATACTTTGGTTAATACCCACTTGTCACTGCAATATCAATGGGCTACCTACTTGCCCCTGCAATATCAATGGGTTACTTACTTGCCCCTGCAATATTAATGGGTTACCTCCTTGCCCCTGCAATATCAATGGGTTACCTACTTGCCCCTGCAGCGTCAATGGGTTACCTACAATTGCCCCTGCAATATTGATGGGTTACCTCCTTGCCCCTGCAATATCAATGGGTTGCCTACTTTCCCCATACCATGTAAATGGGTTACCTACAATTGCCCCTGCAATATCAATGGGTTACCTACTTGCCCCTGCGATATCAATGGGTTGCCTACTTGCCCCTACAATATCAATGGGTTGCCTACTTGCCCCTACAATATCAATGGGTTGCCAACTTGCCACCATGCAATCAATGGGTTACCTACTTGCCCCTGTAATATCAATGGGTTACCTACTTGCCCCTGCAATATCAATGGGTTACCTCCTTGCCCCTGCAATATCAATGGGTTGCCTACTTGCCCCTGCAATATCAATGGGTTGCCTACTTTCCCCATACAATATCAATGGGTTACCTACTTGCCCCAGCAATGTCAATGCAGCCCATTCTAGCAAAGATGCCTGTTTCTGACCATATCCAGTGAGCTGGGAAACAATACACTAAAGTATTGACGAGCGAGAAGACGCAGTATGCTTCTAGCTTAGTTCTTTCTGCCATCGCACCTGGATATACAAATCACAAACATACAACATAATAATAATAATAATAATCTAAACATTTTTACATAAAAAGGTATCACAACGCTTTACAACAACAATAACAAGCAATCAAAAATTAACATTAAAAAGCAATGAGAAATAAATAAATAGCCTAAGAAGTGAAATAAGTATGAAAAGGGAAAATAAGTGTGAAAACATAAGCACCAACGTTTGCGTTTATGTGTATTTTTACTAGTCACAATGGCATTTTCTTTTAGGCATCTCAAAGCACACATTATTTGTGCGACAATGGTGTTCTTTTCTGCCTTGGGCAGATTTTGTTATTTCATGCATATGTTTGGATACACAAGAGTACTGGCTATTGACAATTACCAAATGTGTCCGGTGCCTCTAACTCCTCCTCTAGTATCAAACCCATAGAAGTAGGTTCCTACATCCTTCTTTAATTTATCTTATGGTGATATACAACTTCAAACCATAGAGCAAACCAAGCATTTCTAACCGCCCATGTCAATTATCTCGAATGTCCACTCAAATAATTTGACACTAGTTTCTCACTTTAGATACGAACCACCACAATTAAATAATACAATTAGCTGATGTATTCCATTGGATAGCGGTCAAGGTTCTGCGAATGCATCATATTCAGATATTCTCTCACTCGGGTTCTCAGGTATTGGAAAAACTAAGCTATTTCTGTTTATCAGCGCAGAGTGAAAGCGATTTCCCGCGCTTTGTCCGATACGCGGGAAATTTTGAAGAGCTTTTCATGCGTGTGATTGTGGTCTTGAATAATATAATACCCTTGACGTATACCACGAAACGAACAAATTATATCCCGTTACAGTATATTCTGTAACTTTGTGTTTCTTTTATTGCTGTGTAGCAAGATGTTGGTGATGTTGTAAACAAAGGGAAATGTTGTTTTTAGTAGGATTTGAATCTTTGCATGATTGAAGTAGATCCAAGAGAGGTATGCGGCAACATCTTGTGAATATCTCTTTTGAATGGTGTTGGTTACGAAAAGAAAAGGTGGTTAACGATTCTGGTTTTGGCCCAACGGTTCAATTTTAAAGTTTTAATTTTATTTTATTTTGTCCACAACATCAAGATCAGTCTACGATGTTTATACATGCATACTTTAGCAAATAATTACTACAATCTACACATAGAAAGAAGATATTCAAGCTTACTTTGAAAAGATACTGCCCGTTGAAAATGAGAAGCATAGCTTTTTAAGTATGGGCCCCAGACAGGGCTGGTTGATCATTGAGCAGGAGCCATAAGAGAACAACGTAATATAGTTAGCAAATTATACGACAAGAGGCATGGGCTCAGAGGGCAAGCTGTGTTTAACCAAGGCGTAAGAACATACCTAAACACAACCAACAGAACCCAAACTACTCAAAAAGAGATATTCACAAGACCGCAAACTTAAAGACACTGGACACTGTTGGTAAGACCAGTAATCTCACTTGGTGTATCTCAACATAGGCATAACATAACCAACCTGTAAAAAATTGAGCTCGATTGGTCGTCGGAGTTGCAAACTAACTATGACAGAAAAAAAAAAAAAAGTTGTGTGCTTCGAGATGCTTGATTTCAAGACCTCAAATTCTAAACTTGAGGTCTCGAAATCAAATTCGTGGAAAATGACTTCTCCCTCGAAAACTACGTCACTTTAGAGGGAGCCGTTTCTTACAATGTTTTATACTTTCAACCTCTCCCCATTACTCGTTATACCAAGTAAGGTTTTATGCTGATACATTTTTTGAGTAATTTAACACCAATAATGTCCACTGCCTTTAAGGGTTTTTAAAGTTTTTTTTATTACCAGAGACGATGGTTGTAGCTGTCGTAGCGAATGAAGCTTGGAAAACAAACTTGGCAAATACCCAGCCCATCTCTTCTGGATCCGTTGAGTCGGTGAAGAAATGACCAACACCTGAGGAAGAAAACAGTGTGTTTATTCTTACTATTTGTTATTTTGTACTCAAAATCGAAGATTAATACAAAACAAGCAGCATGGCACTAACTGAATTAACTAAATAACTCTTCTTTTTTTTAAGCGTATTAAACCACGATTGCACTTACAGGCAATTAAGGGTAAACAAAAATATAGGGTATTAAACAAATGATTTAAATTAAAAGTAAATACCGTAAACTGCATTATTTTTATATTTAAAAAGTGCATTTAAAAAACATACAACGTGAACTTACTGTAGAAAACTCAACATGTTAAAATGAAAAGGAATTATATAACAAATAACAATTTGAAAACAATTAGATAAATAAGTTTTAACAACATAACAAAACAAAACAAAAACAGAAAGAAAATAGCAAATCAGTCTTTTTCGATTCAAAGTAACGTGTTCTTCCCATTTTACGCTAGGTTTAGTATTTTTTAGGGGTTGAATGTTGTTTTGACCAAACATTTTGAGTTGTTTTTAAATTCCCTTCGCCTAATCCATGGCAGTAATCAACACGAGGTTGCTGGCTCCAATCATGTCATCAATTAAAGAGACCTGGCCTGTTTTAATTTGAGTCGCCAGTCATTAAACGACCAAGTCGTGATTTTTGCAACCAAGCGGCAAGTGAACACAATTTGGAATTGACGACATCGTCTTCCATTTCGCGCCTAAAAAATTACGTTCGTTCCAGAGGACAGCAACTCAATTGAAGAACTATTTTGAGTCGAGGCCTTTCACACCAGTACTTCATTTACTAACCTAAGCATTCGCCACGTACTGCGACCCACTTATTTTATCATTACACAACATCAGTGACAACGCTGAAATACAAAATGTTTACTCGTTTTGTTCAACAATAAACACTCCGGGTCAGAACTGACTCGTATTATATGTTTCAGTGCGACTCAACCCATTATTATCTGGGTCGGGTTGACCCGAAATATATTTCTATATGACACAGAAATAGATCAAACTGTCACGGAGTCTTTGCATAAAGTCCATTCTTTTTACCACTCTTCGTAATGAACCTGGCACAAAAATATGGTCAGAACCCCCAAGATCCGGAATTCGGTAATCTGACCGGAGAACTCTTAGAGTGAACCACAGAAGAACGTCATTGCTGTAGTTAGTATACGTGGTGTCAACTGATGTTGTTATAGGTTTTCTCGGTCAATTTCGGAAAATGAGCAGCCAGTTTAACCACCAGCTTAATCTATTTGGCACAAAATTGAATGCTATCTGAAAAGGGTCATTCTATTTCGTTTTAAGACTAGTCAAAATTAATGTATATTACGTTATTCGATTTAACAAAATAATCATTCAATTTAACAATTCATCAAAACAGCATTCAAATTCACAGACGCTTCTTGAGGCCTGTGTGTCACGAAAAAGAATGACGATACGCTAAATTGAACAGAGTGCTAAGGGAATTTGACTCGACTCAAACCATAATTGAACGGCCGAATTCTGAATTTGAAACGCATTAACAACTGGAGAGGCAAAACACTTCGAACGCATGAAAATGAAATTGACTGCTCTTTTGCCGAATTTGACCGAGAAAACCTATATTATTTTAATGTCGACACCATTATTATTATGAGTCGCTATACAGAATCTGGTCATGACTTTAAGACCGTGTCCGAAACATAGGTCGGAACATAATTTGCGTTGTCTTAGAAACCATAGCCTTGCTCAAGGCAGTCGCATTATTCGCTCCGAAAAGACGCAGCTGTAAACCCACCCGCCGTATACCCTGTGCATGGTGTGTGCGATCAAACCGAATGACCCACCCGTATACACACTGTCACATCGCACGAATACTGTTCACACAAGTCATCGCACTCGTACACCACTAACCGCATGCGGAGGCCGTAAGGCCGGCAGCCTTGTCGGGTCTGTATCTTCCCGTTTTAATGTGTTGTATTGAAAAAATTCCAATAGTGGACGAATTTGGGGGGGGGGGGGCTCTAGGATATGTATATCGTTCGTCAGACCTATCAGACAACACAGGATGTGAGGCAAATGAATTATTCATTTTGACGTCCAATCACACACGCCTATCATGCTCGCTGAGCGTCCGTGGTGGTGGTGTGTGATGATGTAGACATGTCTCATCTTTCGCGGGCATTATGGTAATGAGCTGACCGTGGGAACTCTTCGCTTATTATAGTAATGAGGTCAGTGGCTTCAACACAGACCCTACAAGGCTGTCGGCCTGACGGCCTCCGCATGCGGATAGTGTACGGGGGCATCGTGTCGTGCGATGTTACGCACAGTGAATACGGGTGGGTCTGTCCTTACTCTATGGTTTTACGCACAGTGAATACGGGTGGGTTTTTATACAGCGGCGGTCTTTTTTCGGAGTGAATAATTCGACTGCCTTGAGCAAGGCTATAGAAACCACCACATACAACGCTGAAGACTCTGTACATTATTACCTAACCGTACCTTGGTTACCGCAAAAAATACTCTATTGTATTCAAAGCATGCAAAGTTTCATGTCGTACTTTTGTTCATAGTGTTACTGGCAAACCTTCTAGATTGTATTTTCACATGAAAAGTTTGAAAACATACTCATGAGCATGATGTTACTGAAAACCTTAAGTCGACACCTTGCTCAATTGATATCCTATATCATGATGACGTTACAACAAACGATACTTAGATTGTTTTTCAATCATGGATCGTTTTAAAGGCAGTAGACACTATTGATAATTACAACAACAAAAATATCTATTAAACCTTTCTTGATTACGAGTAATTGGGAGAGGTTAATAAGTATAAAACGTTGTGAGAAACAGCTCCCTCTGAAGTGACGTTTTTTTCGAGAAAGAATTAATTTTCCACGAATTTGATTTCGAGACCTCAGATTAAGAATTCGAGACACTGCTTCCTGCTCTACCGGCTAGGCTTCGAATCGATGATACCCAGGCCTACATTCGTATGGACTGGCAAAGGGGTAACCCTGTTTCAGCCCTAGGAGTAGCAATGACTTCTCGAAAAAATAATTGTAGTCCACACCTAGAAGTGGCCTTCAGGCCTTGTGTGTCTGGCGACTTGCATTAAAAAAAAAAAAAAAATTTGCAAATCCTAATCATGATTGTATTTCTGTTAACCATATAGCAATTCAACCAAGCACAGTTTGAAAATCCTACTCAAAATTAACATGGTGTAACATAGAGTAGAGCTTGTCTCCACCTTGTCTCCACCGTAAAACATTTCAAATCATGTTCATGTACTTTGGGCCTATACACCTTGGTGTGACTGCAAACCTTAATTGTTTTTTAGTTTTTCGTTTTTTTTACTGCAAACCTTAATTGGATCTCCACCAGTAACTGCAAACCTTAATTGGATCTCCACCATGCCTAATGGAATTGTTGTTGTTCGTTACATAATCCAGCCTTAATTGGGTTCCTTGTCTTCGAGGCTCTTTAAGAAATGGCCAGCGACAAAACAAAGCGATTGTAATTTTGTTTGCATCATAGCGTTTTAATTACAGGATCAATTGCGGCGGTTAAACAGAGTGTTTTCACATGATTAGAGTGAGCGGAATAAGTCTAAGCTAGGAAGTGTTGTTGCTCCGTGATTAACTCTTCTTTTTTTCGTGTTGACCATTTTTGTTGTTAAAAGGTAATTTAATTCGAGCCCATATCTTTAATATAGATGTGAGGAGTGAATGCATACCCCCCCCCCAAGAAAAAATAATAATAAATAAATCGTTTGAGTTTTAACTTGATGACGTTGCCTTTCTTGTGGTTAAGTGCCTTCGCCAAAATACCATCCTTTGTCATTTTTGCGAGGTTCTAATCTAAACCAACTACGTTTTGATTATCATTAGATTAACATGTCCAAGTTAGCGTACGCAGGCAGACCCTTTAAAATAGAGAAAGGAATGTTCCTTATGGTCGAATGTTTTACTTAATTCCTTTAAAGGATCGGGTACTTTTTCAAAATGTCCACAGATTTACATTAAACTTACAGGGTTTGAAGATAATGATAGTGGAAAGCTTCCCTTCGAATATTACTAACTATGGTTGTGTAGTTTTTTGAGAAATGAGTAAAACAATTCACAAAATAATGTTGGTCTCATGAGACCGAAATGATTTTAGCATGTAAAATCCCCTTAACCAGTTATGATATTATACCAAAACCATAGCATAACTGGTTAATACGTTTTTACATGCTAAAACTGAGACAAAAATTATTGCTTTTACTCATTTCTCAAAAACTACAGCGCCTCAGTAAGTAAAATTTCAAGGGAAGCTTTCTACTAACATAATCTTCAAACTGTGTAAGTTGAATGTAAATCTGTGGACATTGTGTTTTTTGTTAGAAAAACTACATAAAAAATATACCCTTTAATAGGACAGTTTCACCCGTTTTCACAATTGGTGAATAGTTGTAACCATCGTGCCATTCGTGCAAAATACTGGGGAGATTTTGCCCAAAGGTGCGCACCAAAAGGGTATTCGTACCCACGACGAATGGCGCGCACCTTTGGCATTTATAATAATAAACAATAATAATAATAAAATTTTATAAAGCGCTGGTATCTGACCAACAAAAAACTATTCACTACACTATACTGACGTCAATGGCGCCATAAACCATATTTGTTAACTGAGGATGCATTGTTATAGTTGACTCCCCTATGGCGTAGCTAGGCAACATGTGTTGTATATGAGACAATATATTTCTGAATCTTGGCTATAGACGTCGTTGTCACAATCATTCCATCCAATCAAGAAAATTATTGAGACAAAAAAGAAGAGTATGAATATTAAATTGTAGAATTACTCCCCTTGGTCTCGCAGGCAGAAAAGTAGTAACGTTTTCTGTGGATTTGAAGTAGAACCCTTTGTCATAGTAAATACTATGCAGTATTGAAAATAAACCCTAAAGATTTTTTTTTTTATATTTACATTTCGTCCGAAAAGTAACGACTAAGTAGACTTTATGCGCAATGTTGAAAGCGACCTCAAATCAAGGATTTCCAAGTTTGCCGTTTTATCTCCTGTGTATTGTGATTTTTTTTTCGTGGATATCTAGTAATTTCCCGAACGTCTTTGGGCGAAATGCTGCGCTAAGTACAAGAGCAAACAATTACACTTAAAGGCGAATGAAACCATGGTACTGAGTGAGCGTGTTTTAGTTGACCTCATGTGGGACAGAGTAGAGCTAAAACAGACCTGCCCCCGATCCAGTTATCGAATGTTAAAACCCCTTATTCCCGAATCTACTCTAAAACAGCAGACCAATTTCCTTCAGAACTAAGAAATTGAAATAAGAAGGACGAACTCTTATCAAACCAAAGATTCACAAGTAGAGGTAGATGTCACATTGTTTTAAGGGCATTCGCAAAAGGGTACACTTTGGGGGTTTGGCGGAGCTCCGTTCTCCATCAATGGGCCCAGCTGATTGCGTAGCTGATCAAAATATCCTGGATACATTATGCGAATTGGTTTTTCATTTCTTTATTAGACAGGTCCCTTTTTAGTAGTATTCATTAACAGTTCCAGTGATAGGCCTATTTGAAAATCTGTGAAAATTTGAGCTCAATCGGTCATCGAACTTGCGAGATAATAATGAAAGAAAAAACACCCTTATCACACGAAGTTGTGTGCGTTTAGATGGTTGATTTCCAGACCTCAAGTTCTAAACTTGAGGTATCGAAATCAAATTCGTGGAAAATTACTTCTTTCTCGAAAACTATGGCACTTCAGAGGGAGCCGTTTCTCACAATGTTTTATACCATCAACCTCTCCCCATTACTCGTCACCAAATAAAACTTTTTATGCTAGTAATTATTTTGAGTAATTACCAATAGTGTCCACTGCCTTTAAGTTAAAGGAACACGTTGCCTTGGATCGGACGAGTTGGTCAAAACAAAAGCGTTTGTAACCGTTTTTTATATACTGCTAACGGTTGGAAAGATTTTTTAAAAGTAGAATACAATGATCCACACAAGTTTGCCTCGAAATTGCGTGGTTTTCTTTCTACTGTGCGAACTAACACGGTCGGCCATTTATGGGAGTCAAAACTTTGACCCCCAGAAATGGCCGACGTGTTAGTCGACGAGGTAAAAAGAAAACCACGCAATTTTGAGGCATGTTTGTGTGGATCATTGTATTCTACTTTTACAACATCTTTCTACCCATATGCATTTTATTAAAAACGGTTACAAACGCTTTTCAAAGACCAACTCGACCGATCCAAGGCAATGTGTTCCTTTAAGTTCGTCAGGATTGCTGAAACGGTTCGTTTTCCAAATCCAAAAATAATGCTAATGCAAACGTCGGCCCTCATCCGCTCGGACGTTCGTGTCTTTCTTTGCGCTCTATGCCTACCGTTAGTCGTGTCCGGGGCAAGTTAAAGTCAACCAGCCTAAATATCTCGTTAGCAAAGCATACGAGACGAGGGGGGATCTTACCTCGACTGGGTACGAGGTTGCAAGTAAATTCATCGATTATCTCACTTAAATTTATATGAGTTAGTACAAAAAAGCATGAAATATTATACAGAATGGCATGTACACATTGTTGACCGTGAAGCGGTTATGATCAGAACTGAGTGATAAGCAGCCAGACAACAGGCTATCAAGTTCAGCAAATGATGCATTAGTGTGATTGCTACTTGTATAACATACTGTATATTATACCCTTTACTGAATTCGACTGACTAATTTCTGACGTAAAAAAACCGCAACACTGAAAGGCTAATTTAATTTACAGCATGAGAGTAAAAACTCTTGCGAAAACTTGGTGGAAAACTAATTCGTCCGTACCCAGGAGCTAGTACGGGTCATTACCGTTGCCAAAAAATGTTTCCAAGGGAAGCGCCTTCACCAGATTTAAATTAATAGTGACGTCATGTCACTTGCATCCCCCTGTCCTCCCAACGTAGGGGAACGACACATTGATAATGAGTGCTGAATCCGTCGGGACATCGTTAAAGCCAGTGGACACTATTGGTAATTGTCAAAGACTAGCCTTCACAGTTGGTGTATCTCAACATATGCATAAAATAACAAACCTGTGAAAATTTGAGCCCAATCGGTCATCGAACTTGCGAGATAACTATGAAAGACAAAAACACCCTTGTCACACAAAGTTGTGTGCATTTAGATGGTTGATTTCGAGACCTCAAGCTCTAAATCTGAGGTCTCGAAATCAAATTCGTGGAAAATTATTTCTTTCTCGAAAACTACGGCACTTCAGAAGGAGCCGTTTCTCACAATGTTTTATACCATCAACCTCTACCCATTACTCTTCACCAAAAAAACGTTTTATGCTATTACCAATAGTGTCCACTGCATGTAAGTTAAGTCCGTTGTGATGGCTGAAACGGTTCGTTTTCCAAAGCCAAAAATAATGCTAATGCAAACGTTGTTTAAGAAGTAACATGTACATTATGTTTGGTTTGCGGTAACACCATGTATGTATCTACTTGCCAGGTAGAGTGGTTCTCAGGGAACACTTTCGTTATTCTACTACCGCGGCGTAGATTTATCTGATGTACTCCGCGGTAGTAAAATAAAGAAAGAAAGACAGTTCTCGAGAAACAAACTCTATCTGGCATCCCGCAGACCAAATAATATATTGATACCTCACCATGCAATGCCTCAAATCCTATATAAAATTTTACATTATTTTTTTGGATTTTGAAAACGATCTCAACAATTATTTTGGAGATTCAAAATACTGTGCGCCTCATAAATGTTATGTTATTTTTGATTGTTATTAAATACCATCAATAAACTTACCGCAGAAAGCGTTGGTACCCGGCCCTGTTCCAAAGCTGAAGCCATAACCAAACATCCAATACGTGAGACCACCGAAGATGACATCTACAGCATTCTTTACCATGATGTTGACTTCATTCTTTCGGGATACCATGCCGGATTCGAGAAGACCAAAACCTGCAATCGTTTGAGATTTCATTTTATTTTTTTGAATATGATTTCATATACTGCACAATATTAAAGGATTTGGGTACTTTTTCAAAATGTCCATAGATTTACATTAAACTTACAGGGTTTGAAGATAATGATAGTGGAAATCTTCCCTTCAAATCTTACTTACTGAGATGCTGTAGTTTTTGATAAATTAGTAAAACAATGTCATGAAAATACGTTTGTTAAAATGATTAAAATATTTTTCGTCTCATGAGACGAAAATTATTTTCATGGCATTGTTTTACTCAATTCCCCAAAACTACAGCGCCTCAGCACGTATTATTTTCAGGGAAGCTTTTACTATCACTATCTTCAAACTGTGTAAGTTTAGTGTAAATCTGTGGACATTGTGTTTTTTGTCCTACAAAAGTTACATAGACCCTTTAAGGCTTATCTAAGATTATGACTCTTTTATTGAACCATCAATCGTAAAATTTTACTCATATAAACAATTGCGTATAAGTAGTTACAAAGTGTGTCATGAAATTATCTTACAGTGTAAAGACTGTTTGGGGAACAGAATAATACCTTGGCGGCTGAATTACGATTAAACTTTCTTTCCTTGTCTTCCAACCCGGACCCCAGTTCTAATCCAACCAGCGACACTACATGTAGTTTCAACCCCTACCCTTGAACAGTTTCATCAGGCTGTTAAGCAAAAAAAAAAAACTGCTTAAAAAATATTCTTGCTTAAATAAGAGTGGAGCACCGGTCGCAATAATGTATGCTTTATGGATTGATGGCTGATAATCTCTTTCCGCTAAGCAAGGCTTTTCTGTGTTAAGCAAGTTTGTGTGTTTAGCTTCTGAAATTGGGCCCTGTGTCGTTGGGTTTCCGTTAAGTAATTCTGTTGGGTTTTCCCCCAATGTATACAACTGATACAGCTTTCTTTGTCTTCTTTCCAAAGGGTTATTGGCTATTACTACGTTGGCGCTTATGTAAATTATTGGCTTCACAGTAAAAGTTAATAAAATGTTATGATACAAACTGTGGCTGCTTCGAGTGATATGGTTAAAACTACGACTCCCGAGGTGATCACCGGAGCGTCATAAACCGGTCCGGGGATCACCGAGGGAGACGTAGTGTTAACCATAGCGCGAGTTAAAACAGTTTGTTTAATAACACCCCAACACATAACGTATACACGTAACGCTCGTACGCGCGTTTCAGATACACAGATGCACGACTGATTGGGTTGAGGTGGGAATAAAGACGTCTGGGTACTGCACGCCGTGTGATTGTCTCCGGACTACTACACGGCATAAGACGACTATCACACGGCAAACGATGCACTATCGAATGGCCGCTGCCTAGTAAAACTAAGACATATCATGTGACTCGCTCTTAACCCAAAATAATGCAGAATATTTGTAATATGAAGTTATAAAAACATATAACACACTCTGAACCCGTAAAGTACTTGTTAAATTCAACAATATTCGATTGCCAAATTTCTATGCAATCTAGTTCAACGATTTCTTGTTGAAGGGATCTTTTTAATAAATGGGTCGATACTGTATTACAGAGTGCACATGTAAATAATAGAGTATAAATTTGCCCTACAAAAAGTCTCGAGCGAAAACTGTAGTTTTAAACATTCTAAAAAATATTAAAAACTAAATTTGATTTTAATTTTTTGAAATGTGTTATGACTGGAAAGAACAAAAAGGCTTTTGCTTTGATTGTGGTACTCCGCCGTTTGAGCTTGAAATTCTGTCGCAAGAATAGCTTTATTATAATTTGTGAATTGAACGATTTCCACATAAAATATAAATATACATATCTTAACCGACACAAAAATAATTTGATAAGTAAATTTTCAGTGCGCAAATTTAAATTTATAATTAATTTAGTATTATCTGGAACTAGAACTGTTCATAAAAACAAGGTGATGCTATTTAAGAAAAGTGTCGCTTATATAGAACACAAAATTCCATGTCAAGCTCATTAATATTGCTTTGGAAAGCAAGATTTGTTTTATTCCTGGTCTTCGGCAAAATTTATAAATAAAGTGTGTTTTCATAAAGCTTATGAAAGAGTCGATATTTGTATTATCTATCAAGACAATCTCACCGGACTGCATAGTGAAGATGACGAAAGCACTGGTTAAGATCCAAGTGGCATCATCCCAGCTATTGACTTCTTCACCGGTCATGTTCCTCCTCGATGTCTCATTGATACCGCACACCATCATGGTGTCGTTCCAGGAAGTCCCATTGATGCAGATCGATGTCGTGGTTGTTTCCATGTTGGACAAGGAAGTTAACAAACACCTGGAGATCTCGTAGACCTGGTCAAGGAGGTACACTGAAGACCTCTTTAGGCTTTTAACGACGAAGGAGACAGTTCACATCTAAACACGGTTAATAATATCTGTTGTTCTACATCCAGTGCGAGTCACAACACCGTACATTTCGTTTGTTAGATTTGAAGGGTGTAAGCAACAAACGACGGCGACTACAGGAGCAAGATTGAGTTGTGTGTGATACCCTGAAAGCAAATGGTACCACTTGCCCGTCAATAGTCAATACACAGTTAAACTTTGAGTATTTAAGGCACTGGTACACCCGTTTGATACCTAAGAAATGATCAGAATGGTCTTATAGCATACCCGCGTATTACACCTCGGCAATAACATTTTATACATTATTCAAAGGCAATGGGTTATGCGCCACAAACACGCCTCTCGTGGTGATGATGCATGACGTCACCATTGTGAAGCGCAAATGAGACTTTTGTGGCTCAAGATTCGGTGCCGCAGTGGTAGGAGATTCTGTTCCGTACAGCGAGCTGTGTACACACCAAAGACATAAAATACCTACACACCCTCTTCTTATATCGCCCTCTTTCGAATCAACTTCATCCAGTCATACTTTCCCACAATTACAGTGCGTTGTCATGAGTGAGAAGGAATTTAAAAACAAAACAATTTGCATCTGGAACTAATTTGCATCTGGAACTAAAAAATACTGCTCAAGATTAAGTGCTTGGAATAATGTTTACTGTAACTTTCAAAACAAGTTCCGATGCGTCACAGTGTGAGCAACCCATCTGTTTCATTTTTAACCAGCTGATTGTTCGTGGTATGCTTGTTGTTGCCAAATATAGATAATTAAATGTGTTTATGTAGCCGTTATACAATTTAACGATTGCATGGTTTGGATAAAGGGGAGAAACCATAAACAAAACTTGCGGGTACACCCATTTGTGAAGACAGCAAAAGTATACTGTTCAAAACGTCCAGACAACACCTGGCTCTTGTAAGGAGCCAACACTCCCACACAAAAGAGATGGTTGTACCCGCACATTTACTGGTTACGTAAGTGTCTTCCTAAATGGTATGATTGACGGTGTGTCAGGACTTGCAGGAGATTCTGTCCAACCCATATGCAATAATGTCCGCCGGACGAATTTGCATATGCAATCGTGCCCGCCCGGACGCTGCTGGATAATGCAAAATGTTTCCACTCGGACACATGTGCATATGCAGTTGTGTGCGCCCTCATGCAAAACCGTTCTTGCAGTAAATTAAACGCCCTTGTTCGACGGAACACGTTCGCCTTTCTCTTACAAGCTATAAAGTGCGTGTCATGAATGACATGGGAAATGTTCGGCCGTTGTGTATTTTGCTACAATCATAAAAATACGCGAATATCCATGCTGCATATACGTAGGTTCAGTGCGTGCACGCTCGCTTACGCGCGCACATGGCATGAACAGTCTTGTACATGTCCACCGGACGTTTTTTGCATAGCCCCGGACACGATTGAATATGCAAAAGTGTCCGGAGCGGACAGTATTGAATGGCGGACACAATTGCATCTGATACCGGCACACTCCTAATCCAACCGACTGAGCAGTGTTCACATGAGCATTGTTGAATGACACCCCCCCCCCCCCCCCCCCCCCCCTCTAGGACGTGTGGTATGGACCAGCCATAGGCCTATGAGCTGACCATTAGTGTGTTAAGATGTGGTAAATAAAATTTACAAAAAATAACATAATATAAAAAGTCAGCTGGTGGCCGGCCCTCACGCGACTGTGCTCTAAAATGTGCGAATACCTAATTGCCCGTGTCTGGGGATTACACACGTCAAGCAGTTGATTGGAACGAATTCAAATCTTAAAGCTTTGCCGAAAGCTCTGACATGTTTCAAGGTTACGGAAATATTAGCGCTTTGCGCAATATTGTGATGATTATTATTATTGCATCTAGGATTAAATTAATTTTTGTTTCTTATGAACGATCCCTGTTAAGAGACGCGCAGTGTCGTTTCCGGATGAATTACTTCGGAAGTGGCTATGGTCACAACGCCTAATGGGCATGTGCTCGTTAAAACCTACCTGCGTTTTGTGTGATTCATGCAGTGTTAGAGTGTGTAATTGCTCTTCGACTATAACCTTATAAATCTGTCTCCTTTAAAGACACTAGACACTATTGGTAATTATCAAAGACCAGTCTCTTCACTTGGTGTATCTCAATATGTGCGTAAAATAACAAACCTTTGGAAATTTGAGCTCAATTTGGTCGTCGAAGTTGCGAGATATAACTATGAAAGACAAAACACCCTTGTCACACGAAGTTGTGTGCTTTCAGATGCTTGATTTCGGGACCTCAAATTCTAAATTTGAGGTCTCGAAATCAAATTCGTGAAGAATTACTTCTTTCTCGAAAACTATGTAACTTCAGAGGGAGCCGTTTCTCACAATGTTTTGTACTGTCAACAGCTCCCCATTACTTGTTACCAAGTAAGGTTTTATGCTAATAATTACTTTGAATACCAATAGTGTCCACTGCCTTTGTACCATCGTTATACAAAACAGGCTAATGCTAAAAGCCAGATACTGTGAATGATGTTACCAATAGTGTCTTTTTCGTTGGTGCAAGTAAGAAGTCATGCAGCCAATTCTGTAGAGTGTAGGCATTTATCAAACCCAAGTTTAGATAGCTCAGTTGGTAGAGCGCCCTCCATATACGACGACATGTGAACAAACTTCTTCTGATATCGCCCTCTATTGAATCAATCATTTGCACATATCCTGAACGTCTGACGTCATTCTTCGAGGCTCGTCATCCTTGCGGATAAAGACAGGGGCCCAGTCTATTCCATCCCTTGTTATTTTCCATGAGGGACACCACAATCCCAAACAGGGACCAGCACGTTAAGCTAGAGGTCGCTGGTTCAAATCCCACCCTTATTAATTTGTCTTTATTCAACCCCACCCCCCCCCCCACTCCACAACAAAATAAATCAAAAAATATATATATAATAATAATAACAAACAAAAATAAGGCTTAACTTTTGGTAGGCTGCCATTTGGGTACTCGACTTATCGCCTCGCCATCACAATGGTCTGTACGAGTTCCAAGTTATAGGATATGCAAGTTCAACTCACCATGGCCCAATTTCATAGAGCTGCTTAACGGTAAGCAAATTTACGTGCTTACTGTAGCAGAAAAATATGCTTAAGCCTTAGCGTATTTCACAGGTTAGCAGAAAAGTTGGGCGGCCATATTGCATGTTTACCGCGGATTTGCATTGTGGCGTTAATTATGTTCGTGCGGTAAGCACCGGAAGGTTAGCATGCCTTTTCGTGTGCTAACGGTTAGCAGCGCTATGAAATAGAAATTGTAAAGTAAGCACAAAATTTGCCGCTAAGCAGCGCTATGAAATTTTGCCCAAGGGTATCTCAACATAATTTTATACACAAACCAACAAACCTGTGAAAAATCTGAACTCATTAATTTTTGTCGTCGAAGTTGCGAGATAGAGTCGAAGGGGACAAAAACTTTGTCACACCATGGAGGTAAATCATCCCTCCATGTTCACACGAAGTGGTGTGCTTTCAGATGCTTGATTTCCGTACCTCAAAATCTAAGTCTGAGGTCTCGAAATCAAATTCGTGCAAAATTACTTCTTTCTCGAAAACTACGTCACTTCAGAGGGAGCTGTTTCTCACAATGGTTTATATAATCAACCTCTTTCGTTACTCTTACTTTCCAATAGAGCAGTCATGTAAAATTAACACATCTTTACACATTAACGTATATTCATTGGATGAAATATTGAATTCTAGGCCTGAACTCTTTGAACGTCCGCTTTATTTTTGTTTGTTTAACCTAAAATGCACAGCTTTTTGTTGATAGTTGACAGCTTTTTTTTGACGTCTTGTATTAAAAAAAAAGAGAAAAAAAAGACATCACTATTCGGTCTCATTTGTGATATCCTGAACATCTTACGTCACACTTCGAGGCTCGTGAATGAAAGCACACAAACTATCTGAAAGCACACAAACTCGTCCAACAAGGTCGCTTTTTCTTTCATCATTTTCTCGCAACTTCCACGACCAATTGAGCTCAGATTCTTGTATGCTTATGTTGGGACACACCAAGTGAAAAGACTGGTCTTTGACAATTACAAAACGTGTTAAGTGCCTTTAACAAATTGGAATGTAACTTTGGTTCACTAAAACGCAAGACTTTCATTTCATCTTTATTTATGCCGGATTTCAGAAGCCTACAACTCCTTTGCACATGGAGATTTTCGAATTATAAATTCAAGGGAAGCACCTGACTGGGTAAATTTGAACCGATTTTGGGTTTATCGATGGCAAATTGACTACAGCGGGATTGGAACCAAAGACCGCTGGATTAACGTGCCGGAGTCGCATGCAATTATGTCCTCTATGCAATACTATCCGGAGGACATTATTGCAATAATGTGGACGGTTTTGCATATGCAATCGTGTCCGCCCGGACGTTGCTGCATAATGCAATTAAGTCCGCCTGGACACATTTGCTCATGCAGTTGTGTGTGCTTGCTGTAAACTAAACGCCCTTGGTCGACGCATGGTCGACGGAACACGTTCTCCATTTTTTTAAAAGCTAAGTGCCTGTCATGAATGACATGGGAAATGTTCGGCCGTAGGGTATTCGCTGCAATCATAAAAATACGTGATTATCTAACTGCATTTACGTAAGTTCAGTGCATGCACCCCCCCCCCCCCCCCCCCCCCCGCTTACGCGCGCAAATACGTGTACAGTCATGATATGTCCACCGGACAGTCATGTACATGTCCACCGGACGGTTTTTGCATAGCCCCGGACACGATGGCATATACAAAAGTGTCCGGAGCGGACAGTATTGCATGGCGGACACAATTGCATCTCACACCGGCACCCCCCACCCCCCCCCCCCCCATCCATTCCCTCTAGCCTCTCTGCACACCCATTCTAAGAAAAACGCTAACGAAAGTAAAATGATACAGAAAAGAGATCTGCAACTTAATAATACAATAATTCAACTTGCATAATTATAGATGCCTCAAGGGTGTTTGCTGATTGGCTCACGTGACAATGAGAGTCATCCAATGAAGCAGGCCTATATTACGTGAGATGGACGTTTGAGATTCGTAGTTATCTGACTATATACTGCGACGTTAGTCGAACTGTAGCCTATATATCAGGCTGGAAGTTGCTGAGCATAATTTATAGTCGCCACAGACACAGATCATTGAGGTATAAGGAAGGAGACATCGCTTTGGGTTTAAGGAGGCATCGCTTTGGGTTTAAGGAGGCATCGCTTTGGGGTCCTTTCAGCTATCCCTACTGCTGCAGGTGAGTAAACGTAACAGTTACTTTAGTTATTTTTTTTATTATTATTATTGGTTTATTAAAAATCAAAAGTAGCAGCCAAAAGGCTGAATTGTGTTTAGGTTTACAATATAAAAATACATTCAAACATAAAAAAACAGCAAAATATACAATACGAGATTACAAAAATAGAGTAGATGTGAATATAAATTTAAAAACTGAAGTATATACAATACAAATATTTACACAATGAAAACAAGTTATCTAAAGGCCAGAACAATTATTGGTGATTGAGCAGCTCAACTAGGGAAGGGATGCAACTGTTTTTGAAACGGTTAGTCCTACATTTAATTGTACACAGTTTATTGGAATTTCTCAGGTTGTTGTTTCTAGGCGGGGGAAGCCATTGTTTATATCTGTCAGAGGTGAGGAGGGATTTACCAAAATTAACGAAGAGCTGCTCAAGTCTAACATCCATGACAGGGAGGCCAAGCTGGGAATAAATTTCAGCAAAAGACTTAGTTTCACAGTAATCGTAGGACAAGATAATACGAAGAGCCTTGCGCTGAAACTTTTCAAGGCATCCAAGTTATTGTTACACCATAGAACAAGTGGTCCTTTCTCTATTGTTACACAGTAACATGGCTGGTACATCACTGCATGCAGTAACTGTCCTCATGTTGTGTATTTCAGTGATTATTATTCCTGCCTGAATATATTCGCTCTGCTTTTTTGGCGATAGGCCTATATATATGTAAAAAAAAAAAAAAAAACGCAACCACATTATTATTTTTTTTTTCACATTAACTCATTTCGTTAATTAACATATTTTAACTACGACAGTTCAGTCGGATGATTTGTTCTTTTCAAGGAACTTACTGTGCTTGGTCATTTAGTAATTTCTTTATCATGATAAAAAAAAAAACAGTGTAATAATTACCTGCGTAGACGTATTCGTTCCGGTTTTTCGGCGATATGCCAATCTCGAACAACTTTTTGAAACAACGCAACCACCTTTTGAAGTGATATTTTCACATTTTAGTTTACTTATACGCGGTATACATCTACATTAATATATAAGGATTGAAACACTCGAAAGGTGCCACAAAAAATTATGCATATTGTTTGGCTTTAATTCCCTTGATTATTATGATACACTTTTTATTTGCTTACGTATGTACTTCTACTACAGTAAGCAATCCAAATAAGATTACTGGTAAGCCGGTTTGTAAAGTTTGAAACTGGATGCTTTACATCCGAGTTGTGATGTTTCGCTTTTAGTGGTCCACAAAGTGGCTTCGTAATTTACAAACGTTTACAAAAAATAAATAAAGATTAATTACTTTTTTAGTTGACTCTTGAATGTTGATTCATATTTTTAGACAATATTGAACAAAATCATCGAACTTTGATCAAAACGATGTCGTCTTTTGATCAACATTCACTGCAACATCTGGGGTGGTTTAAATCAACACATCAATTCTGTCACTGGCATGGGGCATGGTACTCTTTTTAAAAGTCAATTGTAAACAAAAGTTGTTTGTCTTAAAAAAACACTGGACACTATTATTCAAAACAATTACTCAAAACTAGCATAGAAACTTACTTGGTAACGAGAAAAGGAGAGCTGTTGACTGTATAAAACACCGCGAGAAACAGCTCCCTCTGAAGTAACGTAGTTTGTGATAATTATTTGAATTGATTTCGAGACCTCAGCTGAGGTGTAGAATCGGTTATCCGAAAGCACACAACTTGTGCGACAAGGGTGTTTTTCTTCAATTGTTTTCTCTCGCAACTTCGACGAGTGGTTGAGTTTGTTATTGTATGCATAATGATGAGTTATACCAAAGGAGAAGACTGGTCTTTGACAATTACTAAAGGTGTCCAGTCCTTTAGGTTCTGTCAAAATCTATAAGTTCCGTATTGAAACATTACCAAAAATGAAATTATTATAGATTCCGGCTGTTTATATGTTTCTTCGAACTCAAGATCCATAACTTCCATTTGAAATAATAGGCAAATTACACTTTTATTGATTCTGGTTAATAATATGTGTGTTTTGTTTATATTTGTCCAAACCCATAAGTTCCGTATTGTAGCACGTATAGCTAAATGACGCTATTTGATATAAATTCCGTCTTGAAAACAAGGCCACATGGCCTACTATTACAGATTCCAGCTGATAATGTTTTTCTTCAATTTCCGTATTGAAACGTCGTAGCCAAAATGGGATTGTTATAAATTCCGGCTGATGGTGTGACTCTTCAATGTTTTTCCAAAATCCATAAGCTCCGCATCAGGACAGTGCTATGTATAGGCTTAACAATGTATTTATTAATGTTGTTAAAATCCATAAGTTCTATAATGACACATAGCCAAAGAGCATCTATAGATTCCTGGCTGAAAATGTGTTAGTTCATTAGTTTTCAAAATCCATAAATTCCGTCTGATAATGTGATTGACTTTGGCCCTAGAACAGGTACTTGTATTTGTGAGGCAACCAATCATCCTGTCAAACCAGCTGCATGGATCCCAGCTGCTGTTGCTGTGAATTGGGCCAAACAAATATGAACTACTGTGCTATATTAATTTGTAGACTGTTACAAGGGCTTTCGATGTGTTATTGCACACTATTCAACAACAAAGGCAGTACCACCACAACGTAACGCTGGATGTACAAGGGCTATACATTGAGGGAATGGTTGTGCAATGAAAATCATAAGAATTATTACATGGTGGGCCTTTCTTTAAAGACAAAGGTGAACAAACGGGATCCTGTGACACTACGGGAATAATTGGCAAAATGTTGTTGTTTTTTTCCTCACCAGTTTCTTTTTTTACGAAGGTGTTTCCTTAGTTCTAGAGGGTCTCGTGTTTGAAGTTGTATTTTCGTTTTCACTACCTTTATATTATGGAGACCGAGGACAAAACAAAAAAAGGAAAATAAAAGCACTACATAGGGACATTTTAAAGACCTGGTTACTCCACGAGGAAATCTGTGTACAAAGTCTATGAAAACATCTACAGTACAGGGACACCGGAAAGAACAAAAGATGTCTTCACAGGGAAGTAAAACAAAGGGGAATGTGTGTGTATTGTATTCACCCAAATTCAACATTATTTAATCTTAATCAAACGTACTTCAAAATAAGTCTCACCAACTTAAAACAATAATGAACCAGAGCTAAAACCCTTCGTACGTTGTAGTTAGCAACTGGCTATTTTGTTTTGAATTACCCTTTGAATGAATTTTTTTAGTACGTTGTAGTTAGCAACTGGCTATTTTGTTTTGAATTACTCTTTGAATGAATTATTTAGTTAAATCTCATTTTTCCTGAGTTCTAACAGAATGCGCTTGAGGAAAGTGGCAAGGGCAGTGTCGTTGAGCTTAGCTGTTTGGCAGTATATGGCTAGTCTGCTTACTCAAGGAAGCTCCCCATTGGCTCGTACACAAACGAACATCCGTCTGTCGTGTACAGTAAAACTATTGAAGGACAACTGGGCCCAATTTTACGGCTCTGCTTACCGCCGAACTCTGCGTTTACGATCAACATTTCTCCGCTCTTTTGCAAGCGCTGACATTCTGCGCTAGATGTGTCAACAGATTCATGCATGACGTCATAATTCTTATCCAAATGATGCCATAGGCGCACCTCCACCACCACTATAGCCTCGTTTTGGATTATAAATGTGACTTACTCATACATAAATAAAGAGAGGCATATAGTGACGTGGATTACGCACGGGTATAGCCAAAACTCCCCGCTAACCCGTGAAATGCGCTTGGAGTAACATCGCGTAAGCAAATATAATTCCCCGCCATAAGCGCCAATTCTGTGCTTACAGTCATAAGCAGAGCCATGGAGTTGGGCCCTGACCCCCTCGTGCAAGTAATACTTTTTTCCGCCTATAACGTAGAGTGTAGACCATAATGGCCTACACTCTACGTTATAGTAAGCGTGGGTTTGCTATTGGTTTATATACTTCTCAAAATCGTGTATTGAGACAAGCATAGCCAGTTGTCAAATGTTAGGGTTTTAGATTGTTCTGTCTATAGAACACATGCTTACCTATTTGAATTGTGGCAATACAGCTTTATGTAAACGTTGATAGTGCAGCGCAGTAGAGCTCAAAGGAAACTCTCTGAAAATAAACACAACACTTTAACGATGAATGATACACTCGAGTGTTTAATCTTTTTGGTTCTGGGTACCACTCTGTCACAAAGCCGACTTCTCCCAAATACCAAAATGAAAACTTAAGAAAACTGTTCCTCCAAGCACACCACAAAATTACAAATTAACGCTGGCTTTTGAATTAATGCGTTTCACGTTAAAGAAAAAAATGCAATATTATTTACACTTAGACCAATTATTTAACAAAGGTAAATAAATTAAGAATAAATTAGTAAATTAAGATGTCGCAAATCAGTTCAAAAAATGTTCTTTCAATGTCTTGACGACTACTGTGTCCATGAATGCTTTTGACGTCCAACGCCCACTTCCTACAATATCAGTTCGTTTTACATCACCCAATTCTTCTTGTCATAACACGCTCCGGGAGTCTTACTCCTTCAGCCGGGTGTTCCGGGTGTAACGGCGTGTCTAAGATTATAATAACAATACAAGCGTGCTTGCTTAGAAGTACAGCATGCAGTTTTCGATTCGGGGCCGATCCAACGGTTAAAATTGTGTTATTATCTATCAGTGATGTGGAGTGAACCGTAGCATATGCGGTAAGAGTTAGGCTTACAATGCTACTGTCCCGGGTTCAATTCTCACTGCTAATAGTAAGTTTTTTCTTTTACAAATTCATCACGCAATGCATTATTTAAGTAGTGTTTAAAATCACCTCCGAGCACCAACGGGCACTGTGGCGACACGGTGCACTGGATCGTTCGCTTGCGTGCGTTCCAGAGCTGGGAGACCCGGTTCGAATCCCGCCCCGTACCATAGGGACATGACTTTTACTGCTAGCACCAGTAAGTGATTGGGGTCCGTCATGTCTCTCCCCAAATTAGGGTAGGATGATTATCCCGGGTCGGAAAGTAAAGGAGGGGCCGGGACTAGCCATCCCTTAAGGGTTCTAATGGGTGATCACCACGCTGGTTTCGATCAGACTTTGAGTCCCCTGAATGCCTGGTCTTCACTCTAACTAACTTTCTGCACAAATTTGTTTTAACTTTCACACATCACTTTTCAAAATTTCGACTGTTTTGGGGGCTTATATATTCTTTCCGCTAATTTTGAGGCAAAGCTGACATAACAATTTTAGGGCTAAAACAAGTGGACAGAATTTTTTTCAAAATGTCGCCGACTTGTTTTAATTTATGTTTCAACTCACCTAGTAGTGTGGGGGAAGCTTAAAATAATGATGTGCGAGGCGCATACAAATCTCTCTCTAAGTCATCTACCTTGTCAACTTTTTAAGATAATAAGCTATTATCCGTATGCGTTTAAAATGAAGGGGACAGTTATTTTCAACCAACCCCCATGTCATAAACGCTTTATGTAAATAAATTTTAAGGCCAATCGGCAAAAAAATATCGATGCTGAAAATACCCCTAACATTATTTTATGTTTTTTCAAATTCAGCTGAAAATGTTTTTGGGTTTGTTTGTTTGTTGTAAATCGGCTGATGTTTGAAAGAAAGCTAATTGTGTGCGGCGAGAGATTCTTTATTGAGTAATCTACTTTGATGGGGTTTGCGGTAGCACCACGTGCGATCGTCTTCTGAGATAACTTAATATACATTGTCAACTTGTTAGGATAATTTTGAGTATTCCTTTGTATAAAGATGTCCTTAAATTAAGATAAAATAGAAAATTTCAACCATCCCTCGTGTTCTAAGCTTCTGTAACACGGCGACTGTCTTCTACATACCAATGGCTTTCTGTCATTTAATATTGTTTGGCAAGAATAAAAAAAAAATGTAACTTTATCATCAAAATTCAGCGAAAATTTGACAAAAATGCAGGGCTTACCCATTGGATTTTATCAAATTTTAACCCAACTTTAAAACATATGCATTGATTTCGTCAGATTTATGATTTTTTTGAAGAAACAAAATCAACTATATTATATACCCATTCGGATTTTTTTTTAATTGCAGCTTAATTTCTAGCCCTAATGATAATACCAAAATTCAGCCCATTGCCGCTTAATTTGAAAGGCTAACCCCTTGTGATTTTATCCGAATTTAGCCCTTTCTTTTGACAAAACTTATAAGCGATGTTTTCAAATTTCAGATTTTTTTTTTTGCCAAATTGCAAGGCATTATCCTTTGGGGTTTTATCAAGTTTCAGCTTATCTCGCAAACATTTCAAATTTATCCCTTGTGATTTTAGCAGATTTTGACACATTTTTGTCAAATTGCAAAGCTTACCACTTGGGATTTCATCAAAATATCGGAATTTTCTTTTCTACAAAAGTGTTTAGGTAGTTCATCCTTTTTTCGCCAAAATTAAAGATTCAATAGCCCATTCTCTCAAAAACAAGCTTAGACGATTTTAGCAAATGTTCACCTAAAATGTAATGCTCGGGATTTTAAAAGATTTTAGCAAATTTTCATTGCAAGACTTACCTTTTAAAGAACTTTACCTGATTTCAGCCCACTTTCGCCAAAGATTAACCTTTGAGATTACATCCAAATTCAATCAATTAAAACCAAAATACATGGCCTGTGATTTTATCCCTACAGTTCACCGGCAACCTAACACAGACATTCAAATTTATAAAAACTCTACGGATATATCTGTTAAATTAAGTCCATTAGTTTAATAGTTCAGCGGTTTAATATACACTGAACATGTTTGGTAGTTGCACTGAACATGTTTGGTAGTTGTCAAAGACCAGTTTTTTCACTTGGCTTAACCCAACAAGTTAGAAAATATAAAATCTGTGGAGATTTTGACTCGATTGTTCATCAAAGTTGCAAGAAAAAAATAATGACAGAAAAACGCCATCATTGCATAAGTTTGTGCCCTTTCAAATTCATAATAAAAAGCTTTAGGCCTGAGAGTGAGAAATTACCTCTTTCTCAAAAACTACGTGACTTAAAGAGGAAGACATTTCTCACATTGTATTAACAGCTCTCACTTGCTAGTTACTAAGTAACACATATTTTGGGTAGTTACCAATAGTGTCAAGTGCATTCATAATTTCTTTGCAATATTAATTAAAGCTGTAATTTGGGAACCATTATGCATGCTGAAAATGGGAGAACAGAAAGTGCTTAAGTTTATACTATAACTAAATGGGAATTTGAGTACAGGATTTTTTCACTTTTGAAAGCTTCTTTTATTTGTTAATAATTTTTTGCAAATATAGTGTCTTAGAAAATCACATGAAAAAAATAAAAAATGAAAAAAAATAATCATTCATTGCTTAAAAAAACAATTAGACATACCTTATGGTTTCAGTTTTGTTCTTGGCATTCTTGTTAAAATTCGAATTCCCTATAGAAACTAACTAAAGGTCCAAAATCTGGACTGAGCTTTTTAATGGACCCAATGCACAAAATGCAGAAGAAAAAAACTCTCCCGGTCTTAGCAACGTGTTCTACCAAAATCGCAAACTTACAGATATAAGAAGTATACACAAACACAAAGCTATACTTCAGGGACTCAACCCACCATGCAGAAGAAAAGAATTCTCCCAGACGTGTCTTCTTCTTTTTTCCACTAAAATCGAAAATTTAATGACAACAGAAGTAAACACAAACACATGACAATAATTCCATTAGCCTTTCTTTGGTCTCAATGGAGGTTTAACGAAGGTTCAGTCGATTATACAATATTGAGGACGGAACTGTGATCATAAGCCCCAACTCAATAAAAAAAAAAGATCTAAATTTATCTTTATACATGAACAAGGTTTCACTATAATAATAATAAAAAAATCAGAACAGTGGTCCTTGCTCTAATTGAACACAATGCTCATTTCGAGAAGCTAATTCTGTTTCATTTTATGTTGATAACGAGTGCTTCGGATTCCTATTGATAAGCAATTGAAGAAAAAGAGAAAGATATAATATTGTACATCAAACAACAAGTAAATGCAGTACACACGCGATACTATCTCTGGCATACGCAAGACCGTCAATGCAAAAAAAAAGATGACGTAATTATTTATACTTCTTTAATAGATGTTTGCATCGGGGATAAAGAATATTCATTTTGGTTTTTGCCCATAAAATACACCGATGTGTGTTAGCACTGTATACTCAGTACTCAGTATAGTTCTATGGAAAAAAATCAAAGGCATATTACTCGGGTAGGATTCGAACCCACGAACTTTTCATTTTAGAAGCAATGTCATACCAACTATATTTTCTTAGTATGGTGGCCCTGAAGGGACATCAAATAATATATAATTACGACGAGTTTTGTCTCTATTCTCAATGAAAAGTCACGTCAATATTTCCGTTTGCGCCCCAAATCGCAAATACCTAATCGATTTTAAAAAAAGAATTATTTGTATCGGGGATTAAGAATATTGTTGTGTTTTTCCCTTACACCGATGTTTTTAAGCACTATATTTACCAATACTCAGTAGGGATACTTTTCCGAGTTAGGTGAACAAAAATCACAGTCACTTTTGGTTATACATCATCAGCTTTGATTAGCAAAAATACGTGAACCGCCAAACAATCCTACGAGGAAGCATCAATCTGTTTTGGTTATTAAAAATGATGCACAGGCTATGTTGAGAAATGAATGAATGAATGCACTCTTACCCAAGCTAATGATGCAATTTGCCTTTACATTATAGGGGCATCAATATACAGTCTAGTGATTAAGCTTATTACTTTATCAAGTGTGTAAACAAGCAGATATCTTGACATTTATTACACATTATACTTCTGATTCTGTCAAAAGAACAGTATTTTAGACAGAAGCAAACACTAAAGATTAATTGGGCGTTGTCGTGACATCTATATGCTATTTACGTGCCTAACCATTTGTTTTTTAAAGGCACTTTTTAATGAAGTTGTTTAATTGTTGCTAAAGGCACTTTACTTTTGTATTATTGTCAAAGACCAGTATCCTCACTTGGTGTATCCCAACATGAATACAACAATTAGGTATCAATTGGTGAATGTTGTTGCAAGAGAATAGTGAAAGAAATAAACACCCTTGTTGCATAAATGTGTACGCTTTCAGATGCCTATTAAAATGCTTCAGGCTTTTTTTTTTTAGTAATGTCCCTCTTTCTAAAAATAATTACGTTTTTCAGAGGGAGCCGTTTTAAAAAGTTGTAAACTATCAACAGCTCTCCATGGATCGTTTATACAAGTATAGGCTGACGTTTTTATGTCAACAATTATTTTAAGTAATTGTCAATATAGAGTTCAGTGAAACCTCATTCCCAGTGGTTTACATTGAGGCCAATTGATCTTCGCCCCTAGAAGTGTGAATTTGAAATATTCAGAAACTATATCGGGGGGGTGTTTCATAAAGCTTTACAATTAATCTTATCTTCCAATAATCAATCTTATCTCCCAACAATTAATCTTAAACTACTCAAATTTACAATTAATCTTATCTCCGTTTTATAAAGAAAGTTAAGATCAATATCAAACTTAATTTCACTCTGAATCAATCTTGGCCTCACACATGGTCCTAGATCAATTGTAGGAGTAAGACAATTAATCTTAAGTGACATGTGAAAAATTCATTAACACTAAAATTAAACTTTTGGGGGAACTGTGTGTAGTACTTTAGTGGGGTAAACATGTCATCTCAACAAAATGATGGCGTTTCAACCTCTTGAATGGAAAATAAATGCTTTGTGCAAGGAGAGGGATTTTGGAGACGAGAAGAACCCTAGTAGATGAAGTTAGTGATTTGCAAGTGGGATTTATGGCTGCAGCATTGCGAATACACTGCATCAGGGTAATATTAAGGATAACTTTATCATCTGAGAAATGAATAATATAATTTTCATCAAATCCTGCAGCAGAGCACGATACACAGAGAGGTTGTTCATCAATGCAGGATTCCCCCCTCCCCCAACTAGTTGATACAGAAAATCATTACATAGGAGAACATTGTAGCAGCTGCTGCTGGGGATTTGGTTAGAGCAAATAATGATTATTGGCATATTCTTTGTTTAATTCTTGAATTCATGTAAACACTGTAAGAAATACAAAAACAAACCATTTTATTAGCGATTTATTTTCTCTGAAGAAGCAACTCTTTTTCAGATGTTTATTTAAAAAAAGAATTTAATGTTACAAATGCTTTTTGAAGAGATAATTTATGTTGTACACATTAGTATTTAAGGCATTGCATGGTGTGCATAAAATAAAATGTAACCATTGCAAAACAAACAATATTGTTGCTCCACTTTGTAAAAGCTTTAGGTTAAGTTTAAGAAAATTTGCAGATGCAGTTTGAGTAATTTTTTTTAGATGATCAGTTCACATTTGTATAAATTTATTCTCGTTTACTTGAGTTAGGTGAACACATGGAAAGGCTCACAAAAGGCATATTATTGTGAAGTTCATAATGTATGCTTAAATAGATAAACTTATTTGTCCATACTTAAAATGAAGACACTCTTAATAAATAGTAATTCAGATAAATACATTGAATGTACTGTTTAAGATATTGTCAAAGTATTTTCAAACAACAATTTCTAGACCAAACAGAATACAAGTTTACTAATGCAAAGAGTTACAGACATACTATCATGCCTCTCTGGACATCCAAAGTCTCTTACATAAGCTCAAGCTGCCTCTGTTTGTTGATGTTGCTGCTGCTGCTATTCAACTGTTCACTTGGCTTGCAACTCTTGAGAAATTTAAAATTTCGAATCCTAAAAAAAAAAAAAAAAAAAAAATACAAATCATAATGGTTCTGAAACTTTTTATAAAATGATACAATGGTGATTGATAATTATACACATGTATATAATTTTTAAATCCAGAATTTCAACTGAAGTTGAACCCTTTTTAAACTCCTCCATCTTTTAGTAATTGGTTCTTGATATCTACACTCAAAATGTGCTAAAAATTGATACATCCACAGCATGGAACAACATCCCTTCTTTCATTAAAGCCGCTAAATCCACAGACCCATTTAAAAAACTTCTGAAAACACATTTTTCCCTATTTGAGCTTTTCTCTTCTTCTCATTCTTTTCAAACATTGTGTATACGTAGCTTTTCCGATAAGATTTTGTTGTTTATTGTGCATTTCAGTTTTTGTAAGCGCTGTGATATAGTTTTCTATGGGGAACGTCTCTAAATACCTGTTATTATTATTATTATTGTTATTATAATAAAAAGTTAACAAAATAAAATGCTTCCTCCTTTGTGAGAGTAAACACAAGTTGGATTTAGTTGGACAGTGAAACTGACACTTAACATTTTCACCTTATATCACCAGTGTAAACTTGACTTGAAGTAACTGGGTCTTACCTGCTGCACTTTCAGATGGCAACGGGTCTGTGTTTGACTCATGTCAATAGATTCCAAATTTGGTTTGAGGAGACAGGGCATCTAGGAAATGTTCAAGAAGAGTGTCATCAACAGGGCTTGAACCTCCTTCTAAAAATATAAAGAACGTTCATATGTGTATAAATTCAAATAGTAAAACAAACTTATGGAGGGAATTTAAATTTGGAAGTAACAACATAGTATTATGGTTTGCCTACTATAATAACAGGCATACACTGAACTGTGCACATAATATGCCTCACATAGTAGGCATACGTACATCTTTTGCTTGCCAGTATGGCTGTAACATTTGAGTATAAGGCAAAAAAATTGTAAGCAATGCACTTGTAGGGACTACTGTTTTTCAACTACCAGGTTAATCGTGCCGCTACGACTACTAAAAACATAGTCGTGACTACTTCAAACATAGTCGTGACTACTTCAAATAATTACAGTCTGTGACTACCTGAACCAATTGTGTCGTTGACGACTACTCACGACAACATAATTTACTTACGAAATACAATCAGACATAAGTGGCACAATCCTTCAATCCTTTCAACTTGAACTTTACTATATTACGCCTGCGGCAAACATTGCCACAATCAACACATCTTGAGAATTAAAAATTAGTCTCAACTAGTGTCGTAGTCGCAACTTGCGACTTGTCGAGTACAGTAGTACAATTAACTAGTCGCCCAGCCTACAGTGTACAACAGAATTAGTGGCAGACTTACTTGCTTACGACCAAAATATAATTAACAAATTAATTAAAAACAAATTTACCTTGTGTGAACAGTGTGCTGTCTTTTCAAAGAGTATCTTGTTATTTCCCATTACAAACCCAGCAAGAACGCGTTTTTCAGCTGTACAATTGTTATTTCCTGGTTTTCACATATCTTTCCCTGCTGAATGAAACAAAATATTTGTTATTATTTAAGGCTTTAGTTTTAGTACTTTAAAAAAATAGTAATTACTTGCAAGTATCTTTGAAATATCCCTGTATAATTAATTCACACCTACAGACAATTCTGATCACTGAAAATTCCAATATATTGGCATTTTAAAATTAATTATGAGTTGACTGGCTTTCATTATTTTATATATAGGGCCTAGCTAGAGTACTACTACTAGATAAACAAACAATATAAAAATATTAATTAATTTACCCACTTGTCACAAGTCCTCAAAATAACACCTTTTATAAAAAAAAAATCAAAAAGGAGACACATCAATTGATCATTATCCCAACATTATCAAAAGTATCGTTTGTCAGACATCCACAATAAATAATAATTTTTTTCTCCAAAACAAATAGAATAAAATATACCAATTCATTTTAACAACTATACATACAACAACAATCAACCTCATTAATGTTCTATTACTGCCTGAAAATCAATATAATGAAGTCAAACCAACTTAACAAACTTCATAGCTAATAAAACTATAGCCACATCCCCCTCCATTGTGTGCACCGTAATTAGCAGTGTTTTGATGGGTCACTATGCACCGCTAGCCCCCACGCCGTCACTGGCGATTCACGCTGAAAAACAGCAGTTTTTAAGTCGGTAAAAACCACACATGTGCTTGGTTTATTTTCATTCAAGAACACTTAGTAAGCCCTGTGAACATAAACTATAAAATAGCAAACTATCAACGTTCTAATCCAACAACAAATCATAAAAGAATCGAATTTATTTTCTACTTACCACGGTTCCATCACTCACAGTGAAAACAAGATGGCCGACTTCAAAAAAGTTTTGAGAGCCCAAAAGTGTGTTTGGGTCAAAGGTCGCGCTTTAGGCTCTGTCAATACAATTGAAGTCTTAAGATACAATTGATATCAATCTTTTCGTACGCTCGATTGATCTTACGCTAAGATTGATTTTATGAAACAGATTTTTACAATTAATTGTAGACTAAGATTGATTCAGACTTAAGATTGATAGTTAAGATTAATTGTATTATGTTCTTTATGAAACACCACCCGGGCATTATATATCTATTCCGAGAGATGATCCTCCTTTAGCGCTCCATCATCCAATCATGTCTTAGTCCGCAAAAGGGCATCAAGTCAAAGAGCAAACTGTCCCCTCTAATTCTTCCTTGATCTTGAGGCATGTCTAAGACTGTCCGCAGTTTGTGGTGATCATGTAAAAACGTAATTCATTCTAAGTGTATTGTATAGAAATACTTGCATTTCGACAAGCGCACAGTAAAAGTAGTATACCATCCTCGAAAATGTTCGTGAATTTTTTTTATTTTTTTTTTTAGCTTTCCCTTTTGAATCAATACTTTTAGCAGAAAACAATCCTGATTAAAAATCACAGTGAAAATTTTTATGTACAAAACAAAATTGCGGACCAGTATGTGGGGTCATATCATTGTTGTTCTATTACTCCCTCCTCTGAAGAGATTCTCTGTGGGGTACCATTGTAACAAAAAACAGCTTGTGGGGTAGCATTGTTCCAATGATTGATCTAAGTGCCCCAAAACTTGGCGTGTGTAATGGCACACGTTCACGCACACCAATGTAAACTACTGATGTCTTGAGACACCAAACTAGACTCTAATATTATTTGCAATCGTTAATGACCAGGAGCCGTTTTCATAAGAGCTTAATAGACTAAAACTGCGAATCAATCTTAATTTCCAAGCAAAGTGTGGTGTCAAAGTACAAATCACCACGGCAATGGTCTGTTGTAACGCTATACAGTCATGCACATGGTCGAGCCATGCACGGTCTGCTATATGATTCATGCCTCTATAGTTTTGTCTCTCATTTTGCAAAGGAGATATCTCTTTACCTCTTTAATAGATGTTAAGTTTTAATCGGGGATAAAAAAAAAATTAAAACAAATGGTGTACCCAAATTAACATAACAGTGCTAATACACATCGGTGTATAGGGTAACCCAAAATGATTATTTCCGCTTTTGAACAAACACTTCACACTATTGGTAATAATTGTCAAAGACTAGTCTTCTGACTTGGTGTATCTCAACATATGCATAAAGTAACACACCTGTGAACATTTTAGCTCAGTTGGTCGTCGAAGTTGCGAGATATTAATGAAAGAAAAAACACCATTGTCACACGACGTTGTGTGCTCTCAGATGCTTGATTTCGAGACCTCAAATTCTAAATCGGAACTCTCGAAATCAAGGTCGTGGACAACATTATTTATTTCTCGTAAACTACGTTACTTCAGCAGAGGGAGCCGTTTATCGATGTGTTTTATACCATATCAACGGCTCCCCATTACTCTTAACCAAATAAGGTTTATGCTAATAATTATTTTGAGTAATTACTAGTGTCCGATGCCTTTTTATGATTGTACCGACCTATTATGCCTAACCCTTTAAAGGTTTACCAAATTTACAATTTATATTTACGTTAGCCTTAAAAGAGATGAATACGTTTGGTAATACAGAAGAAAGAGACGGCTCGTTTGCTCTGAGTGCCTCATTGTTGCCATGTATGGATTATACGGAGATGATTTAATTACGTGAAGACGATCTACCGGTAATGTTTAGTTAGCTTTAACAATAATTATAAATGTAATAAGTTGTAAATCGATGTGTATGGGTTTACTCCATTCGGATGGAATTGAATCAAAGGGAGATGTAATGTATAAAACCCACGAGGCTTGGCTGTGGAGACATTGCAGACGATCTTGTTGGAAACGTTAACTTTATTTGAGTTTTAATTTATTCAACTCTACAGACTTAACTTTCTGATGGCAGGGACCATCCAGGGTAAGGCAACAGCTGCTTTAAATGCCCTGAACAGAATCCGTACTGCAGGGGTATTTAACTAAGAGCATCGCATAACGCAACATAATGCTGTTATGGTTGAAGATCTCCAGCAAGATAAGGGAACATAATGTACATAGACGATGTGACCTCTGACGTTACACGAAAACCATAACATGATTCGCGCGTATACCACCGGGCAAAACCTTTGTGTTTTGGCAACCAGTTAGAAAGTGTACGCAATCTTACTGTGACTGCGCAACTCAGTGCCCGGCGAAACATGACGTATAGAGTGTTTTGTCAACAGAGGGCGGTTTGAATGTAAACATAGGTCACATCGTCTATAAGATCTAAATTGAATAAAAAAACTTGTGCAGTTGTCAACAATGACTCTCATTCGGCACAGGAGTTATATTTTATTTAATTTGAAGATGGTTAGTTTGATCTTTTTGTTTAAGCATGATTTCCATACATCATTCATTTTGTTGCACGCCAGCCATACCTATTTTTTTGAAATTTCCCCTTTGCTGTCTCTCACAAGGGCATCGTTGTCAACTTCGTTTAAATGGACACTGCTACTTGTTTTGATGTCATTTTTTGTCGTTGGTGTTGATGTTGATTGAAAGATACTCGGTCAATGTAATCAAAACAGTATTCGAATAGTGTCTCTGAGGTATATACCTCAATATAAGATTCACTAGCCTTAAGTGCCATGCGTAAAAGCCAAAAATGGTTAACCATGAATTAATAATGGAAGTGTGTGCGTGTGTCCGTGAATTGCCGTTGTAAGCTTACTGGACCGTTAGAAACTCAATGCTTTTAGCGATGTGCATGCGTTTGGGAGACAGATAAAAGGACTCGGCAAATTCGGTCGATATTATGCAAAAGTTAACTTTATCATACAAAATGTCACGACATTTAAAACGTTTATTAATAACCCGTATTGGTGAACCAGTGTTGAGTAGTGAGGCTTCTGATGGGTTTACCAAACAATCCCCTTCGTGGCGGATAGATAGCGTGGCATGTACTACATTCTATTATTATGAAATCCAATGACTATATCTGAGCCTAAATTAATTTGGTTCTCACTGTAGGTACACGATTCCTTTTTAATGCAATGACTCAATATTTATTCACGTAGTTATTCTGAACACATCGTGCCAAATAGTACGGATTTGTCAGTCGTGTGAATGGTGCGTGTGGTGAAGAGTGCAGCGGGTGGGGGGGGGGGGGGGGTTGATGACAAAAGCAAAGGCAATGTGGCCTGTGAAATCACTTTACAAATTGAGAACCCACTAAGCATAGTATAGTCTACCAATTGGCACGATTTTTTTTTTTACCAAAAGTGTCCAATGGCTTTTAACATTATTCAGCCTTTGGCTGAGAGGTTTGAGTGTTCTTAAACAAACCCAATAATAAGTAGGCATATAATATAACATATCAACGTCAGACTATAGATTGAATGTTCAAAATTGATTGTAGAAACATTTCCACCCTGGCTCTCGCAGGCAGAAAGGTTCCGTTTGTTCTATAGTTTTTAAGTGGTACCCCTCGTAGCGTAAGTAACGCATACATTTGAATCAGTATGGCCCATTGAATATAAGTCCCTGAAGAGTCTTTCCGTTGAGCGTTTCGTCCGAAAAGTAGTGGCTAAGTAGACTTAAGACAGTGTACGCTATTGGTAATTGTCAAAGATCAGTCTTCTCACTTGGTGTATTTCAACAAATGCATAAAATAACAAACCTGTGAAAATTTGAGCTCGATCGGTCGTCGGAGTTGCAAGATGAAAGAAAAAACACCCTTGTACGTCACACGAAGTTGTGTGCGTTTAGATGGTTGATTTCGAGACCTCAAGTTCTAAACTTGGGGTATCGAAATCAAATTCGTGGAAAATTACTCCTTTCTCCAAAACTAGGTCACTTCATAGGAAGCTGTTTCTCACAATGTTTTATACCACTAACCTCTCCCCATTCTCGTTACAAAGTAAGGTGTTATGCTGATAATTATGTTGACTAATTACCAATAGTGTCCACTGCCTTTAAGTTATTCCTAGCAATGTGACGCGACGTAGCAAGGATTTCCAAGTATGCCGTTTTGTCTCCTACATTGAGATTTCTTTTTTTTTTTTTTTTTTGCAGATTATGGTTACCCATGAAAAACATGGGAATCCCATGGGAATCCAAGTTGTATTTTTTTTATGAAGGGCATAATAAAACACAGGCGTGGAAGCTGTAAATAGCTCCTGTGTGTGGTGATGGCCAGGATCCCTACACAAAATTGTTTGGTGGCTGTTGGCAAATTTCCTGAAGGGGTTCAAACCAAGCGCTTCAATTTATCTGAAAAAAAACTGTTGAATATCAAATTAGGTTCCGCTGATTGTAAAAAGAGGGCCGTGGTCCAAACTGAGTCATAATACCAATTTCGGCGGGAAAATTTCTCCGGGTCAATTTTAATCCAGAAACTTTATCTTAGATCCACCCATTCCAGGAAAATTTAATTTGTTTAAACGTGCTCATGGTTGCGTAACAATGCTTGTTTGCCAGCATCTTTGATATTCGCCTGCCGTTAAAGGCGATTTAAAATCATGTTATGTTCGGCTTAATGCATTGGTTCATGTTCTTTCTTATGTTGTTGTTTGTACGCAGGATCGGACCAACTTAATTTTGGTGTCTGCTCGGATTCCGCTCGACGGTGGATCATCTTAAAGAACCCGCCATGGCAGCACCGCATCAACAAGAAGTAAATGATACCGAAATCTTTATCCACAACCATCCACCTCCAACTCTCGTCACAATCGAGCTGATGCTTGGCATCTTCGGCATCGTAGGCAACGGCCTAGTCTGTCTGACCGTGATTAGAGCACGCTCCATGCACAACCTAACCAACTACCTGATTCTCAACTTAGCAGTGGCTGATATCTGTGTATGCCTGTGTCTGGTCGTGTTCTCTGAGAAGGTCTTTCTGGCCTTCTCTCCTCAGGGCCAGGTTGCTGGAAGCATCTACTGCATCCTCTGTGCTGACAAGAACGCCACTTGGTTCTTCACCTACTCGGCCGTTCTCGCTCTGACTCTGGTTACACTCGAGCGGTACATTGCCATAGTCTACCCTTTCCATTACCCTCGCTTCTTCACCGGGGTAAAAACAGCATGCTACGCCATTATCTGCTGGGTAATTGCCTTCTTGATCGAGCTCCCGTACCTGTTTGTGCCCAAGTACAGTTTAGACGACAAGGCATGCTACTACGTTCATCTTGAACCGGTTATCAAGGGTGTCACAGCGCTCAACACAGCCGTGATAACCTTCATTGCACCACTTGCGTGCATGGTGTTCTCCTATTGGCGAATCATCCGCTGTTTGAGGATGAGGGCACAAGATCTGATTAAAGAAGGCACTCAGTCCCCGGCTTATGAGCTTCTCGACGCCTCTAAAAAGGTCGTCAAGACGCTCTTGGTGGTAACGGTGATCTTCGTCATCACTTGGATACCGATCCAGACTTGCTGCTCAGTGCTCAGTGTTTATCCTGCATTGGGAAGTGAGTTGTGGTTCAATCGGCTCTACAGCGACCTCCGAACCGTCGGTTACATCAACTCAGTCTTAAACGTCATCGTTTATTCTATCAAGTACAAGCAGTTCCGCAAAGCTTTCAAGTCCATTCTTTGCCCTGCATCTTGGAACCGAGTGAATCCTGTAAATGGTGAGATATACGACACCAGTAAGGGGTATACCAATAACACACATGTATCATAAGTATGTTTTACTTAAAACTGAAACAAGAGGGTCCGACTACAGAAATTATCAATCGCTGGCTCACTTCAATCGAGGAGACGCCCGCGTTGACCAGTCGGTGATCTACCAGCTCGGTTATCTTGACAAAACATCCGTGTTTGGGAGACCAGTAGTTTGACATTTAGTGCGCGTGCTTTGTGCGTACGGGCTTAGGGATTTAGACGAGAGTTGGCTTGAAGCCGTATCCAAAGTCGAATTAAAAGGAATAATATTAATAATGATAATAATAATAAGAATAATAAGAATAATAATAACTGTGTTTATAACGCAAATTTCAACAAAGGATAGAAAGGGTCAAATATATTTTCGATAAGTGCACTGGGCTCTCTTACAAGCGTTACACAACCCACGGGACCAACGGTTTAACGTCCCATCCGAAGGACGAAGCAATGGTTAAGTGTCTTGCTTAAAAAAACAAGTGTCACGACTGAGGGATTCGAAGACCCACACTCTGCTGATCAGAAACACCAGCGTTTGAGTTCAGTGCTCTTGACCGCTCAGCCACGACACTTCCACAAGTCCACTCTAAGACGTGGATTCGAAAAGGGCCATGTATAGTCTACATCGGGATATCAGGGATCACTGAGAGGTCAAAGGTTGATCACCATATAGCGGGGGCATGACTCGTTTTCAATACTGTAAATAATTGCTGGACAAAGTAAACCGACTGAAGTTATGGAACATCGAAAATAGAGTGTGTTTAAACAAGTAACGGATTCGGGATATCATGCTCAACCAATAGAACTGCTTCGTGACATACTTTGTACACCTGGACTTACACAGCTGTTTTGCAGTCACTTTGTGTGCGTTGCTTTGTCACGTACACTTAGTGCATCCGTTCATTCATCACTGTATGAACAACTGGGTTCATACTTACGGAGATCGAGAACAAAACAGGAAAGGGAAACAATATTGGTATCCATGGGGGCGGGATTTCTCAATAGGTTGCTCCAAAAATCAAGGAATTGTGTGTACAACGTCTATTCGAGGTACGTTCAGCGTACATGGACAAGTGAAAGAACACAAGATTTCTCCCCAGGGATACACAAAGAGAAGGGTGTGTGGATGTGTGTCACATAATGTTTGATGTCCCAATTGTGTGGACTACTTTTGATCGCGGGTCCACACTTCGTGGGCGTGCTTTTTTCAATTTTTCCTAACTAATATGCCTACAACGGATTAGGCCCACATATTCACAGGTTTTTCATTGGATGTATACGGGTTGACAACACAAAACATCAACACTATCTAAGACTATTTTGTTAGCTCTAAAAACTATCTTAGCCTACCTTTAACACTTCCACTTATAGCAAGGTTTATGATGTTAAAGGCACTGGACAATTTATTGGTAGACATTTCGAACTGTTATTGTGACGTACCATTCTGTATAGCCTGCACCTTACCAGGGCCCTATTTCATGGCTCTGCTTACCGCTGAATTCTGCGCTTTAAATCTCGATTCCCCGCTTAAACGTGCAAGCGACGAATTTCTGCGCTGGCCTTGGCGTAGAATGCCTGGTAACGTGGAGTACGCACGCGCAGAGCATAAATTCGCTGCTTAATCGTTAAATTCGAGTGCCGTATGCACAGAATTCCCTACTTCCGTAAGCGCCAATTATGTGCTTACGGTAAGCAGAGCCATTAAATTTTGCCCTGTTATGTTATCGCCATATAGCTATAGGCCGTTGAAGGTTTTGTGCTTTTCCAGACTTCAACAAAGAACAAGAGTAGAATTCCTATAACAAGAAATAATCTCGTAAATAATCTCGTAAATAATCAATGTTGACATTCATTTTTGTAAAATAGAATAATTAATTATTATTTGTTCGACCGTGCGAATTTCTACAGAAGCGGGTCGTGTGTTTACATTATTATGGCTTCGTTTGATTTCATTAAAACGTACGGCAATCCCGTGGGAGCGGTGTGGCAATTTGTCGGATGAAAAGCTGTGCTATGAAATGTAATGGAATTGCTGTGATTATTTTCAATTAATATTTATGTTAGACATGTATTATTTAATGTGACAATGGGAAACGAGACACTGATTTTTAATCAGTTATTTTCTGATCCGGTTCTCAACTCAGTTAAAGGAACACGTTGCCTTGGTCTTTAGTAACCGTTTGTCATAATGCATATGGTTGGAAAGATGTTGTAAAAGTAAAAAAACAATGATCCACACAAAAACGCCTCGAAATTGCACGGTTTTCCTTTTACATCGTTGACTAACACGGTCGGCCATTTATGGGAGTCAAATTTTTGACTCCAATAAAAAAAAATGGCCGACCGTCTAGTTAGTTCGCAAAGTAAATTGAACACCACGCAATTTCGAGGCAAATTTTTTAAAGATCATAATTGTATTCTACTTTTAAAACATCTTAACAAACGGTTATAAACGCTTTTTATAGATCAACTCGTCCGATCCAAGGCAACGTGTTCCTTTAATGTCACTCTTGAAATAGACCTTTCGGTTATAGAAGATCGTAAGGAAATAGGGAAATAACATAATTGCTCTTAAAGGCACTGGACACCATTGTTAATTACCCAAAAATAAATGTAAGCATAAAAACTGGCTTGGTAATTAGCAAAGGGGAGCTGTTTGGAAGTATACAAGTGAGACACGGCTCCCTCTGAAGTTAGTAACGTAGTTTCTTTTGAGAAAGAAGTAATTACTCAGTAAACTATCTGAACTGATTTCGAGACCTCAGCTGAGGTCTCGAATTCAAGGCATCTGAAAGCACACAACTTGTGCGACATCTTCCATTATACCCCCGAAACGTGAATCAAATTGCTGCTCGCAGACTCTTTAAATCGAAAAGACATTGACACTATTGGTAATTGCTCAATATACCACTGTTTGCATGAAAACTTACTTGGGAGAGCTGTTGATATGTACAACACATTATGAGAAACGGCTACTTCTATAAGTAGTAATTTGTGAGAAAGAGGTAATTTCTCACCACAGATTAAAATACTTCAGGCCTAAAATTTTCTTTTTTCTTTGCATCTGAAAGCCAGGAAAAAAAATAATAGTTGTAAAATAGTTTTTTTTTTATTCAATATTCTCTTGCAACTTCGATGGTCAACAGAGTCAAATTGTTTACAGGTTTGTTATTTTATAAATAATAATGGGATACACCAAGTGAGAATATACTTGTCTTTAACTCACAAAATTAACTTGTTTCCAGAATTCAAAGGAAATCACGTGCCGTTTCTTCAAACGCAATTACTCAAACTCGCTTCAATAATTCGCTTATAACCATTCCCGCCCTTTTCCAATTTGGCATCACTTATGGAACCGAAATAGAAGGAATCAAAACGACCGTCGGCAGCCACTTCCAATACTCGCTTCCAAAATTTGATTCAAAGGCAAAAAAAAAAAAAAAAAAAAAACGCGGCCTACATTGAGTTACAATTAAAAGAGACGGAAAATCATTCCTTTTGCTGTATCCTTCAATTTTACAACTGATCTAAAATACCTTAAAGGCAGGCCTATATTGGTATCCTCCTAAATAATTTTTCCTATATAACTCATTATAGGTAATTTCAAACTGATTGGTCACCGTTACTATACAGTCCAAAAGGACTCACGTCCTCGGTGCTCTCGATGGTATCCAGAACTGTAGTTTAATACGAAAGTGTATGGCCGGGGCAGGGCTGATAACACTGTAGAAACTAGTGCAAAACTGACCTTGGTGTGCATAGACTTTCTATAAGTTTGACTTCTATGTTTGTGATACGGCAAGGTTTGTGTTTCGCAATTTGCTTTCGAACAATAGTTCCATATTTCGTGTTTGAGCAACCTTTCCATACTGTTTTGTAGCTCTGTGACTAGTTATCAGTTTGAATAAAGATCATTCAATCCATGTGTTGCGGTTAAAAAATTTAAAAAAATAAAAAAACTTAGTGTTCCTTCTATCTTTAAAGGCAGTGGCCACTATTGATAATTACTCAAAATAATTATCAGCATAAAACCTTACTTGGTGACGAGTAATGGGGAGAGGTTGACAGTAAAAAACATTGTGAGAAACGGCTCCCTCTGAAGTGACGTAGTTTTCGAGAAAGAGGTAATTTTCCATGAATTTGATTTCGATACCTCAAGTTATAGAATTTGAGGCCTCGAAATCAAGCGTCTGAAAGCACACAACTTCGTGTGACAATGGTGTTTTTTCTTTCATTAATAACTCGCAACTCCGACGACAAATCGAGCTCAAATTTTCACAGGTTGGTATTTTTATGCATATGGTGAGATACACCAAATGAGAGACTAGTCTTTGACAATAACCAGTAGAGACCAGTGCCTTTAAGGTCGGTACGTTGGTATCCACGTATATTCAATCACAGCATTCTAAAGTGACGTAATGGACACCGAATTTGATTTCGATACCTCAAGTTATAGAATTTGAGGCCTCGAAATCAAGCGTCTGAAAGCACACAACTTCGTGTGACAATGGTGTTTTTTCTTTCATTAATAACTCGCAACTCCGACGACAAATCGAGCTCAAATTTTCACAGGTTGGTATTTTTATGCATATGGTGAGATACACCAAATGAGAGACTAGTCTTTGACAATAACCAGTGGAGACCAGTGCCTTTAAGGTCGGTACGTTGGTATCCACGTATATTCAATCACAGCATTCTAAAGTGACGTAATGGACACCGTTAGTAAAACAAAATTTTGTATACAGAAAATGTTCGGGGTTTTATAAGCGTAAGCATCAATGGCACAACTTTATTCCATAAAGGTAACATGCTCTCTCGTTTGAATAATAATATTCTGATCACTATATAACCAAGTTGAATTCAGATAAAAATCTGAAATTGCTCATCCCTGTCATCTGCAGTTGTCACCTTTTTATAGTTTCAATCGATTAGATTGAATTCTAGTTATACAACTTTAAATGCACTCGTCGGTTTCACAAAACTCTTGCTAACTTAAGATTAATCTTAGGAATTAGGACGATTTCTAACTCTTTACTGTAGCATGCAAACCCAAGTCGAGATAAGACGAGTCCTAACTCTTTGTGAATTCGACCCCTGGACATCATTGCATGGTAATTACTCAGCATTGTCAGCATAAAAGCTAACTTGGTAGAGAGCTGTTGATAGTGTTAAACATTATGAGAAAGGCGGCTCCCTCTGAAGTAACGTAGTTTTCGAGAAAAATATTTGAGTTGAATTCGAAACCTCAGCTGAGTCCCCGAATTGAAGCATCTGAAAGCAAACAAAACAAAATTGCAACAATAGTGTTCTTTCTTTCATTATTCTCTTGCAACTTTGATGACCAATTGAGTACAAATTTGTGCAGGTTTGCTATTGCATTTATAATGCTGGGATAGACCTATACTTTGACAATTACCAAAGATGTCCAGTGCCTTTAAGAGGGTAACATCGTTGACAGACACCAATCTATGACGTAGGCTACACTTTAACAAAATTTGGTTACGATTGTTATTCTATTGTTATGTTTCCAACATAATATTGTAATCTTTCCGCTAAAAATAATAATATATGCCTATTAATAGTTTTCACTTTATAGCATAACAATGTTTTGCTCTCGTTAACTAACTTAGTATTGTGTTAAGTTGTTTTCGCTTGAATGCCAGGCCTATATAGAGCTTGCACTTACAAATAACCACGTTGTTATGTTTTGCTCAGGTTTATAAGTAATTATGTTTAATCTATTCGCTATAATGCTAGGCCTATATTGTATAACTTGCACAATGCACAAGATGTTGCCGGGAAAATGTATTTTTTAGTGCCATGTGTCTTTATTCGTTGGTGCCTATACATAAATCACCAGGAGAGAGGCGTGTTTAATTACAATGAAATATCTCGTCGTTCGTATTACAATTAAACACAGCACCGCTTTTATGTTTGTGTAATAAGTAAGAGTATTGGATTTTCCTCTTTGAAAGCTGCACTTAATGAAAACAAAGGGATTCTGGTCACGTTTCCTGTATAAGAAGAACTTGTCTGTGACAGGGATCATGATGGGGTTAACCAAAAACCTCGTCTATCAAATAAAAAACGTGGGGTAAAGAAGTACATCAGCTTTGGACAGATGCATTTTCAGAAACCTTTCCCTTCGAAGTATTGTTTAAAAAGGGAGTAAAAGTGTAGCGACGACATCTTTCACGGCCGTTTAAAACAGGCAGGGTCGTTGCCGTGTGGGATAGGGCCCTCGCCAGCTCGGTATAAATCCGGTTCCGTCCGTGTGCGTATAGTCTTGATGCAACACGTTCTCGTTTGCTTCACACACATCGCGGCCAACTCACCGATAGAGCTCGCATCCAATAGTGTCGAGGCGAGTGAGAGGCGTGTGCACATGGATGACACCATTGATCTCCATTACAATGGAGATCAATGGATGACACGCAGTGGATAAGTGCATACGTGTACGCGCTGCGCACAACTCTCATCCAATATGGATGTTTAGCTGCACCCACGTTGCGCGTGAACGTGACCGGTAAACGTCAGAATATTATTGTGTCATATTTTAGCATACGTGAAGTAACTATTTTCACGTCAGGTAAGTGCGTGAAATAATCCCAAAGTATTGACGTCACCTAGAAACGACACGATTTTCTGACGTTCACGTTTACGTTTTGCTCGCGTAACGTGCAGCTAAACCTCCCTAATTGTAGCCTTTCACGCGTGCACGTGTTATTGTTTGTTTCTTTGTAAATTGTAAAGCGCTCCGTTCTTTGTGGGGTACTATATAAATGCTTTCATTACAATTATTATTCATTACTATTAAAGATGGTGGTCAATGCCGTCATGTGCAATCCCTCTCTGTTCTTCCAGCCCAGCGATTCAGCGATATCTTAAAAACGCGAACTTTTAAAATGAAAAGGTTCCAAAAACCAAAGCTTGATTAAGTTCCCCATTAAAGGTTGTCCAGACCAAGCCAAACAACTTTTGTTTAAAGGAACATGTTGCCTTGGATCGGATGAGTTGGTCAACAAAAAGCGTTATAAATGCATATTATGGTTGGAAAGATGTTGTTAAAGTAGAATACAATGATCCACACAAATTTGCCTCGAAACTGCGAGGTTTTCCTTTTAATTTGCAAACTAACACGGTCGGCCGTTTATGTGAGTCAAAAATTTGACTCCCATAAGTCGACGAGGTCAAAGGAAAACCGTGTAATTTAGAGGCATGTTTGTGTGGATCATTGTATTCTACTTTTACAACATCTTTCTACCCATAATGCATTTTATAACAAACGGTTAAAACGCTTTTCAAATACCAACTTGACCGATCCAAGGCAACGTGTTCCTTTAAACCTGTCAATCATCTTAGATTGTGTCTGACCAATTTTTAAATGTAAAACACATTAAAAATTCAAATCATAATAACCAAACGTTTAAAGGCATGCTCTTTCAAGGTGGATTTGCGGAACTAAACCAAGAAAAAACTTAATGTTAAATCCTACATAAACCAAAAGCCAGACTTTATACGGAAACAACTTCTATTTATTTTGAGGACAAGGACTATTTCTACCTCCATGGTCTAATCAATAATGCTCACTTCCAAATGCAGAGTTATTGTACTACTGAACCACATCAACCGCAATAGATGAAGCGCTGACCTTGACTGATGGGCAAGAGAACCTGTCAACAATCAATGTTGTGCATTTTACAAAGAGCTAGACTCCCGCGTCTTTTGATTTGCCGAAATCGCACCTGCCTGAGATGTAGGGGGTAACTCGAAAAAAGCTACTTCCTCTTGTTAGATTTCAAGTTAACCCACCCCCTCCCCCCAAGTTCGGGCGGTCTATTTTCGGATAGGCGAAATCAAGTCGGATCGCTGTTCTTGTTTCATCCGCTCAAACAACGATAGCACCACGCAGTGGTTCTATATTAAATGTGACTACGCGGTAGGTCAGGGTTGTTGTTTTTTTAAGTCGAAAAACCTGACGGTGGAAAGAAGCCTAACTTTCGATCGATCAATTTATTTGTAATAACAATCTATGTAGAGTCACTTTACATCTTACTGACTCGCTGCCGCCATTTTGTAAAGTGCTGTTATCAAAACCCAGATGAAAGGTCGTGAGTGATCTTGTCCCGAGTGTTCTCATAGTGTGGGAGAAGGCTAAGAACACCGCCCAAACTCGACCACAAACTCTGGATCAAAGTTTGTTGTCGGAAGTTAATCCACAAGACGGCGCTAATTTATAACAATATAGTACATCAAGTTTGCGGTAACACCATGTGGATATCTCTTTTGAGTAGCATTGACGGTGGTTATCGACTTCCGAGCATTCTCCTAAAAACGTCAGTGTGCTCTGAAAACGATCTGATCGAAATCTTTACTAGTTTTTAGCATCTTTTTACCCACCGTTTAGATTTTAGACCCCCTTTAATATCCAATGTGGTTCCACCCACAAATAGGAGAGACCCAGGGAGTAGGTCCACATCTTAAAGGGACACGTTGCCTTGGATCAGACGAGTTGGTCTATTTCAAGTGTTTAAAACCGTTTGTTATGAAATGCATCTGGTTAGAAAGATGTTTTAAAAGTAGAATATTATGATCCACACAAGTATCATTCAAAATTGCACGGTTTTCCTTTTACGTCGCGAACTATCACGGTCGGCCATTCATGCCCATAAATGGCCGACCGTGTTAGTCGACGAGGTAAAAAGAAAACCACGCAATTTCGAGGCATATTTGTGTAGATCATTGTATGCTACTTTTACAATATCTCTCTAACCATATGCATTTTGTAACAAACGGTTACAAACGCTCTTTATAGACCAACTCGTCCGATCCAAGGCAACGTGTTCCTTTAACACGAGAATTAGCCCAATACCAACCAAAGTAATTCTTCACAAACTGCAAACATTTTCTTCGCAGCAGGACTGCATCTTTTTCAATCATTCAACAGAACAACTCGTTGAATTTTTAGGCGATCCATTCGCATGGAAAAAGGTTAATCTTGTGCACATCCTTATTTCAATAGTGGCAATTTAAACAGACCTTGCCAGTTTGTTATCCTGTCATAATAAACAATCAGAGCATCACAACACACAAGTACAGTTGTCTTATTTTATTTAGCTTCTTTTTTTTTTACAGCAGAAAAATGTGACACAACAATTTCAATTTGATCTTGATTGAAAGAAACCATATCGAAACCCTGGCTTCAGCTGAAGCTCAGTCAGATTTATTTGTTTAATTGCATGCTTTCCTTACAAGCTTCAAACAGGAAGACAGTACCTATAAAGCTGCAGCCGAAGTAGACTTGACTCAAGTCCCAATCCCGTGTCAATCTCAGAAAAGTGTTGTTTTGTGATGTTCTGCATTCCCCAACCTGTCGGGACCACAACATTTTGCACAGGAACGGTACTTGAATCAAGTCTACAACCGAAGCCCCAGCCCAAGCCACAGCTCCAGCTGTCATCTCAAAATTGGCTTCAAAGTGATAAGATTGGGAGCTATAACATCAATACCTTCTGTACTCCTAAGGAAATCTCAGTCAGCTGAAATACCCGATTGTGTTTCCTTCAGATGTTAAAGCAATGTCTTCGAAGCTCAAAGCCTAAACAACAAGTTTGAATAACTCAAGCAGTATTTGAGTCAAACCCTCATAGGATTAGTCACACTGTGGGCTCTGGGAAGACTTCACAAAGCATTACAATTTATCACAAGACAATAATTTTCTGTATTACCATAGTTAGCGGTATTGCGAGATCGCACTTTACTTAGCAACGACGATATCTTTTGCAGTTAAAATCAATGTTAGCTCCTTGTGAAATCAGCCCCAGGGCTAGATTTCATAAAGCAATCAGATTCATCTTATAAGATGAGTTGTCAGTATCTACAGAGTGACAAGGACATCTTAAGATAGATCAATCTTAGTTCTTTATAAATTTCAGCCCAAAACGTGTTTTTTTTTACCAATTTTGCACAAAAAAATTCTGAGGGCCGAAAGATAGGAATTTTAGACTAATGTATAAAGCATATCATACTTGAACACACACAAAGGCCTTAACTTACACCATGATTATACATGAGACATACACAACTCTTCATTACCTATAAGCTGTTGAGCCACTATACAACTCTAGCTACCAGGCAATCTTGGTAGTCTAGTTGGTAAGACACTGTTCTAGAATTGCAAAGATCATGGGTTCGAATCCCACCCAAGTAATATATGCCTGTGATATTTTGTTCACAGGACTTGGGAAAGTACCGAGTATACAGTGCTAACACACATCAGTGTATGGGTAAAAACCAAAATGAATATTCTTCATTAGCATATATTGGGAGAGGTAATTATAAAACAGTTTTTTTTCTTCTTGAGTGCCATAATCTGGTTTCCCGCAAGTCCTATTTTGAATCCTCACAGATAGACTCCTGCTGTTGAGCCTGTATTGCACTGAGCCCGATTCAATGTCACTGCTTACACACAGAATCAGGCACTTACAGAGTCCTGTAAAGCATAAAGCCCGGTTCATACTTCCTGTGAATGCGAATGCGATACGAATGTTGGCGTCACAAATTCGCAACGAATAACTCGCAGCAGTTCAACTTTGTTCAACTCACTAACGAATATCGGTGCGAAAGGAGGGTTGTGACGTCAAATTCACTCGCACTCGCATGAAGTATGAACCGGACTTAATTCTGTAGAACTCAGATGAGATTTCCTCTGTATGCAGTGACATGAAATTGGGCCCTGGTGTCTAATGCGACTCTACAACCAGGGGCGAGAGTCATTACTGATTAAAAATACAAATACATGTAGTCTTAAATTTCAATCCACATCTTAAGTCGTGTTTCAAAAAGATGGCATTTCAACCTTTTGTTAACCGCCTGGCATTTACATGTATAAACTCAAATGGGTTTATAAAGTCAGGACTCTAATTTTACACTAGTGTCCCCCCCCCCTTAGAAAACTAAACAAACTTCCCTCTTGGAATCACCCATTACAAACAACTTTAGACAGGAATGTACATTATATTGGGAGAGGAAATTTGAAGAAAAAAAAAATTTTGTTTCTTTTTTCTTGAGTGTCATAATCTGGTTCCCGCAAGTCCTATTTTGAATCATCACAGATGGACTCCTGATATCCAAGGTACCAGTCTATTTGAGACACAAGCCTCATTCCCATTATATACATTATAAATCAGGCAAAAAGGGATGCCACACAAATACCGTCCTGGTCTGAGTATCATTGGCTGTTGAATTCTTTCTTGGGTTTCCACATGCTGGCTCGCGGGATTTATTCTGCCTCCATCTGTTCTGTATTTTTGTCCTGGATGATTTGCACTAACTTCTCTTCCTTCTTCTTCAGTAGGGCTGAGGAGGTAACAAAAAAAAATATTAGTCAGAAATTAACAACAGAACACGATTATGGAAAGGTTTGCAGTAACACCATGTAATAACCATCTCTAATGAGTTGGGGTGGTTCTGAATAGCATGATAGAGATAGTCCCTCCCTTAAAGACAGTGGACACTATTGGTAATTGTCAAAGACTAGCCTTCACAGTTGGTGTATCTCAATAACTGCATAAAATAACTAACCTGTGAAAATTTGAGCTCAATCGATCATCAAAGTTGCAAGATAATAATGAAAGAAAATACCCTTGTCACACGAAGTTGTGTGCGATTAGATTGTTGATTTCGAGACCTCAAGTTCTAAATCTGAGGTCTCGAAAACAAATTCGTGGAAAATTACTTCTTTCTCAAAAACTATGGCACTTCACAGGGAGCCGTTTCTCACAATGTTTTATACCATCAACCTCTCCCCATTAATTGTCACCAAGAAAGGTTTTATGCTAATAATTATTTTGAGTAAATACCAATAGTGTCCACTGCCTTTAAGGCCTGGAACTTCGTCTTTTAGGGGCAACGCCATTTTCAATTTTGCAACTTCTGACAGAATATCTTAAAGTCTATGGGAACCTTTTCAACGGGCACAAAGGCAAAGACCGGGTGTAACACAGGCCGTGGCGTGGCCTTCAAGTTATTCAAGGCAAGGGTATACTTTTGATAATCGTCAAATAACCAATATAAACTAACCAAACTGAAAACAATTTTGCTCAACTGGTCATTGAAGTTGCAAGAAACTTCAGAAGAAAACAAAAACACCCTGGTTGCATAGAATTTTGAAAACGACCATAGACTGGAGATGGTGTCGTGGGCATACTGTGCACATGGTTGAGTGAATCGGAATCAAGTTCTGATGGCTGGGTCATCAGGGTGTGGGTTCAAATCCTGGTAATGACACTCGTGTGCAAGACACTCAACTTTAATTGCTTCTCATCACCCAGGAGTACAATGTAAATGGGTACCTGTGAGGGCTGAGATGTTTCTTGTGATTGATTAAGCTTTGCAGCACAGGCTGTATACTCCCAAGGGAGATGAGATGTTTTAAGGAATGTCTACGCTCAGCATCCGACACTACTCGCCTCATGGAACCTACATGTAACTCAATCAAGCTTCATAAGTTGGCTTCAAGTCGCACATTCTCACATTTTGCTCCACACACCTGGAATGCACTCTCCACCTCAATCAGGAAATCCAACTCTCTTCGAACATTTAAGAAGTGTATCAAACATTCTCTATAATTCTATCTAATGGGCTGCGTTCTTGACGCAGTGGCGCTATATAAATGCCCTATATGTATGTATGTATGTATGTATGTAATGAAACATATGGCCAAGTGACCAGAGGGTATGATCATTGCGCTATACAAGAGTCAATATTATTATTGTTATAAACTACAGAAGCTAAGATGTTGATGCGAGTGATAAAGTGAAGGGCTATGAGGGAGAGACTAGACTTACCTGCTGCTGGTGATCTGATCAGGTGGATACTGTCCTTCACTTCCTTGATGTCACGTTCCTTGCGGAGTGTTTTACCCTTCTTCAATCTGCACATAATAACACCAAGAAATATTGATAAGCACTCATATCCAAAAGAGTAATAATAGTTGTGTCAGTGCAAAGTCATTGTTGATTTTTCAGAAAAGGCGTTGCATCTTGCATGATAATGTTATGCTAGAGCAAAAAAAGTAAAGCCTGTCGATTCTCCAAAGAAAGTTTTGGATCTCGAATGAAAATGCTCCGAGCAAAAGCGTTGTATCTGGGCGCATACATGTACTAGTTTTATGTGTACATCCGGGCATCTTACACGTACATGTAAGCAAGATGCAACGTTATGACAACTGCTTACTTTAACAAATGTCTTATTATTATTTATTATTATTATTTAATTTTTTAGGAGATACAAAGATAATGTTGTAGGCTTAATCTGACATGGTCCTTAAAGAAATTAATGTAATTTTCATCAAAACGCATTTTCTAAAGCTCCCGAGTGAATGGAGTTTTTTGGTCAAAACAAACAGGACTTTTGTAGCTTTTTTGTAGCTTTTAATTGTTTTACCATTTGTAGGCGTTAAACGTTTATGTCCTTCTGATTAATTTCAGATATAAACTTGTAAACAATAATACATGGCTAACAGATGGGAACTTTCCCAAACATATTTTTCATAAAATAAAAATGCTACCAAAATGAGCTGAAACTTGAGCCTTGATAATAAAAGCTTGAATTATCAGCATTTTATGCGATCATCGATATAAATAAAATTTTAAAAAGTTTTTCCTAAACGAACCTGTTGATAATGAACTGATCTTGTCTCTTCTGTTTAATTTCTTCTACTCTTGCCATTGCCATGATTGTCTTCTTCCACAATTCACGGCTGTATTTCACAGGGACATTCCGCCTCTTCTCAAACTCAAGAGAATTATCCTGCATAAAAAAAAAACACACATACAAAAAACATCAATGTCTCGGTTTTGAGAACGAGCACTTCAGCGTTATTTTACCTGACAGGTGTGAGCTTCTTAATCATGAATGAAATCTGAGCCACCTTTTTGAGGGAGAAAACAGGAAAAAGAAAACAACGTAACAAAGTTAACACACGGTGCTCCTGCACACATGATATCCCTAGATGCTTACCTCCCCTTCAATTGCACAAGAAAGAACAATTTTGAGACTTACCACTGCCAGTTCTTTCCCAGCAGCCTTCCTGAATGCCTTGGTCCAGCGAACTTTACGGGGGTTGCGCTTCTTCTTGAATGCTTTGTGGCACTTGCCGCGACAGAAGCGGAAAACCTTAAAACATCAAAACGAGAGAAAAGTAGATGTTAAATAATAACATTGACATACATTCATCACTTAGTCAGAGAGCCGAGAAGGTTTCTTGCATAATAACTTCATGTAATATTTGAGTTCTGCTGTTGCCAATTTGCTATGATTTTCCACATGACCCAGCTACAAAAAAGACACAACAAACTACCTTGGAAATCACCTAATAGTCCCAAGACTATCTTCACAATAGGGCAACTTTCTGTATGGCGACACCACTTTTTCACTCATTTTTACAAAACGGGACATCTCACATTGATTGAGTTTAATTAGATACTATACTATTTCATATGGAATGAAAAAGTGGTGGCGCCATACGCAATTATGCCTATTGATTATGAATCATGTATGATTTTCCAGAGGACCCAACTATGCCTTTTTTATGGAAAAAAAAGGTGGCAAAAAGATACAACAAAACAACTTGGACTTCACCAACATGAACTACTCTCGTACTCTGGCTTCACCAGTTCACGTTATGTCAAGGATTTAATATCATCGGGCATCAACTCACGACAACATTTTGAAAGTTAACACTCCCCCCCCCCCCCCCCTCAAGTCAATCACCCACGGCCCGCTCCTTATTTGATAAATATCAACATCGTAATTTACTGAAAGCAAATCACTTTATCAACAATGTACATTAATTTAAATGCACATAAATTGTGATGGCTGCATTGTTATCACTGTACGTACGCCCAAAGCAAATGACATTCACATTTGTGTTGTTGACACAGTTAATAATTAATTATTAATACACAAAATGTTTTCATAACTGTACAGGTTCTACATGATCATACTTTTATCCCATACAAATTGTAATGGCCGAGAAGTTCCAATCCAAAGAGTGAACATTTGGTCACATTGGTGTGAAAAAGTAAAGTGTTAGTCCATCCATGGAATGGAGGTAGAAATTGAGTACCTCCATCCATGGTCCATATCATGTCCACTGCCTCCGTCCATGATTAAAAAATAAACCATTAAAAACCATGTAGAAAAAGTGTATCATCGGGATCAGTTGATTACTTACCTTACTGTCATTTCGGACGAACTGTATTCCATGTCCTGGATAGACAGGACAGGAGCAAAAGTAGCACTTTTCTATTCTCATTTTGGTGATTTTTTACTGTGGCATTTAACTTTTTACAATCATCTATGCATGCATGCGCTGCATACTGCGTTTGTGTGCTGTAAGTGTGTATCTTGCACGTGTGAGACTTCGCTGGTAAACTTACTCTCATTACAAAATGATAGCAGTTGAACGGGAACCAAGTCAGGTATTTCTCTGAAAACGTATAGTTCATGTTGGAAGCGGGGGGGGTGTTGAAGTTGGGGGGGGGCAATGATTGAACCGCAGAAAGTAGAGGCGCAGAGCCTTCCACTAATGGCTCAACATGAATAAACAATTTGATTTTTTATGTGTTGCAAAATGTCAGTCCTTGCCCCAAAAGAAAGACTATAAATCACGATTAATGTATCTATCTACAAATAACCGGTGATAGAGGGCGTCCCATAATTTGGTAGCACGAACTGTAAGTTGGATGATATTTGTATTTGCTACGATGGCTCGTGAATACCTTTAAAAACTTGTTTACAAACTGCTGCCTGCCTCACGTTGTACGAACCAGTGAAGAGCGCGACATCGTAAACATCAATCTATTTTCACGTAGAAGAAAAACAATTGACAAAGCAAGAAAACCACATCATCAACATCAAAATGCCAAATATAAAACATACCTCAAGAGGATTACAAAATAGTTAGCAATTACTTCAGGCAGAGTCTTCAGCGACACCGCAGTGAAATTTGACTGAGGGTACAAATGGGTCACACGGGCACTAATCTTTCATTCATCTTTGGGTTGTGTCTGTAAACATGTGCGTCAATATTTTGAATAGTTCAATGAGATCCCATTGTGGATCCTATTGTGTCCCATGAATATGTCCCAAATTCCACACCTATCAAATTTTCAATTGGGTTGGTCCCATCCCATTAAATCCCATTATTTTTTTCCATGTGAATTTTTTTCCTGGATTGGAAGTGGTGCCAATATTGCGTTCATGCCCCCCCCACCCCCCCCCCCCCCCCCCAATACAAAGATGTTACCTTGGTCGAAGTAGGTGATTTCATCCCTAACCTAAGGAGGTCATTCTTCACAAGTTGTGTACAATTGAACCCCTTCCCATAAGTGTGAAACTGTGCGGGAAAACTGCGTGAGTGCGCGGCGTTGGCCTCCCTGGAATACAACGTGTTCTTCCTGGGCCATCGTAGGTCGCTAATTGTGTGATGGTGCATACACACACGTAGCATGCACATGCGCCTCGTTTATTTGCGTTGACTGATCTCTTCAGCCCTGGGCAATCAACGCGGCTAGACACAAATCGCTAGCTGTCTTCATTTTGTCAGCTTTTACGTTCTTTTCCTTCTTGCAGAGCTGAGAAGAGGTTGACCATGTCGGAAGCCAAGAAAGCTCGCACAGTAAGCTTGTTTCTTTATGATACATTATTTTGTAAATGGTTGAAATAATCGGCACTCGGGGAACTTTGGCCTTGCAAAAAAACTCAAAAATGCTTTAGCATTTTATGGGGGTGGGAACCGGCCTATACTGCACAGTGTGCCAATGTTGCATTGGGTCGGGCGTCCGTCTCCCTAGCCAGTTAACACACCCAGCCGAGGTCAGTCAACCCAGGAACAACTGTGTTAAATGTCTGAACATTGTCTGCTGGAGGTAGCCGCCAATTTTAAATTCAAGGTCGGGCGGTTTTTGTTCGGTTGGGTTTCTTTTGTTCTGTGTGCCGTACGAATAATGCATACGTGCGGCTTTTCCTTGCCTCAGCTGACATGGCTGAGGGGGAGCTGAGTTTTTTTTTCTCATTTCTTTGTCATGTCTCAAGTCTGTGTGCCATTCAAACTTGCAACAAAAAGAACTGTAAAAAAACATGGACATGATGATGGAATTTATGTAATCCTCCTTTTGTTTGAAGCTTTACTACCATAACTACAGTTCAGTTGCATGTCTGATGAATATCAATAAGGAATAAGTAAGAATGAAGGTATTTTACTACACATAAAATCAGTAAAAATAAAGACAATTGGTTTCATGGATTTGAACATGCTCAGAAAGTTCTTTTCACAACAAGTGCGACTGACTGAGCTGAGAATGAGATAAAATAAATGAAGTTTAAGGGGCCTAATAAATAAATAGAAATTAAAGTCAAACGCCAACCTCCATCAAGTCCAACATTTTAAATCAGAATTTGTGTCGGAAACATCAAAGGGAATTCAAGGGTTCTGTTAGTTGAAGTCTGAAATCGGCCACCACTTGTTTATCTTTCTTGAATTTATATTCAAACAATTTTGAGTTAAATAATTATCTATGTGGTTGCCTATGTTCATGTGGGTAAAAATTAACAAACAAGTGGTGGCAGGATACAAACAGTATTCCTATGTTTTCTTCAGCTTACACTTTTTATAGATAACATTTCTTTAAGGTGTCTGTGGTCAAGGATTCAGGTTTCCGGCGCAAAAGGGTTGACAGAATGTATTTCAGATAGGCACTTTGAACTTTTGCAAAATCATTAAAAAAAAAAACAATTTTTGGGTATGGTGATTTTGACAACTATGCTGGTTACATTCAAGTTTATTTTTAGTTCCTTTTAGAATAAGTGCTGCTGTGCACTATGATACTAACCAAGAATCGTATGGAGAGAACAAACTGGACATTTTCAGTTTCAGTTTCATAAGTCGGAGGAAAATCTTCGATAAATTATGTTTTTAAAGCCCACACAATCAAGTAGGGACTGAAAACACACAGTCCACATGGTGCCCCGCCCCACAGGATTTTAACTGGGTCCTAGAGATGAAAGTATTGGATTAGTGCTAAGTCTTTCCTTGTGTAATAAAAGTAGACCTGAATTTTCTAGGCGTGGCATTTTGCTCTAGTGCAAATTTCTTTTTTATAAAGGCTGGGACTGAGACTAATAACTTGGCCAAAAAGTCTCAATAGCAAAAGGTTGGGTTTAATGTCCATTTCCTTAAATGCTTGATTGAAATTTTGTGATGTTATTTTATTTTTACAAGTTATGAATGTGATTGAGCCTGAAATGTATGCCATTGCATGCATTTGATAAAGGGATCTGAGGTGGATTTCACAAAGCAATAAAATTCATCACGAGACGAACAGTCTGTATTACCATAGTGATTTATAATGTGACATCACACTTTACTTAGCACTACGATTGATTTGCAGATAAGATCAATCTTCTCTTTGTGAAACCGGCCCCAGGAGTCAATTTCACAAAGATCCTAGGACTTGTCCTGTTATCCTATAAGAGATATTTAAACATTTAGGCTAGTCTTAACTCAAGATAAGACTAGTCTTTACTCTTTGTGATCCAACTCAGCGTGTAACTATTCACACTCATGGGGCAGCTTGTAGGTGTGCGATGGGGTGCCGGTGCGATCGCAGGCCTCAATCAGAAGGACTGATCAATACTATATATATGCCAACCTGCCTGCTGCGCTGTTGTGCTGGACAAATTGGTGGGCAATTGTTGATTGCAGATATTTCCATTGAACCAAATGACTATTAAATTATTCATTTGTTCTGGTTTAAATTTAAAGGAGAAGAGAGGTTTTTTGGAGCGATTGGCAGCTGGGGAAGTTATTATTGGAGATGGTGGTTATGTGTTTGCACTGGAGAAGCGTGGCTACGTGAAGGCTGGACCATGGACCCCAGAAGCTACTGTGGAATACCCAGAAGCAGGTTCGTTAACTTGGAAATATTCTTGTATTTCAATGTTTAAATGTTTGATTGTTTGGTATACACTTATAAGCTGTTTTAAGGTTTAAAACAAGTTCCTTGAAAGTGCCGCAAAATGCACACCATGTTTTGTTTACAAACGAATCATGTGATAAAGCAATGACACTGTTTCCAATAATTTTTCAAGAATCCTTTTTGGTTCGGTTGTGAAAGCCATCTGCAACAATATCAGCAGACACAGTTCCTTGGAAATTGAGCTTATTTATGAAAAACAAGACAATCTTAAAAGGCTTTATGTCACTTAAGTTACATTTACAATACCCTAGATTAACAACAGATTTCTTTATAGGATGTAAGATTTGTTTTCTGCAACACCTTTGTAGTAACCCTAAAACTGTTGTAAAAATTCCAATCAGCTTATGACAAACAAAAGTGTTGTAAGCTCAGAAGAACTTTTTGTTATAAAAGTTTATCAAATTGCTTTATCTCATAGTACGTCAGCTGGCCCGTGAGTTTTTGAGGGCCGGTAGTGATGTTATGCAAGCATTCACCTTCTACGGCAGTGATGACAAGCTAGAGAACCGTGGCAACGTGTCCCAAAAGAAACACACAGTAAGTCCTGAGAAACATTTATATGCTTCAAAGAAAATGCATTGTTGCATCACAAATTTAACTTTGTATATAACTTTGTATACCAATTTCTAACATTCTTCCTACATACATGTTTAACTAAAGTTTGATTTAATGTTTGTTTTTGGGTGTTTTCCATGGAGCAAACGACGTGTCTGTATAAGAACAAAAAGTAGCTAAGCACAGAAAAATTTGTTAAACAGAAATACCAGCCAAAGTGCCATAACATTTGTGTTGGTGTGACTGGTACCCTGCTCTTTTTCACTGACAGCAGGGCTCAAATTTGACACTGGACCACAGGCCCGAGGCTGCTAGTTTTAGAGTGGGGCCTGTAAAATCATGACGGGACAAATCCAACTAGCTTTGATTTTCAATTGAATAAGAGTTACTTTCTTTGTAGACTGGTTTTGGACTTTGGTGCCCCATCAAAAGTTTCCCATCGACTTTTAAGATTTTCCAAATTGAAGTACCCTTTGCAAAATGAACATGACCCTTACCCTCTCAAAGATCATGGATGAAATTCCAGGCCTGATTCAAACTTCTCCCTTTTCCCACACCAGGGATCTGCTGTCAACGACGAGGCTTGTAAGATCGCCCAAGAGGTTGCCAACGAGGGTAACGCCTTGGTAACCGGAGGCGTCTCCCAGACACCCAACTACCTCTCGGGGAGCGGCAAGGAGGCTGTTCAAGAGCAGTTCCGCAAGCAGGCAGAGGTCTTTATTAAGAACGATGTGGACTTCCTCCTTGCTGAAGTGAGTCGACTCTTTGAGGTTTCACGTCTTTCAGAAATGAGATGTCTCTCGAACACCTGAACAATCTGCTCCGCGGTAGTCGAATTTTAAAAAGCAAGACAGTTCTCTAAGAACAAACTCTACCTGGCAGAAGATATAAACATGGTGCAACCTCAAACCAAATTTTTTAGAAAATTACTCCCCAGTACTTGCTGCTTAAGCAGCTCTATGTATGTCATCACCCGGCGCTAACATTAGTTTCTGATTTTGTTCCCTCAGTATTTTGAGCATGTAGAGGAAGCAGTGTGGGCCGTTGAAGAGCTGAAGAAGACCAACAAGCCAGTGGCAGCCTCTCTGTGCATTGGCCCCGAGGGAGATCTCCATGGCGTCTCAGCCGGTGACTGTGCCGTCAAGTTGGCTAAAGCAGGTAAGTTATGGGGCCAAGACTCTCTATAGCACTAATTCCTTCTAAAATTCTTCCAAGATCCTATGCTGAAAGTTTATAAATTATTTGGAAGGATTTTGGCAGGGGGCACCCTTAATTTTTCCACTTACTAGCCAGTAGGACTAACTACTTTGTCGTTTCAGGAGTATATCGGCTTATCACTAGACCATTCAAATAGGAAAGTTTTGAGCACTCAGCTGGCCAGCCAGGCCACTGAATTCAAACTGGTCCTGAGGTGTGTAGCTGTTAGCCAGCAAACCACTTTCAAGGGGAGCATGTTTGAGAATGTCAACCCAAATAACAACTGCTTATCACTCGTCAAGGCAACCCGACACAATTGATTTAGCTTTTTCTACGCATTTTTAAAAAGACCATCCAATCACTCGCCTTTTGAATATATTACTTGCGCAAACCAAAGTTATTTTTTTCTCAACCGAACACTTTGAACAATTGTTGATCTATTTATATGAAGGTGCGGATGTCGTTGGCCTGAACTGTCACTTTGGTCCTGATGAGACTCTGCAGACCATCCGCTTGATGAAGGCTGCCCTCGATAAGGAAGGCCTGAAACCTTACTTGATGACACAACCCCTGGGCTTCAAGACTCCTGATTGCAACAAGCAAGGATTCATTGATCTACCCGAGTTCCCATTCGGTGAGTTTTCTCATGACTATTTTTGTAAAGGAACACATTGCCTTGGATAAGGGAAGGTGAAAGGTGTTTGAGAATAGTTTGTTAACAGTGCATATGGTTGGGAGAGATGTTTAAAATGCGTAGAATATAATGATTTCAATAAAAAATGCTTCAAAATTGCACGTTTCAAATTGTTGACTCCTCAAAATTTGAATTTGCAAAATAAATGAAAACCATTTCAAGGCAACACATCCCTGTAAAACAATCTGGTTTGAAGACTTATCTTTTTAAATAAACTTTTTCATAAAAGTGTTGGGTTTTTTTCGATAGATTTGTTGCTCTCCTCATAAGTACATTGTGTCTATCTACCATCTTTATGTTTCATGTAATTTCTTTTTTAACATTATTGTATGAGAAGTCCCGTAAGGGTGACATCGTTTATGGATTTTGGTATTTTAACTTTCAAACAATTTGTTGTGTTAATTTTGTGATTTTTGCTGTTGTTACTATTTTAATAGTTGTCCTTTTGCTGCTGCTGCTCAGTTTATTGTTTCTTGATTATTTTGTTATGCGCTTGTGTACATTTTTATGGAATGGGTAAGTTCAATTTAAATCAATACATTGTACTTTGTATTGATAATAATATTCTCAGAAAATGGTGATGAGAGTTATTTTTCTGAATTACGGGCAGCAGTGCCTTTTGATGTAGTCTATAAAACCAAACCAATTGATTTAATGATAAATAACATAAAAAGAATTCAAAAGGGAGAATGCCTTTGACATATTGATTTATTCCCAAATACGCAGGTCTGGAACCCCGCATTGTGACCCGCTGGGATTGCCACAAGTACGCCCGTGAGGCCTACGAAATTGGTGTACGTTACATTGGAGCCTGCTGCGGCATGGAACCCTACCATGTCCGTGCTATCGCTGAGGAGCTGTCTGAAGAGAGAGGTTGCCTACCTCCAGGATCAGAGAAGCACGGTCTATGGGGAGATGGTCTGCGCCAGCACACCAAACCATGGGTTAGAGCGAGGTATGTACTTAACACCAGTGTTGTAGCTAGACCAATTGCAGTGGTTAGCTCTAAATCCAATTTTGTCCACAATGGGCGAGAGGTTCAAGAAAACTATTCGTGTTTAGATAAGGGGCCATCATTGCTCAAGAGCAATCTGGGGGAAATCCGTGCTTGGCAGGGAAGTGTATTTTGCTCAGATTGCTGCCCACAGTTTGATAGTTCAGGGCAGGCCCTCCTGGCACCGCCCACCGTGGCTACAACACTGCTTGACACGCTCACACAGCTCTTGCGTTGCAGTCACTCTGTGGACGTTCTAAGGAAAATTCTACTTTTTATCACTGGTAAAAACCCTGTGTGGACGTTTTAAGTCCACATGTTGTTTGAAAACCTTGCCTTATGTGGATCTACTTTGTTCTTGGGTCCATGTTTCGTAAGTAATGCTAAGCCAACTTCTCTTGTCATATTTAATAATGATACCACTTGTCCAGAAAATTTAAGCTTGGATCTGCTTGACTGGTCAGGTTTCCTTGCTTAATCCTAACCTTAACAGGGCCCAAAATTTAGGACCCTACTCTCAATCCCAGTGAGTTTCAACAACCGCCCTTTTAACGGAAATTTTGTTAAATCAGTAACTTATAGTTTGATAAATATCTTTTAATTGTCAGAGTATACTTTATTGACAATCTAGTTATGTATACCGATAAAGGATACTTGTACATCTAAGTTTATAGTCAATTATTTTGCCTTGTTTTCCCCCCTTCCCATTTTAGAGCTCGCCGTGATTACTGGGAGAATCTGAAGCCCGCAAGTGGGCGCCCAGATTGCCCTCAGGTGTCCAAACCAGACAGTTGGGGCGTGACCCAGGGCGACAAGGATCTGCTCCAGAAGACGGAGGAAACTACCGACGCTGAACTTAAAGATCTTTTCAAGAAGTAGGAGAGAGAGTTGAAATATCATGAAAGCCACTGGTGGGGAAAGACAAGCAACCAGTAAAATGGCATGTATTCAGTGGAGAAATTGTTAAATAGTTTTTTGACTGCAAGTAGAATGTTTTTAGATTTGTTTGTAGTTTTTTCTTTTTTTCTTAATAGGTCATTTCCAAACGTTTCTTTGTGAAACAAACGCATTTGATTTACCCAAGAAAAATATTGACATTGTTTTGAAAAGGAATGTTTCTACTTTTGCCTTGTCTACTTTACTAACCCTCATGATTAACACAAAATGAAGTTTAAAATTGTAAATTTCATTTCCAAAAAACTAAACTAAATTTTATTTGTCCAAGACAGAATCATGTAACAGACATTCCTAATATACAAAACTTTATAAGTGTATACAAGAGATAGATACTTTAAAAGATATCCCATATTGAAAATGTCATATATATTTTTTGTTTCCATCTGGAAATTTATATTTTATTTTGGACTGAGCAGGGTTTCCAGGGTGTGACGTGAAAAGGTTTTTTTTATTGTTAACAAGGTTGTAAACAATTCATACCAAAATACTTGTTTGTGAAACGAAAGAAAATGTGTGTGTAAAAACAAAAGTAAAACAACTTTGAGCTCTCTGTGTCTCAAACCAGCAACTTTTATTTCATTTAAATGAAATATAAAAAGGAGTAGATGTGAAAACAATCATAATTGTTTTACACATCCTTTCCTCTGAAATGAAGGACTTGACTTTAAAAGTGCCTTAACATAAAACTGTAATAATATAGTGAAATTTCAGCGGCAGCTTAATATATTATTGCATTGCTCTGGCCGCCATATTGCCCTTTTTTATTCTTGTAAAGTACATCCCTTTATTTTTCTATTCCGTTGAAATACATTCTTCTTCTTTTGTTGAAAACATCAGTTTAACAAGTTATGATACTTATTTTAGTTTAAAAAGGTTTGTGTTTGAATTGGTGGCTACGGCTGGAGTATAGAAAGCATAGCAATGGCCGAGTCGTAGCCACCAGTTTTGGATACGGCCTTAGAACCAAGAGTTTGACAAGATCTTTGATAGTTCCCTCATGGACTGGTGGAATATTTTTTGACTCTTTTACCTTTTATGATTACTCGACTCTTACCTTTTATGATTGCAATCATTGGATTCGGTAGCAAAATAATCAAAACAAGAAAACATCTGAGTTTCGCTATTGGCCACACATCATATGATTTCTTCTTGATTATTAACAAGTGATTGTTGCATTTCTCGCATTTTTAAAGTTTTGTTTTTGTTAATTTTGTTTATTCCAGGGTTTAAGATCTTTAGTTTATGGTTACAATGTAGACGAGTCATATGAGAAAGTCACAAAATAAATACAGCAATGTGTCTGTAAACTTCCAGCAAAGATAAAACTGTGTAACGCTGTTCTCCTTCCTGGCAAGACAATCTCGTTTTAAAAATGGCAATTTTGCTATTTTCATATTATATATTTTTTTATGAATGAGTCTTACTCGGTCTTATCTTTATCCAAGCATCAGTCAGAAATGTGATTGAAATTTGACAGATTCCAACTAAAATGTCTATGGACAAAACACATACATTTGTGATCCAGAAATGTCCCTGGGAGAACCTAGCCAAGGACCCAATTTCTTAAAGCCTGTAACCACAAAAAGGTGATAAGTGCAGAAACATCTTGCTCAACAGAAACTAGGTATGGTACCAGCCAAAATTCCATCAAGTTGACTTTGTTGAAATTCAGATGCCCCACTCATGTTTTTTTTTGCTGAGCAAGTAAATTTCTGCTCAACAGCTTTATGAAATTTGGCCCTGATAGGATGCGATTTGCAGCGGAGGAGTTCAACCTGGGCTTGGGAGAACCTTAGAAACCCAATCGCCGTCTGGGGAATGGATCAATTATGCTGTAACTGAGACTTCCTACAGATAAGAACCATTGAGAGGAAATAACTTATGAGTGACCTGGGCCCAATTTCTTCTCTGCTTACCGCAAAATTCTGCGCTTACAATCACCATTCTCTGACACCACTAAGGGTAGAGACGCGACTTATTTTGACCCTACTTTCATAAGGACTTCATCTAATGGATAAATAAGTGCATCACAAAACTGAATTGGACCTACGAGCCCCTCTTTAAATTTCTAGACCACTGCAGGGCTGAGTGGTCACTAATTCCGGTATTGGATTGTCTACCAAGTTTTACCAATACAACTACAGTACGCATTAAGTAACAGACAAATTAAGTAAATGACTGTACCATGACACATGTAACTTATGAACTGCACATTTATTAATAAAAACGCGTAACACAAAACATGCGCAACATTTTTTGCTACAAAAGCCAGCAAATTTAAAAATATATACAGGAATGTTTGCAAAGATAAGTGGTTGGAGGAATGAGACCTGAAGTCAAAACTGAAGTACATGTAGTTCCTACAAGTGTGAATTCAGGCAACTTGGCTCTAAATCAGTTTTCTACCAGTTGTCAAAAAGACAAAAATCGCGACATCTTGTATGCGTTAGATTTCTGCGATAAAACTCTAGCAAAGCTTCACACTTAAGACCAAATAATAACTTAACAAAAGAATCAAATTAGTTTGAGTTATTTTTGTGACCAAACCGCAAACGCTCAAAGGAAGTAAGTAGTTTGAACACCTTTTATCTCCATTTACAACATTTTATTAGAAGACCCAGTGTAAGCGACTTTGTGCACAGCCTCTTAGGTCAGGCTATCAGGCTGGTATATTCAAACTTTCCTGTTGCCAATCCTACGAGCGATCTCATTTGGTGTTCCTAGTTCCATACTGAAACGGTTCTGCATTTGCAGTGGACTGGGTGCCGATGATGGGACAATATTCCGGGTTGGTGTGTAGCTCGGACGCAAAACAAACTCTTCTAGAGAAAAAAAAACCAAGAGAGCAAACCATATCTTATCTCAATTTTGTTCAACATGAGATATGATTATTTCAAGTAATTTTTGTTGGTAAACTCCAAGTAATTCTCGTCTGGAAGGAGTATAGACCTCACAGTCATTTGAGTAAGGCACCCTCGCCTAGAGGTCAAAAGGAGGTAGTTCATTAGCCAATCATGTGTGCTATGTGTACACATCTGCGCAATTCCATTGTTGCGTCATCGGTTTACCTGTAAGATGGTGACTGGATGAGGTCCATGTATTGGTTCATTGCTTCCAAGAAGATCGGCTGTTGTCTTTTTAGATCCCAAAAGTTATAAGTTTGACCCTTTTGGAACCAAGAGTAAAGGAAGTTTTCTATATACATTGTAGATTTATTTACTGATGCGTTTGCAATTATTGACGGGTTCTAAAAATTAATAGCAATACTTACTCTCTGCTGGTGATGTAAGTCTAGCTCGGTCACCTCCACCTCGATGACGAGTTGGATGATAAGAGCTCTCTACAACAACAAAATAAATATCATGTCTGTCTAACTCCAATACACATTAATAACGAGATTCCGAAAACATGTGGCCTTGGATCGAGCGAGTTGGTCTATTAAAAATCATTTGAAACCGTTTGTTATGAAATGCATACAATTAGAGAGATGTTTTAAAAGTAGAATAAAATGATCGACACAAAAATGCCTCGAAATTGCACAGTTTTCCTTATACTTTGCGAACGAATATAGCACTTCAAGATTACGATACAACCTGTCGTTGCAGCCAGGGGATCACCAAAGTTTGAACAAAGACGAATTTACTAGAGCGGGATTCGAACCAACGACCTCCGGATTAACACGCAAGCTCTCTACCAACTGTTTTCCTCGTAGTTTATTACGTCTCATGTATCTTTCTTACCTTCTCCAGATGAAATTGGAATGTCAAAGCTTGTGTTGGGGATTTGCAGCGGAGCCTGACCAACAAAACCCTCATGTGATCCGTTAGGATCCAAAGAACTTGCACTAATTGTTTGTCTGTGAAAATAAAAATTCAAAATTCAAAGACGATGTTTTGGTGAAACTAATTGGATAAAAGTTAGTGCCTACTATGACTAGAGGAATAAGTCATTGAATTAAATCGGCCAAGATTTCTCACTTTACTTTACAGACTATTGTGATGGGTTGGGGTAGGATTATAGATTGGTAACTACCCCAAAAATTAAAGACCATACAAACTTACTTGGTGAAAAGCACTGCAGCTGTTGATAAACCTATTTTGAGAAAGGATTCCCTTCAAAGTAATATGATTTTGATAATTGTTCAGCTAAACGCATTTAGAACCAGAAAAAAACACAATGATTTCATATGCACTCCTTTATGGAGATCAGATTGGAGATCAAGAACAAAACACAAAAGGTCTCCATAGGGGCGGTCTATTAGACTGGGGTATTCCGCAAGGAATTTTGGTTACAAAGTCCATGGGGGGTTCTTACATGTAACTACAGGGACAAAGAAAAGAACGAAGTATAGTCCACAGGGATGCAAACAAACTTAGCGTGTGTGTACTCAACTGCGAAGCATTGTTTTCAAGAACTAGACTTACCTTCTGAGTGAATCATACAGCATCTGCAAGTAGAAAAGAAAAAAGTGAAAATGAGATGACTTTGAAAACTATTTTAATGTTTTCAGATACAGTTTTCGCACATTATGACTGCACTTCAGAGAGTATATCAAAGAAAACAATTGCTTTAGTATATTAATAGAATATTAATTTTGGTTTTCACCCATACACCGGTGTGTTAGCACTGTATACTCAGTACTTTCCCCCGAGTCCTGTGAACAAATATCACAGGCATGTTACTCGGGTGGGATTCGAACCCACGACCCTTGCAATTCTAGAGCAGTGTTTTAGTTAGAATTTTATAAACAGTCAGCTTTCAGACCTTGAGCAAATTTACCGCATACTATTTGCAATTACTCAAAATAATTGTTAGCATAAGAATGGACAGGCGTGCTAGTACAGACAAAATGAAGGGCAACCCAGCAGGAAAATAGGTGATTCATTAACATCCTTACCTGCAGTTTCTGATGCTGTCTGCATCGTTCACCTAATTTATCGGATAACTCATGGGACCTCTTCTTTGAAGATTCAAGCTCTTTTTTCACCGCTGTCGTGGAGTAAAACAAAAATATGAAAGTGTTGCCTATATTTATTTTCAATTTATGATCCTCAAAATGTTATCCTCAATCTTGTGTACAGTACACTAGGATAATTTAAAGAAGCATTCTTTCAACTTGTTTGACATTTTTTGTGTTTCATGGATAACAATAAAACAGGCTTAAAAAAACAGACAAAAATTAATTTTGGTGTGGCACAAAGTAAAGTATTATCAAGATGCTATACGTATAGGAGTTCAAGAAACTTTGCATGGTGGGAGTATAATCAGGTGAGATAACAGAGATCACAAAGTATTCTCCTGATCATCTTGGGGAGGGGGGAGGGGGGGGGGACACATCTTCACTAAGTATCAAACTAATGTGATGCCTACAGCCGGCCAGGAATTGACTTCTTGAATTGGTGATGATGGTCATTGCTCTTGACAAGAAATGAGAGATATTGAAAACTCACCTGAAGTTTGGTTCTTTAGGGCTGAAACATGGTTTAGGTTAAGGTCAATTTCTCCAAAATGCTGTATAAGTTTTCATACTCTTCGAACTTTGGCTTGAATTAAGAAACTTGACTAGAGCAGTCGACAGACTTGAACCTGCGACCTCCAGATTTTAATATACTTGAGTATTGTATCTAGCCCTAATGTTGTCAGGCTGCCTAGGTTCAAGTCCCGCTAGACATTTCTTCTTGTTCAAACTCAAAACAATTAAAACCAAGCCAGTTTCCCTTGGGGTGTAATTACATAAATCTTGCTTATATTTAACAATACCATTCTTTCAAAATTTACGAACCCTTTCTTTTAGAGCTGTATGCGAAAGTAAAGCGCAAACAATTCTGTTCACCAGAGGAAGAAAAAATAACCAACCAAAATACCAAGTCATGTGTTGAGTTTGTTTATGATCAAAAATCCCAGCTCTAAGTTTTTGTGTAGCAGAAAGTTTAATGAAGTATAGTTTTTGCTTATAATGCAGGTTTTGAAGATTCAAAACTGTTTGAAGGATACCCGCTACTTCTGCTTGTAGTTTGGTGACTGTGTGTTCATAGTATTGTTCCAACTGTGCACTGCGTTCCTTGGATTTATTTGAGACGTAGTCTTGATAGATCTTCTCTTGTTGAACCTTTAACATGGAGAAGATATTAAAAGAAAATTATCATCTTGGGCCCCAAATCTCTTTCAACTTTTATTGAATAGCAAAAGGCAGTTAAGTTTTGTGTAGAAATTGTTAGACAATATTACATGAACATACTTACACATTGGAAAATTTCACATCTGGACTGACGTTTATTATTATTTTTTTATGCAAGTCGCCAGACACACAAGGCCTGAAGGCCACTTCAAGGTGTGGGCTACAATTGTTTTATTCCAGACTCCGTTGCCACCTACTCCTAGGGCTGAAACAGGGACCCCCTTTACAGTCCATGTGGATGTAGGCTTGGGTATCTTCAATCCTTAGCCTGGCCGGTAGAGCAGAAAGCACTAGGCCCTACCTCCCTAATTGTACAAAGCAAGTGTCACGACCAGGACTCAAACCCAAACTCTGCTCTTCACCGCTCGGCCATGACACACTATGTCCGGGAAATAGGGTAAACCTTGCAGTCTTTTGCGGTTGCTATGAGCATTTTGGTATGAGCCGCTTGTGGCCGCTATGGTCTGTAAAGGATTATCGGTAATAGTTCAAACTATAGTCAGAGTCAGACAGTTTCAAACTCTAGAGTAGACGTACTAACTTTGGACAGTTCTGTCCGATGATAACACAAGTCGCTGGTTGGAATTTTTTATACAAGACTGACCAAAGTAATCACAGACCAGCCTTTTCAAAAGTTATACCTCACCTGGTATCTCCAAAAGGCCATGGCTCTTCCAGACACTTCTTGAATAACATCAGGCTTCTGTCCTGCTAAGACCATTGATTTGTACTGCTCCGATGGCGACAAGTCAATGCGGACAATGTCAAACTTTCCTGGTAGGTTGGTATCACCTTCAAAACAAAATCGCATTTAAATGTAGGGTCATTTAGATGCAAAACAGTCATCATTTTAATAAAGTTATAACTTCTCTGCCATTTTCTCAAAATAATATGAAATAGTCTTGCATTGAGCGCGACAACTCATTTCTTTGTAAAAACAGCAATACAATTATTATGCTCCAACTTGGTTTAGTTTTCTTAAAATTTTTAACTATTCACCTTCAAATTTTAGCAAAGAAACAATCTCTTGCAAAACCAGAGAGAATGAGAATTTTTTATAAGCAATAAAGTAATTTCAGCTTCTTTGTTTGTTTGCTGTAAACACAAAAACACAACATTGAGAACTTTACCCTTGCCATCCCATGACAATGAAACTAATAATTCTTTTATATTTCACCCCAGTCCCATCTCATTAAGCTTACATCTCATTTGGCTTGAACACACTGCATCTTTTATTAAATTCACTTACATGCTGGGCATGAAAAGCATCTGTTAAACTCTCTTGTACCGTCCTCGTCACAAAAAATGTCTGTAAATGGAATTCTTGTAAATGGAAAAAATCTGTCAGATGCTTGGATGTTGATAATCTTACCTTACTAAAGATAAAAATATCTTATTTTGAACAATAATATTGATCTTGAAAATAATTTCTGAAGATTTGTTTTTACTTAACCCTTGCAAAATGTGAAAGCTGTGCCCTTCAAATCAAAACGAAATCTCAAGTCTGGGCCCCCCCCCCACCCCGGCATAAAAACACAACTTAATACTAATACATATATACATACTGTACTTACAACATAAAGTAATTTTTATAGCTGAAATAAATGCAAAAAGGATACGTGAACACGAGGTGACCCATGCAAAAGAGCTTAGCCTCTTCCTACACTTCTTGAAATTGCAAACCATATCATCCATGTTTCTCTATCCTCCCTGCAAGGAAATAATCATCATGCAAAGTGCAGTGGTGAGACTGAGAAAACAAAATCTTGTACAAAACATCTGGAACACCTTGGCAGGGCTCAAATTTATCAACGACATAATTGTTTGTTGAAGAAAAATTGTTGAAAATGATACAAAGAAAACATTTAAACTTTGATATATGTGCACTATATCCTTCTGTTAATACTGTTAGTGTTAGTGTTAGTGTTTACATGAGAAAAAAAAACAATGCCACTGCACAGTGTTAGTGTTTACATGAGAAAAAAAAACAATGCCACTGCACTGGCACTGGTTACTCCTAAATACGTACTAGCTAGAACTAACTAAGACTAAGACTCAGACTCAGAGGTCCGTTCGGCTGTCATCTCCACGACAGCCGAACGAACCTCATAGTTCTACTAGAAGAGTATGGGCTTTTTATGGCACTAGGATCATTATGAGACATTGGGAAGCAGATGACTCCATCATCATGAATGTATTCTTTTATTACCGTTTTTTATAATATAAATCAAACCTTTTCTCTGAATTGCTTCACGAAACTCTAGGTAGTCTAGTAGTTAGTAGTAGGGCTAGCAGCTAGCCCAATTATTAAATTAATACAATACAAGTGTCATCCGACCAGGCAGATGGCACCAGTACAGTAATAAGCCTTTTTGAGATATGGCCGACACAATGCTACAACACTATAAAATTTGGGTAAATTTGTGTGTTTACATCCAAACCAAACAGTGCACTCAATCAAAGTCAAATCTTGTCCGCCATACCTCAACAAAGTAAAACTAAAAGCTTAAAATACCATCATGACCATTTAACCAAGCAAGTACTGAAGTAGTGTCCAGTGACAAAACTGTGTACAGTGTGAGTGTTGGCAAACGAATCGGGACAAAGGCAATGACTTAATGAGCAGAAACGAGAGTTACCAACATAAATTTTCAAGTAATTGTTAAGAAAACAATAAAGAATGTCTACACTTACCTTTTACGGTTGATTCTGAAATATACTACTACGTTTTTATGATTAGTTTTAGTCCGATGTAATCCGATAAACCACCAAATAAAGTTGAAAATGTCAGCATTGCGCCCCCGGCGGCGCGATTGGCCAAAAGTTGATAACAAAATAAAATAACTCTAGAGGGCGCCCTCTCCATAGGGTGAACAAAATTCCTCAAACAAAAATTAAATCTTTTAAATAGATTAGATAAAAGTAAGAATTTTGAAAACCGGTAGATTTATACTACACGAGCTTTTTGCGTAAAACAATGTATACTTATGGGGTCTTCAATTACCATTATCTTTTAAACAAGAAATGTGTGCAGTGCATTTAAATCAAACTTTAAAGCTTTCAAATAATTTTCAACCCTCTATTGGGCATCCAAAACACCCCTCTTTTGTGAGCTTGTTTGCTAGTGAACCCACTGAGACCAATTAGGGTACCTACTTTTCTGACAACACAAAAATACAAAAGACCTGTAAGAATGTGTTCCAACTTCATTATAAAAACAAACCACACAAACATTTCACAACTTTTCTCGTACTTGGCAAAAAACATGTTTAATTCTTTCCTGGCATTTTCAAAACAATAATCCATCGACAAATAAAATAATTTATACACTTTTAAAGGCTCTGTAGACTCTGTACATGTATATGTTTTTTTTTTTTGGAACCCTTTGAATGTGTTAATCCTATACAAGTGTAGATCTATACAATAAAACAAACCCATGTAAATTTCATTTAAAGGCAGTGGACACTATTGGTAATTACTCAAAAAAAATTGTTTGCATAAATAAAAACCTTTCTTGATGACGAGTAATGGGGAGCGGTTGATGGTCTAAAACATCATGAGAAACAGCTCCCTCTGAAGTGCCATAGTTTTCGAGAAAGAAGTAATTTTACACGAATTTGATTTTGAGACCTCAGATTTAGAACTTGAGGTCTCAAAATCAACCATCTAAACGCACACAATTTCGTGTGACATAGGGTGTTTTTTTCTTTCATTATTATCTCGCAAGTTCGATGACCGATTGAGCTTAAATTTTCACAGGTTTGTTACTTGATGCATATGTTGAAATACACCAACTGTGAAGGCTAGACAATTACCAATAGTGTCCACTGCCTTTAAAAAAAAAAAAAATGCTCCGACCACTGAGCATACAATCTCCTCCCATCAGGTCACTGAACAATGCACTGACTTATATACATGTACTCCTGAAAAATACCCCATATCATCCTGGACTGTCACAGGACATAAGCCCCGTTTCTGCCTAGGCTCATGTAGAACTTATTACAAAAACTTAAATTATTTACTGCCTTGCATATAAACATACCTCAACAAACTGTATTGTTGGAAAGAGCACATCATTCTCATTACATGTATTATGTTGTTTCCCGTCTCACGCTAGCAGTGTGAGTACAAAGAAACTACACTATATACCATAGTTAAGCGCTTCCGTAGTTAGGCGCCAACAGTAGCAAGTTAAGCGCTTCCGTAGTTTAGGCGCCAACAGTAGCAATGAACATTTATTTACTGCCTTGCATACGAAAATACCACAACAAACTGTACCAATGGAAAGAGCACCTCATTCTCTTTCTTATGATAAACATTTAGTCATGTTTCCCATCCAATATCACTAGCAGTGAGAGTACAACGAAAGACACTAACTGAGTTATGCACTAACAATGTTTGTATTTACTACAAGAATGCTTGTAGTTAACAGACATGGGTAAAAGAGGCAGAATCCAGGCTTAAATACACCAAGATGTCATCAGAATCAAGAGAAGATTCTTTATTTCATCCTTAGCTTGAGGAAATAGTGAATTGATTAAAATGCTAGAACAGGGCCCAACTTCATATCTCTGTTTACCGCAAGCGAAGAATCAGGGCTTATAGAAGCATTGAATGATGGTAATTAGCATTATTCATCACTGTACATACTACTTTCACTGTTCCATGAACCTTTGAGTTCTATTTCATGGGAGACAGGTGCCTCTAGAGTGGCTCTTTTTCAAGCTGTGAAAGAAGTCATTGTCCATGACGAGATACATTCATCCATGTTCACTGTTCGCAAAAAGACAACACTACATAGCACACACTGTTAAATAGTGGACAACTCCAGTGTTTTGATAGTTTTATCTTGCATTCAGGTCAAATTTGAAATAATTTTTTGCCCATAGCCATTGCATTAGTTTCCATGTCCTTTTACATTTTTTATTTATATATAACACTCCCTGTAGTTTTTTAACAACTTACACTTAAACAACGATGCACAAAATGTCACTAGCACGTTTAGGCATGATACAATAATAAGTTTTAACATTAGAAACAATATTTACAAAGCCATCGAATTGCTGTTATAACTCTTTATAATACACTGGAATACCAGTGACTTCCGCCCAAGAAAAGTCGGCCGCAAGACCAGTGTTGTAGCTAGACCAATTGAAGTGGTGGGCTCAAAATCCAAATTAGTCCAAGGGTGAGCAGTTTCAACCAAATTATTTCATGTTTAGATATGGGACCATCATTGCTGAAGTGCAATCTGGGGGAAATCTGTGCTGGGCAGCATAGTGTATTTTGCTGAGAGTGCTGGGCAAAATTTGTGAGTTCTGGCAGGCCTGCCCAGCACTGCCTAGCACTGCCCAGCATGGCTACAACACTATTCAAGACATTGCTGGGAATTTGAAAAAGAAGCACACGTCTCTCTAGTCTTGTTCCGTTGTGTCTGGTAGGGTTTCGTTGGATGCAGGTTGAGCCGTCTCCTTCTTTGATGCAAACTCCTCTTCCTCTTCTTCATCATCAAGTCTTGAGATTTCCTTAAAGGAAGCTGTTGGTAAGAATAGGGTAATGTAAGATTGTTAAACTAAGAAAATGTTTCACTTGTTAAAAAGGGTTTACAAGGTGCTACGGCGCATTTAGCAGCCCAGGAACATCAGGGCGAACCCCTTCTCTTTTTGATAAGTGCACTGGGTTCTTTTACATGCATTACACAACACATGGGACCAACGGCTTTACATCCCATCCAAAGGAAGAAGCAATGGTTAAGTGTCTTGCTTAAGGACACAAGTGTCACGGCTGGTGATTCGAACCCACACTCTGCTGATCAGAAACACTTATAATAGTATCAGATGAGTGTGTCCACCATATCTCAAAATGGATGATGACAACTTACTTGGCAAGAAGTATCTGCAGCTGTTGAAAGTATTAACTATAGAAAAGATTGCGATTCCATTTGATGTATCGCATGTAGTATGGTTTTGAAATTGCTTTCACCCATAGAGTTATATATAAGAACTAGAGCGCGCACTGGGCGATATACGCGCTCCGGCATGCGCGCAGGCAGCCATTTTCTAAGTTGACAAAACTGGCATCTCACAGCGTGTGTTTGTGCGGCCATTTTGTAAGTTGAACAAACAGCATCGCGTCAGCGTTCAATAAAAAAAAACTAAAACGTGTATTTCATTTTCAACGCGCGTGCAGAATGACGCGCTTGTCATCATGCGGTCCCGTGGCGTTTGTGCACGAAGCATCACTCGTGCGCCCTCTAGTTCTTATATATAACTCTATGCTTTCACCAAAACACATTTGCATTGGAGATGAATTCTTTCTCAGAGTTCTGAGGGTTGGTGTCCTGAAATGGTGGCCAGAGATGCTGTTGGTATTCAGTACCCACTGTAACCTCACTAAACTAAAGGCGGATTGAATCAGGGTTCTTGTGAAAATACCTGTTTCTACTTATACTAACCAAAGAAGAAATATGTACACTATTAAAGACACTGGACACTATTGGTAATTACTCAAAATAATTATTAGCATAAAACCTTACTTGGTAACGAGTAATGGGGAGAGGTTGATATATATAGTTTAAAACATTGTGAGAAACGGCTCCCTCTGCAATGACGAGAAAGAAGTTATTTTCCATGAACTTGATTTTGAGACCTCAGAATTAGAACTTGAGGTCTCGAAATCAAGCATCTGAAAGCACACAACATCGTTTATGCATGTTAAGATACACCAAGTGAGAAGACTGGTCTTTGACAATTACCAATAGTGTCCAGTGTCTTTAAAGGTGGATTGATTCAGGGTTCTTGTGAAAATACCAACCAAAGAAGAAACATGTACACTAAGCAAAAGTGTACTTCATAAACCATCAAAACATTTTGACCATGGGTAAGGAAAGTACAAAGTACAAGAGATGAATAGCATTTTTATTCTTTATAATAGTATGCATCCACAGTTCGGCTTTTTGGCCGCCATGTTTGCAATTTTAATATCAATAATAATATAATGAACTTACCTTCAAAAGCAACAGGATACTCAGTAGACAACTTGTCTTTAAGCACTCTAGGAAACAAAACAAAAATATAACCAGTTAGTATAGTCCATCTTTTAACCTCGACAGTTACATGTACCCTGTGGAATATTACCCAAAGAATGACCTGTAAGAATTCAGATTCACCAATACTTTAGTAACATGTGAAACTGCTTGTACATATATCTGAACAGGCACTTGTAAGAGAACATTTATGTCATTGGGCAAGTGTACTTCTATAGCCCCCATTTTTGTGCCCAAGTCTCAAAGAATCCATAAACGTGGGACTAACTTCTATACAGAATTGAAAGTACACTTTTGCTTATTATTGTACATGTTTCTTCTTTGGTTGGTATTTTCACAAGAACCCTGAATCAATCCACCTTTAAAGACACTGGACACTATTGGTAATTGTCAAAGACCAGTCTTCTCACTTGGTGTATCTCAACGTGTATGCATAAACTAACAAACCTGTGAAAATTTGAGCTCACTTGTTCGTCAAAGTTGCGAGATAATAATGAAAGAAAAAACACCCTTGTCACACGGTGTTGTGTGCTTTCCGATGCTTGATTTGAAAGTTGCCTTTGTGCCCTTGACACTATAATAGAAATTTACAATTTCCTCATAGGGTGCGCTTTACCAAGGAGAAAATGCCTTGGTGCCCTTCAAAAATGAAGCATACAGGCCCTGCCCATTCGTACATACAAAGCAATTGCAACAGTGCCAATTTAAACACTGCCTCCATCTCCGTACCTGATTTTTCTGAAGACAATGTCAAGATCCCTCTTCATGTCCATCAACACCTGAGTATGTTCCTTGAATTGCTCGATTGTCTTCTCATATCTAACGGCAGACAACTTGTTAAAGTTTGAGAGTGTCTCGTTGGTTTTCTCAAAGCGACTGAGCATGTGAGTCTGAGCACGGAGGATGGCAATTGTGTCTTCTCTGTTTACCATGGAGGTGAGAGAACTGACGAAGGCATCGGAGCCTGGTGTTGCTGGCGTTGCCATGGCACTAACTTGTCCACATAACTTTTTGGTATGTCATTGATACACTGTTTCTTCAATTATTTGGTTTAAAATTTGCTTCAAGCAGAAAATATCTCCATTTAAGTAACTTCTTGTTGTCAACAGTAGGTTCTCATTCTTCTGACGATCATGCTGAATATAATCTTCAAAGGAGTCACACACAGGTTATGTGGAGTTTAAACACCTGTACTGTATCCCTGATTAAAAATATATAATATATATATAAAGAAATAATTAGTTTGTCTTTTAATAAGACTTTGGTGAGGATGGTTATAGTTATACATTACTTTTTTATTATTATAAAGATTTGTACCCATCAATCCATCTGAGTGGGTGATTTTGAAAAGTTAAAGGAACATTGATTACAGAATTGGTTTTGCTAGCGAAACAGTTGCTGGCAGTGTATTAAAAGCACTTCATGTAATCCACCATATACATAAACTGACAAGCCTGTCATGTACTGTAGAAGTTTACAAAATGAGATTTCCCTTTTTGTAAAAATGAGTGAAAAAGTGGTGGCACGATACGGAAAGTTATTCCTATTGATCGCTACTGATCGCTATACCTACGTTTTGTGTACACATCTACAAAGTACAACGACAGTCAACTGAGATACTGTTCTAATTAAAGGAACACGTTGCCTTGGATCGGACGAGTTGGTCAAAACAAAAGCGTTTGTAACCGTTTTTTATAAAATGCATATGGTTGGAAAGATGTTTTAAAAGTAGAATACAATGATCCACACAAGTTTGCCTCGAAATTGCGTGGTTTTCCTTCTACTGTGCGAACTAACATGGTCGGCCATTTATGGGAGTCAAAATTTTGACCCCCATAAATGGCCGACGTGTTTAGTCGACGAGGTAAAAGGAAAACCACGCAATTTCGAGGCATGTTTGTGTGGATTATTGTATTCTACTTTTACAACAGCTTTCTACCATATGCATTTTATAAAAAACGGTTACAAAGGCTTTTCAAAGACCAACTCGACCGATCCAAGGCAACGTGTTCCTTTAATGTATTCAAATCATGGAGAGGGGAAGTGTGACACACCACTGGCTGGCAGACAGTTTTTAAATTTTAGTCAGTGCGGTCAGTTCAGATTGAACAATTCAGTGTATTCCTCCATCCATGCTTTTTTTATATAAATTATAAATAAACTACTAAAACAAAAGTCACAACTGAAATAAGGATTGCAATATACCACAGCAGCAAAGTTGAGCCGTAACTGGTCATCTCACCACCGAACATGCAAATTCATCCCCTTAATTAACATCATTCTTACTCAATAACGGAGCTTATATCTGTGGTTCTCTCATCAAAAAAATCAACAACAATAATCAGTGCTTTGGTTTTACATGTGTTTAAATGAACAGTATGATACCTTGTTACAGCCAACTATTTAAATTGTATAAATCCTATTTGGACGCAAGGAAGTGAGAATGGGAGCCAGACGTTATTTACAAGCACATTCTCAATACGAGAGGGCGCCCTAACATTGTAGAAAACACCAAACTATTCTTTAATTCAAAGCAATTAAATAATTATTTCGCTTTATTCGTCATAATTCTGCAACTGAATACAAAACAACATACAAATGATGTACAAAGTGACTTAAATGAAGTAAATTAATTTGACACATAATTGAATTGGACCACAGGTGCGCGCGCCGACAGATACTTTTGAACAAAAAAACAAAAACAAAATAAATACATCTTCTAATGACCCTTCAAAACAATTGTTTGTCAAGTTGTTTCATTTGAATCTTATCTTATTTATGTGAAATACAACTAACCTTACTATGATAATAGTTTTGCAACTGTCCAGCCAAAACCTAACATCGCTCATCAACCATCAGTCTTGTGTGAACACTCGATGTTTACAGATAGCCCTAGCAAACCTCAACTTCCGCCGCGCCGGCCTCCTAAAAGTGGGTGGGGTTCTAGAGGCGCGGCCGAACTTTCTATTTGCATTTAGGTTAGACCGGGCCACGGACTGCCCCACTTGCCTAAGGTTCATTATAAGCCCATGCGATCGACGGACGGGTGGAGGTATAAAACATGTAATAACCAGGTTACAATAAACTCCTTTTTATTTCTCAATCTCAAACCCTTAGGAGTATGCAGCCTCAGCAACCACCAACCACTTGATTGAGAATGAGTGACGCATTGATTATTATTAATTTGACAACAAAGAATGCATCATGGGCACAATTTCACAAAGAATAAGATTTTAAGCAGAAAATACTGCTTGACATTAATAATTAATTTCTTTGCCAAGCAACATTAATTAGTGGGGCACCTGTCACAACAATGAAAACTTAGGCTGATGATCATGATATAACCTGTTTCTCATGTTCTTCAAGTTTTTGTGCTTATCCCCCCCCCCCCCCCCCCCCCATATCAGAATTGGGTCATTGTTACAGCCTGGGATTGAGCCAACGCATAACCGTCCAAAATGACTCAGCTAGTATGTTACTACAAGTAGTTGAATAACTTCACAAGATCTCCCAGTCCACGATGTGGCAGCCGCGCCCACCATCAGTTGTCAACGAAACTTCTCCAGAATAATAATTTTATTATGACCAACCAATCACAATAGTTTCCCCTCGAAAATTAAGAAGGTTAATACTCTTACACCACAACAATATTTTTGTAGTAATTGCCATCATGGATTGAGCCAACGCATAACCGTCCAAAATGACTCAGCTAGTATGTTACTACAAGTAGTGGAATAACTTCACAAGATCTCCCAGTCCACGATGTGGCAGCCGCGCCCACCATCAGTTGTCAACGAAACTTCTCCAGAATAATAATTTTATTATGACCAACCAATCACAATAGTTTCCCCTCGAAAATTAAGAAGGTTAATACTCTTACACCACAACAATATTTTTGTAGTAATTGCCATCATGGTTGTTATCAACTTTGGTACATTATTAATACCAAGGATGAACTTTGACCATGAATCATACGACTTAACAATAGGCCTATGCTTACTGTCATTGATTTGTTTTGTACCTATAAGGGGGGAGCACAATACTACGCACTTTTGTTTTCACAACAGCGGCCTCAATAGTTCACAGAGGAATAACTGGCAAACAATACTACAGTGTCCCATTTCTGCCAACATTGCCTTGGTGCACATTGTCAGTTTATGGATTACGAACTTGCATTGGTTAAAGAAAACATCAAAATAATTGTTATGTATTAAAAATAGTCTGTGTTTTGATATAATGTAAAACCAGCTTTATAATTTAATCATAATAATTTACTATTGTTGTCTCTTTCCAAAAAGAAGTTTAGACGCTTTCATTCACCGTACACAAGCCGATGAGGTTTTCGGCCTTGATCGGCCATTTCCGGATTGTCCTTATTCTGTGACGTCATTTCTACATTCGCCATTGCAACAACAACACTACACATACACTGGCTGAAGATCTCTAGGAAAAGAAAAAAAGGAACCCAAAAACTTGGAAGTGACGACAAGAATCGGCTGGATTTTGATCATTTGTTGTTAGCGGCGGGGAAAGGAATCGTTGAGTCACAGAACATGGCCACGACACCGCCGTCCGCTGCCCTGAGAGCGCTGAGTTTAGAACTAAAGAAAATACACGACGAGCCAGTCGAAGGTTTCACAGTAACACTACCGAATGAAGCTAATCTGTTCGAATGGGAAGTGGCGATTTTCGGACCACCGGAAACGCTCTACGAAGGGGGTTATTTTAAGGTAATTTTTGTGTTTTTTCGCCCAATGTTCGTGGTGATTATTTGAATCCCTATAACGTCATTTTTTTAACCATTAAGTATCATTTTGAATCAGAAAGGTAACTTGTCTGTATCTGATGGTTTCTTTGTTTGTTAATCCGGCATTTCTTCAGTTCCATTCATTATTTGTTTACAATTTTTCCCCAGTGAAACAGCATAAATTTCAAGGAAGGAAATTGATTACAGATTCATAGGCCTATTTCCTTGATAATTAAGTAGGCCTATCGATCATTGTAAAAAAATTCCACAGTAAAGTGAAGCGCAAGCTTTGACGTCCGAATAAGGTTTATTGCGATTCAGAACCGCAATGCATTTTGGGAAGCAATATGGGGAGGTTGCTATGCAGTTTCTATGACTCGTGCAGGCAACGCCTATACCTTTGTGTGGGTTCAACAGCACCCTCTCTTGATATTTTTCTATTTGCGATAAACCTAAGTTAATAATGACATGATGGATGGGTTTCTACCATGACATGTTTCTACCTCCATGGATGAACTTAAACTATGGTTAAAAATCCTTGTTATTTTTTAATTTGGTTGGCTTTGTTCATTTTTTAGTGTCGTATAATTTGTACTGCCTTCATTGACTTATAAAATAAATGTACTGTCTTTAATCCTTGCTTAGAAGTTAGTTTGAGGTTGATTTGATATTTTTCAGTGGTTTTATTTAATTAAAAACAAAAGACTTCAGGCCTACTGTCTGTACTAAAAAAAAACTTAACAAAAAAACAGACATTGAAACTCACTCGGCTCAATCACAGTTGAACTCAAACTTTGGAAACATTCTAATCATTTATGACAAGTCCATTCCACATACACTTTTTCATTCATTACGACCTCCAAAAAAGCAAAATTTCTCTGAGTCGGAGGTCGCTTTCAATGATGCTGGTGATAAAGAGTGAAAAAGTAACAGTCATGCTACGTGTATGGCATATTTCCTGAAAATGTTGAGAATGTAATTCTTACTTAAAATAATTATGTGAACCATACATGCTCAATAAATTTACATGCCAGGCCAGATCTTGTTCCTACAAAGTACAATGTATTACATGTAATGTAATATGATGGAGGACGAATTTGTCCCTGCCCTGTGAATAAATGTTTAAAATTCAGTATTTGACCCATCCCTAAAAGTCAATTTTGTGGGACCACTTCTGCAGGCACCCCACCTCTTCCTCCATGGTTGTAACCTGTAAGAGCACGACACTTTTTCTCTAGGGGCACCAAGGCATTAACAAGGAACATTGGCAACATGGAGCATAACCTGCTGTTGGTGTAAGCATCATGCTTGACCATGTTATTCTCTGCAGCACAGGTGATAGAGTGTTATAAATAGTGGCAGTACATTGTATAATACAAGTCTTTGTTTAGAAACCAAAGATGTCTGCACGAGGGTTGACTTTTTTTGTCTTTGTTAAAGTCAAAATCTACTGATGTACTGAACAAACTGACTAGGCCTGCTGGTCCGTTCACACGTTGAAACTTTTTTGGATGGTTTCAGAGTTTTTTCCCTTGTATGTTGGAAAAAAATGTTGTTGTGAAGCATTGATGAATGCGTTGTCATGTGTTTCTTGTTGTCCATTACTGCTTGTAGAGTAGCATTTGTATGAAAATATACATTGGGAGTATAAGCCTATAAACATTTTTATAACATGTGTGCAATTTTAATTTTGGTTTTTACCCATACACCGATGTATGTTAGCATTGTATACTCAGTACTTTCCCGAGTCCTGTGAAAAAATATCACAGGCATGTTACTTGGGTGGGATTCAAACCCACAACCCTTGCAATTCTTGAGCAGTGTCTTACCAACTACATGTAGACTACTGAGGTTGCCCGGTAGCTAGAGGCAGTTCGAATCCTATGTTTTGGCATCGGGTAAAAACCAAAATTAATATTCTTTATCCCCGATGCAAATTTAATATGTGCGCAATTGTCGAGAACTGGGCGGATTGTTTGGACATTTTAAACATTTTACATCATGCGAGTGTAAACTGTAAAGTACAGTCAACCCTTTAGAGCTTATAAATATTTAAACATGAGTTATGCAGTGCATTTTAACCAGTTTGCTTCCGAGAATACAACAAGCAAGACTCTTGTAAACAAAACATGTTAAAAATGTTACAAAAAGACCCAAAACCCCCAAAACAGTCCTTCCCTTCAAATAGGTGGAAAAGTGACTCAGTCATGTACATTGTATATATAACTTTGCGGGGTCTTCTTGGTCATGTCATTCTTTTGTTTTCCCTGATTCATATTTTGATAAGATTTCCTGGAACAGATCACTGTGAATTTAAGGAAGTACAGTTAGTTTCCACGACTAGTTTCTGGCATCTGTGTGACGTGAATACACATTACATACATCTTTTTTATGGTACACTGTAAACTAAGATTATAGACAGTAAATTTTTATTTTGACGGTGACCCTGTACTTGATACAACTGTAAACACAATGTAAAGCACACCAATTTAGTACACCAATTTAACACAAATTCGCCATACAAATTAACCACACCTATTTTTTATACATGAACCATTTTTATACCACCAGTTAACACAGAATAAACTGTCATGTTATAAAAGGTACATGTACATATGTAACTATTTTATAAACATGACCCAGTTCAGAAAAATGTTTTTTTACCCATCACACGCTTGAACTACACAAACATATACAGTACGTGACGCACACTCCCTTTAAAAAAAAAATGGCTGAGGTTCTGCGAACTTTGCTTGACTGTACTCATGTACTACATGTAGGGTGAATGTGAATCATTTGCCTGGAGCCAAGCCAGGAGACCTGGAGAGAGAGATAGAGAGTAAAGGGCAAGCCCTCCAAGGGGAAATGCCCTCGTTAAGGATCCAAGCCAACCACGGCTACTGGGAGATAGCTTCTTTAATGACGGTGTACAGTAGCAGGGACTAATGTGTGTGTACATGTACATGTACGTATGCATCAAGAAGCTAAGGATGCATCATTTATTAGTCATTGAATTTTGACAATGTGTTCAGGCCTGAGTGATGGCTGGCTTTATACTGTTAAATCAAATTCACTTAGTTTCATACTCATAAAAGTTTAGTTTTAATTTGTGGATCTAGTGAATATTGAGATTGTACGGCGTGCTGACACTAAATGCTGGTAGTAAATTTACAGTTGGCATAAATTTTTAGCACAGTAACATGATTGTACAGCTTTGTCACTAATGCAATGAAAAACTTCACAAGGCGTTTTTACAGTATCTGGATACGGAATAATAAAGCGGAATGTTATGATTTAGAGCAGATGGTTTTGTATTTATGCATGATTTTTTCGATGATTTGCATTATATTGTGTTTTAAAAGCACTGGAAACATTCGGTACTTTCCCCTCGAGTCCTGTGAACAAAACATTCTTTTGGTGGGATTTGACCTCGACCTTTGCCTTTCTTGAGCACTAGACTGCTCAGCTTGCCGCGCCGGTAGCTAGTATATTGGAATAATTCATTGTATGTTTGATTACTTTTTTTTTTACATAAAGTATTCAATTACATATGTTGTATCACAAAGGGAATGTTAATAAACATGACTTTGGAGCAATCTTATTGTTAATGAAATGTACGGTGGATGTGTCTGGAGAATCTATGTCTTTCTCTTTATCGTTATAGTTTGCATTAAACTGAATATAACCAATAAAACAATTTTAAAACGGTGTCATCGTGTAACCTCATATGATCCCCTTGGGCATCGGTGAACTGAAGCATATTGTAATCTGAATTTATGCATTAGTATAGGCTCAGCATACACGGTTCCATATTCAGTTGTTTTTATAATGAACGTCATAGTCATGGGGTATTTGTGCATGTTTTTACACAAATGTTTTCAGAAGTGTCTGTACATGTATGTACGACCCATGTCGTTAAAATAAAATGTGATGTTACTTTGTGCAGATGATTTTCTTTTTATTCTGTTGCCCTTGGAAAAAAAAGAGGATTTTAATAGCCTGAATGTCTATAGCCATATGAACAAGCAGGACTCAAAAACATAAAAGTGTACATCATGTACAAATGTACACCTCAGTGTATGAAAAAAACAAAAACCAGTCAATGTTGTATTACTCTTCAATTCAAGTATTTTGGGATCATGCACATGTACAATGTACAAAAGTGTAGCCTAGCTGTATTTGAAAATGAACACTCACATTATTATATTGTCACCAGACCATCTACATGTACTTACACTTTGTACCATACGTACATTGTACCACTACCATTGTTAGTGTTTTTTCCCCAGTGTATTATTAGGATCGTTTATTATGAAAGTTCATGGCTAAATTTATTGATTTTAAAGGGCCACCAGATGCTGGGATTTCCCTTGTGGCATCAGTTCATGTATTGTCCACAAAATGTACCACAAGAGATTTGTATTTAATGAGGTTAATTCTTTTCACCATAATTGAGTAAAACTTTTTCCTTTAAAATTTATGTACACACCCTTACCCAATCCCAAATCCTTTTAAAAATGTATCCAATTGCCAAAATGATGGATTCAGAAACTGGGACCAGTTGGTCTCAATGATACATACACGTACATGTTCGTACATTGTATAGCTCTTTGTATTTCAACAATTTGAAAGAAGAGTTACCGATGCTTCTAAGATTATTTGTATTCCGATTAGAAATTGTTCTTTCTGCGCAGACATACTCACTCCGGATTTTCCGCAATTTTATCTCAAAAAGAAAACGTGACCACCTTTTGAAATCAATATTGTATGGACTAGTTTTAAGGATTGAAACAATCTAAGGGTTTCAATAAACAAATGTAAACAGACACTTTGAGGGTTCTAATTTAGGGCTGTCCTCAAGGCATGTTTACACTGTAGTCATGCATTGAATTTCATCTTTGTGAGGGCAAGGTCTTTATTATTTTGTGCAGGGCTTTTCTATTGAAAATAAGTCTTTGGGGATCATTTATTAAAGGGGCACTAAGGCCAAGACCAGGGGCAATAGAGAACTTCGTGTAACTCCATGCTTGCTGTAGTGTAACAAGGAAGATTTATGAAAAAAACAAAACAAGTGTTGTCATTCCATGGAGGAAAGAAATAACTAGTTATTTATACATGTTTTACAGTTTACCAAGGAATTGTCGCTTGTTGAGCTTGCAACCCCAACGTGTTTTACCAAGGACTTTTCACAAGTAAAGTGTAATATATTTCTTGGCACACAGTACTCATGATGCTGGTGTTGATTGGATGCAGTAGAGCTACAACTGTGTAGAGGCATGAAATTTTGCCCTTCAGCACTTGGGCACTTACTGTCATAACAAGACTTGATGTTTCCTGATAAAGCAAGGCATGTCACAATCAATTAGTAAAGTCCTTTGTCTGTGGGGAACAACTGAGAATGAGAGTGACTTTACATATAAAAGCATGATCCGAAACCATTGTCTTTTTGGCTCCTGGAAATCTCCTTTTGATTGGATTTATCAAAACCAAAGGAAATTGATGGATTAGAAAAACTGTTTTAAAAAGGTGAACAAAATAGAGAATAACACATATCTTCAATTAATAATGCTATTTAAAATGAATGTCAGTGAGCAAGTTGGATTTTGTTAAAATTGTTAAAATTTTCAAAACACATTAGACAGTTTTGGGTCAGCAGTTACTCTGATTATGCAGTCATAAAGTATATCCTTGCCCTTTAAAAAACTAAGCATACATGCTGTAGGCTTTTCTGCATTGTCAGTATTTATGGGGAAAAGCAAAACACTTTTTAATCTGCCAGATTTTTATGGATAAATCCTTGGACTTGCAGAAGATTTTCAGTGCTCATTACACAAAATCGTGTAAAATCTTAGATAAGCTGCAGCAAAGCTCCTTTTTATGCATTGCTTTAAAATTAAATTATGTACAGTGTAAATTGTAATATAAGGAGGCGTTACAGTACTGGGTCAATTTTAATAAAGTCGTTGAGGATTGACCACCATTTTACCTGACCTCTTGGTTCGGTTTTGGATTGAAGAAAATTTGAATTGCAGGAACATGGCATTTTCATTTAAGTAATCTGTAATTTATGTTTATAATTTCATTCTTCGTTGAGTACTACAATGATGAAAACTTCTGGAAAGGTTTTATGTAAGTTTTGAATTTGAATGGTTGAACAGGAAATGTTCATTATGCCTTTGGAATAATGAAAACGGCACTTGAAACGAAGATCAAATGTGAATAAAAGAATCCCCCCCCCCCCGATTTCCTTGTTGAAATATTTAGAACTGTTGATAATTATACTTTCTCAGTTATACAGGAATAAACTACTCAATGTGTGAAGCTATGTTTATTACATAGCTAGTTAGGGCTAGATTTGGTTTGTTTCTTGGGTGAAATACTTTCAAGTATCGTTTAATGCCTCCTGTCTCGCTTATTCTTTCTCAGTTCTACAGGAATTAACTACTCCATGTATGAAATGTTTATTAGCTAGTTAGGGCTAGATTTGGTTTGTTTCTTGGGTGAAATACTTTCAAGTGTTGTTTAATGCCTCCTGTCTCACTTGAAGTTTGTCTATTGGACTCTCATTTCCTGTTAGCATAAAGGGAAAGTACAAAATGCATAGCGTCATAATTTACAAAGTGAACTCATAAACTTAATTACATGATGTTTGTAAAGGATGTGAATTGGAAATTGGAAATTCTGTGAAAAAAATGTAATGCACTGTTTATTATGATGTAATGCATTGGATGTATTGAATGTCAACACAATTTGATCAATGGACGTTCAACAGTTAGTTTTCATTGTTTTGTACATAATGTACAAAAAAATGAAAACTAACTGTTGAATTTCCATTGATCAAATTGTGTTGACATTCAATACGTCCAATGCATTACATCATAATAAACAGTGCATAGACCATGTGAAGCATAGGTTGCTCAGTACACAGTACAAATACCTCATGCACAGTGCATTTAAGCACAGTGTACATGGTGTACAATACCTTTGTTCCTTTTGACCAGCTGACCATGTTGCTCAGCTGATGTGGTTTTAATCCTAGTGTTTTGATCTTTGTTGTGATGTCTCTGGTACATGTTGTAATGGTCTAGGGCTTTTACAGTGCTGACTGGTGATCCATAAACTTGTTTATCTAACCAAAGAGTCCTTGCTACACAGTGTACAGTGTATGATCTAGCCCACTCTTAATAGCCCTACGTACCAGTACAAAGTGAAACTACTTGTCAATGTTTCTGGTATAATTATTAGTTGGCCAACTTCTTTTTTTGTCTATCTGCTCAGACTTATGAATGAAAATTACGTATTCAGTGAATGAACTAACATGCTGGCATTGAAAGTTTGTAACATTACTTTTATGATTTTGAATTGTAAAGAAAATTTGATTCCCAGAGCCAAAATGTTTGCATCCTGAAAACCTGCAGTGCATACTTTGTATGATAATCAAAATGATATTAATTTTACACAGGTTTTGTTGTTCTTTGCTTTCCATTGATGTTCAATGAACCATGCTGTGTTGTTATGCAGAAACTTGTTCTGTTTGTCCTTAGGACAAACAATGGGCTTACCACATACACCTGGGTCTACCCATTTACTCTATGGTCTACCCATACCTCCATGGTCTACTCAATGACATTGTCATTGAAATGCAAATTTTGTGAATCCAAAATTTACACAGGGTGCATTGAGTATTCCTGGTGTTTTTTTCATGTAGATGGTGTCAACAAAGGAAACAGTGAATTTGTTTTCACGATGTACCCTAAAGTACATTGTATGGTTTCATGGTCCAATTGTAAATGTCTGACACAATTTAGAATCATTGTGGAAAAATCCATTGTCTATTGAAGTTGTCTGCTTTAAGCTTGGGCGATATCACGATATTATCGCATATCGCGATACTATTTTGGAAACGATTTCGATATCGGATCAATTTGGTTTTTATCGAAATATCGATATATCGTGATATATCGCGATATATCGCGATTATCGCAATATCGATTAAATATCGCAATTTCGGGATGTATTTTCTAGCTGAGACAGCATGCACCCCATAGATTTGGAGTAAAACCAGAAGAATAGGTCATTAGAACACCTCTCTTATGCTGTGACTGTCTCTTCTACAACTTTCACTGGGAGTTTGAAGACTGATGATGTCAAATTTAATTAATCGCGATTATATTGAATATTGCGATTATATCGAATATCGCGATTATATCGAATATCGCGATATATTGTCGGCGATAGATCGTGAATAAAATAAATCGATATCGCCAAAGCTTAGTCTGCTTCCATCTTTTGGTATTGTACAGACATATGGAACAAGCGACAATGCTTTTAAATGCAGTGGACACTACAATGTATTGGTAATTACTCAAAATAATTATTAGCATAAAACCTCACTTGGTAATGAGTAATGGGGAGAGGTTGATAGTATAAAACATTGTGAGAAACGGCTCCCTCAGAAGTGACGTAGTTTTCGAGAAAGAAGTAATTTTCCACAAATTTGATTTCGAGACAGCAAGTTTAGAATTTGAGGTCTCAAAATCAATCATCTGAAAGCACACAACTTTGTGTGACAAGGGTGTTTTTTTCGTTCATACACTAGTTATCTCGCACCTCCGACGACCAAACGAGCTCAAATTTTCTCAAGGGTGGATACACCAAGTGAGAAGACTGGATTTGGACAATTACCAATAGTGCTTTAATAAATATGACAATTGTCTGCTACGCAAAAATGAGCAGGATACCAGCCACAGTTTGTGTCATGTTAGTTTGGATGGTACCTTCGTACCCTTTTGTTGTACTTGCATAATCTTTACTGGAAAAACAATTTTTTTTAGCGGCTTTACATTTACTCCATGATGACATTGTGCCCAGCTAGCAAGAATGGCTGACCAAACTGGTCGGTTGTTATACTTTAGCCATTGTGTATTGTAACTAAGTATCTGAGACTTTTTAAACTAAGCATAATTTGTTTCCATTCACTACAGAATTTTGTTTTTGTTTTACTCAGTGTCAGCAGTTTGTTTACAGACAATACCCATATTTGGACATGCACTTCAAATCTAAAAATACCTTTATAAATTAAGTTACTGCCATCAAGCAGTATAAGTATGGAAGTTTCTATTGTGCTTGCGAGATCAAATTGTATTGAGAAATTGTGGTAAATTTCTGATTTTACAGTTTGTACATTATATACGTTCACAGAATATCAAGTTTCATCTTTTTTAATGGACTATTTGTGCTTGACAGTGACATTACAGCATAATAGTGTAAAAACCTGTGTCACATTTATATGCAGTAAAAACTGCTACAAACCATGGAGGTAGAAAGGTCGTCCATACGGGCGGCTCTGGCTCTGGCTCTGGCTACTGCTGTTGCTAAGGGTGTTACTATGGGAAACCTAATGTTGATGCATACACGTACACAGGGCCTGAGGCTTTTTAAATTTGCCTTGGAAGATCTGATGCAGGCAATAGTGCTTTAAAAACAACCTACATGTGATGCTGAGCAAAAAATATGCAGGATGTCAGTGAAAACAGAACATTGGACGTTGTGTTTTGCTGGATGTAACACTAACAGTAGCCTTTTTCCTGGAAAGCACCATTGATTTGTGTTCAGTTGTTTTTCCGTGCTTACTACGGGACAAAAGTGAAATCAGCTCTGTGACAATTGGGCCCTGGTTTCAGTTCAAGCCATATTCCTGATAGTTCAAATCTTTCAATATTTTTATTCAAAACATTTTTAGAAGGCATACATTCAGTGTACAACCTAAATAGAAAACACAGAGGTACAGAACTATGTACAGTGTATGCCTTATAATATATTGGCTGTAAAATACGTGTATTATAGCAGCCTTATTGTTCTCTGGCTGTAATTTGGTTATTTTGTACCCTAACAACGTAGGTCATTTTACCTTATATATAAGGTTGCAAGTCATCACCTCGTTCGCCAAGCTTATTTCAGGTACTTGTGTCCTCTTGCCTATGACGTGTGCACCATCATACATCGTGTATGTAGAGGTGGGCCGTATCCGAATTGTCAGCTGCCTTACACTTCAAAGCATGATGATGCGGCAGTCAAGCCAGGGCCACAACTCTAGCCGCCAATTCAGCATCCGTTACTTTGTGGGAAATGCTACCTTTTTTAGAGAAGTAAAAAAAAAAGAAAAATAATAATAATAATAATAATAGTAATAATAATATAGGTTTTCTCGGTCAAATTCGGCAAATGAGCAGTCAATTTCATTTTCATGCGTTTGAATTAAAGCTGTTTTGCCTCTCCAGTTGTAACTTTGCATTTCAAATTCAGAATTCGGCCATTCAATTTCGTTTAGAGTCGAGTCAAACTCCTTTAGCACTCTGTTCAATTTAGCGTACCGTCATTCTTTTTCGTGACACACCCGCCTCAAGAAGCGTCTGTGAATTTGAATGCTGCTTTGATGAATTTTAAATTGAATGACTATTTCGGTAAATCGAATGACGCAACATTACATAAAACGAAATCGAATGACCTTTTTCAGTAGCATTCGATTTCGAAATTGACCGAGAAAACCTATAATAAAAAAAAGATTAAAAAAAAGTATTGTTACACAGCTGAAATTAATCAATTCAATTCAGTTTATTGGTTTAACTGGGGGGAAATTTCCTTGCATTAGACATGCAATACACAATATTACATACCCACACTTCATTTGTAATACTTCATTTGTTATACTGAATATTGAATGATGACAGTAAACAAGTCCTTGACTGATTATAAACACAGAGATCAGTGAATGCCTAAAAACACACTGCAAATAATATAAAACTGATATTACGTGTACGTACATTATCAGAAGTTGTTGTTATGTTCTGCACAGTGCCTGATTCATTGTCGTATATTTTGATTATGTCAATGTGTCATACTCCACCCATGTTGCTACCACCGAGTGGTACGCTGAATATTATCGGGGTCATAGGAATGTCATCGGGGTTGTACCCTAGTCATCAAGCATACCATTGTACACAAATCAACTGTTATGATCCCAACCATTGCATGACTAAGAATGCCATTGGTGTATGTATTTCATCTCATGTAAAGTTATGCATGGAGAATGTACATGTAAACAATAGAGTTATATATAAGAACTAGAGGGCCCACTGGTGATGCTGCTTGCACAAACGCGACAGAACCGCAAGATGACAAGCGCGCCATTCTGTAAGCGCGTTGAATATGAAATTACACGTTTGAGTTTTTTTGGTTGAACGCTCACGCGATGCTGTTCAATTTATAAAATGGCCGCACAAACACACGCTGTGAGATGGCTGTGTTGTCAACATAGAAAATGGCCACCTGCGCGCATCCGGGGTGCGTATATAGGCCAGTGCGCCCTCTAGTTCTTAGGTAATTTTCAGCTAATCTAACAAATGGGATGCACATTGCTACAAAACCTGTCCGGCATCTTCTCTTTTGGGAAGTTTTTGATTATATGTAGGCTATTACATTGAGATCCTGGCCAGATTGGCCTGGATATTTTGTCTTCTTTTTCTTTTGATACCAGTGCGCCCTTTAATGCTAATTTTTTGAAGTTTTTGTCCCACATCTAAAAATTGAATTTCTATCTTCAATTTATTTCTTCACACTTTCCCACACTTTGGAACAATTTTGACAAGATCCTGAATGGCCTCCTTGAACTGTGAGAATCTCAATACATGTATGCTTGCTGCATGTGTATGCTCACTGTTGGCCTCTCCAGTTTCTGTAGGCCTACATGTAAACCCATTGCGGAAAGGTACTTGACATCCACGAGTTGATCATTTAAAGTGGGCCAAATTGCATGGCTCTGCTTTTTACCATTAAAGGCAGTGGACACTATTGGTAATTACTCAAAATATGTAATGTAGCATAAAACCTTACTTGGTATTGAGTAATGGAGAGCTTTTGGTAGTATAAAACATTATGAGAAAACGGCTCCCTCTGAAGTAACATAGTTTTCGATTATGAAGTAATTTTCGGGCAGATTGATTTCGAAACCTCAGATTTAGAATTTGAGGTCTCGAAATCAATGATCTAATCGCTCACAACATTTCGTGACAAGGGGTTTATTCTTTTCATTATTATCTTGCAACGTTGACGACCAATTGAGCTCAAATTTTCACAGGTTGGTTATTTTGTGCATATGTTGAGATACACCAAGTGAGAAGACTGGTCTTTGACAATTACCAATAGTGTCCATTGTCTTTAAGCAAAGAATCAGTGTTTGTGGAAGCAGTGAACTCTGAGCTAACATTGTTCGTCAAGTGTATTTCATAGGTTAGTGGGGAAATATTTTTTTTGCTTGTTTGCGTGTGTGCTGCTTGTAACTCGAGGCATCTTCGCCACAGCTAGCGCACAAGTTTGGCGCAAGCTTGTACATCAAGCTGAGAATGGTGATCGTAAGTGCAGAATTCGGTGGTAAGCAGAGCCATGAAGTTGGGCCCCGATGTCTTGCATTTTTCCGCCATTAGAAAATTGTTTTTTTTTAGTTCAATAAATCAGTTCAAGTTTTCTTTTTGGTAGCTTGTCTTTTTTCTCCAGGTTTACATGGTAAATTACATAAACATGTGAAAACAATGCCATGCCAAGACCAGGGGTTATGAGATTGTTTTCATTCCTGTGTGTGCATTAGTGAAAATTTTTCAAAAAATGCGTTCAGGGCCCCACTGGAAATCGGAAAAGGGCACGTCTTGCATATCAAATACCCGGAGATTTACATCAAAATGTTCCCTTTGAAATCTGACATTTGTACATTGTACATTACATGTAATATTCAGTGCTGTCATGCTCGTAGGGGGTTTCGAAAGCATGTGTTGTAAAATAAATGGAAATTTTAGAATACACCAGTTTGGATGTCTGTAACAGGATACAAGTGCCTCAGGGCACTATATTGGGACCTTTTTTTTTTTCTTTTTTTTTTTTGGGTGGGGTAAAATTACTGCAGGAACAAAAGAAGGAATTCTGCTGCTATGTTATTTGATTAATTACCTCCCGAGGTAAAGTTTTGATGTTTACCACGGGATCAGCTGCAAGTTGTCCATCTTATTTCGGACCAAGATTCATTGTCCACTTGACCCAATCATCAAGGTTGTTTGACCATGGAGGTGGCAGGGATAGAGAGCACACCTTGGTGCTAGGGCAGAAGAATGATGATTCATAGTGTTGATCAAACTATCCCTGTGTGTGTGTGTGTTGTATGAATCATACTGGATAGTAGGGTCATATCTTTGGATTCCGTGACCATTTTTTTGCTACCTTTTTTTCTCGATGGATTTGGCTTCAGGAACCATTTAAAAGGAAAATTAGCTCCTATGAACCTCTGAAATGTGATAGGAACTTTTTTTATTGCGCAATATTCAAAATGGCCGCCGACGCCATCTTGAAAAACATAAATTGTAATAGCTCTGGCACCAGATGACCTAGATGGACAAAGGAGATGTCCTTTTCCACTATATCTGGCATGACAAATACACTGGAGTGGTTATTGTTAGGTTTAGGGACCATCTTGACCTCTAAATCCAATATGGCCGCCGGACGCCATCTTGAAAACCATAACTTTTGTTAGCTCTGGCACCAGATGACCTAGACGGACAAAGGAGATATCCTTTTCCACTATATCTGGCATGGCAAATACACTGGAGTGGTTATTGTAAGGTTTGGGGACCATCTTGACCTCGAAATCCAATATGGCCGCCGGATGGCATCTTAAAAAACATAACTTTCATTAGCTATCGCACCAGATGACCTAGATAGACAAAAGATATGTCATTTTCCACTAAATTTGGCATTACAAGTCTACTGGAACGGTTATTGTAGAGTGTGGGGATCATCCTAAACCCCAAATCCAAGATGGCCGCTGTCACCATCTTACAAATTATGAATTGTAATAGCTCAGGCACAAGAAGAGCTGTACAAACAAATATGGTGTAATTGTCCACTATTTCTGGCATTACAACTGATTTTAACTGATTCAAGCACTCTCGATACATACGGGCAAAGAACTCGCCGTGTAATCCTTGCATTGGCCCAGGGCCAAAGATGACCAAGTGAGACCTAAACCAGAAGAACAGACTGTGCCAGGGTTTTCAGGGCTTCAGCCAAAACCAGAGGAAAGTCGAGCAATTTCATACGACTTACCCCAACCCACTTGATAAGACGATTTATTTGATGTGATGTGTAAACTTGGAAAGCCAATCAAAGAGAAAAAAAATGCCTTTCGCAATAATTGTTGGTGACCATCCTGTAAACTTTCCACAAAATCATACCTTTCACGGGACCTTTCCACATAAATATGTCACTCATCTACGCTATATTCAAGAGGTTTAAAGGGATCTGGCATCTTAGATGTTTTGGTTGCAGCGGGTGTCATTGCAGATGGTTCTGTTATTCGGGCCCTTCGTGGGAAAAGAGCGGGTTCGATGCCTGTATAACTCTACTACGAGACTGTTCCGTCATGCCAGGACAAAAACACATGACTTGAAGCGTATTTGCTAAGCGTATTGAGGCTTTCTTGCTAAGCTCCGACTTTCAAACAGTGTTCAAGAACTTTCAGATTCACATGATGAACTTAAGTACAATGCTGATCTGATTGACCTACATGATTGTAGTTGACACTCTCTTCAAGGACTTTGAGGGTTCCCAACAAGCAGAATACTGGATTTCCTTCATGGAAATGGTGGAGATTCTGACTCAAAACAAGCAACTGGACAGAGTTCAAGTCTTCACTCAACCTCATGCTTCCATGGATGTGAATCTATGACAATGACACGTATGGTCGGCATCTTCCCGATTTTACGAGTTCAAGTCTTCACTCAACCTCATGCTTCCATGGATGTGAATCTATGACAATGACACGTATGGTCGGCATCTTCTCGATTTTACGGCAGTACTTGATACCCTTCCTGAAGACCAGGCTGCATTCAAGGAATATGGTATGTTGCGCACTCAATGATTGGAAAACCATTCATGTGTCGCCCTTGACATTTGGATAGAGCCAACAATGAATAAGGGCTCTAAGCTGAAATCTAAGCTGAAATCTGGATGACTGGCAATTCCAAACAATGAAAAGCAACTCCTTTCAAAGACTCGAAATAGCAAGCATCAGAACTTTTCAACTCGAGAATTGCAGTAAGGATGGAGGAAATGGAGTGTAAAGCTTTGGCCTCTGTTCTCTGGCTGGTCGAAACGAGTGGTGCCCAATCTTGAAGACATCCTGCAGCATCGTGTTGTGCCTTGCAATCTTCAACGTCAATGGAACCATGCGTAAGACACAGAAAAGCAAGCTCCCGCAAAAATCTTACTTCGATTGCCATTCCAGAGCCTGATGTATTCACATAGATCATCGATATGGGCCTCATATGGCGCTTGACCATTCCTACCACTGAAGACAAACTGCCAATCAGCAATGTTTTCATGAAATCAGAAGATTTCCATGCTCTCCTGAGCACACGTGAGAACAAGGCAATATCCGCCTTCAAGTTTTCCTCCAAGAAGCTTTCCTGAGAACAGCAGAGTCAACCAGTATTGAGATCATCTACGTGTAGTAGGCAGCACTGCTAAGAATCTCGCAGGCAGTCTGATGCCAGAGCTTAATATTGTGCCCATGCAGAGGCAGACGCTGCCATATTCACCATTTACATTGTGCTTTGTTCTTAAGGCTACTCAGAAGCAGTCATTTTTGATACTGAGAACACTGACAACTTTGTACAAGTGGCATATAATTCTCAGAATACATCAGGGCTCATGTGTGTGTACAACGCAAACATCAGCTAATCAAGCCACTTCCATCATACCACTTTATGTTCTTTGGGTGTGACAATAACTCTGGTTTCTATGGATCAATCGGGTTGAAAAGTCCAAAGAGGCACAAGACCTGCTAGCAGTATTAAACAGCTCCCTGTGACACAAAAGATTATCAGCAATTTGGAGCAATTTGTCATACGTGTATGGCGATTGTAAAAGCAAGACCCTGGGAGAAGTCCGAGCTGCCAAGTGAAGAGTGCAGGAAAAAGAGCACTATTTGGCTTGTGCCTGATTTGGACAGTCTCTGTCCACACTTGGAGCGTGCATACTTACTAAGTTAAGAAGTCACCCCCTCACCAATAGGCCATGGGTTGCATCTTGCAAATGGCTTGTGTCTGCCAATCCGTTATACTAAGCCCCCCATTCCCTGATCCATGTCCCTACCAACAAACCCGCAGACACATGACAACAGTGATAGCGGCAGCGTAAGTGAAAAGTGAGATAGGTTGTGATAGTGAAGCTGCTATGATGTGAATCTTGGATTTAGAGGTAAGGATGACTCCAGAACTATGAAAAACATTTAAAAATTAGTTTGTAATGCCAGAAATAGTGGGAAATGACACACTATTTGTTCTTATAGCTCTTCTTGTGCCACAGCTTTCACATTTTAAATTTTGAAGATGGCGTTCGGTGGCCATATTGGATTTCGAGGTCAAGATGGTCCCTTATAATTAACACTCCAGTGTATTTGCCATGCCAGATCTAGTGGAAAAGGATATCTCCTTTTGTCCTTCTAGGTCATCTCGTGCCAGAGCTAATGAAAGTTATGTTTTTCAAGATGGCGTCGGCGGCCATATTGGATTTCGAGGTCAAGATGGTCCCCAAACCTTACAATAACCACTTCAGTGTATTTGCCATGGCCCATGCCAGATATAGTGGAAAAGGATATCTCTTTGTCCGTCTATATAGGTCATCTTTGTGCCAGAGCTAATGAAAGTTATGCTTTTCAAGATGGCTTCCGGCGGCCATATTGGATTTAGAGGTCAAGATGGTCCCCAAACCTTACAATTACCACTCCAGTGTATTTGTCATGCCAGATATAGTGGAAAAGGACATCTCCTTTGTCCGTCTAGGTCATCTGGTGCCAGAGCTATTACAATTTATGTTTTCAAGATGGCGTCCGGCGGCCATATTGGATTTAGAGGTCAAGATGGCCCCCAAACCTTACAATTACCACTCCAGTGTATTTGTTATGTCAGATATAGTGGAAAAGGACATTTCCTTTGTCCATCTAGGTCATCTGGTGCCAGAGCTATTACAATTTATGTTTTTCAAGATGGCGTCGACGGCCATTTTGAATATTGCGCAATAAAAAAAGTTCCTATCACATTTCAGAGGTTCATAGGAGCTAATTTTCCTTTTAAATGGTTCCTGAAGTCAAATCCATCGAGAAAAAAAGGTAGCAAAAAAATGGTCACGGAATCCAAAGATATGACCCTACTAGGAGGTACAATTTAATTGTACAAGGGAAGCTCCACACACACAGAGTCCCATTATGATGCATGTCACTGTGTAAGATGATACAGTGATGGTCCAGTAAGGTGTTTCGGTCTTACAATAATCAAGTTTTTATGCTTCAATTCCCTCGTCTTTGTTTTTATACAAAATATGATAAATAAGGAAATTTAAAAGACGGGCATTTATTTGTAAGCTGCTTTGTAGCAGAAATGATTACAGTACTTCTAAGGATTCTGCATCTAGGAAAATTAAGCGGGGGACCAGGCGTCTGGTAACCTTCTGCTGGTACCAGTAGGCCTACACGTTCTTTATGATTTTGTTTGTGCTTCAGCTAGATTGTAAAATCGTTTGTGCGTAAGCAACTAATGAACTGGACCCAAGTTATAGATGAAGGGTACACAAATGTACATGATGTATGTACACATAATAATTTGTTGGCCCAAATTTTCTGGTTTTATCCAATTTATTTTGGTTTGCTTCGTATGAGCTTCAGCTAGATTGTAAAATCGTTTGTGCGTAAGCAACTAATGAAGTGGACCCAAGTTATAGATGAAGGGTACACAAATGTACGATGTATGTACACATAATAATTTGTTGGCCAAATTTTCTGGTTTTATCCAATTTATTTTGGTTTGCGTGTATGAGTTTTTTTTTTGTGGAATCCATATTAATGTCAGGGCTGTGAAACTATGTACATTATTTAGTTTGTGTGCATTTCATTTCTTGTACAAATACTTCTTGCTGAAACCTGTAAACCAAGCTCAAAAACCTGCTGAAAGTCTGGCTCTCAACATTACTATTAAATGGTGATCATAAACTATGTAAATTGTGATCAAATGTATTTTAGACACCAAGTTTCACACATTGTCATGTTTTTCACCATGCAATCTACTTCTAGTGCTAGGTCAAGTCAATTCACTGTAAAAAAAAAAAAAAATCCCTAGGTGCGAAACTGCAGCGGAGGTGGAACAGTACAACATATAAATCATGGGTTCTGTATTATTTAGTCACATACATTAAAAACACCACCATTTTGCTTCCAATTTTTCCCCTGTGACCAACTGTAGGATTTAAGGCTGTATCCAAATTAGCTTCTACAGCCACGGCTTTTGTTAAAACATTTTTTTATATTTTTTAATGAGGGTGTTGCTCACAATTTCTTGATTTGTGCAGTTCATAATAATAGACGTTGAGAGGGTCTGGATTGGGTGTTACCAGCTTGGCGTTTACAAACAAATAAACAAACAAAGAAATCTCAACGCATGATGAAACAGAAATCCAGCTGTAGCCCTACATGTACGTATGTAGCTGTAGCTGCCAATTCAGACCAACCTTAGAAACACTTGCTCGGCGCCCTCTTTTTAGTGCTAGCCTTGATTGGCAACACTTGGTTAGTTACAAAACGACTATAGCACAACATTAATTACTGGAGCATGAGATATCTTTTATCAAAGGAATATTTGTATCAAACATTCATCTGCATCAAAATGGATTTCTTGATACTTGTTGCACTTGGACCCACCCAAAATCATCATCATCATCATCATCATCATTCGGCAAAGACGTGCGTCCGTGGCAGCTTCATCCTCAAATTGTACTGGGGGCTCACTCAGCTGGAGTTGTTGCCATACTTTATATTTCGAAAAGAAATTTTGCAATTTTTTTTAAACCATGGTATATTCATGGTACGCAGTATGCAATAAGGTAATGAAATTCCTGCATATTATAGGCCTACCTGTGAATTTTCATTTCTATGGGGCCAAGTGACCCAACTCACCTGTCGTTTTCATCAAGGAGTAAAATCCTAGGCTGTCTGCAACATTACAACTCAGGCTTCCACTTCAGCTCAGGCGACCCTAGTCCCAATATTATCATTTTGTATTGTAATCTACAACCATTTGCACTTGGTTGCTATTAAATGCCTCATTGCTCTGTCCAGCCCATTCCATGGATAACAAAACTTGCACCTGTTGTTAGAGCCACCATGATAAGTATACATTGTACTGTGCATCATCCATGTCACCATACTCACGGAAATGTCAGCACCCTTTTCAATAAAGTTTGTATAGATTTATTAGTTTATGTGCATTTTAAATCTACACAATACAGTGTACAGTGTACATGAGAGTAGACTGACTATAATCGTAGAGAAAGGACAACAGTGGAGGAAGGAAATCCACCGACTGTGTACGCTTAAATTGAAACAAAACCAATAACTGTCGCCTGACGATGACTTGAGCAAGCTAGTCGAAACAGTGAGACCAACCCAAGAACTGACTCAGCGGTAGTACAGTTAATTACGATCCTATAAGCTAAAGTAGTAGTCCTAGCCTATTTCTATACTATCCGCCCAGGTAATAGTTAATAAGCAGAACAGTTCTTTTCAGAACTGAGAAGTCTCCCGTACACCCAAATAATCTACTCCGCGATAGTAGAATTAAGCACAGTTCTCTAAGAACAAACTCTACCTGGCAAGTAGATACTCACATGGTGTAACCGCAAACCAATAAAACCAATAACCTAAAATAAACGACACTGTGTACTCTTGAAAATGTCAGCACCTTTTTAATGAAGCTTGTATCTAGATTTATTGTTTTATGTGCATTGAAAATTTACATTATATGTAAGACTGATTATAAATTACTGGAGTGTGTGACACGCAATACTTTGAAACAAAAACAATCCTAAAACCAATAATATTATGATAGAAATTAAACTGTATTTCTGTACTATTTTTTATTCACCATATTGGTTACTGAATCTAAAAATCTACCTTAGACAGACATCATGGTTACAATTTGATACAAAAGAAAAGACTGTTTGTTTGTGTTTTTCTTGTACCAAAACCATAGTCCGTTATAGAGCCACCCCATGTGGATCAGAAGATAAATGTCTATTGAAACAGGAGGGTTTCAGTTTTGATTCCACTGGAAAAGAAAACAACCGGCTCACCCAGTGGTTATTATTTTAAACCTCACCTTGATTGCTATTTGGGATTTCACTTACCACATACATTGTTGTACATGTACTGTACAACATGTGTGTTCATGTATCATTGAGCAATAATCTAGTTTATTGCTCCATGCGTACATGTATGTAATTGGGTTTCTTAAGGATGTGCACAAAATTGGTAAGATTTAAATGTCCATCTTCAAAGGTTTTCAGAAAGATTTGCCAAAAGCCATTTTATGTCATCATTCACCCGCATCATTTTTTTTTTTTGTGAGCTCCATTTGTTCTGCTTTGTTGCAACTTGTAAGAGGTATTTGTTTTTTAAAAGCATCACACGAATGACGTCAAAGTATTGTCTTTTAGACGCATGCCATGGATGGCAGAAGTGTAGTTAAATCAAAACTGTGAGGTTAGGGCCTAATTTGTTGTTCGATAATTAACAAAAAAGTGTGAAAATATCACATTAAAAATAAGTAAAATAGACAATAACCGTTAACAATTCTGCTCAAATACGTAGCTGTTTACTATTTATTGCTTGTTTTTATTTTATTTCCGCAGGCAAAAATGAAGTTTCCACACGACTATCCTTATTCACCGCCAACATTCAAGTTTACCACAAAAATGTGGCACCCTAACATTTACGATGTGAGTATTACACTTTAATAAACCACTGTTCACCTTCCATCAAATGTGAAATGCTCAAAATGTAATGGACAGACTTAAACATGTTAAAGGGACACGTTGGCTTGGATTGGACGAGTTGGTCTTTGAAAAATGTTGTTTGTTTATGCTTTATTTTTAATAAGTACATTGTGGTTAGAAAGATTTTTTTAAAAGTAGAATGTAATGATCCACAAAAGTATCACTCAGAATTGCACATTTTCCTTTTACGTCGCGAACTAACACGATTGGCCATTTTATGGAGTAAAAATTGACTCCACAAAATGGCCGACCGTGTTTCTTTGCGGCGTAAAAGGAAAACCGTGCAGTTTCGAGGCATGTTTGTGTGGACCATTTTATTCTACTTTTAAATTATCTATCTTACCATTTACCATTTGCATTTCATAACAAACGGGTTCAAACGCTTTTCAAGACCAACCCGCCCGATCCAAGACAACGTGTTCCTTTAATTGTCACTGTTTATTATTACGACTTCGCGTTTCAAGTGCACTTTTACAAATGTCACACCCACTTGGAGTGTACGCATTTTGTCCAATTTACTCAGTCCACAATTCCCACTGCTCGTAGTGCCACATTGATCTGGGAGAAAAAATGCATTGCCTCTTGAAAATCAGATAATAATAATTTTGAATTTTTGTTCTGAAACACCTCTTGTATTTAATAGTAACACCCATCTCAGTCTATAGGTTGTCGCTGTTATAATTTGAAAGGATCTTTTTTACATTGTATTGTAATCTAATTATCCATCGGCCTGCAGATCCTTAAAGAAACACAGATCTTCACACTTTCAAATTACGGTCTGCTGTTTAGCACCTTGTAGTGTTGACTTTGTCAATCTCCTCTGTTCCTAGCACTATTACCTTGAGTGCTTTTATCTCGATCACACAAGTATGTACGATCTCTTTAAAAGAGTAAGATACAATGCAGTGCACTAGTGCTGGGCGAATAGTGAAATTTTGTTATTCGGATACCGCTGGCCAACTATCCGAAATTAACCGGATATTCGAATAGCTTTTTCGCCGCAAGAGGGCGCTATTTAAAAAAAAAAAATAAAATAATAATTTTATTTTATTTTTTTTGCCGCTAGAGGGCGCTGTTCGTTTGTGAATGAGATCTTATGGGCGGATTGATATTAGTTTTAGACAGTGTCACTCGGTTCATTCATAATAATGACCGGATCTAATTTAAAGATGGCGATTTGCTTTTTGTTTTGATCGTGATTGACTCTACGTGAAGGAAAACTTTTGTAATCTTTGAACAAATTACGTGTGAAATGTCATTGTTTTAACTCTTCACGGAGGTGAGCAAAGTTAAATACTTAATTTATGCTGTTTTATGCTGTCTTTTAATAGAAGTCTCATAAGAATTCAGACAAAACATTCATATCAGTTGTGGCCCGACGTCCGCGGATATTCGGATATTAAAGAATATCCGGTTACTCGGTTGTAATTACAGAATTATCCGGTTTGTAAATAGGTATTCGCGCCCTATGCGGATATCCGGTTAAGAAAAAAAAGGCATTCGCGGTTACGGATAGGAAAACCTATTCGCCATTAACCGGATATTCGAATAATTCGCCCAGGCTTACAGTGCACTGACCTTCACCCGGCCTGTCACAGCGATAGGGTTTTTGTAGGTCTCAGGCTTTTTTTTCTTCTTTTGGCTTTTAGCTGGTAGAGGGTATGAAACATTCCACAAAGGTATTGCTTCCAAGTAAAAGTCAAATGGAGACTAAAGCCCGATTGATATTTCCATCGAATGCGAAGCGAATTTTGATTCACAAATTCGCACAGGAAGTATTTACATCAGTTGAAATGTGCTTTACTCTTGCAAAACAATCGCTGCAAAAACAGCTCTGTGACGTCAAAACTTGTAATGCATCCGCATTCGGAAATTCGGAAGTATGAAATTCGCATTCGGAAGTATGAATCAGCCTTAAGTAGTCTTCAATCTAGGCCTAGTCTTCAAGAGGTGATACAAAAGGGGTGGAGTTGGGTGTAAATTAATACAAAAACCTTAGAAACTTAATGCATTCATATTTCTGTAACGAAATAATTAGTTAATTGTCATAGTATTTGGGTTAAATTTATTAAATATGTTTCTGTGATGTTCGAATCTCACTCTGCTTGAACCACCAAGAAGTAGTATCCTAGTATCGTACTTGTTTACAAGAAAGTTGTTACATAATGTAAATAATAATTTTGTGTACAGCTCTGTATGGGCTCAGGGGTCGATTTCACAAAGAGTTAGGAATATTAAAAACGTATGGCTAGTCCTACATGTAAGTTAGGACAAGACACTCGTCCTAACAAGAGATACATGTAAGACTAATCTTAACTCTTTGTGAAATCCACCCCAGGTATATCAAACTTCCAAAGTATCCTGTTTCTTCTTTGATAATTGTTTTTAAGAAACAATGAACTTATTAAAAGTTCTATTCGTACTGTTAAAATCCTTGTTGTAATTTGTAAATATTGTCTTGTGTTTGTCATTCAGCAAACCGGTGACGTATGCATATCCATCCTTCATCCCCCTGTGGATGACCCACAGAGTGGCGAACTACCCTCGGAAAGATGGAACCCCACACAAAGTGTCAGGTATAAATAGCGGATCTTGCTGGTCATAAGCACAAACATGCTCACCAGATAGACTGTTCAAGTCTTGCGCAAAATCACATGTTAAAAAAACATTGCAATGTACTTTGTAGAGTGTCATGGCCGAGTGGTTATACATTGTAAGAGCATCAAATTCAAGTTCTGGTGTTAAGTCACCAGAGTGTTGGTTCGAATCTCGGTCGTGACACTTGTGTCCTTGAGCAAGATACTTTACTATAATTGCTTCTCTTCACCCAGGGGTATAAATGGATACCTGCGAGGGTGGAGATTGATATTGTGAATGAAAAAGCCTTTGGAGCGGTATAAACTGTTGTCCAGGTTGTATACTCCCAAGGGAGCTGTGAAACATTAAATGGGATGTTATTGGCCCTATGACCAGGGCACTAATGTAAAGCGCATTGATACGGTTATTGTGAAATGCGCTATATAAGAGTTACTCATTTATTATCAAAATAATGTCTTTAAAAAGTGCCAGTGTTGTTTTCTTCGCACGTTAAAGAATATTACAATGTACGTGGAAATCTGAGGTAACCAAAAATGTTCAATCAGATGAGGTTGGCGGTAGCACCATGTGTAAATATCTTTTGTTGAGTAGACATGAAGAGATAATGTAAATCTGCGTTGGATGGACTAACACCTGAAAGAAAAGAAGTTTACGCTAAACAAAAGAGTTAACTCTGGCAATCTGCACATTCTACGAAAACCATCAATTCCACATCATGGTAATGTCAATTGTCATGCATTACATTGTAAATGTACATGACCACCACTCTAAGTGTCTCATGTGTATTCAGAACCGTCTCCTTAGTCCTTCCAATACAATTGCAGACAACGTGCACTGCAGCCTCGATGCTCAAAATCCAATCTCAAGAAAAAACCTCTTATTGAAAAACTAACCTCATGTACTGAACAATTGTCCGGGGCCCCAGATGGTTGTTACATGCACAGTGGCAGTTATTAAGTTTGCCTTTTTGCATTCTCTCGTAGCCACTTTGCCTTTTCTTGCTCACTGAATGTCCTTAATCCAATCAAGCTGGCCAGTAGCACCAAGCCGAGTGTGACGTCTCGAGAAACTAAATCACTCTGGAGTCAAATGAGAACTATCAACAACAATAATACCAGAGAAGAGAAACGTGTGATGAATTATATTAGAGTGATTGTGTCATCTTGTTAATGGTCTGACAGCGTAAGAGCAAATGCGACCGGCCTCACATTAAATTCATTCTGGATTATTAGTTTGCAAGGAGGTGAAGGAGACAAAATGTTCTTAGGATTAGGATTAAGTCTCATCTGCAAGACTTGTATGGACCTTGGTGTCTTGCAGACGAATGTTTATCTTACAGTACTTACAAATTTTTTTTTTAGTAAATGCCATGCGATAAAACCCACGAGCAAAATGGGGTGGATTTATGGGCTATAAATATTTTGATTTAAGTTTTGATTTTTGATTTTTTAAACTATTTTGGAAAAGAATTCCCTTTGAAGTAATATGGATAATTGTTTTCACCTACAACATTTAAATCTGAGAAACAATTTATACATGAAGCCTTTTTCAGATTTCTGAGGGTTTGTGTCCGTTCGCGAATGCTGCGGCCAGCTGGTCATGTTAGTATATGATGTCACCTCGCTAAACGCGTTTGGATTTAGGGTTCTTGTGAAAATACCGTGACAGTGATTTTGCCCTTTTCTCAGCAAGTAGACACTGTATTGAGCTGAAACTTTCACATGTAATTTTTATTGTATCTTTCTTGATCATTTTGGCAACAACAACCAATCTACAATGTTTCATGTATGACCCTACTACCCTTATGTGTATCACTAACATTTTTTAATTTTTTTATTTTGTACTCCTGGCAGAACAATTCTACTTAGCGTCATATCACTCCTTAACGAGCCCAACACATTCTCTCCTGCCAACGTTGATGCCTCCGTCATGTACAGAAAGTGGAAAGATTCCAAAGGATCTGATCCTGAATACCCAAATATAATCAGGTAACAACAAAAGCTGCTAAGCAGCCAGCAGATTAGCTGATTTTTAGCTTGGAACCAGACACAGTTCCCACAATGATTGTTTGGCTGTTTGATTTTAACTTTCATTTGTGACCCGCTACGTCATACGTGAAAATGAGTCAGATGTTGACAATTTCAAGGATTGAGTTATATGCATGGCTGGAAAGAACACACCAACTAGCTCCACATACACGTTCCTTGCAGGAAAAAATATACTGGGTGCTTTTATATGCCCCTTAGGGGTGACCTGATAAAGTACATGTATTTTATAAGAACCTGGGGTGGATTTCACAAAGGTAGTCCTAACTTAGGACTAGTCCCAGGCAATAGAACTATTATTTTTCTTTCAAACTGTTGTTCATAAAATGGACTTGGAAAAAAATGTGTACACATGATTGTAGCTGTGCATGTTTATGTAAACCAATATGAATCAATGAATGAATGTAATAATAAGCCCATAATCAATTTCAACTGAAGTAATTAAATGTCTAGGCTCTATACCTTGTTTCATTAGATGATGTATTTTTGTTTTGTTTTCCCTCTTATTCACAGGAGACAAGTCTCCAAGACGAAAGCTGAAGCCCAGAAGGACGGTGTAAAAGTTCCCCTGACGCTGCAGGATTACTGCATCCAGCACAAAGCGCAGACGCCCTCGCACAGCTCCCAAGACCTGACGGATTTCTACGAGGATGACGACTACGCGGACGACGGCGATTACGAGGAGGAAGAGGAAGATGGTTGCTATTTTGACGACGAGGATGACTCCGGGAACGGGGAGTCATGATGTTTTTACTCAGGCCGATGAGGCCCACTGAACTCTTTGTATAGACTACTAACATTTTTGGAAGACATGTCTCTTTTTTTGGGGGGGGGGGAGGTAATGTTATTTGGTTGTTTTTTATTTGGGATGTTTTTTTAAGTTTTATTTATTGTTTTTTAGGGAGGGAGGGAGGCTGGGTGGGCTTGGATGTAACTATTTGAAGATATCTATAAATTGTTAGGGGACATTTTGCTTTGTTGTAATGATGACTTGTTAAATAATGTATGCATACTATGCAGACAATGTGGCTTTCCTATGTTAAATAGACCTTAACATAGCCATATTATTACTGTCACACCTTACCAAAAATCTAGCAAAATTCAAAGGGTATTTACTGTGTTAGGTTGAACTCTGTAAATAATCCATTATTCCTTGTAGAAATTGAATTTTGACGCCATATCTTGTTAGTTGATGTCATATCGTGTTGGTTGATGTCATGTTTGTTTGAGGTCATATCATGAGCGTTGCGGTCATGTGATGTCATAACAAGATATGATCTAAGTACAACCTTGTGTATCATCATGATAAGATACGACCTTGTGCATGATTATGAAAAGATACAACCTTGTGTATCATCATGATAAGATATGACCTTGTGTATCATCATGACAAGATACAACCTAGTGTATAATTATGACAAGATACAGCTTTGTGTATCATCATGACAATACACGATCTTGTGCATCATGACAAGATACGACCTTGTGCATCATGAGAAGATATGACCTTGTGCATAATCATGGCAAGGTTTGACCTTGTGTATCATCATGACAAGATACGACCTTGTGTATCATCATGACAAGATACGACCTTGTGTATCATCATGACAAGATACAAACTTGTGCATCATCATGGCAAGGTTTGACCTTGTGCATCATCATTGCAAGGTTTGACTTTGTGTGTCATGGCAAGGTATGACCTTGTGTATCATCATGATAAAATATGACCTTGAGCACCATCATTACATCGAAGCAATGATCTAAAACATATTATGGACATCTTCACTTTACAAAATGTATTAGCTTGTGGAAAATCTCTTTGTTTACTTTCAACCATTCTTTACTGGAGTTGCACGACTTTTGACAGCGGTGTCGACAAGAAGAGAAAATCAAAAATCAACATCATCATCGTCTCATGTGTGCTCCGAGTGAACTGCGGGATTACGAAGGTGTGGCACTAGATACTCACTTCAATAGGATACGTGAATACCTCAACGATATTATTTCTTGCAGTTATGGTAATTGTACGCTCTCAATCACTTATTAAGAAGACAACTCTTTGTGTTTTTGTCAACCCTTTACTTTTATCACGGATAGAGAGGTGTATAACATTTTTGTACTAAACCTATGAAGAAGAAAAAAAATAGTAAAAACATGATTAACTGCTAATTATGCAAAATAAAAAGCAACTGTTTTAGCTTGTGGTATAATGCATCAGCTATGATACAAGTGTAATATTTCACATTATTAAAGTAAATTCTCTTACCAGGGGACTGGTATAAATTGGAAATTTTAAAACGTAAAGTAATAGGTCATGACATGGCAAGTCAAAGTGGTCCCATTGCTCGAGTAAAACAATTTGGTTTGTTTGGAATTGATGGCTTCGGCAAGGGGCTACAGCTGGAACGCTGGAAAGGCCTATACACTCAACAACATAGTCATTGAGGTCAAAGGTCACAGCCATAGCCATAGCTAAAGTCGCTTGATTTAGAAACGGTCTTCATCTACCCTAACATCAGTCAGGGCACCAGTTATGTAATACTTCCCTGATAGTTTAGTTGCACTTAAAAGGATACCAGTCTAACTGACCATTGCAGTCATTTAGAAACGGTCTTCATCTACCCTAACATCAGTCAGGGCACCAGTTATGTAATACTTCCCTGATAAATCACTGCATTTGAGAGGACACCAGTCAAAGGTTATAGCCATAGCCGGAAGTCGCTTGATTCAGAAACGGTCTTAACCAATCCTCATATCAGTCAGAGCACCAGTTATGTAATACTTCCCTGATAGTTTAGTTGCACTTGAAAGGATACCAGTCTAACTGACCATTGCAGTCATTTGTTTTTGTCTGGTATCAATTTTTTTTTTTTTTTCACGAAGGCTGTGTCTAATTTGCAGAGCTATTTGTTGTACAACACTATTTGGTATGTTGGCTGGGAGAGACTGGTGCCTTTGAAATTTTAAGATGCATCAATGTAATTATTGACTTGCATTTTGGAATTTAGCGACATACTGGCGACAAATGGAGGGTATTTTCATCAGTTTTAAGCAGAAGCACACAAAATGCTCGGCATCCTTCATTAGTGACCAACCTATCGCTCTATCTAATTGGTATTTAAAATGCTTATGCTAGCTTACGAAATACTTCATGTTCAAATAGACTTGAAGCAGTGTGGACCACTTGCCAACATTTTATCTTAATTTGAGTTTATCAAATGTTAATTATCAAAACGAATAATAATCGGATAAAAGCTGTACAAATTTGAAGTTGATACTGGTTTAGGCTAATGTTTTTTGTTAATGGAGGCTTATGTATTCATTTTGAAGTGTGTTTTTAAAAACAAACGCTACGGCATTAGACTACACATACATGTACTTGTTCAGCCTTGCACTTACTCACTCATTTCTGAACCTGACTCAAAGGTAAAAATATTAACACTATAAAGTTTGATTAAAATTGGAAGTTGATATGGGGTTTTCTCAGAGAAAAAAAAAGTAGATTTTGTTTGTATGTGTGTATTTTTTCGTGATGGTGGAAATGTGTTAAATGGTTACATGGAAAATCCCAAGAGTGGAAGTGGGTTTTTCAGAGATCGGTTGAATGTTCACGTTTCATGGGATATGTGCAAGTCAAGTCTGTTTTACATGATGTATTGGGTTAAAAAAAAAAAAAAAATATTGAATGCATTTGAAGGAGCGAGCTGTTGTTGTTTTTTGTGGTTGTTTTTATAAGTAAAGTGAGCATTTGGTGCTCAATACTATGTCGCATGGTGTAACCCCCCCCCCCCCCCCCATTGTGTCTGCACTGTGTTGTGGGCATGGGCATCTTAAGAACCCTTCTGAGGATTTTAGGGGGGGGGGGGGGCGTCATCTAGGCAAGAGGAAAAAGAGTGTTACAGTAAAGAACATTGGGGGGGGGGGGGGTTGACACTATCTGCCACATATTACGCATGGTATATAAGAATAGAGAAAAGAATTAATGTGCAAACAACATGATCATTATTTTATTGAGTGCTTGAGGATTTGTTCATACATTGGAAAATGTATTTCTTTTTTAAATTGTTGTTGGTAAATCTCTCTACAAAGTGGACACACTATCTCATTGGTGAAGACGTCTTTACCGATCAAGGGCGACCTCATTTTTACCCCACACCTTTTTCCTTCGAACTAAGCAGAGATAATATTATTGTCTCAGTGCTATAATTACGAATTGCATATTCATAATGTCCTCATGTTGTTAATAAAAAATGCGTATAAATGGAAAGAAATCTGCAAATAATGGCTTTACTTTGGAAAATTATTGTCTCCTTTTGCCGCACAATTACTTTGTAGACCACTCTTGATCAATAAACTCCATCGTCAAGGAGCTCCAAAAAATGCAAAACAAGTATTGCACAAACATGGTCCTGGACGGCGATATTTTCTTCATATCAAATTATGAGCTTACCGGGGTTGCAAGATCTAAGTTTATTTATTTGGGGTTGAATAAAGACAAGAGTGGGACTCGGAGCTACTCTGATTAATGTGCCGGCGCTCTACCAACTGAGCTATCTAGCCCTATGTTGGCGGTGTCCCTTTTTTGTCAATATCTTCGTTCGGGGGTGCGGAACACTAAGACAGGATGCAGAAAATGAACCAAACGGAATGTGTCATATCAAGGGAGTGTAGTCAAGATGCAAGACCGTAGTGGGTGTTTAACTTTAACAGATTTCAATTGAGATTATCAGTTTGAAAAATTGGTCAACACTTCATCATCTCATGACCATATTGTGGTAGCTCTTTTTGCAATCAAAGATTAGGCTTTATTCTTGAACAAGTTGTGTACAATTTAACCAGAGGGCATGTTGAACATGATAAAACAAATTGCAATCTTTTTTATTTTAATAATATCTTATAATTAAAATGCAATCCAGCACTTCTTGCTTTTAGTTGTCTCCAAAAAAAACTATTACCTTTTTTTTCCAATTTAAGAAAAAAAGTAATTTAACTGTGACTTCTTTGGGCAATCTTTTCTCGTTTTAAACACATGAAAACCAATTGTATGTTAGAAATTTTAAGTACAGTCTTGATATTTTTTGCTATCTTTTAGTCCCTATATAACTCTAAATTATTTAGCTTTCTACAATAAATATGTACAAGTAGCATTATAGAACTTAGGGACTAGTTAAATAGTAAATAAATGTGAAAGAGATTGGGCATTCCACTTGATCTGTTCTGTATAAAAAAAAATGTGTTGTTTTGTCTTATTTAGCATCTTGCCTATAAATAACCAGCTTTTGTGTTTGTGCAACATTGTGGGACGATGTTCTTGGGGTGGCACATAGTCTTGAAGTCAAGACGGTGTAGTTACAGCGCGGCGTAGCTACCAAGAGGATACACACACCCTCGATCCCAGTATGTGTGTGTGGGTCAGTCGCAATTAGAGCTGCCTCGCGCTACCTACGACTGTTGCATGTGTAACATCGCACTGTGACTGTTGCATGAAAGGCAGACAAATAGGCAGCGCCTAACAACTTGTCATCAAGTCTAGGGTGGCAGGGGTGCAAAGGGGTGCAGGGGTACATTTGTTAAAACAATGTAGAAGTTTTATTTTAAATCACATCTTAACTATGTGAAGTACCTTTTAATAGATGATCAATTTGCATCGGGGATAAATGAAGCAGTTAGGAGCAGGCCGAGTCTAATGACCCTACGTTAGGACAGATGGGTGGCGTTTTTTACTTGCACTTTTCCCACCTGTAAAATAATACATGTAGAGGATGTTGTGTTCCTGATCGCACATTTTGCACCTTACAGTACGACTATACTCTACTACAAGAGGAAGATATTAATTTTGGTTTTACCCTTACACAGATGTGTGTTAGCACTGTATACTTGGTACTATTCTCGAGTTCTGTAAAAAAAAAAAACAGGTATCGGGTGGGATTCGAACCCATGACCTTAGCAATTCTAAAGATTGCCGATGACTTGAGGCAGTTTTGAATCCCATGTTTGTGCAGTGGGTACCGCAGCGAGATGTTAAGTTTACATCAGGGATACAAGAATATTATTTTGGTTTTACCCTTACACCGATGTGTGTTAGCACTGTATAGACGATGTGACCAATGTTTACATTTGAACCGCCCTCTGTTGACAAAACACTATATACGTCATGTTTCGCCGGGCACTGAGTTGCGTAGTTGTAGTAAGATTGCGTACACTTTCTAGCTGGCTGCCAAAACACAAAAGTTTTGCCCGGCGGTATGCGCGCGAATCATGTTATGGTTTTCGTGTGACGTCAGAGGTCACATCGACTATACTTGGTACTTGTCCCTTCGACAATTTATCTGAAGAGAACAGTTGTTTTCAGAATTAACTGTAAAATTAACCAAATGTTCTCACCAAGATTTTGTCTGTTTGTCTTTGTAAGAAATAAGCTTGGCTTTAAAATAATTGAATGCTTCTATTAATGTACAAACAATCCATATATAAAGTTACCAGTTTGAAGAAGTTTAAATACTGAAGAGTCAAGACACAAACACAGAATTTAGGACAAGGCATTTCTATGCGATATAATGTTCATTTATTGTTCATTTAGCGTTGCATAACACCCAGACTACGACAGATAATAAAGTTACTCTAAAGAGATTTGACATAATTGGTTAAAAGGCAATGTATTGACCCCTAGCACGCACGTCACATGTGGCGACTGCCCATGTTCACCATGTTGGTGGGCATTAGGTTATTGTGTAAATGCTGCGGCGCCTAAAATGCGCACTTCACTGAATAACGCACAGTGACATTGCCCACCAGTATGGCGCATCCATGATTATTTTGATGATGACGTCAGGTGAATTGAGTCAATACCTTTGTTTTTTTAAACAATTTTTTTGATTGTTTTATTCCTAATATGAATATCCATGTAGTTATAAAATTAACGTGAAAATTACATTTCAAATGGTGGTCGCATTTTTTAGATATTGCTGAACTCCGGAGTGAATATGTCCACACAGGAAGAATAATCCGTATAGGAATACACAATCTGAGAAGTGTTACCGCGGTAACGCTTCTTATATATTCAAATTTTGGGAGGATAAAAAGTTAAATCTTTTTCAATGACCGTGGTACTTCTAAGTGAAATGTTTCTCGAAATGCATTATGTAATATCCGAAGCTGGTGTACAGTACTTCTTACCCCATAAGTTTTTATTGCCATTCATTTTTAGAGTTGAACCCAACCTCTACGTACCCTTTAAAACCCAATTCAAATTTTCAAAATAATCCTGCCCTTGTTTGTTTAGTCACGATTGGAAATTAGATGAACTGTTCAAAAATACATTGTTTTTTATTGGATAGCTTTCCTTTACAAAACTTGGTACCAAATCATGATGTCTATGAAATATTCAGCCTAAAATTTACCTAAGGAGAACTTTTGTTGTTTCAGTTTGCTATAAATCTACCTAAGCTGCATGAACATGCCAAAAATGTACTGCTCTGTTGCGCTTACAAAATATTATTAATAGACCGTGGGATGATCATCAAAAAGGGCTCTAGTTTTCGAGTTTTGTGGTCTACCCTCTGCAACTACCTGAATTTTTCCCCAGATGTTCTTATGGTAGTCCTGAATAACATGTGAAAGTCGTCAAGGGCAAAACTTGCACAGTAATGAGTTATTTTAATTAGAAAATAATTATAGAAAAATAGCGCCCTCTATTGGTCAAAACTGGAGAACTATGCACAAACTCTATGGGCAAATCACCAAGTGCACAAACGAATGGGGAAAATATACTGGCTTATTTATTTTGCTTTCATTTACAGGTTTTCAGCTCTTTTCTCCCAGATTAATTAATTATTTAACATCCCTGGACATCAATCATTTCCCCAATTGAGTTATTTCAATTGTTTCAAATTAATGTCACTAACAAACTTTCTGGGCCTCATTTTGGTCATTTACTAAGTTTTCAGAGCTTAGACAGGCCTTAATTAAATTGTAATCGATTGAATGAATGAACTTGACAAAAAAGGATATTGTTGACATTAAGATTTTTTTAATTTCTTCTCTTCATATCATAATGACACATTTCTAGTACAATACTCATTGTTATCATGATGAATTATGTTACTTTCTTGAAAAGGCCCTTTTAAATTCCCCAAACAATTCAATTTAAAACAATAATAAATCCGTTTATGTGCCGTATAACCTATGCCTGGCGTATCCCCAAAAAGTCTTGACGTATTCTCACGTATCCACCTGTAACATACATAACTTCATTTTAAGTTAGTGATACGCTATCAATTCATTAGTCATACGCTTTGTATACGTTCAGTACGCTATGGATGCGATTCTGGGAAGTTGGGCACTCTTGAACTTTTAAAATGCTCGAACTAGTTTCTGTAGGCCTATACGCCGGCATACGTTAAGGCGATACACCATGGTGTGACAGGGCCGTTAACAATTTCAAAGATATAAAGATTTTACAAAATTGAATGAAAATAATATAAATCTAGTTCCCAAACTGTCTTTCTGGTACCACAGTAACTGATGGGTTAATTCAATTCTCAAATATTGTTCCACATTTATTTTAAGGTTTATATTTTGGTAAGCCAAAAGCTTACTTTTTACACATTGTACTTGTGCAGAATTCTCTTCTTGTTTTTTCTACTTTTCTATTGAAAATGATGATTTAGACAACATTTTGTTTAAATTAGTTATCATCAGAATAAACATCCCCGTCCGAGTCCTTTAAAGCCACTCCGCAACTAGCACAAAAGCATAAGTCTGTGCAGGGGAAATTGATTTGTTGACAGGAACATCTGCTGTGTGATATTTTCCTTTACATACTTTCTTCTTCAATCTGCATGATACACTGTTCGGGGAGCACGTTCAGCTGAGGCGTTTCAGAATCACCAGTGTCAGAGCGTAGCAACCTTTTGATCGTGGTTCACCTTCAGTTGTCTCGTTGCTAATGGCATCACTATTCTCGCGTTCTGCAAGCGAATTATAAAAGCATACTCGATGACTGAACAGACAGTACACAAAATAAAAACAATTTGTAGGAAAAGCAAACATGTACAGTTTTGGTGAAGGTAGATCAACTCATTGTTCCTTAATTGTAGTACACATCCAATCCAAAGTTTATTTAGGCAGTATGAATTTCTCATATCCAAGTGGCATGCCCTCATACCCTAGTCAACTTGTGCCCAACTACTAAAGGTCAATCCATACAAAACGTATGATAAAGAGCACTGGAAAGCTTTTGATATAAAGAGGACATTTTTACCCAATACTTTGAACTTTTCATTATCTTGTAGCAAATTCTTGCAAAAATTTACACAGATTTTATATATAGATTTTTTTATTTAATAGGGATACTGGTCCTGTTCACAAATACCAACAGTTAACCATATATTCATTTGAGTTTTTTCTCTCGTTTTCCTGAAAACAAAAGAAAAAAAGGTTAGAAGGTTACGCACAGTATTTCTTCTGGTGGACGAGAGTAATGAACAAGTTATTTTTTTTTACCTTCAACTTTTGTTCTTCTTTAGCTTTCTCAGATTAGTTTCTGCCTTTCTTTGTTTCTCCTACTACCTGCACGCTTCATTGTCAGCGAAAAGTGTTGATATACCACTAACCCAGAGCGGACATGTCATACTGAAAAGAAAAGAAATACAAATAAATGAGGCCCTAGTTTACTCATCTTATTTGAAAACAAAATTAGGCTTGTTCCCCTTAGTTTAAATACAAAATTTTAATTTTAATACCACATCTCAAAGAAATCTGGTTGTTTGCCTCTAGAATTTTAAGAATAAAGATGGGGATGTTATTTATTATTATTCAAGCATACTTCATCACGTGATTAGTATGGGGGTCTTGGGGTACGTGTATGTACCCTTGCCTTTCCTCCACTTCAGTGTTTAGTAAGTAAGGGCCAATTTAATTTTTCCTGAATCGTGTACATTTTTAATCGGCCTAGTGCATTGAATATTTAATGTTTTTTGATTTTTCATACTGTAGTCTGTACATGTAATTGTAATTACTAATTGTAACAGTGCATGTATGAATATGATGTATGTTTTTTGTTATTAATTCAAGTATTAAGTAAATAACTAAAACCGATGTGTGTCATCATCATGATTCATCACCAAAATGTGTATCCTCATCATGTGATCGTGACTCTGATTTCGTTTCATATATTTGAGAGATCGGAGCATTTCATTTTGTTTAACTTCATGACTTGACAAAAAAAAAAAAAAAAAAAAAATGATTAACTGCTTTGCTTCGAATTGAAGCACAACTTATTCTGGAAAGAAATGTTGCCTAAATACCTTCAACTTCCACTAGTACATCCACGGTACTCCAACCAGCAGCTGCCGCTGTGCTTTCTGGTGAAATTGGATCGGAAGGTCTTGTCTTTTGTAGGTCGCTGTCATGTCATCATCCATGGCGTCCAAGCATACACATTTTCACATGTCATGATGATCATGATGTTTTTCCTAACCACTGCTGGGCCAACGAACTCCTGCCAGCGATAACTATTTTCCCGAACTAGCTCGGATTAAATTTATGTTGTTTTCATGTAACATAAAACGGGCCGATCTTCGCAACTTTCTTCCCTTCACACAGGACGAAGTTTCCTGAGAAGCGTAGACGACATCTTTCTGAAATCCTTCTCGAAACCACGGCTTCGGCTCCGCATGCTAGCTTGGCCCCGCGGTTGTTTTGGCAATTGTGCGTACTTTGCGTACGCACTCAGTCAGGGCTTCAGACGAGATAAGGGAACCTGAAGCTGAATCCAACGCAGGCGCCGTCGTTTCGAAAAGGGCCACAAAACCACAGGACTTCGAAACAAGCTCTTTCATTGGTCCACACATCCGCATGCATGTCATATGCGCTATGATTGGCCGAGCTTATAAGTCATCTATTTTTTTGTTGCACGTTCAGCCATTTATTCTCGCTGTATTATTGTGCTTCATTTCGCGAATAAATCCATACTGTGCAAGTTTTGTGCTTGACGACTTTTTTTGGGTGGTAAGTTGAATTTTCTTCAAATTTTGAGACCAAATGTAAGTAGTTGTGTAGGGTAGAGCACTGAAAAGCAGAATTTGGAGCATCATCCCACGGTCTATAAGTTATTACGTAACCTCTTCGTCTGGAGGTTGGAATAACAAAAACCAAGGGCCCAGAGTCACCAAGCTGCTGTAGAAAAAATACTTAAAAATTAAATTATAAAATCATGATTTTCATTACGACTCATTGATCAACTAAATAGCCTTAAAAAGTGGCAGTCTGTAAAACTCAAAATTCTTAGTAGTTCAGTTCTGGGTAAACCTGGGCGAGTAGTGCGACTATTGTCGCAGTTGCGACTACAGTTTTTTCAACTGCTCGTTTAATAGTGCCACCAAGACTACTACAAAAATAGTTGAGACCTGCTTGGTGAACTAATTTTTTTTTACTGACTGGTGAAGCACAATCAGACATAGGTGACACAATCCTTCAATATGCCCCAATGCATCTTAGCAAGTAAAAATTAGTTGCAACTAGTGTCGAAGTTGCGACTATTTGAAAGGCAACTAGTCGAGTAGTAAATTTAACTGGTCGCCCAGACTTAGAACTGGGTACTTGTAATCAATAAAGCTTCAATTTTTTTTCCCCGAAGGTCAAGTACCTGTATGCCTGCATGAGTATCAAGTCCTCAAAATAAAAATATTTTCAATAAAAAAATCACTTATTTTGGCAATAAATAATAGCACACTTCATTTTAGAATAGAAAATCTTTACAAATTTACAATAGAGCACCCTGTCATAATATTCAATTACCATAATATAGACAATGTGAATTAATGAGTACCATTTTAATACCACTTCATAAATCACATTGAACAAATGGAATGCAAAATTACCAGGATTTGATAAAACATTTCGTGATCTTTTCAAATTAAAGGAAATTATCTCCTTCAAAATCAATCGATCAATCATTGTCTGGCATTTGTAGAGCACAGTAACTTCCGTTACTCGTTGACTGTTCCCTTGTAGTGGACATCTGGCAAATTGCGTAGTCTCTCTGCTGCCTGAAATCATCATAAATCAATTTTAAAATCTGTTAAAATTGTAACAAAATTTAAAAAAAATATCACGTGGCAAACCACAAGGGAAAGTACACCATGCTTCCTCATTGGATTTAATTTTGTCATTCTACAGAAAAGTCACGGTACTTTGACTAAAAAAAAGTCCAATGGGAACACTGCTTTAGTTTGAAACGTTCTGACTGGCACCCCCGAACAAAGATATTGACAAAATAGGGACATCGCCAATATAGGGCTAGATAGCTCAGTTGGTAGAGCGCCGGCACGTTAATCTAGAGGTCGTTGGTTCGAATCCCACTCTAGTCAATTCTTTGTTCAACCCCAAAAATCATTTCAAAATTTACCCATAGTCAGTTTCCCTTGCGGTTTATATTGATAAAATAATTTTTTTCCAACTAACATTTCTTTTGGGAAAATTAATGGTCGGGTTTAGTCAGTAAGTCCATCACTATTAATAACTTTTTTTTATGGCAGTTGTGTTTACCTGTTCAGCTGTTAGATCCCTCTGTGCCTGTGCCATCATCTCATATCCCACCATGAACTTGCGCACAGTTGCTGACCTTAACAGAGGGGGGAAGTACAATGCATGGAGCTGCCAGTGGCTGTTGTCTTCATTGAGCGACTCCCCTGTGGGTGCACCTGTGTACCAATAAATTCATTCAAAGACTAAATACAATTGTTTCAAATGCAGTGAATCTATTGTTAAACCAAGATATGCACCAAAGCACCTGAGAAAGGTAAAGTGTTCTATTTACACAAACCTTGAAAACCAGTTGTAAACTACTCAGTACCTATACTTGTAAACGACTGAGTATACAGTGCTACACACATCAATGTACTGTATGGGTAAAAACCTAAAACTAATATTATCCCCGTTCCAAATTAAACATCTGATATATATCGTTGCTGTATCCACTGCGAAAAGCATGGGATTTGAACTGCCTCTAGCTACAGGGCAATCTCGATAGTCTAGTTGGTAAGACACTGCTCTAGAATAATGAATTGCAAGGGTCATGGGTTCGAATCCCACCCGAGTAATAGGCCTGTGATATATTTTCACAGGACTCGGGGGAAAGTACTGAGTATACAGTGCTAATACACATCGGTGTATGGGTTAAAAAACAACATTAATCAGTGTTTTTGAGGTTTTAAACTCTTAATAGTTGCAATGCTATCTAGTGCACAATGATTGAAGTGTCAGGACTCAACTACTATTGTTTGTTTTCTTTCTGTATATATTTCCGGAATGGAAACCAAGGATGCCTCATAGATGAACTTATAGACTGTAGCTCGCAAGTCTGAGGAAACCTGTAAACAGGGGTGCTTGCTCAGCGAACCAGAAACACTGGGGTTAACCCCTACGTGTACTCTTGCACGATAAAATGTTCTGCATTCTTTTACATGCACTACCAATCTTAGTGCGCAGGACTTCTGGCTTTACGTCCCATCCAATGGACAAAGTAATTATGGGAAAATGTCTTGCTCCAACCAGGATGCAAACGCCCAAACCAGGACTCCAACCCACACTCTAATCAGAGCTGTCTTGTAATGCGCATAGAGTATATTGATATAGGTCACTGCGCAATATAAATGTCTGTGTTATTATTGAGTTTGGTGCTCCTTCTAAAACCGCTCGACTACTACACTTTACTGTATATCTTTAACTTCAATGGGAATTCTTTCTCATTGGTTTATACTATTAACAGCTGCAGTGCTTCTCACCAAGTCAGTTTTTATGGTAATTAATTTGACCACTCTATGGCCCATCTTAAATAATGAAAAGTAGCATTTATTCCACATGACCTTTGACCCTCATGCTTTGTTTACTCACCATGCCATCCCATTGAGTAAGGGAATGATGTTTCAAACAGGTTGTCATACTTGATGCACAGTCGCTTAATGATATCGGCTAGACCTATGTAAAGGGGGAAGAAAAAAAACGGTACAAGTTTCTACATTCACAGGATCAATAGTCGCAATAAAACCTCAACAATTTCTCTTGCAGCAGTTGGAATTGATTATTAGTTAATAATCATCGTACAAGAGCCATGAAATTTGTCCCTGATGCTTCAATTGTTTTGAGGTAATACACAAAAATGTGTGAATTAAATGACCAGCGACTTGCAACAAACCGAGTCCTCAGTGAGATCAAAAAGACAATTGTTTCTTAAAAAGACTGGACTCTTTCTCAAATTCCTTCACTCACCATTTCGCTCCTCGTATGTGAGGTCTGGTAACCGCAGTACATGTCGCCGTGGTAACAGCATCGTTTCAAATGGCCACATTGCCCAATAAGGCACAACAGCTAACCAGGTATCATTTTCTACAACAATTCGTTCCTGAATAGATAGGGAATGATTGTTCAGTTATTTCAATGCAAATTTACTGACGCATCTTTTGAGAACCCAACATAGAGGCCATCTTGAAGTTGATGACAGACATTGTGTAAAACATGCATTTTTAAATACAGAGCTTCATAAATCAATGTCAAAATAAAATAGGAATCAGGTTGGCTCAGTGGTTTCTTTCGTTCTTCGCATGTGGACTCGGTTTTCAGTCCCTACCTGATTGCAGGGGTTTTCCCCCTTTTTGAGTTTTCCTCCCACATCTAAAACTGAACATTTCTTCTTCTTTCATATTCATCAGATTATTGGCGCTCACTGTGCTGTTGGATGTGTAATCAAAATAAAATGTAAACAATTAATTATAATGGCGTCTTCTATAGCACTGGTATCCACATAAGTGTTCATGGTGCATGCTCCCACCCCCCACCAAAAAAACCCCCCCCAAAAAAACCCAATCAACACAGTGCCCCCTTGTGGGATTAATAATAATAATAATAATAACCTAACTTATAAAGCGCTTTTTACAAAAGCGATACAAAGCGCTAACGAAATACAATAGCAACAAAACAAAAGATAAACTACATGCTTTACAGACAAAACAATGCAGTTAACAATGATTCAATCTAGAGTAACTTAGGATAGAGGTGGGTTTTTAATTGGGATTTGAAGGAACTCAGGGAATTGGCTAAACGAACAGATTGAGGAAGACGATTCCAGCATTTTGGCCCAGTTGCAGCAAAAGCTTTAGATCCTACATTGGTACGTGATCGTGGGGCAATCAATACAACAGCTGAAGTGGATCTTAAATTATACAGAGACTGGCGGGTGTGGAGAAGGTTGCCCAGATAAGTTGGAGCTTGGTTAGAGAGTGATTTATATGTGAGTACTGCGTTCTTATATTCAATCCGTTGTACCACAAGTGGAAGGCAAGACACCACTACACCAATCTGACTGGATGGCTCTGACGGAATGTGGTAGACCAAGACCATTCCTGCAGCTACCTGGACAGAACGGAGACAATAAGAATGTGCAGAAGGAGGGAGTTCAGAGATTCTACTCACCTTCTTTTCAGCTTCCATCTTGGCATATTCAACAAGCATAGGTGTTCCATGTGTCTTGTAGTACTCCCTCTGGGTTCTATCTTTTATTCTAGGCTCATTGGGCATAAAATTGCTGCCCCACACCTTTGGGAGAAGAATTATAAAACATACAAATCACTCATAGCTCAATGAGCGGTCTCCCTTTGACCCCAGTAAGGGCGCTGTGCGAAGTCATATACAAGGGGTTCTCTTTTTACTCTTTTGCACTTTTTGAGTCTTGCCACTAACTAATATATTTCATTTAAAGATTAATTTTCTAACTCGTAGTTAACCATGTCTGAAAGAATGGCTTCAGCTTGTAGCTACTAAATCATTCAAGAAATAAATCTATCAAAATAATCTACTCTACAGTAACTCAACAGTACACCCAAATGTTTGGACTTTGATAAAATTGTGAGCTCAAGCTAAGAGTGGGTGATTTTGGGTACAGTCATGGCTGGATTATTACACTGGACCGCAAACCCCTATAAGGCCAGTGAGTTTTGCAATGGGCCAGTAATTGCATGACTTGACAAGTCCACAAGCGTCGCAACTGGGATTCAAACCAACATTCCACTGATAAGAAATACCAGAGCTCGAGTCCAGTGCTCTTATCCTCTCGGCCACGACTTTCTGGCACTTTAAATCGAAGGTCCCGCTTTTGTCAATTTTTCTTTTCTTTTTCCAACCCAAACTGTCCTAAAAGTTATCAACACTTTCAGACACTCGTTGGGTATAGATAAAGTATCATGGCCTAGCATTTAAGATTACCGGATTCAAGCTGGGAGTTGGGGAGGTAGTGCTTTCTGCTCTACCTGCCAGGCTTCTGATGGATGATACCCAAGCCTTAATGTTTCAGCCCTAGGAGTAGGTAGAGCGGCCCCTGTAAAAATAGTAAATTGTAGCCCACACCTTGAAGTAGCCTTCAGGCCTTGTGTGTCTGACGACTTGCATAAAAAAATATAAAATAAAATAAAAACGCTTTCCCCTCATGCTTACCTGGCAGTGTGGATGTGGATTTGAGCATCCCATCACTGCTCCTTTGTTTTCAAATATCTGTAAGATGAGAAAAATTACAATCAAACCTTCATTGCTGATAACAAATTATGTCCAAATCTAAAACTGACAATTTCTTCTGTGTTTGAACCTGACTTCCTTGTCCTCTCTTGATTGGGTTTTTGGCTAGTACAGTGATTAGGTTTGCTTTATTGAGAGGTCCAATTTAAAAGCTTTTAAGGCAGAGTGTACATGTAAATTTGGTAGTTACTCCAAACATTAAGGAATATAAAAACTTACTGGAGGTAAAGGGCACTGCAGCTGTTAAAATTATTAAACATTGTAAGGGAATGAACCCCTTTGGAGTAATGTGGTTTTAGAGAAAGGGGTAAACTATTCACCAAAAACTTTGAATCCGAGAATCTGAAAGCACACAATTCTATACAACAAGGGTATTTTTTCTGTTATTATTTTCTTACAACTTTGCTAGTTTAACCAAGTGAGCCAGAATTTCACAGGTTTGTTATTTGTATGCATGCATTTGGGATACACCCAAGTCTTTGACATTACCAAAAGTGTACCCTGGCTTTGAAGTCGAAAACGACGTATCGTTGATCCTTTTGCTGTTTCTCACCTGAACCCATTTGAACTTTGACCCTAGGTCAGAGGTCATCTCAGCCCATTTATCAACAACAGCTTTGATCTCTGTGAGTGACATCAGAGGTAGTGTGATGTCGGACCATGGATGAAAGCACATCACCTGGCTGGAAGTAGTAACAGCAAAATTTAAATAATACATATGAGATTAGACACTGTTGGTAATTTCTCAAAATAATTATTAGCATACTGTAAAACCTTACTTGGTAACAAGTAATGGGGAGCTGTTGAAGTAGAGAGAAACGGCTCCCTCTTAAGGCCCACTGACCAGGGGTAATATATATTGAAGCACCATGAGCGTCACTGCGTGACGAACCTGAACACTATATAAGAAGCCACTATTATTATTATTACTATTAAGTAATGTAGTTTTCGAGAAATAAGTTATTTTCCACAAATTTGATTTTGAGACCTCAGAATTAGATTTTGAGGTCTCGAAATCAAGCATCTGAAAGCACACAACTATGCATGTCAGATCATTGGTATGATCTTTGGGGAGTTTGGTGGCTCTGTTACGAGGTAATTTGTGATATATAAGTTTCGCTTCCATTAATCTTTTCAAGATACTAAATGCCAGCTTACCATGATCCAATGGCGGGAGCTGATTGGAAGAGAGGATGTTCACTTGGGCCTGTGGGAAAAGAAAACGTTTCTTGTCTTTCACATTACCTCGCAAAGCCCACAAGCGAACCAGTGAAAAGTGTTGATCTGAACTTCACGGCTAAACATGTTAAAATTGTAGTATTTTTCTTTCAATAACTGATTTCAGTTTGTTATTTTTGAGTTTTAATGCTACATGCATAGTGTGGACCAGTAAGTAAAAGAGGTTCACATAATGTAGAGACTAATTGAAACACTATGTGGACTACACTTGTCCATGCGATGTACAATGTTAAAGGAAAGGATGTTCCTTAAATGTACAGAACATAGGAATTTCCACACATAACAAAAGGGACAATGGGTCCACGGTTGGGAACCGTTGCTATCCCAAAGAGTTGAACAAAGGAGGGTCCACGATTGCAAGGTGTTTGTCATAACTTTATTCGATTAAAAATTCCAGCTGTGATTGCCTCCGTTGATAATGTGTTTAAAACTTATTGCAGAAAAGGACAAAGCGATTATGGTAAGGTGTCTTGCTCAAGGACACAAGTGAAACTACTGGGATTCGAACCTACACGCTGCAGATCAGAAACACCAGAGCTATGAGAAGGGTGTCGTGGCCGGGCGGATATGAACACCAAACTCAAGCTCTGGTGCTTCTGTTCAGCAGAGTGTGAGTTCGAATCCCGGTTGTGACACTTGTGTCCCTGAGCAAGACACTTCACTATAATTGCTTCACTCCACCCAGGGGTAAATGGGTACCTACAGTGTATGAGGGCAGAGATGGTTCTTGTGATTGGTTTAGCTGAATAGCACATAATTAATGATGAACAGGCTACATACTCCCCACCAGGGAGCTGAGATGGTTTAAGGACTTAATTAAGGCCCAGTGACCGGGGGTAATAATGTTGGAGATGCCCTCCGGATGTGTAAAGCACTATATAAAAACTGGTTATTATTATTATTATTGTTATTATTATTGCATGCTCTTTTACAGCTCAGCCCAACATGCCATCAACATGCACTTAAACAAACAGGGTTGAAGGGGGCGCCCTAATTTGAAACAAAGTTTAGTCATTCCCCTAAGTGTTGTACTCACTGGGTTCAGGTGCACCTGCCTGTAACAATGCTGGGAAGTCATTCTCAAAGACAAAGGTACTTGCATAGTCTGGATTCACCTGAGTGAAGAAATATTTGCTGAAATTAATGATAATTAAAACTAGTTCTTATCTAGAACATTTCACAATAACATCTCAATGCGATTTACGTTTAGAATACAGTGCCCTGGGGTCGATTTCACAAAGAGTTAGGACTGGTCCTAACTTAGGACTAGTCCTAGGAGATACAAATTGCATGGATAGTCCTTAGTTAGGACGAGTAGCTGGTCCTAACTCGAGATAAGACTAGTCCTAACTCTTTGTGAAACCCACCCCTGGTCATTTGGCCAAAAATATGCTGTATGGCGCTAGTGACTTGTTCATACATGTACACAATATCAACCTGTAGCTACCCTCGGAGGTACCTAATTATACCCTTGGGTGAAGAGAAGCATAATACATGTAGTAAAGTACATCTTTCTCAAGGTTCTCCTATATAGTTATATTTTGTAATTTAAATGATTAAGTGGAAATAAATTGAACTATTAATACAATTGAACTATAAATGCAAAGTGTCACAATCAGTATCACAGCCTTGAGCTGCTGTATGGCGCTAAAGAATTGTAAATTACAAAAAAATTTACACAAAATCAACCTGTAGCTTCATGTACACGTGTAAGCTCGCTATTTATACCAATTGGCTGAAGAAAAGCATCTATCTCAAGGTTCTCCTGTAAAAGTTATATTTTGTAACTTTAAATGATTGAGTGGAACTTCCAGGTGGGAATAAACTGAGCTATGAATAAAATTGAACTATGAAGTGTATCACAATCAGTTACTTGTTTTTAAAATCATCTAATCATTTTGGGAGGCTTACATCTCCATGGGCTCTTGTAGCCCGTGGACAGAGCGGGTTCTTGGGGTCATGACGAGGAGTATCTTCGGTGGGTTTCTTCTCCACTTGTCCCTTCCAGGGTCTCTTCATCCGATGTGGAGACACTAGAACCCATTCATCCTTCAAGGGGTTATAGCGGGTGTGCTGGTGCTCTGTAATATTAAGTCAAGATTAGACAATAAAATTTAACAAAGTAAACTCAGTTGCTTACTGGGGCACTGTACTCCTTTTATAATGTTGTTGACATCTGTGGTTCGCACTAGCCACTTTTTGTTCTGCTTGTATATGAACTGCCAATGTCAATTTTTTTTTAACAGAGTACAGCGTCCCACAGTTAGTAGGGAATTATATTTTTCCTCAAGGCAAGGGCATTTTAATTAAAAGGGCACACTGCCTCTGATCTTGAGTAGTGTGTTTATTTAATCTGTTTTTTTTAGTTGGATGATCTCCCCATCCATCAATGGAACTCGGCAAACAAAGGGGATTGGTAATTGTCACTTGGTGTATCTCAACATAATTATTAATTATGCATATAACAAACCTGTGAAAATTTGAGCTCGATTGGTTGTCGGAGTAGCGAGATAACCAACTATGAAAGAAAAAACACCCTTGTCACACGAAGTTGTATGCTTTCAGATGCTTGATTTTTCGAAAACCTCAAATTCTTAACTTGACTCTTGAGGTCTCAAAATCAAATTCGTGGAAAATTACTTCTTTCTCGAAAACCACGTCACTTCAGAGGGAGCCGTTTCTCACAAAAAGTTTTATACTATCAACCTCTCCCCATTACTCGTTACCAAGTGAGGTTTTATGCTGATAATTATTTTGAGTAATTACCAATATGTGTCCACTGCCATAACAAGTGTAGATGAATTTTAAGACTGTTTAGCTACTCATTGTGTGAAATTGGCAGTTAGCTTCTTGATCGATTCGAACCCACAACCTTGTCCTTGAAACACCGGCGTGAAGTTGGTTACTTATTTGACGTTTGACGTTCAATATCAAACGAGTAACAGTTACCGGTTTGACATTCGTCTTAAGTTAAGTGCATGTTCTACACGAAAAATATGTGACTTGTGATTGCATTGCCAGCAAACAAAGTTGCGATAACCATGGAGGTAATTCCTACCTCCATGGACCATGCGATAACGTAAACCCCCCTCCCTATCGCAACTACATCCATGTATGGAAGTCCTGCCACTGCTGACTGCCTGCCGCCCATTGACTTGTGGCCCATCCCATCCCATGCATGCAATGCATATTTATTGCAGCACTGCCAGCACAGCAGTCTATTCTAAAGCAATGCTGAGCGCCCCATAAACATTTCGACTTACCTTTGGGGTCAAACTTTTCCGCCATATTCACGACACAATCATCAAAATTATACCAAAGAAAACAAATCACTGTACAGTTTGTAATGGGAAAATAATGAATTCAGCAGGCTATAGGCACGTGATGACATGCAATCTTTGTGTACTAAATGTATTACCTTATTAATATTGGACTATGGAGGGCGCTGTTTAAAAATAAATCCACCCACGTCGGGGGGGGGGGGGGGGGGGGAGGTGGTCACGGCCGGGTCCCACTGGTTTCCCTCAGTGGATGGGTCACACTTTATAAGTTTAGCAGATAATGGAGGTTGCCTTTGAGTAAAAAGTTGAGGGGGTCATGGGGTCTAATGTGAACTTATTAGTTTGCCAATATTGAGGTGTCCATTCTAGAAATTAATTGATTTTTTTTTTAAAGATTCGGCAATACTTTTACAAACTAATGCAAAACTATAGAGTAAGGCAAAATGCTATAGCCATCTCATTTTTTCCTGAAAAAAGCTCTATTAAGTCAAAATAAAAAAAAAACAAGAAGATAAATTTCGGTCAACTTCAAACTCAGATTCAACAAAGGTAATGATGGTGTTTCACTATTGAACAGAAATAATGAGTGATCTGCACCCCCCCCCCCCCCCTCAATTAATTTCCTCAAAAAAATAATAAATAAATAAAATAAAAAAATAAAAAAATAAGATAAAAGGGGGTTATATACCAGAAATTAAATCCACCCCCTTTCTAAATTGTTGAGAATTGTTATTATTATTCCCCTTTTCCAAGCCTACTGTTGTTTAGTCACGTCTCAGTGCACTGGGCCCGTGGGCGTGTCCTCAGCAATCCAGACGGCTACAGCCTGCCACTCCAAACAACCTGAACGGCCGTATGAACAATGACAATGAAATACCAACAATGGCCGCTCTCAGCCATAAACCGATAAACAACAATTCAAATCAAACGGCACCCGACGTTCTACTTTCATGAGGCACTTTTTAGATGCATGCACAACAGACCTACATGTGTTCGCACAGCTGTGGGTGAAGGTATACTAACCATGGTATTTTGTCTGAATTATTTACAAGCATTTTGTGAGGAGTGTTTTGTGCACATTTTTTTTAGAGGATGCCATTCGCTCTGCTGATGTTGATTTTGTATCATCCTCTTGCTGACAATACTGGGAGTGGGAGATTGAGAGAGAACTAATTGCCTTTAACTTATCGCTTTAAACTTGAGGTAGGTAGTTAATGTTATTAAGGTAATTCGTGACATGGCAATAATTATTAAGAGTTCAATATTAACCCAATGGTTGTTGTTTGTAGTCAAACACATGCTGTTGAGGGGGGGGGGGTGGTTGCACAGCGACGTGATACGTAGGCTCGCGTATCAAGTAATAATATTGTTTTCCACCTGTTCATATTTTGTTTAAAAATATAATGAGTATTTCAACTGATCCGCATTATCACTATGGCAATGCGTATCAACAGTGCTGGATGATAGTTTTTATTATAATTAAACTACGTCATTATAATAATGCTTTTAATGTCTATTGCACATTATTATAATTATCATCAAATGGCTAGGCTAAATATTAAACAAAACAATGCATGAATTAACCATTGTAAAGATATTTGCATATACAGCAATGCTTATGGCTGGGAAATTACAATTCTGTTGAATCTACTGGTGGGTTATAAACTCAGTCAGTCATTAAAAAGGTAACCATGGAGTCTACTATCCAATAATAGAAAGCTCTGATGTGGTCTTAAACACTTTCACATCAACAGCAAACATGTATCAAGAGTTGGAATAAAATAACTCTATGATTTATAGTAGTACCATTGGCTCGAAATCCCTTCATAATATTATTTCTAAAAAAAATTGCCAATAAAAACCGCGGCTCAGAAAACTATGCCTAATGGAGTGTGTAGAAACGCAGTTCATTAAAATTTCATTCAAACCGATGCAGTCTCAAACCCTTTCTATAAGAGTCGTATTATATTTTCCATGAACAGGTTCCCAGTCTATAAACAGTTGAATTCAATTGAAAGTTATGAATAATGGATAGCCTAGCAGACGACACACGACAACCTTTCCAAACAAAAAATAATTGTGTCAATTGAAATGATCGATTGGCAATTGTTAGCCCTCTGGCGTTTGTTGTGTTATTATGTGGATTTTGGTTGTCCTATTTCAAACAACAACGAACCAGAACTAGAAATGAAAACAACTTGCGACTTTAAAAGATTGTGCACGTGATCACTGTGACAGGTTGTAGATTTGGACTGACTTCAAATACTTTTATCAATCCGAATGCAAGTTGAGCTAATACAATGGCTGGTCAGTGAAATTTAAAGACACTGGACACTATTGGTAATTTTCAAAGACCAGGAGTCTGTTCACTTTGTGTATCTCAACATGTGCACAAAAATAACAAACCTGTGAAAATTTGAGCTCAATATTGGTCGTCGAAGTCACGATTCGAGGTAATAATGAAAGAAAAAACACCCTGGTCACACGAAGTTGTGTGCTTTCAGATGCTTGATTTCGATACCTCAAATTATAATTCTGAGGTCTCGAAATCAATTAAATTCGTGGAAAATACTTATTTCTCGAAAACTACGTTACTTCAGAGGGAGCCGTTTCTGACAATGTTTTATATCACCACATCTCCCCATTACTCGTTACCAAGTAAGCTTTTATGTTAATCATTATTTAGAGTAATTGCCAATAGTGTCCACTGCCTTTAATGCTTCTTTTTGATTGTTACATGACCTGCATGACAATCTGCATATTATTTTCTTATTTCAATCTAAATTGAATGAACTGGAATTAAATTGGACAAGAACTTTGTGAAATTGGTCGCGAGAAACCTACACAAGCGGTAATATAAATCCGAGATACAAGAAACAGTCTCAAGTTATCGTTATCGTATACAAATTTGTCTCGGTTCGATTTGTTCTCACAATGTTCCCATAATTGCGTCAGAATGGAATAAAATAAAAGTAGCGAAACCCTAACCCTAACCTTGCACCGACAAATTCAGGTTGACATTTTTTCCCCAACTCCTGCAAAAGAACATTATTGCTGCGATATTAGTCATGCGACGTCAACATTTGTATTGCATTCGAAGGAAGATATGAACCGGGCTTAAAAACAGAACCACTTGACAAAATTATTTTGGAATTCGCAGTATGTTATGGTTGAAATTCGTCCAGCATAATCTGGGTATAATAGTAGAGGTTTGACCCACCACCATTTCGAGTTATTGTGGCAAAAGTGGGCATGCTACACAACTATGGAAACACGGTTAAAATAATTGCCTATGAATTAAACTTCCATAATAAATAAGTTGGCTATACACGCGCTGATGGAGTAACAACGCGTTATTCACAGGCCCGCCTGTGGTTAGGTCATCAGAGCATGTCCCCTAACCCTGACTCACAAAGACTTTGAAGTTTCTTCAATCGTAAAATCGAACCCCCAAATAATTTTATGGCTAAACACCTCTTTTCCCGTGTAGATTTACGAAACCACATCATAACAAAAATGCTGAAAGAGGAACCCTCGGTTTATGCCGTGTCGTTATTCGTTATCACATACCAGACGTTTGAGAAATAAAAAAAAATTGTCAGATAGAGTTTGACCGATTTAATGACAAGATTTGTAAAGGCATTGGACACTATTGCTAATAACGGCTCCCTTTGAAGTATAGCAGGTAAATTCTCACTCAATTAAAAGAAACCGGGCCCCAGAAGCCCATTTTAGGCATTTTAAAGCACACACTGTTTGAAGCAATGTATTAAAGGAGCAATGGAGAGTTGTTGATAGTATAAAACATTGTGAGAAACGGCTATCTATAAAGTTACATTCTTGAGACAGAGGTAATTTCTCACTCAACTCAAACAATGCTGAAGACTTCAGCTAATGCCTTTTATCATGCATCGAAAGCACGTACACGTTTTGTGAAGCAACCACAAGGGTGTCTTTCCCTCATTATTCTCTTGCAACTTCGATGACCGTTTACAGATTTCTTAGTTTATGCATTGGGATACACCAAGTGAGAATACTGGTCTTTGACATAATAGTGGAGAGCTGATGTTGATAGTTCTCATTGTGGGAAACGACTCCCTCTGAAGTAATGTAGTTTTTGAGAACGAGGTAATTTCTTACTAAAATAATAAAAGACTTCTAGCTAGAAGTCTTTTATTCCTATCTGAAACACACACACAAATTCGTCCAAAAAGGGTGCTTTTTCTTTCATCATTTTCTCGCAACTTCGATGACCTATTGAGCCCAAATATTCACAGGCTTGTTATTTTATGCTCATGATGGGATACACCAAGTGAGAACACTGGTCTTTTGACAATATTAACTACCAAACGTGTACACTGCCTTTAAGATAGAAATAACTGTTAAAACTGGCACAGGAAATCCATTCGTCTACACCGTAGGTTTCGATCACGTTTAAAAGATACCACATTCCAATTGGCGATGGGAAAGCTTGAGTAGTGTTTGCCTTGTCGATCGTATTGTGTATGACGTCATGATAGAATTATTCATATAGTGTTTACCGTTGATGTAACTTACAAAGCCTTTGTTCATCCGTAACACGTATTGAGTCAATTGTAAGCAAAATTAATATAGGCCCTATATCGGCGATGCAATTGAGCTATGTCAATATATGCCGACTCCTTTGAATAATACACTTGCAAAGAATCCTTGAAATATTGAAACTTACAGGTAAACACACTTGGGCGTACAACAGGTCGTCCTTTTAGCATTTTTTAAAGCACACAGTGCCTCTGTTATAGGACATGTTGCCTTAGATCGGTCGAGTTGGTCTATGAAAAGCGTTTGAAAACCGTTTGATATAAAATCCATACGGTTTGGAAGACGTAAAGTGGAATATAATTATTCACACAAAAATAATATTATGCTTTGAAGTTGCGTGGTTTTCCTTTTATTTTGCGAACTAGGAATGGCCGACCGTGTTAGTTCGCAAAATAAAAAGAAAACCACGCAATTTCGAGGCATTTTTGTATGTGTAATTATCTACATCTATACATCTTTCTAACCAATGCTTTCCATAGACTACTGTTCCCGATCCAAGAAATTGTGTCCCTTTAAGTTTTGACCCGTCGCGTCGGCTTTTTGTGATGAAGACCTTGAAGTGAAAACTTAGACCAGCCAACAATCAAGGGCTATAAAAACATATACACACATTTGCCGAATACGACTGCTCAAAATTGCGAGTCGGAATACAACTTCACATGTGATCATATGTCAACACAAGTTAAATAATGCTCTCTCTTTGAATAGGGTATTGTTGTCAGTTTTGTATTCGGCATTATTATTTTGTAGTTCACCCATAGTTAGGTCTTGGTTTCGAGATATCACAATTCCATTGCCACCCGCGAGGGTCGAGAGAATGCGCTGCAGGTAAGCGTTTGGATGTCCAAAACATTGTCTCATTCCCAGAGTGTACGCTAAACATGTATAAAGTTTATCATCAGTTGTTCATAATATTTTAGAAACAAGGTTTGCAGTAAACAAATAATCACAGGTGCTTGCTACAACTCGTTCATGGTCTCATAATTCCCGTTTGATTGTGTTTATGTCACCGAGTGGACACAGATTGAAATTGAACTAACGATAATTGGTGTTTCATTGTATTTCAGTTTTCCGTGACACTGGGCCTACATGTTAATAGCACCATTCAAACTCATTGATGTGACGACGACTTCCGTCTGCACTGGCAGTGGTAGGCAACCGGAACCTTCATCAGGCTCATCGCCTTCAAAAACAACTTGCTTTTGGGTTATGAGTTCATAGCTTGAAATCATCATGCGATCAACGACTGCCGAAACCTTAGCTGACAGCAGTGTGGAGCTACACCATGCTTCACATCCTGAGATGCTCTTGAGCTCCCTGCAAACCCTTAGAAAAGACCGACAATTTACGGACGTCATCTTGCGAGTGGACGGAGAGGATTTCCACTGTCACCGGAACATCCTCACTGCGTCCAGTGCTTACTTCAAGAGCATGTTCTCAAATGACATGAAGGAGCGGAGAGAAGACATTGTTGAGATCAAAGGAGTCTCGGCAACCAGTATGGAGTTGATCTTAGACTATGTGTACACATCGAGAGTTACCATAACTGCAGACAACGTACAGGGACTCCTGGGCGCAGCGGATCTACTTCAACTTACACTAGTGCGCCTCGCCTGTCAGAATTTTCTCGAAACGCAGATCCATGCTTCAAACTGCTTAGGGATACACCTTTTGGCCGAGCAACATTCATGCACAGAGCTCTCGCAGAAGGCATGGTCTTTCGCACTGCAGAATTTCCCCCGAGTGTGTTCACACGGAGAGATTCTCGAGCAGTCCCCGGAGATGTTGGTGAAGTATTTTTCAAGTGACGAACTTGTAGTAGATTCAGAGACGGATGTGTGTGAGACCATACTAAACTGGGTTTTAGTCGACTTGCAGGAACGGAAACAGCAACTACACGTTTTGTTGACCCATCTCCGTACCCATCTTTTGCCGAGAAAATACCTCACGGAGAAAGTGGTGAAGAACGAGCTGATATCGTCGCTCGTTGATACCAACAAACTACTGAGTTCATCGTACGGAGGAAGCGAAATATTCGTATCTCGTAAGCCAGGCCGACGTCGTCGCACCCGCTCCCGTAAAGTGATCGTTGTGGTCGGCGGGGTTGGACCCGCTAACATCAAACTCAGAGAACTCAAATATTACGACCCTGCCGACCGCAAATGGGGCACTCTTGCGCAGCTGCCTTCTTCTGCCGATTCCGTGAGCGGGGTCGACGAGGTGGACAACGACATTTACGTGACGGGGTTTAGGGGTGATGTGTCGGCGTTCAGAACGACGAGCGGCCGGTGGGACGTCGTCTCAACCTCGGAGATTGATGCTGGGTCTCGGCAGAGGAGATGCTCTGCGGTACAAGGAGGCTTTGTCTACCTCATTGGAGGTTACGATGGGTCTGTCAGACTGGCAAGGGTGGATAGATTCAACACTAGAACCAAACAGTGGGAAACGGTTGGTACTCGAGTTTGCATCTAAGCTATCTTAAAACGTTAAACAAAAGTGACACTTGGTTTTTACAACACTGTATACACGCAACACTTAAGAGCATAATTTTTATTTCGATGTTAGAGGAGAATGTCTTGTCAAAATTTTGATTTTCGACACGACACTGTTGCTGAACTAGTTTTATTTAAAGGAACACGTTGCCTTGGATCGGACGAGTTGGTCTATAAAAAAGCGTTTGTAACCGTTTGTTATAAAATGCATATGGTTGGAAAGATCTTTTAAAAGTAGAATACAATGATCCACACAAGTTTGCCTCGAAATTGCGTGGTTTTCCTTTTACTGTGCGAACTAACACGGTCCGCCATTTATGGGAGTCAAAAATTTGACTCCCATAAATGGCCGACTGTGTTAGTAGACAAGGTAAAAGGAAAACCGTACAATTTCGAGGCATGTTTGTGTGGATCATTGTATTCTACTTTTACAGCATCTTTCTACCTATATATATTTTATAACAAACGCTTTTCAAAGACCAACTCGACCGATCCAAGGCAACGTGTTCCTTTAACGAGTGATCACTGAACCTGCCGTGTTAGTTTACTTAGTTATGATCCAATGTTCAATGTTCTTCTTTTTCATGTACAGGTTACACCCCTCCCGGATGCAGTGAGCTCGCCTGCCGCAGCCACCTACGGCGGACGGATCTACGTCTTCGGCGGTGCGCTCTCCAACGAGATCGCTACCGACCGGGTCCGATGTTACGACCCGGAAACCAACGAGTGGTTCCCCAGAGCACCGATGCCTCACGCCCTCTCAGGCATCGCAGCCACGGTGATGGGCGACAAGATCTACATCGTCGGCTGCCTCTCACAGATCGTGCATCGCTACGATCCGCTGAAAGACTCGTGGAGCCAGGTGACCAGTATGCGACGCACGAGGGCGCTGTGTTCTGCTGCCGTATGTGATGACAAGTTGTACGTCACTGGTGGAGAGGATCAGCCGAATAGCTTGACGGACACAATGGAGTGTTTTGATCCCGTGACTAATAGATGGGCTCCATGCTATGGTCTGCCGTACCCGCTCAAGCTACACAGTTGCGTAACAATCATTAAAAGGCTATAAGGACAATAACGCCAATTAATTTTTAATTTTTACAATGGATGTGACGCAGCATTTTTGTTAAACGACCCTCCACAAGACATTACAACAAAGTTACATAACTATTTTATTATTATATAATCCTGGCTGTGAAACAAATACAAGGATCTAATAAGTGAATAGGCCTCGTGCTCAAAGACGCACAAAGTGCCGGAGACCGGGACCCCAAACCCACACTCATGCGACCTGAAACGCGAGGGCCACGAACCCGGCACGGTCACGATCGACACGCAACAACTGCTAAGTTTTAGGTGGCCACTCGGGATCGTCGAAGGTGGTGACGGGTCAGTCTTATTTTAATGCTACAATCTAAATTGGTGGTTGACTGTGGAAAGAGAGAGAGAGAGCAACGACACACCCGCATTGAAAGAAATTGGCAAAATTTCATGGACGAGTAGTTTATTATGATTATTGATTTGGGTACTCTACCCATAATTCAAAAATTCGTAAAAACAAAACAAAACAAAACGTGAACAAAGTTTTTATCAGCTTTGACAATGCTGTAGCAACAACTTATGTATTTTAAACAGATTTTAAACATTATTTTGTTCATGTTTAACTTAAAATTTTGTTTTGTGTGGTTAATTATTTTGGACAAAGGTGGGCCTTATTAAACCTTTTGACAATAAACATTAATTGCTAGAATACCATGATTAATCTATATTAAACCGTTTCTTGAACGGAAAGTGTATGTAGGCCTACTCTACTCATTGCTTGCCATTTTTTCTGAAGTCAAATTTTATTGTCCTAAAATGCCGGTGTCGGATGCAATTGTGTCCGTCATGCAATACTGTCCGCTCCGGACACTTTTGCATATTATGCAATCGTGTCCGGGGCTATGCAAAAACCGTGTGGTGGACATCTAAAGGACTGTACATGTATGTGCGCGCGTAAGCGAGCGTGCATGCACTGAGCACATAATGCAGCATGGATGATTGCATGCAGCGAATAACCAACCGCCAAACCATTCATGACATGCGCTTAGCTTGCAAAATCAAAATTGGGAACGTGTTCCGTCGACCAAGGGCGTTTAATTTACTGCACGGACGGTTTTGCACAGGGCGGACACAACTGCATATGCAAATGTGTCCGGGTGGACTCAACTGCATTGTGCAGCAGCGTCCGGGCGGACACGATTGCATATACAAACCCGTCCTGCGGACATTATTGCATAGCATTAGCGATAATGCGTAGCAATCAGTGTCCTCCGGATAGTATCGCATAGAGGACATAATTGCATGCGACACGGGCGTCAAGCTGACCGCAGGAGACTGTCCGGGGAATAATAATTAATTTCAAAATAGGGCGCTGTTCACAGTTCGCCGTGTGGGGGGGGGGGGGGGGGCACTCAGTTTGGTGTTCAAGTCTTTCACGAACACATTGGTAGTTCAGAAACAAAATGTATACTACGTTCGTTGGTAAATAAAACGTTTTTGTTTATAGAATAGAACTAGTTTTAACAAGTCTTGGCAAATTACAAAAATTGTAATAACTTGTTTTTTCTAAACGTCAAAAATAATGTCTTTAGTTAGCAATATTTTGGAATTTTAAAACAAGTCAGTTTTTTTAACGTGTGGCTTATCTTTGGTACACAATTTGACTGATGTTTTCAAAGTGATAACACACTCGGCATGGGTGGGACGTCCACTCCAAATCACAATAAAAAAACATTCTTTGAGAAAATCCGTTAGCTCAAATCAAGGAGCAGTGATTCAAATTAACCTCCGTTAATGGGTGATGATGACTTTTCACGACGTCACATGACCAGTTTGGCCTCCATTTTAGAAAATTCCCCGCCCCTCCTGATTAACCCCCCTTGAGCTGTCGAGCCATTATTGTTTTGTTTTTTTATTAAATAGGGCCTATAATTATTATTTTTATTAAAATTAATTTGTTACAAATGTAACAATATAGCTCTTTGTTCTGCGGACTGCTTGATATAATAGACCTTGATGGCGTTTGTTATGCAATAATTACAGCAATTAAAGCTTTGAAGTGGGGTAAGCGTCATCGTTGAACGCTGGGCAGAAGTAGTGGAATACGGTAACTGAACTCCGCCCTCTATTGACAGTTTTCAACTTTCGGCTGGTACTTCGATCCCTACATGATTCGACAAAAGATGCCGGACTTTTTACTCTTTGGGGCAGGAGGGCGGCTCCCTGAGTGGTTATGAGGCATGTGTATTGGGAAATTAATTATTTTCAAAGAACTAGTATGTTAGTTAATATGTGATAAAAACAAATATTGGGACACTGGTACGATCAATGCTCCCAGGACAATAAAGTTGTCATCATGGGTTTGGTCATCTTGACACGAATTGTGGGAGAGTGAGTGGGGGGGGGGGGGGGGGGGGGGGGGGAGTGATACGTTTTAATTGCTGTTAAAAAAACATGAAAAAATAAAACACAATTAACATAAATGAGTTTATGCTTTCATACCCCATCACCTAGTAAGAACATTTTAAATCTGAAAATCTTTCTTTTTTGAATAATTTGAATACGCAATGTGTGATTACAAATTTAAAGTTCCTAATTAGGGGTTGAGCTTTAGGTACGCGTGGGGGAGGCCCCCCTCCATCAATGGTACGTGGGACCTTTGCGGTAAATGACCCACGTAGAAAAAACACGCCTCAAAAGCACCACAAACAGAAAGAAGTATTCAGCTACCAGTTTATCCGCCCAATAGTTTCAGGAAGGTAGTGACAACTCATCACCAACAATTACTGTTCTCTTTCTCGGAATTATAAAAAAATTCCCCGACACTTCTTTTCTATTCAAGATTAATGCGCGTGCGCAGAGACTGTCATACGGGTCGCAACATGGCGGCCGTCCTCAAGGCAGACGAGGAAAAAGTAAGTAACATTTCCGCGATTTCACGACATTTCCAATGTATTTTTTTACATTTGAGTTATAATTTGACATATTTGATATAATATAGCTGATATGAGGGCTTTCGGTAACGTGTTATTATTGAAATAAGGGCATTGTTCTAATATTTAGTACGGTGTTTCGGCCGTGGTTCGTGAAGGCTAGATGTAGGGCGAGTTCCGTGTGCTGTGTGCACCGTGTACTGTGCGAAACTGTAGGCGGTGTGCTGTGGTCAGTTTAGGGTCGTGTGTGGTAAACTGCGATCGCGAGTAGAGTTACAACTTTACAGTCATAATGGAATACATGGCGATTCAGACCGCCATTAAATCACAAATTAAGATCAATATGTTATTTTATTGCCTGCAATGTTTATGTTTCGGCATGCAATACATGATTTAAAAGAAAAAACAAGGATGGTGATTGACAAAAAAAAAACACACCAAATGAACAAGATTCAGTGCAAAAATAAATTGACGTTTTCCATTCCAAGTGAATTTCATGCTCATCCTCCTTTTTTTTTAACAAAACAAACCTGTAAAAATACACAATAAATTATACAAAGACTATGATGTTATTGTCTCGATATTAAATAACCAACCAGTATGTCACTTTATGTGAACATTCATGTAATTTAAGTTTAAATTTCAAATCAAGTTAGGGAATTTTTTTGTGAATTTAAACTTACTATTTTTCTGTTCGTGTTTTTGACTACTCAAGAATCAATCACCCTTATTAGTTAGACTTATGTCATGCGTACACCAACAGGATTTTATTTGTGCTCCATCTTGTTCAAGGCAGCAAATTAGTTTATTTCTGACATACTGTTGTCTTCATCTGTGTTTGTTAATGAAAATCAAATGCATGCATACTATCTGAAACATTGACTTGAGTAGTAGAGGGCAACTCTCGTTCAAAATTTAAACATATTTATGAAGATGCTTGTTGTAGTAATCAATGTTCAATGCAAAGGTGATTTGTCTAATATTTCTGACTATTTTCAAAGTTGCAAGATGAGTATTGTGTACAACTTTTTGTATGAAGGTTTGGCTCCATGGTAGTACTATAATCACAGGGCCTGAATGAAAACTATGCGTTCAATGCAAGTTTGTTAATATTTCATCTATGAAGCAGCACATCATCCAAGGAAGAAGAATCAGTCGTACTATTATCACATGAGTCTGGCTTGCTGGTGACTGCTCTAATATTCTGACACCCCTAGACATGCTAGATACGCATGTTCCGACACCCCCTTGAGATACAGGCTACAATCAGGCTGGGTTAGGGTTCGGCCCGGTCACACTGGCCTCGATAATAAAATAGATTTACTCTCCTATTCAAAATGCTCGCCCTCGATTGGTTGATACGCACGCGCATATTTTGCGCGTAGCAATTCAACATTTCTTTGCTTCGTGATCATTATCGTTTTCGTTATTGCTGCAGTGTGACTGGCCATGGAAGAAGATTCAGTGACTTTAGTACAGATTTTGCTGTCTGGTGACAGGTTTATTATCTGACACCCCTTCGTATGTTTGACAAACCCATCGTATGTTGGACAACCTGCTTGTGATTTACAGGCTAAAATGGGTTAGGGTTAGGGTTAAGAATAGGAAAATTCACCCGGGTGTCACAACATCTACAGTACATAGGTGTACATGTACACAATGTAGGTGTGTCAGAATGGAACAGAGTTGTGTAATCAACTGGCTACTATGCACAGTGCTGGATTTATTAAACCCATCAGGCTTGACTTGAATATAAAACTTTAAAATAATATGGAGTCATGCATTTGAAAACAGAAACTAAACATTTCGGTGTGAGACTGAAACCACACAGAGGAAACCGATTCAACAAAATGTCCGGGTTTTCAGAAGGGTGGTTATATTGTTATATTATATTGTAAACTTAAAGACACTGGACACTATTGGTAAGAATGGTGCTGAAGTTTGACATTAAATGTAACTTGTAGCTGAAATTTTCAGCTTTTACAAGTTCTGTTGAGCCCAAATCACCCCTTAAAGGCACTGGACACTATTTGTATATTACTCAAAATAGTTATTAGCATAAAACCTTACTTGGTGACCAGTAATGGGGAGTTGTTGAAACATGTAATATTAAACATTGTGAGAAACGGCTCCCTCTGAAGTAACATAGTTTTAGAGAAAGAAGTACCGGTAATATTCCACGAATTTGATGTTGACATGGTTGAGACATAAGATTTAGAATTTGAGGTCTCTAAACATCAGGCATCTGAAAGCACACAACTTTGTGTGACAAGGTGTTTTTTTCTTTCATTATTATTTCGCAACTTCAACGACCGATTGAGCTTAAATTTTCACAGGGTGGTTATTTTATAAATGCATATGTTGAGATACATGTACACCAACTGTGAAGACTAGTCTTTGACAATTACCAATAGTGTCCAGTTACTTTAAGCCACCCATTTCTGATCATTGATGAAAAGCTACTTCGCTAGAGGGTCATATGGATCCTTCAATATTTATAAATATTATAATTAAATGTACATGTAGGCAATTATATGTTCACTATCCCAGCACCTTTGAATCATATCTTTAATCATTGAAAGTGCTTCACTTCGAGTTAAATCCAAAGTAGACACTGTGAATTTTGTCCTGCAACATTAACCACATAGCAAAAGTGTTCCCTTTGTGCTTTACACAAACCTTTCACATGAGCCATGGACCCTGAGTGGTGTGCAGACATTCTCCAAAGGTAACCTTGGTGGTTCACAAAAGGGTTTTGGCAAAGCTTGGTCATGCCTCAATGCACTTAGTTTTTGTCAAGTAAATCAGTGGAAAACGTTGAACGAGAATTCCAGGAAAACAAAGTGCACACTGAATTCAAAATGAAGATAGAACTCCTGAAAGGAAGCAATGGACAACGGATGGTAGATAATTTGCTGCACACAGATATGACTGACTAAGTAGGCCTACTTCAGAGAATTTGTAGTTTTAGTTTTTTAACTTTTAAGTTTAAAATTAATGGATGGTACTCAACTGACAAAAGCTATTAGTTGAGTGAGTGTCATTAAAATGGAACTTATTGGAGCTCAGTTTCCTGGAAGCCTTAATTTCCTTTTGTTTTTTGCACATCATTATTCAAAGTAATTAAAATGAAAGTTCTGGGACTGTACACGTAGATTGACATTGAAGGTCTTCAATACTGTACATTTGGCACGTCCAATTCTGAGAATTTTCTTTTAATGATTTACGTAATGTACAATGTGTACGTGAATGTGTAATTAAGTTGACAATAATGGTCTGACAAATGACGTCCGTAGAATTACTCTCAAAACAATTATGAACTTGGCTTAACGTTTCTTGGAATTCATAATTTGTTGTTTTCTTTCCCTGCATAATCAACTAGGTGCTTTGTCATTGTTCAAACTTATGCTGAAACTCTGAGAGTACTTTTAATACGTTTTGCCGGGAAACAATCTTTTGATTTTTTCTGCTTCAATTAGGTCGAGTTCAATATTTGTGTCCAGACACCAAAAAATATACATAAAAAAAAAAACACCAAACATATTTGGTTGTCATCTTACAATCGATTAATGTCTTTGCAATATGAATTTCGCTTCTAAGTTTTAAAACCTTCTAGAGGCTGCCCAACCTGTTTATGTTAGAAAATATGCAATCTTTTACAAGCTACATTTTTTTAACTGAAAACAATTTTTTTGAGGGGGGAAAATTGTAAGCATTTTTGTTCTTAATATAAACCACAGAACAATTGATTATTATTTTTTTTCATTTTTCATTTTTTTCTTTAGAGCATGTAGATTGCCAAATGTCAGGATATGAATGCATAACATTTAACAATGAAAACCACACTTTTGGTTATGTGCCCTAGTTCACCCAATCCCTATTGACTTCAAGTTGACCCCAAGATTTATTTATAGTGAAAAGAACAGAAAGATGTGGTTAAAAGAAGCACATTACATGCTGTAAAATATGCAGTTGCTTATCTGGCAGTGTGTGAGTTTAGGTCAAATCAATTTGATAGGAAATCCACGAGTAACTTACGCGTTGTGAGGTGATGCCTTTGTTAAATATGTAAAATATTAGTGGTACGTAGACCAAAATGAAGACATTATATCATTCATTAAATTACATTGTAAAAGCATATTAACTCATTTCATGAAATATTGTTTGCATTAATTTGTTTCCTAAAAATGCAGACAATGTATGTAAATTAAACGATTTTGACAGTGTTTGTGTCTATGAACAGTGAACACCTTTGTGATGAGCATGTTGAAGTTCAGAACACGTCAAAGGATTAATTTTAACAGTTTTAATAATTAAAACAATTTGAATAACACTTGCAATCAGTTTTAAAGGTGTGAACAGTTTGAACACTGCCTATTTGGCTTTACTTAAATGGATATTACGTGTAGCTATTTGATCCAAAGCAGGGTTTTTCCTAGGATTTTTCAAGCCTGGGGGGTAATCTGTACCATTAAACTTCTTGAGGTTTGGCCGCCGCACGCTGAATTGAGAAAAAGGTCTATGGAATGTTTTCTACTTTCCATGTACATGTGTTAATCTTTGTTTTAAAAGCACAGTGCTATCTGGAGCATTCTCATTTTGCCTTGATGTTTTTGGTAAAAAAATAAATAATACTTTGGGCATATCGGCCGAAATGTGCGCATATCAGCGTGCATTTTGCGCGTATAATCTGCCTGTAGCTTGTGCATGGGAGATTCCTGCATGATGGGGGGTCTTGAATATGACGTTACCGTTCAAATATCTACCCTACAATTATGTCGTAGAAATCAAACCGGGAATGCTGCGTGATGCGTGGTTCTTTGATGTACGCGTTTGGACGCGCATACGGTTTGACCTGTACAAGACGGTGACTTGCATAGCAAAAAGGGGTTATTCAATACGGTCTATTAATAATGTGCACATCACTGTACAATGTGTATAGTTTCTTGACTTGACATCACTAGGACCATGCACTTGGCCAATGTGACTGTTGCCTCAATCTTCTTCACTGGCTCCCTGTGTCTCAAAGGATCCAATTTAAAGTTCTCACTCTTGCCTACAAAGTTAAACATGGTCTAGCCCCTAAATATATCTCAGAATTACTTATTCCCAAAAAGAAAAACTACAACGCGTGTTCTTCGATCATCTTCTACCGCCCACCTGGAATTCAACTCTGGTCCTATCCCTTGCACTCGCTATATGGAAACCGATCCTTCTCAATCGCCACTCCCACTCTTTGGAACAATCTTCCCGTTCACATCCGTGCCTCATCTACACTGGACTCATTTAAAACTGCTCCATAAACACACTTAAATTTAAATCCATCTAGTCTGTTCAGTTTCTGCTATTTCATCGACTTCTAATTGTCTTTCTTTTGTTGTCATACACTTCCTGTTCAGCGTTTAGAAACCTTGTATTAGGCGCTATATAAATGCATGTTATTATTATTATTATTCTCCTACGCGTACATTGTGTACCTGCCTACACTGTTAGTACATGTGTACTTTGTAGGCCACTAGGGCTTGCTCGTTATACTCCAACTTGACTGGACTTGGATAAGATTGAAACGTATGGCCCTACATCTTCCGAATCCTTCACATTGGCAATTGGACAGAGAAGGATTTGGGACTGTAAGTTGGTCTTCATATTAAATTTTAATTTAATTTGAAAAATCAATTTATTTGGATTTCCCATAAACAGTAATGCCAATTGCCAACTACAGAAATCACAAAGCATTTAGTAGACCTACATTTGTAGTCCTGAGTTTGTAATTATCTGTAAAAAAAAAAAAAAAAAAAAACCAAAACCCAAAACAAAACAATTCAATCTAAAAACTCACTGATTTAAAATTTTACTCTGGCACTGCCGCAGTGTAAATTATGGTTATAGTACTACACACGTGTACAACATGTAGCAGGCTTAAAAAAAAAGAAAAGTGTATTGCTTTTATAAAAGATTGCATTTTTAAATGTCACCAACACTACAGGATACAGAAATTCCCACCTGTAAAAGGTCTCTCACCGAACCATTTCCCCTTGCTACTGTAATATTATGTTCTAGCATTGCCACAATGGACCAAACTACTCGTACTGTCCATTCTTTGACCTATAGCAGGAAGAGTTTCCCGGAAACTGTCAAATCCTGGTTGAAGGTGAAAACCCTATAATTTACGTAATAATGGAAGCCATTATCTTGTGTGGTGTATAAAATAACGAATCCATTTACGTACGACCATTATGTTCATTGATGAATACTGCTTCTTTCAAATCTACTGCAGTGTGACGTTCATGCATTTAATGACATCCAAATGAGCCGTGTATTTTTGATTCGAGGAAAAAACAAGACTAGCTAGAGGCCATTGTGTATTAGAAGTAAGGGAGAGATGGTTGAGTTTATAAATGTGCTCAGTATGATGTGTTGATGTTTGGCATCGTTGCATTGCTCAGGTGGATGAGCTACAATGTTGTGTAGAAGAAGGGAAAACTCCTACATGTAGTAAAATACAGAAGATATCATTTTGGACTCCAGTTTTTAAAGTTCGTTTCATGTCACTGGTGATATTGTCTTTGGATATTTCAAGTTCAAACATCAAGTTTGTATACATTCTAATGGCGACTGACTCCGTGTGTGGTGAGTAACTGAGAGACCTCAGGTTGAGATTAAACCGTTTCATGTGGAAGCAAGAGAGGCATCTTGACTATTAGATACGATCCGTGTTTGAGGCGTTGGCCTGCTGCCAAGTGACTCCTCGGAATTCCTGACTGAATGTGATTAAGTGGCGCACCGACTATAAAGTGTCCCCCCCCCCTTGCAAACCGGCGAGAATTGAATGCTTGCACTTCTCACTGTAGTACGGCCATGAGATCTAAAAAACACATTACCATGTTAACAGTTGCCTTGGTTACCAATGGCAGGGGAGAGAGGGAGATGCAAGCTGCCGATGCGGTGAGTGGCGGCGGACCGTTCTTTGAGAATATGGAGTTGGGGATAGCGGATGAGGATTATCTCTGTGTAAGTTGCGGGCATTTAATCGGCATTGTGTGTGGATTGCTGGATTGGGTACTTTGCTCCCCGCTTACGATGTGTAATCATTCAACCATAACTAAGGAATGATGTGTGTTATACAGTCATGGTTCATTTTTACTTCGTAGAATCTGCACAGTACTTGATACATGTTCTGGGTAGTTCATTTTGTATACATGCGCATATTTTACGAATTTACACTCACCCTGTTAATGTTAAGCACAGGGGTCGAAATTGACACTAGCCCGCTAGCCCGGGACTACCAGATTTACAGCCGGGCTACTGATTTTTCCAGTTTGATAGCCCGACGGGCTAGTGGAAAAATAATGCAAAAATCATCATCACAAACAATAAAGAACTATGTTATTGGTGTGTTGTAAAGTTTGAGCCGTGACGCGAGACATAATGTGTCTTTCGGGCTACCAAAATCTAATCAGGGCTACTAAAAATTATTGGTCACTAGCCCTGCTGACTACCATGGAAATACACTTAATTTCGACCCCTGTAAGCATTCAACAATCACTTCTGTGCCATGTGACACTACATTTCATTACCTTTTTGTTTTAAAAACTTTGTGTATCATAACATCCTACATGTCTTTAGGCCTACGCGTAGCTTGTAATTTGTATTGTGTATGTTTTTGGGAAAATATGTTGTATCAATATCATCTTTTTGGCTATGAACATTACTGTACATTATAAACATAGAGTTATATAAAAACTAGAAGGCGCACTGGTGATGCTGCTTTCACAAAGGCGACAGAACGGAAGGAGACACGCGCGCCATTCTGCACGCGCGTTGAATATGAAGTACACGTTGGAGTTTGTGTTTATTGGATGCTGTTTTGTCAACTTACAAAATGGCTGCACAAACGCACTCTGTGCGATGCTGTTTTTGTCAACTTAGAAAATGGCGGCATGCGCGCATGCCGTGCCGCGTATATAGGCCAGTGTGCCCTCTAGTTCTTATATATTTAAATCTATGATTATAAACCAAAATGCTCTTGTACAAGATTAATGTGACAACAAAAGTAAGTTGATTTTGATTCATGCACCCCTTTAGCATGTATGTGTACAACTCAATGGGCAAAGTGGAGTTCACTGTAAACATTGTTAAAGCCCGGTTCTTACATTACATGTACGTCCTGCGAATGCGAAGCGAGTGTTGACGTCACAAATTTGCCATGAATAATATGCAGCAGTTGAGCTGTGCTCGACTCCTGCAAATATTCGCAGCGGAAACAGAGTTGTGACGTCAAATTTACGTCAAGTTCGCAGGAAGTACATGTACAAATGTATGATGTGTACGTGAACCTGGCTTAAGGTTATGAACAATTGTCAATTTTTTTTTAGATTTTCAAAAGCTGACTTTAATTAGATAAGGACAAAATTGAAAACAGTTGACTTCTTAGTGAGAATGAAACATTTCTAGTGGATAAAACGGGATGTATTGAATGTATTTATTTGCTGTATGCGAAGCCTTGGAGACAACCCGCTACAAATTACCCCAGTGCCCCTTAATTTAAAACGAGAAATGCCCTCAGCTTAGAGAAAAAAGCCTGTCTTTATACAACTTGCAAGCGCCGAAAATCACCTGTGAAGTGTTGAAAGGTCAAAGATGTTTCTTCTCGAGAAGAGGCAATATTGAAGAAGATCTGAGCCTCTATTGGATTGCTGCAAAGGCGTGAGGCATTGAAGATTTTAGTCTTAAATTGCTTTCATTGCCTCGGTCTATTTGGTTCAATTTTGGCAAAGCCTCTATCATGTCTATCAGGACCGTTTCGCTGAACATTGTATACCTGCCTTGTTGATGAAGACCAGACAGAAATTCGTGACTTGAGGGGAAGTGATTAGCGAAGTTCCCCACTGACTTGATTCATGGTTCATACAGGTTGACACTAGTGGCGTCTGTACGCCAACGTGTGATACATTCATGTTGCGCTTGACTGTACTTGGGTTGCACATTATGTACTAGTCTTGTTTAACTTTGTGTTGTGTTTAGAGGGTATGCAGTATGGCAAACTGTCCTCTCGGCTCAGCTGGGTAGCTGCGATGAATATCAACTAATTCCTTCTTACGATGTACTGTCTCGTGTTGTTGCTTGAAATGAGCCTGATCTTTTAAGAGGGTGATTTGTAGGCTTTAGAGACTGTCACTGTGAACAAGTGCTTTTGATACTACAAAAGCATTTGCTCGTTACAAAATAAAGGCACAAAATTGTGCTTATATTTTTTTAACATGGGTGTAATCAAAACCGTTGTAATATTTTGTATAATTTATGTACAGTATGATAATTGTTTACAAGAATCATGGTTAAAGTAATCACCATACATACTCATTTGAATTATTTAGTGGGGTTAGTTCATTCTTTAAACCTTTCTTACGTGGAATGTTGACCCTTAAATAATGCAATGGTAGCTTTACACATCACTTATCTTATCTATCATTTGTTTTTCCCCTTTCTCTAGGCCACACATCTTTTCCTAGATCATCTGAATAGAGTTCGTGCAGAGCACAATGTGGCACCAGTATCATGGAAGACAGCGGTACGCTTCCTCATGGCCAGAAAATTTGACGTAAAGCGGGCTTTAGAGCTTTTCAGAAACCATGCTGTAAGTAAAACATGAAGATTGAAAATGTAAAGTAGATCTTGAAGCTTTCACCAGAGAAGTTTGGCCTGTGCATTATCAATGTTCCTTATCAGAGGAAAGATAATGGCAAAGCAAGATCATGAAGACCTTTTGGTGAAGGTCAGGCCTTTGTTAATTACATATGTATTTCAGATACATATTGTACACTGTAGAGCCCCTTTCACATGAGACCACTTTAGCAAGTGTCCCTTGCTAAATTGTAGCATGGTTGTCAAACTTTACAATAATTTTCCTTGTGTGAAAAGACAACAATTGTTTCTACTGTCCAAGCTCTCTTGAATAATATTTTCAAACATTACTACTTTGTAAAACCATGTTAAAATAAATGATGAGAGAAAAAACAAGTTTGTTGGACGAATTTGTGTGCTTTCAGAGGAATAAAAGAGATCTAGCTAAAATTATTTTAATATTTTAGTGGGAAATTACCTCTTTCTCAAAATCTATGCTACTTCAGAGGGAGCCGTTTCCCACAATGTTTTATACCATCAACAGCTCTACAATGTCACGTTACCAAGTCAGTTTTTAAGCTAATGTTTGTTTTGAGTTATTACCAAACGTTTACCTTCCCTTTAAGCCCTGCCGTCTTGTTGATTTCCCCCAAAATGTGAATCCTGGTTGGGTAACGGCCATTTTACACAAACACATCTTTGAATCAAGACTATTAATTTTCCTACAAATTGTGATTAAGTGGGAGGGTGTCAGTGTAACGCTGTGTTTCCAGTTGAAGAAGAACAAGTAATTTGTTTGCCCTGAGGTTACTATTTGTTAGTATTGATTTGAGGTTTGTGCGCATAGTTTGCAAGCAAGGGATTTGTCTTATTTAATGGCAGTCTTTCACCTGGCTGCATATTTCTAAAAGTACAACCGCATAATTGACCTCAATAATTAGTACATGTGTAAACAATTTGGAGGATTTATTTTCCTTAAATAATTTTTTTTAATTTTATGTAATCCAAGAAGTAACTTTGGACGAATTTGTCATAGTGTATGATTTTGTTGAGAATTTAAACAACTACGTAATTAAAGGCAGTGGACACTATTGGTAATAGTCAACAGTTGGTGTGTCTCAACATAAGCATTTAAACTAACAAACTTGTGAAAATTTGAGCTCAATTGGTCATCAAAGTTGCAAGATAATAATGAATGTATAAAATACCCTTGTCACACAACGTTGTGTGCGTTGTGTGCGTTTTACTTCTTTCTCGAAAACTATGGCACTTCAGAGGTAGCCGTTTCTCACAATGTTTTATACCATCAACCTCTCCCAATTACTCGTCACCAAGTAAGGTTTTATGCTAGTAATTATTTTGAGTAATTACCAATAGTGTCACTGCCTTTAATTAAAATTTGTATGTGTTTTTTTCTTGTGTGGAAACAGATGTGTACACACATTTTGTGCAAATTTGTGGACTCCCGAAATGGTGTATGGATGGGCGGTTGTTCAAGGGATCTAATATAATACATGTACAAGTTTTATTTCTTAAAAAAAAACAAAAAAAACACAGGAAGCATTTATTTACCACTTCATTCAGAGAAGGTGTTTCTTCACATTTTAAAATTAAAAAACAAGATCTGGCCACATGAGAATTTCAAAATCTGAAATATTCAAAGTCGTAGCGTAACATTCATAACCTATTTGATCAAAGTGAAAGTCGTCTGAACAATGAGGAAATGTCAACAAAAAACGTACACTGTACTGTAGTCAGTGCTTCCAAGTAATGGCTCCGTTGCCTTACTGAATACAGCTGTGTTCATCATGAGGTATTTATTTATTAAGCATGGGAAACGGAACTGAAAGAATGTCTATTTGTAAAAAGGAAAGTCAAACAGGAAAAGCTTCCATGAATACCAGTTGATTAATTTGTACCACAAAAAAGAGTAAAAAACAACTTTTCTCCCCCTGTTGTATGGGCCATTCAGAATAATCAGCAATACACAAGGTTTAATATTTTTTCCCCCGAAAGAAACAACTGGAAATTTGAAATTAAGTTTCTGGGTTTAACTCCAATGTTGCCAAATCAAAATCGGCTCGCGTGAACTGACTTTTGTTTTTGTTAAAAACAAAACAGATACCATTGTTTAATGAGTTCAAGGAAACATGACTGTGGCATTTGATGTAATCTTCATTGTTTATTTACATGGTTTACGTGGTTTATTTGTTGAGTATTGACTAGAGGATTTAAGTGGAATCCCTCTTCAATTAAAAAAACAACCTTTTGAGATGAGTTGAGTTTAATCAGGAAATGGTTGGATCCACTTGGCACACCCTATCAACTATATCACTTGAGCCCTATACAAGATGCATCTTGCTCTGCTCTGCGCATTACAAACAAAGGACCTGGGTTCGGTTTCATAGAGCTGCTAAGCACAAAAATTTGCTTAGCATGAAATTTCTTTTTTGATTAAACCAGGATTACCAACCAAATTTCCACTTGCATTTTGCTTGTTACTCACTGGTTTTCAGCTGTTGTTTGGTTATCCTGAAAATCACTTGGAAATTTGGTAAGTAATCCTGTTTTTAATCGTGCAAATTTGTGTGCTTAGAAGCACAAACGTTTACTAAAGCACGATCAAACAATTTTGCTCACTGCAAAAGGGTTACTACTATCATGTTAAATGTATGTATTGCACTGTTTGAGACTAGTACCCTGCTCACTTTTGAAAAGCTCAAAATGTAAGCAATATTTTCTGATTTTCTCGATGAAATTGTGCCCAGATTAAAGCAATCCAAATGGCGGAAACTTGGCATTCTCCAACCTATACATAGCTCACCATGGACTCTTATGCCCTGGTATTTCCCCTTGGTATCCCCTTAAAAAATGTTTTTGTATCCACTGACTGATTTCTATAATGTTGTCGTGTACAACTGGACGTATGTAGAACCAAAGAAATATCCTCCGAATAAGAAATGTGGGGTTCATGCAGTCTTGTCAGACTACAGTACTCATTTTGTGTATGAATTTCTGTTTAATTCCACGAAAGCCAAATTAAACTTTAGTTCACTCATGAAAGCTCGTCTTCATAATAAAAGTGAGGTTGTCTATTTTCTGCTTAAAATTATTTTTCAATTATTAATGGTCTTGTCATGCTTGTGGCTATCTGTAAATCATTATGTTTTAAAATGTAAGTAAATACTTCAAACAGACTTGTTTTAATTGTTTAATGTTAACCATCCTAATATGTGGTAGGACTGAAGTGTTTCCTTGTTCATAAAAGTAACTCATGTTTCAGTTTCTCCTCAAAGCTGTTAAGTATTGTTTTTTCTGGGCCCCGTTCATGATGTAGCAATAACATGTAGCTTACTGTAGTTAACAAAAGAAATGCCAACAAGATTGAGGTTACTGGCCGAATGCAATGTCACAGTACATTGTACATGTACATGTATGTTGCGTGAATGGTGTCTTATTTTATGCAAAAATCTCTCAGAATGTTTTCTGCATTCTGAGGCAGCTCTACGAAAATCAGAATTTAGGCCCTGGGACCTTCAGCCTTCATTTTCCTGAACCTTTGTCAACTTTGTAAAGTACATACTTGTACATGTGACTTTAAATACCAATTTTCTGAGCTGCTGGTGTTAAGAATATTTTGTCAATGATTGATCTCCTTTGTCAATTTCCTGCCCAGTATCCTAGTTTTACAAACTTTCAAGTGCAATAAGTATTTTTGATTTTGTTTATGCTGTTTAGTGTTTACAAAACATCTTTTCAATTAATTTGTAAAACAACTTTTAGTGTAAAGTGCAGGTTATTTTTAAACAAGGATAATATTGACAAAATAGGAAGACACCCACTATAGGGCTTCTGTAATTGGTAGAGCGCTGGCATGTTATCCGGAGCACTACTCTGCATGTTAGGCATTCAACTTTTCAGCTGATCAGCTGACTTTCTCTTTTTCCCCATCTTGTCAAGTTTGCCCTTGTTCTTGAAAAAAACACCCTTGTCATACGAAGTTGTGTGCTTTCTGATGCTTGATTTCGAGACTTCAAATTCTAAACTTGAGGTCTCGAAATCAAATTCGTGGAAAATTACTTCTTTCTTGAAAACTACATGTATGGCACTTCAGAGGGAGCTGTTTCTCACATAGTTTTATACCATCAACCTCTCCCCATCACTTGTAACCGAGAAAGTTTTTTGATGATAACTATTTTGAGTAATTACCAATAGTGTCCACTGCTTTTAAAGTGCTAAGAAAACTGACAAACACTGAACGAACCCCTGTGTTGCAACATGGAAGGTCAGCCTATTGAAGATCATTTTTGTAAAGCTGGCTTAAGGATACAATGTCTGATCATTCATGGATTAACTCAACCTCTTCAATGTTTTTTTCCCTACTGAATCACGAGGGAGTTTTCAAGGAAACTTTTTATTATGAGAAGTCCCGCTGTTACTGATAATGCAATAAAGACTAGAATACACTCTGTTTGTCGTCTCAATGTTGACTTGCATCAATAGAGAATTGTGTTGGGTGCATACATGTACACATGCTGCAAACCTTGAGTACATACAAAACATTTCAGTGGTTCTTTAATCTAATTCATGCGAAGATACTGGATACATTCAGAGAAATTAGAATGGTTTGGAGTTTCTGCACCTGGGGAAAATTAGTTTACTGCATGTGGAACTGAAAATTAAAATTGTACTTATTCTTCAAGGTTTTACTGCACAAACATTGGATGTACATGTACAATGTACCAATATAAAGTGTCTCGAATTATGGGGAACAAACTCTAGTTGGCCTTGGTTTGCCTATCAATATTTTGAAGCAAAGTTTTTTTTTCTGTAGTGTTTTTGAAATTTGATTTAGAAAAAGTCAGTAGATACAGAAACATTTTTGAAATTATTTTTATATCTTAGAAGCAAAGTTTTTTCTCTGTAGTTTTTTTGAAATTTGATTTAGAAAAAGTCAGTAGATACAGAAACATTTTTGAAATTATTTTTTATATCTTAGGAAACAGGAAACATAACTCCCAATGGTCAGAATTTTCAGATGAACATAGAAACTGAAACATTAGGCCTACATAAAACGTACGTGTATAATGTACATAGTGGTCACTGGTGGTAATGTGTATACATGATGTAGACAATAAATTAAATATCATAATAATCATTTCATTTTTCATTTAATACTTATTTCATATGTACTGTTATGAATGTAAATTATGAAAATTTATGTTTCATTTTCTATTTTTTATTATAATTTTTTTTTTCAAATGTGAAAGTAAATTTGACTGAAACGTGTGCATTATGTATTAATTATGATTTTATTTTTTATATTTATTTCAAAATAATGACCATCATTATGTATTAGTTATGATTTTATTTTTTATATTTATTTCAAAATAATGACCATCGTGGGACACCCTTTTCCCAGAAAATATGTACATAAAATGTCAGGTCTGTAGACTAGCATAGCCGTAAAGCATCAACCACTTAACCAAATTATAATGGACATTTATGCCATGTTTGTATGATCAGTCGCTACTCCATAAAACCCAGAGGATTGAATGTGGTCAGTATTTCCTCAAAACTGATGCGTCTAAATGTCATAGATTTGTCCCTAATCCCTACCCACTCTTGAGATTTCCTTAATGTCTTTGTTGGACGTTTCTCAAGAAATGAGGTTGTTTGTGCAAAAATGAGGTTTTTGAGGTTTTCAACACAGTCCTGTTACAGATTTATATTCTCATCCTACATGTGTGTACATGTGACAAGGTGGTATCTTTTGACATTTTAAATTGTCAGATTGTTGAGAATCTGGGGGAAAGTTAAAAGGCTGTTTTAAGGCAATGACAAAAACAATAACAAAAACGATGCAAAGAGAACACATTCTATTGGTTGAATTGCTCCACGCAGAATACGCCCACACTTACTCAACCAATCGAGGGCACGCATGTTTAACAATCTCGTTTTCGTTCTCGTTATCGAGGCCTGTGTGACTGGGCCTTAGGCCTTTAATACATGACACCATACGACTGATGTAGTTTCCAAGAAGGAAGTTGCTTAAGAAGGAATAACAACTGAGTTCCTCTTTTACAATCCAATTAATTAGGATACTATGACCTGTTAAGGATAAAATCATGAATTTAAAAATTACTTCATTATTGTAGAAGTATACAATGTAAAATATTAAAGAAGGGTTTCAAGGTAAAATTTAGTTTTTTGATCCACTCATTTTTCAAAAGATAGAGTCCTTTTGAAAATGGGAGGAACATTGGTACTCCTGACCTGTACCTCAAATTTGGAGGATTGGTGGACCCTTCAATATTTGACAAACGTCAATAAGTGGGGTGATCATTTTTACTTTTATGTGTTGGAAAACATAGTGAATGAGTTTGGGGACAAATTAATGGTTTGTCGTTTTTCAAGAATCATCCAAGAAAACAGCTGTTGAAACGTTCAGTATGAATGATATGAATATGAAAGCAGCCCTTGGAATTGACTAGGTTTCCATACGTGTATGTTGAGCCTGATACGGGTCATTGCCTTTGGTGCCCTAGCCTGGCTTTGGTGCCCTAGCCTGGCTTTGGTGCCCCTTCTGAAGTGTCTCTTACATGCATAAATGAGGGCGCTAAGATTGTCCAATTGTAGTGCCCTCTTCAAAACTGCCTTGCCCCCAAAGGTGAAATGCCAGGCCTGCTTATTCAGTATTCTAATATTATTTTGGTTTGAATTTTTTTTTTACTAGAATGGGATTTGAACAAGCCTGAATTGACGTGCTGGGACTCTTACCAACTGACTGTTACATGTCATTAGTCCGGAGGTCACAGTTTCAATTCCCGCTCTTGTAAATTTTTCTTTCTTCAACCCCAAATTATTGAAAGTATTCGAAGTCAGTTCCCCTTGAAGTTTATTATGTGATTTTTTAATATTTTGAATATTTATTATTATTTTCCTTTCTGCAGGCCTTAAGGCAGCGTGAAGGACTAGGGAGGCTAGTCTCAACAGAAGAACCCCTCAGCCGAGAGTTGCTGAGCGGTAAATTTACAATATTGGTAAGCTGGAAATAAGTCAAGATAGCTACGGAAGATCTTAAAATAATATTGCCATTTGCCAATTCTATTTTCGTATCGTTTTATATGTAGATTGTTTTACCAGTAGTTTGTGTAGCTTTGTACATTGAAGAAACTTGAATAAAATTCCCCCTCCAGGAAAAAAATAGAATAAATCTTGAAATATGCTTGAAACATAATAGATGTTAAATTTGCATCGGGGATAAAGAATATTAATTTTGGTTTTTACCCATACACCGATGTGTGTTAGCACTGTATACTCAGTACTTTCCCGAGTCCTGTGAAAAAATATCACAGGCATGTTACTCGGGTGGGATTCGAACCCACGACCCTTGCAATTCTAGAGCAGTGTCTTACCAACTAGACTACCGAGGTTGCCCGGCAGCTAGAGGCAGTTCGAATCCTATGTTTTGGCAGCGGGTACCGCAACGATATAATAGATGTTAAATTTGCATCGGGGATAAAGAATATTAATTTTGGTTTTTACCCATACACCGATGTGTGTTAGCACTGTATACTCAGTACTTTCCCGAGTCCTGTGAAAAAAATATCACAGGCATGTTACTCGGGTGGGATTCGAACCCACGACCCTTGCAATTCTAGAGCAGTGTCTTACCAACTAGACTACCGAGGTTGCCCGGCAGCTAGAGGCAGTTCGAATCCTAGAGGCAGTTCGAAACCAAAATTAATATTCTTTATCCCCGATGCAAATTTAACATCTATTATATCGTTGCGGTACCCGCTGCCAAAACATAGGATTTGAACTGCCTCTAGCTGCCGGGCAACCTCGGTAGTCTAGTTGGTAAGACACTGCTCTAGAATTGCAAGGGTCGTGGGTTCGAATCCCACCCGAGTAACATGCCTGTGATATTTTTTCACAGGACTCGGGAAAGTACTGAGTATACAGTGCTAACACACATCGGTGTATGGGTAAAAACCAAAATTAATATGCTTGAAACAAATATTCCTACATGTATATATATATATATCTAGCACACATAGCCCTGGTACCGGGGGGCCATGGCCTGTCTCTGTTTCCCCTTGTCTTGTGTGTGGGGGAGGGGGGCTGGCTTACTAACCTTAGTTTACAGTGGTATGCAATTGCAGTTGAATTTTGTACCCTTCAACATGTTCAAGTGTATTTTTGGTTGAAAGCCAAAAACATTCGCTAACATTACATTTCAAATACATAGCTATGGTCTGTACAGAGAATGTTTTGATTTTTCCTGATATTTTGTTACATGTATGTATATTCAATCAAAACGGCTTTGAGTTTGACCTTTTGCCAGGATCATATGTAGTATATCTTTGGATGTATACAGACCCAATTTGTTTTGGACGTCAGATGGTGTAGTGTTTCCAATTTCGCTCTGAAAGAGTATCAAATAATTGACAGTTTTTACTATTTTAAAGTGAGGTTAGAGACATGTAATTTTATCCCCCACTTGAGGACTCTACAATGTATCTATTGGAAAATTAGATTATCACACACTTGAATTTGACTTTATAGCCCTTCGTGAAGTCTTTCAGTATTAATTTTGGTTTTTACCCATACACCGATGTGTGTTAGCACTGTATACTCAGTACTCAGTTCTGTGAAAAAAAACACAGGCATATTACTCAAGTGGGATTCGAACCCACGACCTTAATAATTCCAGAGCAGTGTCATTCCAATTATAAGTCTTTCTTTACGGAGCATTTTTCAGTTTTATCTCAATGGTTTCAGACTTCATTGTTCAAAATTTAAAATGACAAAATATTCAAAAGTAATGAATAAATTTCTTTTCACCATGCGTAAACACTACAGCCACAGCGGGACACAACGGGTGCGGCCATTGCATTGTTCTCAGCTAGATTGCACACGCCTAACTCAGTTCCTATGCAGGCTGTCTTACAAGCTGCTGTGTTCCAACTTGACCATGCGTTATCAGAGTAAGTCAATTCTTTTTTTTATTAGAAAAAAAACAAACTTCGTCATGTACTGTTTTTCTCCTTGTTGTCAATAAATAAAGTCTGTATTGCGTCCCTTACATACAGATGATCAGAAGCAACTGATTTTAAACTGAACAGAAAAAAAGCAAAACATAAAGAAACGAAACTGGTCACCATTAAGCTGTCAAGCAGAAAAGTCTGCTCACATGTAGCTCATTTTTTGGCAAAGCAAGAAATGACCGGGGTATCAGTCACAGCAATGGTAAATGTCTGTATGGTGTTCTGGCTGGTAATCTTTCTTTGCTAAGCAGAAGTTTTTTGTGCTAAGCAAGTTTTTGTGCTTACAGGCTTTTAAAATGAAATTTAAGCATAATGAAATTTAGGCTCAATGAAATTAGGAACAGGCCAGGGCCCAAACCATTACTAATCTTCTACCATAAGGGAAAGTATTTTGAAATGAAATCTTCACAGGTACATGATGTATTGTTTCCCTTTGGACTACATGCACATGTACATGTAGGCCAAAACCAAATCCATCCCAGGAGTCTGTTCTGTCATCAGGGAGTTGACTTCCCAAGTAATGGTTGATAAAATAAATATACATAACCTTTTTTTAAACTTTTTTTTTTTATTGAGAATTTTGATGCTGTGTATTAAAAGCTCATTTAAACTGGAGACACAAATAAATGTACCCAAGGTGAAGATGACTCCAATTCACCTGACCTCAAAACACAGATGTTTCCAATTACATAAAATCAATCAGGCATTATGGAAACCCAGACCTCATGATGTGAAAGAGATACATCTCATAAGGCCATTTTATTCCTAATACTTCCTTCATGTATGCTCTATCCATGTGATGGCAACAAAATGAGAAAAGTGTAGTTTTGTAAGGGACATACATGTACAGGTGGGCATGTCTACGCATTCAAACCGAGGACTTTTAACAAAAAGGGATCCGGGAAAAGTCACACCGAGGACGTCCTCGATTTGACTTCGTGTACAAAACCAATGGGGATGTCTGAAAAAATGACTATGTCCAAACAATGGGAGAACAAAGAGAAGTCCTCGGTCTGCACCATAAACACAGCTGTGTGTACACGATCTTGTTACACAAGCACTAAATTCACATTTTTTATAGAACTTACATGTACAATAGCGCAGATTACTTGCTGCGACTGCTTGATGCATCCGATAATGCAAACTTGAATTAAAATGCGAAGTCAGATTAATTTCATTACAAAAAAATTGATACGCATTAAATTTGCGTTGGCATGTGGAAATGTGTTTATGCGTGTACATTTGTCAGTGCAAGGATCTTTTCATAAATTGGTTGATTTCCTTGCATTCTTTCCAATCTTTTCCCAATTTATTTCCATGAATTCACTGCCCTTTGTCTGTAGGCCTACACATCTCAGTATTCTTTCAAACTACTGTGAAGGATATCCCTGTACAATACCCATGTCTACATAACATGTACATATTGATAAAAAAAATATTTAGGAGGGAATTTTTCAAGTAATTTATGATGTGAAAACCAAATGAAGATACATGGAATTTTGACTGATTTCTATACATCAAGCTTGCAGGTTCTGTGTCTGGAGTCCATCTCATTTGTTAAACAACCTAAGGGAAATGCAATGACAGGTGTTATCACTCCACCCTACCATTCTTCAGATGATCACATTATAAAGCTATTCACAATATTTACATTCCAATCTTTCCCCTTTTAAAACACGACGGCACTTTTTTTAAAAACTGCTGGGCGTCAGTTTCCTCCCGTTCATTGTTTTATCGACTAGACTTGTATCCTGAAGACGTTATTGCTACATAATATAAGCCAATCGGCTTATAAGCAGTCCATACCTTGTTGGAATGAATATTGATTGAATAATCAGAACGATGATGTCGGTATAATAATGTGAGTCATCGCGGGGAAAGACTTGGCCAGAGAGGGCCAGAGCAAAGTAAAAACTTGTTTCTCAAAAAGGCCATTGAGTCACTTCGTATCATCATTTAGCAGTAGAAGTACCCTTATAAAATATATCGTTAGTGTTTTAAGGTCATGCTTTGCCAGAAAACGACAAGGAGATGTTGTTTTAAAGTGAAGAAATTAGAATTGATGTGAAGGGTTGAGCTGGAGGTTTAGTGGTGGGAGGGGGATTGGTGGGGGAGGTTCTAGTTGTACATTGTAGCTTTCTGAGGTCAGGATGTGATACATGTTGTACACTCCAGCTCATCAATACATATTGTCCTCTACATGGTACATGTAGATGCAAATGCTCCTTGAAATTGGCCTTGGAGTCATACACTGTACGAGATAACTGAAGAATAATTAGTTGCATTTTATAGTAGTCTTCATATTAATGCCTGATATACCTGTACACCGGGGTAACACATCACGTTGATACATATGTACCATTAAACTCAACAGCTCAGTCTATATGAACGCTATGTAATTGCTACTGTTTTTTACACTGGTCATACATGTTGAGGGATTGTGGTTTGTAGTACATGTACACAAAGACAATGGTAATGGACAGACATTTCTACAAGTTTAGGTACATAGGCAATGTAAGTTATGTATGACTGGGTCGGCTCAGATGACTGGCTGCCTTGGGCGCAGGACTGTAATAACCTCAGTGAATCGACAGTGGATTTATGTTGCCCAGAATCATTAAGGTTCAGGCAGGTGAATTCTGATGAGTTTTGGACTGATTCGATTCAATAGTGTTTTTGCAGGGGTTCAAACACATTTTCACAGATCAGATAATAAAATAGCCCCCCCCCCTAACACAAATGCATTTAACTGCTCTGATTATGAATTTGTACAAAGAGCTGAATATGAACATGATGAATAAATTCATCCAAACTTGCTCCCCGCAGACAATGTTCTCATCATTTTGGTAGCCAAAAACAAACCTGCTTTTTGCATTCGTTTATATTTACTTTGAAGCGAAGTGCATGAATTTTATTATAATTTTGGGGGGTACATTGTAAATTGACATGCCGCTTTCTTTCCACCTGTACTTAAAATACATGTACCAACTTGAATTATTCAAACTACAAAGCAATATCTTTTTAGAAATTTGAAATGAATGTAATACATGTATAAATTATGTCTAATTAATGAGAATTTAAATGCAATCGTTGGCTTTTACAAAGAACATGCTGCATTCATGATGTAAATTGTAACTATTTGGATCTATAACCATAGCACTGAACAGCACATTTCCCCTCTGTCAGTGTCTGTGCATACATTAAATACATGTACCACCACTGTACCAGCAGTAAAAACGCAAACCATCCCAATCCAATGCCCCCAGGACGTCACTTATGAGGTCACTATCTCACAGTGTCCATTGATGAAGCAGCGGCCAGTTGTTAATTTAAACATTAGCCACACTGTTGTTCGGTGAACAGTGGACGCTCGGTATAGGCCTATCAAAAAGATAGGTCTGTTTCCTGTGACTCAGCACTTCGATTAGTATCCCCCACCCCCCCCCCCCCCCTCCCGACCAACATTTGCATTTGATCAAGTTACGAGATGCGGAATGTTTCTTATGAAATTGGCCAGACCAGCAACTGGAGATTTTCATCCTCTTAGAGACCCATTGGGAAACCATGGTCTTTGATTCACAACTTCAAGACGTAGAGGCGATTACTTATTGTTGTATACCAAATGACACAATCAAGTCCCACGTTCATGGCCCTACACGTAGCTGCTAACGCCGAATTCTGGGCCCTGCAAGCACGAGTTTCTGCGTTAGCCTTGTAAGCGTAGAACGTTTAGTAACGTGGAGTATGCGTACGCACAAGCCCCAAAAAAAACAACGTGAAAATACGCTTGACGTAAGCGCAGAATTCCCTGCTTCTGTAAGCACGATTCTTTGCTTCGTTAAGCAGACCCATGAAATTAGGTATAGAAGTTATGTTTCGCTCAGCAGTTTTGCTGACCATGGCATTGGAGTTTGTCCAGGGGTGCGTTTCACTCGCGCAAACATTGTTTATCTTTGGAACGATTGGGGCGCACTATGCGATGTCAATATGATATGGCGGCGCCCTGAAATGAAGATGGCGCGCACCTTACGTAGTTTTTTTTATTATTTTGTTTTTGCTGTAATAGTCCTCTTTTTGACATCATTACATCAACTAATTAATTAACTTTGGTATTTCAAATCTGCATTATCATCTACCGAAAATACAATGTAGTTATGTTTGTGACAAAGAAATAATACCGTATGCTTGTCCGCATTTAAAAAAACCACTCGCCAACAGCTCAGAAGTATGTTCGCGTAGGATTGCCACATTGCCAATGGTGGCGGTGCACAACTCATTCCACTTGGAAGTTGTTGGCGAACGTGCGCAACTGTTGGCAATGTTTGCGCGAGTGGAACGCACCCCCGGTCTAGACTTGTTTGAGCAACAAAGTGGTAACTTCCTACATGTACAAGAAAGATGTGAATGGGAATAGTTTAAAGGGGCACCAAGGCGGTGGTCAGGATCCGGATGTCATAGTGGTATCTTTCCTTGCCTGGTACCTCTAGGACACTGGTTTGATTCACTTGGCTTTGACGTGTGATCTGGCTTCGGCTTAATGCCAGCCTGTTTGAAGTCTGGTATTAAAAATAGCTGAAGAATTTTGTTTTCACAGAACTTGGGAAAGTACATGTACTGAGTATACTGAGTAACGGTAAGGGTTAAACAAATTATTTATTATCCCCCATACAAAACTAACTTGTACATCACTGTAAAGCAATGAGGTTTTCAAGTTGTTTTTGTTTGATGACAATAAGGATTATTGGACAATTCACGGTTGCATCATATTAAACAAATCCATTCAACCTTATCATCTAAGCATGCGCAGTCAAAAGGCCGGCCTATCTTCCCCTCAAAGTGGAACTTCAGATCAAGCTTGTCAACCTTAAGGGTAGCTGTTTTTTAAAAGTGACACCGAACAATTAATGTTGTGAGGGTCATCTCGCACTCTTGTCTTTTTATCCAATGCTTTGTGCAGCCTACATGTAGTCTGTTCGATCTAGACACCCCCCCCCCCCCCCCTCACACACCCCTACACACTACTGCAACTCAATTTCCTCACACATCAACTCAATTGTTCCTGAACAGACACCATTCCAAAGACTCCTAGGCCAAACAGTTAGACCTCTAAGGTCTGTACAGTGTCCGGTTTAATCAAATAAAGTTCCCGATTCCTGAGAGAGCTGAGTGGATTGGTCATAGACTAAAAGCATTTAGGAATCCCACCTAGCAATTCATGTCCCAAGAACGGATGATTGATATTGATGTGTGTCGGGTCATGCAGTTGTGCGTACATATAATACATGTACACAGTACATGCAGTAAGGTGATATTTTACTCCAACAGTTACAGGAAAGTTAGGTGATAGATTTTTGAGTTCAATGCGTATCTTTCTTGAAGCACAGACATGAGAATAGAATGTGCCATCAATGTGACCAACATTCCTTTGAAACACTGATAGCCAATTTTAAAGCATATTTGCAAAACTGTGGTTCACACTCGGTATGAGACAAATCTGATGAACCATACTTTGTGGTTAATTAAAATTGTATCCCCTTAAGGTGATCCCTCTGTTGCCACTTCTCAAGTTGTATTGCATACTTGGGTGTGATTCCTGGCTTCAGACTGGCATCCCAATATTGACTGCCAACATAGATCTTAGAGCTAGGTATTTCAGCCCTAGCACAATAATCCGGAGGTTATTGGGTCAGAAAATCTCAATTCTCATTTCTGAAAAAAAAAAAAAAAAAAAAAAAAAACAACAACAACATTTTGAGCTTATATAAGCTTCCCCTCAGAATTTGCTGAGTTGTTGAAATGTAAACCTTCTTAAAAAGGATTTGAGGCATTGCATGGTGAGGTATCAATATATATTTGGTTTGCGGTAACACTGTGTGTATCTACTTGCCAGGTAGACTTTGTTCTTAGAGAACTGTCTTGCTTAACTCTACTACCGCGGAGTAGATTGTTCGGGTGTTCAGGAGACTTCTCAGTTCTGAAAAGAACTGTCCTTCTTTTTATTAACTACATGTATTACCTTGGCGGATGGTATAGAAATAGGCTGAGACTACTACTTCAGCTTAAAGTGAATCGTAATTAACTGTACTACCGCGGAGTCAGTTCTTGGGTTGGTCTCAACGTTTTGACAACATTGTACGTAGCTTGCTCTAGTCATCGTCAGGAAACCTTCTTTGTATATAAACAAAATCCTCAAGAGATAAAACGGATACGTCAAGCAAATGTTTTAATGTAGCGTTTCCCGGGAGAGGACAGGATTCTCAGAATGAGGTAGTAATTGGTGGAATGACAATAGTTAATCATTATATGCCAAAACCCATGAACGTTTGAATTGATGAAAGCCTGCTCTCTAATTAGCGCTCATCATTATAAATGTTCCGGAAGAGCATGACACTCCCAAATAAAACCTGATTAAAAGTATCTATAAATGTTTTGCAATTCCCGGATCTCAAACAATCAAAATTTTACTTCAATCAATATCACCTACGCCGAGTTCCTGTTAACTTAAATTCATCTATTTCCTATGAAGGAGAGCAATTTTGTTGCTTTGTGTGCCCAGCCTTAGCTATAAAATGACTCATTCCTTTGTTGAACAGAACCAGTGACGAGCTGGAATTTAATTTTAGCTAGCACAAGTGCATTTTTATTTGTCATAATAAAGCGGCATATCAGAGGAAGTGATGTTATTGATATATGAAGATTCAAACCGAAGGGTTAGGTACTTTTCAATCCAAGTTTCTTATTAACCTAATCACTTAGCCCATTTCAAATAATCATTTGATGATTGTGCAAATTTAAGCAAGCGTCACTAGAAAAACAACAAACAGTTGTGCCTTGGACAAATATCATTCTGACGATCTGGGCGATCAGACCTGATTGTTTTTTTCGTCACCGCTGGTGAACAGACTGCTTTAGGATGGAACTTGGAATACAAACACAGCATTATTGCGGAGTTCTTATCAATGAGCGCAATGTTGTTCTGATTCTCATCAATCGTGCACGTCACAACCGAACATATCTGTGAGTATTTTTGTAAGAAACGACGCTTTTCAATCGAAGAGTAGAACTGATTTGAAGACTCTTTTAGCATGACACATTTATGTGGTGGTGTTGATAATTCTTATCCTGTGAGTGATATCCGCAAGAGTTGGATCAGTGGTAAGGAGCTGAAACACTTAAAGGCACTGGACACCTTTGGTAATTGTCAAAGACCAGTCTTCTCACTTGGTGTATCTCAACATAAAATAACAAACTCAATTGGTCGTCAAAGTTGCGAGAGAATAATGAAAGAAAAAAACACCCTTGTCTTTCAGATGCTTGAATTTGAGACCTCATCAGCTGAGGTCTTGAATTAAATTCAAATAATTAAGTGAGAAATTACTTTATGGCATTATGGAAAGGTTTGCGGTAACACCATGTAATGACTATCTCTAAATGATCCATGAGTGGGGGAAATTACTTCTTTCTCAAATACTTCATACCACGTTACTTTAGAGGGAGCCGTCTCTCACAATGTATTATACTATTTATCTGCTCTCCATTTGCTCGTTACCAAATAAGTTTTAGGCTAATAACTATTTTGAGTAATTGCCAATAGAGTCCAGTGCCTTTAAAGGGAGGGTACCCCTTCGGTAATTATTCCAAAAATGAATGACTGTACAATTGTACTTGGTAAGAAGCACTTTATCTGTTGATGATAGCCTAACATTTTGAGAATTAGTTCCCTCCCTTCAACCTTTCAAAGGAATCTAGTTTTAGAGAAAGGGACTCGAAAACGTTTTAATCTGAGAAACGTTTCTACATCATTCATGTCATTCAAGACATGTATTTCTCAGATTGTGTATTCCGACTAAATAATACGGATTATTCTTCCTGCTTGGACTCAGACGCACAGATATTCGGCAATATCTCTGGAACGCAGTTGCAAGGAAAGGCCTGCATTGGACTGCATGTATTTTTTTTTCTTTGAGTAACGGCACTCTGTATTACATTCCTGTACCCGAATGTCAGAGTGTAAGGACACTGTTTACACACAGTAGTTTTAAAATGGTTTATGATTGTGAATTGTTGAAGTTAGTTACAATGTGCAATGTTCAATGGGTTGTTGATCTATTGTGATATTCTAAGAACCCTGTACCAGGTTGTGTACCCCAATATTTAGTATGATAAATCTGTTATTTCTGATATCAAAATGCGACACAAAGTTGTTATTGTTGTTGACATGGTTGAAATCTCTCCATGATTGAAGCTCCAGTTTCTGTGTTGTACACTGTACATGTATGTTGACTGCTACATGTATGTAATACAAAAAATCACAAGCCACTACTCTTGACATCTCTTCAGTCTCCTGACGATAACTGGAGTATGGCAGTCATAACATAGAATAACCAAACAGCTTTTCTTAGAGCTTACACCTCTTCGGTCTTAGTACATGTACATAGTACATCATTTACCCAACGATTTCATCATCAGCAATTCATGAGTTAAATGTACAAAGTACAGTACCTACCGTATTAGACATACATACTAAAAGTACTGAATGTATACACGTTAATGTAAAGAACCATACATACTGTACCTATTGATAGGCCATTCACACATAGCTCATCATTTGAATTTAATTTTATAGTTCCCATCAAATTCTGGTATGAAATATTCATGAATGGAGGCCAGAAGTGGGCAAAAGACTGTTCCCTTTGTATAAATGCCTGTTGATTAATATCTACATGATGTACAGTTATTTTTTTTTGAGGGATGTCAGTGTATCTTTTACACCCTGTACATCATTTATGGTGTGTTATTTTGGCCTGTTACATGTATAGTAAAAAAAATAGGTAGTACAAACATCCAGTTTATTCATTATAATTTTCGTGTTGAAGGGAAAATACGTTTGGTAATCACTCGAGTCTTATTAAAATGAAAGGCAATAAAAAAACATTGATTAGAATGTACAGCAGGATTCGATCATATAAAGCATTTTGAGAAGCAATTCACTTCGAAGTAATGTGGTTATATAAACAAATTTGAAAAATTTGAATTTGAGTTCAGATTGTGTAATCCTTTTATAAGGAATATTTTTCCTGCTGGGGCGTGTTCGCTCCGGATATTCAGCAATACGTATTTCAAAAATTCAACCACCTGACACATTTAATTTCACATGTTATCTTTACTGTATTATCTAGGCCCTAGGCCCTATAGGATTTAAACAGTCAAATGCTGGTTCCAAAACCAAATACTTTGCCTTTAAACATTTACCCTGTGTTCCATCTCAACTCTCCAGACTATTTTTGTTCACCTTTTGCCTAAAGCACTGAGTTACACGTCCTGGCAAGAGAAGAAGAATTGTGCCATTTATGTGGCCTCTATCTGTAGCATGGAATTCTGCCACCAAGAAGCAGCATAAATTAAATTTGTCATCCTTAAATTTCAAATCATAAGTACGTCGGTGGTGTGTGTCAGAATCAGATTTTGAGAAATCCATATTTTCTTCTCCCCCCATGCAGTTATTCTTTTTGCGAGCTTTTGTTGTTCATTGAGGCTGGGACTGATGTCTGAGTCACTCGTCAGTGGCCTTCTCACAATGACTAAGCCATCACCTAGACCATCTCAGTGAAGCATTTTATAACTGAATGAATCGTCAACCCAAATCTAATTTCATATCCATGCGGAGGAAAGAGTGATTTATGTTGACAGTTAAAGTGAACTCAAATGCAGCTGGAAATTTATTTCATTTTCATATTAAGATGCGAGTACAATGTAGACAATGTACATGTGTTTTCAATGAAAATATTTCGGCTGTGTTTTTGTAATCTTTTGTTAGGGTAGGAATTATTTGAAAGAACTACATACATGTAAAAAGAACTTTCAAAACGCTACTTTCGATTTCGGGATAGAATCAGTTTTCCATCAGTGGTGATCTAATTGCTTTATAAAAGTATATGTGTACATTACTAGAGAGTGTCCAGTTTTGATAGGAGTGATAGGGAATCACTCCAAACGGATGACTCAAGTCAGAATATTGAATTCTGAATTTCTACACATGTTCCTATTGGCAGGTGGAAAAGGGAAATGTTTTCTTAACCGGTCACTTGAGGAAAAATAAATAACTGACGGTGACGGTTGCCTTTTTGTATTTTTGGGGACCCTCATTTTTTTGATTTAAGGAAGTCTGATCGAATGATTCAGGGATATTTTTAAAACGGTTATTTGTTCAACGTTTGAATATTTTTTAGGGACACATTTCACACATGACATACACATTTGTACCAGGCCTGATACTTCACGGAGGCAACAGAAGCGATTGCCTCCGTTGCCCCTTGCCATTGCCTTGGTGCCCTTGAAATGCTCCAGTAGAACTTTACAATGTCCTCATACATGTAGGGTGCCCTTTGCCAAGGAAAAAATGCCTTGGTGCCCTTTCAAAAACGAAGCATACAGGCCTGATGTACATCAGGAATAAATGTACTTAAATAAACACTGTGTACATGTGCTTTAGAGGTGGTAATCTCCCTCTTGAAAGATGAAAAAAAGAATACAGATAAATTTGTCCAGGGCTCGAACTTGGAGGGAAAATCTACAAGACGGCAGGCCTTGTTGATCAAAATGCTTGCTGTACCACAGATGTTATTATCAAGACCAGAAACAAAATGAGAGCAAACTTCCCGACACTTGCATTTGACAATGTTTTTTTTTTAAAACCTGTTCTTTATTTGAACAAGCACTTGAAACCAATGAGGCATATTTTGGGGAAGTTTGATCTCAACTTGTCGTCAGTTGGCATTAAGTATTCTTCATTGTTCAACAGAATTGAAAGATATTTCATCAGACTCAAAGTCATAATATGAAAACAAATTGCTCAGCTATATTGTATTACACATCAAGGTTTTGTAAGGTTTATAATGAACAGAAGATCGCCAGTATTTGTCTAGTTACTGTTGTCTTGAACATGTTGAAAGAGTAATACATGTAATAATAATAATAACATATTTTTAATTTGTGCCCTTAACCCAAACAAGGTCATGAGGCACTTTACAGGAGTTAAGCACATAATAATTCAGAAATACTAAAAGAAAAAACCATATGAGTACAATTTGGAATGATTTGAATTGTCAGTCTTAAATGATAGGCTAATGAGAAAACTTGTAAAACAATCTTTGGCCCTCATATTTACAACATCAATAATTAAAGGCAGTGGACACTATTGGTAATTGTCAAGGACCAGTCTTCTCACTTGTTGTATCTCAACATATGCATAAAATAACAAACCTGTGAAAATTTGAGCTCAATCGGTCATCGAACTTCCAAGATAATAATGAAAGAAAAAATACCCTTGTCACACAAAGTTGTGTGCGTTTAGATAGTTGATTTCGAGACCTCAAGTTCTAAACTTGAGGTCTCGAAATCAAATTCGTGGAAAATTACTTCTTTCTCAAAAACTATGGCACTTCAGAGGTAGCCGTTTCTCACAATGTTTTCTACCATCAACCTCTCCACATTACTCGTCACCAAGAAAGGTTTTATGCTAATAATTATTTTGAGTAATTACCAATAGTGTCCACTGCCTTTAAAGCGGCAGGCCTTGAACTACACGGAGGCCATAGAAGTACATGTTGTAGGCCATGAGTGGACGGGACAAGGGTTGATGAAACTGTGTTTTTTACAAGATTTAACTCAAGATTTTAATCAAGATTTAAAAATCTTCATTGTTCCCTAAATATTTTGATTATTTGTTATTGATTGATAATTTTGATTTTTCTCGCCACCAGCAATGAAACGCAGCGTAACGGTCTAACCTGCATCTATAACATGACAGAGTCGACCTTTGCCAACTTTGACATGCACCTGGGCAAGAAGCTACTGGGCATGCTCCGTGAAGGTTACCCGGCCCGTTTGAAGCGTGTGTACGTGGTGACGCCCCCGCTGTGGTTCAAGGCTATGTACAAGCTACTTGCCCCACTCCTCAAAGAGAAAATGAAAGAAAGAGTAAGTTGGTTTATTACACTTCTACATGGATATAAATCTGTAAAGGTTGTGGTAGCTCTTAAACAAGGCTGTGTCGTCATGATCTTAAAGGCATGTAGATGTACAGCATGCTGATTTCATGAAATGCAAGGATTAAGGGCCAGTCAGACTGCAGCGATAACTAAAACGATAATGATCACAGCGCAAAGAGAATGCACTCTATTGGTAGTATTGCTCCGCGCAGAATACACGCACACATATTCCACAAATCGAGGGCGTGCATTGTTAACGTTGAACTCGTTTTCGTTCTCGTCATCAGGGCCAGTGTTGCCGGGCCTTTAATCCTATCTCGAGTTACATGTAGGACTAGTAACTCGTCCTTTGTCCTTATATGTACTTACATTTAAACATGTAGGATGGGTTAAATGCGTTCTTACGTCTATGGACACAGAATTTAACTCGCCCTCAGTCCTAAGATTAATCCTAAGTTAGCAGTTAGGAAGAGTTTGGTGAAATAGGCGGCTGTACATGGAATTATGAACTCTCACCCAGTTACATTATGTTGCCCACATTCTGTTACATTGTAGGTACATATGATAGTGAGGGGGGGGGGGGGGGGGGCGCATGTGCAGCAACTGCGTGTGAGTTCATGATTTCATAAACAGCCAGTAGGCCTGCTTTGATCCAAGATAACAAACCCCCTTTAAGTGACTACTACCACCACCTCCGGATAACCTACATTACGGGTCGTACAATCGATGACACTTTTTGAGTACATAAAAAAGATTGTACATCAAGTAGGCCTACATGTACGATAATGGTGCTTTTGAAATACATAAAAGTAGATCAAACTTATTCGACCTTGGCACTGAAATACTTAACTCCAATTCACAACATGAAAGTTCATTGGCAGTAGAGTTGCTGTCAGGCAGTTATGACTACCAAACATGAAGGCACCTAGTTCCCAAAGGAAGTAGCCAGTACAGGATGCTTTCTAGCGCAAACCTTGTGACACGTAGTCATTCCAGTTTGCAGGAAATTCTCCTCAACTTTGTAATGTACACGCACCCTCTGGGAGAGTGGTTGAACTTTGATACTGGTACCCTGTAGCTTTGCTTTGTACTTTTCACTGGGATGGATGAAGCATGTTGATGGTTACCAGGTTGAAAGTTGGCCTGTTTGATTGTTTGGGTTGGGAAGGGGGAGGGGGAGGGGGTGGGGCGGCGGCTTAAAGAAATTTCTGATCTAAGATCAGGGTCCCAATTCATAGAGCTGCTTAGGCACAAAAAGATGCTTAGCACAACAAAATTATTCTTACGAGTATGAGGTTAGCAGCCAAAGTACCATGTCCCATGTACCATTTGTGAATGGTTTCCTGCTCATTTCTGCTACTAAGCAGAGAGTTGTTTTAAAAGCAGTATTTTCTGCTTTAAAAAGCAGCTCTTTGAAATTGAGCCCCGTTCAGCAGATCATTTTACATGAATCTCTTATTAAGAGACGTGTAGTGTAGCCCATCAGTTTTTTTTACTCGGTCTGGCTACCATGAACTCTGCAAAATCTATGCATTGAAATTGAAATTTTGATTGAAATTTTTGTAAGAGGTTGGGGTCAGACAAACCATGAGTTCAAAAGTTGAGGCTGTTAATGTTAAATTACTTTGTCGGGGGAGGGGGGGGGGGGTGGGCAGGGCTATGAGACAGTGTACACATTGTAGCTTCCAGGAAAAAGGACTAGTGGGATCACTATGAGGGGGAGGGGTGTTATATATCTGGGGGGGGGGGTCCTTATTGTTTAGGTGAGGGGGGTCCTTATTGTTTAGGTGAGGGGGAGGGGTCAGTATCTTGGCAAAGCAGACAGTTGATTGGATACAAACTTCCAGGTTACTCTATGTTGTTCTTTCCAACAAATGTCTGACACTCTAAATCCATACAAATTTAATTGAGCCACTTGGTAGTGAGGTTGGCTCAGTGGTTTCTGTCCCTGCCTTTCACCTCTGTGGACCCCAGTGCGACTGGTCCGGAGTCCTGCATGTGGATTGGGTTTTTCAGTCCCTGCCCTGGCTGCGTGGGTTTTTCCCTGAAGGGGGTTCCTCTCACGTGTTTAGCTGAAACTTCTTGGTTTTCTTCTCTCCAAAAAAAGTTGGCCGACTTACATTAATCAGATTCAGATTCTGAAAAAATATTTTCTTGGGCAGATTCAGAGAAACTTGTCACAGTTAATCTACATAATTATTATATGTCACACATTATCGATTTTTACATACATGTAGTAAACAAAAACTTCTTTTGGCATCGAGTACTTTACACTAATTTATTTTCCAGATTAAAAGTCCCTATATATGATCTTGGTCAATAGTGCATCAAGTTCATCTTGTTGTGGGGGTGGAAGTGTTATTCAAATTCACTGGCACACTAATGTCAATTGATTGGTTTACCAGTCCCTTGGTATACATTTTGATGCAATTTTTGATACCTTTATTTCTGAGAAACTAATTAAAATTTTCTAGGTAAGTTAGTTTTTCTCCAACTTCTATAGGCCCCTATAATAAGCAAAAAGTTACAAAGTTTAATTGAAATCTTTTTAGATGGCCGAAAATCACTGAAAAATACCCCTGTTGTCTGGTTGTTATGACAGTTTTGAACATCAGATGAACGTAGATTGACTGTGTCTCGTTGATGTTTGTACTCAATGTTTGGCCTGTGTAAAATTCCTGAGTTTAATAAAAGTTTCCCTCAAAGTCTTTGAATCTTTATCCTCTCAAATCCTTTTACACCCACCTAGCCAAAATGAAAGATTCAGAAGGACTGAGGGCTGTACAATGTATTGTAACGATTCCTTATCAGTCACTGGATCTGGCATTCCACTCTAATCTGATCTTAGTTCAAACAATTTGGTGTGGTGTGGTGTAGATGAGGAGGGTATTGTGGCTGTGCGGAGGTGTAGAACAAGGAGCTACTCCAGTAGCTTTTTCCCTCGTACTGCGTCTCTTTTGAACTCCTTGCCTGGTGCATGTTTTCCTTCATCCCATGATCTTCCATCTTTTAAGAGGAATGTCAATTCCTACCTGCAGCTCCACTGAGTTTCTGCACATCTATGTTTTCTTCCTTGTAGCCCTTAACCTAGAGTGGTTTTTTAGCCTTGTTTTGGGCGCCTTGCATTAAAAAAAAAAAGATTGGAGGATTGAGGTCACCTGAAGGCTAAAAAAAGGCAAGGGAGTAAAGGGATACTGTTTGCAATGTACTCTTTAGACTAAAGTCGGCAATGCACAGTGAAATATGCAGGTCACAGCAACTGTGAAATCGTGCACCTGCGATTGGTTCCAGACCATCGGGATCACATCAAACAAGTTGAAATTGTTCTACTCTTGCGACTGTAATTTTTTTTTTCGAGCTGTGACTGTTTCAGATTGTCTTGAAATAATTGCATTAATTAACGCTCAGGTCGTAAATAATCGCTGAATGAAAAGTTCAGGCGCAGTGTGATCCTGAAAAGGCAGTCGCTGACTGTTTTTTTTTTGACGCAAAGGTCGACGTAAGGCTGGCTTAAGGTGTTAAAAACTTGCACTTTCTTATTCTTGAATCCATTTGCGAAGGCATGTTCATACGTACATTGTAGGTTGACTGAATTGTGATGATTGTGGAACCCTTTTTCTGTTTTTATTTCTGTAGGTAACATTAGTAAGCGCAGACAGACTATGTCGCTTCATTCCAGCTACAGCATTGCCTCGTGAGTTGGGAGGAATCTCAGAAGTCAACCATCTAGACTGGCTCAACTCCTGCATCAACCATTCAGGTGAAAACAATCGCAACTCACAGGACCTCAGCGACGAGTTTGCCGACAGTCTAGACGCCCTGGAGGCCAACCGGCAGGCCGTAGAACTCTTTGGTGCAATCTCGTTCCCCTCCAAACCGCTGTCTTATTTAAATCATCAAACGCACGCCCAAGGGAGGTCGCGGGAGAGGACGTCAAGTACAGGGTCGGATGCCGGGATCGGAGTGAATATCCCAAGTCAGACGGGCAGTGCAGGCAACTCAGTACCCCCGAGCCCGACGGAGACACGCAATGTGGCGCAAGACATCGCCGATCACATGAATAAGTTTGATGAACTTGGTAGCAATGCAACGGAGAGTGACGGGGTCAGGATCAACACCCAGCGAGATATGTTTGTCAGGACTGACCATCACCCTCATCCCCAGGTGGTCAAAAGTTGCGTCGCCAGCGATGACGACGAAGAGGAGAAAGGGCAGCTTGAAGCCCGGGAAAAGCACGAAACGGAGCCAGTACGGGAGAGCGTCTCAAACCATATAAATGCATCCCAAACAAATCACAGTTATGATGATCCGAACGATATGCCCTCGGAACCCCCACCGAAGCCGCCCCGTCCACAGGAGCAAGTCTGTGTCACCACCCCGTCGGTGTCGGAAAGGGGCAAAGGAGTGGAGAATGGTGTGTCCGTACATCAACCTACAAGTACCGGTATGGACTTAGAAGGTCTAGTGGAGTACGTGATTCAGACCAGAAAGAAAGGATTGTACCAGGAATATGCAATGATAAGAGCCGAACCACCTGCAGGCAATTTCAATGTTTCAAAGTAAGTTTACCAATCCCCATAAATCCTGGTTGTAGTGAAGAAGATTTTCTGCAAGACATTCACAAACGCTAAACCATGGAATTCCTCGTACTGCATGTTTTTTGGCATGCCTTCGAAGCCATTATCCAATTTGCTCTTTAATGAAAAAATTGACAAAGTAAGCTAAAGTAATCGGCTTGATACATATAAGAATGTCTGTGTCCAGTATGAGCAGTAGCCTAACCAGTAGAGGGAACTGTGTGGGTTTGTATGGCCTACCCTCCTAGAACATTTTTCAATAGGGACAATAGGTACTCACTAGTTGGTTCTTTGTTTTCATGGGTCCTCACTAGTCATTTGTGTACAAAAACAATGGGCATTGCTTCAATACAGGAACAACAGAGAGTACACAACAATAGGTGTCCTGTAACGTAATGGTCAAACATGACTGTGTGTGTGTTTGGGGAGAGGGGGGGGGGGGGGGTGCTGGTGGTAGCGTTGAGCCCTGCGATCAATTTGTGATCCAATCATCTAATCATCTTGAATACTCTTAAATGTACCTGTTCCAAATCTGTTGGCTAATAGGCTTTTGGTTATGTTGGCTCCCACCTCTTGAGTAACCTTCCTACAACATCCGCTCTTCTACCTCAGGTTCAAACTGAACTGTATCGATTCTACAAATGTTCCAACTTCACAGCGTCTTAATCCAGATCTAAGGATTTGTGTGTTATTATACAACAACCCTGTATTATTTTTACTATAACTATTGCTGTTATCTTATCATGACCTCTCACCTTTCACCCTTAGGCACAAGTATAACTTGCCAAAGAACAGATACGCTGACGTCCTCTGCTACGACCATTCGAGAGTGAAGTTACACACGATAAACGGCGATCCTTATTCGGACTACATCAATGCTAACTATATGGATGGTTACAAGCAGAAAAATGCATTCATTGCAGCCCAAGGTGCGTATTCAAGAGATGTTGGCATTTACATGTAGGCAATTTTTTCCCCTCAACTTCATACCTGTACAAGTCTCTAAAATACAGCCCTGTTGATACATTGATGTCATGGCCTCTGTCATTGCCCAGTGGTGGATTTCACACAGAGTTAAAGGCAGTGGACACTATTGGTAATTGTCAAAGACTAGCCTTCACAGTTGGTGTACCTCAACATATGCATAAAATAACAAACCTGTGAAAATTTGAGCTCAACCGGTCATCGAACTTGCGAGATAATAATGGAAGAAAAAAAACACCCTTGTCACACGAAGTTGTGTGCGTTTAGATGGTTGATTTCGAGACCTCAAGTTCTAAATCTGAGGTCTCTAAATCAAATTCAGGGAAAATTACTTCTTTCTTGAAAACTATGGCACTTCAGAGGGAGTCGTTTCTCACAATGTTTTATACCATCAACCTCTCCCCATTACTCGTCACCAAGAAAGGTTTTAAGCTAGTAATTATTTTGAGTAATGACCAATAGTGTCCACTGCCTTTAAGACGAGTCTTATCATGAGTTAGGATGAGTTACTCGAGAATACCTCCTAGAACTAGTCCTAAGCTACGGTTAGTTCTAACTCTTTGTGAAATCGACCCTGGGGCGGATTGCAATTAAACGATCTTAGCGGATAGCCACCTACAATTTACATGTATCTGCCTCAAGCCCAGTTCATACATACTGCGAACGCGAATGCGATACAAAATATGACAATGGAGGACTGTTTTTTGCAGCAAATGCTTTGAAGGAGTTGAACACAAACTTTTTTTTTTTTTTGTGACGTCAAAATGGGTATTACATTCGCATTCACAGGAAGTATGAAACAGGCTTTAGACAGTCTTAAGCTTAATCATCCTGTTGCATTAACCCGGTCTTAGATAAGTCAGTGAGCATTAGTGAAATACATTACGAACAATTGATGGTAAGCTTGGGTAGCTACGATGGCCGACATGATCCATCCATTGTACACTGAGACAGTGACAATCGATTTAAAAGGTAAACAAAAATCAAACTTGCGACGACCAGCCTGCAGACAAACAGAGAAGTAGGCACATGCACTGTAGATGGTTGCATGAACTGCAGAGAGATTTTACAGTCACAACTAAGCAATTTGGTGACAGTAGAGGGAAAACAAAAAGCCTGGCACAAAATTACAGGCAGAGTAAGCGCCATCAGAAAACAGTCTCTTCGAAGAGCTCCTTGCATGAATTCATCAACAACTAACTAACTGATGTATTGTAATGTTTAAAAACAAAATAAAGACCAACTATAGCCAGGTCAGCTCAGCACATGAAATGGTAAATAATGGTTTGCAGAATACCATTTAAATATTGTTGTATACAGTACATTACACTTAGGCTGGTAAGCTTTCTCAGCTAAGGAAACTGTTCAAATACGTACTAGAGGCTTTGGGCGTGGTGCTTGAGAACTATTAGCAGTAGACTGACATTCTGCTACTTTTCAGAACTTGATATTAATTTAGGTTGAATGTCCCTTAATGTCAAAGTTTGGTTTTTGGTCCCTATTTTTTGGAAGTCGTAAGGAATATACAATTTAATAAAAAGTCTCTGACAGTCACGCTTCCCAGGTTCAAATTTTGAGGCGTAGAAACGAATATCCTATGAAATAACCATTTCTCAAAATGCTTTATACTTTTGAAAGCTTCTGTAGGCTTCTAACCGAGGATTGTTTTTTTGGCATTAATTGTTAGAGTGATTACCAAATATGTATCTTGAAATTTGATTCTGTAGGACCTCTTCCGAGAACGTTTGGCTCCTTCTGGCGCATGATCTGGGAGCAGAAAGTCCTGGTCATCGTGATGACAACTCGCACCGTGGAGAGAGGGCGCTTGAAGTGCGGCCAGTACTGGCCGGCGGAGGTGGGCTCTGAAGACAACCATAGTTTCCTCTTGGTCAAAAATATTGAGATGGAGAGACGGCGAGACTACACCATCAGTATCTTCATAGTGAAAAATACACATGTAGGTGTTCAAATTGACGTTTACTTGTAACTTCAAATTGCTAGATGTAGTACTATAACTTTCTAGTCCTCTAGCTTACATGTCTGATACAGCCTGGGCCGAGACTGCCGATGTGGGTGTGCAGGCCTCAAAATAGCCCTAGGCACCCACAAGAGATGCCGTGGTGCCTCGTGCTTTTGGTGTGGTGCCCTTTGCAAAGTACAAATTGACATTTTCCTCATGGAACTGCCCCTTTACCAGAGGAAAATTCCTGTTCTCCTTCAAGAGCAAAGTTCTTGAAGGAGTGATACATGTACCTGGATATGACTGGTACCCCTAACCAAAGATATTAATAAACTAGGGAGACTATTTTTTTGCAAATGGCGACCCCCCCCCCCCAAAAAAAAAAGGTCCCATTAGCTCCCTCAAGAGTCCTCGTTCCCATTCTTAAAACTGTGCAGCTGTGCGATTTTTGCTTTTTGTTGTACAACTACGTTTTTATGGAATTTTATGGAAGAGTTAAAAAGTAGAAGAAAAACAAGAGCTGCTTCACTGCGCTGCGCGACGAAACAGCTAAATAAACATGTAAACCATTGTAAATTGTATTTAAGTGACAATGTTTAAAACTTTTTCCCCAGACCAATGAAGTCCGCCAAGTTGCCCACTTTCAGTTCACCAGCTGGCCTGACTTTGGAACGCCTCGCTCCGCTCAAGCCATGCTGGAATTTAGAGAAGAAGTACGTAGCTACCAATCCAAGGCTGTTGAAGAGCTAGGATCGGTTTGGACTAGCCATCCATTGGGACCACCTATACTGGTGCACTGCAGCGCTGGAATAGGACGGACAGGTACGTTATTCTGTTTTTCTGGGCCTAATTTCATAGGGTTGCTTTTAAAGACACTGGACACTATTGGTAATTGTCAAATACAAGTCTTCACAGTTGGTGAATTTCAACATATGCATAAAATGTTAGACCTGTGAAAATTTGAGTTCAAGCGGTCGTCGAAGTTGCGAAATATTAATGAAAGAAAACAACCCCCTTGTCACACCTTGGTCACACAAAGTTGTGTGCTTTCAGATGCTTGATTTTGAGACCTCATATTCTAAATGTGAGGTCTCGAAATCAAATTTTTGGAAAATTACCTCTTTCTCAAAAACTACGTCACTTTAGAGGGAGCTGTTTCTCACAATGTTTTATACTATCAGCCTCTCCCCATTACCCCCTTACAAGTAAGGTTTTATGATAGTAATTATTTTGAGTAATTACCAATAGTGTCCACTGCCTTTAATCTTTCTCAGCTTCTCAGCCAATTAATCTTTCTCAGCTCCCTGGGGAGTATACAGCCCCGGGCCTCTGTGGTGCTCTGAGGGGTTTTTCAAACTGAATATAAACCTTAACCATCGCAGGTACTCGTTTCTACCCCTTGGCATGCTTGGTGTAGAGAAGCAATGAAAGTAGAGCATCGTGCTTAAAGACACAAGTGTCTTGACCAGGATTCAAACCCACACTCTGATGACCTAACCATCTTAACGTGAATTTTACTCACTACCAATGGTTATTTATCTTTCTTTATCCACATTTCGTCAGCAATTTCACGAAGGGCCAAAAACCTTAAAAATCGAAGAAAAAAAATGGATTTTGATTTTTTGGGTGGATTTGACTATTGTGATTGGGATCTAACTATTTACGAAGGTATAGGTCTCCAAATTGTTACCACGCCGGCTTTTGCATTTTAACGAATGGCCAAAAACTTAAAAGCACAACATAAGTGCATAAAAGTGTAATGCTCTACCGCGTGGAAATTATCCCTTGGCACGGTGCCAAAAGTGGGTCCTCCGGCTTTTGCGTTTTCACGAACAGCCAAAAAGTTTATACACGACGCCCTGCACACAGACCACGTTTTGTAACGTTTTCACAAAGAGAACATTATTTGTTAATTAAGTAATTACTCATTAATTAAACACGTTAGGGACAAAAGTGAAACAGAATTGTATGGTTTAGGATCTCTTCTTCCCTGACATGTAAAAAAATCCAAGATTAAATTTTTGAATAGTCTACCAACTAGTAGTTTCAAAATTAGCCAAATTTAAAATGCGGTTTTCTCGAAACAGACATATTTGGCTGCAGGGGACTTTTTGGATCTTCTTGAAATTGCTGACGATTTGTACAATGAAAGACTTAAGGTCTGGAATTGGGGATTACACAACAATCCCTGGTAAAATGGAGATTTTGAGAATGAATTCCAGCACCTTTTGGCCCTGTTTGTGCTACTGGTTAAACAGCATAACTCCATGAGTACGTATGTGCACTGTGCCACACTACACAGGATTAGTTGTCTTGTCATTGTTCCGGCGTGTATACATTTCTGTCAAGGGTATACCTGGAAGTTTTAAAAACAGGTATATCAATCTTCCATTTGGGTGTCTGTCACTGTCTGTCAAAGTATTGGTGTTTTGAGTGTAGACACACAAGTGACAAGGTCTGCAAAGGCCACTTCAAGGTGTGGGCTACAATCAACTATTTTTCCAGGGGCCACTGCCACCTACTCCTGGGGCTGAAACAGGGTTACCCCCTTTACAGTCCATACGGATGTAGGTGTACGGGTATCATCCATCTGAAACACTGCCCGGTAGAGCAGAAAGCACTACCTTCCTAGGCTGCTTGTAAAACAACTCTGGTATCAAGTGGATCTCATTCAAATCATTTTCTGTTTTTTTCTCCCCCATCAGGAACTTTTTGTACTCTTGACATCAGCCTGTCTCGTCTGGTAGACATCCACACGGTAGACGTCTGTAACACGGTACGTCGTATGAGAGCTCAGAGAGCGTTCAGTATACAGACCCCTGAGCAGTACAAATTCTGCTACTTCGCTATCATTGAGTATGGCCTCACAACAAATCAACTCGGGCCAGTGGACTTCACAGGGTATAGTGATAGCTCGAGTGACAGTGAGTGAAAAGTGATAAGCCCCCCCAACCTTATCTGGTTCCCCTCTTTTCTAGACACCAGGGGGGATCCCAGGAGTACTTTTAACAAAAGACTCTGGCCCAATTATATGGCTCTGCTTACCAGTGACAAAGAATCAGCACTCACGGAGGCAGGGAAGTCTGCACTTACGTCAAGTGTATTTCACGGCTAGCAGGTAATTTTTGCTTTTGTGCGTTCGTACTCTACGTTACTAGGCATTCTGCACTTGCACACCTGGCGCAGAAATTCGGCATCTGCACAGTAACCAGAGAATGGTGATCGACTTCACAAAGAGATCAGACTATTTATAAGATAAATCGGTAATGTCGCCTGTAGTGATTTCTTTTCTGTCGTCACATTTTCTTTTTCCATAAGGCACAAGATGGGCAGCTGGAGCTCAATAATTTGTTAGATCGTTAAGTATGGTATGGGTGCCATTTCAGTAAGCGAATGTTTCATTATAGCAATGGAGCTCAATCTGTTTTTATAAAGTTAAGTACATGTCATAGAGTTATATATAAGAACTAGAGGGCGCACTGGTGATGTTGCTTGCACAAACGCGACGGGACCTCAAGGAGACACGCGCGCCATTTTGTACCCGCGTTGAATATGAAGTACATGTTGGAGTTTGTGTTTATTGAACGCTGTACGCGATGCTGTTTGTCAACTTAGGAAATGGGCGCCAGCGCACATGCTGGGGCGTGCATTTAGGCCAGTGTGCCCTCTAATTCTTATATATATGACTCTATGGTACATGTATGGCATGGGCACCATTTCGGTAAGCAAGTGTTTTATTATAGCAATAGAGCTTAAAGGAACACGTTGCCTTGGATCAGTCGAGTTGGTCTTTGAAAAGCGTTTGTAACCGTTTTCTATAAAATGCATATGGGTAGAAAGATGTTGTAAAAGTAGAATACAATGATCCACACAAACATGCCTCGAAATTGCGTGGTTTTCCTTTTACCTCGTCGACTAACACGTCGGCCATTTATGGGGGTCAAAATTTTGACTCCCATAAATGGCCGACCATGTTAGTTCGCACAGCAGAAGGAAAACCACGCAATTTCGAGGCAAACTTGTGTGGATCATTGTATTCTACTTTTATAACATCTTTCCAACCATATGCATTTTATAAAAAACGGTTACAAACGCTTTTGTTTTGACCAACTCGTCCGATCCAAGGCAACGTGTTCCTTTAATCTATTGTTGGAACCTAAAGTATGGCATGGGTGCCATTTTCGGTAAAGCACATGTTTTGTTATACCAATGGTTATTGTCTGCACTGATCCATTATTGCATCAACAGATTTGCTTACTAAAATTGTTGATGTTTCATCTTGTGCCTGCAGCACTTTTAACAATAAATTATTAGTTTGGACTGGCTGAATGGCAAGCTCATCTCATCATGCTCGTAGTAATAAAGTTCCAGCTTAGGAAATATCCTCATATTATAAATGTCTGAAAGAATTCAGAAAAGTTCTAATTCAGAAAAGGTAACTTCTTATCAACAGTGGTATTGTATTTTTTTTTTCCTATGCAAGAAAATTTCATATCCTTTAAGAAATATTCCCAGTTATATTTATTTTTTACAGTTTACGAATTATTTATTTATTTAAGGAAATTATTTTTTTCAAATATTTGAAAATTGTTTAAGTTTGAAAGTCTTTAAATCATGGACTGACGGTGAGTTATTTTTTTTTTTATTTTTTTTTTTTTAATAAACTGTCTTGAATTGAAGTGAAAGATATGTTACAAAATTAACTGTCACCATACATGAAGCACTTTGGACATACAGGCTGAAGTTATCTATCCATCTCATAAAGTTGGAATGGTAAGACGTCTAATTTGAGTGGATAAATTTCCCCACTCTTGTACATATAAAATACCAGTCCGTTAGACTGCTAGACAGTTCCATTGAAAAATACTAATACGCGATTTCACTAGTGGACGATTGTTGGCGTACTTGGGCAAAATAATGCGGTCTAGCGGAACATGTTTGTGGTCCAATGGATAATTGGTTCTTGATAATTTTACCGAGACGAAGTGGAGGTAAATTATAAAGAACCAGGCCTCGGCGGGTTTAAACCACTAGTTGAAAACCGATTCAACACACTTTGATTCCCATTCATAAATACCTTTTCGGTCAAAAACATCATCATGTTTTGGTCAAAAAGTAAAATAAAATGCAAAAATTATAACTGTTAAATGATTTCTTTCAACACAACACCCCTCCAGCTATGAAATGGTAAAGCCCTCCGCCGCACTTGGGTAAACAACTCCTTATAAGGGAATGCTGTGCGCGTATCGCGTGATGTGGCACAACTGTTTCAGCCGTTGCTCTCGACCAATAGGAATGAAGAAACTGTCTTACAAGAACAGGTGCAAGGTCGCGTGTCATGCCCATGAATTAACACATTTTACCGGTCATAAACAAAGGTTTATACACACCCACGTGACGCGCTCTCCACCAATAGGAATAGCGAAACTGTCTGAGGTATTTATGAATATTGTTTCATGATTGATGTTTGGTTGTACCAGTACTGTAAAAACATGGCAGTGTCTTATCACCCTTTAAGGAACCTTGGCTTTGGCTTTGGTTCTGGCTTATATGGTCTCCGACTATGGTTCTGGCTTATGGTCTACGGCTTTGGTTCTGGCAAACTCTCATGTTTTGGTTCTGGCTTAGTCCCTGGCTTTGGTTCTTGACTAATCTCTGGCTTTGGTTCTTGCTTAGTCTCCAGCTAGGGTTCCGGCTTTATTTATGGACTCACTCTCCAGCCTCAAATCCTGGGGTTTACAGACAGGCGGATGGAATCAAAGATAGAACCAAAGTTATGGCTTCCAAAGGCACTTGTGACTTACAGCTTACATATAATGAAACACAATTTAGCAGTTTCCCCTTTGTGGGCAAATTAAGGAGAGGGGGGGGGGGGGTTCCAGTGAGACTCACTAAAGGATTATGGTCTTCACAGAACTTTAGAGCACTCATTAGGTCTATACATTGATAAGGGGGGGGGGGGGCTCACTACAGGATTACGGTCTTCACAGAACTCAAGAGCACTCATTAGGCCTTTACATTTATACAAAAATACATCAACATTGACTGTCTAATCTTTGAAAACTGTTTTTGTTATCAGGCTTCCCTCCTATTTTAATCTGATGTCCATTTTTTAAATTGATTGTATGATAATGTTAATAATTATAATAATAATAATAATAATAATACGAATAAGAATAATAATAATAATAATAATAATAATAATAATAATAATAATAATAATAATAATAATAATAATAATAATAATAATAATAATAATAATAATAATAATAATAATAATAATAATAATAATAATAATAATAATAGTAATGGACGTTGATATTGCGCAGTCTCTAAACGAGATATATTCTGCGTATTATTATATCATGCCTGCATTATTTTGAGTTAAGTCTTTAAATTTGTCTAATCATGTTTGAATGTCTAAAAGGTCTTATTTGGTGGCTTTCATGTCCACAGCATTTGATATAGCTGGTAAACCATTCCCTTTTACATTGTTGACTAAACAGTTTCATGATTTTATGTTTAAGGCAATGCCAGCTAAAATGACACTTGTGGGCTCAATTTCATACAGCTGCTTAGGCCCCAAGCACAAAATAATAGCTAAGCACACTTTATAAGTCATACTTACCAGAACAATGTCACCAGCCTAAATACCTTGTCACACATGTACAATCAGTGACTGGTCCCCTGCCTATGTTGGTTTTATTTTCGCAATATTTTCTGCTTAAGCAGCTCTGTGAAAGTTGGCCCTGTTTGTAATGTCTACAACCCCCGACGAATTGTGAATTGAAAAGATTCCATATTTATTTGTTTCTGTACTTTTGTCAATGGCAATCATATAATGGAAATATAGAACATGATAACTTTCATTGTATATTTAAAGAGAATGTTTATTTTGCTGTGATTGTATTTCACTATCGTGGGGTAGATTTTTCTATGAATTGTTATAATGGCAAAAAGGTCTTCTTCAGAGAAAACAGTCAAAAGTGACTGGAACTTTAGGATCAGTAAAATGTATCTGTTTTTGTAAGTTTTAATAGATGTTAAGTTGTTTTTGTAAGTTGTAAGAAAAATATGTGAATTTTATTTTGAAGTGAAACTGATTATACTAAAATGTTAGTCAGCAAGAAATGCAATTGTTTTTAGATCGAAACGAATAACACACCAGAACGTGTTGTTGGTGCTCACTGTTTCGAATTACATCAAAAAGGCTGTAAAATGTACCATTGGTTACTTCCATTTATATTAAGTCAAACAATAATTATCCTCTGGAAGCAAGTTTTAACTTGCTCCTCTGGAAGCAAGTTTTAACTTGCTTCCAGAGGATAATTATTGTTTGACTTAAAAGTTTTCTGAAAGTGAAGATGAAACACTTGTTGACATGTACTGGGGTGTAGTGAGCTTAGATTTGCGCAGACTTAACATTTTTTTTAATTGATAGTTCATCACACTCACATCACTCTGTCTGTTTTATTTATGATCAACATGCAATGCAAAACTAAGCCTTGTAAATTCGTCCCAACAAATGGAAGTAAATGTCGGTCAGAAGAAAAACCTCAAAATTTGATTTCAGGGAATTTCCAGTGGTGTATTATAAAGTCTCCTCAAGAAAGTGTACAAATTCATTGTCTATGGTGTTCATATCAAATTGATAAGGTCTTATTTCCGAAGAATCTCAATGTGTGCAAATGTTTGTACAATATAGCTGTTTGTTTAAAAACAATATGCACAAATCTGTAAACAAAGTTGATAACACACTGCTCTATAGTTGCAAGGGTCGTGGGTTCGAATCCCACCCGAGTAATATGCCTGTGATATTTTTTTTCACAGGACTCGGGGGGGGGGAAGTACTGAGTAAACAGTGCTAACACACATCGGTGTACGGGAACAAACCAAAATTAATGAAGTTGATGAAATACAAATCATGGGTAATTTCTTACAATATCAGGGCCTAATTTCATGGAGCTGCTTTAGTATAAAATATTGCTTAACATAATTATGTCTGCTTATCAGAAACGAGCAGAATACCACTCACAAATTGTACATGTGGCATGGCAGTTCAGCTGGTAACCTTATTCTAGTAAAAAATAATTTTGTTATGCTTAGCTACCCTTGTGCGTGAGCAGCTCTATGAAATTTAGCCTTTGCGGCTACGTCTGGAGTCATGAACAATTTTTTTTAATTTTCTTTTAATAATCTTAAGACTTCTTAAACGGCAAACATTACCAGAATCATAAATGGTTAGCCGGTAGTCTGTTGTATATTGGCTGGCAATGTTTCCTTGCACAAAACTTCCATTGATTTAAATTTCGATTCTAATTTATTGAAATTCTCAATTTATTTTTCAGTCAGAGTAACCGGCCTTTCCCCCCTGGTTTAGACGTCCTGTTTATTTTTGCCAGTTATTTTTTATTTATTTTTTGTAAAAGTGTAAATCATTGTTGTTAAATTGCAGTATTATTATAGAGAGATCTCTTTGTGTATCCATATTACTGTTTCTTCTTATTTTCATATTTAAATTATCTTTTTTTTTTTCACTAAAAAATAATGTATAAAACAAAAATGCACATGACGTACCACCATTTGGCACCTATGTGTTTTTAATATTTAATGACAGTGACATTATCAACAGGGATATTTAATCAAAACTTATGAGTAACTTTTAATATATTCTACTTCTGCTGTACATGTGAGTCTTTAACTGTAGAAAGCACTGAGAAAGGGCGCAGATTACTGCTAGCATTTTATTCCCAAGCTCTCTACCTTTGATTTGATCATGCAATGACTTCAAAGCCGCTCCTACAGCCTGGAGCAGTGAATTGGTCTGCAAATGAAGGGTCTGTGTACTTTGTGTAAGACATAAAACGCAATGTCCACAGATGAATATTAAACTCATACAGTTTGAAGATAATAAGATGGTACAAAATATTGCTTGCTGAGGCGCTGTGAAACAAGTCACGGAAATTATTTTCGCATGTAAAACGTATTTTCGTGAAATTGTTTTACTCATTTCTCAAAAACTGAAGCACCTCAACAAGTATTATTTTAGGAAAGCTTTCTACTATCACTATCTTCAAACGATGTGAGTTTAATGTAAATGTGTGGACATTGTGTTTTCTGTGACAAGTACCCAAATCCTACAAAACGTATAACCATAGGCCCTACTCGGAGACGGTGACTAATTGTAACTCTTCCTATATGGCGAGTCGATCGCAGTATTGGCGAAAATAAGTGAGATGGTTGTGTATTTCAGAGAGGAATTTAGCACATTAATCTGTAGTCTTTCTGAGCAGTAGCTGTGTATGTAGGTATGTACAGCGTATGCTTTTCTTAATATATTGTCAGCTGACATTAACTATTAAGAATACCAGTGTATTTATCTATTTTTGTTAATACGTTTCCTACTGTATAATAAAATGAAGCCATACTAAAGTGATACAATGTAGACGATGCTCGCGTTGAGAACTACTTAATATTTAAAGATGAACAGTGTATGTAATTGTCCTAAACAGGTGTTTATAAGTGAACTTTTTTTTTTTTTTTTTTGCAATTTTGTTGTTGTTTACTGCAACGACAGAATCGATTACTTAACTGCATACTTGTATAAAACTCTGGAAGTAAACTGTGACTAATGTAACGTAACTTGGCCTGTAAATTGACAATAAACTTGTGTATGTGATATCGTTGTTTCCTTGTTTATTTGTTTTCTATTTCCATTCATAAAACTGTCATAACACACAAGGTAATACTAAACCATATTATGTTTGATAGTATTGTGTTTTATGGGTGTGTCGAGATAGACCAGTGAAGTAGGGGGTTGGGTCGTATTCCATTCATATTTTCAGCATGGAAATAAACGTTCAAAGATCGGGTTCTTTACCTATGGGGGTTGATGCCTTTGTAGGGACACACGAAATTGAAACTACTTTATGGAGAAGCCATTAACTTAAAGGCAGTGGACACTATTGGTAATGACTCAACATAAGTATTGGCATAAAACCCTACTTGGTAACGAGTAATGGGGAGAGGTTGGTGGTATAAAACATTGTGAGAAACAGCTCCCTCTGAAGTGACCTAGTTTTGGAGAAAGAAGTAATTTTCCACGTATTTGATTTCGAGACCTCAAGTTTAGAACTTGAGGTCTCGAAATCAAGCATCTGAAAGCACACAACTTTGTGTGACAAGGGTGTTTTTTTTCTTTCATAGTTATCTCGCAACTTCGATGACCGATTGGGCTCAAATTTTCACAGGTTTGTTATTTTATGCATAATGTTGAGATTCACCAAGTGAGAAGACTGGTCTTTGACAATTACCAATAGTGTCCATTGTCTTTAACTCAACTCGATAAACCGCGCCGTCTGTTGGCGGGTAGGCCTATAAACACAGATTTTTAAAATCAGATAAAATCGCCAGGGGTAAGACTTGCATTTTTCATGAAATTTGTCTCAAATCATATAAAATCGCAATTGGGTGAAAGCCTTGCATTTTTGATGAAACTGGTCTAAAATCAGATAAAATTGCATGGGGTAAGACTTGCATTTTTCATGAAATTTCGCTAAAATCAGATAAAATCGCAAGGGGTAAGCCGTGCAATTTTGATGAAATTGGGCTAAAACCAGATAAAATGCAAGGGGTTTGAAACGGGCTTCAGTGAAGTTCGAACAGGGTTCAGTTCCATTAAAAGCCCACCTCTAACCACATGGGTTGCGGTACCCTTAGCCGTCCGTAGAGATAATGCAGTCTTGTGTATCGGGATTGATCCGTTAGAATAATTGACTAGCTTCAAAATGGCGACTAAGGCCTTAATGTTTTGTAAACATTCCCCTTACGCGAAATGCCATGGTTTCATCATTTACTTCCGAAATACAAAGGAAGGGAAGTGAACGTTGCAACTCACTTGACCAGCAACTCCAGCAAAAAGGTTAGTTATTTCTTTCGAGTAGGCCTACGTCATCAGTTCGAAAGTCGCCTTTAATAATGACGTATAAAAACAGGACCGATACCGATGGATATCATTGCATTATTTTTCACTTATTCTTAAGAAGCGAACCGTAGCCTGTGTGGTAAGTGTTGGGCCTTCATTGGTCAAGTCCCGAGTTCGATTCCCGCTGCCACCAGTATTTTTTTTCTTTTTCTAAGTCATAATGCAATTCATTATTTAAGTAGTGTTTAAAATCGCCTCCTAACACCAACGGGCACTGTGGCGACATAGTGCACTGGATCGTTCGCTTGCGTGCGTTCCAGAGCTGGGAGACCCGGTTCGAATCCCGCCCCGTACCAAAGGGACATGACTTTTACTGCTAGCACCAGTAAGTGATTGGGGTCCGTCATGTCTCTCCCCAAATTAGGGTAGGATGATTATTCCGGGTCGGAAAGTAAAGGAGGGGCCGGGACTAGCCATCCCTTAAGGGTTCTAATGGGTGATCACCACGCTGGTTTCGATCAGACTTTGAGTCCCCTGAATGCCTGGTCTTCACTCTAACTAACTTTCTGCACAAATTTGTTTTAACTTCAAAATGCTTTTTAAACATATTGACTATTTATTATTTTAAGGTTTTCTTTCCGCTTATTTTAATGCCAGGCGGTCGTAACAATTTCAAGGCTGAAAACAACTAATGAAAAGATGTGTTTGAAGATGTTGCCAAATTCTTTATTTTACCAAATCACGTGGTTTTTAAGGGATTGGGTCAGAGGAGACAAACATTATTTCCCGGAGTCAACTTATATCCGTAAGCTTCAAGATGAAGAACATATTGAAGTTCCAACAACCCCCGTAAAAAATGCAAGGCTTACCCCTTGCGATTTTATCAAATGTTAGCCCAGATTCATCAAAAATGCAAGGCTTACCCCTTGTGATTTTATCAAATTTTAGCCCAGATTCATAAAAAATGCAAGGCTTACCCCTTGCGATTTTATCAAATTTGTCATCCAAAATGCAAGGCTTACCCCCTTGCGATTTTTTGTAATTTTAGCCCAGACTCGTCAAAAAAGCAAGGCTTACCCCTTGCGATTTTTTGTAATTTTAGCCCAGATTCATCAAAAATGCAAGGCTTACCCCTTACGATTTTATCAAATTTTAGCCGAGATTCGTCAAAAATGCAAGGCTTACCTTTTGCGATTTTATCAAATTTTAGCCCAGATTCATCAAAAATGCAAGGCTTACCCTGTTGCGATTTTATCAAATGTTAGCCCAGATTCATAAAAAATGCAAGGCTAACCCCTTGCGATTTTATCAAATTTGTCATCAAAAATGCAAGGCTTACCCCTTGCGATTTTATCTTTTTTAGCACAGATTTATTAAAAAAGCAAGGCTTACCCCTTGCGATTTAATCTAATTTTAGCACAGATTCATCAAAAATGCAAGGCTTACCCTTTGCGATTTTATCAAATGTTAGCCCAGATTCATCAAAAATGCAAGGCTTACCCCTTGCGATTTTATCAAATTTTAGCCCAGATTAAAAAAAAATGCAAGGCTTACCCCTTGCGATTTTATCAAATTTGTCATAAAAAATGCAAGGCTCACCCCTTGCGATTTTTTGTAATTTTAGCCCAGACTCGTCAAAAAAGCAAGGCTTACCCCTTGCGATTTTATCAAATTTTAGCCCTGATTCGCAAAAATGCAAGGCTTATCCCTTGCGATTTTATCTAATTTTAGCCCAGATTCGTCAGAAAAGCAAGTCTTACCCCTTGCAATTTTATCTAATTTTAGTGCTGACCAGATTCATCAAAAATGCAAGGCTTACCCCTTGTGATTTTATCAAATTTTAGCCCAGATTCAAAAAAAAAAAAGGGCTTACCCCTTGCGATTTTATCAAATTTGTCATAAAAAATGCAAGGCTTACCCCCTTGCGATTTTTTCAAACTTTAGCCCAGATTCATCAAAAATGCAAGGCTTACCCCTTACGATTTTATCAAATTTTAGCCGAGATTCGTCAAAAATGCAAGGCTTACCTTTTGCGATTTTAGCCCAGATTCATCAAAAATGCAAGGCTTACCCTGTTGCGATTTTATCAAATGTTAGCCCAGATTCATAAAAAATGCAAGGCTAACCCCTTGCGATTTTATCAAATTTGTCATCAAAAATGCAAGGCTTACCCCTTGCGATTTTATCTTTTTTAGCACAGATTTATTAAAAAAGCAAGGCTTACCCCTTACGATTTTATCAAATTTTAGCCGAGATTCGTCAAAAATGCAAGGCTTACCTTTTGCGATTTTATCAAATTTTAGCCCAGATTCATCAAAAATGCAAGGCTTACCCTGTTGCGATTTTATCAAATGTTAGCCCAGATTCATAAAAAATGCAAGGCTAACCCCTTGCGATTTTATCAAATTTGTCATCAAAAATGCAAGGCTTACCCCTTGCGATTTTATCTTTTTTAGCACAGATTTATTAAAAAAGCAAGGCTTACCCCTTGCGATTTAATCTAATTTTAGCACAGATTCATCAAAAATGCAAGGCATACCCTTTGCGATTTTATCAAATGTTAGCCCAGATTCATCAAAAATGCAAGGCTTACCCCTTGTGATTTTATCAAATTTTAGCCCAGATTCATCAAAAATGCAAGGCTTACCCCTTGCGATTTTATCAAATTTGTCATCAAAAATGCAAGGCTTACCCCTTGCGATTTTTTGTAATTTTAGCCCAGACTCGTCAAAAAAGCAAGGCTTACCCCTTGCGATTTTATCAAATTTTAGCCCAGATTCGTCAAAATGCAAGGCTTATCCCTTGCGATTTTATCTAATTTTAGCCCAGATTCGTCAGAAAAGCAAGTCTTACCCCTTGCGATTTTATCTAATTTTAGTGCTGACCAGATTCATCAAAAATGCAAGGCTAATACCCCTTGCGATTTTATCAAATTTTAGCCCAGATTAAAAAAAAAAAAAGGCTTACCCCTTGCGATTTTATCAAATTTGTCATAAAAAATGCAAGGCTCACCCCTTGCGATTTTTTTGTAATTTTAGCCCAGACTCGTCAAAAAAGCAAGGCTTACCCCTTGCGATTTTATCAAATTTTAGCCCTGATTCGTCAAAAATGCAAGGCTTATCCCTTGCGATTTTATCTAATTTTAGCCCAGATTCGTCAGAAAAGCAAGTCTTACCCCTTGCGATTTTATCTAATTTTAGTGCTGACCAGATTCATCAAAAATGCAAGGCTTACCCCTTGTGATTTTATCAAATTTTAGCCCAGATTCAAAAAAAAAAAAGGGCTTACCCCTTGCGATTTTATCAAATTTGTCATAAAAAATGCAAGGCTTACCCCCTTGCGATTTTTTCAAACTTTAGCCCAGATTCATCAAAAATGCAAGGCTTACCCCTTGCGATTTTATCAAATTTTAGCCCAGATTCGTCAGAAAAGCAAGTCTTACCCCTTGCGATTTTATCTAATTTTAGTGCTGACCAGATTCATCAAAAATGCAAGGCTTATACCCCTTGCGATTTTATCAAATTTTAGCCCAGATTCGTCAGAAAAGCAAGTCTTACCCCTTGCGATTTTATCTAATTTTAGTGCTGACCAGATTCATCAAAAATGCAAGGCTTATACCCCTTGCGATTTTATCAAATTTTAGCCCAGATTAAAACAAAATGCAAGGCTTACCCCTTGCGAGTTTATCAAATTTGTCATAAAAAATGCAAGGCTTACCCCTTGCGATTTTTTGTAATTTTAGCCCAGACTCGTCAAAAAAGCAAGTCTTACCCCTTGCGATTTTATCTAATTTTAGTGCTGACCAGATTCATCAAAAATGCAAGGCTTATACCCCTTGCGATTTTATCAAATTTTAGCCCAGATTCATCAAAAATGCAAGGCTTACCCCTTGCGATTTTATTAAATTTTAGCCCAGATTCATCAAAAATGCAAGGCTTACCCATTGCGATTTTATCAAATTTTAGCCCAGATTCGTCAAAAATGCAAGGCTTACCCCTTGCGATTTTATCTAATTTTAGCCCAGATTCGTCAGAAATGCAAGGCTTACCCCTTGCGATTTTTTCAAATTTTAGCCCAGATTCATCCAAAATGCAAGGCTTACCCCTTGCGATTTTATCAAATTTGTCATAAAAAATGCAAGGCTTACCCCTTGCGATTTTTTGTAATTTTAGCTTAGACTCGTCAAAAAAGCAAGGCTTACCCCTTGCGATTTTATCAAATGTTAGCCCAGATTCATCAAAAATGCAAGGCTTACCCCTTGTGATTTTATCAAATTTTAGCCCAGATTCATCAAAAATGCAAGGCTTACCCCTTGCGATTTTATCAAATTTGTCATCAAAAATGCAAGGCTTACCCCTTGCGATTTTTTGTAATTTTAGCCCAGACTCGTCAAAAAAGCAAGGCTTACCCCTTGCGATTTTAACAAATTTTAGCCCAGATTCGTCAAAATGCAAGGCTTATCCCTTGCGATTTTATCTAATTTTAGCCCAGATTCGTCAGAAAAGCAAGTCTTACCCCTTGCGATTTTATCTAATTTTAGTGCTGACCAGATTCATAAAAAATGCAAGGCTTACCCCTTGTGATTTTATCAAATTTTAGCCCAGATTCAAAAAAAAAAAAGGGCTTACCCCTTGCGATTTTATCAAATTTGTCATAAAAATTGCAAGGCTTATACCCCTTGCGATTTTATCAAATTTTAGCCCAGATTCATCAAAAATACAAGGCTTACCTTTTGCGATTTTGTCAAATTTTTGCCCAGATTCGTCAAAAATGCAAGGCTTACCCCTCGACGACAATTTGGACACTTTATATCTAATCAGGTTTGAGCCCATTTTGACAAAGAATCGAGACTTGAAATTGTACCCAACTTAGCCCAATATCTATTTATTATTTATTTATACAATTCTTCGGACAATACAAACGTTCTACAAGCAAGCCTGGGCCGTCCAGGGAAAGGCAAAAGTCACAAAAACTGTCATCAAAACAGATGTGCCCTCCCAGACCTTGCTCGTAAAAAGGTAAAAACGTAAACACTAAACACAGAATTCTAATAATTGTTGTGAAAATTAAAACAAAAGATGGCAAGTAAAGAATTACACGAACGATATAAGAACCGCCACATCAAAAGAAAGGCCACTATAACAGCACTTTAAATATATTGCTTTTTAGCTTAGAACAATAATATCGACAACAAACCAAAGCTAAACCCATAAGGGTTTTGTCCAAAATCAACCAAAGAGAAAAGCGAATACTGGTGATCATTTGATAAAACCAAGAAAAGGGGAAAACTTTAATTAACAATCATATTTCGGAGACGGCGCTGTTCACTAAACATTCCAGTACATTATCACTTCGAAACTCGTCTTTTTCTGACCGCTCCGATGCATTACAATGCATTATTTCTCAGTTAAGTACATAAAGGAACCGTAGCCTATGCGGTTAGAGGAGGGCTTTCATTGGTACTGACCCGGGTTCGAATCCCAATGCTACCAGTATTTTTCTTTTACTAAGTCGGCATAGCAGTTCATTATTTAAGTAGTGTTTAAAATCACCTCCTAACACCAACGGGCACTGTGGCGACACGGTGCACTGGATCGTTCGCTTGCGTGCGTTCCAGAGCTGGGAGACCCGGTTCGAATCCCGCCCCGTACCAAAGGGACATGACTTTTACTGCTAGCACCAGTAAGTGATTGGGGTCCGTCATGTCTCTCCCCAAATTAGGGTAGGATGATTATCCCGGGTCGGAAAGTAAAGGAGGGGCCGGGACTAGCCATCCCTTAAGGGTTCTAATGGGTGATCACCACGCTGATTTCGATCAGACTTTGAGTCCCCTGAATGCCTGGTCTTCACTCTAACTAACTTTCTGCACAAATTTGTTTTAACCCAAGGACAGTTTTTTGGATTTTATTTTTATCAACGATACATCACCTTTTTCAATTAACTTCAAGGAAAATAATTGGAGAGAAAAGGTATTCGAGGCTGAAAAATTTCAACAACATTTACATTATAATTACTAACTTTGTGGCATCGTTATGTAGATAAATAATCAATATTCTTAGAAAGTTGACAAGATATTTAAATTACTCCTGGCCCTTCCAAGCTCCCTTCATAATATCAGGCAATGTCACCCAATTTAAGAAAAAAGCAAGGGTAAGTTTTGGCGCCTTTTTTTCTGTCCTCGAACACCTGAGTTACATGTGCTTGATTGATACATGGTATTGGAGTTGGTTAAAAACTGACACTTGATAGATTCGCTAGACGTTAGTCTTGCATTGATTGTCAAAATATACTAAAATAATATAAACCGCAAGAGGGTATTCTTCGAAGATGTTCTAAAATTTATATAAAAACAAAGGGGTACAAAATGCAATTTCGTTGAAAATAAGCTGAGTTTTGATAACATCACAAAGGAGTAAACTTATAGTTTAGCACTTTCGTCAAAAATGGGCTGACATTGAATTAAATCGCAAAATTGATAAAATTTACAATGGGTAAACCTTGGATTTTGTCAAAAACGGGCTAAAATTTGATACAATCACAATGGCCAAGCCTTGCATTAATTTTTATCAAAAATGGGCTTAAATTTGCAAAATCAAAAGGGATAAATAAGCCTTGCATTTTTTTGTCAAAAGGGTGCTGAACTTGGATAAAATTGCAAGGGGTAAACCTTGCACTTTTGTAAAAAATTGGCTGAATTTTGATAAAATCACCTTGCGTTTTTGTAAAAAGAATTTGCTGAAGTTGGTTAACATCACAAGAGATTTCTTCAAAAATGGGCTGAAATTTGACACAATCTCAAGGGGTGCATTTTTGTCATAGCTTGGCTGATATGGGATAAAATCGCACTGTGTGAGCCTTACAATTTCGTCAAAAAATGTGCTGGAATTGGATAAAATCACAATATTAGAGGAAAACATTGCATTTTCTTCAATAATGGGCTGATATTTGATGAAATTTCAAGGATTAAACCTTGCAATTTGGTAAAAATTGCCAAAAACACCAGAGGTAAGCCTTGCTTTTTACCTCAAATGGGCTGAAATTGGAAAAAATCACAAGGTGTAATAAGCCTGGCAATTTCGGCAAAAATGGGCTGAAACTGGATTCAATCAAAAAGGATGTAAGCCAAACTTGCATCATAAATGGGCTGAAATTACAGGGGTAAACTTTGCAATTTCGTCAAAAACTGGCGGAAATTGGATACGGTCACAAAAGGTAAGCCTTGCATTTTTGTAAATAATTGGCTGAAATTTGATAAAATCAATATAGGGTTTAAAGGCAGTGGACACTATTGGTAAGTACTCAAAATAATTATTGGCATAAAACCTTTCTTGGTGACGAGTAATGGGGAGAGGCTGATGGTATAAAACATTGTGAGAAACAGCTCCCTCTGAAGTGCCATAGTTTTCGAGAAAGAAGTAATTTTCCACGAATTTGATTTCGATGCCTCAAGTTTAGAACTTGAGGTCTCGAAATCAACCATCTAAACGCACACAACTTCGTATTGCAAGGGTTGTTTTTCTTTCATTATTATCACGCAACTTCGATGACCGATTGAGCTCAAATTTTCACAGGTTTGTTGTTTTATGCATAGATAGACCAACTGTGAAGGCTAATCTTTGACAATTACCAATAGTGTCCACTGCCTTTAACCTTGCACTGTCGTCTTAAATGGGCTTAAATTTGATAACACAACAATTTCGCCCAAAATATGCTGACAATTGATAAAACCACTGCTTTTGTCAAAAATTGGCTAAAATTAAATTAAATCACAATTTTTTTTGTCAAAAAGCTGCTGAAATTGGAAAAAATCACAAGGGATAAACCTTGCACTTTCGCCAAAAATGGTGAGCGTGGCACAGTCGCCGTGTGTGACGTGTGTGCAAGGGGTCAGTAGCCCAAGTTTATAGAGCCACGGTCCACGGAGGAGGCAACTGTTGTGGGTGCCTATGTTGATCTCATCTTTCTGAGACAGCTAGATGGTTCCGGAATCAAGTGGTACCGACACCGGAGCATGTGACGGAACACCTCCTTGAAGTGCGGGTGTTTCACCCCGTAAATGACGGGGTTGACGGCACTGTTGAAGATGATGAACGCCCCAGTCCACGGGATGACCGGATCGCTGGGCGGTATCATCAGAGCGATGGCGAAGGGGGCCAGACAGGCAATAAAGGCGCACACCACAAGGAAGAGATTCTTGGTGATCTGTACCTGTCTCTTGCTGAAGCTTCCCGCTGGTTTCTTCTGTAGTTGAGTGCTGCTGGCACTGGAGGCATTGGAAGTTCCCTCCATCTCGATTCCCTTCCCCATCATCTTCTTCATGTGGCCTGTGATGTGGCGGTAGATCTTGAAGTAACAGACAAACAGGATGATGAGTGGAATTGGGTAGATGAGAGCAGATCCCAACGAACTAAAGAGATCGCTAGATTCAGCCGAGGTGTCTTGAGTACAAGTCTTGTACTTGTCAGAGTAACCCCATTTACCGATACCAAAGAGTGGAAGGGAGCAGAGTAATGCTGGATAGAGCCACGTAAATACTAACATGGCTGCTATCTTCTTAGGTGTGTAGATGGAGTGGTAAGTGTCAATGGATCTAGTGATGAGCACGAACCGGTTAATGGAGATGGCAGCCAGGTTCATGATGCTACATCCAATACTGGTAAACCCAATAGCAGCTGCGACAGAGCAGACCTCCTCTGGCATCGGCCAGCCCGTCATGCTGAACAGAGCCACCGCGGTAAACGGTGCCGTAAGACAAGTCACCAGGTCGGTTGTAGCCAAGTTGACGACGAAGGCATTGGTGCGGGTCTGGAGCTTCTTTGATAAGACAACGGCCAGAATCACCCAGACGTTCCCTACGAAGCCAGACAAGGCCACGAAGCAGACGAGGCTGCCGATGATGGCTCGCTGCGTGTAGTCCTCAAAGCGGAAGGTTCGACCGTCCCCCATAGTGGTAGACGTCCCATACGGGGTGGTAAAACTTGTGCTTTCAAACATGTTCGTTAAATGTTCCCCTGATGTCATCAGGCTGGAGGAAGTTTCATCAGTCAATTTCCCGGACAAGGTACTGACGATAAACGTGTCATTTTCCACCGCGGAGATTGTGGTAGAGTCATTTGCCATTGTGTGCATTAAGTGGGTTGCAACGACTAGAAGACAGAAGTAATGTTGAAGGTTCGTCTTTAGACCCCGGCAGGACTATACTCGTACAACAGAGATACCTGTTGAGAATAAATTCAGGATAAACAAGTTTTAATTTATAAACGGGATTCTAAATCAACTGCAAGGCGACATCAAAATTGTACTACATGCTCACTGGAATTAGTATAGCAGTGATGAACCTCGAAATTCGAACTGATCTGATGTGAAATAAATCACAGAAACTTGAGTTTTATTTCAACTTTCATTATTGGGGAAACTTTACGAAGGTCCAACCGAACTGAGTGAATTGAGCACCATAGAGTTAGTAAACACAATCAAAAGTGGAAATTCCTTGAAAGTTTTCAGCGATAGGCCTACCTGAGTTCCAAATCGGCTTACTAGCATTGAACTACAATCAACTACTCGGTCCAGCATTTTTATGTACATGTTGTTTACTATGTTTTTTGTTCGGTAGTCTGGTTTGAAAAAAGGGTATTTCCCTTTTTTTGCCAGAATTTTTCCCTCATCAGACCGTCAAACTACATTAAGTTTGCAAAAGAGTGAACCTTTCGGACAACACGCTTTGAATTAAAGTTATCAGTAGAATACGTTCGAGTGAGTCTATTACAGGTTATTATGTCATAGAACCTAAACTAAGAGAAATCTTACCGTTTTTTACCGGATTCTCAGTATTTCTAGAACTGCTCGGCAAAGGCACGATTTTTCTTTACCCTCTCTGTGGGTGTATTTCAATAGAGTATGACTAATGCATTCATTTCTTTAAAAGTGCAGTCATGTGTTTGCATTTTCGCAATGCAAACTATAATCTAAATTTGATTTCATCAGGTCATTGAGTAGCAGTAGTCATAATAAAAATACGAAATAAAAACCCGGGCCTATAACAAAGGATTTGAAGAATGGTTGCAGACGTATAACGGTATTTTGTTTAGTGTGTCCTACTTGTGTTTTCGAGAACAACGCTTCAGCAACTCGATCAGGCTCTCGGGGCCACTGACTTGCGACCAAATAGAGTGTTTCAACAATATTAACATGAGATCATTTTTTGGTACGTCCCCAAATAGACCCAATTGAAGTTCTGCATTACTAATGGATAATTACCAGAATTCTGACAAGATTTCGCGTCATTTTAGCTCAGACCCCGGGCCCAATTATTGAGTTGGACAGTGGGAATTTTTTCCAAGACTCAGAGTAATTTTTCAACAAACACTGGGACAAAGTATACTTAAATTCCGGGTCAAAGACTCTGGGTCATGTTGACCAAACTCTGGGTTATGTTGACCAAGCCGCTAATGGACCCTTCCCATGAAATATGCTAATTACATTCACGCATGCGTACAGACCCTGTTGGTTGGCAAACGCTATAGAGTTGTGCACTGAGCAGACGCGCAATCGCGTCTGCGTCACGCAGCCATTAGTCGTGTACAAAACCGCGCGATGTTCACTCATTTTGCTAACCAAAACGTTTGTGCGCACGCGCTATGTGCAATTTACATATTTCATGGGAAGGGTCTATTGATCTATTGACTTAAACTTCCTGAAGTTAACTTGAGTTTTATTTCAACTTTCATTCAACTCACTCTGTGATTTAATTCACAGAGTTCCTTCTATTTGGGTCACGTCAACAGCTAACAAAGGTTTCAGTGCCATACATTTCCTTCGGTGATGCTCGGATAGCTCCCTCGCTGAAAGCTCGGAACTTAGGGGTTATTTTTGATTCATTGATGACACTCAGCCACACATCAACAATATGTTCGTCTATCATCATATCACATCAGCAATATAGGTAAGATTCGCAAGTACTTGGACAAAAGTGCCACTGAAAAAGGTCATTTATGCATTTGTTACTTCTCGTCTTGACAACGACAATGCTCTTCTCTACAGTCTTCCTACCCAACATGATTTCCCGACTTCAACGGCTCCATTGTCCGCATTGTGACACTGTCTAGAAAATCCTGTTCTATCACCCCCATTCTGAAACAACTACATTAATTGGCTCCTTTAATAGCAAAAAAGGGGTTATTCGATACGATCAATAACGACAGAGACTGGGCTCCAGCCGTCGTGTATCTTTACAGGCATTTATGAATTGGAATAAAAGGGAAATTACCCGTTCTTAAACTGTCGTTTAAAACCTTGCAGGGTCGTGGCAGTGCGATAAAGGCTCTCGCCCTCGGCTCGGGCCTTTATCACACGGCCACAAACCTGCCTGTTTTTAAAGGAACACGTTGCCTTGGATCGGTCGAGTTGGTCTTTAAAAAGTGTTTGTTATAAAATGCATGTGTAGAAAGATGCTGTAAAAGTAGAATACAATGATCCACACAAACATGCCTCGAAATTGCACGGTTTTCCTTTTACCTCGTCGACTAACACAGTCGGCCATTTATGGGAGTCAAATTACTCCTATAAATGGCCGATCGTGTTAGTTCGCACAGTAAAAGGAAAACCACGCAATTTCGAGGCAAACTTGTGTGGATCATTGTATTCTACTTTTAACACATCTTTCCAACCATATACATTTAATAACAAACGGTTACAAACGCTTTTTTATAGACCAACTCGTCCGATCCAAGGCAACGTGTTCATTTAACTCGTCGCTCCTTTTATTCCCTTACTGGTGTGATGGTGGAGGGTAACACTGTGCCTGAAAAAAAAAAAAAAATCCCAAAATGGTTGGGTTCAATAAGGATTGTACAGCAGTAAGACAGGGACGAAGTCTGTAGGTGTTGATCTTACTCTTAACTAAGAGCAGTTACGAGAAAAGTTAACTGCATATATAGTCCTACTGCCGATATTGTAATTATGAATGAATACATAATTTTACATGCGTCTGCAATGAGCGCAACTCGAGAGCTGGACGTAACTAAAAAGTGGGCAATTGCCAGTGTGTTTTTCGTGTGTTATTTGTGGGTAGCATTACACGAAAAGGAATATTATCTGATGATATGGAATTGCTATTTCAAGATTTAAGTGCTGCTTTAAATGGATTAAATAGAAAATGGACACTGCTTATTAGGCCAGAATAAGTTAATATTTTATTCAAAAGACACCGTGCTTTAATAGGCCAGAATAATTGAATCGTTTTTTTTAAGACTTCGTTTGTTTCAATTAAAATTGAATGGACCAAAAGTCACCATCACACGGAGTACTAGATTGCGCTGTATGCCTATACGTACCTGGATGTAATAGCGGCTACACAGGTTGGGTTACATTGGTATCTTTCCAACCTTTCATTTCACGTGGACCCCGGATAGAATCCAGGAGCGACGCCTAGTTGCATCATTTGGATTGGCTGTTTAGTCCCTACTTATAGAAGAGTTTGCGGTAACACCATGTAATAACAATCTCCAGAAGACGATCAGAGCATACTGATCGAAACGTCGAGTTAACCCAACGGTTCTTTTCAGAACCACCCCAACTCATTTAGAGATTGTTATTACATGGTGTTACCGCAAACTCTTCTATATCTTATCTCCACCATGCAAAGTTTCAAATCCTACTTAGTCCCTACTTGATCACTTCGGTTTTTCACAGGCCTCGATAACGAGAACGAAAACGAGGTAGTTAAAAATGCACGCTCCGATTGGTTGAATAAGCGTGGGCTTATTCTGCGTGGAGCACTTCAACCAATAGAATGCGTTCTCTTTGCGTCGTTTTCGTTATCGCTGCAGTGTGACTCGCCCTTTAAGCTCACATTTCGTTACCAACATCTCTACGCAGGAGTTCATCAGGTCTCCGGCTCATACGATTACTGTTATTCTAGAACCTAACATGTTAAATTTCTTAGCGACCATTTTAATATTGACAAGCTTCAGGGGGCCTGATCTTGTCAACGCAAAGAACAAGCCGGCCCTACTACACATCGGTGGACTGCTGCCGTTGTCGCCCAAGGATGGGTGGAGTCGCTTCGATGGGTACCCGGCGCTCCTTGGTGCTGAGCGTGCTATTGCTGATATCAACAGCAGAAGTGATGTGTTACCGGACTATGAACTCGTCCTACATATGGAAGACACTGAGGTATGTCTGTTTAAATTTATTGATGTCACAATCACATAGAGAGAAAAAAATGTTTGGAAACTCTATTTTTTTTTTTAAAGATCATTCAACCAAGCTTTGCTCAAAAACTGTTGTTTGTTTCTGGAAAAAATAAACTACAACAAATAATTAATAAAAAACGCAACATTTATCGTAAGCCTTAATAATGAAAAGAAAAAAACTCTCTGATTTTGAATTACCAATACCAAATTTCGAAAACACAATTTCTGTCTGAATTATAGTGTGATGCATAAATAAAATGGCAATAAGCTAGAAAAGTTGTGTTATTGCGTTAAAGCTATACATTTTCATTAATTTAAGATCATTATTTTGAATGTTTGAAGTTTTCCGGCCCATTTTGATGACCCGCGGGGTTTGATTACAAAACGTGCGCTGCAAAAAACTTCCGTTGAATTTGTACCCATGGTTGAAATATTGACTACATATTATTCCAAGTTATAATAACCTTATTACAATCAGAAATCTTAACAAAAAGGCTCGTCAAATAATATCTACAATTTTGTTTGGGGATTTTATAGAAAAAAAAAAAAACTCCCAACAAGTTACATTACTTTGTCAGTTTTTAAAATTGTTCACAATCTTATGCCATCTCGTGGCACAGCTTTGACACCATGCATTGGAATGTGCAATAGTTACGACCAACGTCGGTTCAATGCCGGCCCAATGGTGCGTATTGGCTAAAAAAAAGGTTTCTTACACCATTTTGCAAAATGTTGTGCAGCTACAAACCAGTATGGATTTTTTCAAAATTTTGTAAAACTTGATAATATAATTAAATTGGATAAAAAGCCTAACTAGCTGTTTCAAACAGTTTACCAACCAATAGGACCTATTGTGTGGACAAAAGTGTTCATTACCTGACGTTTCGACCATTACAGAGTCTGCCTCAAACGCAGCAAACATGAACAGGTAACTGTAACATAAGCAGGCGTTTTCAAAATTCTGTTGTCATTTAGCTGATGTATCAAAATAAATGCCTGGAGAGTAATTTAATAAATAATGAGAACAGAAGCAAATTAATTACCAACCCGACTTGATATTTAAAAAGGAGCTACATGCAAGTTGATGAACCTGATGGTACCGGCATTTTGAGAAACCGAACACTATTAAATTATTTTTATTTCGTGCTAAAATGTATACCTTCATTACTATTTTTAAATAGTATTTTTAAAATTTGGTTTTAATTAATTTTTAAGTTACTGCTGTTTTTTATTTTATTTTTATGGACAATTACACTTTATTGAAACGTACTTTTTTATCGAAGTAATTAAATTTAACATTAATTAATTTTTTTTTAAATGTTAAGGCGACTCTCCCCATCGCATATGTTAAACGAACTATAAGTAATTGTTTTTTTTGTGTGCAAAAACAGTTGCTGGCAGTATACCACAGCCAAACATCTACATTGGCCCGTTACTGGCGAGTACCGTGATGCTACTTTTACACTTGGGAGAATATTCTTGCGAATTATGAATATTTGAAATTCGCGATGAATAATTTGTCCAAAAGTTGCGATTTGATGGTGAATTTATGTTCTCGGTCGTCCCTCAACCTCTCTTTACCAATACGTTACGCATAATACGCACGCTTTACCGACAGTATCAAAGGCTTACCAAATGCTTACGCAAATCGATGGCGAATAATCGTCTTCACAACATTCGCTGAATGTACGGAAGTGCTTCGTATTGAACCTCTCACAGTGTGGCGAATGTTCTTGCGAAGATGAATATTTGAATTTCGCGTTGAATTCATCCAAATTGGCGGTTGGATAGTTAATATTTTCATCTCGAACTCATTCCTTTGATCGTCCTCGGTCGGCCCTCTCCTTAACAATCTTACGAATATATTACGAATGCTTACCAACGCTTGCCAATGCCTTTACGAACGTTGCTAACGCTTACGCACGCTTTTACTAACGTTACCAATGCTTGCGAAAATCGACGGCGAATGACCGTCTTCGCAACATTCGCTTAAATTTAGAAACCGGTTTCTAAATTAACCGATCTTCGTAAGGAGATGGGGAATAATTTGTCAACATTCCGAATTTGCTACTAACGCTTACGAAGACAGGTTGAATGTTGCGAAATTTGAGCGATTGTAAAATGCTTCCTTCCGATAGCATATTCGCTAGCATATTCGCCGTGTGAGAGCAGCATAAATTGACTGATCTTCGTAATGGGGAGAATGACTTGTGAACGTTGTGAATATTTTACCAATGCTTATGAAGACACGGTAAATGTTGCGAAGTTTGAGCGATTGTTAAATATTTCCGTTCGTAAGCACATTCGCTAGCAGATTCTCCCCAGTGTGAGAGTAGCATAAAGCCCGGTTCATACTTGCTGCGAATGCGAATGCGATGTGAATTTGACGTCACAACTTCTCTTTCGCTGCGATATTCGCAAGAGAGTTGCCCAACTCAACTCAGTGCGCATTTCGTTGCGAACTTGTGACGTCAACACTGGTATCGCAATCGCATTCGCAGGAATATGAACCGGGCTTAATACTGTGTGTTGTATTGGCCCCATACTGCTTGAGTGTTGGCTCATTTACAATTATTTGCACATTGGCAATTAATCGGCCCAGTACAGTTGCCATAACTCTCCCAGTACAGGCTCAATAACGTTCATGCCGATGCTGGCACTTCTGTATTTGGCCATTACAGTATGTCACTCTTGCCCAGAATTTGACAGCTACTGGCCAGATAATGCCCACAGCTGGCAGAAGGTTTGCCAATTTGCACATCGGCAATTAACCGGCCCATTACAGTTGACATAACTCTCCCAGTACAGGCCCAATAACATTTATGCCGATGCTGGCACTTCTGTATTGGGCCATTACAGTATGTCATATTGGCCCAAAATTGGTCAGCTAACGGCCAGATAATGCCACAGCTGGCAGAAGGTTTGCCATAATGCTTTTTGCACATCGGCATTTAAACGGCCCATTACAGTTGTCATAACTCACCCAGTACAGGTCAAATAACGTTCAGGTGATGCTGGTTATTCTGTATTGGGCCAACATATGCCACTATTTGCCCAGAATTGGCCCATAACTGGCAATATTGCTCACACTGTGTAACTAATACGTTAATTAATTAAATATATGTTTTCTATGATTTTGCTAAAATGGTGCGTCACTACAAAACCAGTACTGGCCCAGTGAATGGTTGTCTAGCATATAAATAAAATTGTGTGCCGTTACAAAACCAGTATTGGTCCATTAAAGGTTTCCACCATTTTCCGAATGGTGTGCCGCTATCGAAACCAGTATTGGCCCAATGCAGGTTTTCTAACATATTGCCAAAATATCGCACCGCTACAAAACCAGTATTGGCACCTTAAAGGTTCACACCATTAGCAGAAATGGTGTGCCGCTACAAAACCAGTATTGGCACAGAATGGGCTTTTCCATACCAATTTGACAAAACGGTGTGCAGCTACACAACAAGTATTGGCCAAATAGAGGTTTTCTACCCGTTTGCCAAAATGATGTGCCGCAAAACCAGTATTGGACTACCATTTTGACAAAATTTAAAGCCTTTCTTAAAATTCAACGAGGTCGTTCTACTGTCTACTGAAATACAGGGAGATTTACCCGTTGCGTTGGATCGACTGTACTTTGAGCTCCTCGGCAAGCCCCCAACCAAAGTAGCAATACTCGGACCTCTGTTATCTAAAATTGCTACGACAGTGGCGCTGGTAGTCGGCAGATGGAGTATTGTTGAGGTAGGTTTTAAGGATTAATGGGCATCTACTCCCTTCACAACCATGCGACATCCAAGTTCGCCCCGCTTTCGCGTTCCTATGAAGCATGAACCGGGCTTTATTCTGATTTTTGTTTTTCGTGAAACGAAACCTGATTTTAGTAAATAAATATAAAATGGAAGCTTAATGTTTCGAAATTACCAGATTACGGGAATCCATTGTATCTGCACACGACGACATAATATACCCACATGGTTCCTGCATCCAATGGCATGACGCGTTTATTTCGTTGTTTCAGAAGTCTACATACATGTATAGAGAACTTGTGTGCATCTGCTCAACGTCTTAAGCAGTGGACACTATTGGTAATTACTCAAAATAATTATTAGCATAAAACCTTACTTTGTAACGAGTAATGGGGAGAAGTTGATGGTATAAAGCATTGTGAGAAACGGCTCCCTCTGAAGTGATTTAGCTTTCGAGAAAGAAGTTATTTTGCACGAATTTGATTTCGAGACCTCAAGTTTAGAATTTGAGGTCTCGAAATCAAGCATCTGAAAGCTCACAACTTCGTGTGACAAGGGAGTTTTTCCTTTCATTATTATCTCGCAACTTCGACGACCGATTGAGCTCAAATTTTCACAGGTTGGTTATTTTATGTATATGTTGAGATACACCAAGTGAGAAGACTGGTCTTTGACAATTACCAATAGTGTCCACTGTCTTTAAATGGCGATTACGTTCAACTAATCTCACACTTGGACACATTTTTTTTTCGGTTTTGGGAATTTACTGGATGTGAACAGTAAACTAAACAGTAATTATATAATGGAAAGGTTTGCTAACACATTGTAATGACTATCTCTAGTGCTTCTGAAAAGAACCGTTGGTTTCAACTCGACGTTTCGATGAGTATGCTCTGATTGTCTTCTGTAGAGAGGACTTGTTGTTGTTCACTTTGTTCTTACAATGATAAATTCTTGATATCCAGATTACCCCCGGTGCATCCAGCCCTGTTTTCTCCAATCGAGATAAGTATCCACACATCTACCGTACACTCACCTCGGCATCAACATTTGGCTCAGCTCAAGCCGCAATCATCAGCCAGTTCGGCTGGACAAGGATTGCGACCCTTAACGAAGCAGTAGAACCACATACGGGGGTAAAACAAAATGATTAGGCCTTGGCGACTACTACAATTTACTGAATTGTAAAAACAAGTGGTAAGGTTTCTGTTACAGATTTCGAACGCGTCAAGCATTAAATGATTAGGCCTTGGCGACTAATACAATTTTCTGAATTGTAAAAACAAGTGGTATGGTTCCTGTATAAGATTTCGAACGCGTCAAGCATTCACAGTTATTTTTTTTTATTTATTTTTTTTACTATGTCGCATTTAGTTTAGACGTGTGGACAAGTCGTTAAATGTCTGTAGCGGTGATAACGTTCCAACTCTCCCCGCGATATTCTACTACTACTGTACGAGCAGTTCGTGATCTCGCCATAGCACCACCACAACTCGACTGTATATCACCGCGTGGGACCATTAACGACTTGTCCACAAGTGTACGTCTAGTTCGACGCATAAGTTGCTAGCATTATGTTTAGACTGTCCTTAGGAAGCGTCTAAAGTGTGTTCAGTACATGAACGGTTTCTAAACACCAGTGTTTTATGTTTAGGGGGCATTGTGCCTTTACTAAGAAAAATTGCGAACACCCCTGCTTTAAAACACAACTCATCACGGGCCAAACCCTTGGACGCGTTCGAAATCTGTTACAGGAACCAAACACTTAATTCCTAAGATGCATTTCGTCATAATGTTTGCTGCATGATGCGCAATATAGTAAAATTTGTGCTAAAAGGATAAGTTGTTGTGAATAGTCGTGAGCAACACTACTAAGCAGTGGTTGAGACTATCTTTTTGTTTTATTCGTAGCGGTACGATTAACCGATTGTTTGAAAAATGGTAGTCATGACTCGACTAGGCAATCAATTGTCGCGCCTTCGAAACTAGTCACACTATTCGCTCATCAGGCTTACTTTGTATACCGTTTTGATCTGTCCACACAGACTAGTAAATCCTTTCAAAAAGTGCGGCAGTCCGTTGCTACGTTTATTGGTAAACCGTTTGAACAAATTAAATTGAAAATCCGTTCGCACGGTTTAGTTATCCACTCAAACTTGCCCAAGTCTTGCCCATGCCATCATCCATTCGGCACTAACTTGAGGCGACCCGTGGTTGATAACCTAGCTTCACGCATTCTCAAGTAAAGGATCCGTTTTGTCCCCACATTCACTGGGTACGTTCGAATAGCTTTGACGTCATTCTAGGGGCTCACCTGGTCAACCCCAATTGCCCTACTTGTGGAACAGGTCACTTTGGGCTGGCCCGAGGTGCATGACGTCACTACGAGAGCGGTGAGTGATCGTTCGTTTAGCTCTTGTCAGGGGCTCACCCGAATGAGCACAGCCGGGTCAACACGGGGAAGCTAATCGAACGCACCTAATATGGTCAAATACAACTGGAAGCCAGTCATACCGCTGTTGGGACAGGGTTTGGGAAGCGTCTGGTTCGTAGGCCTACCTTTTTTTAGTATAATTCAAATCAAAATTGGCTTTTGCCTCTGACAAGATAATATACTGTTCTTGTCAGGTCAGTGAGTTTAGCCCTCCCTTATTGGCCCTCTCTCTGTCAACTAACTATGTAGCCTACTTAGGGGACCGGTCACGCAGGCCCCGATAACGAGAACGAAAACGAGAACGATACAAATGCACGCCCTCGATTGGTTGAAGCGCTCCACACAGAATACGCCAACGTTCAACCAATCGAGGGCGTGCATTTTTATCGTTCTCGTTATCGGGGCCTGTGTGACCGGGCCGTTATGTGATCTATGCTGATTTCTGTTCAACATTTTTAGAGGATTAAGCAACTTCACGATGACTCTGTGCAGAGTAATGTTTCTATAGTGAGCTCAGAGACATTCATCGACGATCCGGAAGATGCCCTTAAACGGTTGAAGGTAAAGTTCTGAACTTTAAGATTTTTCAAATTCAAGGTATACTCATCTCCTTTAGTTGCTGAAGTTTATTGTTTTACCAATAAATATTTGAAAAACAGTCTATCAATAAAGTTAGTCATAGGCCCTTTTCGAGTCCACGGTTTATGCTTTGGATTTGGCTTCAGGCTCCGTTCTCTCGTCTGAGGCCCTGAACGCGTACCTAAAAGCACGCGCAATATTGTCAAAACAATCGCGGGGCCAAGCTAGCCTGGGCCGAAGATGAAGCTGAAGCTGTGGTTTCGAAGAGGGCCATGATACCACGATCGTTTATCATCACGTACAGTTAGTTAATATAAAGCGGGTACGCCGTTATTTTTAAATATTCACTGTGATTTTTTTTTTTTTTTACCGCAGGATTTAGATGTGAGAATCATAGCAACCAGTTTCTACGAGGGGAGTGTTCGGAAAGTATTCTGCAGTGTGAGTTTCTTAGAACTCTTATACTTTACGTAACGTGCTGTTGTAGAAATATCACGAACTTTTCAAAGCTGGTCCGTCCTCAGCGTGCATCTTGACCGGATTTTTGTGTGTGTGTTAAAAAACGCCGTATTTGGTTCTTAAAAGTCCACTCAGAGCTCTTTTGTATTTACAAGAAAAACGAAGAAGTAGACGAAGGGGTACAGATTTTCCTTCTGCGTGTTGCTTTTTTAAACTACGCCCTGATGTTTGTGTAACACAATTGTTTCGTTCCACAGCCCCATTTTACTGAATTGTTCTAAATACTTCCACTGTTATACTTCGTTCCTGACAGGCTTATAAATTAGGGATGTACGGCCCAGACTACGTTTGGATGATATTGGGCACTTACAAGGACGGCTGGCAGTCTGTTGCGGATGAGACGATTTCTTGCACACCTGAAGAACTATTGATTGCGACTGAAGGATACTTAGCGGTTGCATTTAGTTTCTATGGAGAAGAGAAAGATGTGGGCCGAAGTGGACAGGTCAGTGTTTATTAACTGTTGGTTCTATCCACTTACTTTCTATAATAACTATTATTTCATTGCAGAAATTCATTATGCCTCAACTAGAAAGCAAAAGCCACATCAACAGTGACAGCGAAAGCAATTGCGACAGTGCCTCTAGGCGTCAAATTTCACCTTTTCACCTGATGATATCTCTTGTTTTAGTGTTCATTGTTTCCCTTTCTTTAATATCTTTAGATCTTTTTCTTGAGTCATGTACTTCATCCACCGCTGTGATCTAGATAAAACAACGGTCCATAAATGCCTATAGTATTGTACTGGATAGTGTCAGCAGCACCATCATTGCATTTGTCATCAGCAGCAACAAACAACAACAGCAACGCCAATCACAAGGACAGTGACTTAAACACTGCAACAGCAACGACAATCACAAGGACAGTATCGACACTGCAACAGCTATAAAATGTGCAGCAGCAGCAACATCAACAGCAACTAAAAACAGCACAACAGCAACAGCAATGCAACGACCACCCACAGCGACAGCGACATTGACATTGACAGTGACAGTAGCAGTAGCAAAAACAACACAACAGTAACAACATTAACTAAACATATAACCATACTGTGGCTGAATTTAATATGTCTAATTACTCCAATGAAGGATATTAAACAGGGAAAGAACAATCATGCTAGGGGAAAGCATTGTCGTTTTAAAACTAGAGTGGCACATTGACAGTGGGCGGGACTAGCATACGGTATCATACGACATAACTTCCATTCATAAACCTGCATAATATAGGATTTGAGGCATTGCATGGTGAGGTACCGATGTAATAATACGTGGTTTGTGGTAACAAAATGTGTTTATCTACTTGCCAAGTTGAGTTTGTTCTTAGATAACTGTCTTTCTTTATTCTACTACCGCGGAGAAGATTTGTCGGATTGTTCAGGAGAATTCTCTGTTCTGAAAAGAACTGTCCTGCTAATTAACACTGTCTGGGCGAAAGGTATAGAAAATTGGCTCTGACTACTATTTTAGCTGAAAGGATCGTAGTTAACTGCACTACCGCGGAGTTAGTGCTTGACTTGGTCTCAACGTTTCGACTAGCTTGCTCTAGTCATCGTCAGGAGACATAAACCTCCACTCAGAGTGTATGGTGTTGTTCTTCATTTTATTTTATCAATTTGTGCTACTTTCAGACACCAGCAGAGTTCCGGAAAGATATGTCCGACCTACTTGGCTACAACATCACCGTGAACGATCCAACCTACGCAGCCAATAGTTACGATGCAGTATGGGCGTTGGCCCTGGCCTTTGATAAGGCGGAACCATTGCTTTCAAAGAGTCTGGATTCATACGAGTATCGTGACGAGGAATACGCCAATGTAGTCGGCCAGTGTATTTTAAACCAGACGTTTGCTGGAATGTCAGTAAGTTTGTCCCCTTCCTACGTTTGCACTATACTGACATAGGGTCGTTTTAAATGCAGTTGGACACTGCTGGTAATTACTCCAAATAATTATTAGCATAAAACCTTACTTGGTAACAAGCAATGAGAGCTGTTGATTGTTTAAACCGGTGTGAGAAACGGCTCCCTCTGTAGTTTGATGTAGTTTTCGAGAAAGAAGTAATTTTTCACGAATTTGAATTCGAGGAAAATTAAATTTTGAAGTCTCGAAATCAAGCGTTTGAATGCACAGAACTTGTGACAATAGGGTGTTTTTTGTTCTGAGTTCTGTGAAAAACAACTAAAGCTGTGTTTTTATATCAGCAAAAAAGGCCAATAGAAATTCCCATGCAGGAACAATTAGTTAAGTGTTATTCTTTTGCATCGTATTGTATTGCGAATTTGTTTTATAATTACACAGTCAGTAATTATTCATAACATGTTTGGTGAAGACTTGTGTAGTTTGAAAGGTTCCTTTGGTCCAATAGAATCGTATTTTTTTGTCTATTTTTTTTCGATCCATAACATTGAAACAATTCTTAAAGAAATTTTCTGATTAATCTTTACTTTGTCTTGAAAGGGGTATGTGAGTTTTCATGAAACTGGATACAGAATTGGTAATCTGCTGATAGAACAGAACATTGGTAAGTATAAATGTGCAATGTTTTTTTTTTTTTGGTAATATAATGTTCCTCAATATTGCCTCATGCATGTTATTGAACTTCATCACTGTATCTTACAATTACAAGGATACCGCTTAACAAGGGTGCTTTCTCACGTAATCACAAGACCTTTATCACGCTGTGACCATCTTGGACGTGTTAACTGTTTTCACTGTAACGAATGGCTAACTTTCATTGCGCAAACATGGCACCAGACTATTATTTCGTCTAGCCTAAGTTAGGTTACAATGGTTTGGAATGGAGTAAAATCAAGATGGCCACGCCGTGATAAAGGTTTATAAACACCGGGTAAACCTAATACTTTTCCACGATAGGTCTTTGCTGTTCTTTTACATGACTACCGACTTAACTGGACCAACGGCTTATATCCCAGCCTAATCAAGGACGGAAGTGCCAAGATCGGGACTCGAACCCACACCCCGCTGATCAGAAACACCAGAGCGGCTACACCGCAAAAACTGGCGTGTTGATTTGATACTCGTCGTATCTACTATATAATTTATATGACAACACCGACACGGTGTTGATTTCGCCAATAATATAGTAATCGGGATAAATCACACCATGTTGGTTTTGTCACATATAAATACCAGGAAGAAACAATTTAACACCCAAGTTTTAGCAGTGTATGACATGCCATATCTTGATTTAAAGTAATTGTTGGCAAAAGTTACAGTAGCAAAACCGAGTTTGTTAGTGCATTAAATGGTTATTCATACATACCTCAGACAGTTTCGCTATTCCTATTGGTGGAGAGCGCGTCACGTGTATAAACCTTTGTTTATGACCAGTGAAAAGTGCTGAAACATGGGCGTGACACGCGAGTTGCACCTGTGCTAAGTTTCTTCACTCATATTGGTCGAGAGCAACGGCCGAGACAGTTGTGCCACATCACGCGATACGCGCGACGCGCACAGCATTCCCTTATAAGGAGTTGTTTACCCGAGGCCTTGACTTGGCCTTACCATTTTCATAGCTGGAGGGGTGTTGTGTTGAAAGAAATCATTGAAAAATTAAAAAAATTGCATTTATTTTACTTTTTGACCAAGTGTTGATGTTTTTTGACCGAAAAGGTATTTATGAATGGGAATCAAAGTGTGTTGAATCGGTTTTCAACTAGTGGTTTAAACCCGCCGAGGCCTGGTTATTGATAATTTACCTCGACTTCGTCTCAGTAAAATTATCAAGAACCAGGCCTCGTTGGGATTAAACCACTAGTTGAAAACCTCTTCACCACACATTGATTCCCTTAGTTACATTAACAAAAACCATTCTACTGCCTGATTGCATTTAGTTATAGGTTAAAGTATTGTTTGTACAGTTTTGTAGGAATACGACTAATTATTCCAAGCCCTCAAAAATAGATCAGCTATTTAAAATACTGGATCATCTATGGCAGTATATAATCCACATGGTTTCTGCAAATAACCGTTTAATGAGACTTACTGAAATTGCAAACCAGCCGAAGTTTCTGTAATATTTAAACATGTGAATTATCATAATATGAATTTTATTTCTTTTTTAACATAAGCGGGCTTTGAGACCCACATTGGCACATTTGACAGTGCTGCAAATGAGATAAAGTGGTCTATCCCTGCCGAAGATATTTGGTACTACAGTGGTAAGTGCTTTTGTGTTTAGTTGTATACCATATAATGATATTATTGTAACTGTGGAAAGTTCTCTTCCGTTTTGAGATAAAAGACCGATTTTGTTTTGATCAAAACAATTGTTACCATGGACATACAGAGCAGCCACTGTAACAAACACAGGACTTGATAACGTTTGAGAGTAGTCATATTCAACAAACATTAATGTGATGCAAACTATACACAGCGTTCTTCTAATTGTAGTCGAGTCTATTTATTTTGGTTTTTACCCATACACCGATGTGTGTTAGCGCTGTATACTCAGTACTTTCCCGAGTCCTGTGAAATATCAATCATACATGCATATTACTCGGGTGGGATTCGAACCCACGATCGATGCCTGTGATATTTGTGTTCACATGACTCGGGATAGTACTGAGTATACAGTGCCAACACACATCGGTGTACGGATAAAAACCAAAATGAATATTCGGAGCCACAGCCTACTCTACGTATATATAGATTGTAGAAAAGGAAAGCCCAGTTCATAATAGTCTTGAAGTCAAGACGGTAATTGTTAAGCGCGGTGTGTAGTAAAAGTGCGGTGTAGCTGCGGGGACGATACACATACCCTCGATCCCAGTATGTGTGTGTGCGAGTCAGTCGCAATTTACCCCTCGCTCTACCTACGACTGTTGCATGTGCAACATCGCACTGTGACTGTTGCATGAAAGGCAGACAAATAAGCAGCGCCTAGCGACTTGTCATTAAGTCTAAGTTCATATATACTGTACTTGGTGCGAATGCAAAAGCGAATCGAATTTGGACGTCACATGGCTGCGTTTGCAGCGAATGTTTCACAGGAGTTGAGCACAATATAGTCAACTGCGAAATATTCGTTGCAAACGTGTGATGTCAAAATTCGTATCTCATGAGCAGTCGCAGAAGAATGAGATGGGGTTCATTAGTCTTATTTTGTTTCGATATTCTTACGTTTCTTTGTTGTTGTCATCCCTATAGATGGTAAACCCCCACATGACTTGGTGTAATTACGGATTCGGTGCAGTTTTGGATCCTTCAGTGTGCAAGAGTAGACATCTTGATAATGTTGGCAAAGGAGCTTTCATGGCTAACGGGAAAATATCACAAATTCGCCGCTACCTGGATGAAGCAACTATACTCTTCGTCTTGTTCACGCCATCGTCACAACTAGACTTGATTCCCGCAATTCACTTCTGTATGTACTCCCTGATAAAGATATATCGCTAAAAATCAACGTGTACAAAATACTGCTGCTCGCCTCGTTTCTTGCCTCCCTCGTTCTCACCATATCACAGTGCAATTACATTGGCTCCCAGTTATGTTTCGTACAGTTTATACACAATTCCTTTGTTAACTTTCAAGGCTCAAACATGTCAATCTCCTGCTTATTTATATTAATTTTGTATCACCATTATTCACCTACTCGGACTTTACGATCATCTCAAAAGTCACTGCTCACAACCGGACTTTCTCCATTGTTGCTCCCCGAATATGGAACAACCTCCCAGTACGCGTCAGAAATTATAACTCTTTGTCAAACTCAATTGTATCAGATGTAATATGTTGTATTTATAGTTCCATTGGTTTTGCTCTTTTCAGTGCTTTGATCTTGATGTAAAGGTGCTTTACAAATATTTAGTTGAATGTATGTATGTATCAACTACTAGAGTTTCTTCCATTTTTTTATGGCCACAGATCTTTTTCATATGCCGCACCATTTCTTTGGAATAGTCTTCCTGTGAATATTCACCTGGCTACTTCACTCTGAGAAATAAAATACACATTGTTGTGTAAAATTTTACTCTTTGTGGTGTTTAATAGGGAACATGTTAGTTTGGAGGGTAAAACGCTACGCAACAGGGGTTGCGTCGTAGTTAACTCAATTTCTGTGTAAAACTGCTACCCAATTATGCGTCAAATTTCTTCCTCAACTCTATTGTGTCAAAATGTACCCGACAAATAACTATCCATTATTTACTCAGTAGTTGAGCACCATAACCCAAAGTGTTAAGTAAAAAAAAATAGTGTTTTTTTTGCAGTAAACACGGACACTATTTAAAAAAAAAACCAGCCATAATATACATCGAATTGGACTGGACAGTAGAATTTCCGATTAATCTATGGTGATCATAACGTAATAATCACCTTGCATAGAACAACCGGAGAGTTTGTGTATAGTCGGGTGGGGAAAAACAAACACGAAATTCTTGCGAGCAGACTAATTATGTAACAATCTCTTCTTATGAAGCGGTGTTGGTTCTGTAAAATGCATATGGTTAGAAAGATGTTTTAAAAGTAGAATACAATGATCCACACAACATTACCTCGAGAATGCGTGGTTTTCCTTTCCTTTGCGAACTAACACGGTCGGCCGTTTATGGGAGTCAAAAAGTTGACCCCCATAAATGGCTGACCGTGTTAGTCGACGAGGTAAAAGGAAAACCGCGCAATTTCGAGGAATGTTTGTGTGGATTATTGTATTCTACTTTTACAACATCTTTCCACCCATATGCATTTCGTAACAAACGGTTACAAATGCTTTTTATAGACCAACTCGTCCGATCCAAGGCAACGTGTTCCTATAATCAAAACAAAAACACATTTTCCTCACCACAGGGTCAAGTTTACCTTGCAGTAAAGACCAACTCGACCGATCCAAGGCAACGTGTTCCTTTAAGGTATTTCAGTATAACCAAAATCTCTCTTGATTTTCGTCTTGGGTTGGATTCCAGGCTATTGGCTCAGGGATATAAGATAAGCCTCACTACTGAAGTTAAACACTGGGGATACCATGACAGATACACAAAGAGGCAGACGGCTTTGTCACCTTACCACTCGGAAATAAAACTCAGTGGAACATGTAGTTTCCGGTTTGAACGATTTTATACAGGTGTTTCATTGTGATGTCATACAGTATAGCAGGAAAGATGATTATGTACATTTGAAATTGCTAATGATGCGTTCTCGATTAAGGGCCGCTTCATACTTCCTGTGAATACGAACTTTGTCGTCACCAGCTCGCAAAGAATAATTTGAATCGCTTAAATTGTGCTCAACTCCTGCGAAACATTCATAGCGAAAATAAAAATGTAACGTCAAAACTGAGTGTCGCATTCGCATGAAGTATGAACCGTGCTTTATATACCCTTGAAAAAACCACTTGGTAGTTAGTTGTTTTGTGCTTTCATATGGTATAAAAACGTCTTTTTGTTTTCTTTTCAGATAATTTTTTTGACAACTTTTGTTAACACTTATATTGTACACTTATGTATTATGTAGACTATTCTGGTAAAAGGTCAAGATGCGTGTTATACTCACTACTGCTTGGCAGCATACATTATTCACATCGTGCAAAACTGATTATGTAAACAAGTTTGAAGATTAAAAAACACTACAAATTTAAAATTTAAGTCAATTTGACAAAGTGATTTGTCGTACGAATCCAAGATTTTTTTATATTATTTTTATAGAAAATGCGACAGTATTTTAAAGGAGCAGAAATGTTTCGAGTAAATACTACTGTGTTTTTTTCTACTCATAAAATAAAGCCCTTTGATTTGTTTTCAAGAAATCAAGCTATATGCGTGAATCATACACTGAAACTAAGGCTTAGGAAACAATTAAAACATTTTAAGAAATAAAGCAAGCTAATGGTGCCATACATCTAGATTAATTCACAATTTAACGATTATTAGCGGCAGGCTTATAAGCAGTAAACGAAACTACTTCTTTTAACAGTTTTTTTAAAGGCTCAATCATTTCACTAGAAACAAAACTATAACAGCAGTTAATGGCAGCAGACACCATTGGTAGTTGTCAAAGACTAGCCTTCACAGTTGGTGTATCTCAACATATGCATACAGTAACGAACCTGTGAAAATTTGAGCTCAATCGGTCATCGAACTTGCGAGATATGAATGAAAGAAAAAAAACATTCTTGTCACACGAAGGTGTGTGCGTTTAGATGGTTGATTTCGAGACCTCAAGTTCTAAATCTGAGGTTTTGAAATCAAATTCAAGGAAAATTACTTCTTTCTCGAAAACTATGGCACTTCAGAGGAAGCCGTTTCTTACAATGTTTTATACCATCAACCTCTCCCCATAACTTGTCACCAAGAAAGGTTTTATGCTAATAATTATTTTGAGTAATTACCAATAGTGTCCACTGCCTTTCAAGGAAAGGTACACATTTGGTAATTACTCAAAATAAATATTTCCTTGAAAAATTACTTGGTGCTGTTGATAGTATAAAACATTGTGGGAAACGACTCCCTCTGAAGTAACGTAGTTTTTGAGAAAGAGGTAATTTTTCATTAAAATAATAAAACACTTCTAGCTAGAAGTCTGTTGTTCCTATCTGAAAGCACACATGTTCGTCCAAAAAGGGTGTTTTTTTTTCTTTAATCATTTTCTCGCAACTTCGATGACCGATTGAGCCCAGATTTTCACAGGCTTGTTATTGTATGCATATGATGGGTTACAGCAAGTGAGAACACTGGTCTTTGACGATTACCAAACGTGTACATGTTTTCAACTTTGCTTTTAAGATATAGGACGGATTTTCATCTCACAAGTCTTCAGTGACTCCTTTGTAACTGGCGGCTTGGCGCATTAGCTTAATCATTCACTCGACTTAAGGAAGTCTATGTCTAGCGCCCTCTCGTAATCATGGGTTTATATTTTTTGTCATACTTGAAGGTTGTAAACATTAACTTTCCGTTAGTTTTGGATGAACGTTTTTGGCTACTTGCCCCCTTTTGAATCGTGTTTATGGGTAAGAGAAGGTTCTTATTTGATATCTACTATTTCATGGATATTGTTATATTATCAATTGCATTACAATTCTTTACTGTTTATACAGAAATTTGTGTCTATTTTCTAGGGGTTTGAGAGTTCATGTGCATGTTTATTTTGCTACTGGTCATAGCATTGCATTGTTTCATTGCATAAAAATGATTCTAGATTTGTATTTCATTTCGTCTAGGCTAAATAGAGTCGAAGTAGTCATTAAGTGATCAGGGTTGAATGCTGGAAGTTTATCAGCTGGTCTCAGGCGTGAACGGTGAGGATTATGTTGTTATTATGTTAATTTAGGACTATACACGGTGTGTTTAAATGATTGAAAAGGTCAAGTCATTAAGATGGTTGTAGAACTCGTAGGTTCAATGCAGACGTTTATTTCTACACTGTATTAGGGAACTTAATTTCCAACTGACTAATGCTAGGTGCATTATAAATACAGTTTTTAGTAGTATGTTATGATGAATGCATACCTTCTTATTGTTACTTATCAAATGGTAATTTGTTTTCTGTTATTCATCTTGTTACAGTTTTCACGGTGATTTGAAACAAAATAAACCAGTTTCAACATCAGTAGAAGCTTCACAGCAGATTTGTTACAGACCAGCCCCCCCCCCTTTTGAGTGCTCATAGTGCGCTACAGTGAAAACGGTGCCTTCATGTGAATGTACTACAATTCTACCCTGCCTCACCTTGTGTTTGATGTTTCTCCATGCTGTTGGCCATGATGTGCTACATGTACTTGGAGCTGCTTACCTCTGTGCTCTGATCTTTGCTGTTATCAACTCGGATGTCCAAGCCATAGTTCTGATGCTAGTCTAAACTCTACCGTCTTGATCTCAAGAACAATATTGGTCTACAGTGTACTATACGGACTTGATGCAGTAAAGTTCCACAAGGACTTGAAATGAGTGACTGATTTGTATTTTGTTGTTGTAAATATACTGCTATAAATCAGTTTAAGCTATAGTTAATTTAGCAATTCTTGCCTTTTGAACGTTAGTTCCCCACATCACAAAACGGTGTGTTTCTCCATTTGAGCCTTAAAGTAACAAAAGGTTTTGCATAATTTTCTCAAGTCATGTCAACTGAAGACCAAGAAAGGGAAATTGCTGCTGCTATGGATCAAGGTCCACGTCGCAGTGAACGAGAGAGAAAGAAGACAGAGAAAGCCCAAGTACATCTTGAGCAAGCCATACAAGACAAAGAACGAAGGTTCAACAACGCATACTCAAGATGGAAGGCCGAAGCACGGTTAGTCAGAGATGCCCTTAAGAACTTTTTGTCAGAAGAAGAACTCGAAGATCAATTACGTAAGATCCACAATCGCCTTCACTTCGTAATGAATGATTATGAAGAACTACGAAACCTGAGAGCACTAAATCCGCAAATTCTTCGTCAAGTAGACTGCGCCTCTCAGATATCCGAGGACATTGAATTACTGATCAAGAAACGACTCAGAGAGGTCAAGGAACAATACTTTAATACAGAAGTCGCCTTGTTCAATGTTCGTGCTAGTCTAGACAAGAAAAAATATCCATCTGTGTTTGGAAGCATCACAGAGTCTCATGTCTCGTCATGTGTTTCCAAAGCATCACATGCTTCGTCAAGTAAAACTGAGGCAGCTGCTGAACTAGCTGCAAAAAGGGCACAATTTGAAGCAGTCCAAGAAATCCAGGCCCAACGTGATAAATTGGTCCAAATTCAGGCAGAATTTGAAAGAAAGGTAAAAGAAGAGGAACATAAGTTAGAAAAAATCAAGGCAGAGAAAGAGATGCAGATTGCTGCAGCCCGATATAAGGTATATGAAGAGGAAGAGCAAAACACCTCCAGTGGTGATAGTCATGGAACACCAGCATGTCAGGAAGAGAGTAGCCCAACTCGCACCTCTCTCCAGACTCCTAGTAGTGGTGGTTCAACTCCCCCCAATTCCTCAAAGGCATCGCCCGTTAATCTTTCAACAATGCTGCAAGCTTTCCAGGAAAGTATCTCCCTTGGAAGACTGCCTGTACCGGAGCCAAACATATTCAGTGGAGATCCAATGCAATTTCCTGAGTGGAAGAATGCATTTACAGCGCTGATCGCACGCAAAAATATTGGAGCTGCAGATAAGTTGTTTTATCTCCGAAAGTACACCTCCGGAGCCGCAGCTAAGATGATTCAAGGTGCTTTTCTTCGCTCAGATGAAGCAGCCTATAAGGATGCTTGGTCTAAGTTGAACACTAGGTATGGAGATCCCTTCATCATCCAGAGGGCCTTTAGGGAAAAAATTGCTCACTGGCCAAAGGTGGAAGATAATGATGCCAAGGCACTTCGAGACTATTCTGACTTTCTCTCAGCTTGCAATGATGCCATACCACATGTCAAGGGTTTATCCATCTTAGATGACTGTGAAGAGAATAGAAAAATGGCAATTAAACTACCTGCATGGGTCGGGAACCGATGGAATCGTCGGGTGACTACTTCACTGAAGAAGCAGGGGTATCCTTCCTTTAAGGTTTTCTGTGACTTTGTAGCAGAAGAAGCTGAGGTAGCCTGTAACCCGATCACATCGCCATTTGGGTTAAAGTTTCAGGAGAGTAAAAGGAAGGAAGCACGACAAGACAAACCAAAACATCAAGTTATGGTAACACAAGCATCTAATCCAATCGCACCATCTCCTTCAACCACTCCTCAATCTCAGGCATCTACCAACCAAGCCAACCCTCCTCCCCCCTGCGCATTTTGCGATGGCACTCACTCCATCCACAAGTGCTCAAAGTTCGGAGACAAGTCTATGGAGGAAAAGACAAAGTTCATTCAAGAAAATAGTCTCTGCTTCGGATGTTTGAGAAAGGGTCACTACTCCAAAAACTGTAAGCGGCGATCCACATGTGCGAAGTGCAAGCGATCTCACCCGACTGCTCTCCATTATGATAAACCGCTACAATATAAGATACCCGCTAAGGAGACGAATGAAAAACACGTCTCTGCTGTGTCATGCGTCACAAACAAGGGAGATGGCACAACATGTACGTCTATGATAGTACCAGTGTGGGTAGCTGCTACCTCGGATCCAGCTCGTGAAGTTCTCACCTATGCCATGTTGGATACACAGAGTGACGCATCCTTTATTCTGAATTCTACGGCAGAGAGTCTTGGAATCAAAGGGCAACCAGTTCAGCTGAAATTAGCAACAATGACTGGGAGTTCAACAGTATCAGAATGCAGTCTCCTTAAAGAAATCACAGTTAGAGGTCTGCATTCAAGCAAGGTCATTTCCGTCCCAAAGGTATACACCAGAGACTTCATTCCTGCTGAAAGGTCACTCATTCCAACTACTCAAACTGCCATGATGTGGTCTCACCTTGAGCCGATTGCTGGAGAAATTTCACCTATGCAAGACTGTGAAATTGGTATGCTGATAGGGTTTAATTGTCCAGAAGCCCTTACACCCAGAGAGACTGTGACTGGTCAACATAACCAGCCTTATGCCGTGAAGACCGATCTTGGGTGGTCAGTGGTGGGAGGCCGATCTAGAGTTACAACCATGTGCCATAGAGTGATGTCTAAAGAGAGCCCCGCTGTTTTCAGGAGCATTTTGTCAGTGCTTGAAAGGGACTTCTCAGACGACAAAGGGGCCAAAGTGTCACAGGAAGATCTCCAATTTTTGCACATCCTAGAGTCTTCCATCACGCAGCTTAAGGATGGTCATCTGCAAATGCCCCTGCCATTCCGCTCTCGTCCATGTCTACCGGTTAACAAAGCTCAGGCATCTCTCCGTCTCAGCCATCTCAAACGCAAGTTCGAAAGAGACAAGAAATATAAAGATGATTATGTCAGCTTTGTTCAGGATGTCATCGCTAATGGTGATGCAGAGGAAGCCCAGTCTGATGTGAAGGAGGGCGAAGTGTGGTATATTCCCCACCACGGTGTTTACCACCCAAAGAAGCCAAACAAGATACGAGTTGTGTTCGACTGTTCAAGTCAGCACCGGGGTACATCCCTGAATGATCATCTACTGAGTGGCCCCGACTTGACGAATGCCTTGGTGGGAGTATTGAGTCGATTTAGGATTCATCAGGTAGCCATATTCTGCGACATTGAAAGGATGTTCCATCAATTCATCGTCAGACCCGAAGACAGAGATTACTTGCGATTTCTTTGGTGGAAGGATGGGAACCTCACACGAGAGCCGACAGAGTATAGGATGAAGGTCCACTTATTCGGAGCTACTTCATCACCAGGTTGCGCAAACTATGGTCTTAAGTATTTGTCTAAGAAGTACGAGAAAGAGTTCCCCTCCGCAGCCCCGTTCATCAGACATCACTTCTACGTAGATGATGGACTGATCAGTACTGAGACCAACAATGAGGCAATCCAACTCATTGATGAAGCCAGAGAGTTGTGTAGCAAAGGCGGCATTCACCTACATAAGTTCATCTCCAATAGTAGAGAAGTACTGGAATCGGTCCCTCTAAAGGAACGTGCTGCATCAGTTAAGGAAGTAGACCTTAACAAGGATGAGCTCCCCCTGTCCACCACACTGGGGATACAGTGGGATGTGGAGAATGATGAATTCTTCTTCAAGATTGAGACCAAGGAGGCAACTTTTACTCGTCGAGGAATTTTGTCGTTAGTTGCGTCAGTTTACGACCCTCTTGGACTGTTAGCTCCATTCGTTCTCACAGGCAAATTGCTGCTGCAACATATGTGTCGCAATGGGACTGGATGGGATGATCCTCTGCCTGCAGAGTTAGGACCACGGTGGGAGAAGTGGATGTCAGACCTTCCGAAAATTGCAGCGATCCGAATTCCACGCTGCCTAAAGCCGAGTCAATTTGGTGAGGTTAAGTCTACTCAGTTGCACCACTTTTCAGATGCCAGCACTTTGGGTTATGGCCAATGTTCCTATCTCAGAATTCAGGATCATCAGGACAGAGTATGCTGTACACTTCTGATGGGCAAGTCGCGAGTCGCTCCAACCAAGATCACAACAATTCCCCGCCTGGAGTTGACTGCAGCTGTTGTATCGGTGAAAATAAGTCAAATTCTGAAGGAGGAGCTCCACCTGCCAAAGGGTGAAGAAATCTTCTGGACTGATTCTAAGGTAGTCCTAGGATACATCAACAATGAAGCGCGACGCTTCCATACATTTGTGGCCAACCGTGTGCAAATGATCAGAGAGAGTACAGATGTTGGTCAGTGGTTCTACATTGAGTCTAGTTCTAATCCTGCTGACCATGCTTCAAGAGGGCTCACTGCAACAGCTCTTCAGGAGTCATCCTGGTACACGGGTCCTGATTTCCTGTGGAGCCCAAAGTTCAAGATCCCGACACAATCGACAACTGAACTGTCACTTGAGGATCCAGAAATAAAGAAATCGACAGTACTCAGCACAACCACAATGGAGTCAAATGATCCATTTCTCCTACCACTACTGTCCAAATTCTCCAGCTGGCCTGTGTTGGTTCGAGCTATTGCTAGACTTCGTAGAAGAGCAAAGGGAGATACAGATAGCAATATGAGCAGTGTTGAAGAACGAAAGGAATCGGCCTTATTCCTGGTTAAGTTGGTGCAGAAGTTTGAGTTTAAGGAGAGACCCCCCAGTAAAGATCTTGATCCCTTCACCGATGACTCTGGGATTCTGTGCGTGGGAGGTCGCCTCAGGAATTCCTCACTACCTCTCTCCGTCAAACACCCAGTAATACTTCCAAAGGACAGTCACATTTCTCGACTGATCGCCGCTCACTTCCATGAGAAAGTTCATCATCAAGGACGTGGAATTACTCTGAATGAACTTAGAGCCAATGGGTTTTGGATCATCTGCGGTGGCGGTCTAATATCGAGTCTTATTCGTAAATGTGTGATCTGCAGGAGAAATCGACGACCCACTCAAGAACAGAAGATGGCGGATCTACCTGAGGATCGTGTGGAATCATCTCCACCATTCTCGTATTGCGGCATGGACTGTTTTGGTCCTTTTATAACCAAGCAAGGTCGCAAGAACTTCAAGAGATACGGCCTACTGTTCACCTGTCTATGCTCAAGAGCAGTTCACGTGGAGTTGCTTGATGATCTATCCACTGATGCCTTCATCAACGGACTGCGATGTTTTATCGCTATAAGAGGAAAGGTTCGTCAAATCAGGTCGGATCAAGGCAGCAACTTTGTTGGTGCAAAACATGAACTACATTCAGCCTTGAAGGAGCTTGATGCAGATAGAGTGGAGGCCTACCTAGCAAACCAAGACTGTGACTTTCTCATGAATGCTCCCTGTTCCAGCCATGTCGGTGGAGTATGGGAACGTCAAATTAGGACAATCAGAAATGTCCTTAGCGGAGTAGTTGCACTATGTCCTGGAAGATTGGATGACTCGTCACTTCGAACACTGTTTTACGAAGCGATGGCTATTGTAAACAGCCGTCCTCTAGCAGTCGACACCATCTATGATCCAACCAGTGTAGAGCCTTTGACGCCAAATCATCTCGTCACAATGAAATCCCACGTACCACTGCCACCTCCGGGTAAATTTGTACCACAAGACATGTACCTTCGGAAGAGATGGAGGAGAGTGCAGTACCTTACAGAACAATTCTGGAGTAGGTGGCGAAAAGAGTATCTTCAGAACATAAATCGCAGACAGTGCTGGGCCAAGCCAAGAAGAAACATTGAGGTTGGAGACATCGTCCTCATACTGGAACCAGAGGTGGCTCGTAACAGATGGCCCATGGGTGTAGTAGTAGTAGCTGCCAAAGACAAGGACAACTTAGTGAGGAAAGCCAAAGTCCAAGTTGGGACAAGGAAGCTCAATCAACAAGGGAAGCGTGAAGTGAAGCTAACTTTCCTAGAACGCCCGGTGCAGAAGCTAGTACTCCTTCTGGAAAGCACTTAGGTCGTACCCCTCTGGACAGTGACATTTTGGAATTGATTCTTTGTTGAGTTGTTGTTTATAACCTAGTTGTTTAACACCTATTGTAAAGAGTTACTTATGATTTATTTCGCAGTTAGGAATTTTAGTTTTGGAAATCATAAATCAGTTAAGTAACTGGTGGGAGTGTAACTGGCGGCTTGGCGCATTAGCTTAATCATTCACTCGACTTAAGGAAGTCTATGTCTAGCGCCCTCTCGTAATCATGGGTTTATATTTTTTGTCATACTTGAAGGTTGTAAACATTAACTTTCCGTTAGTTTTGGATGAACGTTTTTGGCTACTTGCCCCCTTTTGAATCGTGTTTATGGGTAAGAGAAGGTTCTTATTTGATATCTACTATTTCATGGATATTGTTATATTATCAATTGCATTACAATTCTTTACTGTTTATACAGAAATTTGTGTCTATTTTCTAGGGGTTTGAGAGTTCATGTGCATGTTTATTTTGCTACTGGTCATAGCATTGCATTGTTTCATTGCATAAAAATGATTCTAGATTTGTATTTCATTTCGTCTAGGCTAAATAGAGTCGAAGTAGTCATTAAGTGATCAGGGTTGAATGCTGGAAGTTTATCAGCTGGTCTCAGGCGTGAACGGTGAGGATTATGTTGTTATTATGTTAATTTAGGACTATACACGGTGTGTTTAAATGATTGAAAAGGTCAAGTCATTAAGATGGTTGTAGAACTCGTAGGTTCAATGCAGACGTTTATTTCTACACTGTATTAGGGAACTTAATTTCCAACTGACTAATGCTAGGTGCATTATAAATACAGTTTTTAGTAGTATGTTATGATGAATGCATACCTTCTTATTGTTACTTATCAAATGGTAATTTGTTTTCTGTTATTCATCTTGTTACAGTTTTCACGGTGATTTGAAACAAAATAAACCAGTTTCAACATCAGTAGAAGCTTCACAGCAGATTTGTTACAGACCAGCCCCCCCCCCTTTTGAGTGCTCATAGTGCGCTACATCCTTATTGTTCCAGGTGTTCCATCTTACATAATCCCGCCGCGTAACATCGGCATCGGTTGTCCTACCTGGGTAATACCTACCGTTCAGATCACACTTAGAGCAGTCGTTGTACCACCACGCCCCATGGTACTTTACGGCACAACCAGTGTCGTCGTTGTCATGTTTCTTGTCTTTCGTGGAGAACATCATGCCATCGTGTTTGTACTGCTCGTCGACATGTAGGATAGAATCCCCTGCAGTGCTGTTTTGGTTGTACCAGTCCACATTAAGCCGAAAGTTTTCTCCAGAAATACGGAAACCTCCATACTCTGACCATGCTTTCTCGCCAAACCAGTTTTCTAAGTCAAATCTCAACTGCCACATTCCTACAGTCTCAGTCAGATTACGGAGGTGATCGTTCCCGAGCCAGAACTCACCGTCCAAGTCACCGAAACCAACACGATAGTCAGTCCAGTTGCGGTAAAAGTCCACGCTACCGTCTTGACGCCTCTGGATGACGATCCATCCCCCGCGATCAGTCTCCATGTCGCAGTACACCCTCAGCCATCACTAAAGCCAGCGGGAAATATTGTGAAGATACCATTCTCGCTATGACCTGCCTGAAGTAACTTCTTGCAACTGCTGTTACTATGCCGAATTGGGGTTGATGTATCAGGTGGTGTAGAGGGTTTGGGGTCAGGCAGAGAGAGGAGAGGCGTGTCTACATCGGCATCAAAGTACACACTCCCATAGTGTGTAATGAAGTGGTCAGGATACCGAGCCCTGGTAGCATTATTCAGATCACACAAGTCAGTGTCAATGTTGTAATTGACTGATAGGCACTGTGGATCAGCATGGCAATAACTCACACATTGAACATGAGATCGTGTAACAGTCTGCCGGTAGGAAACTTGCCGCAATTCTTTATTTTCGGCAGACAGAAACTCTCTCTCTAATTGATGATCACATGACAGTATTTCTGAAGATGTAATTGGTATGCTCAAGAAAAGGAACACAATACATGCTGCGGCTAGTGATGTATGTTTTGGGGAGCAAAACCATGCCTCCTCCATAGTTGCCGATGTTCATTTACTTAAGCTCAGTTGAAAGCATACACTCCAGTCAAGTTCTGTTCCAGGCGGGCAAGGGTCCCCCGCCCGCCCTCTTGGTCGTGTGGACCGCGTCTTCTGTGCAGGGTCGTTGGGGACGGTGCTCCGCTGGCCCCCACGAGCAGTCCCCTATACGAAGGATTCCTACTCCGTACTTTGTATCTACCTGTACACCTGTACAGTTATTTATTTCCTGCTCTATTGTCCGATGCTCTAATGTCCGACAAGGGCATCAACTTGTCGATGAAGTCCGGAAACTACAAGAGTTCAAGCAAACACCAAGTACTAGACAGTCGAGGATATCACATCAATTTTACATGGTGTCACTCTAAGGTGAAATCAATTGGAAATTGAGAGCTGGGGTCTGCTGTGGTGGCGTGGCTAAAACTGATTAGCTAATTAGCATGGCGTTCTGACGGTGGCTATTGTTGATTGGCTAATCATGGCATGTTGATGCAGGTTGAAACAGCAACCCGTGTTTCGGAAAAAACCTTTGTTTTTGTATTTTCTCTGGAGAAACTCAAAAGGATAATTATTGTAAGGCGTGATTAATTTTGCTATCCTGTAAAAATGAGGTCTATTCGAAACGTTGATAATTGATAAATTGATTAATTTTCTGCTCGTTCAATTTAATTCAAAGGTCAAGCTCGGCCTCGGTATTACAGGCTGGCTGCCTTTCTTTTTATTTGATCAGTTTAATTGTGGAACTAAAATTATACAGCCGAAGGTGTCTTGGCCAGTGCCTTTAAAAGTATTTTAAATCATATTTGAGATCTGACAAAAAAAGTCGCACACTGTGGTAGTGGTTTGTATGATAAACTAGGTCTATATGAAAACAATGATGTAATATGTTGAAATTTGGGCCTAATCCGTTGAGTGAACTAGTTGAAAAAAGAGACAGTGACCGAACTCAGCTGTTTTTGTTTTTTTGTTTTTTCTTAGATACAGTTTTCTCGAATAAGGCTGAGTAACAGCGGAAAGCATTCAGCATCAAAAAGTTCCAGTATGAACTTCAAAAAATGTGTAAGCCGTCAGATTTAAATTAAACAAGGATGTGTCTATACTTACCAGTCCTGTACATTATTTGTGGATTAGACTAGATTACTGTAATAGTCTTTTCTATATGGCTTACCCAAGGATTAAACTACTCCAGAGAGTGCAAAATGCCTGTGCCAGGCTGGGCTGTAATGCTTTCCAATATTGCCACATTTCTCCATTACTTATGGATTTACATTGGCTCCCTGTTCGGTTTAGAATTGAATTTAAAATTTTAATGATCACTTACAAAATTCTTCATAATCTAGCTCCTCAGTATTTAATTCGGCTTGTTTCCATCAAACCCCTATCTCGCTAAGGCCTCCGCAGTTCTGGTAATGGTATTTTTCTTGGTCACCCTGTTGGTTGTAGTAAGGCCGCTCTCGGGGACAGGGCCTTTGAATATAGTGCTCCCCACCTCTGGAACAAACTCCCCCCCTCATATTAGGAGTGCTGGCAGCCTCGATATTTTTTAATCTGTCCTTAAGACTAATCTTTTTAAAGAAGCTTTTTACTGATTGTGCATATAAATATAATGGGTCGTATGAATAAAAAGTAGTACTTACTTTTACTTGAAAATTTCAAGTATTTACTACCATCCATATGAATAAAAGGAAGTAAAAACTATTACTTAAAAGTATTTACTAAAATGCTAAAAGTATCTACTTTTACCAAAAAGTAAATTCTTTTAATTTTAGCACTTACTTACTTCCATATGAATAAAACGGAGAATATACTACAAAATGCAAGTAAATACTAGTGATTTTTCAAGGAGCTCCAGAGCTACCTTGGGCACAGAAGTAAAAGGCTCGTCCGAAGAAATGGCAGTGTTTATGAATGTTCCTCACAGGATAAATGTTTTAGTCCAAAGGGAAGACATCACTGAAATATTAAATAGACACACACACAGTGTTTCACAACATAAACAATACACACAAACTCAAACTGCTTTTAATCAAACTTGTTTAACTATGCTGAGGATAAAATAAAACCGTTTATTTCTCATCAAATATGATGACATTTCAGACAGAAACATTTCAGACAGAAATATTACCACTGTCATCATTATTAGGCCGTGTAAGTTGTATGTAAATCTGTGATCTTCACGGTTTGTTTCTTCTATACCAACTCTATAACATCCCTGTACGAGGTTTTAGATTAAGTTAAGCAACTTCGTATACCATCGTTTAAGAGGTTTGCAAATTAAATTAAATTCTTATACCATCGTTTAAGAGGTTTTAAATTAAATTAAGTTCTTTTATACAATCGTTTTTTTCAGTTGACACATTTTGGGAAATGTTTAATGATTATCACCACCTTACATGTAATATTGTTCACAACTGTCAACGCGAGGCTGGAGCTGAAATGGCACTGTAGTGTGATACGTGTTGTGTTCAATGCCAACCCACGGTTTCACTAGATAATATACACCGATAAATAAAATGATCCACCGACTTACACGCCCGATCCAGTGACACACTTTGGAACACAATAATGACTTTTGATATTGTGTCATTATCCATGTTTGTCAAGGTCAATGACGTTGCTTATGATTCATTTTGTTGATGCTTTGTGTCGCAGTGGCAGACCATGTAACCCGTGACCAGTGCATGACACGTTTTGTTAAATGAGATGAGTTTTGACTTGCTGAAGGCACAGTTTGTTTGTTTGTTTGTTTGCTTGTTTGGTTTTTGTTTCCATTCCCACAACGTGAACATACATTAAAGACACTGTACACAATTGGTAATTGTCAAAGACCAGGCTTTCACTTGGTGTATCTCAACATAAGCATCAAATAACAAACCTGTGAAAATTTGAACTCAATTGGTCGTCGAAATTTCGAGATAATAATGAAAGAAAAAACACCTTTGTCACATAAAGTTGTGTGCTTTCAGATGCTTGATTTTCAGACCTCAAAATATAATTGGTCTCGAAATCAAATTCGTGGAAAATTACTTCTTTCTCAAAAACTACCGTCTCTCACAATGTAGTATACCATCAACCTCTCCCCATTACTCGTCACCAAGTAAGGTTTTATGCTAATAATTATTTTGAGTAATTACCAATAGTGTCCACTGCCTTTAAATAACAACAGTTATATGGTACAAATGGAGGTAACATCCGGAGGAGGTATATTTAACTCACCAGTAGAGGAGTGAAACTGCTTATGGTTTGAAATATCAATTGCATGCGGAAATGCATAATAAACAATAAAATATGTTATAAACACCCAAGCAGATCCTTGCCAATTGATTGGAGGATTGTCCGTCACGTGATAGCAAATAAAAGTACCATTGCATGCTGAGTCACTCACCATGCTTTTTCGTTCCATCCGAAAAGTACCATTGCACGCTGCCAGCGGATGGAACGAAAAAGCTGAGTAAAAACATCACTGCGTGCGCGTGTCTTCGGTAACGCAGCAAGGCATATTAGTAAAATTACTACTAGCATTCGTCTTCTACAATTAAAAAATGGAGGCCTACGCTTTGTTTGTTTTGTTTGTATCTTTCAATCAAAATGACAAAGATCTACTTGGATGTTATATAACACAAATAATGAATATTTTTCATTCGTGAAATGGTGCGAATATGTTCATTCGTTGAAAGCTGGAATGTTCCATTCAACTCGGCTCCTCCTCGTTGAATAGAACATTCCAGCTTTCAACTCATGAACATAATTCGCACCATTGCACTCATAAACATTCATTATGTGTATACTATCCCGAGTTCAACTAATGATAAGACAACAAATTGCTGCTGGCATTGGTGGTGGTGTGCTCTCTAAATGTAAAAGAGTGAAAACACCACTCTTTACATTTCGAGTTGTCCCTCATTATGGCTCTTTAAAAAGAGTTGTGGATATTTCACTCTTTTAGAGGGGTTTCACTCAAGGACAGAGTGAAAAATCACTCAAAAAGATGCAAACTTCAATCTCAAAGAGTGGAACTACTCGAAAAGAAGTTTTCCCCAACATGGCTCTTCAAAGAGTAATTTTTCACTCATCTGCATTTAGAGTGTGTGTTGAAAACCACAAACATAATTTCATATTATAAGCTTACTGCATACAGACAAAAAAAAATATTATGAGCATTAGAGTTGTTTTATCTTTACTAAAACCAAGAGGAAAGCATAAAATATGTAAATTTACTATAAATGCACGGTTAGATTTTCTGTCAGTGTTTGATAATGAAGAATTAGAAAACACATGGTAAACGTTTCAGTACTTGCGCAGCTGTTATTTTTTTTTTATACAATTAATCTTGTATATTGATTTCATATGAAATATGACTAAAAACTTATACTTTCTCAATGACTAGTTTGGTAGCTTGCAATATTGAAAGCCAAGGTCACTCAGCTGTGTTTCTTTTCTTCTGCGGCACTCTGAGTGTCGAAATTGTGACACCCCATAATACACTGAAACTACACTACTTATTCTTGTTACGCAACGTACATTCATAATAATATTGTATTGCAATGGCTAATCCTCGGAAGTCTTGCGAGTCACGTTATTTCGTTAACCAACCGCATGGTCGAGAAGATCGCAATGACAAAACATGCATAATGATCGCAATGAAAATAAAAAGGAAACTTTATAAAAGTGATGTATAGGCCTTCACGAATACTGTTACAAACATGGAAATAAACATGCAAAACTAAAAAGAAAGTGGTTTTGTATACACAAGGGGAAAGTTCGGGCGTCCATCGGCGAAGAAGTGTGAAACAACAAAATGTTAGTTCGATTGCGATCTCATCGCCTGGAGAAAGCGAGATGGTTCCGGAATCATGTGGTACCGACACCGGAGAATGTGACGGAACACCTCCTTGAAGTGCGGGTGTTTCACCCCATAGATGACCGGGTTGACGGCGCTGTTGAAGGAGGCAATCATGCCAGTCCACGGGATGGCCGGCTCACTTGCAGGTATCGCCAGAGCTACAGCGAAGGGGGCGAGACACACGATAAAGGCGCACAGTACGTAGAAGAGATTCTTGGTGATCTCAACCTGTCTGTTGCTGTAATTCACTGGTTCTCTGTGGAGCTCTCTGATGCTCTCACTACAAGACGTTGAGGTATTGTCCATCTCAATGCCAGTCTCCTTCAATGTCTTTAACTGGTTTGTGACGTGGCGGTAGATCCTGTAGTAACACACGATCAAGATGATCAAGGGAACGGGGTATACAAGAGCCGAGTATAAAACAGAGTATAGACCACTGTTTGGGGCTGAGTCGTCTTTGATACAGAACTTGTATCTGTCCGAATAGCCCCATTTACTAATCCCAAAGAATGGCAAACTACAAACGGACAACGCGTACGCCCATATAAATACCAACATGGCCGCTGTCTTCTTGGTTGTGTACATAGACCAGTAAGTTTCACGGGACTTGGTGATCAGCACAAATCTGTTAATTGCAATTGCAGCCAATGTCAGGATGCTGCATGCACCGCCGAGAAAAGTGACAGCACCCGCAATGGAGCATACGGACTCTGGTATGGGCAGCCCGGCCTTGCTGAACAGCGTCACGGCACTGAAGATGATACCGAAACAGGTTATCAAGTCGGTTGTGGCGAGGTTGACGACGAAGGCATTGGTGCGGGTCTGAAGCTTCTGGGATAAGACAACGGCCAGAATCACCAAGCTGTTTCCTACCAGACCTGCTGCGGCCACGAGGCAGAACACACTGCCGACGATGGCTCGCTGTGTGTGATCCTCGAAGCTGAACTCCAGTTCAGTTGACTTCCGATCCATCATATCAGTGGTCAAATCTTCATCGAAAGTCGTTCCCGGTGTAAAATTCGCCGATAACGGTGTCGTTGTGTCGCCATTCTCCATTCTTGGTTGATAAGTTTTGTGGAGAAGGCTGATTAAGGATAATGTTGCAATATAGGTCGGAGAACAATGTTTGGCGGTTTTTACCCACACGATCAGGAATAGCAACAATCTTTTTGTTCGGTTTGTGGGAAGTTACTTGCGTCAAGGAGTGAAGTGCGACAGTTTACAAAGATTCTCAAATCTTGATAGTGCCTTTGAAGTGATCGAGACTCCAAAATCAAACCTTCCTTGCCTGCTTCTTTTCACAACCATCAGCTCACCGGGAGAGACAACAATGTATCGATGTATCCATACAATGCTCACAATATATTTGACTGGGTTAACACTACCATTCTAGACTAATCAGACTATAGAAAGCAAACAAAAGACACCTTAGACTGCAGTCCTTGTTTCCCAGGTACAGATTAATCTGTGTGAGATTTTCCATCGACCAATAACATTCAGTTGCGGCTGAAAATGAGACTATGAGGTAATGGGATATAGTCAACCATCACATGCATTTTGTTGAGAGAACCAGTATAAGTATAAACATGTGGATGAAATGTCATGCGAAACAAAGCTCAAATTTCTAACAGAACTTTTGATTTCACTATTAGTTTCCCTTGAAGGTTGAACAGATTGTTGAGTGACCTACTTAATAATTTTAATCTAAGGTCGTGATCCTCATGTTCCTGTTTCTGCGAGAGGCTATAGTGTGACGATGAGAATAATCTTGCCTCTTATTTAGCGCTTATATTATTATCTTATTTAGCGCTTATATCCGTCACTCATGTGACGCTGAGGGCGCTTCAACAAAACGATATTTTCCTGCAAGGTATGAAGGGACTGTACTTTTGAATTATGAGGTAGCACCCGATGGATTACAATGTGCTGTGGTGCAATAGGCAGCCAATCAGACCAGGAACACCGGGGCGAACTCCTTCTCTGTTCGGTAAGTGTACTGTGTCCTTTGTTGAATGCGTTGCAGAAAAACACGGAACCAACGGCTTTACGTCCCATCCGAAGGACGAGACAATTGTCTCTTCAGGTTAAAGGTGTCGCGACTGGGACTCGAACCCACACATGTCTGCTGATCAGGAACACCAGAGCTTGATGAGTCCGGTGCCTTTAACCGCCAGTGATAGAGCCACGTGCAAACTACAGGGCTGTCATCTTCTTAGGAGTGTAAAGTATGTTAGTGTTGTTTGCTCAGTGAAAACATTAACTGACAATTTTTGCCTAGCTGTTGTTTGGGTTTGTCACTTTAATCAATGTCTTTAAACAGCCAATTTTGTCACTTTAACGACACTAAAGTAGTGTTGTGAAATGTTTATGATCTACTTTTTTTAAAGCGATCAGTTTCCAGGTTTAGGTCCCCCTCTTGTTTAACTTTATCATCACTCTGACAAAGTTATGTTGTCACTTTAAAGTTAAGACCCCCGAAAAAGGAATAAAAATAGCCTTAAAAGTTAGAATAAACTGTTATAGGACACTAGGACACAACATAAATGTCCACAGAAAATAAAATTACTTCCTTGTTTGAATATTGTTTTAATATTATTTTTCACGTTCTAGTTCCTTAAAGGCAGTGGACACTATTGGTAATTGCTCAAAATAATTTTTAGCATAAAACCTTTCTTGGTAATGAGTCATGGGGAGAGGTTGATGGAATAAAACATTGTGAGAAACGGCTCTCTCTGAAATGCCATAGTTTTCGAGAAAGAAGTAATTTTCCACGAATTTGATTTCGAGACCTCAGATTTAGAACTTGAGGTCTCGAAATCAACAATCTAAACGCACACAACTTCGTGTTTTCGTTTTTTCTTTCATAATTATCTCGCAAGTTCGATGGCCGATTGAGCTAAAATTTTCACAGGTTTGTTATTTTATGCAAATGTTGAGATACACAAACTGTGAAGGCTAGTATTTGACAATTACCAATAGTGTCCACTGCCTTTAAGCGAGATGACAGAAGCTTTTTGATTTGTATACTGGTGTGAGGTTTAATATTGCGGAGTGCTCATTTCCCCCAACCAGAAACTTATGGTATTAAAGGAACACGTTGCCTTGGATCGGTCGAGTTGGTCGTTTTTGGACCGTTTATTATAAAATGCATATGGTTAAAAAGATGATGTAAAAGTAGAATACAATGATCTACACAAATATGCCTCGAAATTGCGTGGTTTTCTTTTTACCTCGTCCAATAACACGGTCGGCCATTTATGGGAGTCAAAATTTTGACCCCCATAAATGGCCGACCGTGATAGTTCGCGATGTAAAAAGAAAACCGTGCAATTTTGAGAGATACTTGTGTGGATCATTATATTCTACTTTTAAAACATCTTTCTAACCATATACATTTCATAACAAACGGTTTCAAACGCTTTTTATAGACCAACTCGTCCGATCCAAGGCAACGTGTTCCTTTAAGTGGTGGGTTGACAAGCACTTCTACTTAAAGTGTGCGATATTAGTTTTCGCACTTGTTCTGCTTTTGCTTATTTCTGTTGACATTCAACACAATATAAATATTTTAAAACAAATAATGTTGCTATGGACAGGGTCCTATTTCATAGAGCTGCTACAAATAAAGAAAGTAGCTAAGCATAATAACCACATTTGGCCTACAAGATAAAGGTTATACCAGCAAAAGATACTCTTCCACAATCGTCTTTGATTGGTATCCTGCTCCATCAGTTTGCTTGGAAGACAATTGTTGAGAAATTATGACCGCTTTAAACCATTAATAAAATGTTGAGCGCGTAAAACGGAACACTCAAATCAAAGGATATGAAATAAATGGGTCAGCACACTTTGACACAGACCAGACGGAAACATTAAATATGTACTGACATCCGCATTTGCAAGTTATTACACTGGATGAAGTCACCACATTGACAGCTGTCCCCGACTTATTGGTTTTTAATCTGCCACATCTGGAGAAGAAGAAAAACCATGAAAAAAAAAAAAAAAAACCCACTGGACATGCTATTTCAGTTTCTCCTGTACTGGGGCATCTATCAACACCTCAAAGTTGAATCGCAGACTTTGGCGCCCAATTTAGCCTGGGGTTAGGAAAATACAGCTGCTTAGCCCATCAGTGCCTGTCTTGGAGATTGCTGTCCCCATACATGTTTTTAATGGTAGAAAGGGTGTTTGAAATATTTTCCCCCAAACTTAAATAAATACCATCCAACAGCTCCTCAGGATTCTTATAGCAACCATAGAAATTTTGAAAAAGCATTACAAAAATAATTGTTCCATATTCTGAACTCAACTAAACTGCTCACAAAAAGTAAGGAAACTTTTTTCAATCCAGTATATTTTTTTATTATTTAATACTCTATTTGTGTATGGTATATATCATTGCAAAGCTGACATGTTCCTCTTCAAAATGATATCAAACTTGCAATGATTACATGTTGCTGGACTTGACCACGTTAATGAGAATGAGACAAAGTCACAAATCAAATGTGCCAAAATTAGCAGTTTTGTGTTACCGTGTGAACAATCAAATTGACACTGTAATTGAAACAAGCAAGACAACTTTACTGATCTTAATCCACTTTATTGAGACAAG